>NC_053035.3:430238195-431521295 GCF_002575655.3 Aegilops tauschii subsp. strangulata
AAATTTTTTTTACCACCTCTACTTCTTATATGTGAAGGCATTACTCCCCATGGGAAAGGCATATGAAACATATATAATTTCAGATTTATGACATTCAAATCATTCAACCATTTACTCATAGGGTATAAGTGAAGCACACGAGTAAATGACAAACTACTCCAAAAAGATATAAGTGAAGATCAATGAGTAGTTAAATAATTATGTAGCTATGTGAAGACTCTCTCTCATTTAAGAATTTCAGATCTTGGGATATTATTCAAACAGCGAGCAAAACAAAATAAAATGACATTTCAAGGATAGCACTCATCATGTGATGAAGCAAAAACTTAGGCTCAACCGATACTAACCGATAATTGTTGAAGAAGAAGAAAGGTGTGATGCCTACCGATGCATCCCCAAGCTTAGATGCTTGAGACTTCTTGAAATATTATCTTGGGGTGCCTTGGGCATCCCCAAGCTTGAGCTTTTGTGTCTCCTTAATTCATCTCATATCACGGTTTCCTAAATCTTAAAAGCTTCATCCACACCAAACTCAACAAGAACTCGTGAGATAAGTTAGTATAAACCAATGCAAAAAGCATATCATTTTCCACTGTAACAAATCACTAAAATTATTATTCAACATTGCATACTAAATGCCTGTGCATATTTTATACTCCTATCCTCAAATAGAATCATTAAACAAGCAATCATATGCAAACAATGCAAACATAACAGCAATCTGCCAAAACAGTACAGTCTGTAAAGAATGCAAGATTCATCATACTTCCCTAACTCCAAAAATTATGAAAGAAATTTCCCACTGCAGTAAATTTATCAGAGCTTATTATGCAAAAGGTTTCAACATTTTATCATATTCTGAATTTTCTAGGGAATTTTTGCAACAGCGGTACACTTTCTGTTTTGAAACAGCAACATGTATACTTGCAAAATAAGCTTGGTAAAGGCTATCCTTGACATTTTTATTGAAAATAGAGATGAAAAACATTATTGTAAATAACAGAAAGCAAATACTAACAAAATAAAATGACGCTCCAAACAAAACACATATTATGTGGTGAATAAAAATATAGCTCCAAGTAAAGTTACCGATGAACGAAGACAAAAGAGGGGATGCCATCCGGGGCATCCCCAAGCTTAGGATCTTGGATGTCCTCGAATATTACCTTGCGGTGCCTTGGGCATCCCTAAGCTTAGGCTCTTGCCACTCCTTATTCCATAGTCCATCGAATCTTTACCCAAAACTTGAAAACTTCACAACACAAAACATAACAGAAAATCTCGTGAGCTCCTTTAGCGAAAGAAAACAAAACACCACTTCAAGGTACTGTAATGGACTCATTCTTTATTTGTATTGGTGTTAAAGATACTGTATTCCAACTTCTCTATGGTTTATAAACTATTTTACTAGACATAGATTCATCAAAATAAGCAAACAACACACGAAAAACAGAATCTGTCAAAAACAGAACAGTCTGTAGTAATCTGTAACTAACGCAAACTTCTGGAACTCCAAAACTTCTACCAAAATAGGACGACCTAGATAATTTGATTATTGATCTTCTGCAATTAGAATCAGTATTTTATCACGTTCTAGTGATTTTAAACAATTGTTTTCGTGAACAGAAAGTTTTTGGAATTTTCAGCAAGATCAAATAACTATCATCCAAGAAGATCCTATAGGTCTTACTTGGCACAAACACTAATTAAAACATAAAATCACATCTAACTAGAGGCTAGATGAATTATTTATTACTAAAAAGAACCAAAAAGCAAGAAACAAAAATAAAATTGGGTTGTCTCCCAACAAGCGCTATCGTTTAACGCCCCTAGCTAGGCATGATGATTTCAATGATTCTCACATAAAAGATAAGAATTGAAACATAAAGAGAGCATCATGAAGAATATGACTAGCACATTTAAGTCTAACCCACTTCATGCATAGGGATTTTGTGAGCAAACAATTTATGGGAACAATAATCAACTAGCATAGGAAGGCAAAACAAGCATAACTTCAAGATTTTCAACACATAGAGAGGAAACTTGATATTATTGCAATTCCTACGAGCATATGTTCCTCCCTCATAATAATTTTCAGTAGCGTCATGAATGAATTCAACAATATAACTATCACATAAAGCATTCTTTTCATGATCTACTTGCATAGAAATTTTACTACTCTCCACATAAGCAAATTTATTCTCATCAATAGTAGTGGGAGCAAACTCAACAAAATAACTATCATGTGAAGCATAATCCAATTGAAAATTAAAATCATGATGACAAGTTTCATGGTTATCTTTATTCTTTATAGCATACGTGTCATCACAATAATCATCATAAATAGGAGGCATGCTTTTATCATAATAAATTTGCTCATCGAAACTTGGGGAACTAAACAAATCATCTTCATCAAACATAGCATCCCCAAGCTTGTGGCTTTGCATATCATTAGCATCATGGGTATTCAAGGAATTCATACTAACAACATTGCAATCATGCCCATTCACATATTTTATGCCAAGCATTCTATGTAATTCTTCTTCTAGTACTTGAGCACAATTTTCCTTCCCATCATTTTCACGAAAGACATTAAAAAGATGAAGCGTATGAGACAAACTAAATTCCATTTTTTTGTAGTTTTCTTTTATAGACTAAACTAGTGATAAAACAAGAAACTAAAAGATTCGATTGCAAGATCTAAAGATATACCTTCAAGCACTCACCTCCCCGACAACGGCGCCAGAAAAGAGCTTGATGTCTACTACGCAACCTTCTTCTTGTAGACGTTGTTGGGCCTCCAAGTGCAGAGGTTTGTAGGACAGTAGCAAATTTCCCTCAAGTGGATGACCTAAGGTTTATCAATCCGTGGGAGGCGTAGGATGAAGATGGTCTCTCTCAAGCAACCCTGCAACCAAATAACAAAGAGTCTCTTGTGTCCCCAACACACCCAATACAATGGTAAATTGTATAGGTGCACTAGTTCGCCGAAGAGATGGTGATACAAGTGCAATATCGATGGTAGATATACGTTTTTATAATCTGAAAAATATAAAAACAGCTAGGTAACTAATGATAAAAGTGAGTGTAAATGGTATTGCAATGATAGGAAACAAGGCCTAGGGTTCATACTTTCACTAGTGCAAGTTCTCTCAACAATAATAACATAATTGGATCATATAACTATCCCTCAACATGCAACAAAGAGTCACTCCAAAGTCACTAATAGCGGAGAACAAACGAAGAGATTATGGTAGGGTACGAAACCACCTCAAAGTTATCCTTTCTGATCGATCTATTCAAGAGTCTGTAGTAAAATAACACGAAGCTATTTTTTCCGTTCAATCTATCATAGAGTTCGTACTAGAATAACACCTTAAGACACAAATCAACCAAAACCCTAATGTCACCTAGATACTCCATTGTCACCTCAAGTATCTGTGGGCATGATTATACGATATGCATCACACAATCTCATATTCATCTATTCAACCAACACAAAGTACTTCAAAGAGTGCCCCAAAGTTTCTACCAGAGAGTCAAGATGAAAACGTGTGCCAACCCCTATGCATAGGTTCATGGGCGGAACCCGCAAGTTGATCACCAAAACATACATCAAGTGGATCACGTGACATCCCATTGTCACCACAGATAAGCACGGCAAGACATACATCAAGTGTTCTCAAATCCTTAAAGACTCTATCCGATAAGATCACTTCAAAGGGAAAACTCAATCCATTACAAGAGAGTAGAGGGGGAGAAACATCATAAGGTCCAACATCATAAGAGTAGAGGGGGAGAAACATCATAAAGACTTATGCATAGGGGTTGGCATATGTTTTCATCTTGACTCTCCGGTAGAAACTTTGGGGCACTCTTTGAAGCACTTTGTGTTGGTTTGAATAGATGAATCTGAGATTGTGTGATGCGTATCGTATAATCATACCCACGGATACTCGAGGTGACATTGGAGTATCTAGGTGACATTAGGGTTTTGGTTGATTTGTATCTTAAGGTGTTATTCTAGTACGAACTCTATGATAGATCGAACGAAAAGAATACCTTCGTGTTATTTTACTACGGACTCTTGAATAGATAGATCAGAAAGGATAACTTTGAGGTGGTTTCGTACCCTACCATAATCTATTCGTTTGTTCTCCGATATTAGTGACTTTGGAGTGACTCTTTGTTGCATGTTGAGGGATAGTTATATGATCCAATTATGTTATTATTGTTGAGAGAACTTGCACTAGTGAAAGTATGAACCCTAGGCCTTGTTTCAACGCATTGCAATACCGTTTTACGCTCACTCTTATCGCTTGCCCCTTGCTGTTTTTATATTTTCAGATTACAAAAACCTATATCTACCATCCATATTGCACTTGTATCACCATCTCTTCGCCGAACTAGTGCACCTATACAATCTACCATTGTATTGGGTGTGTTGGGGACACAAGAGACTCTTTTTTATTTGGTTGCAGGGTTGCTTGAGAGAGACCATCTTCATCCTATGCCTCCCACGGATTGATAAACCTTAGGTCATCCACTTGATGGAAATTTGCTACTGTCCTACAAACCTCTGCACTTGGAGGCCCAACAACTTCTACAAGAAGAAGGTTGCGTAGTAGACATCAAGCTCTTTTCTGGTTTTATCACTAGTTTAGTCTATAAAAGAAAACTACAAAAGATGGAATTAAGGGTGCCTCATATGCTTCATCTTTTTAATGTATTTCATAAAAATGATGGGAAGGAAAATTGTGCTCAAGTACTAGAAGAAGAATTGCATAAAATGTTTGGCACTAAATCTTTGAATGATGAGCATGATTGCAATGTTGTTAGTATGAATTCCTTGAATACCCATGATGTTAATGATATGCAAAGCCACAAGCTTGGGGATGCTATGTTTGATGAAGATGATATGTTTAGTCCCCCATGTTTTGATGAGCAAATTTATTATTTTGATAGCATGCCTCCTATTTATGATGATTATTGTGATGACACATATGCTATAAAGAATAAAGATAACCATGAAACTTGTCATCATGATTTTAATTTTCAATTGGATTATGCTTCACATGATAGTTATTTTGTTGAGTTTGCTCCCACTACTATTGATGAGAATAAATTTGCTTATGTGGAGAGTAGTAAAATTTCTATGCAAGTAGATCATGAAAAGAATGCTTTAGGTGCTGGTTATATTGTTGAATTCATTCATGATGCTACTGAAAATTATTATGAGAGAGGATCATATGCTTCTACATATTGCAATAATATCAATTTTCCTCTCTATGTGTTGAAAATCTTGAAGATTTGCTTGTTTTGCCTTCCTATGCTAGTTGATTATTGTTCCCATAAGTTGTTTGCTCACAAAATCCCTATGCATAGGAAGTGGGTTAGACTTAAATGTGCTAGTCATATTCTTCATGATGCTCTCTTTATGTTTCAATTCTTATCTTTTATGCGAGCATCATTGAAATCACCATGCCTAGCTAGGGGCGTTAAACGTTAGCGCTTGTTGGGAGGCAACCCAATTTTTATTTTTGTTCTTTCTTTTTGGTTCTGTTTAGTAATAAATATTTGATCTTGCCTCTGGTTAGATGTGGTTTTATGTTTTAATTACTGTTTGTGCCAAGTAAGACCTATTGGATCTTCTTGATTGATAGTTATTTGATCTTGCTGAAAATTCCAGAAACTTTCTGTTCACAAAAACAATTGTTTAAAATCACCAGAACGTGATAAAATACTGATTCCAATTGGAGCAGATAAATAATAAAATTATCTAGGTCTTCCTATTTTGGCAGATTTTGCTGAGTTCCAGAAGTTTGCGTTTGATGCAGATTACTACAGACTGTTCTGTTTTTGACAGATTATGTTTTCTATGTGTTGTTTGCTTATTTTGATGAATATATGAGTAGTATCGGAGGGTATGAACCATAAAGAAGTTGGAATACAGTAGATATTACACCAATATGAATTTAGAATGAGTTCACAACAGTACCTAAGTGGTGATTTATTTTCTTATACTAACGGAGCTTACCAGTTTTCTGTTGAGTTTTGTGTTGTGAAGTTTTCAAGTTTTGGGTATAGATTCGATGGACTATGGAGTAAGGAGTAGAAAGAGCCTAAGCTTGGGGATTCCCAAGGCACCCCAAGGTAATATTCAAGGACAACCAAGAGCCTAAGCTTGGGGATGCCCCGGATGGCATCCCCTCTTTCGTCTTCACTCATCGATAACTTTACTTGGAGCTATATTTTTATTCACCACATGATATGTGTTTTGCTTGGAGCGTCATTTTATTTTGTTGGTATTTGCTTTCTGTTATTTAGAATAATGTTTTGCATCTCTAGTTTCAATAAAAATGTCAAGGATAGCTTTTACCATGCTTATTTTGCAAGTATACATGTTGCTGTTTGAAAACAGAAAGTTTACCGCTGTTACAAAAATTCCCTAGAAAAATTAGAATGTGATAAAATGTTGAAACCTTTTGCATAATAAGCACTGATAAATTTACTACAGTGGGAATTTTCTTTCATAATTTTTGGAGTTAGGTAAGTATGATGAATCTTGCATTCTTTACAGACTGTACTGTTTTGGCAGATTGCTGTTATGTTTCCATATGTTTGCTTGTTTAATGATTCTATTTGAGGATAGGAGTATTAAATATGCAGAGGCATTTAGTATGCACTGTTGAATAATAATTTTAGTGATTTTCTACAGTATAGTATGATAAGTTTTTTGCATTGGTTTATACTAACTTATCTCACGAGTTCTTGTTGAGTTTGGTGTGGATGAAGCTTTTGAGATTTAGGAAGACCGTGATATGAGAGGAATTAAGGAGACACAAAAGCTCAAGCTTGGGGATGCCCAAGGCACCCCAAGATAATATTTCAAGAAGTATCAAGCATCTAAGCTTGGGGTTGCCCCGGTAGGCATCCCACCTTTCTTCTTCAACAATTATCGGTTAGTATCGGTTGAGCCTAAGTTTTTGCTTCTTCACATGATGAGTGCTATCCTTGAAATGTCATTTTCTTTTGTTTTGCTTTCTGTTTGAATAATATCCCAAGATCTGAAATTCTTAAATGAGAGAGAGTCTTCACAAAGCTACAAAATTATTTAACTACTCATTGAGCTTCACTTATATCCTATGAGTAAATGGTTGAATAATTTGAATGTCATAAATCTGAAATTATATATGCTTCATATGCCTTTCCCATGGGGAGTAATCCCTTCACATATAAGGAGTAGAGGTGGTAAATTTATTGAAGGTTAGCAAACATTGTATTGCTCACTTGAACGATTCATGATAGAATATTGAAGGAAGAGAGATTTCACATATAAATATACTATCTTGGACATCTTCTATGATTGTGAGCCCCATTAATTATTTTCAAACCTGAGCAAATTAGTTGAAGTTGGACAAGGAAGACAACATAATGAGTTATGCTTGGGTATATTTGTATAGAAGTTATATTGTTATGGATCCTCTAACATGTGGTGCTTGCTATTTAGAATTCTTTGCTAGCCAAAATATCTGTACTAAGCGGGAATACTGCTTGTGCATCCACATTCCTTGAACCAAGTTTCTTCCATGAGTGTCCAGCATATCTACCTATATGCGGTATTTACCTGCCGTTCCAAGTAAATTTGCATGTGCCAAACTCTAAACCTTCAAATAATAATCTGTTTTGTATGCCCGAATCGCTCATGTAGCGACTAGTGGCTGTCAGTATCTTCCATGCTAGGTGGGTTATTCTCACGATGAGTGGACTCCGCTCATCATTCACGAGAACACTACTGGAATCAGGGATTTTGCCGTCTGCCAGTTCTTTGTCGTCCGCTAGCAGACGGCAAAGATGGTCTTTGCCATCAGCTACCAAAAAGCAGACGGCAAACAACTGGCAGACGGCAAAGAAGGTCTTTGCCATCTGTCACTTCTTTCCCGTCTGCTGGCTGACGGCAAAGAATATTTGCCGTCAGCTGGCTGGCGGCAAAGAGAGAGGTGGCCCCCACTAACGAGCCGATTAGAAAAAACTTAATGGCCCCCCTCTTTGCCGTCTGCTAGCAGACGGCAAAGATAAAAAAAGCGGACGACAAAGGCTTGGCCGACGGCAAAGGCTAACTAACCTAACCTAACTAACGGCCGATCGAGCCCCCCCCGCCCGTTACTCCTCTCTGTTTCTCTCCCTCTCTCCTCCCCGACGCCACGCCACCAGATCCACCCACCGCCGCCCCCGCCACCGCCCTCGCCCCCGCTTGCCCCGTCGCTCCACCACCCCGCCGCTCCCACCCCACCCGCCGACGCCCCGTTGCTCCACCATCCCGGTGCCCCGGCGCACCACCACGTCGCCGGCCCACCCGCCCCACTGCCCCGACCGTCCCATTGCCCCGGCGCGCCACCACGTCGCCGACCCACCCGCCCCACTGCCCCGACCGTCCCATTGCTCCGGTGAGTTATTTTTTTCTTTTTTTCTGTTGTTTCATTTTTTTGCTGTTTAATTGTTAGTGATAGATTTAGTGCTAGATATGTGTTATATAGTGTTAGTGTTAGAAGAAAAGAAAAGAAGTAGAACAAAAAAGAATATGTAGAAGAAAAGAAGAAGAAGAAGAAGAAGAAGAAGAAAAGAAGTAGAAGAAGTAGAAGAAGAAGAAAAGAAGAAAAGAAGAAAAGAAAAGAAGTAGAAAAAAGATGAAAAAAGAAGAAGAAGAAGAAGAAGAAGAAGAAGAAGAAGAAGAAGAAGAAGAAAAGAAGTAGAAGAAGAAGAAAGGAAGAAAAGAAAAGAAGTAGAAAAAAGATGAGAAAAGAAGAAGAAGAAAAGAAGTAGAAGAAGTAGAAGAAGTAGAAGAAGTAGAAGAAGAAGAAGAAAAGAAGAAACGAAAAGAAGTAAAAGAAGTAGAAAAAAGATGAAAGAAGAAGAAGAAGAAGAAGAAGAAGAAAGGAAAGAAGAAGAAGAAGAAGAGAAAGAAAGAAGAAGAAGAAGAAGAAGAAGGATAGAAGGAAACACCCCGACCCCCTGACCCCGACACCCCGACCCCCTGACCCCCCTGACCCGGACACCCCGACCCCGAAACCACACCCCGACACCCCGACCCCGACACCACACCCCGACACCCCGACCCCCTGACCCCCTAACCCCGACACCCCGACCCCGACACCACACCCCGACACCCCGACCCCGACACGACACCCCGACACCCCGATCCCCTGACCCCGACACCCCGACACCGACACCACACACCGACCCCGACACGACACCCCGACCCCCTGACCCCCTGACCCCGACACCCCGACCCCGACACCAGACCCTGACACCCCGACCCCGACACTCCACCCCGACCCCAAAACAGCACCCCAACCCCGACACCGACACGACACCCCGACCCCCGACACCTCCCGAAAAGGTGCTCTTTGGCCGTCCAGAGGCCGACGGGGTCATATATTTGTGAATTATGAGTTAGGTCATATATTTTTTGATTTTGTTATGAAAAACATCATATATAATTGTGTTGATCGGGTAGATTTAAATGTGCAATTGTTTCATCGCTGTGAGGTTTGGTGTTCGATGACCTCGCCGTGCGTTTGACGAGATCTGCCCCTTCGTTCGTGGGTGAGCACAAATGACATGTCCTCCTCCCCCATTATTTATTTGCTCTGTTCCAGTGTTCGTGCCGATGAAACTTGATAGCTAGCCGATGAAACATGTGTCTTGAATCATCAGTATGCGTAACCAATATGTGTCTCCCGTTCGAAAGCGTTATAGTTATAAATATGCATGCATTTGCATATTTATAACCTTGATTCTTTCGAATTGTCCAACGCTATCCATGGACAGCCCGAGTATGTGTAGATTGGGTTCGTTTTCCCATATGCTTTGCTCCGGATCCGACACATAAATTTCGTCAGTGCCTCCCATGTTGTTCTCCGGGTACACATCCTCTCTGTTTATTGCAGAGACGTGTATCAGGAGAACAGCGGGGAGGTGCTGCCGAAATTTTGTGTCGGATCCGGAGCATAGCATGGGAAAATGAACCCAATCTACACATACTCGGGTGGGATTAGGACCTATCATTACCTATTAGAGTGTAGGTTGCATGGACGTAATAAAATTGACAAAGTAGATCAACTGATGAATATATACATGGTGAATTATATATATATTTGTTGTGTGTCCAGTAGCTCTGAAAGTCAAGATGAGTGATCGTGCGTGGATGTATACCGGTCACACTGGTCAGAACAAATGGAGCGCTGAATGGTTCACAAAAACCAAGGGGTTTGTGCAAGCCGCATTTGCAAATGGCCAGAGGAAAACCTGGTGCCCCTGTTTCCGGTGCGGCAATTGGGAAAAGAGGACAGAGGATGAAATGGGCAAACTCCTGCAGAAGAGTGGTTTTACGCCCGATTATACAGTGTGGACATATCATGGTGAGTCTGCCCAATGTGACAGAGCTGAGGTGGATTATCGTCGCACCGACGAGCATGGTACCGGGATGGAAAACATGGTGCAAGACTATGATGATGCTCGGGATTCGGACGAGGAGATGGAGGAATCTGCAAAGGACTTCAATGAAATGTTGGAGTCTTCAAAACGTCCGCTCCACGAGCACACTGAGCTTTGTCAGTTGGATGCCATCTCACAAGTAATGGCTCTGAAGGCTCAGTTCAACTTGGGCAGAGAATGCTACGACGCAATAATGACAGTATTTGGACGGTTTCTACCCAAAGGCCATGTAATGCCTGCAAACATCTACCAGTCGGACAAAATCCTCCGTGCACTGAAGATGCCCTATGAGAAGATACATGCCTGTGAGAAAGGATGTGCTTTATTTAGGCTTGACTATGCGGGCTTGAACTATTGTCCCATTTGCAAGTCTTCCAGGTATGTTGTGGTAGACAACGGTATGGGTGAGAAGACATAGACCAAAATCCTCGTTAGTGTTCTTCGGTATATGCCAATCGTACCAAGACTTCAACGTCTTTTCATGGTCGAAGAGACGGCCAGACAGATGATATGGCACAAAACAGGCAAAAGAACCGAACTAGATGCAGATGGGAATCTGATGATGGTACACACATCGGATGGTGTTGCATGGAAAAAGTTTGATGAATTACATGCTGACAAAGCGGCAGATCCTAGGCATCCTCAAGTCGGCATCAGCACGGATGGGTTCAGTGTGTTTGGTATGACGGCAGCCCAATACAGTTGTTGGCCCGTATTTGTCTTTCCACTCAATCTCCCCCCCCCCCGGACAGATTATGCAAAGAAAGAACATTTTCCTGACGTTGTTAATTCCAGGGCCCAACTATCTGGACAGATTATGCAAAAGGATTCCGTCGAAGAGTATGAGCTTCTCGCAAAGCAAGGAGGCGGCTATCCCGGTTTCATCTCTTGGTTCAAACAAACGGTAATTTCTATCAGACCATTTCATTACATTCGCTAATTTCTGCCTAATGCAACAATCCTTTCGTATTAAACTTGTAGGCTAATTCAGAGTCTATGGACGCCGAATTGAGACAAGTCGCTAATGGTTTTGACTATAAGGTCCGTTCATTTGACAAATACGACATCAACGGGTATCTCTTTCGTACATATGGCAAAGAGCTATCTATGGCCGACCGAAAGTCTACGAATTGTTGTGTATCTGCTATCGGCGAAGGAGGTACCGAGTATTATGGGAGAGTTGAAGCAATTTATGAACTTATATTCTATGGTGACAACCCACCGAATGTCGTACTCTTCAAATGTTATTGGTTTCAGCCGAAGGAGACTAGAAGGACTCATGAACATATAGGGCTAGTTGAAATCAAACAAAGCACCCATTTAGATGTTCCTGATGTCTATATTACGGCTCAACAGGCGACCCAAGTATTCTATCTACCGTGGGCCTGCCAAACTAATCCAAATCTGAAAGGTTGGGATGTCGTTTATGAAGTGCCGCCACGTGCTAGACTATCTCCCCCAAAGGAAGATGATTATGAACCTCACATTAACCCAGACACATATGAAGGAGAATTCTTCCAAGAGACACGTCTTTCCAAAAAGCGTTTCAAGAACCGCTATACTTCACCCCAAAATATTGAAGTAGACAGCGACAGTGAATCCGACATCAACCCAAAGGAGGAACAAGAAGAGCCGGAACAAGAAGAGCCGGAACAAGAAGAGGTTACTGCTGCGGATGACCTGTCAATGCTTGACCAATTACGTCAAGGTGGCCTTCCACATGTTGATGCCACTGAACCCTATGAGCCCGTCATTGATTATAGTGATGATGATGATTATGCATTTATTGATGATAGTGATCGAGATTATTAGTAGTGTCAGGTATATAATTTTTTTATGTTGTACTTGATGATGATACACTTAAGTGATATACATATTATTATTCATGTCGGTATTTTTTTTATGTTGTACTAATTTCGTTTACTCTTTGTCATGGCAGGTGTTGAAAGATGGTGGGCGCTGGTAAGTTTCTTCTAGTGTTTTGCTTAAAAAATGCATAAAGACCTAAACTTAGCCTTATTTCCTCCAATATGCTTACCACAATGACCTAGAGTTAGCTTCTTTTCCTCCAAAATGACTTAATAAGCTCACTGACCTCCAAAACCATCCATTTTACCTAAGTTAGCTCTAAAACGATCTATACTTAGCTTTGTTTCCTCCAAAATGACCTAAGTTAGCTCTAGTATGCTTAGTTAACTAGGTTTGCTCAATAATGACATGTACTTAGCTTACTTATGTCAAAAATGGCATAATTAGCTTAGTTAGCTCACAAACAATCCATTTTACCTAAGTTAGCTCTAAAATGACCCATTATACCTTAGTTAGCTCATAAATGATCCATTTTACCCAAGTTAGCTCTAAAATGACCCATTTTACCTAGACTAACTCCAAAATGATCCATTTTACCTATGTTAGCTCTAAAATGACCCATTTTACCTAGGTTAGCTCCAAAATGACCCATCTTACCTAGGTTAGCTCCAAAATGATGCATTTTACCCAAGTTAGCTCTAAAATGACCCATTTTACCTAGACTAACTCCAAAATGATCCATTTTACCTATGTTAGCTCTAAAATGACCCATTTTACCTAGGTTAGCTCCAAAATGACCCATCTTACCTGGGTTAGCTCCAAAATGGTGCATTTTACCCAAGTTAGCTCTAAAATGACCCATTTTACCTAGATTAGCTCATAAACGATCCATTTCACCTAGGTTAGCTCACAAACGATCCATTTTACCTAGTTTAGCTCCAAAATGACCCATCACACCTAGGTTAGCTCTAAAATGATGCATTTTACCAAAGTTAGCTCATAAACGATCTATTTCACCTAGGTTAGCTCATAAACGATCCATTTCACCTAACTTAGCTAAAAAACGATCCATTTCACCTAGGTTAGCTCCAAAATGACCCATCTTACCTAGGTTAGCTCTAAAATGATGCATTATACCTAAGTTAGCTCATAAACGATCTATTTCACCTAGGTTAGCTCATAAACGATCCATTTCAACTAAGTTAGCTCATAAATGATCCATTTCACCTAAGTTAGCTCATAAATGGCATATACTTCTTCTTCTAGTCACCTTTTTCTAACTTTCTTATTTGCCTTTTTGTAGATTTCATTCACTTCACGGAAGCAAGCTTGCTATGATGGAGTGCTTGTTTTTTCTTTCATTCTCCTCTAGTATTCTTCTAGCTTGCTATGATGGAACTTGCTATCTTGATGAAACTTTGCATTGTAATATGTATGGATGGAACAATGTGTATGTGCAACTTGCTATGTATGAATGGATGGAACTATATATGTATGCACGATGAAACTTATGTGCTGGATATGTCATATGTTTGCTGTTAAATAGCCCTGTGAAATATATATATATATATGTCATATATTTGCTGTGAAAATTGCTGGATTAAAAAAACAGAAAAAAGAGGCACCTTTGCCGTCAGCCGCTGATGGCAAAGGCGCCTTTGCCGTCCGCCGCGGATGGCAAAGAAGCCACGCGGCGGCCACCTGTGCTCCCTGGGAGCTGACCCATTTGGTCAGTTTGCCTACAGCGGCGGACGGCAAAGGCTTTGCCTACAGTGGTAGACGGCAAAGACTTGTCCTGCAGCGACGTCCAGCTGACGTCATTCGGCGGACGGCAAAGGCCGGATGCTCTTTGCCGTCAGCGGCGGACGGCAAAGGCTGCCGTTAGCCGCCTAACGGACTAACAGCACATTTATTGCCGTCGGCTTTCTTTGTCGTCCGCCGCTGATGGCAAAGGCCCCTTTGCCGTCCGCTTCAGAAAGAAGACGGCAAAGAAGCTCTTTACCGTAGCCTACTTTGTCGGAGCCTTTTGCCGTCCGCGGCAGACGGCAAAGGCCTTTGCCGTCCGCCATCCTTGCCTTTGCCGTCTGCCGTGGCAGACAGCAAAGTAGCTGATTCCTGTAGTGGAAAATGGCTGATAACTGGGATGCCCAGTCCTATGATCAAAAGATCAAAAACAAAATCGCAAATAATTTAAACAAAACTCCCCCCGGAATGTTGATAGTTGGACGGCACCCGTTGTTTGGACAAGCCGTGGAGTGTGAATGTTGGTGGAGGGGGAGTAAAAAATTTACCTTTCTGCGTGGGAACCGCCTATGATGTATCTAGTATGGAAGATATTGGGAACTCTTGCTCATTATGTTGAAAATGAAAGCCTCTCAAAATTATTTTCATCTTTGTTTTTGCTTCGAGCTTTGGCACCTCTGCAAATCCCTGCTTCCCTCTACGAAGGGCCTATCTTTTACTTTTATGCAAGAGTCAGTAGTATTCCTTCTCATTCCAACCTACTCTTTAGTTGGCAAGCATCATGTGATGGAAAGATCTAAGCATATATGGCCATTCAAATATATTTGAGCATGAATTATTACTGTTGACATTACCTTTGAGGTAAAAGGTTGGGAGGCGAAACATTAAGCCCCTATCTTTCTCTGTGATAGAAGAATACTATTTGTTCTAAAAATATGCTTTGAGTGGTAGCAATCATGGAAGACTAAATGATAGTTGAGTATGTGAAGTTTGTTGAATCAAAGCTCTGACATAGACTCTTCCTGAAAATAAGATGAATTGTAATTGTTTGATGACTAATAACACGGTTTGTTAGTTTTCAAGAAAGTTTATGATCTATACTTTAACATGTGAATAGTTTGTTACTTGATCATGAAAAGTTCTGTGAGTTGAGCTACTGTTATGACATATAATGATGCTAGAAAAGGTGATTGAAATTATCATTGATCAAACTTATGCACCTGCTAGCATTCACACTTCATAAATTATTTCTTTTATCATTTACCTACTCGAGGACGAGCAGGAATTAAGCTTGGGGATGCTGATACGTCTCCAACGTATCTATAATTTATGAAGTATTCATGCTATTATATTATCCATCTTGGATGTTTAATGGGCTTTACTATGCACTTTTATATTATTTTTAGGACTAACCTATTAACCCAGAGCCCAGTGCCAGTTTCTGTTTTTTCCCTTGTTTCAGTGTTTCGCATAAAAGTAATATCAAACGGAGTCCAAACGGAATGAAACCTTCGGGAGCGTGATTTTTGGAACGAACGTGATCCAGGAGACTTGGAGTTGAAGTCAGGGAATCTTCGAGGTGGCCACGAGGCAGGGAGGCGCGCTTGCCCCCCTGGGTGCGCCCCCACCCTCATGGGCCCCTCGTGGCTCCCCTAACCGACTTCTTTCGCCTATATATATCCATATACCCTAAAAACATCGGGGAACAGAATAGATCAGGATTTCCGCCGCTGCAAGCCTCTGTAGCCACCAAAAACCAATCGGGACCCTGTTCCGGCACCCTGCCGGAGTGGGGATCCCTCACCGGTGGCCATCTTCATCATCCCGGCGCTCTCCATGACGAGGAGGGAGTAGTTCACCCTCGGGGCTGAGGGTATGTACAAGTAGCTATGTGTTTGATCTCTCTCTCTCTCGTGTTCTTGATTCGGCACGATCTTGATGTATCGCGAGCTTTGCTATTATAGTTGGATCTTATGATGTTTCCCCCCTCTACTCTCTTGTAATGGATTGAGTTTTCCCTTTGAAGTGATCTTATCGGATAGAGTCTTTAAGGATTTGAGAACACTTTATGTATGTCTTGCATGTGCTTATCTGTGGTGACAATGGGATATTCACGTGATCTACTTGATGTATGTTTTGGTGATCAACTTGCGGGTTCAGTAACATTGTGAACTTATGCATAGGGGTTGGCACATGTTTTTGTCTTGACTCTCCGGTAGAAACTTTGGGGCACTCTTTGAAGTACTTTGTGTTGGTTTGAATAGATGAATCATACCCACAGATACTCGAGGTGACATTGGAGTATCTAGGTGACATTAGGGTTTTGGTTGATTTGTATCTTAAGGTGTTATTCTAGTACGAACTCTATGATAGATCGAACGGAAAGAACAGCTTCGTGTTATTTTACTCGGGACTCTTGAATAGATAGATCAGAAAGGATAACTTTGAGGTGGTTTCGTACCCTACCCTCTTCGTTTGTTCTCCGCTATTAGTGACTTTGGAGTGACTCTTTGTTGCATGTTGAGGGATACTTATATGATCCAATTATGTTATTATTGTTGAGAGAACTTGTACTAGTGAAAGTATGAACCCTAGGCCTTGTTTCAACGCATTGCAATACCGTTTACGCTCACTCTTATCGCTTGCTACCTTGCTGTTTTTATATTTTCAGATTACAAAAACCTATATCTACCATCCATATTGCACTTGTATCACCATCTCTTCGCCAAACTAGTACACCTATACAATCTACCATTGTATTGGGTGTGTTGGGGACACAAGAGACTCTTTGTTATTTGGTTGCAGGGTTGCTTGAGAGAGACCATCTTCATCCTACGCCTCCCACGGATTGATAAACCTTAGGTCATCCACTTGAGGGAAATTTGCTACTGTCCTACAAACCTCTGCACTTGGAGGCCCAACAACGTCTACAATAAGAAGGTTGCGTAGTAGACATCACTACATCTCGCACCGGTGCCCTGCACTGGCGAGCCGATGCAGCGGAGAAAAATTAGGGACCCGGACTCCGGAGCACCTAGTTGCTCCGATGCCCAGTTCCTTCGTGCCATAAAGATTTAGTATTTTACTGCTTGGCTGCTCGGATGTGTGGACCAAAGTCGGGCGAACAAACTGCTGAATCGGTGCTAAATAATTTTCTAATGGCACCACCGATGAGATGGCAACAATTTTAGATACTAGATACAAAATGTGACACTGTCTTAGGATGTGTTTGGTTGAAGGTGTGGTATGAATGGGTTGGGACCGTGACAGTGTCTGGATCACATCTAACAAATGAGTTGTAACAATGAAAGAGGGTCTAACCTTCTCTGCGCATGCCAGAAACTTCCTCCCATTGTCCACAGATTCAAACGCAACTAGCTTCACGCATGGAGATTGATGGTGACAACGAGCAGATAGATCTTCAGCCACCCCGCTCCAATCATTGCCACTGATGGTCCTAGGGAGCTACAATAGGAAGAAATGACTCAAATCGATCGTAGGGTAAAATCCTTCATTCCAAGTCATAGCCCGAGAGAGAGAAGAGAGGCATACCCGGCTGGTGAAGGAGTCATCATTGGAGGAGGAACCGCTGGAGAGGTCTTTGAAGAAGACCATGGCAACCCCAGCGGTAGGATGCGAGATGGCGGAGAGCGAGGAAGCAAGCGAGGAAGCGGCTGTAGCTTAGCAAGGAAAGAAGGAAGGAAGGAGGAAACAGGGGAAATGTGACTTGTGGTCGGGGAGAAAAGGGGGTGGGGAAGGGGGGAGGGAGCGGGGGTAGATATTTTGGCGGTAGGCCAAAATTTTGGAAATGTGGAGAGAAACTTTGCGCATGGTGCCGCCGGATACCATTCACTTTGAATGATTGTGTGCATCTCAAACGATTCTTCTGCTTTACGCGCATGGGATGAGTTTGATAATTCAAATTTTGGTGGAAATTTCCCCAGGTACGTCATTGCATAATTTAACATCACTTGCTAATTTGGGCACACAAAAGAGCGTACAGCAGACAGACCACACTTATTGAATCGAGCAATTTTAGTAATTACACAGAGCCAGTTGACCTAAACATTGCTCTAACAAATGACCAACATTAAAAACAAAGCGTAAGTACGCATAATTTTAAAAAATCCGCCGCCGCGCCGGCCTATGCATCGCCGGTGTGAGATGAGACGTCGATGAATTGTCCTGGCGACATGTCTCCGTTGGTGGACTCCATGCCCCCCTGCTGAAGTTGACCGCATCCTCGTCCTCGTCTTCGTTCTCGGCGCCACCCTCAAGGTTGTAGTACTCGTAGTAGTGGCTGCGCCAGAGCTCGCGTTGGTACTCCACCGACGATTCCTTGGCGGACAGACTCTTCTCTACCTCGACCTCGGCCATGCGCAACTCCTCCTCCCGGCGCTCCACAATCTCCGCCGCCTCGTGCATCTCCTGCTCCCGCTCGGCGACATCATGAGGAAGCAGGTGCTCCATGGCCACTGCCGCATTTTCGGGCATGGGTTGCATGCTGGAGTCCGAGGTGGCCTGGAATATCTTGGCGTGGATGGCCTCGACCCAGGCCAAGGTGACATCGGCGGCACGGACGGCAGCTCGAGCAATCTCGGTGTTTGCAGCCGCCATCGCAGCAGCTGCTGCAGCCGTCTCGGCTGCTGCAGCTGCCCTGTCGGCTGCCCCAGACGCCCTCTCGGCGGAAGCGGCCGCGCTCAATGCGGATGCGGCGGCACTCTCGGCATAGGCGGCCGCGCTCGGGGGGGGGGGGGGCGACCATCGTATGGGCATTCATGAAGCGTTTCCATGGCGTCATCTTTTCAAGAAGGGGGGTGCGGGAATGGGGATCGGGATTCGGGGATCCGGGGGTAGCCGGCACTGGAGCAGACGAGCTAGCAAAGTTTAAGGAGGAAGACTTAAATAGACCCAGAAACTTTCATCGCAAATGGTTCCTACAAAACAACTGTGTGTGTGATGTTGTAGATATTTTTTATTAGCTCTGAAAGACGAATTTGGAGTAAAGTGGCAATGGATGGAGTTTTAAATGTACGAGAAAATTTGTAGTACTAATACAATTGTCATGTCAAATTTTGGAAAATTTCAGGGGTCATTTGACCTTTTAAGACATTTAAGTTATTTTCTAGCCATTTAATGACCGTAATTGAAATTTGAACTACATGTACATGCAACGGCTAACCATAACGGTGTGAAAAGTCATATTTTGTGTACTTGTGTGCAATTTAATTCCATGTACAGTAAATTGGAAGGAATTTTCAAGTATATTGTTATGGCTATGACACAATTAAGCATGGAGTGCCACGGCATTTAAATTCCAAAAAATTAAAAAGTAATCAGAAACACGTGAAACCTTGGTTGATGTAATGTCATGCCACAAAGATGATGTGGTAAAAGAATTGGCATGTTTGACGAAAGTTTGGACACACACCCCTCCCAAACCGGAGCAACTCACTAGAAGGCTCGTGGTTCCGAGAGGGAACAATGCATGTTTGATGACGAACGGGAGATAGCTTCGTCTTACGGCCTTCAAATTTTTCTACATGTAACGTGCACTAATACAACTGTCATGTCAAAGTTTGGAAAATTTCAGGGGTCATTTGACCTTTTGAAGATATTTAAGTGATTTTCTAGCCATTTAATGACCGTAATTCAAGTTAGAACTAGATGTACCTGCAACGGCTAACCATAACGGTTTGAAAAATCATATTTGTGTACTTGTGTGTGATTTAATTCCATGTGCAGTAAATTGGAAGGAATTTTCAAACATATTGGTCTAACGGCTATGACACAATTAAGCATGGAGTGCCATGGCATTTAAATTCCAAAAAATTAAAAAAATATCAGAAACACATGAAACCTTGGTTCATGTAATGTCATGCCACCAAGATGATGTTGTAACAAAAATTGGACTGTTTGACGAAAGTTTGGACACACATCTCTCACAAACCGGAGCAACTCACTAGCAGACTCGTGGTTCCGAGAGGGAACAATGCATGTTTGATGACGAACGGGAGATAGCTTCCTCTTACGGCCTTCAAAAACATTCTACGTGTAATGTGCACTAATACAACTGTCATGTGAAAAATTGGAAAATTTCACGGGTCATTTGACCTTTTGAAGACATTTAAGTGATTTTCTAGCCATTTAATGACTGTAATTCAAATTTGAAGTATATCTACATGCAACGGCTAAACATAACGGTTTGAAAAATCATATTTGTGTACTTGTGTGTGAGTTAATTCCATGTCCAGTAAATTAAAAGGAATTTTTAAACATATTGATCTCACGACATGGACACATATGTATGCATGGAGTACCATGGCATTTTAATTTCAAAAGATTAAAAAATGATCAAAAAAACATGAAACCTTGCTCGATGTAATTTCATGCCACCAAGATGATGTGGTAGAAAAATTGGCATGTTTGACGAAAGGTTGGACACACACCCCTCACAAACCGGAGCAACTCACTAGAAGGCTAGTGGTTCCGAGAGGGAGCAGTGCAGGTTTGATGACGAATGGGAGAGAGCTTCCCCTTATGACCTTCAATTTTTTTTATGTTTAACGTGCACTAATACAACGGTCATGCGAAAATTTGGAAAATTTCAGGAGTCATTTGACCTTTTGAAGACATTTAAGTGATTTTCTAGACATTTATTGACCGTAATTCAAATTTGAACTACATCAACATGCAACGGCTAACCATAACGGTTTGTAAAATCATATTGCGTACTTGTGTGCGAGTTAATTCCATGTGCAGTAAATTAGAAGGAAATTTCAAACATATTGGTCTCACGGCATGGACACATGTACATGCATGGAGTGCCATGCATTTAAATTTCAAACATATTGGTCTCATCGGCGACCGGCGTGTGTACTGTTCCCGTCGATCTAGATTCCGGCCGCCAATAAATACTATGTTGCTCACGTCGTCCCGCCTGCATTCTCATCTACATCCTCCCATCGCTCGCCCTCTCTCTCTCTCAAAGCTCTGCCATGGCGCCGCCGATCTGCCCACGCGCCGACGAGGAGTCGCCGCCCCCCCGAGGACGCTCAGTCGAAGAGCAGGGACGAGGAGGACCCCTACGTGCCACCGGACGAGGTTGCGCTGAACCCCCCAACTTTGGATTGGTTTTGGGGCCAGTACAATCATTGTCTGTGGAAGTGACTGCTGCCGGCTGAGAAAGTCAGGCAAGTGGCGTTTCAAGAAGGAGATGGCGGAGGAGAAAGCCAGGTACTAGGTGGCCTGTAAAGCCCGTGATGCCGCCTGGGAAAGGAGAAGGTGGAGCTTTGGGAGCGGGCGTGTCGTCGTGCGGAGGAGGTGTACGAAGACGGATACTTCGCGAGGAAGGTCAAAGGCGCTGGGCGCCTCATCGCTGCGTGGGGGTGCACCGATAATCTCCAGCGTGCCACCGACGAGGAGCTCCGGTGGGCGCCTAACGAAATGGCAAGATCGTCCGCGCTCGTCCGCCAGGAAGAGGCAGATCGGTACGTCAAGCGCTGCAAGGAGGAGGAGGCGGAGTACTACCTCCGCGTTGGGAAGACGCCGCGCATCAGGAGGGATTATTAGTTTTAGTATTGTTCGTTTTCAATTTTATGCATTGTATCTAGTAGTTAAGTATCATCATGTATATGTGATGATATTATATATATTCTGTTATGAACTAATGAACACATTTTATTAACACCAGTGGTAGTTACTACAACTTGCGTATTATATGTTGTATGTAGTATCTATCAAAACCGAGAGTATGTACGTATAGTATGTAGTATATAACAATGTTTAGGTAGAATATATACTACTTTTTAGGTAGTATATATCGTATTTTGAGTATACTCCTTTTTATTTATAAATATATACGTATTTCATAAATATAATAAAAATCATGGGGCAACTTGCATTTTTTTCATGTAACTCACTTTGGAATATCATATATATAGTATATGAACATACTTACAATGATAAAATAGTATATATGATACCACTTAGTAGTATATAAGACATGTGGGTAACTACCCTGGGTTGATAGGATGGATTTTCCATATATATATATATATATAAAGAGAGTAGCACTATTCTGATAGATCAGAATAGTTATTGGGATCACAACGCCCCTATACAAGGGCCGATGAGATCATCCCGAACTTCTGAACCGGAAGCGACAAAGAAAAAAAACGCAGCCCACCTTCTTCCCCTGTGCTCTATCCCACCCCCGATTCCACCTTCCCCCGCACACAACCACTGGCAGACATGGCCGCCCCTGCCCCGCCCCCATATCCGACCTCTGCACCGCCTCAGCCCCCGGATCCGGCCGCCGGGCTGTCTCCACCCCTGGATCCGGCCGTCGGGCCACCTCGTTCCCCTGGATCCACCCGGGACCGATCCCGCCACCGCCAGCGACCACCAAGCGCCGGCGCGCGGCCCGCCGTCTAACTTTGGTACGCCGCCGCGCCTTCCCTGCCACCTAGGCTGCCCCCGGCCTCGCCTAGCTTCTCTTCCGGCGACGGCGGCTTCGTCAGCAGAGGAGCCCGCCATGGCGATGGGAGACGGCGACCTCCCCGACCTCCCTGCGGGCCCTCCGGCCAACCGCTGCCTCCCACCCCGTCCCCCTCACCTCCCGACCAACCAGCGCCTCCCCATCCCTTCGGACGACCTGCAGATGGGGGAGGTCTCGACCCGCACCTGGGAGGAGTCCTGACCTACACCTGGTCGCGTGCGCCGCTGCCACTGAGGTCCACCACGTACAGCCGGCGCGGCGGCAACTACCCCCCGCCGCGACCCCCCTGCACGGATCCGGTCAGGACCGGTGAGATCCACGGGTCCGGCCAGCAGTTCAGCCCCATCCCTCGACGTACTGCTCAAAAAGCGAAGGATGACGACGACGAGATTCTCTCCTCCGGCGCCGGCGTCGTCGTACTCGACTACCTACTGCGTCAAGGAATTCTTAGGCCGGATCCAGCGGATGCTAGAACGTGGGAGGTGGTGCTGCTCTGGTGAGCTACTTCGTCCCCGAGCACGGTACGTCGCTGGCGGCCACCTCCCAATCCCTCTGTCCTCCAATAATCCATATGGGGATGTCGGAGTGAGGACGACACTTCTTGCATAAAAAAACTGCAGCCTTTCTTCAGTGTATTTCCAAAAAGATTTGAGGCAATTCTTCTGTATCAGTTCAACAAAAAAATTGACAGCAGTTCCACCGATACACGCATGGAAGGAAACTTCGTATGCGCGCCTGCCGCTGATCATCGACCATGTGCCCAGGTTGTCGGTCATCCTCCCGCCAGTGCCTCAACATGTCTGGGGTTGCCCCTTCTCTAGCATGCAGCTGCCTGCCTGAAGGTGTGCGTGCATTATGCTTCGTGCGTGTGAGCATGGCCGTGTGCTTGCGCGTGGTGTGCTGGCGCGCTATGCGTTCCTTGTGTGTTGTGTATGCGTGTGGTGTGCGTGCATGGTATCCATCCATAGGTAGCCTGTGCGATTGCTAGTGCAGCTACTGTTGATGCTTTTCCTTGGAATGTAATCGTGTATTTCTTTCTCTGATTTTGCCTATTTGATCATTTGAATCATGGTGTGGGTAAATTATGCTTTGTGGATGTCCAGGATTAAAACACTTCCCCTGATTTTGAAATAAAACATTTGAATTTTTTTTGGCCTGAAAGTTCAAATATGGTCGTATGTTGAAGCTCAGATGTTCTCTAGATATTTGACATATTATAAAAGGTGCCGGGAACTACATGGAGATGCACCATACTTTAAGAAGATATGTACATACGCTAATATTTTTTTAAAGAGCTAAGGAGAATCAAGGAAAAAACAAAATTTTAATTAAAATAACAGAGCAAGCTGATCTTTATTAAAAAAAAATGGATTTTTATGTGTTTAAAATATAAAATGAAGAAGTTCAAATTAAAATAATTGACCAATTAAATTTTTGTAACTTTTTTGTTTTCTAAAAAATAAAAAGAAGAAATTTAAATTAAAATAACATATCATTTTGATGAAAATTGTTACAAAAAGCGAACATTTCTTAAAGACAAAAAAATATGGATGCGAAGTTCAAAATGTTCGCTTACGGAAAAACACACACCTTGAGTTTCTAAAGTATAAATGAGGAGAACACACACAACAAATCTATTGATGAATGAACTATGACAATCCTAGGGAGTACAAAGGTGTTCCATTCTGATACATCATATAATTAAGTGAACAGTGACGGAATGGAGCCAATGTTGTTAGTGCGGAGAAGGAGAACCACCACTGAACTTTAACTTTGAGATACAAAATGGAGCCAATTTTGTTAGTCCAAACTGATAATTGTAAGTCTTTAATGTATATGGGTAAATGTTGTGAAATTTCCAGTTATGTAATTATGTACTATATATTTGTATATAGCCATTTGTTATTCACCCATTTAAAAAAATTCAAATCACTTCCCATATATTGCGACAATCAAAGGATCTTCATGAGAGGAAAAATAAAATAAAAGGTAAAAAAACTCTAGAAGTTTAACTCGAAGAGTGAAATAAGTTCGCTAGATAAGTCATAGACAAAAAAAAAACCAAAGTAATTGTTGTGGTGTACTCTGTATACATTGTTGTGTATAATTTTTTATTTTCAATAGCACGCGAAGTTCATGTTTCAGAAATTTGCAAGTTCACATTTACTACATACAGAAGAAAATCATCAAATTTAAAATGGACCGCCTATGACAATTCTCCCAAACTTCAAAAAGATGTTCATTGACCGAATTATATAAAATAGACGCTCAATTTTCAAACTTTGGTAGTTCACTGAATAAACAAATAAAAATCTTCTTATTTCAGCAAAATAAAAGTTTGAAGTTCAATCTCAAAGAAAGTTGTTCGATGTTTACTTAATTTTTTTTTCTTTCCTAAAATAAAACTAAGAAGTTCAAATTTAAAAGGCGGAGAGGTTCGGATTTTATAAAAAACCCTAGGATTTACATGCTCAATTTTGATTAGTGCTTTAGGAGTTAGGACAAATAAAGCAAAGAGAAGTTCAAAGTGAAAACAACCAGAGGTTCAACTACCACATGGAGTGTGTTTCATATAGGAAAAAGGAATAAAAAGGCAAATACTAAAAATACTTTTACTAGAAGTTCACATGGTCGACCCAAGAAGGTCAAAAATTCTTGTAAAGGAGGCCGTTCACCTGTATTTACAAATATGAAATTCTAATTTTTTTTAAAAGTTCTCGCAAGTTTACTTAAAAATCAGGTTTTTCTTCCCTAAGATATAAACCAAGAGGTCCAAATTTTAAAAAATAGTGCAGTTCAATATTTATAAAAAACTCGGATTTTTCTTGTTACTAAAAGAAATAAAATCAAGAAGTTCAAATTAGAAAAAATGAGTAGTTCGATGTATACTGAAAACTCAAATTCTTTTTGTTCCAAGGAAAAAAATAAAAGTATGAAGTTCAATTAAAAAAAATTGCGGGACGTCCGACCTACAATGACATGTTTTAAAATGACAAAAAATGACGTCCGACCTTCAATTGCATGTAATTGAACATATACACAAAAATGTGACATAAGTTCATTGTGAAATAAAAGCTTAAAAGGTTTGTTGAAAGAAGTTCAAATGCTCTGTCCGGGGAAGTTCAAAAATTCTTGCGAGAGAGATTCACCTTGTATTTCCATGTTCGATTTTTTCTGTATAAATATCGAATACAATTCTTTACTCAGAATATAAAAAGGTGAAGTTCGTATTGAAATAATAGAGAAGTTCGGAGTTTATTAAAACCTAGGATTTACCTATTCAAGAAATAAAAAACACAACACCATTTTTTGCACTTTTAAAAACAACTCATAAACGAAAAAATGGTTGCTAGAAGTTCAAGTGCTCGGTGAGGAAAAGTTCAAAAAATTCTTATGAGGAGAGGTTCACCGTGTATTTAGATGTCCAAAATACATAAAAAATATGTTGTTTTGTTGTGTTTTAAAATAATTCTCTCAAACCAGAGAGAAGTTCAAAGTGATAACAACCAGAAGTTCACGTACTACATGGTGTGTATTCCATATAAGAAAAATACAATAAAGTGAAACAGAGTGAAGTTCAAACAGACATGCCCCAGAAGTTCAATTACTTCACATAGTGCAGAAAACAACATGTCAAAAACAGAGCGAGGTTGAAACAGACATGCCCGAGAAGTTCAACTACTTCACGTAGTGCGTTTCCATTCGCAATGAAGGCAGAAATCATGATCTCGTCATTTCTCTAATTTACTTCAAAACAACAGGAATATCATTTGTGTAAGTTCAAGTCCTCGGTCGGAGAAAGTTAAAAAAATATTATGAGAGAGGTTTGTACAAAAATAATATCATTTGTGTAAAACTGACGAAATGGACGAGAAATTACAAACGAAAATACACCATAGAAGTTCAACGTGAAAACAGCAGGAAGTTCGACTACTACAGTGAATGAATTTGAGATGAAAAACATTTAAAATCGTCGCGAGTATGAAAAAACGATCAACGCGGAAAAGTTGCGTGTTTACATCAGCTTTCCACCGGTATATTACTTGCTCAATTCCGGTGAGTGTTCTGGTGAGTGGATGGAGAGCTACGGGCAAAAAAAAGCACATGAAAAGCAGAGTGAATTTCAAGTTTAGGTTCTTCACGCGGTGCTTTTTCGAAGAATCTGTTTCGCGATAAAGGCGGAACGAATGATCTCGCCATTTTTGAAATTACTAGAAAACGGCTAGGAACCAGAGAAAACCATCAACATGAATAAGTTTAGCATTTTCCTTAGCTTTTCAACGGTATATTATTTGTCCCATTCCGATAAAGTTTGTCACAATTGATTTAAAACAGTAAGGAATTGAGAGAAACAATATATACAAAAAAGTTTCGCATTTCCTCAAGCTTTCCAATGCCATATCATTTGCTACATTCGAACGTATGGTTAAAAAATTAGCTCGAAAATACGAACTCGATGCAACTTGGACCGTTTTCTAAATTACTTTTAAACCGTTCAAAATTAAATAAAACTTTAAACATGAAAAAGTAGCGCATTTTCATAAGCTTTCCAACTCCATATCATTTGCCTCAATTGGGTTAGCCATTTAGAAATGACATCGAAAATACGAACTCGGCTGTTCGGTTTGCGAAATTTTACGATTTTCCAAATTACTCTTTAACCGTAGTGAATTAGAGAAAAATTTCAACATGTGGAAGGAGCGGTTTTGCAGCAGCTTTCCAACGCCATATTATTTGCCCTCATTCCAATAAACGGTTTTGAAATGCGGTCGAAAATACTATTCACGTTTTTTGTGTGAAGAAAAAACGGTTTTCAAAACTGCTCTTAAACCGCTTACATTTTGCGAAAAATTTAACTTGGTCATGATACTCATGTCCATTGCATTCCAACGGTATATTGCAAGCCCGATGTGGACAATGTTGGCGGAAGTTCAACCTAGCACTTGGGGAAGTTCAGGTCGAACAACTCAGGCAGTAAAGTTGCAATAGAGACATGTTTCATCATGACCCGAGAGCAAATCCGCCAATGAGCGAGATTCCTATTTAAAATGGGCATTTAGTTGCTAAAAATAGTTTGTAGATTACATTTACATCACATAGAACATGATTGACCCAAAAAAATTCGCACGGGGAGACACGGTTGAGAAGATAGCCCGAAGGTCGGGTTCCTACAGAGGGAAGTTCAGGCGTGTATCTCAGAAAGTTTATGTTGTGATCAGAACAACATTCTGATCCCGTGATCAGAATAGTGTTTATGTGTGTGTGTATATATATATATATATTATGAATTCTATTTTCTATCTTTTTTGTATACTAATTTGAATCTAGCTGTTATCTTCCACATATACAGAATGGAAAGCGTATACACACACACATTGAAACAGAACATATAAGAACGGAAAACAGAGTACACACATTGAAACAGAACATATAAAAACGGAAAACAGAGTACACACATTAAAACAGAGCAATAAACAAAGCAATACTATGATTGTTGTGAAGAGAAAGCTATCCACGTCGAAATGACTCAACAAAATAAAACACGTCCATGAGACCATGACCAGCAGCCCTTGCCTACGGTAGCTCTTGGCTCTGCCTGAACTCGTGCAGGCGTTCGTCCAAGCGGTCGACACGCTCGCTGTACATCTGTAGCGTGATCTCGAGCTACAAGTTGGCTATTTCATCGGAGATCACCAGCTCGAGGATGCGACAGCCATGTTCCTCTATTGCGCCCAGGTGGACACCTGGGCCAAGGAGGCTGTCGAGCCTACCGACTAGCGCGTTGGCATCGAACGGGCCGCGGACAAGGCGAACGACGCGACCCATGCGAACGGCGCAGCGGGCGTCTGGTGCAAGTACGGCGCGGCCGGCCTCTGGTGCAACTACGACATAGAGGGCCTCAGCCCACTCCTGGCAAGGAATGGGGGTACTGACGGGACGTGTACACAGCTGCGACGCCGTGTCGACAGCAGGCAAGCGCCGATGGATTCGCTCTTGCTGTGCGGCGCGCCATGCCTCCCGCTTTGCGGCGCTCCAACGGTCTCGCCGTGTGGCAAGCCGCAGCCTATCGGCGCGAAGACTGGCCTAGCTTGCTTTGCGGCGCGCCATCGATCGTGTTGTGTGGCGAGCTGCAGCTTGTCGGCGCTGACATGCCTATCTTGATCCGCGGCGCTGAAGCGCTATGCGCCACCCTTGGCGATGACGCGCATCACGGCGTCGTCCACGCGTTGCCGGGGAGTGCCACGGCCTCGACAGGCCGTGGTGCCTGCTCGTTTTCCTCGTCGACGAGGTTGATGGCAGAGGCGGCGCTTTGGAGGGTTGGCATGCTTGGAAAAGGTGGATGTGCTACATGCTGCGCTTGTTGCCTTCGTGCATCGCGCACCGCCTAGGTTTATGCGCAATATCGCTGGGTGGCGGAAACTGGTGAGGAAATGACGGGAAATGGTGGCGTGTTCATAAAATGTCATCAAGTAATGGAAACTTAGCATAGAAGGAACATCGAGCTAGCACAAAAAGTAGATGATAATCAGATGATCGTTTATCCTAGTTAATTATTCATGTAATAGTTTACTTTGGTGTGTGGAAATGTCATGTGTGTATTAGCCACCTATGTAATTGGATGTTTGCCGCGTATTACAAACATCTTGTTTATGTGAAACGTTTCTGTTCTCTTGGCTCAACACAAACAGTTTACGGAATGAACTGTATGCCCTCCTTTGCACACACCTTGATCTGGTTGATCCGTTTCTGTTGCGTTGCCTAATCGAAAACAGTTCATCCGAGTGAACCGTATGTCGTATATCGCACACACCTTGATCTGGCTAACTGTTTCTTTTGTGTTGCCTAATCACAAACAGTTCATCCGAGTGAACCGTATGCTATATATCGCACACACCTTCATTTGGCTGCCCGTTTCTTTTGTTCCTCCTCATCGCAAACAGTTCATTGAACTGAACCGTATGCCCTGCATCGCACACGCAACTAAAATCTGAACCGTGTTTGATGCATCCGTGATCGCAAATGTTTTGCACCTTTTTTGACGGTTTTTTTACACCACTGTTTGCGATTATTGCATCGCACACAGTTTCGTCGAGGGGTCTCTGATCGTAGTGTCGCGTTAGCAGCATCCTGCCGTAGTGTGAAGACTTCTTTGATACATACTCACATGTGGCTCGACTGACCACTATTCGAGTACTACTTTCATTAGCTGCCTCACATGGTCTTCTCGTTCATCAAATGAAAGTTAAGACTGCTTTCCTAAATGGAGAGTTGGACGAGGAAATTTATATGGAACAACCAGACGGGTTTGTAGTAGATGGTCAGGAAGGAAAAGTGTGCAAGTTGCTGAAATCTTTATATGGACTTAAGCAAGCACCCAAACAGTGGCATGAGAAGTTTGAAAGAACTTTAATAGCTACAGGCTAGGCTTTGTTGTGAACGAAGCTGACAAATGTGTGTACTATTGCCATGGTGAGGGAGAGGGAGTTATCCTTTGCTTGTATGTTGATGACATATTGATTTTTGGAACAAATACAAATGTTATTAAGGAGGTCAAGGATTTCCTATCTTGTTGTTTTGAGATGAAAGATATAGGAGTGCCTGATGTTATTGTGAACAACAAGCTGTTGAGAGATGATGATGGTGGGATTACATTGCTTCAATCTCACTATGTGGAAAAGATCTTGAGTCTCTTTGGCTATAGTGACTGCAAGCCCTCTCCAACACCATATGATGCTAGCGTGCTGCTTCGAAAGAATTGCTAGAGATCAATTGAAATATTCTTAGATTATTGGCTCGCTTATGTACTTAGCCAGTGCTACAAGAACTGACATCTCTTTTGCTGTTAGCAAACTGAGTCGGTTTGTCTCAAAACCAAGCGATGTGCATTGGAAAGCTCTAGACACAGTTATGCGTTACTTGAAAGGCACTGTGAGTTATGGAATTCACTACACTGGGTACCCAATGGTACTGGAAGGGTATAGTGACTCAAACTAGATCTCAGATGCTGATGAGATAAAGGCCACGAGCCGATATGTATTCACTCATGGAGGTGACGCTGTTCCTTGGAAGTCTTGCAAGCAGACCATCTTAACGAGGTGAACAACGAAAGCAGAACTCACAACACTAGATATAGCTACGACTGAAGCAGATTGGCTTCGTCGGCTCTTGAATGACTTGCCGGTAGTTGAGAAACCTGTACCGGGTATCCTCATGAACTGCGACAACCAAACTATGATTGCAAAAGTGAGCAGCTCAAAGGATAACATGAAGTCATCAAGACATGTTCAGAAAAGGTTAAAGTCTGTCAGAAAAATGAGAAACTCCGGAGTTATTGCATTGGATTATATCGAAAAGTCTAAAAATCTGGCAGATCCTTTTACTAAAGGTCTATCACGTAATGTGATAGATAATACATGAAGGAGATGGGTATGAGACCCACAATATGAGTTGTTCACAATGGTAACCTAGTCTATGTGATCAGGAGATCCCGTGAATTAGATGTGGAAGACAAGCTGTTGGTCAACTAAGAGGAGAATATCCTTACTAGTAACAATATCACTCCATGAAGATGCAATACTCTCCTAATCTACATGGCAGGTTGATGTATGTCTTAATGTGTTCTAAGTGGCTCATTTAAGGAGAGATGTTGCCCTGCAGAATATCTTTTTAAGAACACACCTATATGAGCCTGATTGTTAAACGTCGCAATCTATAAGAGTAGGCTGCTCTGTAGTAAACTCATGAAAGGTCTCGGAGCATGACGCATAAACTCCACTCGCGGGGAAGACCCACGGTAGCCTAGTATCGGTCAAGGCTTTGTGTGAAGCTTGATTCGCAGAAAACTTGCAGTTCAAGGCTCAGTCCACTGTTCAAGTTGCTTACAAGTGTAGCATAGAGTTCTAGATGAAAGTTCAACTTAACAGTCTCCATTGCAGTACCGGTATATAAAATAGTGTTTTGGAACCAAATGCAAACTTTGTGTGCCTCTGGGATCTGGTGGGGGATTGCTGAAATTTGTCTATTTTCGGCCAGCCCAATAGCAGTTTCAGAATTCCTAATAAATTGTAGAGGCCCACACAGCCCATTCGTGCAAGGCAAGAGGTGGAACTAAAGTTTAGTCCCATATTGCTTGTTTGGTGGGAGTTGGACCTCCTTATAAGGGAGGTTGTTTCCCCACATGTATGAGCATGAGGAAAAGAGGGTCATTCACGCGTGCTCCTCCTCCGTTGCCCACCTCGTCACGACGCGCCACGAATTGCGGGAATGAGCCGATGTCTAAATTTTTGCCACGCACGACGGGTATACAAACGGTCACACGGGAGCTGAAACATTTTGCTGTAGTAGAGTTTGAATCCAAACGGCACACCTCTTCGACTGCAGGCTGTCGCTTCGTATCCCTATTTTGCTTCACCTCCCCTCGCAGCTAGCTCGCCTCCTTCTCTTGTGCCTATAAAAGAGAGGTCGCTCCTCTCCAGAGAGACACATTAGAATATCATCTTCCTCTCGCCACCAAGTTCTTGAGCACTGAGCTACTGCTACGATCTTCCCCACCCCGACTTGCGGCATGCACCGTAGGTCGAGACAGTAGGCCTCCGAAATCCCACCTCTTTGAGTCCTGTACGGGAGAAGGGTGATAAGGTTCTTCGGGAGCGCTCTACGCGACTACTGACCGGTTCATCACGGACGCTCCGGACACCGACGACCACTTCTCCAACGACGACTTCTTCCTCGACGTCGACATCCTCTTCGACAGCATGGCTGGCGAGGATACCAACCCCAAGACCAGTGCTTCGGCCGTTGCTCCGTATGTCTTCATGTTCTTTCTGTTTAAGATCATGCTGTAGTTTCTTGTTCTAGCTTTTCTTGTTCCACCCTATGTTCTACATATGTTCTGTTCTTTCATATGTACAGATGGTAGCCTTCACTCTGCTAGATTACATGAATTGTTTCATCTCTACTATAATAGTCATGTTTTATCTACTATTTCTATTAATAAAATCATATGATAAATTGCTATCTTTCCGACATTGCGTTCCTTCCAGGCGCGTGCCACCATACTAACTGCACGAGCGTGCTCCACGGCCATCGCTGCGGCTTCCTCGTTTACTCCACGTCGTGCTTCCGTTGTATAGCAACTGTCAGCCAAATTTCCAAGAACTCATTTGGATTTTTTAGCAAGTCATGTCACTAGATTATGTTTACGGCTTGAGGCACGTGACACAGACTCAGAGAAATAGTCATTAGCCGGTGCACTGGTCCATCCATGGCTCCATGCTCCGTTGAACCTCTAAACAATCTGGTGCAGAATGACCTCCGAAAGAAGAAGACGATTGAAACTTTGTTTCCTATTAAATTACAAATCTCTGGAGGACGTTGTGTTGTGTTTCTGAATCTTGGAACTGTATGTTGGAAATAACCACTATGTCTAAGTCCGGGTCGGACTAGAGTCAATCACATGTAGGAGTCCTAATCCTAGGTAGCCATGGGCTGTTTGGTTTAGCGGCAAAACAACAGAATTGCATCTGGCTAGTGTGATCACAAAAACAGAATTGCACCAGCCACCAAGCATCACCATCCATGTCTCATTTCTTGGACGCAACAAAAACATTGAGTTACTTTTTGCGGCATACGAATCATTTACGTTAGCTGTAAAAAACAGCTTGCATAAAAGCTGTAAAAATAACATTTTGCACGTCAGATGATTGGTGGAAACAGTAAAACATGAGCGCGTGAGGTGTTGCACCATATATATACCGAGTAATGCTACAACTCCATAGGGTTTACTAGCTGGGCTGAGGTGGGCCCTTTTGATTTGGTAATTAGAATGAGAAGGGCCGGCCCACCCTCCAATTCAAAGGGGAGAGATTAATGAGGCGAGAAGGGTGAGTCCACTAACTCTGTAAAAATCCTCTCTATCTTAAGCAGTTTTTGTGTATATACCTTATATTTTGAACAAAGTGAGTAGTAAATAAGCTTCGTGAAGCAACAATGCTCGTCATGAAGCGATAATGCTGGACTGAAACCTGCACGGGCAATTAGTTGTACAATCAACTTCCCTAAAGTATTGATTTCATTCCCCCATCCCGGAGAAAAAAATATGTAGAAACACTTGGGTAATTATATGACGCCCCAAATAATTACGGTACTCGCAAGATAAAGAAGTGATGCATTGTTCGGTAAATAAATCCACTAGTGTGTGAGTTACCTATCCACATACTAGGACCCCTCCAGCCCATAAATAACAATCCTGTTTTGTGTGAACACCACTGGCAAGTGGCAACGTGTGCTAGGTTTTCTAGGGAAGGATATTGGAGAGGGGAGAAAAAGTACACCAAGCACAAGTGACGATGTTTCTGCTCCACAATATCCGATGGGAATAGAAAGTATCGGGAGTTTAGGTTATACGGAAGTTGAATCTCCATGCAGTTCGGTGATGAGCCTCTGCTGAAGGTGAAAACTACAAAGCCGCTGTCAGCCCGCGCCGGAGGTCTGGCTGACCCACGTGCCAGCCTAGCGCCTCAACTTGTTCTGACCCACGTGTTTCTCAGCTCTGCCTGACCCGGAGGTCTCTAATCTTAGTAAGAAGTGAGGGAAAGTGTTAAGCACAGCCCTAGCAGTAGACCAACTTGCGCAGTGTTATGCTTCATTTTACTCACAAACTAGTTCAGGAACTTGCTCAGACCACTTTGACCAAATTTCGTTTGTTGCCGTCAACGATGCTATGGGCCGGAACGTTCGATCTCACCCAAGATTTGTTCACGCACGCGCTAACCACTCCACCATACACAACACTGTTTTACGAAGAGATTGATTTTTTACTTTATTTTCTCACCACACTTTGGCCCTATTCGGAGAACACGGAGCTGGTGGAACTCCGAACAGGATCTTCATTACACACGTGGCTTGGCTACTTTGTTGCATAATATCCGACCATAAGACCTTGTCGCTTCTCATGTCTAACTTTTTTGAACCGCAGCAACTCCTTTCCATTAGTTTAATACTCTCTTCTCATGCCTGAATTTGAAGACCCGGGCATTAAAAATGCACAACATTACATGCCTCCTCCCTCTCGGCGTCATGTAAGCACTTCTTCACCAGACAACACGATGGACGGAAACAGCATGGGCCTGAGCCCAGGCACATAAAAAGGAAGAGAACACCTGAAATGCATGCAAGCCAGCAATGGGCCCATTAGGCGTTTTAACGCCATGTAGCTTGTCCTTTAAATAGCTATTGTTTAGCTGTGAACCAATCTAGGTTGAATGGTTAGGAGGACAGTGGTATCCCTAACCCACCAGCGTTCAAGTCTTAGTGCTTGCATTATCTTTGATTTATTTCAGAATCCTGACGATGTGAGCACTAAGACGGTAAGGTATGGTTCCCATCGACTAACGGAAGCCTATGGTGAATTCGTCAATCTCAAGATGATGTGCTGGCATAGTCTCTCGGAGGTGCTCATAGGGGTAGGGTGTGCGTGTGTATGTTCTTAGGGGTATACACGCATATATATGAGTGTTTGCATCTGTATTGTGTTCTAAATAAAAGCTATCGTCTAGCTTTGTCTCACTTCGACAAGGAATGGATTGGCTCAGCCATGAATAATTTGAACTCAATGTGAGGGTAGATAGCAGGAATAGCACATCAAAACAATAATTTGCCATTTTATTGAGCTTGTTCTAGCCCTATATAAAACTACCAATGCTAGGGCACACCTAACAACGTACTATCTTACCATATCCGTAAAAAAAGAAACTACCTTACCATAGTACATGGAGCGGCTTTGGTGCTGCCATTGGGAAGCGTGCATGCAGCGGCCAGGGCGGCGTCCGCGGATCTGGATCCCACCTAGATTCTTGGTCGGTTCCTCAGGTGGATGGCCGACGGCGCGATGAGGTGTCCGGTGAGGAGATGGAGGATCTCTACCGGAGTACCGGCGATGGCATATGTCCTCATGGTGAGACTCCGTGCGGTTTCAGCCAGCCACGAGAACGGGAGGAAAATTAGGCCTGACTATTGTTTTGGCGGACCATGGTGGCATGTCTGACTTCGTTTCCTTCTCGAGGCATTGTCATTGATGGTCACGTCAAGTCGACTGGGATGTAGTTTTCACATTTTATGACGTTCTCCTTCCCGACGACATTGTTTTGGAGCCCTCAGCAGCTCCCGGTGCCCCTCGCCTCCTGGCCTTGTCCAGGTATCGCGACCTGATATCCTAGCGACGGCTCAGGCCCCCACGCGGGCTGGGCCCTGCCGACGTAGAGCACAAAGGCAAGCGAAAAGGAAAAACAAGCATATAGAGAAAGCCCCGCGAGACCACGAGCATTCATTACAAGCATTAAGTATTTAAGGAAAAACCATTGTCTTCACGCCTCCACGAGGCCGCATCGATCTGTTATGAGATAACAAAAGGAACTCTAGGGGGAATCATCGTCGCCATCACCATCGCCCACCTTGACCTCGTCAGAGCCCTGGCTGCTGTCGCAGGAGAACTTCCCGAGCAACGCGTCCACGCGGCCTTCTACGGCTGTAGTCAGGCCATCACGGAATTCTTAGGGAATTGGGGCTATCACCTTGCCGAAGTAGAAGTCGGGGTCGCCATGGAGAAGGTGGCTGAAGACGCGGGTCGCCGCCTGAGAGAAGAGGTCGCGACATTCTTCCTCCAGGATGTCGTCCACCTTTCGAGCCCCGTCTTCGAGCCGCTCCACGAGATTGGCGGATAACTCGGCATAACCGGCGTTGTGGGCACAAGGGGGCTTCAAGCTTCTTCCTACAGATGGAGCTCAGGGCGCCGCGGGCTCAAAGCTCAAGAGAGGAGAACGCCTTGAGGCATTCGAGCTGTTGCTCCTAATCCTGGTTTGCCTTGCCCATGGCCTGTTTGCCGGTGCTGGCAGCACCCCTCATTTGAAGTCGACAGGGAGCGAGCTTGGCCTCGGCGTCAGCTTGGGCCCACCGTGCGGCCGCCTGGCGGGTTCCAACTTGCTCAGTGCCACTTTGAGACCGACGATTTTCTACCAAATTTTGTCGCGCTCCACCTCGAAGGCATCCTCCTGCAGCTTCAGTTCCCTGCCATGTTCTTCAGTGAGCTTCAAGCGGTCCGCTGCTGCCTTCGCATCAACATCCGCGTGGATCATGTTCTTCTCGCATGAGCCTTCTGAGCGTCGGCCACCTGGCACCCCAACTTCTCCAGGCGCTTACGCTCCGCGGCCTGCCCAGTCAATGCCTTGGCAAGGTCCGCCTCGTAGGTCGAAAGTTTTGCCTCGTAGGCTATGAGATCGTCTTCCTGCGATTGGAGCTACTGCGGCTGCATGACCTAGTAGTCCTGGAGCTCCTTCAAGGGCCTTTTTCACTATTTTGACCCTTTTAGAAAACTTTCGCACAAAATGAACTTCACACAAAACTATTTCACGATCTGACTCTTCTGGTAACGCCACAAACCGTGGCGTTTCTTCTCTATTGAAAAACACCGAACTAGCTAGCGTTGCTCCACTTCATAAGTAAATGGCAGTATGAGCAAGCTACTTGCAACGCCAACACCCATGGCATTTCATGCATGGGCACCAACGCCAGCCATGCTTGGCGTTTCCAGCAACGCGAGATACTTTGGCGTTTCTGCCGTGCCACGTAGCGACCCGACTAGGCCAGCAACGCTAGCTAGGTCGACGTTTCCAGGTAGAGAAGAAACGCCACGGCTTGTGGCGTTGCCAAAAGGGTCAGATCGTGAAATAGTTTTGTGTGGACACTACAAGAAATATGTCAACTTGTGACCTTCTGTCAGTGATCCTGGAAGAATTGGTCATAAATTTATGACCATTTTAGACCAATTGGTCAAAAGCTGTCTGGGGGGCTCCAAACCCTAAACCATAACAACCATTTTGGTCAGAAAGGTCATAATTTCATTAGAGGAAATGGTCGTAAAGCTAGTAGCACTGTCCACTGCCTCATGCCTAGCTGATAACGACCAATATAAATGGTCACTACACTTGAGTTCGAATACATTAGGATGAATTAGGCAGCAACCTCAGCAACCTCGCTTATGTGTCATTGTCTAGGTGTCATTTTTTTAAATGCTTATATTCAACAGACAGGCGGGGCCCATTTGACAACAGGTGCGCACACACTAACAGGCGGGACCCATTTGATAGGCGGGGCCGAGCGCTTAATTTGCCCAAAAAGGATGCGCGGGCTGGGATTCGAACCCACGTCCCGGTGCTGGCTTCGCTCGCTCGCTACCACTGGACTAGAGAGGGACTATTCTTATATATGGGAATTTTTCTATACATTATATAAACCACATCTCTCTCGTATCAGTGACAACTGGGACCTTCCGACCAGGTGGCATCAAACAGAGCAACACTTAGCGTTTTTCTAGGTCTTCCGACCAGGTGGCGGCGGGCGGCGGGCGGAAGCAACCAGCGGATGAGGGCGGCGCTGGCGGGTGGCGGGCGACGGGCGGAAGCAACCGGCAGACGAGGGCGGGGCTAGCGGCCGAAGCGACCAGCAGGGGCCGCTCGCCTTGCCCACGACCTCGCTGCAGGTGGCCTCGCCCATGGCCTCGCGGCGGAAGCAACCAACGGGGGCGGAGGGGAGGTAGGGGCGTGGGCGTGGAGGCGAAGCGACCAGCAGGGGCGGGGGCGGTGACCGGCGGTGGCGGTGCAGGGGCCGCTCGCCTCGACCACGACAGGAACGGCGACCTCGCCGCTCGCCTCGCCAACGACAGGAACGCCAACCTCGCCCACGCATGGGGGACTCGCCGCCGCCGCAAGCAGACCTTGCCCACGTATGCACTCCCCCCTCTCCTCTCCCCCTCTCCTCTCTGTTGATGTCATTGATTTGATGTAGATCTATTAGGAGAATCTCCACACACACACACTGGTTTGATGTAGGTTTGTTGTAAGCTTGGAAAAATCTCTTAGAAATGGCATTGATAAATTTTCTAGAAATTGTGAAGAGAATTTCTGTTGATGAAATTGTTAGGAGAATTGCTGTTGATGAAATTGTTAAGAATTCTTTTGGAATTTAGTCAATTCATAGTGGTGAATTATGTTGTCAGCTATCAATAGAACAAAGCTCGCTGTTCTATTTTGTCCAAGAGTAAATTGCGTTGATGAAATTGATGTTGGTCTTTCCCTGAAACAGGATCCTGAAATTGCTGTTGCTCTCTGTTCTAAATTCCTGATTTATTTTGTCCATGAGTAAATAATGAATGTTGAGTAAATAGGATCCTGATCCATTTGAATGATTCATGCCATGAGTAAATATTGAATGCTGATTTATTTTGTCCACCAAGTTGGACTAAAGTAGTGAGAAATTGGAAATAGTTGAATGTTGTGGTTAGGCAGTTAGCATATAAAGTTGGGTGCCATTACTGCCATCCATTTTCATTAATTAATGTTGATGCACTTAGATTGATTTCCTAAGTTGCAATAATTTGTTGTCTTTGGCAAATGGAAAGAAGCTGTATTAGAAAAGGAGTTAGAAAGTTTTCGAAAGGACATATGAAAGGAGTTGATGATTTCATGGCATTTGTTCGGGCAAATTTTGCCAACGATGCTCACATTCTTTGCCCATGCTGCGAATGCCTCAACCATCCAAGAATGGCTCAAGGAAGAGTGGAAGATCATTTGCTTCTTAATGGGATGTCCAGCACATATGATAGATGGATATATCATGGAGAACCTTTAGATGGACAACCTCAACATTTTGAAGCTGATACACAGGCCCCTCATATGATGGGTGGTGGTGATGCTGGCATTGATTTCATGGAAAAGGTTTTGCGAGATAATGCTGGTTTGGAGGAAGAGGATGGGCATGAAGATGATAGGATTCCTGACCTATTGAAGGATTTGTACGATGCTGAAGATCATGCTGATGGAGAGAAGTCGTTGTTTGCTGAGGTGTTAGAGGAGGCCAAGCGCGCAACTCATGAAGGGGGTAAATTTTCAAGATTTACCTTCACCGTGAAGTTACTCCACATCAAGTCTTTCTACCGGATTAGCAATGCTGCATTCAACGCAATACTCCGCCTTTTGAGCTTGCAATTCGCTGATAGCTATGTTCCCAGTTCTTATGATGAAGCATTGAGCATAATCCGCAGGCTGGGGCTAGGTTATGTTTCGATACATGTGTGCCCAAATAACTGTGTCTTGTTTCGGAAGGATTTAGCAAAGCATGACAACTATCCAAAATGCAATGCCTCTAGGTAGAAAGATGCTGATGGGAAGAAGTCAATACTGGAGAAGGTACTGAGGCACTTTCCGTTGATACCAAGGCTGCAACAGATGTTTATCTTGAAGAAATCATCACTGGAGGTACAATGGCACAAGCTGAAGCGGCAACCTATGGACAATGAGCTGAGCCATCCAGTGGACGGAGAGGCATGGAAAGAGTTTGACAATGTACATTTAGATTTTGCTGCAGATCCAAGGAACATAGAACTTGGCACTGCCACAGATGGCTTTAATCCGTTTGGGAACATGAGCACGTCTTATAGCATGTGGCCAGTTTTTGTGGTGTCGTACAACCTGCCACCATGGGCATGCATGGATCAGTCCAACTTCATGATGTCGTTGCTTATCCAGGGTCCAGAGTCTCCAGGAAAGGATTTTGATGTCTTTAGGGAGCCCCTCGTAGAAGAACTGCTCCAGCTCTGGACTGGTGTACCTACATACGATGCCTTGAGTCCAGAAGAAAAGTTCAATCTACGTGCTGCAATCATATGGTCCATCCATGATTTCCCGGCGCTGCACACTCTGTCTGGGAGGATCACAGCAGGTTATAAGGCCTGTGTGCATTGTGACAAAGACCCTTGCTCAAAGAGAATAAGGAGCAAGATCTGCTATATTGGGCACCGCCGCTTTCATCCCCGAAACCGTCGCTGGCGAAGAAGCAAAGATTTTAATGGTGAGAATGAAACCCGTGACAAGCCAGCAGAATTCACTAAAGAAGAGCTAGAGCAGCAACTTGAAAAGGTGAAAGATGTGAGACCAGGAAAGCTTGTGAAGAAAAGAAAGCGTGAGGAAGGTCAATGTTGGGACCGGAGGTCTTGTTTGTGGGACCTGCCATACTGGGCTGATATGAAATTAAGGCATAATCTCGATGTAATGCACATTGAGAAAAACATATGCGAGAATCTGCTAGGGACATTTCTGAACATTGAAGGGAAGACAAAGGACACGGTTAGTTCTAGGCTTGATTTGGAGGACATGGGTATACGAGAAGATTTGCATCTACAGCACAATGAAGATGAAGATTCATTTGAAATGCCACGAGCATGGTATACAATGAGTAAAGAACAAAATCTTGCATTCTGTGAATTCCTATGAGCGGTGAAATTTCCAGATGGTTATACTGCTAACCTAGCAAAGTGTGTTACTTCTTATGGATTGAAGCTTTCAGTACTGAAAACACATGATTGTCACATCCTCCTCCAAAGGATTTTACCGGTGGGCCTCCAAGGAATCATGGACAAGGATATATATGAAGCGGTTGCTGAGCTGGGAAATTTCTTTAGAGAATCTTGCAGCAAAACACTCAAGTTAACTGTCCTGGAAAGACTTGAAAAAGAAATGCCAATTATTCTTTGCAAGCTCGAGAACATTTTCCCACCAGCTTTCTTCACCGTGATGGTCCATTTGGCGGTGCACTTACCAAAAGAGGCAATGCTTAGAGGCCCTGTGCAATACAGTTGGATGTACCCAATCGAAAGAAGGCTACTTACTTGTAAGCATATGTGCGAAACACGGCAAGTCCTGAAGGTTCTATTGCTGAAGCATATGTCGTTGACGAGTGCTTGACTTTTTGCTCTAGATACTTTGGTGATGTGGAAACAAGATGGAACCGGCCAGGCAGAAATAGAGAGCGGTCTTATACGCAAAGTGGTGATGTCTCTGTTTTCAACCATGGTGTGAACTTTCTTGGAGCCTCACAATACTTGGAGGCTGGTGATGAGTATGACAAGATGGTTTGGTATGTGCTCAGCAATTGCGCCGAGGTTCTACCATATATCGAGTATGTTATATCTTGTGCACTCATTATATATATTTTTTGCTTGGGTTGGCACTAGCCTAATGTTTTAATTCACATGTTTTGTTTGCATTGCAGGAAATGCAAGGAAGAGTTAAATCAGGAAGAAAGCAAGATCAATGTTGATAAAAGGGTTGCCAAGGGGTTTGCTATTTGGTTTAAGAATCATGTGAGACCATTAGCCACATGTTTGATGTTTTCTGTGTTATTCACCAATTGTTGAATACCATTGTTTGCTAAATGGTTTATTTGTGCAGATTGGAAAGTTGCATGAGGAGAAGAAGGTCAGTGATTATCTATTTGCTTTGGCATGCTTACCGGATAAGCGAGTGAGAGTGTATTTAGCATGCATTGCTGAAGGTGTCCGGCACCACACCGTTGACCGCGAGGAAAAAAGGAAGACACAGAATAGTGGAATCGTCACTGAGGGGCCACATGATCGTGAGATCATTGACTTCTATGGTCAGTTGAGAAGCATCGTAGAGTTGCAGTACAACTCTAGTAGAGGCATCCATCGCTCGGTTGTCTTATTTCGCCGTGACTGGTTTGAGCTTGGTAGCAAGAAGAAGAGAGACTCTTTTGTCAAATATGATGGCCACTTCAAAAGCATCAACACTGCAAGGTGCTGGTATAAGAGTGATCCCTTTATTCTAACAACACAAGCAACAATGGTGTTTTATCTGCGAGACACTCTTTTGCACGGAAAATGGCGAGTTGTGCAAAACTTTGAGCACAGACACTTGTGGAGTGTGACTGAAACTGAAGTGGAAAAGGGCCCCGGTGATGGACTAACATACCAAGATGATGACTCTACGGAAGTTCTGTTGCAAGCGGATGATGACTCTATGGAAGTTCCGGTGCAAAGCAGAGTGCGAAGGGACCGGGAACGTGTGATCGTTGATGCTGCAACAGTTGAAGGCATCAAGAAAATAAGAAAGGTGGTAGCGGATGGACACGAGAGCGAGGATGAGGAAAACAGGACTGATCATACTATGCTGCAATATTGTAGTGATGATGAGGAAAACAGGAGTGGGCATAGAGTTCCTTGTTTTCGTATCGACGACGATGAGTAGCGAAGGTAAATTTGGTCTCCTTGGTGAGCTAATGCTATTACTACATGTTCCTGATGTAGTTTTTGTACTACAATTTTCTCCAGGTAGCAAAATGCATGAGACTGATGGTTGTAGTGATGGAGAGGCAGATGATGGTTGATCATGATGTTTCATGGAAAATCATGTAGTTTTGGTGATCATGATGGCTCTAGTGATGGAGGGGCAAAATGCATAGTGGCTCTAGTGATGTAGTTTTGGTGCCATTTTCTTAGTTTTGGTCAGAACTGTTAGTTGTGATGATCCTGAAGTTGTAATGCAAAATGATGTTGTAATGATCCTGAAGTTTTTTGAACTGAATTGAGATGTTGTTTTCAGAGCTATTTTTCATACTATTTTCAGAGATAGTGATGTTGGTGCAAAATAGTGATGTTGTTTTTCATTGTGATGATGAAGATGTTGTTGTTGGTAAAAAATGATGTGATGGAGGGCTGTTGTTTTGGTGCAAAATGATGATGTCTGATTGTTGTTTTGGTAGTTTGCAGAGTTGTTTTGGTCAGAAATGTGAGCAAAAAAATATGCGCGAGCGGAGACTCGAACCCACGACCGTGCGCTCATTTCACTGTGTTTCTACCAATGGGCTAGGAAGAGGCTACTGGTCTTCTCCTCTATGCCATCTCTTTTAAAATCATCAAACTAGTCAAGTATCAAACACGCACCTCGCTGACAAGTGGGCCACTCGACCCACTCGCTGACAAGTGGGCCATTTTGCTACTCTACCCAAGCTACCAAAAAATATGCGCGCGGCCAAAAAATATGCACGAGCGGGGGCTCGAACCCACGACCTGGCGCTTATTTCGCTGTGTTTCTACCACTTGGCTAGGAAGAGGCTATTGGTTCTGTAATCTATGCCCACCCTTTTCAATATATCAAACCAGTCACGTAGCAAACACAGAACTCGCTGACAAGTGGACCCACTCTTTTCCCCACTCCTCTCCACTCGACCCACTCCTCCTCTCCATTCTCCACTTGACCCACTCCTCCTCTCCACCGCATACCCTTCTCCTCCATCGACGGCGACGGCCTCCCACCACCGCCAACTCCTTCCTCTCCCTCCGTCGCCGACTCCTTCCTCTCTCTCCTGAGGTATGAATCCTTCTTCTCTCTCCTTCCTCTTAACTTAGTTTTCTGCTACTAGTTAGATTAGGGTTCTTGCCGCCGCCTAGATTGGATTAGATTAGATAGGGATTGGATTAGATTAGGGTTTGATTTGGTTAGGGTTTGATTATGGATATGAATCCATCGACTCCTTCCTCTGTTCAAATTTGATACTCCCTCTAATCCATCTTAATTGTCACTGGTTTAGTTCAACTTTATGCCATTTATGCCAATGTTCAAATATGGGTTTAGATAGGGATATTTTCTGTCATTTATGCCAATGTTCAGATATGTTCATTTATAGATATGGAACAATGTCCAGTCCTGTTTATAGCTGTGTCCTGTTTATAGCTTTTGGTCCATTTACAGTAGATATGGTTCTAGCTGTGTTCTGGTCCATTTATAGTAGATTTTAGTGCTGTTGCTGTTGGTGGTCACCTGATGATGTTGTTGTTGTTATTTTTGTTGTGGTTACCTGATGGGTGCTGTTGATGTTGATGGGTGCACATGATGTTGTTATTCTTGTTGCTGATGATGATTACCCCTTTGCCAAGATATAGTAGGAGAAAATTGAGGCCATTGCCATTTATAGTAGTATTCCAAATTGAGGCCCTGGCAAACACATGTATTAAATATTCTACTTTTTTGAAGTGCTTGTTTCCTATTTATGTCCAGTCCTGTTTATGGTAACTTGTTGTTTAATTACAATGCTGCTTTTCAGAGAAGTGAGATGGCTGGCTTGGAAGGTTTTGAGTTCTTCAAGATCGTAATTGAGAAATCTTGCAGTAGGCAGGTATATTTATCATCACTCATCTCTTTATCATCACTATGCTGTCTAGTGCTTGATTGGCAGAATTAACCACTACTTGACCCTCGCTGCAGAGGCTGCCTGACAAGTTTGTGAAGATGCTCGCCGGCCGTGAGCCCCACAAAGTGAAGCTGAGGGAGGCCGGCAGCGGGCTTCGCAGGCTGTGGGACGTGTTGGTGGTGTTCGATGGCGAAGGCCACATGTACCTAGGGCCCGGCTAGGATCATTTCGCCCGCGCCCATGAGCTACAGCTCGGGCACTTCCTTGTCTTCCGCTATGACGGCGATGCCTTGTTCACCGTGAAGATGTTCGACAACACCATGTGCCGCATGTACTACCAGCACGACGAAGATGCCAGTAAGCTCTCTGCCTCTCTTCTTCCTGTCCTTTTGGCTTCCTCTACCAGCACGACGACAACACCATGTTCACACTTTGTTGCATTTGGCCAGGCAATGGGAGCAGCAGCGGGGATGACGAGGAGCAGAGCGGGGATGATGAGGAGCAACCTATTCTGGCTGATGACGACCCTGCTATGGTGGTGGCGGATGACGACCTTGCTATGGTGGTGGCTGATGACGACCCTGCTATGGTGGTGGCGGACGACGACATTGCTATGGTGGCTGATGATGACCTCACGATGGTGGTGCCTAATGATGACCTCGCAATGGTGGTGCCTGATAATGACCTCGTGATGGTGGTGGCGCCTGCAATCCCACAGCTTGGCGACAGGACCATGCCAATTGTGGTAGAGGAGTACATCCGCGTTGGGATTCGCCACTCTGAGCGCATCAAGTTGATGAAGGAGAAGAAGGAGGAGTGAAGATGTTAAGAAATGAAGTGGCAATGTTAAGCATGTTAGGTTTAAGCTTGTTAGTGTAATCTGAACATGTCAATGTTAAGTATGTTAGGTTTAATTTTGTGCATGCTCATGGATGCTGTATGACAGTGTCATCTAAACATGTCAGTTTCTTAATTATGAATATTCAGTTTGGTAATTGATGGGAATTGAAATTTTTTATGCATGCTCATGGATGAAAGATAAAATTATGGGTTTTTGTGCATGCTCATGTATGAAACAATATAAGTTTCATTTTTTGAATGCTAAAAACATGACTCAAACCCTAGCCACGGACGGCCGCCGCGACGAAATCGGACGGTTTTTGAAAACACCATAAAAAATTCAAAAAAATCAAAAAAATGGGAGACTTCCGCGTCACATCCTCAAATGTGGCCTACCAACTAGCAAAAATACTAAACTTGCAATACCGATGTTTTTTTGAAAAGGTGTTCTGAAAAACAACCTACCATGAATGAAGATTCATGGCTTTCAAGCCTAACTAGCAATGATATGGCCGCATTCGTTGAATAGTTTGTGATAATATGCCCAAATTTGGCGCATGACTCCGTCTTGTGATAGCAAACAATGTTGCCAAAGCTAGGTTCCAACTTGGTTCACAAAAAACCGTTTTTCATTTTTTGAATGCTAAAAACATGCGTTTTTGTGAAGCGGCTACAAGGAGGGTCACCCCAAATGGCGTCATTCCATGTCTATCCCAAAGTAGACCCTATTTTACGGACGTTCGCCAAAAATCATGCTTTTCCGACCCTTGTAGCTAGTCCCGGCCATTCAGACAACCTTCGGCCGATTCAGCTGGAACCGACTGGAATTTGAACTGCGGGTCCTCCATAGCTTGCCCGTTATTTTCACTAAAAATCCTTTTTAGCTTCACAGTTAGGCATTTCATCCCGGAATCGACAATAGATTGGCACGACTCAAACCCTAGCCACGGACGGCCGCCGCGACGAAATCGGCCGGTTTTTGAAAACACCGTACAAAATTAAAAAAAAATCAAAAAAATGGGAGAACTCCGCGTCATCATCAAATGTGGCCTACCAACTAGCAAAAATACTGAACTTGCAATACAGATGTTTTTTGAAAAGGTGTTCTAAAAAACAACCTACCATGAACGAAGATCCATGGCTTTCAAGCCTAACTAGCAATGATATGGCCGCATTCGTTGAATAGTTTGTGATAATATGCCCAAATTTGGCACATGCCTCCATCTTGTGATGGCAAAAAATGTTGCCAAAGCTAGGTTCCAACTTGTTTCACAAAAAAAAACATTTTTCATTTTTTGAATGCTAAAAACATGCGTTTTTCGTGAAGCGGCTACAAGGAGGGTCACCCCAAACGGCGCCATTCCATGTCTATCTCAAAGTAGACCCTATTTTACGGACGGTCGCCAAAAATCATGCTTTTTCGACCCTCGTAGCTACTCCCGACCATTCAGACAACCTTCGGCCGATTCAGCTGGAACCGGCTGGAATTTGAACTGCGGGTCCTCCATAGCTTGCTCGTTATTTTTGCTAAAAATCCTTTTTAGCTTCACAGGTAGGCATTTCATCACAAAATCGACAACAGATTGGCATGACTAAATCCCTAGCCACAGACGACCGTCGCGACGAAATCGGCTGGTTTTTGAAAACACCGTAAAAAATTCAAAAAAATGGGAGACCTCCGCGTCACATGATCAAATGTGGCCTACCAACTAGGAAAAATACTAAACTTGCAATACCGATGTTTTCTTGAGCTATTCGGTATGATTTTAACCATGATTTCTACAAAGTTTACAAAAAAACCCTACTTTTTCTGCCTCAAAACCTCTAAAAACTGGTGAAAATTTCCATCCCACCCCACCAAAATTTCCCTCCCACCCACCAAAATTTCCCACCACTTCTCTCCCACTACCTGCGGGACCCACCACCCCTCTCCCACTAAACACGCGGGATCCCACTCCCCTCCCCTCCCACTCCCCAAAATTTCCCCATTCCATTCCCCTCCCCTCTCCCCGACGAACCCTAGCTACTCCCCACTCCCTCCCCTGCTCCCCGCCGCCCCGCCGCCCCACTCCCTCCTCTGCTCCGCGCCGCCCCACCGCCGAACTGCCTCCCCTGCTCCGCGCCGCCCCACCCCCACTCCTTCCACTGCTCACGCCGCCCCACTCCCTTCCCTGCTCCGCGCCGCCCCACCCCTACTCCCTCCACTGCTCCATGTTGCGCCACTCCCTCCAAGCCGCGCCTCCCTACCCGGCGATGAATCCCCTCGATTACATCGACGATGGCTGCTACATTGACTACATCGCCCGCCCCGTAACGGCGGCGACGGCTACATCGACGACGACGGCGGCTACATCGACTACATCGACGACGACGACAACTACATCGACTACATCGACGATGACAGCGGCTACATCGATGACGAAGGCGCAATCGACAACGACCACCACTGCATCATCAACATCATCCACCCCTATCCATCTCCCCTCGATATTCATGGGTACATCTTCTAGGGTTCGGTAGACCCCCCTCATGGTTTCTTCTAGGGTTCATGGGGATGGGGATGGGGATGGCTAGGGTTAGGGTTCATGGGGTACACGTTTCTCTAGTTCATGGAGATGGTTAGGGTTAGGATTGATGGATTTCCTGGTTTTCTTGTTCATGGAGAAGGATAAATGTGGATTCAAGGGGATGATCTCCCTTTGGTTACGGTTTCATGGGGTTAGAGTTTCATGGTGTTCATGGGGTTAGGGTTTCATGGGGTTCATGGGGTCCTGCCTATGCATGATTTCAATTTTTTTAAGAGAGTGTGCTTCTCTATGTATTGACTACTGTTGCTAAGAGTGCATGTTGGTCCTGTAAATCTTGTAATAATTCACTTGACAGACTTCATATGTAAATCTTGTACTAATTGGTAAAGTAGTCTAAATTCTGATGAGGGTGATTTACAACAGGGAATCATGCTGCTACTCTTGTTTATGACGGTCTGCCTATGCATGGGTTAGCCTGCATTTGTGATGGGGGTACACAAAGCCACTTGCTTGCAATTGTTGTTGGTCTTAGCAGGATTCTATTTTTCTATTCCAGTATTATGAGAATGTGCTACCGCACATTGATTAGGATGAGTGTATCATGCATGCTTTACTTACTCAACATGATATGTGTCTATATGGGTTGATATACCAAATCAAACAGTGGTTCTGCAAAATTGTTGTATAGGTTGTAGAGGACCATGCATGGGGAGTTTTTTTTTCTTGTTTTGAGTTAGATTCCCATTTACGCTTATCATCATCAAAGCTTGTTGAAGTGAAACTGTGGATGCTGAAAGCACCTTATGCATATCCTGTTCATAGAGGATGCCCATAAGGTGCCCGTTGGTGGATGTGAGATTTACACTTTTACTTCCTGATATACGAACCATACTACATAATCTGTTTTTTCTATGTATAGTGACTGATGTTGATTTCTTATTTATTAAAGTTATCTTTGTTCATCACATGCTAATTTCTATTTATCTTAGTTTAGTTTAGTTTTTCTTGGCATACACAGAGTAATACAATCAGTAGAATGTCAGTCCAAGTGTTGTTAGTCTCTTCAGTACATCATGTGGATGCTTGCTTGCTGCCACTCTTCAATTCTGTTGCTTGCTAGCGTACATAGGGTTAGGGTTTGCATCAGCAGTACTACTAGCACTTTGCTTGCTTGTTGTGTACTTTATATGAGGCACTAGGCAGATTTCTTGATGTACATTACTACCTCCTGCTTGATGTACATTACTACCTCCTGCTTGATGTAGTGAAGTTATTAAGAGATGCTTCATATCTTTCCAGTGTACATGCATGCTTGTTTGGTGCACTTACATGTTTGCTTAATTAATAAGACTACATCACTGTATTGTTGATCCATCAAGTTTGCTTCACATGTATTACATGTATGTGCATGATGGTCCAAATGCTTTCATTTATTGATACAAGTGCATCATTTTACTTCATCCCTATTGTATCTGATTGTTGTTTATTCTATTTTGCAAGCACCGCCTCAAGATCATCCATGGCAAGGATGACAAGGTCAAACATGAGGCCAACCGTTGGTATGCAACTTGCTCCTTGTGGTTATACTTTCAGTTTTTATAAAATCTGTGTCTTAATATGCTAAGTGAAATGTATTGCTGCAATCTGAATAAGCTGGCTTAATTGTGCATGTGTGCTGTTAGTCTTCCTTACCTGAATAACTAGGATTAAATGATAATTAAATCTCATAAGAAATGTTTGGCTGTCTGTCCATGCATTCCAAACATTCACCTAATAGTTACGTTTCCTTTATCATGCAAAGAGAGCCTCTCACCGAGTACGAGAAGGTTAGGGCTAGAAATATGATGAGGGACAATCGGATGTTCTAGTCCCTTCGCATCGGTGCAATAGCGTCGATGATTAGGAAAACAAATGATGTACAAGAAGGTAGAAGTAATGAGGTTCAAGAAGGTAGTGGAGTTATCAATGATGACCCTGAGTACAATCCTAAGGAGGACGAAGTTATTGATGGAGAGGAAGTGGATGATGTCGTAGTGAAGAAGACTGTTAAGGTGCAAACTCTGTCTTGCTTGAAGGGTTGGGGTTCTTTTATGCTATGTGTTTCCTTGTGCTCACATATTTCTCTTGTGATCTAATGCTTTTTTCCATGCTGTTTATACGAGGCACTAAAGGAATCTAGGCCGAAGAGGCCTGGTGTTAAGAAGACAGTCAGCAAGAAGAAGAAGAGCTCAGAAACATCTGCTATAATGCATCCAGGAAGGGTGATGGCCCCAGCTCTAGGACAAAGATGAACCTGCCCCTGAAAGAGTCACAAGGCAGAAAGCAAAGATGGCGACTGCGACGGACCATCAGGAAAGTGTGTTGCGCATGGAGTCTGAGACCTCGGTGCAAATGGGTAATGAGTTGCCGCCCATGGATGGAGGAACTATTTGCATAGATGAAGCATGCACCGCCCACACAGACCTTAGCCCTGTTGCACCTTCTATTGACAGGAATGCTGTCATCAATGAAGAAGAACAGCAGCTTGTGCTTCAACCAGGCAAGTTGACCTTTGCAATGCTCTTTCACTAGTGCATTTTCCAAATGGAATGATCATGTATGCTTTTGTCGATTCCTGCATTTGTCGATTTCTATTCTAATTTATGAGTTCAGTTTCATTTTCAGATGCAATGACTACCAAGACTGGACTTAGAAAGGGCAAATGGCTAGAGAGAATCACCAAGTCGCTTGGTAGCAAGGTGCCTATCCAAATTGCCGAAGGGATGAAGCGTCCAGAGAAGCCTCTGCAGGTAGCAAAGCTTGCTTCCGAGTGTGGACTCGTTGCAAGAAGCCATCTTTCGGTTCTTCCTCACTTCAAGCTATACAAAAAATGCTAGTCTATTGGAGAACTACATTGGGAAAGTTGTTATAAGCTACTTGTTTCATAGTTAATGTGTTATCTATTTTCTATAACACCTATGCATGATCACTAATATTGTTCCTACCTTGTTTGCTGTCTTGGTAGGCAAATTTTGAGATGAACACGGACTCGGAGACCATCAAGACCGCGTGCAAAGATATTCTGCAGAAAAATTCAAAGAACAGACGCTATCAGATCAAGAAGAAGTATTTTGATACCGTAGCCGCAAACAAAGTCAGCATCAAGTCTCCGGTGCCAGATCTGACGGACGGTGAATGGCAAGCTCTGGTGGAGATGTGGTCTACCCCAAGACACAAGGTTTGTCTCTTCTTTGTTTGATGCTTTATGTTCTGCACATGATATGCTAGTGCTAGATCATGCTGACAGTATGCTTTTTTGTAGGAAACCTGTGTGTCGAACAAGATAAATCGAGAAAAAGTCGTGTACAATCAGAGAACTGGTTCCAGGCACTACAGAGCACACATTTTTGCCAATGTGAGAACTTTTCTCTAGAGACCTTACCGATTGATCCTCGTTGAATAACATTTCTGGTTCTTGCTGAATAACATTTTGATTTTTGTTGAATTTTTTTTCAGAAAGAAGAGCGTAAGGGTGAGGAGTTGTCTGCGATTGACTTGTTTAAGGCCACCCACAACAGCAAGAAGCACGGGTTTTCGGAGCTAGTCAAGACTGCTATAGTAAGTCACTCCATGCTTTGTCCAGCCAGTTCAAACTTTTGTCTAGAAATCTCAGCCCTGTTTGATTCACAGCCAGCTTTGATGCTGTTTGATTTTGTTTGATGCTTTGATGCTGTTTGATTCGGAACCAGTCAAGGACACACGCTATGTTCCATGCTTTGATGCTTTTTGATAGTTCAACAAAGATATCAGAACTTGTTGTAGCTATTTGTTGCATTTTTTATGATATGATGAATTTTGGTCTGAATGTTAGTTTGATGATCGGCTCACTCGGGAAGCCATCTTATATAGAACCACCATTCTAGGCTTAATGAAGCGATCATATTGTTCCAATTGCATGTCTCCAGGTCACATAAGTTACTAGTCAAATAATGCAGTCAAGTTACTAGTCATCATCTTCTTCTGTTTGAGTTTGAGTAAAATATCTATGTATAGATTTTGTGTGCTGGTTTGGTTACTTCAAATAATCCCTTTGTGTGCTGGTTTGGTCTCTCTTGCTTGGTTTGGTTTGCAAAATGTGAAATAGATCTCCCACTAATGCCTATCATTTTCCTCCATATGCTAGCTTGAGATGGAAAAAATGAAGGACGCGCTGGTACCAGAAGGTGAAGAGCCAAAGTCTGCTGTTGAAATTGTTGAAGAAGTGCTCAAGACCAAAGTCAAGCAAAGCACATTCCTCAGGAATGTTGGGCTCTAGTCATCTAGGAACAACTCCGGCAAAGCAACTACTGAAGTGGCTGCTCATGTTCGTGATCTTGAGCAGAAGCTGGAGAGGTCGGAGCTTCAAGCTGAAGTGATGCAAGAAGAATTGGCGGCAATCAAGATGAAGGCGGAAGAAGCTGAAGCTGCACACGACAAGGAACTTGAGCTGCTGCGCAAGAAGTCTCAAGAGCAGGATGAGAAGTTAGCCCACTTGATGGCTCTCTTTGGAGCTAAGGTAGTTTGATGGCTGTGCAATTTGTCTTTGAACATGTGAACTTATGTCGTAGTAGGTCGTGAACTTATGCAGTTTGTTGCATTTTGCACTTGGCAAGTGAAACCGGGAGCACTTGTGAACCTGGGAGCATTTTGCATTTTGCACCTGTGAGCACTTGTTTGAACCTGTGATGGCATTTCTGTGAAGTTATGAACCTGTGAAGTTATGCATTTTCTGAATTAGTTTCTGAATATTATTTGGATTAAACTTAGTTGGAGTGCAAAAAGGCCGAGGCCCAAACAAGAATTAGACTAAAAAGGCTTGGGCCTAAAAAAAGAGTTGACTATAAGAAAAAGTTTGTAAAAGGTTGCGTCCTAGAAAATAAAAAGGCCAAGGCCCAAATTAGAATTAGACTAAAAAGGCTGTGGCCCAATACAATAATGGACTTTAAAAAAAATTCATCAGAAAAAGGCTCCGTTCCCAGAAAATAAAAGCCCAAATTATTGGGCCAGGACCATGCAGATAAGCAAAAATATAGAGAAAAAATAAATGGGCTGAATTATTGGGCTTGGCCCATGTAGACGGCCGAAATGGACCGGGCTGATTCTATTTTACGACCTTTTCATTTGGTCGCAATTTTGCCACGTCAGCTTGCAACGGTGGATCTGACATGGTGTGGGCGGATTGCTAGTGAGCAAAATAATTGGTCGTTAAATCTACGACATTTTTTGGGTCATAAACATCTACGACCATTCTAGAAGAAAGGTCGTTAATTTCAGTTTACGACGGCCAGCTTTGGACGTTCTGTTTTTGGTCACAAAATGGTCACAAATGGAAAACAATGACCATTTAGTGACTAATAGTGGTGGTCACAAGTTGACATATTTCTTGTAGTGGGAGTTCATTTTGTGCGAAAGTTTCCTAAAGGGTCAAAATAGTGAAAAGAAACCTCCTTCAAGCGGGCCTCTGCCTCCTCGCGACGTTTGACCACTGCCGCGGCCTCCGCGAACGCATTCCTGCAGGCCGCGCTCGCTTTAGCGGCTTCCTTTTCGCTCTCTACGGAGTAGCCTCGTTTTGACATTGGCCCGTTTTCATGACAACGTAAAGCTGGCGCCACCCGTCGGCGAGCCTCAAACGCTCCCCGGTAAGACGCACTTTGGCTTCTTGGAAGTCCGCTCCAAGCCGGTCGAGCGTGGCCCTAGCATCGTTCAAGGCTCTGCGCCAGAGTAAGGAGCGACAGCTCATGAGCGCGAGGGCTTAGGCCGGGATCCGTCCCTCATCGCCCGCGGTCATCACGGTCGAGGAGGCCCCGACATCGCTCGCCAAGAGCGGGGGACTCGCCAAGGCTTCCCCGTGCTTGGCTGTTGTAGCGTGCCGGGGGGATTTGCCATCCCAGCCTCGGGGGCCTCGCAAGCGGGCACGGCCTGAGAGCTTTCCGCGGCGCGCCCCGTGTTGTCCTCCCCCGCCCTTGGGGCGGTGTCGGGGAGTGAGTGGGCGCCTTGGCCTTCCTCACTGCTGCGTCTTCTCCCGCGTCAGGCCCAACAAGGGACACACCCGCATGTACGGATGTGGGCGCTCGGGGCTGGTCCGCCCCGACCGCGGTGGGCTTGCCTGCGTGCGGCTTAGGAAGGGCAACCAGCTATCCTTCGCCTCCTTTGCACCCCACCTAGGTTTCGGGGTGGCGAGGGGCCACTTAACGCCCTCCGACGCCCTTAGCAGGCCTAGGAACTCCTTCCGGTCCGAAGACCACCTCCACCCCCGTCGTGTTCTTCATCTTCTGGTCGCTAACAGGTCGCCTTCACGAGAAGGTAGTCAGCCCAAGCCCGGACAGGGATTATGAGCTTAAGGCACAGGGATAAACACGAAGACTCACTCGTCGCTGGCGACTCACTTCCTCTACTTCTCCGCGAAGGGCGATGCTGCGCCGCTGTCATCCAGCGTCATCTCGATGTTGTTGTCTGGGCCCTCGGAATGAACCTCAGTGAGCCCAGCCAAGACATCGCCCTCCTTGAGGGCCTTGAAAGCTTGGTTCCCTTGGGGGCTCAGCCAAAGGGGGCTCAGCCATTTTCTTGCCAAGATACAGCCCCGCCGAGCGAGGCTCGCCTGCCACTGGTGCGCGTCGGTCCTAAGCAAACAGTTTTTAACCCCTTTCCGCGACGGCATTTGGAACCGTCGCCAAGTGAGCGTATGCGATAGGGTGTCCTTCCCACACGACCCTGAAATCGTCAGGGATAGGCCCTCCTGGGACCCAAGCTGCGGCCGTATGCGATCGGGCGAAGCATCGAAACCCAATCATTTCCGTAGGTTTGTACATCCCACACGGTAATCCGAGAAAATCATTTCTGTAGGTATGTACATCCCACACGGTAATTTGAGAAAATCATTTCCATAGGTATGTACATCCCACACGGTGAATCCCAGAAAAACATTTCCATTCGTATGTATATGACACACAGTGAATCCAAGGAATACATTTCCGTTCTTATGTACATCCCACACAGTCAATCCAGGGAAAACGTTTCCGTTCGGACATACATCCCACATAGTTTTATGTGTAGGCTCGTGTCTGAAAGGTGTAACTATCACACACGGTCTTCCTTGGTTAACTGTTTGCATTTATCAACTATATCACACACGATTTGATGAAGAAAACTGTGTGGCATTGGGCTATCCTTCGCAAGCGCTTTTACTGCTAGAACCGTTTGCAAAGGTCCATGACACATTTAGCAGGTTTATTAGTTCACAATTAATAATTCCAGTATTACGCAAATTCACATTTCATATCGAACAACTGTTTGCCAATTTCATATCAGGCACATAAATATATTATAACATCACCGTACGGTAGCTACATGAAAACAACACAGTACAACATATAGCTAGTTCAACTTCATAAGAACAATATATTCATTTCCCTAATCGAGATCATCCAGGCTCGTCTTATCCACCTCTGCTTTCAGTTTTGTAAGAACCCGTTTTGCACGGGCCAACTGGGAAAGTGCCTCCTCCTTCGCCAACACCATCTTAGCAAAGTCTGATTTAAAAAATCTGAGCTCATTCTCCACCTTCAACTTTTTATCCCGCATCTTGAAATATGCTTTAGCATTGACAAGACTTTCTCTAAGCCTACGTGTGTTCTCTTCCTCATACATGCTCCAGAGCTTCGTTAGGCACATCTTCAAAGACTATGGCCACTCTTGATCAACCCACTCCAAGTAAGAACACTTCTGTTCATCCTATAATATTTAAAACTAGATCAATAACAATTTTAGGGGAAATGGTTTATAGCAACATAGAAAATCACCAATGCTTATTTTGAAAAACTGAAGAAACATGTTAATTATGACATATCTCCTCAAAAATATCAATGTGCAAATGAAATAATTGGTACTGAGACAACAACCAAATTCTGGAAATCAGAAGCTATATTTAACTACAACGACGCTACAAGTTCTTACTCATGTACAATAAATAACAAATTGAACATTTTATGAGGAAAGTAAATATAACTGCAACAGCATAGCGACAGTGTTTGGATGACAACAAATTGATACTAACAGGTGTGTACATGCACAAATTTAGTAACATAGAACTAATAGCACTAAGGCCGTCCACTATGTATGCCAAAACTGGGGTAAAGACAACTGTTGCTACATCTCGCACCGGTGCCCTGCACTGGCGAGCCGATGCAGCGGGAAAAAAATCAGGGACCCGGACTCCGTAGCACGTAGTTGCTCCGATGCCCAGTTCCTTCGTGCCATAAAGATTTACTATTTTACGTCTTGGCTGCTCGGATGTGTGGACCAAAGTTGGCTGCACAAACTGCTGAAGCGGTGCCAAATAATTTTCTAATGGCACCGCTAATGAGATGGCAACAATTTAAGATACAAGGTACAAACTGTGACACTGTCTTAGGATGCGTTTGGTTGAAGGTGTGGTATGAACGGGTTGGGACCGACAGTGTCTGAATCACATCTAACAAATGATCTGTAACAACGAAAGAGGGTCTAACCTTCTCTGCACATGCCAGAAACTTCCTCCCACTGTCCAGAGAATCAAACGCAACTAGCTTCACGCATGGAGATTGATGGTGACAACGAGCAGATAGATCTTCAGCCACCCCGCTCCATTCGTTGCCATTGATGGTCTTAGGGAGCTACAAGAGGAAGAAAAGACTCAAATCGACCTCCAGGTAAAAATCCTTCATTCCAAGTCATAACCCGAGAGAGAGAAGAGAGGCATACCCGGGTGGCGAAGGAGTAGTCGCCGGAGGAGGAACCGCTGGAGATGTCTTTGAAGAAGACCATGGCGACCTTGGCGGTAGGATGCGAGACGGCGAGAGCGAGGAAGCGGCTATAGCTTAGCAAGGAAGGAAGGAAGGAGGAAACAGGGGAAATGTGACTTGTGGTCAGGGAGAAACGGGGGTGGGGAAGGGGGAAGGGGGGCGGGGTAGATACTTTGGTGGTAGTCCAAAATTTTGGAAATGTGAAGGGAAACTTTGCGCACGGTGGCGCCGGACGTTCGCTTTGAACGATTGTGTGCATCGCAAACGATTCTTCTGCTTTACACGCATGGGATGAGTTTGATAATTAAAATTTTGGTCTCAAGGCATGGGCACATTCACTTCGAACGCGCGCGGTGCCGCCGGACCATTCACTTTGAACGATTGTGTGCATCGCAAACGATTCTTCTGCTTTACACGCATGGGATGAGTTTGATAATTCAAAATTTCCTCGGGTACGTCATTGCATAATTTAACATCGCTTGCTAATTTGGGCACACAAAAGAGTGTACAGCAAACAGACCACACTTACTGAATCGAGCAATTTTAGTAATTACACGGAGCTAGTTGACCTAATCATTGCTCTAACAAAAGACCAGCATTAAAAACAAAGCCTAAGTACGCATAATTAAAAATCCGCCGCCGCACTGGCCTTTGCATCGCCGGTGTGAGATGAGACGTCCATGACTTGTCCTGGCTACATGCCGCCATTGGTGGACTCCGCGTCCTCGTCCTCGTCGTCGGCGCCGCCCTCAAGGTTGTAGTACTCGTAGTAGTGGTTGCGCCAGAGCTCGCGTTGGTACTCCACCGCCGATTCCTCGACGGACAGACTCTTCTCTACCTCGACCTCGGCCACGTGCAACTCCTCCTCCCGGCGCTCCTCAATCTCTGCCGCCTCCTGCATCTCTAGCTCCCGCTCGGCGATCTCATGAGGAAGTAGGTGCTCCATGGCCACCGCCGCCTTTCAGACGTGGGTTGCATGCTGGAGTCCGAGGTAGGCTGGAATATCTTGGTGTGTGCATCCTCGGTCTTGCCGTGGATGGCCTCGACACGGGCCAGGGCGACCTCAGTAGCACGGACGGCAGCTCGAGCGCTCTCGGCGTTTGCAGCCGCTGTCGCGGCAGCAGCTGCAGCTGTCTCGGCTGTTGCAGCTGCCCTATCGGCTACCGCAGACTCCCTCTCGGCGGAAGCGGCCGCGCTCAATGCGGATGCGGCAGCACTCTTAGCGTAGGCGGCCGCGCTCTCGGCGCAGGCGGCGGCGCTTGGGGGGTGGGACGCGGCCATCGTGCGGCCCTTCATGAAGCGTTTCCACGGCGTCATCTTTGCAAGAAGGGGGTGCGGGAATGGGGATCGGGATTCTTGGATTCGGTACTTATGTGCGATTTAATTCCATGTGCAGTAAATTGGAAAGAATTTTCAAACATATTGGTCTAACGGCTATGACACAATTAAGCATGGAGTGACATGGCATTTTAATTCCAAAAAATAAAAAAATTCAGAAACACATGAAACCTTGGTTGATGTAATGTCATGCCACCAAGATGATGTGGGAAAAAAATTGGCATGTTTGACCAAAGTCTGGACACACAGCCCTCACAAACCGGAGAACCTCACTAGAAGGCCCGTGGTTCCGAGAGGGAACAATGCATGCTTGATGACGAATGAGAGATAGCTTCCTCTTACGGCCTTCAATTTTTTTCTACTTCTAACGTGCACTACTACAAATGTAATGTGAAATTTTTGAAAATTCTAGGGGTCATTTGACCTTTTAAAGACATTTAAGTGATTTACTAGCCATTAAATGACCGTAATTAAAATTTGAACTACATCTACATGCAATGCCTAACCAAAACGGTTTGAAAATCATATTTGTGTACTTGTGTGCGAGTTAATTCCATTTGCAGTAAACTAGAAGGAATTTTCAATCATATTTGTATCATGACATGGGCACATGCATGGAGTGCATGCCATGGCATTTTAATTCCACAAAATTAAAAAATGATCAGAAAAACATGAAACCTTGCTTGATTTAATGTAATCCACCAAGACGATGTGCTAAAGAAATTGGCATGTTTGACGAAAGTTTGGACACACACCCTCACAAACCGGAGCAACTCGCTAGAAGGTTCGTGGTTCCGAGAGGGAACAATGAATGTTTGATGACGGACGGGAGATAGCTTCCTCTTACGGCCTTCAAATTTTTTCTACGTCTAACGTGCACTACTACAACTGTAATGTGAAATTTTGGAAAATTCTATGGCTCATTTGCCCTTTTAAGGACATTTAAGTGATTTTCTAACCATTTAATGACCGTAATTCAAATTTGAACTATATCTACATGCAACGCCTAACCAAAACGGTTTGAAAAATCATATCTGTGTACTTGTGTGCAAGTTAATTCCATGTGCAGTAAATTAGAAGGAACTTTCAAACATATTGGTCTCACGACATGGACACATGCATACGTATGCATGGAGTGACATGGCATTTCAATTCAAAAAAATAGGAAAATGATCAGAAACACATGAAACCTTGGTTGATTTAATGTCATGCCACCAAGATGATGTGGTAAAGAAATTGGCATGTTTGACGAACGTTTGGACACACACCCCTAACAAACTGGAGCAACTCGCTAGAAGGTTCGTGGTTCCGAGAGGGAACAATGCATGTTTGATGATGAACGGGAGAAAGCTTCCTCTTACGGCCTTCAAATTTTTTCCTACGTTTAACATGCAACTGTCATGTGAAAATTTGGTAAATTTCAGTGGTCATTTGACCTTTTAAAGACATTTAAATGATTTTCTAACAATTTAATGATCGTAATTCAAATTTGAACTACATCTACATGCAACGCCTAACCATAATGGTTTGAAAAATCATATTTTTGTGTACTTGTGCGCGAGTTAATTCCATGTGAAGTAAATTACACTACAAGAAAACTGAGATAATGTGACGAAAATCCTCGTGACGAAGATGGACAACGTCACAAAAATACCTAATGTGTGATGTTTCCGTAGGTGGCGTCACTGATCACCGCAAGTCGATGATGGTAGACGTCACTAAATCGCTTCAGCCAACGAGCGCACCTGGCTACCAATTTTTATGATTGTTTGGTAATTTCCATGACGAACCTACTAGAGTCACCGAATATTATGAATGTGTGGTGATAATTATTTTGTCATCACACGTCAACCGGTGGCACCCATCATATCTGCTTCATGGTTATGAGCGGTAGGACCTGCGTACCAGTGCTGGCTGTACGACCCACCATAGTTTTTCACAGTATACTGAGCACTGTAATTATTTTATTCCATCTAATTATAGATAGGTAGTGGCCAGGGAAAAATTATTTTGTTACATCTAATATAAATAGGTAGTGGCCTGGCAAAAAATTGAATCCTTGCATTCGTGAGCTGATGTTATTTCGTTCTATAACAAAAAAATGGCAAGATAAGTTAACGAGAAAACTTTGGTACAGGGAGTTTGAACGCGGGACCATTATGGTCTCAACTAACGGGGTTGCTAATAGTAATAGGCTAGAGTAAATTGTGCTCAAATTATATATTATAGTATGCATATCACTTAGCAGCTTAGTTATTTCTTTCCCTAAAAGAACTTAGTTTGTTTTTGAGTGTACCTAAAAAAACTTAGTTATTTCTTCCCCGGGGCATGTGTGGCTCGTAACTTCGTAGCGCAGCACAACCCATGGCCTTGCAAGGGCAGCAAAACGCCCTTTTCCTTCAATTTTTGTACGTGGGCTTAAGCCAGCTCAACTGCACATAAAACGAGCGATTTTTTCCTCTCCTCCACATTCTCCTCCCTGAGCGAAACCCTCCTCTCTATCCGATCTCGTTTTCTCTTGCTCGTGGGGTGGCGGCGGTAGATCTGGGGCAACCAAACGCGACGACGGCGTAGGAGTAGCTGCTCTCTCCTCCCTCTCCCGTCCGGTTCCTTGACGGTACCCCGCTGCGGAAGTTGGTAGTGGCATCAGGGCCCTCCATGGCGCACAGCGGCGGACCCAGCGTGCGCCGCGGCTGGACCAACCTGGTCGCGCGGCGGCGGCCCAGCCTGTGTGCGTGACGTGCGTTCTCAGTGTGAGTACCTGCATGCGTGCGTCATTTGATCCATCTGGTGTGATTGCAGGGATTGAACTCTTACTCTGTGGTGCCACTCGTCCATACACTTCTCAATTCAATCAGAGCAACTGAGGGAGTGGATTCATGGTGATGTTGGTACTGGCTATGGCTTACTTGAGTGTAACCCTGGGTTCGCCTATGACACCCGCCTCGTCGCCTTCGTCTCGGACTACCACCACAGGGTATGAGATTAACTAATGAGTCAGGCCGTAGTCGTCCGATCTTTCACACTTATCAGTACATCTTGTTAACCCTCTGTTTTTTCTTCTTCTTGGTTTTCTCCAGCATATTGACATCGAGCACAGACCACAGGGAGTTCACAGGAGGACCGTCATGCTCGACCAACAATCTGGGTTAACATGTGTACGACGATCAACTCTCTGCTCTCAGTTTAGATAAACCGCTTATGTGCAGGGATTGGTTCAGATATTAGTTTTGTTCTGTTCCTCCTTGTTAGTGAGTTCTTATTGGTTGATCGTGAGATTGTTGTATAGTACTCCCCTAGTATTTGCTAGGTTAGATAGGTCTTTGTGTTAGTAGTCTTGAAAGTCATGGAAGCTAGTTTATACATGTGACTAAGTTGAAAATTTTACACTGAATTGTACATGTTCTGGTTTATCTTCTAGAGAAATTATTATGAGAACCTATACAGTACATGTGAAATGGGTTAGTAATTAAATAGTTAGATGTAGTAAAATATTTTCATTAGCCGATGCTCTCCAGTATTGTTACTTTATTTCGTAGTTCTGAGCTCGTGGTAACTCTGTGGGAGTGTGAATAGATTTGCAAGCGATTTGTTGTTGTAGAACTATAGTTGGAGTTTTTATAAGCGATTCAACATGATTTTGGCAATTTATATTACTAATGGAGAACTTATTCACTACACTCGTTTGTGGCGATCAGAAGTGATACTGACTATATGTTAATGCAAATTACTGTCAAAGCAAGCAGACATTACAACTAAAGATCAAAGCCTAAACGAGCTTTTTATTCGGCCTGTGACCATCGCATAATTGTAAGTAATTTATTTTCAGATGGAAGTGTCTTATTGATCACACTTCCAATCAACATGTGCCAAGGATTATAGTGAAGCTATGCAAAGTAGTTCATGGTTTCTTTACTGTTCTAGGATACTTGAAGGTTTCTTCCTTCGTGGCTTTGTCGAATATACTATTTTTTGCACCATTTTGATTCCAATCTAATATTTCAAATGACCTCTGTTGCTCACAAATATGACATGTTTAGTTCTGTTCATATCACTTATTAGACAAGTACTAACATGTCTTTTATTTGAGATCCGACCTATAGCTCTGAGTTATAACTTTCATGTTGTTCTTTGGTAGATTGTTTCTTGTAACTCATTCATACTACCATATTTATGTCTTTGTTTCTAATAGGCTGATTCGTAGGTCATCTTTCATGAAGCTGATATGGACAAAGGAGGATCAAAACAACTGTAGCTGCCTTCAAGAAGTCATGAGAAGATGCATCCAACAAAGGTTCCATGTTTTCATGAAGGTGGGAGCTAAAAGTCACACCAATAACGTCTCTATTGATGACCTCCAAAAATTAAATAAAAAGATGTATTGGATGATTATGTAGCTTGTGTTATTTTGGACGGGGCATGTAAGTGTGATGTGTACGTTGTTTAGAGGCAAGTTGGCTTGTAATGTGATGTGAAAATTGTTCAACGGAAAGATGTGCTTAAAAAGCCCACAAGCCCACAATGAATTTTGAAGCAGACCAGGGCAAACTAATATTAGAGGAAAACGTATAAAGAAAGTAATTCTTAAAAAGTCTAGCAGAAAATGGCAATTACTACATAAAAGTTGGGCTTTGAAATTGGCAATGGCCCACCAAAAATTTCATCCAAAAATAAGAAATTAGGTGAGTTATTGGCCCATTTGGAAATTGGTGCGCATTAGCCCACCAAAAAAACTAGTGACGACAGCTTCGTCACTGAAGGTCCTATATCCGGTGACATTTTTTTGCGTGCTGCGTCACTAGGAGTAATCTGTGACGGGGATTCCGTGACGATGGTAGTGACGCCTGGAAAATGTCACCCATGAGTATTTGTGACATTATTAACTATTACGTGACATTTTTTAGCTCGTCATAGTAGGTCTGATCTCTTGTAGTGTTAGAAGGAATTTTCAAACATATTGGTGTCAAGGCATGGGCACATGCATGGAGTGCATGCCATGGCATTTTAATTCCACAAAATAAAAAAATGATCAGAAAAACATGAAACCTTGCTTGATTTAATGTCATCCACCAAGATGATGTGGTAAAGAAATTGGTATGTTTGATGAAAGTTTGGACACACACCCTCACAAACCGAGCAACTCGCTAGAAGGTTCGTGGTTCCGAGAGGGAACAATGCATGTTTGATGACGAACTGGAGATAGCTTCCTCTTACGGCCTTCAAAGTTTTTCCACGTCTAACGTGCACTACTACAACTGTAACGTGAAATTTTGGAAAATTCTAGGGGTCATTTGACCTTTTAAAGACACTTAAATGATTTTCTAACCATTTAATGACCGTAATTCAAATTTGAACTACATCTACATGCACCGCCTTACCAAAACGGTTTGAAAAATCATATCTGTGTACTTGTGTGCAAGTTAATTCCATGTGCAGTAAATTAGAAGGAATTTTCAAACATATTGGTCTCACGACATGGACACATGCATACGTATGCATGGAGTGACATGGCATTTTAATTCAAAAAAAAAGGAAAATGATCAGAAACACATGAAACCTTGGTTGATGTAATGTCATGCCACCAAGATGATGTGGTAAAGAAATTGGCATGTTTGATGAACGTTTGGACACACGCCCCTCACAAACCGGAGCAACTCGCTAGAAGGATCGTGGTTCCGAGAGGGAACAATGCATGTTTGATGATGAACAGGAGATAGCTTCCTCTTACGGTCTTCAAAATTTTTCCTACGTTTAACATGGAACTGTCATCTGAAAATTTGGTAAATTTCAGGGGTCATTTGACCTTCTAAAGACATTTAAGTGATTTTCTAACCATTTAATGAGCATAATTCAGATTTGAACTACATCTACATGCAACGCCTAGCCAAAACGGTTTGAAAAATCATTGTTTTGTGTACTTGTGTGCGAATTAATTCCATGTGCAGTAAATTATAAGGAAATTTCAAACATATTGGTGTCAAGGCATGGGCACATGCATGGAGTGCATGCCATGGCATTTTAATACCAAAAAATTAAAAAATGATCAAAAAACATGAAACCTTGCTTGATTTAATGTCATGCCACCAAGATGATGTGGTAAAACAATTGGCATGTTTGACGAAAGTTTGGAGACACACCCCTCACAAACCGGAGCAACTCACTAGAAGGTTCGTGGTTCTGAGAGGGAACAATGCATGTTTGCTGACGGACGGGAGATAGCTTCCTCTTACGGCCTTCAAATTTTTTTCTATGTTTAACGTGCACTAATAGAACTGTCATGTGAAAATTTGGAAATTTTCAGGGGTCATTTGACCTTTTAAAGACATTTAAGTGATTTTCTATCCATTTAATGACCGTAATTCAAATTTGAACTACATATACATGCAACGCCTAACCAAAATGGTTTGAAAAATCATTTGTTTGTGTACTTGTGTGCGTGTTAAAAAATCATCAGACGATATAAATATCTGGTGTTCAGAAATGAAAATGTAAACATCTGGCAAGACAACCGGCCCCCACACGATTGGCACTCTATCTCGCTGCTCGAGGTTTGGTAGGTGATTGGCAGGGATAATTAATCAGACATGGTTCTGTATTGGAAACCGTCAGCTATTATGTTCACACAGGGATTTGCTGCGGGAATTGTGTGTAATTCAAACTATAGTACTCGTAAATTCCTGCGACCGGCGTGTGCACTGTCCCCGTCGATCTAGATTCCGGCCGCCAATAAATACTACATTGCTCACGTCGTCCCGCCTGCATTCTCATCTAAATCCTCCCCTCGCTCGCCCTCTCTCTCTCACTCTCAAATCTCTGCATGGCGCCGCCGGTCTGCCCACGCGCCGACGAGGAGTCGCCGCCAGCCGAGGACGGTCACTCGATTAGCAGCGACGAGGACCCCTATGCGCCGCCTCACGAGGTTGCGCCGGACCCACCAACTTAGGATTGATTTTGGGGCCAGTACAATCTTTGTCTGTGGAAGTCACTGCCGCCGGCTGAGAAGGCCAGGAAAGTGGCGTTCAAGAAGGAGATGGCGAAGGAGGAAGCCAGGTACCAGGCGGCCTGTGAAGCTCGTGACGCCGCCTGGAAAAAGGAGGCGGCGGAGCTTTGGGGGCGGGTGCGTCGTCGTGCCGACGAGGTGTACGAAGACAGTTACTTCGCGAGGAAGGTCATTGGCGCTGGGCGCCTCATCACTGCGTGGAGGTGGGCCGATAAGCTCCAGCATGCCATCGACGAGGAGCTCCGGTGGGCGCCCAACGAAATGGCAAGATCGGCCGCGTGCGTCCGCCAGTAAGAGACAGATCGGTACGTCAAGCGCTGCGAGGCGGAGGAGTCAGAGTACTGCCTCCGCACTGGGAAGATGCCGCGCACCAGGGAGCTGCTGGCGAGGGGCTGCCGAAATACTGGCCCCAGGAGGGATTATTAGTTTTAGTATTCTTCGTTTTCAATTTTATGCATTGTACTGATGTCTACTACGCAACCTTCTTCTTGTAGACGTTGTTGGGCCTCCAAGTGCAGAGGTTTGTAGGGCAGTAGCAAATTTCCCTCAAGTGGATGACCTAAGGTTTATCAATCCGTGGGAGGCGTAGGATGAAGATGGTCTCTCTCAAGCAACCATGCAACCAAATAACAAAGAGTCTCTTGTGTCCCCAACACACCCAATACAATGGTAAATTGTATAGGTGCACTAGTTCGGCGAAGAGATGGTGATACAAGTGCAATATGGATGGTAGATACAGGTTTTTGTAATCTGAAAGTATAAAAACAGCAAGGTAAATGATAAAAGTGAGCGAAAACGGTAGTGCAATGCATTAAAACAAGGCCTAGGGTTCATACTTTCACTAGTGCAAGTTCTATCAACAATAATAACATAATTGGATCATATAACTATCCCTCAACATGCAACAAAGAGTCACTCCAAAGTCACTAATAGCGGAGAACAAACGAAGAGACTATTTTAGGGTACGAAACCACCTCAAAGTTATCCTTTCTTATCAATCTATTCAAGAGTCTGTAGTAAAATAACACGAAGCTATTCTTTCCGTTCGATCTATCCTAGAGTTCGTACTAGAATAACACCTTAAGACACCAATCAACCAAAACCCTAATGTCACCTAGATACTCCAATGTCACCTCAAGTATCCGTGGGTAAATTTCAGGGGTCATTTGACCTTCTAAATACATTTAAGTGATTTTCTAACCATTTAATGACCATAATTCAAATAAGAACTGCATCTACATGCAACGCCTAACCAAAACGGTTTGAAAAATCATATTTTTGTGTACTTGTGTGCGAATTAATTCCATGTGTAGTAAATTATAAGGAAATTTCAAACATATTGGTGTCAAGGCATGGGCACATGCATGGAGTGCATGCCATGGCATTTTAATTCCAAAAAATTAAAAAATGATCAGAAAAACATGAAACCTTGCTTGATTTAATTTCATGCCACCAAGATGATGTGGTAAAAAAATTGGCATGTTTGACGAAAGTTTGGGCACACACCCCTCACAAACAGGAGCAACTCACTAGAAGGTTCGTGGTTCTGAGAGGGAACAATGCATGTTTGCTGACGGACGGGAGAGCTTCCTCTTACGGCCTTCAATTTTTTCCTATGTTTAACGTGCACTTATACAACTGTCATGTGAAAATTTGGAAATTTTCATGGGTCATTTGACCTTTTAAAGACATTTAAGTGATTTTCTAACCATTTAATGACCGTAATTTAAATTTGAACTACATCTACATGCAACGCCTAACCAAAACGGTTTGAAAAGTCATAATTTTGTGTACTTGTGTGCGAGTTAAAAAAATCATCGGACGATATAAATATCTTGTGTTCAAAAAAGAAAATGTAAAGATCTGACAAGACAACCGGCCCCCAAATGATTGGCACTCTATCTCGCGGTTCGAGGTTTGGTAGGTGATTGGTGGGCATCATTAATCAGACACGGTTCTGTATTGGAAACCGTCAGGTATTATGTTCACACACGGATTTGTTGCGGGAATTGTGTGTAATTCAAACTATAGTACTCGTAAATTCCGGCGACCGGCATGTGTACTGTCCCCGTCGATCTAAATTCTGGCAGCCAATAAATACTACATTGCTCACGTCGTCCCACCTGCATTCTCATCTACATCCTCCCCTCGCTCGCCCTCTCTCTCTCTCAAATCTCTGCCATGGAGCCGCCGGTCTGCCCATGCGCCGACGAGGAGTCGCCGCCCTCCGAGGATGCTCACTCGATTAGGAGCGACGAGGACCCCTACGCGCCACCTGACGAGGTTGCGCCGGACCCCCCAACTTTGGATTGGTTTTGTGGCCAGTACAATCTTTGTCTGTGGAAGTCGCTGCCCCCGGCTGAGAAAGCCAGGCAAGTGGCGTTCAAGAAGGAGATGGCAGAGGAGGAAGCCAGGTACTAGGCGGCCTGTGAAGCCCATGATGCCGCCTAGAAAAAGGAGGCGGCGGAGCTTTGGGGGCGGGCGCGTCGTCGTGCCGAAGAGGTTTATGAAGACGGGTACTTCGCAAGGAAGGTCATAGGCGCTGGGCGCCTCATCGCCACGGGGAGGTGGGCCGATAAGCTCCAGCGTGCCACTGACGAGGAGCTCCGGTGGGCGCTAACAAAATGGCAAGATCGGTCGTGCGTCCGCCAGCAAGAGGTAGATTCGTACGTCAAGAGCTGCGAGGCGGAGAAGTCGGAGTACTGCCTCCGCACTGGGAAGACGCCGCGCACCAGGGAGCTGCTGGCGAGGGGCTGCCGGAATACTGGCCCCAGGAGGGATTATTAGTTTTAGTATTGTTCGTTTTCAATTTTATGCATTGTACTGATATCCACTACGCAACCTTCTTCTTGTAGACGTTGTTGGGCCTCCAAGTGCAGAGGTTTGTAGGACAGTAGCGAATTTCCCTCAAGTGGATGACCTATGGTTTGTCAATCCGTGGGAGCCGTAGGATGAAGATGGTCTCTCTCAAGCAACCCTGCAACCAAATAACAAAGAGTCTCTTGTGTCCCTAACACACCCAATACAATGGTAAATTGTATAGGTGCACGAGTTCAGCGAGGAGATGGTGATACTAGTGTAATATGGATGGTAGATTTAGGTTTTTGTAATCTGAAAATATAAAAACAGCTAGGTAATTACTGAAAAAGTGAGGGAAAACGGTATTGCAATGCGTTGAAACAAGGCCCAGGGTTCATACTTTCACTAGTGCAAGTTCACTCAACAATAATAACATAATTGGATCATATAACTATCCCTCAAGATGCAACAAAGAGTCACTCCAAAGTCACTAATAGCGGAGAACAAACGAAGAGATTATTGTAGGGTACGAAACCACCTCAAAGTTATCCTTTCTAATCAATCTATTGAAGAGTCCGTAGTAAAATAACACGAAGCTATGCTTTCCATTCGATCTATCCTAGAGTTCGTACTAGAATAAACCTTAAGACACAAATCAACCAAAACCCTAATGTCACCTAGATACTCCAATGTCACCTCAAGTATCCGTGAGTAAATTTCAGGGCTCATTTGACCTTATAAAGACATTTAAGTACTTTTATAACCATTTAATGACCATAAGTCAAATTTGAACTACATCTACATGCAACGCCTAACCAAAACGGTTTGAAAAATCATATTTTTGTGTACTTATGTGGGAATTAATTCCATGTGCAGTAAATTATAAGGAAATTTAAAACATATTGGTGTCCAGGCATGGGCACATGCATGGAGCACATGCCATGGCATTTTAATTCCAAAAAATTAAAAAATGATTAGAAAAACATGAAACCTTGCTTGATTTAATTTCATGCCACCAAGATGATGTGCTAAAAAATTGGCATGTTTGACGAAAGTTTGGGCACACACCCCGCACAAACTGGAGCAACTCACTAAAAGGTTCGTGGTTCTGAGAGGGAACAATGCATGTTTGCTAACGGACGTAGATAGCTTCCTCTTACGGCCTTCATATTTTTCCTATGTTTAACGTGCACTAATACAACTGTCATGTGAAAATTTGGAAATTTTCAGGGGTGATTTGACCTTTTAAAGACATTTAAGTGATTTTCTAACCATTTAATGACCGTAATTTAAATTTGAACTACATCTACATGCAACGCATAAACAAAACGGTTTGAAAAATCATATTTTTGTGTACTTGTGTGAGAGTTAAAAAATCATCAGACGATATAAATATCTTGTGTTCAAAAAAGAACATGTAAAGATCTGACAAGACAACCGGCCCCCACATGATTGGCATTCTATCCCGCGGCTTGAGGTTTGGTAGGTGATTGGCGGGGATCATTAATCAGACACGGTTCTGTATTGGAAACCGTCAGCTATTATGTTCACACACTGATTTGCTGCGGGAATTGTGTGTAATTCAAACTATAGTACTCGTAAATTCCGGCGACCGGCGTGTGTACTGTCCCCGTCGATCTAGATTCCGGCCACCAGTAAATACTACATTGCTCACGTCCTCCCCTCGCTTGCCCTCTCTCTCTCTCTCAAATCTCTGCCATGGCGCCGCCGGAATGCCCACGCGACAACGAGGAGTCGCCGCACCCCGAGGTCGCTCACTCGATTAGCAGCGACGAGGACCCCTATGCGCCGCCTGACGAGGTTGCGCCGGACCCCCCAACATTGGATTGGTTTTGGTGCCAGTACAATCTTTGTCTGTGGAAGTCGCTGCCGACAGCTGAGAAAGCCAGGCAAGTGGCGTTCAATAAGGAGATGGCGGAGGAGGAAGCTAGGTACCTGGCGGACTGTGAAGCCCGTGATGGCTCCTGGAAAAATGAGGCGGCGGAGCTTTGGGGGCGGGTGCGTCGTCGTGCCGAGGAGGTGTACGACGACGTGTACTTCGCGAGGAAGGTCATAGGCGCTGGGCGCCTCATCGCTCCACGGAGGTGGGCTGATAAGCTCCAGCGTGCCACCGACGAGGAGCTCCGGTGGGCACCAAACAAAATGGCAGGATCAGCCACGCGCGTCCGCCAGCAAGAGGCAGATCCGTACGTCAAGCGCTGCGAGGCGGAGAAGTCGGAGTACTGCCTTCGCACTGGGAAGACGCTACGCACCAGGGAGCTGCTTGCGAGGGGCTGCCGGAATGCTGGCCCGAGGAGGGATTATTAGTTTTAGTATTGTTCGTTTTCAATTTTATGCATTGTACTGATGTCTACTACGCAACCTTCTTCTTGTAGACGTTGTTGGGCCTCCAAGTGCAGAGGTTTGTAGGACAGTATCGAATTTCCCTCAAGTGGATGACCTAAGGTTTGTCAATCCATGGGAGCCGTAGGATGAAGATGGTCTCTCTCAAGAAACCCTGCAACCAAATAACAAAGAGTCTCTTGTGTCCCCAACACACCCAATACAATGATAAATTGTATAGGTGCACTAGTTCGGTGAAGAGATGGTGATACAAGTGCAATATGGATGGTAGATATAGGTTTTTGTTATCTGAAGATATAAAAACAGCAAGGTAACTAATGATAAAAGTGAGCGAAAATGGTATTGCAATGCGTTGAAACAAGGCCTAGGGTTCATACTTTAATTAGTGCAAGTTCTCTCAACAATAATAACATAATTGGATCCTATAACTATCCCTCAACATGCAACAAAGAGTCACCCCAAAGTCACTAATAGTGGAGAACAAACGAAGAGATTATTGTAGGGTACGAAACCATCTCAAAGTTATCCTTTCTTATCAATCTATTCAAGAGTCCGTAGTAAAATAACACGAAGCTATTCTTTCCGTTCGGTCTATCCTAGAGTTCGTACTAGAATAACATCTTAAGACACAAATCAACCAAAACCCTAATGTCACCTAGATACTCCAATGTCACCTCAAGTATCCGTGAGTAAATTTCAGGGGTCATTTGACCTTCTAAAGACATTTAAGTGATTTTCTAACCATTTAATGAACATAATTCAAATTAGAACTACATCTACATGCAACGCCTAACCAAAACGGTTTGAAAAATCATATTTTTGTGTACTTGTGTGCGAATTAATTCCATGTGTAGTAAATTATAAGGAAATTTCAAACATATTGGTGTCAAGGCATGGGCACATGCATGGAGTGCATGCCATGGCATTTTAATTCCAAAAAAATAAAAAATTATCAGAAAAACATGAAACCTTGCTTGATTTAATTTCATGCCACCAAGATGATGTTGTAAAAAAAATTGGCATGTTTGACGAAAGTTTGGGCACACACCCCTCACAAACCGGAGCAACTCACTAGAAGGTTCATGGTTCTGAGAGGGAACAATGCATGTTTGCTGACGGACGGGTGATAGCTTCCTCTTACGGCCATCAATTTTTTCCCTATGTTTAACGTACACTAATACAACTGTCATGTGAAAATTTGGAAATTTTCAGGGGTCATTTGGCCTTTTAAAGACATTTAAGTGATTTTCTAACAATTTAATGACCGTAATTTAAATTTGAACTACATCTACATGCAACGCCTAAACAAAATGGTTTGAAAAATCATATATTTGTGTACTTGTGTGCGAGTTAAAAAATCATCAGACGATATAAATATCTGGTGTTCAAAAAAGAAAATGTAAAGATCTGACAAGACAGCCGCCCCCACACGATTGGCACTCTATCTCGCGGCTCGAGGTTTGGTAGGTGATTGGCGGGGATCATAAATCAGACACGGTTCTGTATTCGAAACCGTCAGCTATTATGTTCACACACGGATTTGCTGCGGGAATTGTGTGTAATTCAAACTATAGTACTCGTAAATTCCGGCGACCTGCGTGTGTACTGTCCCCGTCGATCTAGATTCCGGCCGCCAATAAATACTACATTGCTCACGTCGTCCCACCTGCATCCTCATCTACATCCTCCCCTCACTCGCCCTCTCTCTCTCAAATCTCTGCCATGGTGCCGCCGGTTTGCCCACGCGCCGACGAGGAGTCGCCGCGCCCCGTGGACGCTCACTCGATTACCAGCGACGAGGACCCCTACGCGCCGCCTGACGAGGTTGCGCCGGACCCCCCAACTTTGGATTCGTTTTGGGGCCAGTACAATCGTTGTCTGTGGAAGTCGCTGCTGCCGGCTGAGAAAGCAAGGCAAGTGGCGTTCAAGAAGGAGATGGCGGAGGAGGAAGCCAGGTAATAGGTGGCCTTTGAAGCCCGTGATGCCGCCTAGAAAAAGGAGGCGGCGAGCTTTGGGGGCGGGTGCGTCGTCATGCCGAGGAGGTGTACGAAGACGGGTACTTCGCGAGGAAGGTCAGAGGCGCTGGGGCCTCATCGTTGCGTGAAGATGGGCTGATAAGCTCCAGTGTGCCACCGACGAGGAGCTCCGGTGGGCGCCCAACGGAATGGCAAGATCGGCCGCGCGCGTCCGCCAGTATGAGGCAGATCGGTACATCAAGCGCTGCGACGAGGACCCCTATGCGCCGCCTGACGAGGTTGCGCCGGACCCACCAACTTAGGATTGATTTTGGGGCCAGTACAATCTTTGTCTGTGGAAGTCTCTGCCGCCGGCTGAAAAGGCCAGGAAAGTGGCGTTCAAGAAGGAGATGGCGAAGGAGGAAGCCAGGTACTAGGCGGCCTGTGAAGCCCGTGACGCCGCCTGGAAAAAGGAGGTGGCGGAGCTTTGGGGGCGGGTGCGTTGTCGTGCCGACGAGGTGTACGAAGACAGGTACTTCACGAGGAAGGTCATTGGTGCTGGGCGCCTCATCACTGCGTGGAGGTGGGCCGATAAGCTCCAGCATGCCATCGACGAGGAGCTTCGGTGGGCGCCCAACGAAATGGCAAGATCGGCCGCGCGCGTCCGCCTGTAAGAGGCAGATCGGTACGTCAAGCGCTGCGAGGCGGAGGAGTCGGAGTACTGCGTCCGCACTGGGAAGATGCCGCGCACCAGGGAGCTGCTGGCGAGGGGCTGCCGAAATACTGGCCCCAGGAGGGATTATTAGTTTTAGTATTCTTCGTTTTCAATTTTATGCATTGTACTGATGTCTACTACGCAACCTTCTTCTTGTAGACGTTGTTGGGCCTCCAAGTACAGAGGTTTGTAGGGCAGTAGCAAATTTCCCTCAAGTGGATGAGCTAAGGTTTATCAATCCTTGGGAGGCGTAGGATGAAGATGGTCTCTCTCAAGCAACCATGCAACCAAATAACAAAGAGTCTCTTGTGTCCCCAACACACCCAATACAATGGTAAATTGTATAGGTGCACTAGTTCGGCGAAGAGATGGTGATACAAGTGCAATATGGATGGTAGATACAGGTTTTTGTAATCTGAAAGTATAAAAACAGCAAGGTAAATGATAAAAGTGAGCGAAAACGGTAGTGCAATGCATTGAAACAAGTCCTAGGGTTCATACTTTCACTAGTGCAAGTTCTATCAACAATAATAACATAATTGGATCATATAACTATCCCTCAACATGCAACAAAGAGTCACTCCAAAGTCACTAATAGCGGAGAACAAACGAAGAGACTATTTTAGGGTACGAAACCACCTCAAAGTTATCCTTTCTTATCAATCTATTCAAGAGTCTGTAGTAAAATAACACGAAGCTATTCTTTCCGTTCGATCTATCCTAGAGTTCGTACTAGAATAACACCTTAAGACACCAATCAACCAAAACCCTAATGTCACCTAGATACTCCAATGTCACCTCAAGTATCCGTGGGTAAATTTCAGGGGTCATTTGACCTTCTAAATACATTTAAGTGATTTTCTAACCATTTAATGACCATAATTCAAATTAGAACTACATCTACATGCAACGCCTAACCAAAACGGTTTGAAAAATCATATTTTTGTGTACTTGTGTGCGAATTAATTCCATGTGTAGTAAATTATAAGGAAATTTCAAACATATTGGTGTCAAGGCATGGGCACATGCATGGAGTGCATGCCATGGCATTTTAATTCCAAAAAATTAAAAAATGATCAGAAAAACATGAAACCTTGCTTGATTTAATTTCATGCCACCAAGATGATGTGGTAAAAAAATTGGCATGTTTGACGAAAGTTTGGGCACACACCCCTCACAAACAGGAGCAACTCACTAGAAGGTTCGTGGTTCTGAGAGGGAACAATGCATGTTTGCTGACGGACGGGAGAGCTTCCTCTTACGGCATTCAATTTTTTCCTATGTTTAACGTGCACTTATACAACTGTCATGTGAAAATTTGGAAATTTTCAGGGGTCATTTGACCTTTTAAAGACATTTAAGTGATTTTCTAACCATTTAATGGCCGTAATTTAAATTTGAACTACATCTACATGCAACGCCTAACCAAAACGGTTTGAAAAGTCATAATTTTGTGTACTTGTGTGCGAGTTAAAAAATCATGGGACGATATAAATATCTTGTGTTCAAAAAAGAAAATGTAAAGATCTGACAACACAACCGGCCCCCACACGATTGGCACTCTATCTCGCGGTTCGAGGTTTGGTAGGTGATTGGTGGGCATCATTAATCAGACACGGTTCTGTATTGGAAACCGTCAGGTATTATGTTCACACACGGATTTGTTGCGGGAATTGTGTGTAATTCAAACTATAGTACTCGTAAATTCCGGCGACCGGCATGTGTACTGTCCCCGTCGATCTAAATTCTGGCAGCCAATAAATACTACATTGCTCACGTCGTCCCACCTGCATTCTCATCTACATCCTCCCCTCGCTCGCCCTCTCTCTGTCAAATCTCTGTCATGGTGCCGCCGGTCTGCCCATGCGCCGGCGAGGAGTCGCCGCCCTCCGAGGATGCTCACTCGATTAGGAGCGACGAGGACCCCTACGCGCCACCTGACGAGGTTGCGCCGGACCCCCCCAACTTTGGATTGGTTTTGTGGCCAGTACAATCTTTGTCTGTGGAAGTCGCTGCCCCCGGCTGAGAAAGCCAGGCAAGCGGCGTTCAAGAAGGAGATGGTAGAGGAGGAAGCCAGGTACTAGGCGGCCTGTGAAGCCCATGATGCCGCCTAGAAAAAGGAGGCGGTGGAGCTTTGGGGGCGGGCGCGTCGTCGTGCCGTGGAGGTTTATGAAGACAGGTACTTCGCAAGGAAGGTCATAGGCGCTGGGCGCCTCATCGCTACGTGGAGGTGGGCCGATAAGCTCCAGCGTGCCACTGACGAGGAGCTCCGGTGGGCGCCAACAAAATGGCAAGATCGGTCGTGCGTCCGCCAGCAAGAGGTAGATCCGTACGTCAAGCGCTGCGAGGCGGAGAAGTCGGAGTACTGCCTCCGCACTGGGAAGACGCCGCGCACCAGGGAGCTGCTGGCGAGGGGCTGCCGGAATACTGGACCCAGGAGGGATTATTAGTTTTAGTATTGTTCGTTTTCAATTTTATGCATTGTACTGATATCCACTACGCAACCTTCTTCTTGTAGACGTTGTTGGGCCTCCAAGTGCAGAGGTTTGTAGGACAGTAGTGAATTTCCCTCAAGTGGATGACCTAAGGTTTGTCAATCCGTGGGAGGCGTAGGATGAAGATGGTCTCTCTCAAGCAACCCTGCAACCAAATAACAAAGAGTCTCTTGTGTCCCTAACACACCCAATACAATGGTAAATTGTATAGGTGCACGAGTTCAGCGAGGAGATGGTGATACAAGTGTAATATGGATGGTAGATATAGGTTTTTGTAATCTGAAAATATAAAAACAGCTAGGTAATTACTGAAAAAGTGAGGGAAAACGGTATTGCAATGCGTTGAAACAAGGCCCAGGGTTCATACTTTCACTAGTGCAAGTTCTCTCAACAATAATAACATAATTGGATCATATAACTATCCCTCAAGATGCAACAAAGAGTCACTCCGAAGTCACTAATAGCGGAGAACAAACGAAGAGATTATTGTAGGGTACGAGACCACCTCAAAGTTATCCTTTCTAATCAATCTATTGAAGAGTCCGTAGTAAAATAACACGAAGCTATGCTTTCCATTCGATCTATCCTAGAGTTCGTACTAGAATAAAACCTTAAGACACAAATCAACCAAAACCCTAATGTCACCTAGATACTCCAATGTCACCTCAAGTATCCGTGAGTAAATTTCAGGGCTCATTTGACCTTATAAAGACATTTAAGTGCTTTTATAACCATTTAATGACCATAATTCAAATTTGTACTACATCTAGATGCAACGCCTAACCAAAACGGTTTGAAAAATCATATTTTTGTGTACTTATGTGGGAATTAATTCCATGTGCAGTAAATTATAAGGAAATTTAAAACATATTGGTGTCCAGGCATGGGCACATGCATGGAGCACATGCCATGGCATTTTAATTCCAAAAAATTAAAAAATGATTAGAAAAACATGAAACCTTGCTTGATGTAATTTCATGCCACCAAAATGATGTGCTAAAAAAATTGGCATGTTTGACGAAAGTTTGGGCACACACCCCGCACAAACTGGAGCAACTCACTAAAAGGTTCGTGGTTCTGAGAGGGAACAATGCATGTTTGCTGATGGACGTAGATAGCTTCCTCTTACGGCCTTCATATTTTTCCTATGTTTAACGTGCACTAATACAACTGTCATGTGAAAATTTGGAAATTTTCAGGGGTCATTTGACCTTTTAAAGACATTTGAGTGATTTTCTAACCATTTAATGACCGTAATTTAAATTTGAACTACATCTACATGCAAAGCATAACCAAAACGGTTTGAAAAATCATATATTTGTGTACTTGTGTGCGAGTTAAAAAATCATCAGACGATATAAATATCTTGTGTTCAAAAAAGAACATGTAAAGATCTGACAAGACAACCGCCCCCCACACGATTGGCATTCTATCTCGCGGCTCGAGGTTTGGTAGGTGATTGGCGGGGATCATTAATCAGACACGGTTCTGTATTGGAAACCGTCAGCTATTATGTTCACACACGGATTTGCCGCGGGAATTGTGTGTAATTCAAACTATAGTACTCGTAAATTCCGGCTACCGGTGTGTGTACTGTCCCCGTCGATCTAGATTCCGGCCACCAGTAAATACTACATTGCTCACGTCGTCCCGCCTGCATTCTCGTCTACGTCCTCCCCTCGCTCGCCCTCTCTCTCTCTCTCAAATCTCTGCCATGGCGCCGCCGGAATGCCCACGCGACAACGAGGAGTCGCCGCACCCCGAGGACGCTCACTCGATTAGCAGCGACGAGGACCCCTATGCGCCGCCTGACGAGGTTGCGCCGGACCCCCCAACTTTGGATTGGTTTTGGTGCCAGTACAATCTTTGTCTGTGGAAGTCGCTGCCGCCAGCTGAGAAAGCCAGGCAAGTGGCGTTCAATAAGGAGATGGCGGAGGAGGAAGCTAGGTACCTGGCGGACTGTGAAGCCCATGATGGCTCCTGGAAAAATGAGGCGGCGGAGCTTTGGGGGCGGGTGCGTCGTCGTGCCGAGGAGGTGTACGAAGACGTGTACTTCGCGAGGAAGGTCATAGGCGCTGGGCGCCTCATCGCTCCATGGAGGTGGGCCGATAAGCTCCAGCGTGCCACCGACGAGGAGCTCCGGTGGGCACCGAACAAAATGGCAAGATCAGCCGCGCGCGTCCTCTAGCAAGAGGCAGATCCGTAAGTCAAGCGCTGCGAGGCGGAGAAGTCTGAGTACTGCCTTCGCACTGGGAAGACGCTACGCACCAGGGAGCTACTGGCGAGGGGATGCCGGAATGCTGGCCCCAGGAGGGATTATTAGTTTTAGTATTGTTCGTTTTCAATTTTATGCATTGTACTGATGTCTACTATGCAACCTTCTTCTTGTAGACGTTGTTGGGCCTCCAAGTGCAGAGGTTTGTAGGACAGTATCGAATTTCCCTCAAGTGGATGACCTAAGGTTTGTCAATCCGTGGGAGCCGTAGGATGAAGATGGTCTCTCTCAAGAAACCCTGCAACCAAATAACAAAGAGTCTCTTGTGTCCCCAACACACCCAATACAATGATAAATTGTATAGGTGCACTAGTTCGGCGAAGAGATGGTGATACAAGTGCACTATGGATGGTAGATATAGGTTTTTGTAATCTGAAGATATAAAAACAGCAAGGTAACTAATGATAAAAGTGAGCGAAAACGGTATTGCAATGCGTTGAAACAAGGCCTAGGGTTCATACTTTAATTAGTGCAAGTTCTCTCAACAATAATAACATAATTGGATCCTATAACTATCCCTCAACATGCAACAAAGAGTCACTCCAAAGTCACTAATAGTGGAGAACAAACGAAGAGATTATTGTAGGGTACGAAACCACCTCAAATTTATCCTTTCTTATCAATCTATTCAAGAGTCCGTAGTAAAATAACACAAAGCTATTCTTTCCGTTCGGTCTATCCTAGAGTTCGTACTAGAATAACATCTTAAGACACAAATTAACCAAAACCCTAATGTCACCTAGATACTCCAATGTCACCTCAAGTATCCGTGAGTAAATTTCAGGGGTCATTTGACCTTCTAAAGACATTTAAGTGATTTTCTAACCATTTAATGAACATAATTCAAATTAGAACTACATCTACATGCAACGCCTAACCTAAACGGTTTGAAAAATCATATTTTTGTGTACTTGTGTGCGAATTAATTCCATGTGCAGTAAATTATAAGGAAATTTCAAACATATTGGTGTCAAGGCATGGGCACATGCATGGAGTGCATTCCATGGCATTTTAATTCCAAAAAAATAAAAAATTATCAGAAAAACATGAAACCTTGCTTGATTTAATTTCATGCCACCAAGATGATGTTGTAAAAAAAATTGGCATGTTTGACGAAAGTTTGGGCACACACCCCTCACAAACCGGAGCAACTCACTAGAAGGTTCGTGGTTCTGTGAGGGAACAATGCATGTTTGCTGACGGACGGGTGATAGCTTCCTCTTACGGCCTTCAATTTTTTTCCTATGTTTAACGTGCACTAATACAACTGTCATGTGAAAATTTGGAAATTTTCAGGGGTCATTTGGCCTTTTAAAGACATTTAAGTGATTTTCTAACAATTTAATGACCGTAATTTAAATTTGAACTACATCTACATGCAACGCCTAACCAAAACGGTTTGAAAAATCATATTTTTGTGTACTTGTGTGCGAGTTAAAAAAATCTACAAATGATATAAATATCTGGTGTTCAAAAAAGAAAATGTAAAGATCTGACAAGACAACCGCCCCCCACACGATTGGCACTCTATCTCGCGGCTCGAGGTTTGGTAGGTGATTGGCGGGGATCATAAATCAGACACGGTTCTGTATTCGAAACCGTCAGCTATTATGTTCACACATGGATTTGCTGCGGGAATTGTGTGTAATTCAAACTATAGTACTCGTAAATTCCAGGCGACCTGCGTGTGTACTGTCCCCGTCGATCTAGATTCCGGCCGCCAATAAATACTACATTGCTCACGTCGTCCCACCTGCATCCTCATCTACATCCTCCCCTCACTCGCCCTCTCTCTCTCAAATCTCTGCCATGGCGCCGCCCGTCTGCCCACGCGCCGACGAGGAGTCGCCGCCCCCCGAGGACGCTCACTCGATTACCAGCGACGAGGACCCCTACGCGCCGCCTGACGAGGTTGCGCCGGACCCCCCAACTTTGGATTCGTTTTGGGGCCAGTACAATCGTTGTCTGTGGAAGTCGCTGCTGCCGGCTTAGAAAGCAAGGCAAGTGGCATTCAAGAAGGAGATGGCGGAGGAGGAAGCCAGGTAATAGGCGGCCTTTGAAGCCCATGATGCCGCCTAGAAAAAGGAGGCGGCGGAGCTTTGGGGGCGGGTGCGTCGTCATGCCGAGGAGGTGTACGAAGATGGGTACTTCGCGAGGCAGGTCAGAGGCGCTGGGTCCTCATCGCTGCGTGGAGATGGGCTGATAAGCTCCAGCGTGCCACCGACGAGGAGCTCCGGTGGGCGCCCAACAAAATGGCAAGATCGGTCGCGCGTCCGCCAGCAAGAGGCTGATCCGTACGTCAAGCGCCGCGAGGCGGAGAAGTCGGAGTACTGCCTCCGCACTAGGAAGACGCCGCGCACCAGGGAGCTGCTGGCGACGGGCTGCCGGAATACTGGCCCCAGGCGGGATTATTAGTTTTAGTATTGTTCGTTTTCAATTTTATGCATTGTACTGATGTCTACTACGCAACCTTCTTCTTGTAGACGTTGTTGGGCCTCCAAGTGCAGAGGTTTGTAGGACAGTAGTGAATTTCCCTCAAGTGGATGACCTAAGGTTTATCAATCCGTGGGAGGCGTAGGATGAAGATGGTCTCTCTCAAGCAACCCTGCAACCAAATAACAAGGAGTCTCTTGTGTCCCCAACACACCCAATACAATGGTAAATTGTATAGGTGCACTAGTTCGACGAAGAGATGGTGATACAAGTGTAATATGGATGGTAGATATAGGTTTTTGTAATATGAAAATATAAAAACAGCAAGGTAATTAATGATAAAAGTGAGGGAAAACGGTATTGCAATGCATTGAAACAAGGCCTAGGGTTCATACTTTCACTAGTGCAAGTTCTCTCAACAATAATAACATAATTGGATCATATAACTATCCCTCAACATGCAACAAAGAGTCATTCCAAAGTCACTAATAGCGGAGAACAAACGAAGAGATTATTGTAGGGTACGAAACCACCTCAAAGTTATCCTAGCTGATCAATCTATTGAAGAGTCCGTAGTAAAATAACACAAAGCTATTCTTTCCGTTCGATCTATCCTAGAGTTCGTACTAGAATAACACCTTAAGACACAAATCGACCAAAACCCTCATGTCACCTAGATACTCCAATGTCACCTCAAGTATCCGTGGGTAAATTTCAGGGGTCATTTGACCTTCTAAAGACATTTAAGTACTTTTCTAACCATTTAATGACCAGAATTCAAATTTGAACTACATCTACATGCAACGCCTAACCAAAACGGTTTGAAAAATCATATTTTTGTGTACTTGTGTGCGAATTAATTCCATGTGCAGTAAATTATAAGGAAATTTCAAACATATTGGTGTCAAGGCATGGGCACATGCATGGAGTACATGCCAAGGCATTTTTAATTCCAAAAAATTAAAAAATGATCAGAAAAACATGAAACCTTGCTTGATTTAATTTCATGCCACCAAGATGATGTGGTAAAAAAATTGGCATGTTTGACGAAAGTTTGGGCACACACCCCTCACAAACTGGAGCAACTCACTAGAAGGTTCGTGGTTCTGAGAGGGAATAATGCATGTCTGCTGACAGACGGGATATAGCTTCCTCTTACGGCCTTCATATTTTTCCTATGTTTAACGTGCACTAATACAACTGTCATGTGAAAATTTGGAAATTTTCAGGGGTCATTTGACATTTTAAAGACATATAAGTGATTTTCTAACCATTTAATGACCGTAATTTAAATTTGAACTACATCTACATGCAACGCCTAACCAAAACGGTTTGAAAAATCATATTTTTGTGTACTTGTGTGCGAGTTAAAAAATCATCAGACGATATAAATATCTGGTGTTCAAAAAAGAAAATGTAAAGATCTGACAAGACAACCGCCCCCACACGATTGGCACTCTATCTCGCGGCTCGAGGTTTGGTAGGTGATTTTCGGGGATCATTAATCAGACACGGTTCTGTATTGGAAACCGTCAGCTATTATGTTCACACACGGATTTGCTGCGGAAATTGTGTGTAATTCAAAGTATAGTACTCGTAAATTCCGGCGACCGGTGTATGTACTATCCCCGTCGATCTAGATTCCGGCCGCCAATAAATACAACATCGCTCACGTCGTCCCGCCTGCATTCTCATCTACATCCTCCCCTCGCTCGCCCTCTCTCTCTCTCAAATCTTTGCCATGGCACCGCCGGTCTGCCCACGCGACGACGAGGAGTCACCGCTGTCGGTGTCAAAACCAGCGGATCTCGGGTAGGGGGTCCCGAACTATGCGTCTAAGGCGGATGGTAACAGGAGGTGGGGGACACTATGTTTACCCAGGTTCGGGCCCTCTCGATGGAGGTAATACCCTACTTCCTGCTTGATTTATCTTGATGATATGAGTATTACAAGAATTGATCTACCACGAGATCATAGAGGCTAAACCCTAGGAGCTAGCCTATGATTATGATTGTTCTTGTCCTATTGACTAAACCCTCCAGTTTGTATAGTCACCGGAGGGGGCTAGGGTTACACAGAGTCGGTTACAAGGGAGGAGATCTACATATCCGAATCTCCAAGCTTGCCTTCCACGCAAAGGAGAGTCCCACCCGGACACGGGACGAAGTCTTCAATCTTGTATCTTCATAGTCCAACAGTCCGGCCAAAGCATATAGTCCGGCTGTCCGAGGACCCCCTAATCCAGGACTCCCTCAGTAGCCCCTGAACCAGGCTTCAATGACGATGAGTCCGGCGCGCAGATTGTCTTCGGCATTGCAAGGCGGGTTCCTCCTCCGAATACTCCATAGAAGATTTGAACACGAGGATCGTGTCCGGCTCTGCAAAAAAAATTCCACATACCACCGTAGAGAGTATAATATTCCACAAATCTAATCTGCTAACAACTTTCATAACGTGACACCACGCCGCTACTCGGTCATTATTCGAACCTATTTTCTCAACCAGCTACTGCACATATTGCGAGGCGGTTTTCTTGGCACGTCTTGTCGAAGCAGAGATCGTGTCCTCTTATCACGGGATTCTCATCAATACGGGTGTGGGTAACCCAATCGCGTCATTAATCACGACGCTTGGGGAATAAGAGAGTTTACCAGGCAGGTGAGGCGGCGCACAGTTTCCTCCGTCCTTATAAAGGGACAAGGACTAATCCTTTTTACCCACGCCTTCTTCTTCCCTGCCCATCCATTCTCGCGCACTCGAGCTCCAGCGCCCAAGTTCGCATTTTCTCCGCAAAACCACACCAAACATGTCCGGAGCGGGAGGCAAGTGGATGGTCTCCTCCGTTACGGAGGAGAACATTACGAAGCTCCGGGAAGCCGGATACCTGGCCGCAGATATCGCGCACCGGCTCCCAGACGCGGGGCAGATCGTCCCCACCCCCGAACCCCATGAAAGGGTTGTATTTCTTACCCATTTCGTCTGTGGGCTCATGTTCTACTACGGGCTGTATTTCCATGATCTGGCCCCCAATTTCATCCTCAACATCTCTGCGTTTATCGTCGTGTGCGAGGCCTTCCTCCGCATCAAGCCCCACTTCGGCCTGTGGTTGAAGACCTTCAATGTTAAACCGAAGGTGGTGGTCGGCCAGCAAGCGGAGTGCGGAGGCGCCATGGTGGGAAAAATGCCCAACGTCACCTGGCTTGAAGGCTCCTATGTGGAGACCGTAAAGGGGTGGCAATCGGGGTGGTTCTACATCACCGAGCCGCGCGACACCAACTGGGTGGCGGCCCCCGAATTTCGATCCGGCATCCCCATGCGGCTCACCTCCTGGAAAGAGAAGGGCCTATCCTGGGGTTCATCGGTGGAGCTGACCGGACTCCAGAAATGCGTCAAAACATGATAAGCAAGAAAATCAAGCTTGGCAACATGGTCCAAGTCATGCTCTTCCGCCGGATCCTTCCGTGTCAAAGATGGGCATTCAATTTGTGGGAGTTCGACCCGGCCCAGCACCAGACGCTGCGAGAGCTCTTCGACACGATGCACCAAGACATCTGGAAGGTGCGGTTCAAGTCCGCCGAGGTACCTCCTCCCCTTACCGAGGATCGCGGACTCAGCACGAAGCGCCATGCCAATCCGGTAAGTTCCTTATATCTCATAAGATATTTCTTTCCCCCGTATAATCATGTGAGGGATCTAAGCCTCCACGCCATTTAACAGGACTGGCTCATGACAGCGGAGCAAATCGATTGCCCGGCCCCACTGCCCGAAGATCCAGCAAGGGCTCTCTTAACGGAGATGCTGGTTCCGGCGCCCTATGAGGCACCGGAGAAGAAGGCCAAGAAGAAGGCCACGGGGACCAGGAAAGGTCTCCGGCGCAAGGTTTCATCGGAATCATCGTATGCTAACACCGAGGCGCCCTCCTCCCACGAAAACGAGGAGGAGGAGGAAAGTTCTCCCCCCAGCCGGGGGAGACAAGAAAAGGAAGGCCGCCCCGTCTGGGGAGGCCGAAGGGTCCAAGAAGGGAAGGACTCTCCTTCCGGACTACTCCACAACGGCCGCTTTCAGCGACGAGGAGTGGTTACCCAGGGACAAGCCCCTGGCGAAGTCGTGAGTATCCGGATACCATAATAGTTCTTGGTATGTTTTATTATGTTGCTTCTTATCATGTCGAACATGATTATGTAGTCCATCCATAGCCCATATCGACGTATCTTCTTCGGATGATTCTTTGGGCCCGTCGGATATGAACAGCGATTCACTCCCGACCGCCTCCTCCCCCCGCCCTACGGACGACGTCGAGGTGTTGTCTCAAAGGGCACTGAACCAAGGGGAGACAGTTCCGGAGGCGCCCCAAGGCGACATTCCAAACGCTAGGCGCACGAGGGGCAAGACTCCCATGGGCCCTAACGCCGGGGGCAGCAAGTCTAGTCCCCAGCCGAATACTGCGCCGGAACCTCCAGTGGTTCTGGATTCTGTCAGGCAACCCCTCGCCATGGGGGGCAAGCGGTCTGTGCCGATGGCCTCTGTCCATCCAGAGGCATCGGACAATTTTCTGGAAGCGCTTCGCGGCGCTTCCATTGACGAAGAGCACCACACTATCATGAGTGCGGTGGTCGAGAAGGTTCGGTCCGCCAAAGTGGACTGACTGAAGCATGTGCCAGCCTCCTAACAGGCTTTGAGGTAAGTAATCAAATTATGAGAAAATGTTACAGCATAGACAGTAGCCCCTGATGCTCTGTTTGGTGATCGCAAAGAAAGTCCGAACAGAGGATCAAATAATAATCGCAGGAGTCTAATTAGAATATGTCTATGTGAATAAGCAGGCTTCGCTGCTGGCCGCTGCCGCTCGCACGGCGGAGGTCGCCGCACTGAAGCGGGACCTTGAGCGGTCCAAGGACGAGCTCGGCCTTACCAAGAGGCAGCTCGAAGAGAACAAAGGTAAGTAATACCCCGTCTGTCTATTGATAAAGAAAAAGTAAGGTGGTTGTTAGATCACAGGATCGTCATGAATTTTGCTAGGGGCCACTACCGAAGTGGTGGCCCTGAAGAAGGCGTTGTCCGAGGCCGAAGGCAAAGCGGCCAAGGAGGGCGCCGAGCGCGAGAAGCAAGAGGCCCGAGTCGGGGAGGTGCAGCAAGAGCTCCAGGACTTTTTCAAGAAGTACGAGTCCTTGGAGCGTGACTCGAAGACGCAAGGGTCCGAGCTTGCGAAGGCCCTCGAGAACACACAAAATGCCAAGGCCGAAGCCCAAAAGGCCCTCCAGGAAATTGAGGCGGTCAAGAAGATAGCGGCGGGTAAGGCATTCATTATGCAAAGCAAGCATGTGAAGGAAACTTTCCTTTTACTTACCCGAGTTCAGAGCTCTCCAGGAGCGTTCGCAGATCTAGCTAGCAGTGTGTCGGATGCCACGGAGTTCTACCGGGCCGAGGAAGGGAGCTCGACGGAGAAGTTGTTCTGGTCTCAGTATACTGGGACCGAACATCCGATGCCCTTGAGCGACCAGTTGAAGCAACTGGTCGAGCTTCACAAGGCGGCCGAACTGGCCATGAAAGGCCTCATAGTCCGGATGTGGCCTGGCGAGCCCATGCCTGGCAGCTATTTCGGCCTGGTAAGGCGGCTTGTGAACGCCTGCCCACGGTTTGAAGTCATAAAGTGGTCCATCTGCATTGAGGGTGCACGCAGGGCTTTTGCCCGGGCGAAGGTGCACTGGGCGAAGATGGACGCCGAAAAGCTGGTGAAGGAGGGGCCGCCGGAGGGCAAAGAGCATCGCCACCCCGAAAAGTATTATGATAGTGTCCTGAAGGGTGCTCGCCTTTTGGCAGAGGAATGTGCTAAGGATGTAATATTTGAATGAATGTACTCATGTGAACCTGTAATATGAAACGGGTTCATGTGCGCTATGCAACGCTTGTTAATTTAAAATATTACCTTCTGTGCGGCCATTTATAAAATTTGAGAGTTGGCCAGTCGTCGGCTTTTGCCCCCATGTAACTAGTACTGAGGTGTTCGGATAAACCTGATCACTCTTTATCCCAGTTTTGGGTCCTTCGAAGGAGGTGTTCAGCACAACGAACCAGGCAATCGGACTATAAAGCTTTATCACTCTCACTTAGCCATAGAAGTCTACAATTTTAAATTTTGGCAAAGCCCCTAGTATTCGGAAGGCCGAACTTGGGGCGCTATGTATGCCTAAATCGGACAAGGCCGACTCCTCGCCCGAAGCGGAAAAAATCTTTAAGGATTTGAGACCTCTCGAGCAGCGACCAGCTCTTGCCTCATCATGACAGTCAGTTTTCGGCTTTCTCTACTGAGGTGTTCGTCCGGAAGAACCGGGACACAATCGCAGTAGTTCTCCCAGCGCTACCTTAGCCGATATAGCGGAACGTAAGGTACCAAAACATGGGAGCCGGGCAAACCCAACTATTGACCCAAGACATGATTCGGAGCTGATGCATATAATGCTATAAGTTCGGGGTGCCGCACTGTCAAAAGTGTTCGGACTTTTCATGCCGTGTTATGGGGTACATTGAAGCCCCTGGCGCACTGTACGTACCAGAATGTATGGGTGCAATTTGTCGTAAATAAGCAGACAAGGAAAAAAGGAAGTGCAATAATAAGCTAACGCAATACATTGTTATTTAAATGATACGTCAAAGCGTATGTATACAAGTAGTGCAATAAGCAAAAAATAGGACTATTTGACATGTCCTATCCAAGGGCAAGCTGCGTATGGGTATGTAAAACAGGTATATCGATCGTTATCAGAGACCACCTGGGGATTCCCTTGTACGTCAGACCTTCTTGCTTCCTTTGTATTTCCTTCCCATAATGGGTCCGATAATCAGGCTGTCGGAAAGAGCTTCCAGAGAGTCGGGTCCTGAAAGAGAGAAAATGATAAAGATATACGAGCCCTGAGGCGGTTGAGCCGCATTGTGGGCCGTGCCATGGTCGTGCCTCCGCTTGCGCCCACGGTATCTTGAGTGCGTAGTTATGTACGCGCGGCGCAAATTTCGCCGCTTTTCTGGGACTATAACGGAGGCCGAATTGCTAGGCGAGCTCTGAACGTGCCGGGCGATCCTGTTGCAGGGTACTCCGGACTCGCAGGAAGGTGTCCGGGGGTTTTGTCGCCGAATTGGCGGCTTGTCTCAGAAGGCTACTTTGCACTTCTGCCGCGAGGGCCGCAGTATGCTCCTCCGTACGGAGCGAGCGTTCTGTGTTCCCATTAACTGTTATAACCCCGCGAGGTCCTGGCATTTTGAGCTTGAGGTACGCATAATGTAGTACCGCATTGAATCTAGCAAATGCGGTTCGTCCGAGTAGTGCGTGATAGCCACTGCGGAAGGGAACGATATCGAAGATTAATTCCTCGCTTCGGAAGTTGTCCGGAGATCCGAAGACCACTTCCAATGTGATTGAGCCTGTGCAACAGGCCTCTACACCTGGTATGACACCTTTGAAGGTGGTTTTTGTGGGTTTGATCCTCGAGGGGTCTATACCCATTTTGCGCACTGTATCCTGATAGAGCAGGTTCAGGCTGCTGCCACCGTCCATAAGGACTCGAGTGAGGTGAAATCCGTCAATGATGGGATTAAGGACCAATGCGGCAGAACCGCCATGGCGGATACTAGTGGGGTGGTCCCTGTGATCGAAAGTGATTGGACAAGAAGACCATGGGTTGAATTTTGGGGCGACTGGCTCCATCGCATAGACGTCCCTTAGTGCGTGCTTCCGTTCCTGCTTGGGAATATGTGTTGTGTATATCATGTTCACCGTTTTCACTTGGGGAGGAAATTTCTTCTGTCCTCCTGTGTTCGGCGGCCGGGGCTCCTCGTCGTCGTCGCTATGCAGCCCCTTTTCCTTGCTTTCAGCATTCAACTTGCCGGCCTATTTGAACACCCAGCATTCTCTGTTGGTGTGGTTGGCTGGCTTATCGGGGGTACCGTGAATTTGACATGAGCGATCGAGTATGCTGTCCAAACTGGACGGGCCCGGATTGCTTCTTTTGAATGGCTTTTTCTGCAGACCGGATTTAGAGCCCCTGAATCCGGCATTGACTGCCGTGTCTTCGGCGTTGTCGCCGTTGTTGCGGCGCTTGTGTCTGTTGCGGCGTGGTCTGCCGTTGCTATCTTTGGCATCTGAATTGCCAGGATTTCTTGATGTGTTGTTGCTGCGAGCCAGCCAGCTGTCCTCGCCCGCGCAAAAGCGGGTCATGAGTGTCGTGAGGGCTGCCATAGACTTCGGCTTCTCTTGGCCGAGGTGTCGGGCGAGCCACTCGTCACGGATGTTATGCTTAAATGCCGCTAAGGCCTCGGCATCCGGACAGTCGACAATTTGGTTCTTTTTAGTTAGGAACCGGGTCCAGAATTTCCTGGCCGATTCCCCTGGCTGTTGGGTTATGTCACTCAAGTCATCAGCATTCGGTGGTCGCACATAAGTTCCCTGGAAGTTGTCAAGGAATGCGTCTTCCAAATTCTCCCAACTGCCGATGGAGTTTGATGGCAAACTATTCAGCCAATGCCGAGCCGGTCCTTTGAGTTTTAGTGGGAGGTATTTGATGGCATGTAGATCGTCACCGCGGGCCATGTGGATGTGGAGGAGGAAATCTTCAATCCATACTGCAGGGTCTGTTGTACCATCATATGATTCAATGTTCACAGGTTTAAATCCCTTTGGGAATTCGTGATCCATCACTTCGTCAGTGAAGCATAGTGGGTGTGCGGCGCCTCTGTGCCGGGCTATGTCGCGACGCAGTTCATACGAGTCTTGTCTGCTATGTTCAGCCCGGCCGGATTTGCTTTTAGTATATCCGGCATGACGATCATTGTCACGCGTTGGGGCGCGCCCCCGTGATCCGTAGATCGATCTTGTATGTCCTGCTTTGTTTTACAATACGTCTCGCAGGTCCTGCGTGTTGCCCCGGGCCTTGGTGTTTTTGTTTGACTGGCGACGGGGTGCGGGCTGGAATTCGGGCTGATATGTCGTTCTGCCTCGGCCACGAGGTGGCCGATCGGCCGCATCATACGCTGGTAGTGTGGGTTTTGATGCTTCCTCCTCGAGTTGGGGTAGCAACCTGCGCTTTGGGTAACTCTTGGTTGGGCACTCGTGTTCGTATTCCTCGGCCGCCAGGACCTCAGTCCATCTATCCGCTAGCAGATCTTGGTCAGCTTGAAGCTGCTGTTGCTTTTTCTTCAAGCTATTTGCTGTGGCTATAAGCCGGCGCTTGAAGCGCTCCTGTTCGACAGGATCCTCAGGCACGATAAATTCTTCGTTGCCGAGGCTCATCTCGTCTTCCGAGAAAGGCATGTAATTGTCGTCCTCTGATTCTCCGTCTGCTGCCTGTTCCTTAGGGCTAGCTTGCCCATCCTCCCGCTCGAAGCCTGGCTGGAGGGCATTGTCTTCGTCTTCGGCACTATCTGCAGCGTTATTATCTCTTGTGCCGGTATCGCTGCTTTTCCTATGGCGGGGCTTAGAGCGGCGCCGATGACGCTGGCGCTTAGATTGCTTCTCAGGGGGATTACCCTGTGTTGCCTTACGGCCATCGCTTTCCTTGGGGGTGTCCACCATGTATATATCATATGATGAGATGGCCGTCCACCGCCCTGTGGGTGGTGCTTCCTGTTCGTCTCCCGCATCGTCGTCCATACCGTCAATGTCTTCGGAGCCGAAATCGAGCATCTCGGTTAAGTCGTCGACAGTGGCTATCAAGTGCGTGGTGGGTGGGGAACGAATTTCTTCGTCGTCCACTTCCCACTCAAGCCGGACATAGTTCGGCCAAGGGTCTCCTGACAAGGAGAGAGACCTTAATGAATTTAGCACGTCGCCCCGGGGCGAGTGCTGAAAGATATCCGCGGAGGAAAACTCCATGATCGGCGCCCAATCAGATTCGATAGGCACGGACGCAGGCAGTTCAGAGCCCGTGGCCGGGGACGAATCCAAGTGTCCGGCAACATAGGTCTCATAGGAGGTGAAGTCAGTACTCGGCTCTATCGCCGCTGAGTGTGCGGCCTCCGTGGCGGGGTCCATCCACCCATCCTCGGACGGCGTGATCTGCTCCGGATTGAGGGCCGTAGTAGCTACAGGCGTGATCTCCCGAACACCGTCCGTCGACAGAGCTAAGTCAGGCTCATCGTGACTGTGCGGCGCATCTGTCATGAGTTCGAATCCGTCGAAGATCATGTCTCCGCGGATGTCGGCAGTATAGTTCAAGCTTCCGAACCTGACCTGATGGCCAGGAGCATAGCTCTCGATCTGCTCCAGATGGCCAAGCGAGTTGGCCCGCAGTACGAAGCCGCCAAATACAAAGATCTGTCCGGGGAGAAAAACCTCACCCTGGATCGCATCATTGTCGATGATCGAAGGAGCCATCAAGCCTTATGGTGACGGCATAGTGGAACTCTCAATAAAAGCACCAATGTCGGTGTCAAAACCGGCGGATCTCGGGAGGGGGTCCAGAACTGTGCGTCTAAGGCGGATGGTAACAGGAGGCGGGGGACACTATGTTTACCCAGGTTCGGGCCCTCTCGATGGAGGTAATACCCTACTTCCTGCTTGATTGATCTTGATGATATGAGTATTACAAGAGTTGATCTACCACGAGATCGTAGAGGCTAAACCCTAGTAGCTAGCCTATGATTATGATTGTTCTTGTCCTATGGACTAAACCCTCCGGTTTATATAGACACCGAAGGGGGCTAGGGTTACACAGAATCGGTTACAAGGGATGAGATCTACATATCGGAATCGCCATGCTTGCCTTCCACTAAAACGAGAGTCCCACCCGGACACGGGACGAAGTCTTCAATCTTGTATCTTCATAGTCCAATAGTCCAGCCAAAGCATATAGTCCGGCTGTCTGAGGACCCCCTAATCCAGGACTCCCTCAGCCGCCCCCCGAGGACGCTCACTCGATTAGCAGCGACGAGGACCCCTATGCGCCGCCTGACGAGGTTGCGCCGGACCCCCCAACTTTGGATTGGCTTTGGGGCCAGTACAATCTTTGTCAGTGGAAGTCGCTGTCGCCAGCTTATAAAGCCAGGCAAGTGGCGTTCAAGAAGGAGTTGCGGAGGAGGAAGCCAGGTACCAGGCGGCCTGTGAAGCCCGTGATGGCGCCTAGAAAAATGAGGCGGCGGAGCTTTGGGGGCAGGCGCGTCGTCGTGCCGAGGAGGTGTACAAGAAGACGGGTACTTCGCGAGGAAGGTCATAGGCGCTGGGCGCCTCATCGCTGCGTGGAGGTGGGCCGATAAGCTCCAGCGTGCCACCGACGAGGAGCTCCGGTGGGCACACAACAAAATGGCAAGATCGGCCGCGCGCGTCCGCCAGCAAGAGGCGGATCCGTACGTGAAGTGCTGCGAGGCGGAGAAGTCGGAGTACTGCCTCCGCACTGGATAGACGCCGCGCACCAGGGAGCTGCTGGCGAGGGGCTGCCGGAATACTAGCCCTAGGAGGGATTATTAGTTTTAGTATTGTTCGTTTTCAATTTTATGCATTGTACTGATGTCTACTATGCAACCTTCTTCTTGTAGACGTTGTTGGGCCTTCAAGTGCAGAGGTTTGTAGGACAGTAGCGAATTTCCCTCAAGTGGATGACCTAAGGTTTATCAATCCGTGGGAGGCATAGGATGAAGATGGTCTCTCTCAACAAACCCTGCAACCAAATAACAAAGAGTCTCTTATGTCCCCAACACACCCAATACAATGGTAAATTGTATAGGTGCACTAGTTTGGCGAAGAGATGGTGATACAAGTGCAATATGGATGGTAGATATAGGTTTTTGTAATCTGAAAATATAAAAACAGCAAGGTAACTAATGATAAAAGTCAGCGAAAACGGTATTGCAATGCGTTGAAACAAGGCCTAGGGTTCATACTTTCACTAGTGCAAGTTCTCTCAACAATAATAACATAATTGGATCATATAACTATCCCTCAACATGCAACAAAGAGTCACTCCAAAGTCACTAATAGCGGAGAACAAACGAAGAGATTATTGTTGGGTACGAAACCACCTCAAAGTTATAATTTTTTATCAATCTATTCAAGAGTCCGTAGTAAAATAACACGAAGCTATTCTTTTCGTTTGATCTATCCTAGAGTTCGTACTAGAATAACAACTTAAGACACAAGTCAACCAAAACCCTAATGTCACCTAGATACTCCAATGTCACCTCATGTATCCGTGGGTATATTTTAGGGGTCATTTGACCTTCTAAAGACATTTAAGTGATTTTCTAACCATTTAATGACCATAATTCAAATTTGAACTACATCTACATGCAACGCCTAACCAAAACGGTTTGAAAAATCATATTTTTGTGTACTTGTGTGCGAATTAATTCCATGTGTAGTAAATTATAAGGAAATTTCAAACATATTGGTGTCAAGGCATGGGCACATGCATGGAGTGCATGCCATGGCATTTTAATTCCAAAAAATTAAAAAATTATCAGAAAAACATGAAACCTTGCTTGATTTAATTTCATGCCACCAAGATGATGTGGTAAAAAAATTGGCATGTTTGACGAAAGTTTGGGCACACACCCCTCACAAACCGGAGCAACTCACTAGAAGGTTCGTGGTTCTGACAGGGAACAATGCATGTTTGCTGACGGACGGGAGATAGCTTCCTCTTACGGCCTTCAAATTTTTCCTATGCTTAACGTGCACTAATACAACTGTCATGTGAAAATTTGGAAATTTTCAGGGGTCATTTGACCTTTTAAAGACATTTAAGTGATTTTCTAACCATTTAACGACCGTAATTTAAATTTGAACTACATCTACATGCAACGCCTAAACAAAACGGTTTGAAAAATCATATTTTTGTGTACTTGTGTGCGAGTTAAAAAAAATCATCAGACGATATAAATATCCGGTGTTCAAAAAAGAAAATGTAAAGATCTGACAAGACTACCGGCCCCCACACGATTGTCAATCTATCTCGCGGCTCGAGGTTTGGTAGGTGATTGGTGGGGATCATTAATCAGGCATGGTTCTGTATTGGAAACTGTCAGCTATTATGTTCACACACGGATTTAATGCGGGAATTCTGTGTAATTCAAACTATAGTACTCGTAAATTCCGGCGACCGGCGTGTGTACTGTCACTAGTAGAAAAAGGGCCTTTAGTCCCGGTTCATAAGGGACTTTACTCCCAGTTCTGGAACCGGGACTAAAGGGTCGTTACTAAAGCCCCCCCCTTTAGTCCCGGTTCTTACACGAACCGGGACTAAAGGCCCTCCACGTCAGCGCTGCCTGGAGGTCCACCTTTAGTCCCGGTTGGTAACACCAAACGGTACTAAAGGAAATTTTATGATTTTCTTTTGAAATTTTTTTTTGAAATTTTTTTTATTTTCAAATTTCTGAATTATTTTAACCTCTAATCTCTAATCACCCTCATCACTGCTCAATTTAACCTCTAATCTCTAATCACCCCTCATCATTGCAAATCATCTAACTTCCCAGACGGTCACCCATCCTCTCACTACTCCAGCCTGAGCACGCTTAACTTCCGGGTTCTATTCTCCCTCGTTTCCAAGTCTGCACTTGTTGTTTTCCTGACAATAGTAAGATGTCAATCCTATTAACCCTCAGGAATTTAGCTTGAGCATGAAGTCACACATTTCACTGTTTGAGTTTGAAACTATTGTCCTAAAAAACAATAATTATTTAGTAACACTAATATTTCTTGAATAAGTAGTTTGACCATAGTTTGACCACAGTTTGACCACGGTTTGACCAGATTTGACCAAAATTAAAAAAAACTAAAATAATTATTTAGTAACACAAATATTTCTTGCATAATTAGTTTCACCATTGTTTCACCACAGTTTGACCATAGTTTGACCAGATTTAACAAAAATTCACAAAACAGAAATAATTATTTAGTAATACTAATATTCTTGAATAATTATTTAGTAACACTAATACTTCTTGAATAAGTAGTTTGACCATAGTTTGACCAGATTTAACAAAAATAAAAAAACAGAAATTTGAGCATAACTTTTTTCCTTTTAGAATTTGAGGATTCTAAAAATTTGCAAATAGGCCGTACGTGGTCAAAATCGGATGCGGATTTTCATGCTGAACATTTTGATATATTATACGTTTTTTCTGACATCATATGCAAAAGTTATAGCCGTTTTACATTTTCCCTACACTTTTTGCAAAACATGTCTAAATTTAAATTTTTAAATTTTCCTAACTAGTACATGTAGTAACATAACTACATCTGGAAGGATTTTAATTTTTGAAGTTTTTATCATTTTCTTTTGCTTTTTACAAAACTGAAAAGGCGATCCACTGGGGGGGAGAGGGGTAGAGTTTGAAAATGGGACCTTTAGTACCGGTTCGTGCCATGAACCGGTACTAATGCCTCAAACCCCATTAGTACCGGTTGGTGGCTCGAACCGGGACTAAAGGTCTAACCTTTAGTACCGGTTGGTGCCACGAACCGGTACTAATGGGCATCGCACCCTTTAGTCCCGGTTCGTGGCACCAACCGGGACTAAAGGTCCCATTTGAACCGGGACTAATGCCTGTACTGTGCCCTAGCCGCTCGAACCAGGACTAATGCTCACATTAGTCCCGGTTTGTAATGCAACCGGGATTAATGCTCCTTTCTGGCCGAACCAAAGCCCTGTTTTCTACTAGTGTGTCCCCGTCGATCTAGATTCCGGCCGCCAATAAATACTAAATTGCTCACGTCGTCCCGCCTGCATTCTCATCTACATCCTCCCCTCGCTCTCTCTCTCTCTCTCTCTCAAATGTCTGCCATGGCGCCGCCGGTCTGCCCACGCGCCGACGAGGAGTCGCCGCCCCCCAAGGATGCTCACTCGATTAGCAGCGTCGAGGACCCCTACGCATCGCCTGACGAGGTTGCGCCAGACCCCCCAACTTTGGATTGGTTTTGGGGCCAGTACAATCTTTGTCTGTGGAAGTCGCTGCCACCGGCTGAGAAAGCCAGGCAAGTGGCGTTCAAGAAGGAGATGGTGGAGGAGGAAGCCACGTACCAGTTGGCCTGTGAAGCCCATGATGGCGCCTGAAAAAAGGAGGCGGCGGAGCTTTTGGAGCGGGCGCGTCGTCGTGTCGAGGAGGTGTGCGAAGACGGGTACTTCGCGAGGAAGGTCATAGGCGCTGGGCGCCTCATCGCTGCATGGAGGTGTGCCGATAACCTCCAGCGTGCCACCGACGAGGAGCTCCGATGGGCACCCAACAAAATACCAAGATCGGCCGCGCGTGTCCGCCAGCAAGAGGCAGATCCGTACGTCAAGCGCTGCGAGGCGGGGAAGTCGTAGTGCTGCCTCCGCACTGGGAAGACGCTGCGCACCAGGGAGCTGCTGGCGAGGGGCTGCCGGAATACTGGCCCCAGGAGGGATTATTAGTTTTAGTATCGTTCGTTTTCAATTTTATGCATTGTACTGATGTCTACTATGCAACCTTCTTCTTGTAGACGTTGTTGGGCCTCCAAGTGCAGCGGTTTGTAGGACAGTAGCGAATTTCCCTCAAGTGGATGACCTAAGGTTTATCAATCCGTGGGAGGCGTAGGATGAAGATGGTCTCTCTCAAGAAACCCTACAACCAAATAACAAAGAGTCTCTTGTTTCCCCAACACACCCAATACAATGGTAAATTCTATAGGTTCACTAGTTCGGCGAAGAGATGGTGATACAAGTGCAATATGGCTGGTAGATATAGGTTTTTGTAATCTGAAAATATAAAAACAGCAAGGTAACTAATGATAAAAGTGAGCGAAAACGGTATTGCAATGCGTTGAAACAAGGCCTAGGGTTCATACTTTCACTAGTGCAAGTTCTCTCAAGAATAATAACATAATTGGATCATATAACTATCCCTCAACATGCAACAAAGAGTCATTCCAAAGTCACTAATAGCGGAGAACAAACGAAGAGATAATTGTATGGTACGAAACCACCTCAAAGTTATCCTTTCTAATCGCTAGAGTCCAACACCACCATGAGGGGCTACTCGCGGGGCCCAATGTGACCGTCCAACACGAGCCCCCACTGGTCAAAAAGGGGCATCACCTCGACCAGTTCCGCCACCTCCTGATACCGGTACAGTGGGAGTGCATCCTTAGGAGGGTCCTCGGCGGGGCTGCCGAGCAAGGTCGCTAGAGCCCCATCCAGCACTTCGGTCATCAGGTCGGTGACATGCAACCTCATCGTGTCCTTCGCATCGGTGTACTCCCGCATGGGCCGCGAGTGCTCTTGAAGTGGCGCGATGCGCCGCCGCAGGTACTCCCTAACGACCATCGTCCCCGACAACTTCGCAGCCCGGTGCACAGCTATCAGCTCCAGGATGGGCTCCATCCGCCGGTCGGTGGGCTTCTCATGCCCCCACTCGGGGGTTGATACGTCTCCAACGTATCTATAATTTTATGCATTTATATGCTATTTTATATATTTTTGGGACTAACCTATTAACCTAGAGCCCAGTGCCAGTTTCTGTTTTTTTCCTTGTTTTTGAGTTTTACAGAAAAGGAATACCAAACGGAGTCCAATTGACCTGCCAATTTTTGTGGGTTTTTTATGGACCAAAAGAAGCCCCCGAAGTAAAAGAGTTGGGCCAGAAGAGTCCCGAGCCATCCACGAGGGTGGAGGGCGCGCCCTGCCCCCCTGGGCGCACCCCCTGCCTCGTGGATGACTCGGAGACCCCCCTGACATGAGACCGACACCAAAAATTCCTATAAATATAGAAACCCCCCAGAAAGAAACCTAGATTGGGAGTTCCGCCGCCGCAAGCCTCTGTAGCCACCAAAAACCAATCGGGACCCTGTTCTGGCACCCTGCCGGAGGGGGAAATCATCAAAGGTGGCCATCTTCATCATCCCGGCGCTCTCCATGACGAGGAGGGAGTAGTTCACCCTCGGGGCTGAGGGTATGTACCAGTAGCTATGTGTTTGATCTCTCTCTCTCGTGTTCTTGATATGGAATGATCTTGATGTATCGCGAGCTTTGCTATTATGTTTGGATCTTATGATGCTTCTCCCCCTCTATCTTCTTGTAATGGATTGAGTTTTCCCTTTGAAGTTATCTTATCGGATTGAGTTTAAAAGGATTTGAGAACACTTGATGTATGTCTTGCGTGGGATACCCGTGGTGACAATGGGGTATTTTATTGATTCACTTGATGTATGTTTTGGTGATCAACTTGCGGGTTCCGTGACCTTGGGAATCAATGCATTGGGGTTGGCACACGTTTTCGTCTTGACTCTCCGATAGAAACTTTGGGGCACTCTTTGAAGTTCTTTGTGTTGGTTGAATAGATGAATCTGAGATTATGTGATGCATATCGTATAATCATACCCACGGATACTTGAGGTGACATTGGAGTATCTAGGTGACATTAGGGTTTTGGTTGATTTCTGTCTTAAGGTGTTATTTTACTACGAACTCTAGGGTTGTTTGTGACACTTATAGGAATAGCCCAATGGATTGATCGGAAAGAATAACTTTGAGGTGGTTTCGTACCCTACAATAATCTCTTTGTTTGTTCTCTGCTATTAGTGACTTTGGAGTGAGTCTTTGTTGCACGTTAAGGGATTGTTATATGATCCAATTATGTTTTTATTGTTGAGAGAACTTGCACTAGTGAAAGTATGAACCCTAGGCCCTGTTTCCTAGCATTGCAATACCGTTTACGCTCACTTTTACCACTTTCTACCTTGCTGTTTTTATATTTTCAGATTACAAAAACCTATATCTACCATCCATATTGCACTTGTATCACCATCTTCGCCGAACTAGTGCACCTATACAATTTACCATTGTATTGGGTGTGTTGGGGACACAAGAGACTCTTTGTTATCTGGTTGCAGGGTTGTTTGAGGGAGACCATCTTTATCCTACGCCTCCCACTGATTGATAAACCTTAGGTCATCCACTTGAGGGAAATTTGCTACTGTCCTACAAACCTCTGCACTTGGAGGCCCAACAACGTCTATAAGAAGAAGGTTGTGTAGTAGACATCAAGCTCTTTTCTGGCGCTGTTGCCGGGGAGGCTAGGTAAGCGGCACTAACACCCCGTCAACTAAGCTCTTTTCTGGCGTCGTTGCCGGGGATGTGAGTGCTTGAAGGTATATCTTTAGATCTTGCAATCGAATCTTTTAGTTTCTTGTTTTATCACGAGTCTAGTCTATAAAAGAAAACTACAAAAAAATGAAATTGAGGTTGCCTCATATGCTTCATCTTGTTAATGTCTTTCGTGAAAATGATGGAAAGGAAAACTGTGCTCAAGTGCTAGAAGAAGAAGTCAATAAAATGTTTGGCATAAAATCTTTGTATGATTAGCATGATTGCAATGTTGTTAGTACGAATTCCTTGATGACGCTAATGATATGCAAAGCCACAAGCTTGCGGATGCTATGTTTGATGAATATGATATTTTTAGTCCCCCAAGTTTTGATGAGAATATTTATTGTGACGAAAGCATGCCTCCTATTTATGATGATTATATTGATGAAAGTGGATTTAGAGAGGTCATGACTTTATTTAGTGATGAATCCACTATTTTGGAAGAGGTTCCAATTGATTATGAGAACAAAGTTGCTATCTATGATGATTATTGTGATGACATGTATGCTATAAAGAATAATGATAACCATGAAACTTGTCATCATGATTTTAATTTTCAAATGGATTATGCCTCACATGATAGTTATTTTGTTGAGTTGCTCCCACTCTTCCGAATGAGAAGAATTTTGCTTATGTGGAGAGTAATAAAAATTCTATGCTTGTGGCTCATGAAAAGAATGCTTTATGTGATAGTTATATTGTTGAATTCATTCATGATGATACTGAAAATTATTATGAGGGAGGAATATATGCTTGTAGGAATTGCAATAATATCAAGTTTCCTCTCTATGTGCTTAATGTTTTAAAGTTATGCTTGTTTTGCCTTCATATGCTAGTTGATTATTGTTCCCATAAGTTGTTTGCTCACAAAATCCCTATGCATAGTAAGTGGGTTAGACTTAAATGTGTTAGTAATATGCTTCATGATGCTCTCTTTATGTTTCACTTCTTATCTTTTATGTGAGCATCGCTGAAATCATCATGCATAGCTAGAAAGGCATTAAAAAAACGCTTGTTGGGAGACAACCCAATATTTACCCCTAATGTTTTTGTGTGTTCACATGATTAAGCTACTGTAGTAATCATGTTTTATAGCTTTTGTTTCAATATAAAGTGCCAAGTAAAGCCTTTAGGATAGCTTGTGGTGATAGTTGTGTTGATCCTGCTGAAAATCAGAAACTTTTGCGCTCAGTAAATAATTTTGAGAATCTTATTGAAACGTGATTTTGACCTGATTATTTTTCCTAAGGATTGGTGCACAAATTTATCAGGTGTAACTAATTTTTCCTGAATTTTTGGAGTTACAGAAGTATTCGAGAGTTACAGATTACTACATACTGTTCTGTTTTTGACAGATTCTGTTTTCTATGTGTTGTTTGCTTATTTTGATCAATCTATGAGTAGTATCGGAGGGTATGAACCATAGAGAAGTTGGAATACAGTAGATATTGCACCAATATGAATTTATGATGAGTTCACAACAGTACCATAAGTGGTGATTTATTTTCTTATACTAACAGAGCTTACGAGTTTTCTGTTGAGTTTTGTGTTGTGAAGTTTTCAAGTTTTAGGTAAAGATTCGACGGACTATGGAATAAGGAGTGCCAAGAGCCTAAGCTTGGGTATGCCCAAGGCACCCCAAGGTAATATTAAAGGACAACCAAGAGCCTAAGCTTGGGGATGCCCCGGATGGCATCCCCTCTTTCGTCTTCGTTCATCGGTAACTTTACTTGGGGCTATATTTTTATTCACCACATGATATGTGTTTTGCTTGGAGCGTCATTTTATTTTATTTTGTTTTGCTTTCTGTTTGAATAAAGTACATAAGATCTTAAATTCTTAAATGTTAGAGATTCTTCACATAGTTACATAATTATTCGACTATTCATCGATCTTCACTTATATCTTTCGGAGTAGTTTGTCAGTTGCTCTAGTGCTTCACTTATATATTTTAGAGAACGACGGTGGTTTTATTTTGAAGAATTAATGAACTCTCATGCTTCACTTATATTATTTTGAGAGTCTTTTAGAACAGCATGGTAATTTGCTTTGGTTATGAATTTAGTCCTAATATGATAGGCATTCAAGAGGGATATAATAAAAACTTTCATATAAAGTGCATTGAATACTAAGAGAAGTTTGATTCCTTATGATTGTTTTGAGATATGAAGATGGTGATATTAGAGTCATGCTAGTTGAGTAGTTGTGAATTTGAGAGATACTTGTGTTAAAGTTTGTGATTCCCGTAGCATGCACGTATGGTGAACCGTTATGTGATGAAGTCGGAGCATGATTTATTTTTTTGATTGTCTTCCTTATGAGTGGCGGTCGGGGACGAGCGATGGTCTTTTCCTACCAATCTATCCCCCTAGGAGCATGCGCATAGTACTTCATTTCGATAACTAATAGATTTTTTCAATAAGTATGTGAGTTCTTTATGACTAATGTTGAGTCCATGGATTATATGCACTCTCACCCTTCCACCATTGCTAGCCTCTCTAGTACCGCGCAACTTTTGCTGGTACCATACACCCACCATATACGTTCCTCAAAACAGCCACCATACCTACCTATTATGGCATTTCCATAGCCATTCCGAGATATATTGCCATGCAACTTTCCACTGTTCCATTTATTATGACACGCTTCATCATTGTCATATTGCTTTTCATGATCATGTAGTTGACATCGTATTTGTGGCAAAGCCACCTTAATAATTCTTTCATACATGTCACTCTTGATTCATTGCACGTCCCGGTACACCGCCAGAGGCATTCATATAGAGTCATATTTTGTTCTAAGTATTGAGTTTTAATTCTTGAGTTGTAAGTAAATAAAAGTGTGATGATCTTCATTATTAGAGCATTGTCCCATGTGAGGAAAGGATGATGGAGACTATGATTCCCCCACAAGTCGGGATGAGACACCGGACGAAAAATAAAAAAATAAAAGAGGTCAAAAAAAGGAGAAGGCCCAAAAAACAAAAAAAATGAGAGAGAAAGAGAGAAGGGGCAATGATACTATCCTTTTACCACACTTGTGCTTCAAAGTAGCACCATGATCTTCATGATAGAGTGTCTCCTATGTTGTCACTTTCATATACTAGTGGGAATTTATCATTATAGAACTTGGCTTGTATATTCCAACGATGGGCTTCCTCAAATGCCCTAGGTCTTCATGAGCAAGCAAGTTGGATGCACACCCACTTAGTTTCTTTTTGAGCTTTCATACAAATATAGCTCTAGTGCATCCGTTGCATGGCAATCCCTACTCACTCAAATTGATATCTATTGATGGGCGACTTCATAGCCCGTTGATACGCCTAGTTGATGTGAGACTATCTTCTTCCTCTTTTTGTCTTCTCCACAACCACCATTCCATTCCACCTATAGTGCTATGTCCATGGCTCACCCTCATGTATTGCGTGAAGATTGAAAAAGTTTGAGAACATCAAAAGTATGAAACAATTGCTTGGCTTGTCATCGGCGTTGTGCATGATTTAAATATTTTGTGTCATGAAGATAGAGCATAGCCAGACTATATGATTATGTAGGGATAGCTTGCTTTGGCCATGTTATTTTGAGAAGACATGATTGCTTTGTTAGTATGCTTGAAGTATTATTGTTTTCATGTCAATATTAAACTTTTGTTTTGAATCTTATGGATCTGAATATTCTTGCCACAATAAAGAAGATTACATTGATAAATATGTTAGGTAGCATTCCACATCAAAAATTCTGTTTTTATCATTTACCCACTCGAGGACGAGCAGGAATTAAGCTTGGGGATGCATGATACGTCTCCAACGTATCTATAATTTTTTATTGTTCCATGCTATTATATTATCCATCTTGGATGTTTTATATGCTATTTTATATGATTTTTGGGACTAACCTATTAACCTAGAGCCCAGTGCCAGTTTCTGTTTTTTCCTTGTTTTTGAATTTTACAGAAAAGGAACACCAAACGGAGTCCAATTGACCTGGCAATTTTTGTGGATATTTTATGGACCAAAAGAAGCCCCCGAAGTAAAAGAGTTGGATCTTATGTTGCTTCTCCCCCTCTATCTTCTTGTAATGGATTGAGTTTTCCCTTTGAAGTTATCTTATCGGATTGAGTCTTTAAGGATTTGAGAACACTTGATGTATGTCTTGCGTGGGATACCCGTGGTGACAATGGGTTATTCTATTAATTCACTTGATGTATGTTTTGGTTATCAACTTGCGGGTTCTGTGACCTTGGGAATCTATGCATAGGGCTTGGCACACGTTTGCGTCTTGACTCTCCAGTAGAAACTTTGGGGCACTCTTTGAAGTTCTTTGTGTTGGTTGAATAGATGAATCTGAGATTGTGTGATGCATATCATATAATCATACCCACGGATACTTGAGGTGACATTGGAGTATCTAGGTGACATTAGGGTTTTGGTTGATTTGTGTCTCAAGGTGGTACTTTAGTACAAACTTTAGGGCTGTTTGTGACACATATAGAAATAGCCCAATGGATTGATCGGAAAGAATAACTTTGAGCTGGTTTCGTACCCTACAATAATCTCTTCGTTTGTTCTCTGCTATTACTGACTTTGGAGTGACTCTTTGTTGCACGTTGAGGGATTGTTATATGATCCAATTATGTTATTATTGTTGAGAGAACTTGCACTTGTAAAAGTATGAACCCTGGGCCTTGTTTCCTAGCATTGCAATACCATTTACGCTCACTTTTACCACTTGCAACCTTGCTGTTTTTATATTTTCAGATTAGAAAAACCTATATCTACCATCCATATTGCACTTGTATCACCATCTCTTCGCCGAACTAGTGCACGTATACAATTTACCATTGTATTGGGTGTGTTGGGGACACAAGAGACTCTTTGTTATCTGGTTGCAGGGTTGTTTGAGAGAGACCATCTTCGTCCTACGCCTCCCACGGATTGATAAACCTTAGTTCGTCCACTTGAGGGAAATTTGCTACTGTCCTACAAACCTCTGCATTTGGAGGCCCAACAACGTCTACAAGAAGAAGGTTGTGTAGTAGACATTAGGGGTTCTTCTCCACTGGGTTTCTTTGGATCATCAGGAGCGGGCTTGTCCGGCATGCTTCCATATATACCCAATGCTGCCGGTAGCCGTCCACCTTCTTCATGTCCTTCAGGCCGATCAAGCCGCCCTCCATCGCCCTGGCGGCAGGAAAGGATATGCACACTAGCGCTGCTCTGCCATGGTCAACCGCAAGCTGAAGAAAATGTGAAAGAGCACCATCGAGGGCCTCACACCAATGACGGCCTCACAGTAGAAGGCGGACATGGCCAGGAGAAGGACGGAGTTGGGTCGGAGTTGGAGGGCGTGGATCCAAAATGGGAAAGGATGGCATAGAAGAAATCCGAGAATGGCGCGATCAACCCGGCGTAAACACTGTGGAGGAAGAAGGGGTAGGCAGTCGCCCCTAGGCAACCCCGTGCTCACGAGCCCGGCCAGATCTTGGTCGCTGATATGTCTCCATTGTATGTATAATTTTTGATTGTTTCATGCCAATATTATACAATTTTCACATATTTTTGGCAACATTTTATATGTTTTATTGGACTAACATATTGATCCAGTGCCCAGTGCCAGTTCCTGTTTTTTGCATGTTTTTTGTATCGCAGAATATCCATATCAAACGAACTCCAAACGCGATAAAAATTTACGAAGAATTATTTATGAATATATGTGATTTTTGGGAATTGGAATCAAAGCAAATGGGGGGGCCACAACCACCACAAGACACCTGGGCGCGCTTGGCAGCCCAGGCGCGTGGTGGTGGGTTGCGCCCTCCTCGAACGTCGGTTGGCGCTCTACTTCAGGAGCAAGGAAGCCTATATCCGGAAAAAAATCGTGTTAAAATCTGAGCGCAATTGGAGTTACAAATCTCCGGGAATATAAGAAAAGCTTTTTGGCCAGAAAACAGGAACGCGAAACAAAAGAGAACAGAGAGGGAGAGCCCCTCCGTCGCTATGGAGGCCATGGACCAGAGGGGAACTCTCGTCCCATCTAGGGGGGACGCCAAGGAAGAAGAAGAAGAAGAAGGAGGGGGGCTCTCCCCCCCTCTCTCCCGGTGGCGCCAGAGTGCCGCCGGGGCAAGGATCGTGACGCCGATCTACATCAACAATCTTGCTACCGTCAACACCAACTCTCTCCCCCTCTATGCAGCGGTGTAACACCTCTTCTCCCTGCTGTAATCTCTACTTAAACATGGTGCTCAACACTATATATTATTTCCCAATGATATGTGGTTATCCTATGATGTTTGAGTAGATCTATTTTGTCCTATGGGTTGATAGATGATCATGATTGGTTTGAGTTGTATATTTTATTTTGGTGTTGTCCTACGGTGCCCTCCGTCTCGCGCAAACGGAGGGATCCCCGCTGTAGGGTGTTGCAATATGTTAATGGTCCGCTTATGGTGGGTGGCGTGAGTGACAGAAGCACTTACCCGAGTTTGGGGGTTATTGCGTATGGGATAAAGAGGACTTGATACTTAATGCTATGGTTGGGTTTCATGACCTTAATGATCTTTAGTAGTTGCGGAGGCTTGCTAGAGTTCCAATCATAAGTACATATGATCCAAGTAGAGAAAGTATGTTAGCGCTTGCTTCTCCCTCATATAAAATTGCAACAATGATCACCGGTTTAGTTATTGATCACCTAGGGACAAATGACTTTCTTGTTGAAAAAAGCTATCCATTTTTATTACCTTGCATTTTATTCGTAGTTTTATTCTCGCAAAGTACTCTGATACGTCTCCAATGTATCTATAATTTTTTATTGTTCCATGTTGTTATATTATCATTCTTGGATGTTTTACAATCATTTTATAGCAACTTTACATCATTTCTTTAGACTAACCTATTGACATAGTGCCAAGTGCCAGTTGTTGTTTTTTCCTAGTTTCTTACTTCGTAGAAAATCAATACCAAACGGATTCCAAACGCAACGACACTTTTTCGGAGATTTTTTCTGGACCAGAAGACACACGATGGGCCAAGGAAGTACCGGAGGGGGGCTCTGAGGGGAGCACAACACACCTGGGAGCGCCTAGGGGCCCAGGCACGCCCTGGTGGGTTGTGCCCACCTCGGCCGCCTCCTGCACCGCCTCTTTGCTCTATAAATACCCCTAAAATCCAAAACCCATGGGGGAGTCGACGAAACACAATTCGAGTCGCCGCAAGTTCCAGAAACACCAGATCCAATCTAGACACCATCATGGAGGGGTTCATCATCCTCATTGGTGCCTCTCCGATGATGCGTGAGTACTTCATTGTAGACCTTCGGGTCCGTAGTTAGTAGCTAGATGGCTTCCTCTCTCTCTCTCTTTCGGTTCTCAATACAATGGTCTCTTGGAGATCTATTTGATGCAACTCTTTTTGCGGTGTGTTTGTTGGGATCCAATAAACTTTGAGTTTATGATCAGATATATTTTATCCATGAAAGTTATTTGAGTTTTGATCTCCTATAAGCATGATTGCTTATAGCCTCGTATTTCTTCTTCGAATCTTTGGCTTAGTTATGCCAACTAGATCGATTTTTCCTACCAAGGGAAGAGGTGCTTTCTTATGGGTTCGATCTTACGGTGCTCAATCCTAGTGACACAAGGGGACATGACACGTATGTATCGTTGCTATTAAGGATAAGAAGATGGGGTCTATTCCTACATGAATATATCTTGTCTACATCATGTCATTGTTATTATTGCATTACTCCGTTTCTCCATTAACTTAATACAGTAGATGCATGTTGGATAGCGGTCGATGTGTGGAGCAATTGTAGTAGATGTAGGCAGGAGTCGGTCTATTAATCTTGGACGTGATGCCTATATAATGATCATTGTCTGAATATCTTCATAGTTATTTGAAGTTCTATCAATTGCCCAACATTAATTTGTTTACCCACCATACGCTATTTTTCTCGATAGAAGCCACTAGTGAAATCTACGGCCCCCAGGTCTATTCTTTATCATATCTGCTTTGAGATATATTTTTATTCGCTTTTCTTTTCAGATCTATTACTCCAAAAAACCCCAAAAAACCTTGCTGCAATTTTTGTTATTTATTTTATTTTGCGTTCCGCGAGATCTATTTATCCAATCTACTACAAACCAATCTATCTTTTCACCCGGGAGGGACTGACAACCCCTCTTACGCGTCGGGTTGCAAGTATTTGTTCGTTGTGTGCAGGTACCGTTTACATAGTGTTGCGTGGTTCTCCTACTGGTTCGATAATCTTGGTCTCATCACTGAGTGAAATACCTACTGTCATGGAATAGTCACGGCAGATGCCCTTGTGAAAGGACTTAGTCGTGGAGCCATTGCAACTAGGAAGCTTAAAGGGGTTAAAGCAAGACGAAGGACACGAGGGTTATACTAGTTCGGCCCCTTACGGTGAAGGTAAAAGCCAACTCTAGTTGAGGTGGAATTACTAGGGTTTCGATGACCAGGGAGCGAATCCGCTATGCCTGGCTGCCGATTTGATGTTATCTCCCTTAAGCCGCCGGCGGGTCATCCCCTTATATACACGGGTTGACGCCCCGCGGCCTACAGAGTCCCGGCCGGCTTATAAACAGTATCCGGCTCGGTAACCAGTTAGTCTTGCCTTACAACACAAGTCACGCCATTACGGCGGTTTATCACTACGGGCCTTAAGTAGCCTATTGGCTTTAGGCCCTTTATTGAACCGCCATCTTCAAGCTTGATATTGGGCTTCATATAATGAATTGCTATAGCGTAACCCAGCCCCTCCTGGGCGGGTTACACCAGTAGTTATATCCCCAACATTAGGCCCCAGATTGATTTGAACCGGTTCATGTCAATCTTCAATACTTTAAGAAAAACTTTCTGGCTTCCGTCTGTGCAAAGTTATAACCCGCCATGACGTCATGTTCTGAATTCATGATAACCCGCCATGATGTCATCTTCCATTAAATTCATTTTATTCTGTCATATCTCAACGGATCTTTATCTTAATGACCATCCTGAAAATCGAGGCGTTGGAGTAGCTGGATATCCATGTCTGGCCTCCTCGTTTCTCGCGCCCTCTCTGTCAGTCCTTCCTTATAAATAAGCACGACCTTTAGGTCTTTCTTCATTCTCCCCCTTTCTGTCATCTTCTTCCTCTCGCGACTCCGCTGCTACTCGAGCTCCGCCGCCGCCGCCGCAGCAGAGCACCTCATCTTCGTCGATCTTGGCCGCTGCATCAACCTGAATCGACCAGAGAACGGCGGCGATCCTCCGCAGTAGATCTACAGCCGTAAGTCTTCACCTTTCCGCACTTCAGATCTGCATTTAGGGTTTTCAAGTTCTTCCGTGTTCTTCATGGTTCAACACAGTTTCTTCGTAATTCCTCCACCGCGACTTTATTTGATCCAAAAGTAGTATGGAACTCATGCGGTAGTTGCTTCACATCCATTTTCAATACTAGCAGATCCCTTTTGCTTGTAAAAAGACCTCATTAGAGCTCACGAACTCATCTGTACTAGTTTTTAGGTCTAGAATATTTTCTTTTCTGAACCACCGTTTGATCCAAAATAGCAACTGCAACCTGTGAAACCTGTTTGTGCGATACTTAGGCAAAAAACTGTATCCATTATCCATGACGGCTCTTACCGCCGGCTTAACGAGGCAATGCTCAATGAATGATCCTGATCACTCATAGTGGATTTAAATAATTTAATTGCTACTGTTTCCCATGGCGGTTTAAACAATCTGACACAATTAGCCATATATCATTAGGCCCTTCGTAAGCCGCCATCTTGAATATGAATTGAAGTATTTTCTCCGGCTTAAATTTGAACAGGAAATTTTTATTTTGTCATAGGCTTCCATCCTTCATAATGCCGCCCAAGGCTCCCAAAGCACCCATCACATGCAACTGGGTTAAATCCACCGTCACTGATAGCATCTTAGACGGTTTTGCGAAGAGTGGTCATCTGCCAAAGAAAGAGATCTTGTCTTATCGAGCTCCTGACCCGTCAGAAGAAAAACCTCAACCCAAGGATGGGGAAGTTGTCATTTTTACTGATCACATGAGCCGGGGCTTTGCTCCACCCGGCTCAAAAAATTTCAGAGACGTCTTATACTTTTTTGACCTGCGGCCTGAAGACATCGGACCCAATTCCATGTCAAACATCTGCAATTTCCATGTATTCTGCGAGGTGTATCTTGGAGAAGAACCCAGCATACTACTCTTTAGAGAGTTATTTTATCTGAACCGTCAAAACGAATGTGCCCATGGGCCCAATTTGGAACTTGGTGGGATCTCAATCCAACGACGTAGAGACTGCCGCTTCCCTTATGCCGAGCCGCCGAGTCACCCTAAAGGTTGGAACCAGACTTGGTTCTACTATCAAGACACTTCTCCGGCTGATGAGAACCCCTTGCCCGGCTTTCGCGCCCTGCGCCTGGAGTCAACTCACCCTTTACCAGATAAATTATCTCCGGCTGAACGTCAAACACTTGCCCCCACTATCAACAAGATCAAAGCTCTTCTGGGGAACAGCCTAAACGACATTGACTTGGTCTGGGTTTGGATTGCCTGGCGGGTGATTCCGTTGAGCCGCCGCCCCAGCTTGACGTGCGATTACACAGGCCAGAAAAATGATCCTCTACGGCACAGTCCTGACGACTTACCTGAGGATGTCGTTGATGACATGACCAAATCTCTTCTGAACGAGAGCCTGGCGGATTGCGGGAAAGCGGGCTTAAGTCCTTTCTGCAAGGCTAACCCGGCTCCAGCGGTAAACCATTAACTTGAGCATCTTACTTTCCATTTTGACAATTTCATCTTTACTCAAAAACTCCTGCTATATTTTACAGGCTGGTGATAAATTCTGGAAGGTCAAGTATGACCATGAGGCTGCAAAGAAGGCCAGAAAGGCCAAGAAAACCGCCAGAAAAGCCACTGCCCGTAAGAAGGGAAACAAACCTAGCGCCTCGGACATGTTTCATCTAGATGATACCTCTGAGTCAGAGGTAACTCTTGACTCTTTAGACTCCTTCTTTAACCATCTTATTGACACTGATTATCAGTAGGAGGATACAGGAGCAAGTCATGCAGTAACTAAAGAGGTAACTATAATTTCCTCCGACTCCGAGCCTTTGCCAAGACAGAAAATCCGAAAGGTAACCCGGAAAGTAAGATTTTCACATCCTTTATCTTATCAAGATCCTCAATTTCTTTTGAAGCAACAGATTCACGAGAGTCGGAGGCAGACCCGGACCAGTAAAGATGCAGACCTCCCCTCCGGCTTACCCGATGCAACAAGAAAACGCCGGGCTGAGGTTATCTCTGATTTATATTATTTGTATCCTTTGGCGGGTTTTACTTGTCAACCACTCAATTCTTCTGACTCAAACTATTAGGGAACTTCACCTTCCTCCGATGAATCAATGCAGTCCAGCATGCCGGCTTTCAAAACTGCTCCAGGGTAATGATAATCTGTTTATCTTGTGCTTATCTTACTCATGCTTTTTGTACTAACCCTTTAATTTTCAGTGTACAAGTAAAGCCCAGCAAGAAGAGAAAGAAAAGTAAGCCGGCCGAAGAACCAGTCTCTGCTGAACCGGAGCTCAGAGCAGCTGCTCCTGATACTTCCGCTCATGAGCCATCGCCTGAACCAGCCCATGACACTCCAACTCTCACCACTGATCCGCTCGTCGAACAAGCCATGGAAGGTTCTGAAGATCCGGAGAACCCTAGCCCGACCAAGGCGGATGACCCAGACGTCGAAATCACCTGGACTGACTTCGTTGAACCGGGAAACCCCACTGCGCTGGCCAAGTGCTCCGCCAAAGAAGAACTTCTGAAACGTCGCAAAACCCGGCTGGATGTCACTGATTATGCTCATCTGAGTATTGGAGAAATCGTCTCTGGTTATGTAAACCAAGTGCACAACAGCCGGGATCTGGAAGTTGATATGGTGAAACAAATACACCAAAAATCTGAGGTATAACACTTGTTGCTTGTTCCTTAGTTATCCTTACTAGGCCAGTCCCCAAGTCTATTACTTATGATGAAATATGTTATAGACTTGTCATCAGCTTAATAATCACTGTAAGAAAACCGGCTTATCCGGTAGCACCCAAGGGCCGGCTTAGACAGCATGGTTGAACCGGTCTTCACTTATTTTAACCAAGTACTTGAACAGCAATATGCATTAGCCCCCAAGTGCCAAGTATCTTTGCTTGCAAAGTGCTTGGGACTTTGTTTCCATGAACCGCCACTGTAATTAGAGCGCTTTAGCATACATTAGCCCCCAAGTGCCAAGTATCTTTGCTTACAAAGTGCTTGAGACTTAATGTTGCATTATGATAATCCTAACTGTAACCCGGTATTTATACAGGCCACCATTAAGCAATTTGAATCGGAGATCTCCGACTTGAAGAATCGCCTGAAAACTCAAGAAATTGAAACCCAAAAGGCGAATTCCATGCTTGAAGTCAGTATATCCGCACAAGAAAAATTGAAAAAGAAGTTTGAGGCAGAAAGAAAGTCCTGGGCGGATGAAAAGACTGCGTTACTCAACCGGGCTGAACAAGCGGAGGCCACTCTTGTAGAAACAACCACCGAGCTATCCGGCTTAAAACGCTATATATCTCAGATGGTCTCAGCAATCTTTGGTAGGTTATTCTGCAACTGTTAGCTAGCCTGAATCTTTTTCAACAAACATCTCAATTGTCCTCAACTCACCTGACCTTGTAATGCAGGCTCCAGGAGTGCCAATCTCAACCAGAACATCCTGACAAAATTGAAGGCCGTTTATACCCTGGTGGAACAACTCTACACCGGGTCACAACGCGCCTTAGCTGTCGTGGCTCTGTAAAATGAAGTTCCCACTCATCTGGCGGATGTGCTAAGGCGGCTTGTCGTGCTACCTCAACGTTTCCAGGAATTGAGACGAGCTTCTGCGAGAGCCGGAGCCATAGCTGCTTTAAGCCGGGCCAAGGCATGGCTACCGGAGCTAGACCCGGCCGCCATCCCCCTTGGGTATCCCAGATTGAAGGAGGACGGCACCCCATTTGACCGAAGGATTTTGCCGCTTGCGTGAAGGACGTACGTCCTGTGGCCACTCTGATCGGTAATGATACGGATCTTAGCAAATATCAACCGGGTTATGACGCCGATAATCAGAGAATTCCAACACCACACTATGAGGCAATCAGTCTGATCCCTCCCCCTCGTAAGCATTCTTTCGCCCCTGAAGTTGATCCGGCCGGGTTAATTGATGATGAAGCTGAATTTGAAGCCTTGAGTGGCATTGACTGGAAATCATCAACTTTCCAGGACAGGGAAACAGCCGGAGGAGTGGAAAGGGATGAACCGGAGGCGTCAGCCCAACAACACCTTTGACTCCTCAGGCGGCTCATATTTATGTCTTGATAAAAAACAATGCTTCACTATTTGGACTCGGGGAGTCATGTAATAGAGTAGGAAAATACTTATTTTGGTCGTGCCATCGCGCACCTGTGTGGCGCTCAACACTGTTTAAGCCGCCATCTTATATTCCCCTGTTTTATGCTGATCCTCTTCTTCCTTATGTTTAAAGGGCTGCCTTTAACTGTCCTGCATAGAGAACCAATTACAAGTCCCTTGGCGGCTTACCGCATAGAGGGTCATATATTTTACATATAACCCGGAGTCAAAATCATAAAAAGTCGGTTCTCAATTATATCTTTGAAACAACCACAACAGCATACCTGTGACCCTTCGATTATACTTCCGGTTTATGTGACCCGAACAATGAGGGTGAGAACCCAACTCTGTAATATGATGTCTATTATATGCGATCATCTTTATTGATCAAGGTTAAGCCGGTGGAATAGGAACCACCCTTGAACACTTTAGACATGATCAGAAGAACTTCAAATGGAATCCAAACATTGTTACAAGAAAAAACTTCAAAAAACTTAGAGGCTTCTGATTCAAATACAACCAGAAAACCATCCCAAAGGGGTTAAGCTAAGATTCGAATATGATCATATAGCCCCCAAGGGCTTTGGCGTTGCCGATCAAGAGGGTACCGACAGCTATGTTCTCTTTGGTTCGAATACGACCTATGTTTGAACAGGAAGCCCCCAAATGACCTTGAGAGTTGTTTATCAACGCTGATTCGAATACGATCCACGTCGGTTCTCAAACGGGGTTGAGCTATGCTTCAAATATGACCAAGAAACTCCCCAATGAGCTCGGCAGTGTGCCGATCAAAAGGGTATCGACAGCTATGTTCTCTTTGGTTCGAATACGACCTATGTTTGAACAGGAAGCCCCCTAGTGATCATAATTTTTAGCGGCTAGATTCGAATACGATCGTAAGCCGGATCAGCCCCCGAGTGACCATGTGAGATCATAATGGAAGTAACAATGACACATTTACCTTTGAGGGGAAAAGGACAGAGGTCCTGCTTTATTATTTATCATAATATATACATTGTCACGGAAGTATGTACATTATGAGAGCTGGTGGCTCAAGTGTAATAAGGCCGAAGCTGAGCTATATTCCACGGCCGGCGTGTCTCCTCCTCCGACTTACGTGAATCTTTGTGCTCTCGAACATCGATGAGGTAGTATGACCCGTTGTGCAAGTTCTTGCTGACCACGAAGGGCCCTTCCCAAGGTGGGGATAACTTGTGTGCATTTGTTTGATCCTGGATGAGCCGGAGCACCAAGTCACCTTCCTGAAAGGTTCTGGACTTAACCCGGCGGCTGTGATAGCGGCGCAGGTCTTGTTGGTAAATCGCCGAGCGAGCTGCTGCTATATCACGCTGTTCATCCAACAAGTCAAGAGCATCCTGACGCGCTTGTTCATTGTCCGTCTCAACATAAGCCGCCACACGAGGCGAGTCATGACGGATGTCGCTAGGGAGAACCGCCTCGGCTCCGTAAACCATGAAGAAAGGTGTATAACCCGTAGACCTATTAGGAGTAGTATTGATGCTCCATATGTAACGCCCAGGATGCGGCTATATCTCCCACGTGTCGAGGCACGACTTAGAGGCATAACCGCATTGTGGTTTTGTCGCAAGAAGGCTCATCTTCACACAATCCCATGTAATGAACAAGAATGGGATAACGAGAGTTGGCTTACAATCGCCACTTCACACAATACATAAATAAATTCATACATCATCCAAAATCCATACATAGACCGACTACGGTCAAAATCCAAATGAAAATAAGATAACCCCAAATGCTAGATCCCCGATCGTCCCAACTGGGCTCCACTACTGATCATCAGGAAGAGAAACATAGTAACGACCACGTTCCTCGTCGAACTCCCACTTGAGCTCGGTTGCGTCATCTGCACGGGCATCGTCGGCACCTGCAACTGTTTTGGTAGAATCTGTGAGTCACGAGGACTCAGCAATCTCACACCCGCGAGATCAAGACTATTTAAGCTTATAGGAAAGAATGGTGTAATGAGGTGGAGCTGCAGCAGGCACTAAGCATCTATGGTGGCTAACATACGCAAATGAGAGTGAGAAGAGAAGCAACGCAACGGTCGCGAAGCTAGAAATGATCAAGAAGTGATCCTGAAACTACTTACATTCATGCATAACTCCAACCTTGTTCACTTCCCGGACTCCGCCGAGAAGAGACCATCACGGCTACACACACGGTTGATGTATTTTAATTAAGTCAAGTGTCAAGTTCTCTACAACCGAACATTAACAAATTCCCATCTGCCTCTAAACCGCTGGCACGGCTTTCGAAAGATAATACCCTGCAGGGGTGTCCCAACTTAGCCCATTATAAGCTCTCACGGTCAACGAAGGATAATCTTCTCCCGAGAAGACCCGATCAGTCTCGGAATCCCGGTTTACAAGACATTTCGACAATGGTAAAACAAGACCAGCAAGACCACCCGCTGTGCCGACAAATCCTGATAGGAGCTGCACATATCTCGTTCTCAGGGCACACCGGATAAGCTAAGCGTACAGGTACCAACGTAACCCAAGTTGCCATGGGACGGTCCCGCACGGTGCTCTAGTTTGGACCAACACTCAGAGGAACACTGGCCCGGGGTTTAAGTAAAGATGACCCTCGGGCTCGCGAAAACCCAAGGGGAAAAGGCTTAGGTGGCAAATGGTAAAACCAAGGTTGGGCCTTGCTGGAGGAGTTTTATTCAAGGCGAACTGTCAAGGGGGTCCCATAAATCACCCAACCGCGTAAGGAACGCAAACTCAAGGAACATAATACCGGTATGACGGAAACTAGGGCGGCAAGAGTGGAACAAAACACCAGGCATAAGGCCGAGCCTTCCACCCTTTACCAAATATATAGATGCATTAATTAAATAAGAGATATTGTGATATTCCAAAATATCCATGTTCCAACATGGAACCAAGTTCAACTTCACCTACAACTAGCAACGCTATAAAAAGGGCTGAGCAAAAGCGGTAACTTAGCCAAACAACGGTTTGCTAGGAAAGGATGGTTAGAGGCTTGACGTGGCAATATGGGATTCATGATATAGCAAGTGATAGGTAGCGCAGCATGGCAATAGAACGAACAACTAGCAAAGTAAAGATAGAAGTGATTTCGAGGGTATGGTCATCTTGCTTGCAAGGTTCTCAGAGTTGACGAAAGCTTGATCCTCGTAAGCGTACTCAACAGGTTCCTCGTTCACGAACTCGTCTCCCGGCTCTACCCACAGCAAGAACACAAGCAATGGAACCACAATCAATCACGGGAAATGCACAAACAACATGATACAATACATGAATGATATGCGAGATATGATACGCGATGCGTATGCGTGCTCCGGAAGCAAAAGGATGAAAAAGGCAGTAATTTGGCAAACCAAGTATGCCACTGGAAAGATGAGATGATTTCGGTCGAAATCGATATAAAGATCACCGGAAACGGATGCACGGTTTGCAAATGGCAAGCAAAACAAGAATGACACGATTCTGTGATTAACAGCATGATAGCACTTAGAATGCATCAAATAACTATGCTACAGCACTCCAACATAGCAACAAAGCATATGGCAGTATCCTACAGGAGATGCTTGACAAAAGATAAACAATGAGCTACGGCTAGATCACAACATAACAGGTTGAAACAAGCATGGAAAAGTGCAAAGATATCAGGATCACAGACTTAGTGAAATTACTGGACATGGCATAAACAGCATCAGGTAGCAATGTTCAGAGCAAAACAACACATGCTACAGGAACTTAACATAGCAAAACAAGGCATGGCATAAATCTACTAAATGCATAAAACAAAAGTCCCTTACTGACCATGAGCCTAAAAGGATCAGAAGATATGATGGCAACCATGTAAACATAGCAAGTTTCGTCAACAGGTTTTAGACTTAGCAGAAAACAGAGCATGGCAGAAACAGTACTATGAAGGCATCTTTGTGAGCTTTATTCACTCAACACAAAGCAATGCATGACAAAACAAGCATACCTACAGCAATATGGCATGTGTATGAAGCTATCCATGGCAAGAGCAAATATATAGCATGAATGGATCAACTACAACAACCTTGGCAAAATTGAATATCATGTTAACAATCTGCCAGGAATATTTTATAGCAAAAGTAGAGCAAGATTAAGGCATGCTACTTCACTCCATAATTGCAAGCAGGGGCATGGATGGATAGAGCACAACTATATCTACAAAACATCCTTACTGGCAATCACCAAAAGAAGCATGGATCTCTCTGTAGACACATGGATACATGGAAACAAAATAACAGCAGTCACAGACTTGGTGAAATTACTGTCCCTGAAAACAGAAACATCACGAAGCCTAGTTTGCATGCTTGTCCTAATCACCACAGAGATCACAAAAACACATGGCATACACCTCTGTAAAGATGGCATGGCATAGATCAGAACACCTGTAGAGTTCATGCTCATAAGATGCAGCCATCAATTGCAAAAAAAATAACAAATCACCAAGTTCTGATAAGTAACAGCAGTAAACATCATATAGCATTCTTACACCAGAGATTTGGGCATCAAGATGGACTCAAACGAGCATGGCACAATGTAACAAAATGAAGAGCATATCGAGGCGAACATTTACACTACAGGAAACAGCTATTTTGCCGTCCGCCGTGGTGGACGGCAAAGGCCTTTGCCGTCAGCCGCGGACGGCAAAAGGCTCCGGCAACGTAGGCTACGGTAAACAGCTGCTTTGCCGTCCGCTTCCTGGCGGCGGACGGCAAAGGCTCTTTGCCGTCTGCGGCGGACGGCAAAGAGACGGACGGCAATAATTGCGCTGTCAGTCCGTTAAGTGGCTAACGGCAGGCCTTTGCCGTCCGCCGCTGAGGGCAAAATTTCTATGGTTTTTGCCGTCCGCCGTATGATGTCATCTACACATCACTAGATGGCAGGTTCTTTGCCATCGGCGGCGGCGCAGTGAGACGTCCCGTCGGCGGTGGCGGTCCGCGGGCGGCGCCGATTCACACGCCACCGCCCAACGCCCGCCCGCGCACGCCGACGCCTGGCCTCCTGCGCCCTTGACAGCTCGGCATTAATCGCCGACGCCGATTCGCACGCCGCCGCCTGGCCTTCTGCGCCCTTGACCGCTCGGCTGGCCCGGCATTAATCACCGGCGCCGATTCGCACGCCGCCGCCTGGCCTTCTGCGCCCTTGACCGCTCGGCTGGCCCGGCATTGATCGCCGGCGCCCACCCTGCCCACCACGCCTATAAAAAGCACCTCGCCACACCGCCCCTCGCCTTCCCTCTCCTTCTCCCCCTGCCGCCGGCATCGCCCCTCTTGCGCCCTACCTCTCCCTCTCGCCGGCGATGGCCCGCTCCACCTTGACCCTCGAGGAGGCGGAGGAGCTCGCCCACTTCGTCATCCCCGCCGCTCCCGACGTGCGCCTCCCGGCGAGGTGGCGCCGGAGCGTCGACGGCGTGCCGGTGGCGCCGGTGCCCGAGGTCGGCACCCACCTCTTCGCCCGCGTCGTCGGCCTGTACAGGGCGCGCCTCTCGCCGGAGGAACTCGCCGACCCCCAGTACGCCCCCAACAACCCCGGCTGGGCGGACTGCCTCGCCGACGACCACCTGCGCCGCCTCCACGCGTACGCCGGCCCGCGCCCGCCGACGAAACACAACCGCGCGCGGCGGCATCAGCTCTGGGACGGGCGCCCCTTCAAGGAGGTCGTCGCGCCGTACCGCGCGCAGGCGGCCGCCGGCGTCGCGCCGTACCGCGTGCAGGCGGCCGCCGGCGCCGCGCTGGCCCCTCGACGGTGACCGCGGCGCTGACCGCCTCGGCAGCGGCGACTGTCGCAAACGCGCGCGGGACGGCGCCGGGTCGTCCAGTTGCGCCCCTCCGCCAGAGCCGGCGCCGGAACCTGAGCCGGCGTTGCTGGCCGAGTACAGGCGGCTGGCGGCTGAGGCCGGCGACCCGGAGGACATGCCGGGCTACCTGGCGGTGATCCGGGAGTCGGAGAATGCGCCGATGCCGCCACCCCTCGTGCAGGAGTACATGCATCTCGCCCCGGTCGCCGTCCACCCAGAGGACCCGCCGGACTTCCCCGGTTACCACGCCGCTGTGGCCGACTCGATGGCTGCGCCGGTGGTGGACCTGGACCTGGACGATAGCAGCAGCGACAACGGCGACGACAGCGACGGGCTCTACGACGAGATGGACTTTGGCGGCGTCGAGGACGAGTAGTTTAGTTTAGGTTATTTTCGAAATAACGTTTAGTAATGTTTAATTATTTTCCTAATGTTGTTTAGTTTAGTCAAGTTTAATTTCTAGTATTATGTAAAATATTTATGAAAACTATGATGAAATATCGAGTGTGTTTGCGTGGTTTTAAATTATTGTTTGCAAAAAAAGTTGGGGTGTCGGGTCGGGGTCGGGGTGCCGTGTCGGTGTCGGGGTCGGGGTGTCGGGTCAGGCTCGGCGTCGGGGTGTCGGGGTCGGGGTGTCGGGTCGGGGTGCCGGGTCGGGGTGTCGGGTCGGGGTGCCGTCTCGGGGTCGGGGTGTCGGGTCGGGGTGCCGGGTCGGGGTCGGGGTGTCGGGGTCGGGGTTGGGGTCGGGGTGTCGAGGTCGGGGTCTAGGGGTCGGGGTGTCGGGTCGGGGTGCCGGGTCGGGGTCGGGGTGCCGTGTCGGGTCGGGGTTTTTTCCTCTTTTTTCCTTTTCTTCTTCTTCCTATTCTTCCTTTTCTTCCTCTTCTTCTTTTTTCTTCTCCTCCTCCTCTTCTTCTTCTTCCTTTCCTTTTTCCTCTTCTTCTTCTCCTCCTCTCCTCTTTTTTCTTCTTCTTCTTCCTCTTCTTCTTTTTTCTTCTCCTCCTCCTCTTTTTCTTCTTCCTTTCCTTTTTCCTCTTCTTCTTCTCCTCCTCTCCTCTTTTTTCTTCTTCTTCTTCTTTCCTCAAACTAAACTAAACCTAAAACTAAAACTAAACCTAAAACTACAACTAAAACTAAATCTAAACTAAAACTAAAACTAAAAAGGGAAAAAACAGAAGAAAAAAAACCAGAAAAAAGGGGGGCTCCCCTGGGGGGTGGAGGAGGCCGGTGAAGGAGGGGGGCGGGGCGGTGGTGGAGGCGGCCTGGGGCGGCGGGGGGCCGGGCCCTGGCGGTGGGGCGCGGGGCGGCGGGGGGCCGGGGCGGGGGGGGCGACGTGGCGGTGGGGGCGACGGGGCCCCGGAGCGGCGGCGAGCCGGGGCGGGGGGGCGACGGGGCGGTGGGGGCGATGGGGCCCCGGGGCGGCGGCGAGCCGGGGCGGCGGGGGCGACTGGGCGGCGGCGGCGGGGTGGGAGGAGAGAAACGGCAAGGGAGAGAAGAAGTGAGTAACGGGCGGGGGGTACGGGCCGTTAGGTAGTGAGCTCTTTGCCGTCCGCCCCTCTTTGCCGTCCGCTTTTTTGCCTCTTTGTCGTCTGCTAGCGGACGGCAAAGAGGTGGCCCGTTAAGTTCTTCCCAAACGGGCGGGGGGTGGGGGCCACCTCACAATTTGCCGTCTGCTGGCGGACGGCAAAGAGCTGGCAGATGGCAAAGAGCTTCTTTGCCGTCTGCTTTTGGGTAGCTGATGGCAAAGAGCTTCTTTGCCGTCAGCTAGCAGACGGCAAAGAGCTTCTTTGCCGTCAGCTAGCAGACGGCAAAGAGCTGGCAGATGGCAAATTAGCTGATTCCAGTAGTGTTAGATATATTACACGCACGAAACGGAGCTGTATGCAGAGAGTTATGATGCAATGAACAGAGCCACATGTTGCAAAAGTTTCAGGACTTGGAGAATTTCGGGGGGGGAGAAAGTCAACCTCCGGTGGATCTAGGGTTCGGGCCGGCTCGGAACGAGGACGGCCGGAGCTCGCGCCGGAGCAGAGGCGGCGGCCGGCGGAGGAGAGGAGGGAGTCGGCGAGGGAGAGCTCGGGGAAGACGGGGCCACGGCGACGCGGTCGTCGCCGGAGGCAGCGATGGGACGGCGGGGAGGCGGCGGCGAACGCCCGCGGGCGGAGGCAGCGACGGGCGTGGCGACGCCGGCGAGACGACGGCGAAGGCGGCGAGGCGGCGGGGCGACGCGGGAGGAGGAGGCGGAGGCGCGCGGGCGGAGCCGGGCGGCGGCTCGGGCTCCGCGGGCCAGACGCGGGCTCGCGGGCCGGCGGCGGTGCGGCGTACGGGGCCGCCACGTGGCGCCCTCTGGTAGGCTGCGGGCGGCGGCGGGGATGTGTCCGGTGGCGGCGGGGACGATTTGATCTAGGGTTTCGCCCGAATTTCGGAGGGGGAGGTGTTTTTATAGGTAGAGGGAGCTAGGAGACCCCACATGGAGTGCGGTTTTCGCCCACACGATCGTGATCGAACGACCGAGAGCATGGAGGGGACTTAGGTGGGTTTTGGGCTGTTTGGAGGGGGGTTTTGCTGCAACACACAAAAGGACTTTGCGGTTACCCGGTTAACCGTTGGAGCATCAAACGACCTAAAGGAACGAAACTTGACAGGTGGTCTACCGGTGGTATACCAAGGCCACTTGGCAAGACTCGGTCCATTCCGAGAACGTTCAACACCCGCTCACGAAAAGAAACAAGAGGGGGGCGCCGGTGCATGTGGGAGTGCCGGATTGCAAAACGGACAACGGGCAAAATGCTTGGATGCATGAGACGAACACGTATGCAAATGAGATGCACATGATGACATGATATGAGATGCATGACGTGAACAAAATGCAAAACGAAAAAAAAACCCGACCACGAAGGGAATATCATAACACATAGCCGAAAATGGCAAGAGTTGGAGTTACAAATATGGAAAGTTACAACCGGGGTGTTACACCATATCACAGAGGGTAACTCCTCCACCCAACAACCCGGCGTCTGCTGCAAAGGGACCTAAAGCCGGGGCTTGTTGCCTTTCAAGATTTCCTGATTGGCTCTCTCAGCTTGACCATTGGATTGGGGGTGAGCCACTGATGAAACATCAAGTCGAATATGCTCTCGTGACAAAATTCTTCCATGGCGCCTTTAGACAGATTGGTACCATTGTCAGTTATAATGCTGTGTGGAAAACCAAAGCGAAATATCACCTTTTTCATGAACTGAACCGCCGTGGCTGCATCACACTTACTAACTGGCTCTGCCTCAACCCACTTTGTGAACTTGTCAACCGCCACCAAGAGGTGGGTCTTCTTATCCTTGGACCTTTTGAAAGGTCCAACCATATTAAGCCCCCAGACTGCAAACGGCCAAGTGATTGGAATCATCCTCAACTCTTGAGCCTGCACGTGAGCACGTCTTGAGAACTTCTGACAACTGTCACATTTACTGACTAAGTCCTCTGCATCAGCATGAGCCGTCAGCCAATAAAAACCGTGACGAAAAGCTTTGGCCACAAGGGATTTTGAGCCGGCATGATGGCCACAATCCCCCTCGTGAATCTCTCGTAAAATTTCTTGCCCTTCCTCAGGGGAAACACAACGCTGAGAAGCCCCAGTGACACTGCGATGATGCAGCTCGCCATTGGCAATTATCATTGACTTAGACCGCCGGGTTATTTGTCTGGCCAAAATTTCATCCTCAGGCAATTCTCCCCGGGTCATGTAAGCCAAGTATGGCACTGTCCAATCTGGGATAACATGAAGAGCCGCCACCAACTGTGCTTCAGGGTCTGGAACAGCCAAGTCTTCCTCTATAGGTAACTTGACAGAAGGGTTATGCAGAATATCCAAGAAAGTATTAGGCGGCACCGGCTTTCGCTAAGAGCCCAGCCGGCTTAAGGCATCAGCCACCTCGTTCTTTCTGCGGTCAATGTGCTCTACTTGGTAACCCTGAAAATGTCCGGCAATGGCATCAACTTCACGGCGACAAGCCGCCATGAGGGGGTCCTTGGAATCCCACTTGCCTGATACTTGTTGGGCCACCAAATTTGAGTCGCCAAAGCACCTTACCCGGCTTAAGCTCATCTCTTTAGCCATCCGAAGACCATGGAGCAAGGCCTCGTACTCAGTTGCATTGTTAGTACAGGGAAACATCAACCGTAGTACATAATAAAATTTGTTACCTCGAGGGGAAGCTAACATGACTCCAGCCCCCGAGCCCTCCAATTGCCTGGACCCGTCGAAGTGAATAGTCCAATATGTGTTATCCGGTTTCTCTTCAGTCATCTGCAGCTCTGTCCAATCCTTGATGAAATCTACCAATGCTTGTGATTTGATAGCCGTGCGTGGCACATACTTTAGACCATGAGGCCCCAGTTCAATGGCCCACTTAGCGACTCTTCCTGTGGCTTCTCTGTTTTGGATGATATCTCCTAAAGAAGCAGAACTAACCACAGTGATAGGGTGGCCCTGGAAATATTGCTTAAGCTTCCGGCTTGCCATGAATACCCCATAAACAAGCTTCTGCCAATGTGGATACCGTTGCTTGGACTCAATAAGTACTTCGCTGACGTAGTAAACCGGCCGCTGAACTGGATGTTCCTTACCCGCCTCCTTGCGCTCCACCACGATGGCCACACTGACGGCTCGTGTGTTAGCGGCTACATACAATAATAAGGGCTCCTTATCAACAGGAGCAGCAAGAACTGGCGGTTCAGCTAACTGTCTTTTCAAATCCTCAAAGGCGGTGTTGGCAGCATCACTCCAGACAAAATCATCTGTTTTCTTCATCATCTGATACAGCGGTATGGCCTTTTCACCCAACCGGCTTATAAATCGACTTAAAGCAGCGATCCGACCCGCCAGACGGTGGACGTCATTTATACACGCCGGCTTAGCCAGAGAGGTGATTGCCTTGATCTTCTCCGGGTTAGCTTCAATGCCTCTATGGGAAACCAGAAAACCCAAGAGCTTGCCTACAGGAACACCAAAGACACACATGGCCGGGTTAAGCATCATCTTGTAGACCCGGAGATTACCAAAGATCTCCCTCAGATCGTCTATCAAGGTCTCCTTCTCTCTGGATTTTACCACAATATCATCCACATAGGCATGAACGTTGCGCCCAATCTGATTATGAAGACAATTCTGTACGCACCGCTGGTAAGTCGCCTAGGCCCTCTTGAGCCCAAACGGCATAGGCACATAACAGAAGGCTCCAAAAGGGGTAATGAACGCCGTCTTCTCTTGGTCCTTAACTGCCATTTTGATCTGATGGTATCCAGAGTAAGGGTCCAAAAAACTTAAACGCTCACAACCCGCCGTAGCATCAATAATTTGATCAATACGGGGGAGAGCAAAAGGATCAGCCGGACAAGCCTTGTTTAAATCCGTATAATCCAGACACATACGCCAGGTGCCATTCTTCTTGAGCACGAGCACCGGGTTAGCTAGCCATTCTGGATGAAAGACTTCAACGATGAACCCGGCCGCCAAGAGCCGGGCTACTTCCTCACCAATGGCTTTCCGCCTCTCCTCATTAAACCGCCAGAGAAATTGCTTGATTGGCTTAAATTTTGGATCAATATTAAGAGTGTGCTCAGCGAGTTCTCTCGGTACACCCGGCATGTCAGAAGGTTTCAATGCAAAGATATCCCGGTTCTCACGGATGAACTCGATGAGCGCGCTTTCCTATTTAGGATCCAGATTGGCACTGATGCTGAACTGCTTAGATGAGTCGCCTGGCACAAAGTCAATAAGCTTAGTCTCATTGGCCGACTTAAATTTCATTGCCGGCTCATGCTCCGTGGTCGGCTTTTTCAAAGACGTCATATCTGCCGGGTCAACATTATCCTTGTAAAACTTTAATTCCTCTGTCGCACAAACAGATTCAGCGTAAGCAGCATCACATTCCTCGCACTCCAAGGCTATCTTTCGGCTGCCATGAACCGTAATGGTCCCATTGTGACCCGGCATCTTGAGCTGCAAATATACGTAACACGGCCGTGCCATGAACTTGGCGTAAGCCAGCCGCCCAAATACAGCATGGTACGGACTTCTTATTTGACCACCTCAAAAGTCAGTTTTTCCGCCCTGTAGTTGTACTCATCTCCAAAGGCTACTTCCAGCTCGATCTTACCAACTGGATACGCCGACTTACCGGGCACCACACCATGGAAAACAGTATTGGACTGGTTGAGGTTTTTATCAGTTAATCCCATACGACGAAAGGTCTCATAATAGAGGATGTTGATGCTACTACCTCCGTCCATGACTACCTTAGTGAATTTATACCCACCAACCTGAGGAGCCACCACCAAGGCCAGGTTACCTGGATTATCAACCCGGGGAGGGTGATCTTCCCTACTCCATACAATCGGCTGCTCAGACCATCGCAAGTAACGTGGAACTACCGGCTCAACAGCGTTCATAGCCCTCTTATGAAGCTTCTGGTCTCGCTTGCACAAACTGGTAGTAAACACATGATACTGTCCACTGTTGAGTTGCTTTGGATGGGTCTGGTATCCCCCCTGCTGCTGCTGCTGATTACCCTGGCCAGATTGCTGGTTAAAACCACCTTGATTACCTTGAGGATTCTGAAAATTGGAATTTGAACCGCCGCCCGGGCCATGAAAGCCGCCGCCACCTGAGCCGCCGCCCTGCCCATTGTTACCGTTGAACATGTTGGAATTCTTGAAAGCTTTCATGATCGCGCAGTCTTTCCATAGATGAGTGGCCGGCTTCTCCCTAGAGCCATGCCTTGGGCAGGGCTCATTTAACAATTGCTCAAGCGTCGGGCCTGACCCGCCAGACCGGGGAGGCTGTCTCCCCTTACGTCGGTGATTGTTACCCTGCGTATTGGTGTTGGCCACAAACTCCATACCATCATCAGCCTTACGCTTATTACCTCCCTAACTCGCCAGGTTATGCTGAGGGCCCTTGCCGTTGCCATTCTTCTTTCCCTTCCCTGTCTTTTCCTCATCAGACGCGGGATCCTTGGTACTATCAGAGTCGGCGCACTTGACCAGAGCCGCCATCAGCGTACCCATATCGTTGCAATCGCGCTTGAGCCGCCCAAGCTTCATCTTCAGGGGCGCAAAACGACAATTTTGCTCCAACATTAAGACCGCAGAGCCGGCATCCATCTTATCAGACGAATGTATTATTTCCTTGACCCGACGTACCCAATGGGTTGTAGACTCGCCTTCTTGCTGCTTGCAGTTAGTCAAATCCACAATTGACATAGATTGCCTACACGTATCTTTGAAGTTTTGGATGAACCGGGCTTTCAGCTCTGCCCATGACCCGATGGAATTAGGTGGCAGTCCCTTCAACCAAGTGCGGGCAGTCCCATCCAACATCATGGTGAAGTATTTGGCCATTGCCGCTTCGCCGACCTCCAGCAACTCCATAGCCATCTCGTAGCTTTCAATCCATGCTCCGGGCTGTAAATCAACCGTGTAAGTAGGTACCTTCCTAGGTCCTTTCAAATCCTTGGGCAGACGTTCGTTACGGAGAGCCGGCACCAGACAAGGGACACCTCCGGTCCTCGTAGCTATGCCTGCCTCGATAGAAGCCGTCGGATAAACCGGGAAGGGTTGGTAAGCTGTCAGCTGAGCCGCCTACTCCGCCTCTTGAGGTGCTCTGTCTTGGTCTACCGCGTTAAAGGCTCCATTATGCGCCGGGCCATGGCCAGCTGGCAAGTCACGGCACCGGACGTTGCTTGAGCCGGCCGCTGAAACCATGTGTCTGCTATAACTTGGGCTCCGGCTTGGATGAGGGGTTGAATGAATCATGTCCCGGCTATATGAATATGCCTCCTGTTGTGCCAAAGCCGTCTGAAGAAGTTCTCTAACCCTGCGGGTTTCGACCGCCGTTGGAGAGTCACCCTCGACTGGGAGAGCCGCCAGTCGCGCCGCTGCAGCGATCATGTTTTCCAACGGATTGGAATAATGACCCGGTGGTATTGGCACGTATTGAGGTGGGGCAGTATTCACACGGGGAGGCCCCATCACTTGCGGCTGAACCGGCGTTCCAGCCCCGGGTGCCGTGATTTCTGGCAAGTTACTGGGCCCTGCACCGGGCGTGTTGAAGAGGTTTCGAGGATCATAAACCGGAGGGAGCCGAGATTGAGCCTTCTGATGCCTCCTTCTCATGACCGCATTGGATGCGTTCTGATCCATCATGAGCCGAAAAGACTGCGCCTGAATCAGTTGAGTCTGGGCGTCCAGAGCCGCCCGTTCTGCAGCCATCCTGATTCCTTCCGCTGCCAGATCTTCCTTGGCTCGTGCTATATCCAGCTTTAACTGTGCCACCTCCGCATCATGTTGAGCTTGATCCGCTGGGACGACCGTGGCGGTTAGCAGGGCAGTCATCTTATCCGTGAGATCCATGAGCACCTGAGCCGGCGAGTGCACAGGGCCTCCTGCCCCAGCGGCGGAGTTTTGAACAGGTTGCGTGCCGGCCATGAAGATTCCAACCCGGCTTGGCGGCTCAAAAGGGTTCGGAATGCTGTCGCCATCGGAACAACCCCCGAGCCTGCCGTCTCGAAGTCGATACAACGAGTCCGTCTCACATGTGGATGATTCATCATCAGAGCAGATGGCCGTCTCATCGCTAGATCTAGATCCTTCAGAGAGTCCTCCGTGGATGCATCCCATGAAAGCACGCTTCAAGGCGGGCAGGGTCCGGGCGGGTCTCGCACGCTGAGCCGTCTCGATGAGGTCGGTGCAGATGTCCGGCTCAGGGCCCGGCTCGCCGATCTTGCCAATGAAAACGTGGATTCCGCCGAAGGGGACCCGGTACCCGTACTCGATTGAGCCGGCGTCGGGGCCCCAGCCTGCATCGTTCATGTAGAGCTTGCCGCGACGACTCTTGGTCATCCGGCCACAGCGTATCCCTTGAGCCCTTCGAAGCTACCCTTCAAGAACTCAAATCCATTGTGTGCTGGCCCCATGGTGGGCGCCAACTGTCGTGGAATAGTCACGGCAGATGCCCTTGTGAAAGGACTTAGTCGTGGAGCCATTGCAACTAGGAAGCTTAAAGGGGTTAAAGCGAGACGAAGGACACGAGGGTTATACTTGTTCGGCCCCTTACGGTGAAGGTAAAAGCCTACTCCAGTTGAGGTGGAATTACTAGGGTTTCGATGACCAGGGAGCGAATCCGCTATGCCTGGCTGCCGATTTGATGTTATCTCCCTTAAGCCGCCGGCGGGTCATCCCCTTATATACACGGGTTGACGCCCCACGGCCTACAGAGTCCCGGCCGGCTTATAAACAGTATCCGGCTCGGTAACCAGTTAATCTTGCCTTACAACACAAGTCACGCCATTACGGCGGTTTATCACTACGGGCCTTAAGTCGCCTACGGGCTTTAGGCCCTTTATTGAACCGCCATCTTCAAGCTTGATATTGGGCTTCATATAATGAATTGCTATAGCATAACCCGGCCCCTCCTGGGCGGGTTACACCAGTAGTTACATCCCCAACACCTACCGTAGTTGTGCTGCATCATCCCTTCCTCTTTGCGAAAATACTGACGTAGTTCAAGCCGCATCATACTCGTAGTTTTATTCTTGCAAAATAGTTTCATACTTGTTTTAGGTAAAGCAGACGTCAAGTGTGTGTAGAGTTGTATCGGTGGTCGATAGAACTTGAGAGAATATTTGTTCTACCTTTAGCTCCTCGTTGGGTTCGACACTCATATTTTTCAAAAAAGGCTACAAACGATCCCCTATACTTGTGGGTTATCAAGACCTTTTTCTGGCGCTGTTCCCGGGGACCAATAGCATGTTGTGAATATTCTCGTGTGTCACTACTAGGAGAAAGCCTACTAGTAGCGCTTGAAATACATATAGCAGTAGTGCTGGGTCCGGCACTACTGCTAACACGGTACAGCTAAGTTGGAGCAGTAGCGCTGCCCTGACCAGCGCTACTGGTAAGTATGGTTAGTAGTAGCGCTGCCCTGACCAGCGCTACTGCTAACTATCTGTAGCACTGCAGCAACGGAAGCGCTGCTGCTAATCCAGCGCTGTTGCTAGATGCCTTCCAGCGGTACTGCTAGTATTCCAGCTTTCACAGATTTATACCCCCTCTACGTATTTTTGTTGTATTTGTACATGCTCTATACAATAGTTTCATCAGATCATAATAAACATACACTATTCTCATCATAGCATACACATATAGTAGTCTCGTCATACCATCATCATCATCATCATCATTATCATTCAACAGAAATATCATCAAATCACGAAAATAATGATACACAAGTCATGTCATGTCTCGAATAAGAGCAACTGTATGGTCATGGCACACACAAAAGTTTCATCATCTCTATCTAGACCATGATGTAGAAGAGAAGAGCGATCAGCATGAGCAAGAGCGCGACTATGTAGTACTTGAGGCACCGGCGGTTCCGCCCCCGCTCTTGCCGGAGCATCCACCTCAAGTAACTACTTTCTGCTTCAGCTCTGCTGTCGAACCCTCTGTGGCTAGCACCCGGGTACTTGTCCACCTGGGTCTGAGCGTCTGGCCAGTGGTCGTAGACTCATAGAACCCTCCCAACGAACACGGTGTAGCAGTCCTTCGCCATCTCTGATATATGTACCTGCATCATGAGGTGATGAATTCAACAATAATATGCAACATAATGTACTTAAGCAAACAAAGAGGCACAATTAGCAAAATACAAGCAACCTATAGTAAACATAAATAACTAAGTTCCTCATACCAAACAAATTAACTAGAGCGATCTACGCTAGTTCAAGAGGACGGTTTAAGTACATCACAGAGTTTTGCCGTGCATAAAATTCAAAGTTTTGCCATAGAAAGACAGTAGTGACACATTGTCATCGAAAATCAGTCCTCCATGTCGGCGGTCCAATCTTCATAGTCAGGGAAGAAGCACCTGAGCTGCTTGAAAGGCTTCAGGTCCAGACGCTGAGCGAGTAGCAGTGCTCGGACATCATCCCGCATGATTGGCCTATGGTAGAACATCCTTGTTGCTTTGAGGACCTCCTTCATGATCACTTGCGCAAGTTCACACTGTAACTGATAAAACTCAACTCGGATTTGATGATCCGGTGTCTGTCCTATGCTTGTGGCCCAGTTGACAATCTCAGCATTGTTGGTAGTAGCTCACATGTGAAGGCGTTGATTATCCCTTCTGTACTCGATCGGGTGATGCATGAGGTAGAATCCATCATCCTTACTGGTGTACGATAGCTGGATGTAGCAGAAGTCGGTCTTATGGCCGAAACCCAGCCCGTTCTTCTTGTGCTTTTTCACCTTGATATATCCACCAAATAGGCTAAAGGTTAACAGGGCATTATCGAGAACACTCTTGATGTGCGTGTAATCCTTTTTTGTTGTTCTTAGATGAGTCCAAGTACATAGCATGGGAGTATCCTGGGTACAAAACACCCCGCTGCGCAAAATAAGTACACCACAAATTAGCCTCCATGCTTGCGAAGGAATGATTGAAACTTATGAAAGGATATCTGCGGATGACTTACGTGGGATGATAAGGTAGGCGAATCGCTTCCTTGCCCTTATTAGCGTACATGAACTCGACGATGTACTTGCTCGCATAGTCACGGCGCTCTTTGCAAACTTCCAAGAAGCTCTCGTGCATATAGTACGGGTCTGCGATGCAGATATATTTTATATTCTCGCGCCTGATGAAGTAGTTGAGATACAGCGAATACATGCGGATGAACTGGAAATCCAGCTTGGTCATGTGGAACATTTCGTAGATGTAGTCAAATCGCAGGATGAACTTATCCACGGGCCATCTCTCGACGTACAAGTTCCCACTCGGCACTTGAGCCGCGTAAAGCGGGTATCCTGGTTTTTCCGCGATGAGAAGGCTTTTCTCTCTAGCCAGCACATCTTCATGGAGTCTCCTTAGATCATTGTTCAGTATGTGCTCTAGCGCTTTGGCAGGTAGGATCGGGTCACCAGCGACATGGAAACGCTTTGCACCTTCGACAAGTATTCTGTCTACCACCCGGGGCTTCAGAGGCGGTTGGCTGCTTGAAGCAGCTCTGGCGCCATTAGGGCCTTTCCTGTCCGGTCTCCTCCTTTGCTTCTTGGCAGGTGGCGGTAGTGAGCCCACCATACCTTCCCTAACCACCACCCCCAGTGCCGTCGGGCTAATTAGCGGCATCTGGAGGTGTCTCCTGCGAGGATCGCTTGAAGAGAGACTTTTTGCATTCCGCCTTAGGACACTCCAGGTCCGGCAAATCAGGCAGCATCAAGTCATCATCTCCATGCTCATAGCCTAAGTCTTTGTCGTCCAGAGCCATCAATCCTCCATCATCATAGGTGGCGACGAGGGCTGGTGGCGGTGGAGGCCCAAGATAACTTGATTGTTAGCACGAAACGAAATCTGCCCAAATCGGCTAAGGGAATGGTGGAAAATAGCCATGGCGTTGGTGACGTCATCAACACCATAGATATTTAGCTATGGTGTTGGCTAGGTCGCCAACGCCATAGCTATGTTTCACTAATTATTAGCCGCTTTAAATTGGGGCAAATCGATCTTCACCCGCCAAATTCCCATTAGCACCATATTTTGCACGTAGCTATATTTATTTTATTAAGATTGAAATACACATACAGTCGATACACACTATAGTGCTGCTTAATAATAAATGATACATATAAAATTAGTTAAGTGCAGCGACGTCGTTTTTGAATTCTCTCGACAGAACTTTCTACACTACCCAACAACGTGTTTTGGCTTCTTTTTGTACACTTTGTTTTGAGTTGGACTTCACTTTCTTCTTGATAGATGCCAGATTGTTTATCATCATCATGCTCATCCAGATCTTCCTTCTTAGACAAATCTTTATCGCTCTATTCCTTCCGTCTTTTGTACAAAAGACTTCTCACTTCCTGAACCTCTGCACGGACTTCGTGTCCGTTCGGCTAATTTTCATGTCCAGCCTCTTTCTTCATGCCTCCTTCTTCTGGCTTATCATCATGAAGTGTCGCCCCTTCTTCGACTCCGGTATACTCCTCGTCCTCACCATGACTTGTCTGTCATGTGTAACCAGGCATGAAACTATGTTTCAACAAGTGCATCTTCAGACAACCAGTGGAAGGGTCAATCAAAACTCCGTTTTGCACTTCCTACATGGACATAATATCTCTTTTTTGCCTCTGCGATTCATCTCTTCCTACGCCACCTCAAAGAACTCATTTATAGTTTGATCCATATAAATATATATGTAAGAATCTTTTCATACCATTTCCTACAAAAAAGGTCTTTCAACACCACAATATATATACCTTTTGCTAAAAAGTGAAAAATGGAAAATTGAGCATATATTACCTAGATTAGATCGATATAGATGATATCGCGGTCGAGGGCAGCGGATGGACGGGTGTATTACTTAGGATCTACAAAGAGAAACAAGCAGGATAATGTTCACACAGCAGTATGAGCTAGCTAGATACGCACAGCATTCAATCTATATATAGAGAGAGCTGCATATACCTATGGCGCGCTACCATCTGAGACGCCGGCACAATATTTGTTAACTTATATTGGTCCCCACTTAAGAACTAATGGCATGGCCACAAAGTCCCACGACACAAGTATCAGACACAACGCTGGCGTAGGTGTTTTCCAAGCGCCGGGAGTACTCCACGAAAGTGGAGGATTGCTGTGCCCACAGACTAATGGCGTACACTTCAAATCCTACGCCAGCGCTATGCACCAACTAATGTTGTATCAAATAATGCGACGCCACCACTATTTGAAAAAAAGTAGTGCTGGCGTTGACTACAAATGGTGCGCCACCAACGAGAGTTGTGGCTAGCACTTTTTCCACTAGTGTATTGATAACCCACAAGTATAGGGGATCGCAACAGTTTTCGAGGGTAGAGTATTCAACCCAAATTTATTGATTCAACACAAGGGGAGCCAAAGAATATTCTCAAGTATTAGCAGTTGAGTTTTCAATTCAACCACACCTGAAAGACTTAATATCTGCAACAAAGTATTTAGTAGCAAAGTAGTATGGAAGTAGCAGTAACGGTGGCAAAAGTAACAGTAGCAGTTTTTGTAGTAATCATAATAGTGGCAATGGAAAAGTCACTAAGCAAAGATCAATATGTGAAAAGCTCGTAGGCAATGGATCAATGATGGATAATTATGTCGGATGTGATTCCTCATGCAACAGTTATAACATAGGGTGACACAGAACTAGCTCCAGTTCATCAATGTAGTGTAGGCATGTATTCCGAATATAGTCATACGTGCTTATGGAAAAGAACTTGCATGACATCTTTTGTCCTACCCTCCCGTGGAAACGGGGTCCTATTGGAAACTAAGGGATATTAAGGCCTCTTTTAATAGAGTACCGGACCAAAGCATTAACACTTAGTGAATACATGAACTCCTCAAACTGCGGTCATCACTGGGAGTGGTCGCGATTATTGTCACTTCGGGGTTACCGGATCATAATACATAGTAGGTGACTATTGACTTGCAAGATAGGATCAAGAACTCACATATATTCATGAAAACATAATAGGTTCAGATATGAAATCATGGCACTCGGGCGCTAGTGGCAAGCATTAAGCATAGCAAAGTCATAGCAACATCAATCTTAGAATATAATGGATACTAGGGATCAACTCCTAACAAAACTAACTCGGTTACATGGTAAATCTCATCCAACCCATCACCGTCCAGCAAGCCTACGATGGGATTACTCACGCACGGCGGTGAGCATCATCAAATTGGGGATGGAGGATGGTTGATGATGACGACGACGACGGATTCCGCTCTCCGGAGCCCCGAACGGACTCCAGATCAGCCCTCCCGAGGAAGATTAGGGCTTGGCGGCGGCTCCGTATCGTAAAACGCGATGAATCCTTATCTCTAATATTTTTCTCACCGAACATGAATATATGGAGTTGGAGTTGAGGTTGGTGGAGTCCCAGGGGGCCCACGAGGCAGGGGGCGCGCCCCGGGGGGCATAGTCTAACAAAAAGAGAATATTTGATAAAGCTCGGAAAAGAAGAGAGGAAAATGATCTTTTTGAAAATAAAGTTTTAGAGAAAATCTTTCCCATGGGCTTGCCAAGTTCTAGGGTCACGTCCTACAGTCAACATGTGCTCTGATGCCATCTTGTAAGGACCCGACCCGAATGGGTCAAGTCTCTGTGCTTAAGTATCATCCCTGGATCTGTATGCTGACTCACACACAGTACTCGAGAATTTATAACAGAGGTAAATCGCATGTATAAAGTAACGTAAATACTATTACCTCAATCCATAGCGGAAATAACAACAAAGTTGTGGAGTTCCCAACAGCGCCAACGGCAAAGTTGAGTGTAGACATCGTAACCCTAACGTATCACTTACTCGTCGTAAGATTCCTGCAACATGATACGTTGCAGCCATGTAGGTTAGTACATTGAATGTACTGGTAAATTCACACCATAGAATAATAATGAGAATGTCTATCTCTATATGCATATTTGGCTGGTGGAGGCTCTAAGTTTAATTTTTGCATAAAGCTAATTTTTTCCTACAACAAAGGAATAAATTTTATTTACTACTAACTTAAATTACCCATATTGATAAGGTAACCCCAACTCAATCCCAAAAATCACCAACTAATTAATAACCCAAAAATTTCATTAAACAGAGTGATGAGATCAACCAATAATTCAAATACCATATACTCAAAGATGTCCATAACCGCGGACACGACTAATCATGATTAGTTTGTACACTCTGGAGAGGTTTGCGCACTTTTCCCCACAAGACTCGATCTCCTCCGTTGAATTCCTCGCACTGCCCGATGTTTTGAGAACCGGATGATCGAGACAGAGTCTTTCTGAAGAGGTCCCCTTAACCGAGAGATAGGCCGGTACACCTACAATTCCCCTACATCTGCTAGCCTATCATGGAAAGGTTTCCCACAACTTACTCAACTATGCCAGAGCCCATAATGGCTTGTGGCTGCACACGGAAGTTTCTAGCATGAATAATATTATGATCCCTTTGAGCCTGGGTGGCATTCCAAAGGGTGATCACACGGGTACTCCGGGATCCCCTTGGGTAAGCACTGGGTTCTCCAGGTGCCCGGGCAAGCCACTGAGTTCTCCAGGGTGCCCCAACCATTCCACCCACATGTGTATTAAAGTAGCCACCTTGAGTTTCCCTTAATTAATATTACTCTCGCAACTTTCATGATTCTCACATACCAATCCCCGTCTACAAGCATGGCTAAGCAATATATAACACAACGAATACCCCTGGGGTCTTCCCAATCCTACACATGCAATCTTTGAGGGTTGAAACTAATGCATAAAACTGGGCAATAAAGGGGTATGATCAAAGTGTAAACTTGCCTTGTACTGCTGATGAAGATTCTTCGCACTCATAATTCCAGATAGTTCTACTCGTCACACTCCGATCAATCTATCGTAAGAAAGCAATTATAACCACACATAAGCAATCACTCAAAAATCCAAAAGAACAAAGAAAACACTTCAAAGAACTTCAAAAACTAACAAATAAAGCTTCTAGACAGAAACATAGTTTTAACAATAGCAAAATTATTATTTTGATCCTAACAGAAGGTACATGTCAAGAGATTCGATTTGCAAAAAGAATCAATTAAATCGGTGTTACGAAGCTCAGGTTATCATCAAAACAAGTTTGAATTTGAATATTATCTAATTCAAGTTTTAAAATTTCAAAATTTTGATTTTATATGTTCCCTGGATAGATGAGATCATAACAAAGAAATTGGCGTTGGTTTCGTTGGATTTGGACAAACAAGTAAAAAGTTGTGCGTGTTTGAAAACCAGGGGCTATTCTGTAAGAAAACTAATTGCAACCAGGTCCCTGGCTACGTGGTAGAATCCTGTTGGCTAAAACCGTTCGCTTCGGAGGCTTAACGAATGAACGTTCGTTAATTAAAGAAAAATGATTCGAATAAAAAAACTAATCTAATCCTATCCATCTAACCTAGATCAGACGGACGCGGAGCAGCGGCGGCTTACCGCGGTGGTGGGCGTCGACGTCGCCGGAGAAAGAAACGGTAGCGGCGTCGGGGTCATCGGGGTGGCTGCTCCGGCGGTCCTCCGGCGTGGCCGCGGGGTCGGGGAGAAGCGGCGTAAGGTGCCGAAGCCGATGGTGGTGGAGGCGCTCATCTTCGGCTTCGGTACGGCGCGGGGCAAGACGGCGAAGCTGCGGCGGCGCCGGCGAACTTCGGGAGATGTTGGGGAGCTCAATCCCTTACAGTTCTGCGAGAGAGAAGAGATCAGGGAGATGCGTTGCGTTGAGTCGGAGCCAACCGAGAATAGAAGGGCGCGGGGAAACCTTCGGTGGCGGCGGAATCTGTCGCCGGAGACGGCAACAGCGGCGGAGCTTCGGGAGCTTGGTGCACTCGATCCCGTGGGTAAAAGATAGGGATTTTGGTGGGAATCGGACGAGGGGAGGGTCCGGTATTTATAGGAGGGAGGCGTGGAGGAGGGGCAACGCGAGGGAAGGAGTGCAGGCCGGATACGGCGGCGGCGGTCGGCGTCGTGCGGAAAGCGAACTCCGACGCGGGGTTGAAGACGGACCCCACAGATGGGGTCCACCTGTCGGCGGCTGGCAAAGCGGCGTCCGCGCGAGGGAGCGAGCGGGCGAGCGAGGCGGAGGCGATTCGGTCGCTGGCTGCCGCCCGATGCTGGGCTGGGCCGGCCTAGCGGCTAGCTGGGCGGGCCCAGTTCGGCGGTTTCTCTTTTTTTAACTCAGACAACAAAAATAAAATAAATAACAAAAAATTATATATAGCATATTATATAGCAAAATTTTCAGAAAAATATTTTGTACAACATGAACATTTTTTTTAGCGGCAAATAAATTCCAAAAATTTTTAAATAAAGCAAACAGTACTACTTGTTTATTTAAAAACCAAATAAAATATTTAAAAATACCAAAATGATGTCAAAACCATTTTTCTCCAATTTTCTAATATAGGGAATCATTTTAACCTATTTTCCATATATTTTATTTTTGGAGAAAAGTAATTTGAATAAAAACCAAATAACTCCAAATTGAAAATAATTTCAAAGGGACTTTAAATTTGATTCTTTGAAACTTCCAACTCTCTTTCTTAGCATTTGAAGAAGTCATTTTATCTCCTCTCATGGAACTCATTGAGTTGCATACAGTTTCCGAATTTGAAATATTTCCAAATAGAATTCAAATCTTTTCAAAACCCTTTTCATTTATTTAAATGGAAGAAGTCATATCATCTTCACTCTAGGGTTTTGTGATGAAATGAATATGAATTCATGGAGATCATAAATGCAAGGTGAAAGTTTTGGGAAAGTCATTTTATTCCCTCTCATTTAATTTTCAAAAAGTTTCAAATTTCACACAACAAATCACACAATCAATCATTATCACTTAATTAATATAACATTCCAAAATTTAGAATTTTGGGATGTTACAATGACTAATAGTGCTGGTGTGGAAAACGTGTAACGCCATTACCGTTCAAAATACTCATAGCGTAGGTGCCAACGCCAGCACTAATTTTTAACACTGGTGCCATATTGGTGGGCGTCGGGTGTCTACGCCACCAAGGTTGTTTTTGGCACGCCATAGCTAGACTTTTCTCCACTAGTGTTAGGTATCATGACAATTGTGGTGTCATTCCATTCAGTCGGAATTTGCTTTGAATTAATGGCTTTCAGCACCTCTTGTGTGATTTCATCTCCTACAATATGCTAGTACTTCTTGAAAAATATTGCATGTAGCCCGTCAGGCCCGGGCACCTTTAAATCTCCCATACTGAAAACGGATTTTTTTACATCGTCCACAGTAAACGGTGCCATCAAGAAGTTGTTCATCTCCTCAGTAACTTTACGCTGCACTTTCTATAGGACATTTTGATTTGTATGCTGCACCTCTGAAGTAAATAGGTGAGTAAAATAATTCTGGACATGGGAGTTTAGTTCCGGCATACCTTCCAGCCAGTTCCCTCCATCATCTTTCAATTTTTTAACAAAAGTTTTCTTTCGCCGACGCAAACGCTTGAAAAAAGGCTGTATTTCCAATCACCACCAGACAGCCATGTCACACGTGATCTTTGCCTCGATTGTATTTCTTCTAGCTCGAGCAGATGTTCAATCAGTTCAGCCAACTCTTTTCTTTTCTCTTCACTATCATCATTCGTAGGTCCCGCCATGACCTTTTCAAGATCTCGCTGTGCTTTGCGCAAACACTTCTTGGGTTTCTTTAGAACCCTTTGATTCCAATCATGGAATTCAACATGCATTTTTTTCAACTTGTCATATATGCTTGCCGCGCTCGGATGAGCACTTACCATCTCCCAGGCCGCAAGGACAGTTGCATCAAACTTTCTCTCTCTCAGCCATCTTGCCTCGAAGCACTTCACCTGCATATTGTTCCCGCCCCCAGTGTTTGGAGAGTAATATTCAGTATCTACGCATAGTGGTCTGTGATCGGAGTGATTATACTCCATGTTCTCAAGTGACGCATTCGGAAACATAGCCGACCACTCATCATTTGCTAGGCCTCTGTCTAGCCTCTCCCTTATTCTTCCTCTGTACCATGTGAACGGATCTCTAGTATACCCAATGTCATGCAGTTGGCAATCATCAATTACCTCCTGAAAAGCCTGCATGTACTGTATAGGCCCTGGGTTCCCACCATCCTTTTCATCAAGATATAGGATTTCATTAAGATCACCAATTAGCAACCACTGCAAGTTCTAGCTTTGCTACAGTTGTCTTATATGGCTCCATGTTATGTGTTTATTTTCCCATTTAAATTCACCGTACATCCCCATCAAGTGCCAGAAAATATTATTACTTGCTTCAATCTTTACAACAATGAACATAGGATCTAGAGCTATCCTATGAATTTTAACATTATTATTCATAACAAAAGTAAACCTCCCTTCCTACCATCAGTAGGGCATACAAATTTATTATGGAAAAACTAACGCCCATACGTGTGGGCGTTTGCACATCGCCCACACGCCTCCATCACCACTCATTTTGCCACGTATGAACAGATGACATCAGCAGAAATCTTTTTCGTTTTTGGCTTAAAAATATTTTATCTCCTAATTAAAAAAGCGACTTAAAAATTTGTTTTCACCATTAAATCCGTCTCAACGAGATCTTCAAAACTAGACCCCATATTGATATGTTTCGACGAAATTTTTTTTGCCCAAAAGTTGCCATGATGTTTATACTGTAGTTGCTATAGTGCTTAAACTAAAGTTGCCATGTGGCAATTTTAGTTTGTAGATCATGGCAATTTTAGTTTTTCGATGATGACAATTCCAGTACTTTGACCATCAAAATATTTTTTTGTATGAACCATGGCAATTTTAAGTGCATGCATCCTGGCAATTTTAATTTATCGTGCATGGCAAGTCTAGTTTCTTAATTCCCCGTTTTATAATATGTCAAATTTTACTTTTAAATGTAGAAGAAAATACCTGAAACATATCATGGCAACTTCAGTATAAACATCATCTCAATTCATGTCCAATAGACACGGGAACTTTTAACCCAAAAAATTTCGTCGAAATATATTGATATGAGATCTAGTTTCAAAGATCTCGTCGCGAGGGATTTAATGGTGAAAACGGATCTTCAATCGGATTTTTCATTTACGAGACAAAACATTTTAAAAACAGAAAATCCAAAAAGATTTCCACATGCATGCGGTGACATGGCGTAGTCTGTGCGCTATAGGACGTGTGGGCGGGTTTGACTCTCACCACACGTGTGGGCGTTAGCATTGTCCATTTATTATCCATCTTGAGTCTTCTTCGCAAACAATAACAACAGACATGACTTGACTCCTTCGGAAGCAACATTGTGCATGGCACCAGTCGAGCCGGATCGAACACAATCTGGGGGTGAAGGGGGCTTCAAACCGCCGTCAGCCTCGAAAGGCCATAGCAATCTCGAGACCCAGCCGCTGTGTCGTCCAGATAACCACAGAGGCTGCCGCCATCAAAGAACCAGGGAAGTCGCCCCTATTGCCAAACTCCTGCGCCACCATTGAGTCTATGGTGCCACGAGCAGATCACGACCAGACCTATTGCAGCTTGACCAGCTACCAGATACCACGCTGCCACGCAGCAACAACCACCAGTGGCCAGCACCACCACAACGCAAGCCGTCGCCAGCCTTGCTCCATGGGCCCGTTGGCCAAAGAATCAGGCCACAGCAGCCTCGGTATCACTGCCAGGCCAGTGCCAGCTGCCCTTGCAACCACGTCTCCCCAGTCACCATCACCCCGTGGTCGCCGCTCTAGCATCCATGCTTGGACCGTTGGTATCCCGTTGCGAGAAGAGATGAGGAGATGAGGGTCTGCCGACCACACCTGTTGGGACAAACCCACCGGCCACATACGCCGAACCGCCTCCGGTGACAAACGCCGAACCAAGGTAGAAGAAGATGAACAGAATTTTCCGGCGACGAACGCCGCGGCCGTCGAATGGCCTGTATGTTGGCTTCTATTCAACTCACCTACTCAAACACATATACATGGAGGTATACACGCAGCACAACCCCGGAAGAACTCTCACATCGACCGGGCACATACCACGGTTTTGATGGAGACTACATCTTCCTTAGGCCCCTTCCCCTCGTCTCGGCACATACCGTCACCGTAGCACGGCAACAGACCGGCGCAACCCAGCCGGCACACCCGGCCACTAACTCCATGCACGCAACACGCACTAACTAACAATGCCATGCACGCACTAACTAACCACCCCATGCCCACGCACCCACGTCTCATGCAAGGCACCGGCCGAGCAACACAGCTACTTGATCCACACAACCCGGCTAACCATCTCGAGATTAAGGGCTTGTTTGGGACTGCTCCGCTTCTTCAAAATCAGTTTCGCTTCAATAAATTCACTTTGGGGCAGTTTCAAGCAGAAGTTGTAGCACTACCAAAGATAATGTTTGGCTTCCATCTAGCTCCAGCTTCAAGAATGTGGAATTTGGTGGAAAGGATCTATTTAATTGGTTGAGGGCGGAGAAACGAAGGGGTTTCCACTTACTGGTGGCAGTGGTGGGTAATTTCCACCCAACTCCAACTTCTAGAGTTTTTTGAAGCACCCCCCGAGGAGCTTCATAAAAAACTAGGAGCTATACCCCAGATTCTAGTTTTTTGCGGAGCAGCATATCGTGGAGCTGTCCCTGTTTGGCTTGTGTTTTCCGGAGCAGAGTTGAATTTTAAAGAGCAGAGCAGTCCCAAACAGGCCCTAACTCCAAGTCGGATTGTCCTAACAAACTCCCCCTAATCTTGACTTGCCTTCTCGCCTCGCCATCATAGGAGACATGGCTCGTCGTCGACCACGTCCACCTGATGCCTACTGTGCACCCCCGTGCCCGCTGCGACGTGCCGTGTGCTCGCCGCGCCCACACCATGGTTGCTGCGTCGCTCATCATCGGAGCTGCGTCTGGAAACGCCGGGCATCATCGTCGCCACGGCCGTCGATGCCGCCGCGTGTCTCCGCGCCACCACGCAGGTCCTCCACGGCCTCCTCGCCATGCCGCCGCAGTTGCCGCATCGCTCGACGTCGAAGCCGTGTGCCACCACCACGGCCGGACTCGCCGCGCGTCGCCCCAAGTCCGCCATGACAGTCGCAGTGCCGCGCACCTCCGTAGGCCGACACACGGCCCCGAGCTCCGTTGCGCAACCATCGATGAACGCCGCCATCGCCGGCACGCCTCCGGCACGACGAACCATGCCCAAGCCAACCAAGCTTTGATACCAAATGTTGGGACAAACCCACCGGCGACATACGCCGAACCGCCCTCCGGTGACAAACGCCAAACGAAGGTAGAAGAAGAACAGAATTTTCCGACGACGAACGCCCCGGCCGCCGAACGGCCTGTATGTTGGCTTCTATTCAACTCACCTACTCAAACACACATACATGGAGGTACACACGCACACATGCAGCACAACCCCGGAAGAACTCTCTCACATCAACCGGGCGCATACCACGGCCCCGACGGAGACTACATATTCCTTAGGCCCCTCCCCCTCGGCTCGGCACATACGGTCACCGTGGCGTGGCAATAGACCGGCGCAACTACATGCAGTACACACGGGGGCTTTTATAGCCAGGTGCACACACACTACCCAGCCGGCACACCCGGCCACTAACTCCATGGACGCAGCACGCAGTAACTAACTACGCCATGCACACGCACCCACGTCTCATGCAACGCACCGGCCAAGCAACACAGCTACTTGATCCACACAACCTGGCTAACCATCTCGAGATTAACTCCAAGTCAGGATTATCCTAACAAATGACTCATGGGACTTTGCCCGCCTGAAGAATCCGGTAGCGGCTGGTCGTGGGAGGAGAGGAATTCAGGGGCGGTGGCGGCTTGGGTTCGCCCTAGCCACCCCCTTGAGCAACTCGTCTGAGCTTTGAAATTTGTGTTGTTGTCTACATTGATTAGAAAGTAATTTACCTATTTACGAATGAGACTCCTCACAGTGGGGAGTAACATAGAGTAGTAACTTGCCGATGTTACTAATCTATGTTACTACCTCCATAACCCCTCTCTCCTCATTAATTAGCTGCCACATAAGCAATCTTGTATTGAAATGTGTGATGTTACTAGTTAAGTTACTCCCATTGTGACTAGTCTGAAGCAATATGAGTAACTCTCAGGTTCATATGATCCCATTATCTGGTCCGTTAAATTATGGGCGAGGATCCATGCCAAAGTCTTTTTATGGTGGTGGGCGAGCGATGGAAAAGGTTGTATTCATTCATTCCGGAGTAACTCATGCATTTATATGAACATACGAAACATACGCACCATCCTTGATAAGTAGCACCAGCCACCCGCAAACTTCATGGTGTTTCCTTCGTTTTTATATTTTCCTTTGTATTTTGGCTAGGGGAAAGGGAGCGGGGAAGGGGTCTCTGACAGACGATCCTTTTGTGGTTCTATAGATCGAAATGGGATGCATGGGGAGTTGGAGCAGCACGTTTAGCCAGTACATCAGATGCTCAGTAAGCATGTCTACGCTAAGGTCATATCCGTGGCAAAGAGATATGTTAATATGGCAGCTGATGTGGCTGTTCACCATTCAGGGTGGACGACACGGTCCGGTCCGGCGGTCCGGCTCGTGGCCCGCTCGGCTCGGGCCGGCTCGGTCCTGGCCCGCTGAAAAAATCGGCCGGTCCGAGCTCAGCAAACCAGCCCGACAAAGCTTCGGTCCGGTTCGGGCTTTAACCTAGCCGACCGAGCGGACCGACGAACACGAGCTGTGGCATGGCGAGAGCGTGGCGGGGGCATGTCAAGACGAGGCAGGGGCGTGGCGGGAGCGTGCCAAGGGCGTTGCAGGGGCGTGTCGAGGTCGTGGCGGGCGCGTGGCGAGCGTGTGGGCAGAGCTGCGTGGCAGGCGCATCGGTCGTGCGCTGGTCTGCGCCGCCGTCGTTCATCCGCGCGGCCACCGGCCTCCCTGACGCTGGAAAGCATGTCTACTGGATGCGCCATGCTCGGATCTATCATCTGGAAGGTAGAACTTGAAGCGGGAGGCCCTACACCGCCGTTGTACACCGGCCGTCGTGCACCGGCCGTCGTGCCAGACTCGTCGTCGCTGTTGCTGCCCGAGCTCTGCCTGGCCGCCGTGCCGTCCACCGTGAGTCGCAGAAGTCGCTGGACACCTCCACGACGAGCCTTGCTGCCTCCAGCGCCCTCCCCATGTCGCCGTGCTCCGGCGCGAGCTCTGGGGTGACCATCGGCCGGTCCAAACGAGCCGCTCGGTCCGGCTCGGGCTTTCATCGCCGCGGTCCGGTCCCTGAAAACAGGACCGCGACGCTGCTCGGTCCGGTCCGGTCCGGACCGCCGACGGCTCGGTCAGGGACCGGACCGGCCCCGACCGTGTCCACCCTGATTCACCATCACGATCTGGTCCGCAGCTTCTTTCGCCATATTGCTCTGTCGTACGAGGGCGTACGTCACATCCTGTGTGAATATGTCGCAGATTCCATGCTAGCTTTTTTGTGAAGGTGCAGCTGGATCGTGCATGTAAGCAGCATAGGTATCAGCACAGCATGAGTTGCCAGGTGCTAAACACCATCTGAAACAAATCAGCAGCTCGACTCTGAAGGTAAAAGTTTTTGCCTACAAACCTTTCGTTGAAGTATGCAATATTGGTGCCATGAAGGCTGCGCCGACAAACTGTCACAGGGCAATAAGAACGACATGGTTTGGGCGGCCATCCAACGCCTTCTTCACCGAGTGAATTGCAGAAAACATCGACATTGAAGGTTAGGGTTGCACGAACCACAGTTTTACAGTTTTGTGCCAAAACCACTAATTCCAAGGCTATTTTTTTTGCAAAAAACACTAGTTATTAGTTTTGACCCATTTGATGACGATTATGACAAGTGGAACCCGCAAAAGCTGACGTGGCATTACGATTTTGCACGAACGGCTTAGACACCCTTGGGGCAAAAATAAAAACGCAATCGGGTCCTGCCAAAGCAAAACTGCAGCACGACACGGCGGCGTTCATGGGGTCTCGTCGCCGGCAAGGTACGGCCACCAGAGCGTCGCCCGGAGGGGGAAGAGGGCGGCGTCTGTCATTCAGCCGGTGGTGCCGCGTCCGCATCGGGCGGTGCTGGGACGGCCACGAATGGAGGAGGTGCCGTCTGGGTGAGGATCAAGCGGGTGACTGCACTGCTAGCTTGCTGGGTGGCTGGGGGTCCTCGCCGTAGACAAGGGTCGGGGCGGCGTCGCCGGTCGGCTGGAGCAGAGGGGTTGGGATCGCCGGCGACGAGGGCGGCTGCGAAGCTCGGCTACGCTGGCTAATGGCCGGAGCCATGGTTGTGGGGGCGCGAGGGAGGTAGAGCAAGGGGGAGGGGCGGCGACGGGAGCGAGCAGCAGCAGCGGTGCCTGCCGCCGAGCGTCAACGACGACGAGTAGCAGCGGCGCCGGAGCGAGCATCAGCAGTGGCGCAGGCGGCCAGGCGCGAGCGAGCAGTGGCGCCGGGGGAGAGAGCGGCGGCGACGGCGCCGGAGCAAGCAGCAACCCCGCCGGCCACGCGTGTGCGAGCAGTGGCGCCGGTGGCCAGGCGGCCATGCACGAGCTAGCAGCTCGCTGGAACCTTATCCTCTTTTTTTTAATTAATATAAATGACCTTATCCTCTTATGCCCTTTTACAATGTAGTCCCTTATATGCTGTCTAATTGCGATCCGTTATGTCATGCCACATCATCCTTTTCTGTGGGACCCATCTGTCATAATCGTGATTAAAACGAGCGAACCAGGTGAGTAGTGTTTTTTGCAAAAAATTAGCCTTGAAATTAGTGATTTTTGGCACAGAACTGTAGAACTGTGGTTTCTGCAACCCTAGCCTTCAATGTCGATGTTTTTTGCAATTCACTCCTTCTTCACCAGCACTATCATCACAGCGAAGAGTGTGTCGAGGGCTAACATGCTGCCAACGACTTTAGCAGCTTCATTCACCTCACTAGTTGTGCGCAAACCTCAAGCTGAAGGTGTCTTGTCACTGGTCCGACACGCAGGTCGGGAACTCAGGACTGAGTGAAGTAACGCACCACTACACAACCCCTCAGTAATAAACGTAGCTAAACCATCCACAACTCCATGGGTGTGCCCTGTTAAGTAATCTTGTATTAGTCCTGTACTAGTGTCAAAGTTCAATCTACTATATGCATGTGCCCTAGTAGTATACGTGTCAGTAGCAAGGTTTTTAATTTCGGAAGCCAAATTATTTCGAAGCTCACTGAAATATGCGAAATTAAATTTCGCAAATTTCAAAAATTATTTCAGATTTTGCGATTTCAAATTCACTTAAATTTACTGAATTTTAACAGAACTTAAATTTATTTTGAAATTAGTTTGAATCTGCATCCATATTTCGGGGTTAAAGATATTTCACACCCCACTGAAATATGTGAAATTTCGTAAATTTCACTGAAATTTTGGAAAATTCACTGAAATTTCGTTGAAAGTTTTAACCCTGGTCAGTAGTAGTCCTATTAAGATTATTCCTTGATCGTGCATACATAGGAAAGTAATATTTTTGTTTTGACTGTAAACCACTCGCATGTTATTTATTCATAGAATTCTCGGGGCAGGGTATTCATGCGTCTCTGGTCATGGTTCTAGCATTCTCCAGGCAGGGTGATCGCTGGCGGTTCCGGAGGCGGTTGGGCTCGTGGGTCTGGTCAAAATCGTGGCCTTTGGTGGCTCTCGGGGTGGTCTGGTGGCGGGGCGGTGGCCCTGGCGGTGGGAGGCGCATTGGTCATGGGCGGATTGGGCGTCTTGGATGTGGGCAGGCAGCCATCGCTGCTCGGGCTGCATGGCTGCGTGTGGTTGGTGGAACGGGGAGGCGACAGAGGGTATAGACCACCGGGTACATCAGTTGACCGGGGTATCATGAACCCAAGCCCGAGCTAAAAGAGAAAACCCAGCCGTCGTACCCCCACCTCGCCTCCACAAGAGAGGCGGCCCCTTCTCCCTCACCCCTCAGAGCTCCGCCGCATCCCCCTCCCTCCACCGCCGTCGGAGGGCGCGGTCGGGGGTTACCACCGCGTTGCTGTTGCGAGGCCGGCGGTGGCAGCCCCTTCTATTCCACGTTGCAGGCGCCCGGCTTGGGTCGGCGGCTCCTGGAGGAGGTGCTGCTGGGCCAGCAGTGCTCCGACGCAGGTCAGGGTGGCAGCAAGGCTGCAGGGTGGCCTCTTGGTGGGTGGGTGCGGGCGTTGGCCGGCTGCACCCTGCAGGCCAAGACTGGGCCCTTTGGGCCTGATCTGGATCAGGGTGGGCCAATTTGGACTCTGACGAGTTGCCTCAGGCTGGACTGGCGAGCCCTCATGATAGGGTCGGCGGGTGGGCCCGGCCGGCCAATTGGCTTGGTGTGCTCCTGCTACCGCGTCCGATCTGCTACTGTTTGAGCTAGTGGAGGTGGTTCACTCCCACATGGCTGCGACACTGCCATCTCCTGTCTACAATTGCTTAGTCTTGGCCCAACCGGCCTCGCAACGTTTGCCATGGTGAGACATGATGGTGACCTCAAGACTGTGTTGGAGCATGTTGGTGGGCGAAATGCGTGGTTTAGCCAACAATTTGTCCTGGGTTGTGGGTGTGTGAGGGTCAGGAGAAATCTCTATCGGGCCTTGTCGGCACCGACACGGTGACGCCTATGGGCGCCGCCATCCTTCTTGAAAGGCGTGAGGTGCATCCCCTCCCCACTCCCCTCCATGTACCGCGGGAAATCCTAGGATCCGTCCGGTCAGTAGCGTCGTTATCGTCGTAGTCCTTCTTGAAGGTGTTGCTTGGTACGCGGCAATTCGGAGGCATGGGAGCGTGGTACGAATTCTCCACAGGGCGCAGCGGTTGCGGGGAATCGCCGCTTTAGTCGATCTGGCGTTGTTGCATTTGTTTATCTTGTTCTTTCTTTTGGGCTTGATTGTGTCGTTGTTTGCCCCAGCAGTGGTCTCACAGTTGTATCAGGTGGTTGCTATATTAATATAGCTGGGCAAAAGCCTGTTTCTAGAGGGTACATCACTTGCCCAGTAAGTGCACTGGTCGACAGCTGTGGCGTCCGCAGCAGGCTCTCTCATGGTGTTCCCACTCCATTTGTTTTTCTCCGGGTGAAAACTAGATCTTCGGGTTGGACGGCAGTGGGGTTCTGTGGCAGTGCCCTTCTTGAAGGCATTCTTTTGGAGTCCTCGGTCCGGCGTTGTTCGTCTCACATCTCCCCCGCTTATCTTGGTGTTGGTCTCCGTCGGCTCTAAGCGGGTCTTTTCTGTGCTTGATAGTCGTTGGGATTGTGTGTCGGTGCCCGACATCCTTATATCTTGTCTTGGATGTGTGTATGGTGGCGTGCGTTTGTATCGGTTTGCTTGAATGCAAGTGGTAGTTGCTTTATAATATAAAGCGGGGAACCATTTTTCATCATTTATTCATAGAGTTCAGGGATCTCAGCTGATAGAAAACACAAAATACAGGCTGGGGGCACCTCAGCCCAAAACGAAGAAAGTTCATTGCTAATTCCCACTCTACCTAACTCGTGCGCTACGCAGTTAGCCGAGCGTCTAACACAGCACACCTTGAAACCTTAACGAGAGTCCATAGTACACAGGAGGTCCTTCACTTCTTCTATGACCGATCCGTTGGCAGAAAGATTTCTCCCCAGATCATTGAGCATGTCTACTACCGATTTGCAATCCAACTATATAATGTATATTCTGCATCTCTAGCTGTACTGCATGACGACATGCAAGTAGTGTCGCAGCTTCAGGACTAGAAACCAGGGAGAACACATGACATGCACCGCCTCTAAATGCACCAACATGGTCTCTGTAGATGATGCCACCGGCAGCTCGCTCGCCGGTCTTCGACACTGCACCATCCACATTCACTTTGGTTCACCCCTGCTCGGGTGGTTGCCATTTCTCCAGCAGAACAAGCTTCGGATTTCGTGCCTTGTTGTGATGCACAATCTCCCGTCCAGTAATAACCCATCACAGATCTTGCCACTCCTTGTGCATTAGCAATCTTCCTTCCATCCCATGTATCATTTCTTGCTAGCCACAGAGTGTACACCCCCTGCAGCATCAGCTCTCTCTCATCCCCAGTAGCTTCAGTGAACCAAGACAACATCCAATTCCGAAGTGCACTCCAGGAACTTACTAATGCCGATGCGATCGCCACCGGAGCTCCCAATTTCGAGCGTAGGAATTTCCAAAATAATGTTGAATGCGGACACCTCCAAAATACATGATACATCGTCTCCTCTCTACCACACGCTCACAAAAACTCCTACTTTGATCCAGCGGTGTAGCAGTTCATCTCCAGTAGCCAAGCCTGTTGGATTCAACCACGATGAGGTGACTATGTCTGGCTCGAACTAGTACAATCACATAAATAAGTTGTATTAGGATTTAGGATAGGCTAGCTCCTATATATACTCTTGAATATCCCTGTAAGAGTTTGTACAAGACTATCTGAGCAGTAGGAAGAAATCAACAGGCATGACACATGCCTGTGGCCATCAACCGTGTCTGACCTTAGCCTCGGTAACTTCCTTTGTCCCACCAATCTGTTGGTGTCAACATCGTTAGCCACAAGAGTTCGGTGAAGAGTAGCAACGCTGTCACCAACAAGGGAACGACGCCCTTGACCTTGGAAAACCTAGTGTATGTCTAGCTACTTTGCTTCCAAAAAGCTGACAGAACCTTGGGCACTGGAAATACTCAATCCCGGGTCGCACTCCATGCCCACCATCGATGACCGTGACATGCTCACCGCCGGAAAAGCATGATCTTCCACTCTCTTTAGCCCTGCAAAAATTAAGGACGCATGAGTAGTTTCATTTGGACACGAAGATGGTGTCTAAGAAACAATATGAAGCATGCAAATGAAGCAAACTGAACACAATGTAGAAGCGGAAGTGTGAAGTAAACCATACGAGATGAAGAAGCATAACTATGGTGCACATGAAGCAAACTGTGCAGTGTGAAGAAGCACAAGTATGATACAGAATATTTCTTCTCCTATGGACCTTTCTCGATTAAAGATGGCTCGGAAATTAGATTCTGGGAGGACAGGTGGCTAGAAAATGCCACACTCTGGGAACAATATCCGGCTCTATACAACATTGTGCGTCACAAGGGTGATACTATCGCCACGGTAATGGAATCATTTCCGCCAAATGTGACGTTCAGAAGAGATTTAATTGGACCCAGACTCCAATTGTGGTACATCCTGCTCCAGTGGTTGTCCATGGTGCAGTTGTCACATGAGTCTGATATATTCCGATGGAACCTACATGAGAATGGACAATTCTCAGTGGAGTCTATGTATAGAGCGTTAATCCAGCCTGAGGTGCCAGTTGATAATAACAAGAAGATCTGGAAGATGAAGATAGCTCTTAAGAAATAAAATATTTGCATCGTATATTCGTCGTGGAGTCATTCTTACTAAATATAACCTTATTAAGACGAGTCGACATGGAAGCCCGCAATGTGTTTTTTGTCAGCATGATGAGACAATAAAACATGTATATTCTTCCAATGCGAGTTGCTCGTTCTATATGGTCAGACATCCAGATAGCTTCTGGATTGTATCCTCCTTGTAGTGTTGCTGATGTATTTGGCAACTAGTTACATGGGATAGATCACATGTTCAGAACTCTTCTTAGGGGGAGCGCTTGTCGTTATTTGGTTGCATTGGCTATGTAGAGATGAAAAGGTTTTCAACGATAGAAGTACTTCTCTGATGCAGGTTATCTACAGATGTACCAGGACTCTTCGTTTATAGTCCTTTCTACAACGCGTGGAGAATCAAGACCTGTTTACGGAGGTGTGTACACGACTGGAGGATATGGCGAGAGATACTTTTACCCAACATTGGTGGCTGCATGATCTTAGGATTGGCCCACACCTCCGCTTTAGGTGTCATATGGACTACCTGTTTCTTTGTATTTCGCCTTTTTAGTTTTTCATTTATGCGAGAGGACTTTGTTTGGCTGTATGCATCTTAGTTAAGCAGAGGCCGGGTGTAATGCTTAAAACTTTGAAGTACTAAAGCGCCCCTTTTCGAAAAAATGATACAGACGAATCATGAAAATTGGATGCATTATATTGACGTAATCTCAACATAATTTCTACATAGTGGATGCACATATTTTTTTAAATGGGGTTAAAAAAGATTTCTACACGGTCATGCAAATTAAGACAAGGAAGGGGCGACATGTATCTTGTTGGGGAATGTAGTAATTTCAAAAAATCTCCTACGCACACGGAAGATCATGGTGATGCATAGCAACGAGGGGAAGAGTGTTGTCTACGTACCCTCATAGACCGTAAGCGGAAGCGTTATGACAACGCGGTTGATGTAGTCGTACGTCTTCATGATCCGACCGATCCAAGTACCGAACACACGGCACCTCCGAGTTCAGCACACGTTCAGCTCGGTGACGTCCCACGAACTCACGATCCAGCAGAGCTTCGAGGGAGAGTTCCGTCAGCACGACGGCGTGATGACGGTGATTATGATGCTACCGACGCAGGGCTTCGCCTAAGCACCGCTACAATATGACCGAGGTGGATTATGGTGGAAGGGGGCACCGCACACGGCTAAAAGATCAACTGATCAACTTGTGTGTCCATGGGGTGCCCCCTCCCCCGTATATAAAGGAGTGGAGGAGGGGGAGGGCCGGCCCTCTACTATGGCGCGCCCTGGGGAGTCCTACTCCCACCGGGAGTAGGATTCCCCCTGCCAAGTAGTAGGAGTAGGAGAGAAGGAAGGGGAAGAGAGAAGAGAAGGAAGGAGGGGGCGCCGCCCCTCCCCCTAGTCCAATTCGGACTAGGCCTTGGGGGGGCGCGCGGCCTTCCCTAGGCAGCCCCTCTCTCTCTCTCCCCTAAAGCCCAAAAAGGCCCATATACCCCCCTGCGAATTCCCGTAACTCTCCGGTACTCCGATAAATACCCGAACCAGAGAGGGCCCAGAGATACCTCTCCGATACTCAGAGTGACAAATCCTAATCTCGATCTATGCTAACCCAACAAACACCTTCGGAGACACCTGTAGAGCATCTTTATAATCACCCAGTTACGTTGTGACGTTTGATAGCACACAAGGTGTTCCTCCGGTATTCGGGAGTTGCATAATCTCATAGTCATAGAAACATGTATAAGTCATGAAGAAAGCAATAGCAACATACTAAACGATCAAGTGCTAAGCTAACGGAATGGGTCAAGTCAATCACATCATTCTCTAATGATGTGATCCCGTTAATCAAATGACAACTCATGTCTATGGCAAGGAAACTTAACCATCTTTGATTCAACGAGGTAGTCAAGTAGAGGCATACTAGTGACACTCTGTTTATCTATGTATTCACACATGTACTAAGTGTCCGGTTAATACAATTCTAGCATGAATAATAAACATTTATCATGATATAAGGAAATATAAATAACAACTTTATTATTGCCTCTAGGGCATATTTCCTTCAGTCTCCCACTTGCACTAGAGTCAATAATCTAGTTCACATCGCCATGTGATTTAACACCAATAGTTCACATCACCATGTGATTAATATCCATAGTTCACATCTCCATGTGGCCAACACTCAAAGGGTTTACTAGAGTCAGTAATCTAGTTCACATCGCCATGTGATTAACACCCAAAGAGTACTAAGGTGTGATCATGTTTTGCTTGTGAGAGAAGTTTAGTCAACAGGTCTGCCAAACTCAGACCCGTATGTATTTTGCACATTTCTATGTCTACAATGCTCCGCACGGAGCTACTTTAGCTAATTTCTCCCACTTCCAATATGTATCCAGATTGAGACTTAGAGTCATCTGGATCAGTGTCAAAACTTGCATCAACGTAACCCTTTACGATGAACCTTTTGTCACCTCCATAATTGAGAAACGTATCCTTATTCCACTAAGGATAATTTTGACCGCTGTTCAGTGATCTACTCCTAGATCACTATACTCCCTTGCCAAACTCAGTGTAGGGTATACAATAGATCTGGTACACAGCATGGCATACTTTATAGAACCTATGGCTGAGACATAGGGAATGACTTTCATTCTCTTTCTATCTTCTGTCGTGGTCGGGCTTTGAGTCTTACTCAATTTCACACCCTGTAACACAGGAAGGAACTCTTTCTTTGACTGTTCCATTTTAACTACTTCAAAATCTTGTCAAGGTATGTACTCATTGAAAAAACTTATCAAGCGTCTTGATCTATCTCTATAGATCCTGATGCTCAATATGTAAGCAGCTTCACCGAGGTCTTTCTTTGAAAAACTCCTTTCAAATACTCCTTTATGCTTTTCAGAAAATTCTCCATTATTTCCGATCAACAATATGTCATTCACATATATTTATCAGAAATGTTGTAGTGCTCCCACTCACTTTCTTGTAAATACAGGCTTCACTGCAAGTCTGTATAAAACTATATGCTTTGATCAACTCATTAAAGTGTATATTCCAACTCCGAGATGCTTGCACCAGTCCATAGATGGATCGCTGGAGCTTGCACATTTTGTTAGCACCTTTAGGATCGACAAAACCTTCTGGTTGCATCATATACAACCCTTCTTTAATAAATCCATTAAGGACTGCAGTTTTGTTATCCATTTGCCAGATTTCATAAAATGCGGCAATTGCTAACATGATTCGGATAGACTTAGGCATCGCTACGAGTGAGAAAATCTCATCGTAGTCAACACCTTGAGCTTGTCGAAAACCTTTCGCGACAAGTCGAGCTTTGTAGATAGTAACACTACCATCAGCGTCTGTCTTCCTCTTGAAGATCCATTTATTCTCAATGGCTCACCGATCATCGGGCAAGTCAATCAAAGTCCACACTTTGTTCTCATACATGGATCCCATCTCAGATTTCTTGGCCTCAAGCCATTTCGCGGAATCTAGGCTCATCATCGCTTCCTCATAGTTCGTAGGTTCGTCATGGTCAAGTAACATGACCTCCAGAACAGGATTACTGTACCACTCTGGTGCGGATCTCACTCTGGTTGACCTATGAGGTTCGTTAGTAACTTGATCTGAAGTTACATGATCATCGTCATTAGCTTCCTCACTAATTGGTGTAGGAGTCACAGGAACAGATTGATACGTCTCCAACGTATCTACTTTTCCAAACACTTTTGCCCTTATTTTGGACTCTAATTTGCATGATTTGAATGGAACTAACCCGGACTGACGCTGTTTTTAGCAGAATTGCCATGGTGTTATTTTTGTGCAGAAATAAAAGTTCTCGGAATGACTTGAAACTTCACGGAGAATATTTTTTGAAATAATAAAAAATACTGGCGAAAGAATCAAGACCAGGGGGCCCACACCTTGTCCACGAGGGTGGGAGGCGCGTCTGCCCCCCTGGGCGCGCCCCCTGCCTCGTGGGCCCCCTGGAGCTCCACCGACCTCAACTCCAACTCCATATATTCACGTTCGGGGAGAAAAAAATCAGAGAGAAGGATTCATCGCGTTTTACGATACGGAGCGGCCGCCAAGCCCTAAACTCTCTCGGGAGGGCTGATCTGGAGTCCGTTCGGGGCTCCAGAGAGGGGAATCCGTCGCCGTCGTCATCATCAACCATCCTCCATCACTAATTTCATGATGCTCACCGCCGTGCGTGAGTAATTCCATCGTAGGCTTGCTGGACGGTGATGGGTTGGATGAGATTTATCATGTAATCGAGTTAGTTTTGTTAGGGTTTGATCCCTAGTATCCACTATGTCCTGAGATTGATGTTGTTATGACTTTGCTATGCTTAATGCTTGTCACTAGGGCCCGAGTGCCATGATTTCAGATCTGAACCTATTATGTTTTCATGAATATATGTGAGTTCTTGATCCTATCTTGCAAGTCTATAGTCACCTACTATGTGTTATGATCCGGCAACCCCGAAGTGACAATAATCGGGACCACTCCCGGTGATGACCGTAGTTTGAGGAGTTCATGTATTCTCTAAGTTTTAATGCTTTGGTCCGGTACTCTATTAAAAGGAGGCCTTAATATCCCTTAGTTTCCAATAGGACCCCACTGCCACGGGAGGGTAGGACAAAAGATGGCATGCAAGTTCTTTTCCATAAGCACGTATGACTATATTCGGAATACATGCCTACATTACATTGATGAATTGGAGCTAGTTCTGTGTCACCCTATGTTATAACTGTTACACGATGAACCGCATCCGACATAATTATCCATCACCGATCCAATGCCTACGAGCTTTTCACATATTGCTCTCTGCTTAGTTACTTTTCCGGTGCCACTGTTACAATTACTACAAAACTGCTACTGTTACTTTTGCTACTGTTACCACTACTACCATAATACTTTGCTACTAAATACTTTGCTGCAGATATTAAGTTATCCAGTTGTGGTTGAATTGACAACTCAACTGCTAATACTTGAGAATATTCTTTGGCTCCCCTTGTGTCGAATCAATAAATTTGGGTTGAATACTCTACCCTCAAAAACTGTTGCGATCCCCTATACTTGTGGGTTATCATAGATTTCTGTGATGAACTACTTTCCAATAAGGGAGCAGGAATGGTTACCTCATCAAGTTCTACTTTCCTCCCACTCACTTCTTTCGAGAGAAACTCCTTCTCTAGAAAGGATCCATTCTTAGCAACGAATGTCTTGCCTTCGGATCTGTGATAGAAGGTGTACCCAACTGTCTCCTTTGGGTATCCTATGAAGACACATTTCTCCGATTTGGATTTGAGATTATCAGGATGAAACTTTTTCACATAAGCATCACAACGCCAAACTTTAAGAAACGACAAGTTTGGTTTCTTGCCAAACCACAGTTCATATGGTGTCGTCTCAACGGATTTAGATGGTGCCCTATTTAACGTGAATGCAGCTGTCTCTAATGCATAACCCCAAAACGATAGTGGTAAATCGGTAAGACACATCATAGATTGCACCATATCTAATAAAGTACGGTTACGATGTTCGGACACACCATTACGCTGTGGTGTTCTAGGTGGCGTGGCGAAACTATTCCGCATTGTTTCAAATGAAGACCAAACTCGTAACTCAAATATTCTCCTCCACGATCAGATCGTAGAAACTTTATCTTCTTGTTACAATGATTTTCCACTTCACTCTGAAATTATATGAACTTTTCAAATGTTTCAGACTTATGTTTCATCAAGTAGATATACCCATATTTGCTCAAATCATCTGTGAAGGTCAGAAAATAATGATACCTGCCGCGAGCCTTAACACTCATCGGATCGCATACATCAGCATGCATTATTTCCAACAAGTCAGTTGCTTGCTCCATTGTTCCGGAGAACGGAGTCTTAGTCATCTTGCCCATAAGGCATGGTTCGCAAGCATCAAGTGATTCATAATCAAGTGATTCCAAAATCCCACCAACATGGAGTTTCTTCATGCGCTTTACACCAATATGACCTAAATGGCAGTGCCACAAATAAGTTGCACTATCATTATTAACTTTGCATTTTTGGCTTTAATATTATGAATATGTGTATCACTACGATGGAGATCCAACAAACTATTTTCATTGGGTGTATGACCATAGAAGGTTTTATTCATGTAAACAGAACAACAATTATTCTCTAACTTAAATGAATAACCGTATTGCAATAAACATGATCAAATCATATTCATGCTCAACGCAAACACCAAATAACACTTATTTAGGTTCAACACTAATCCCGAAAGTATAGGGAGTGTGCGATGATGATCATATCAATCTTGGAACTACTTTCAACACACATCGTCACCTCGCCCTTAACTAGTTTCTGTTCATTCTGCAACTCCCGTTCCGAGTTACTACTCTTAGCAACTCAACCAGTATCAAATGCCGAGGGGTTGCTATAAACACTAGTAAAGTACACATCAATAACACGTATATCCAATATACCTTTGTTCACTTTGCCATCCTTCTTATCCGCCAAGTATCTAGGGTAATTACACTTCCAGTGACCATTTCCTTTGCAGTACAAGCACTCAGTTTCAGGCTTGGGTCTAGCTTTGGGCTTCTTCACGGGAGCAGCAACTTGCTTGCTATTCTTCTTTGAAGTTCCTCTTTCTTTCTTTTACCCTTTTTCTTGAAACTGGTGGTCTTGTTGACCATCAACACTTGATGCTTTTCTTGATTTCTACCTTCGTCGATTTCAGCATCATGAAGAGCTTGGGAATCGTTTCCGTTATCCCTTGCATATTATAGTTCATCACGAAGTTCTAGTAACTTGGTGAAAGTGACTAGAGAACTTTGTCAATCACAATCTTATCTGGAAGATTAACTCCCACTTGATTCAAGTGATTGTAGTACTCAGACATTCTGAGCACATGCTCACTAGCTGAGCTATTCTCCTCCATCTTGTAGGCAAAGTACTTGTCAAAGGTCTCATACCTTTTGACATGGGCATGAGTCTGAAATACTAATTTCAACTCTTGGAACATCTCTTATGCTCTGTGGCGTTTCAAAAACGTCTTTGAAGCCCCGATTCTAAGCCGTAAAGAATGGTGCACTAAACTATCAAGTAGTCATCATATTGAGCTTGCCAAACGTTCATAATGTCTGCATTTGCTCCTGCAATCGGTCTGTCACCTGGCGGTGCATCAAGGACATAATTCTTCTGTGCAGCAGTGAGGATAATCCTCAGATCATGGATCCAATCCGCATCATTGCTACTAACATCTTTCAACTTAGTTTTTCTCTAGGAACATATCAAAAATAAAACAGGGGAGCTAAACGCGAGCTATTGATCTACAACATAGATATGCTAATACTACCAGGACTAAGTTCATGATAAATTAAAGTTCAATTAATCAAATTACTTAAGAACTCCCGCTTAGATAGACATCCCTCTAGTCATCTAAGTGATCACGTGATCCAAATCAACTAAACAATGTTCGATCATCATGTGAGATGGAGTAGTTTTAGATGGTGAACAGCACTATGTTGATCATATCTACTATATGATTCACGCTCGACCTTTCGGTCTCAGTGTTCCGAGGCCATATCTGCATATGCTAGGCTCGTCAAGTTTAACCTGAGTATTCTGCGTGTGCAAAACTGGCTTGCACCCGTTGTATGTGAACGTAGAGCTTATCACACCCGATCATCACGTGGTGTCTCAGCACGAAGAACTGTGACAACGGTGCATACTCAGGGAGAACACTTATATCTTGAAACTTAGTGAGAGATCTTCTTGTAATGCTACCGTTGAACTAAGCAAAATAAGATGCATAAAGGATAAACATCACATGCAATCAAAATATGTGACATGATATGGCCATGGTCATCTTGCGCCTTTGATCTCCATCTCCAAAGTACCGTCATGATCTCTATCGTCACCGGCATGACACAATGATCTCCATCATCTTGATCTCTATCAACGTGTCGTCACATGGTTGTCTCGCCAACTATTGCTCTTGCAATTATTGCTATCGCATAGCGATAAAGTAAAGCAATTATTTTGCGCTTGCATCTTATGAAATAAAGAGACAACCATAAGGCTTCTGCCAGTTGCCGATAACTTTAACAAAACATGATCATCTCATACAACAACTTATATCTCATCACGTCTTGACCATATCACATCACAACAAGACCTGCAAAAACTCATGACTTCCTTTGTCACACCAATCTGTTGGTGTCAACATATTTAGCCACAAGAGTTCGGTGAAGAGTAGCAACGCTGTCACCAACAAGGGAACGACGCACTTGACCTTGGAAAACCTAGTGTATGTCTAGCTACTTTGCTTCCAAAAAGCTGACAGAACCTTGGGCACTGGAAATACTTGATCCCGGGTCGCACTCCATGCCCACCATCGATGACCGTGACATGCTCACTGCCGAAAAAGCATGATCTTCCACTCTCTTTAGCCCTGCAAAAATTAAGGACGCATGAATAGTTTCATTTGGATACGAAGATGGTGTCTAAGAAACAATATGAAGCATGCAAATGAAGCAAACTGAACAGAATGTAGAAGCAGAAGTGTGAAGTAAACCATACGAGATGAAGAAGCATAACTATGGTGCACATGAAGCAAACTGTGCAGTGTGAAGAAGCACAAGTATGATACAGAATATTTCTTCTCCTATGGACCTTTCTCGATTAAAGATGGCTCGGAAATTAGATTCTGGGAGGACAGGTGGCTAGAAAATGCCACACTCTGGGAACAATATCCGGCTCTATACAACATTGTGCGTCACAAGGGTGCTACTATCGCCACGGTAATGGAATCATTTCCGCCAAATGTGACGTTCAGAAGAGATTTAATTGGACCCAGACTCCAATTGTGGTACATCCTGCTCCAGTGGTTGTCCATGGTGCAATTGTCACATGAGTCTGATGTATTCCGATGGAACCTACATGAGAATTGACAATTCTCAATGGAGTCTATGTATAGAGCGTTAATCCAGCCTGAGGTGCCAGTTGATAATAACAAGAAGATCTCGAAGATGAAGATAGCTCTTAAGAAATAAAATATTTGCATCGTATATTCGTCGTGGAGTCATTCTTACTAAATATAACCTTATTAAGACGAGTCGACATGGAAGCCCGCAATGTGTTTTTTGTCAGCATGATGAGACAATAAAACATGTATATTCTTCCAATGCGAGTTGCTCGTTCTATATGGTCAGACATCCAGATATCTTCTGGATTGTATCCTCCTTGTAGTGTTGCTGATGTATTTGGCAACTAGTTACATGGGATAGATCACATGTTTAGAACTCTTCTTAGGGGGAGCGCTTGTCGTTATTTGGTTGCATGGTCTAGTTAGAGATGATAAGGGTTTCAACGATAGAAGTACTTCTCTGATGCAGGTTATCTACAGATGTACTGGGACTCTTCGTTTATGGTCATTTCTACAACGCGTGGAGAATTAAGACCTGTTTACGGAGGTGTGTACACGACTGGAGGATATGGCGAGAGATACTTTTACCCAACATGGGTGGCTGCATGATCTTAGGATTGGCCCACACCTCCGCTTTAGGTGTCATATGGACTACATGTTTCTTTGTATTTCGCCTTTTTAGTTTTTCATTTATGCGAGAGGACCTTGTTTGGCTGTATGCATCTTAGTTAAGTAGAGGCCGGATGTAATACTTAAAACTTTGAACTACTAAAGAACCCCTTTTCGAAAAAATGATACAGACGAATCATCAAAATTGGATGCATTATATCGACGTAATCTCAACATAATTTCTACATAGTGGATGCACATATTTTTTTAATGCGGTTAGAAAAGATTTCTACACGGTCATGCAAATTAAGACAAGGAAGGGGCGACATGTATCTTGTTGGGGAACGTAGTAATTTCAAAAAAATTCCTACGCACACGCAAGATCATGGTTATGCATAGCAACGAGGGGAAGAGTGTTGTCTACGTACCCTCGTAGACCATAAGCGGAAGCGTTATGACAACACGGTTGATGTAGTCGTACGTCTTCATGATCCGATCGATCCAAGTATCGAACACACGGCACCTCCGAGTTCAGCACACGTTCAGCTCGGTGACGTCCCACGAACTCAGAATCCAGCAGAGCTTCGAGGGAGAGTTCCGTCAGCACGACGGCGTGATTACGGTGATGATGATGCTACCGACACAGGGCTTCGCCTAAGCACCGCTACGATATGACCGAGGTGGATTATGATGAAGGGGGGCACCGCACACGGCTAAAAGATCAACTGATCAACTTGTGTGTCCATGGGGTGCCCCCCTCCCCCGTATATAAAGGAGTGAAGGAGGGGGAGGGCCGGCCCTCTACTATGGCGCCCCTGGGGAGCCCTACTCCCACCGGGAGTAGGATTCCCGCCCCCCCCCCTTCCCAGTAATAGGAGTAGGAGAGAAGGAAGGGGAAGAGAGAAGAGAAGGAAGGAGGGGGCACCGCCCCTTCCCTAATCTGATTCGGACTAGGCCTTGGGGGGCGCGCGGCCTGCCCTAGGCAGCCCCTCTCTCTCTCCCCTAAAGCCCAATAAGGCCCATATACTCCCCGGCGAATCCCCGTAACTCTCCGTTACTCCGATAAATACCCGAACCACTCAGAACCTTTCCGATGTCCAAATATAGCCTTCCAATATATCGATCTTTACGTCTCGAACATTTCGAGACTCCTCGTCATGTCCCTGATCTCATCCGGGACTCCAAACAACCTTCGGTACATCAAAACACATAAACTCATAATACCGATCGTCATCGAACATTAAGCGTGCGGACCCTACGGGTTCGAGAACTATGTAGACATGACCGAGACTCATCTCCTGTCAATAACCAATAGCGGAACTTGGATGCTCATATTGGCTCCTACATATTCTACGAAGATCTTTATCGGTCAAACCGCATAACAACATACGTTGTTCCCTTTGTCATCGGTATGTTACTTGCCCGAGATTCGATCGTCGGTATCTCAATACATAGTTCAATCTCGTTACCGGCAAGTCTCTTTACTCGTTCCGTAATGCATCATCCCGCAACTAACTCATTAGTTACATTGCTTGCAAGGCTTATAGTGATGTGCATTACCGAGAGGGCCCAGAGATACCTCTCCGATACTCGGAGTGACTGATAACCCACAAGTATAGGGGATCGCAACAGTTTTCAAGGGTACAGTATTCAACCCAAATTTATTGATTCGACACAAGGGAGCCAAAGAATATTCTCAAGTATTAGCTGTTGAGTTGTCAATTCAACCACACCTGGATAACTTAATATCTGCAGCAAAGTATTTAGTAGCAAGTAGTATGGAAGTAACGGCAATGGTAGCAAAAGTAATATTTTTGGGTTTTGTAGTGATTGTAACAATAGCAACGAAAAAGTAAATAAGCGAAGAACAATATGTGAAAAGCTCGTAGGCATTGGACCGGTGATGGAGAATTATGCCGGATGCGGTTCATCATGTAACAGTCATAACATAGGGTGACACAGAACTAGCTCCAATTCATCAATGTAATGTAGGCATGCATTCCGAATATAGGCATACGTGCTTATGGAAAAGAACTTCCATGACATCTTTTGTCCTACCCTCCCGTGGCAGCGGGCTCCTATTGGAAACTAAGGGATATTAAGGCCTCCTTTTAATAGAGTACCGGACCAAAGCATTAACACATAGTGAATACATGAACTCCTCAAACTACGGTCATCACCGGGAGTGGTCCCGATTATTGTCACTTCGGGGTTGCCGGACATAACACATAGTAGGTGACTATAGACTTGCAAGATAGGATCAAGAACTCACATATATTCATGAAAACATAATAGGTTCAGATCTGAAATCATGGCACTCGGGCCCTAGTGACAAGCATTAAGCATAGCAAAGTCATAGCAACATCAATCTCAGAACATAGTGGATACTAGGGATCAAACCCTAACAAAACTAACTCGATTACATGATAAATCTCATCCAACCCATCACCGTCCAGCAAGCCTACGATGGAATTACTCACGCACGGCGGTGAGCATCATGAAATTGGTGATGGAGGATGGTTGATGATGACGATGGCGACGGATTCCCCTCTCCGGAGCCCCGAACGGACTCCAGACCAGCCCTCCCGAGAGAGTTTAGGGCTTGGCGGCGGCTCCGTATCGTAAAATGCGATGAATCTTTCTCTCTGATTTTTTCTCCCCGAACACGAATATATAGAGTTGGAGTTGAGGTCGGTGGAGCACCAGGGGGCCCACGAGGCAGGGGCGCGCCCTGGGCGGGCAGGCGCGCCTCCCACCCTCGTGGACAGGGTGTGGGCCCCCTGGCCTTGATTCTTTCGCCAGTATTTTTTATTATTTCCAAAAATAATCTCCGTGAAGTTTCAGGTCATTCCGAGAACTTTTGTTTCTACACAAAAATAACACCATGGCAATTCTGCTGAAAACAGCGTTAGTCCAGGTTAGTTCCATTCAAATAATGCAAGTTAGAGTCCAAAACAAGGGCAAAAGTGTTTGAAAAAGTAGATACGATGGAGACGTATCAACTCCCCCAAGCTTAAACCTTTGCTTGTCCTCAAGCAATTCAGTTGATAAACTGAAAGTGATAAAGAAAACCTTTTACAAACTCTGTTTGCTCTTGTTGTTGTAAATATGTATAGCCAGCATTCAAGTTTTCAGCAAGGATTATGAACTAACCATATTCACAATAACATTTAGGTCTCATGTTTACTCATATCAACGGCATAATCAACTAGCGAGCAATAATAATAAATCTCGGATGACAACACTTTCTCAAAACAATCATAATATGATATAACAAGATGGTATCTCGCTAGCCCTTTCTGAGACCGCAAAACATAAAAGCAGAGCACCTTTAAAGATCAAGGACTGACTAGACATTGTAATTCATGGTAAAAGAGATCCAATCATAGTCATACCCAATATAAATTAACAGTAATGAATGCAAATGACAGCGGTGCTCTCTAGCTAGTGCTTTTTAATAAGAGGGTGATGACTCAACATAAAAGTAAATAGGTAGGCCCTTCGCAGAGGGAAGCAGGGATTTGTAGAGGTGCCAGAGCTCGGTTTTGAAATAGAGATAAATAATATTTTGAGCGGTATACTTTCATTGTCAACATAACAACCAAGAGATGGCGATATCTTCTATGCTACACACATTATAGGCGGTTCCCAAACAGAATGGTAAATTTTATACTCCCCCTCCACCAACAAGCATCAATCCATGGCTTGTCCGAAACAATGGGTGCCTCCAACTAACAACAATCCTGGGGGAGTTTTGTTTGCAATTATTTTGATTTGATTTGCTTAAAGCATGGGACTAGGCATCCCGGTGACCAGCCATTTTCTCGTGAGTGAGGAGCAGAGTCCACTCCTCTTGAGAATAACCCGCCTAACATGGAAGATACGGACAACCCTAGTTGATACATGAGCTATTCGAGCATACAAAACAGAATTTCATTTGAAGGTTTAGAGTTTGGCACATACAAATTTACTTGGAACGGCAGGTAGATACCGCATATAGGAAGGTATAGTGGACTCATATGGAATAACTTTGGGGTTTAAGGGATTGGATGCACAAGCAGTATTCCCGCTTAGTACAAATGAAGGCTAGCAAAAGACTGGAAAGCGACCAACTAGAGAGCGACAACAGTCATGAACATGCATTATAACTAATAAACATTGAGTGCAAGCATGAGTAGGATATAATCCACCATGAACATTGATAACCCACAAGTATAGGGGATCAATTGTAGCCTCTTTCGATAAGTAAGAGTGTCGAACCCAACGAGGAGCTAAAGGTAGAACAAATATTCCCTCAAGTTCTGTCGACCACCGATACAACTCTACGCACGCTTGACGTTCGCTTTACCGGAAACAAGTATGAAACTAGAAGTACTTTGTAGGTGTTGTTGGATAGGTTTGCAAGAAAGTAAAGAGCTAGTAAATAAAAGCTAGGGGTTAGATAAAGACACAACTAAATTAGTTTTAGTAAAAAGCTTGTTGTCACGAGAAAGTTATTTGTCCCTAGGCAATCGATAACTAGACCGGTAATCATTATTGCAATTTTATTTGAGGGAGAGGCATAAGCTAACAAACTTTCTCTACTTGGATCATATGCACTTATGATTGGAACTCTAGCAAGCATCCGCAACTACTAAAGATCATTAAGGTAAAACCCAACCATAGCATTAAAGCATGAAGTCCTCTTTATCCCATACACAACAACCCCCTTACTCGGGTTTGTGTTTCAGTCACTCACGCAACCCACTATAAGCAAATCATGAACGTATTGCGACACCCTACAGCGGGAATCCCTCACGCTTGCGCGACACGGAGAGCACCATAGGACGCACCAATAATAAAACATGCAACTCAAACCAATCTTGATCATCAAATAACCCATAGGACAAAACGGATCTACTCAAACATCATAGGATAGCCATACATCATTGGGAAATAATATATAGCGTTGAGCACCATGTTTAAGTAGAGATTATAGCGGGTAAGAGAGAGGTTACACCGCTGCATAGAGGGGGAAAGAGTTGGTGATGATGGCGGTGAAGTTGTTGGTGAAGATTGCGGTGATGATGATGGCCCCCGGTGGCACTCCGGCGCCACCGGAAGCGAGAGAGAGAGAGAGAGAGAGAGAGAGAGAGAGAGAGAGAGAGAGAGAGAGAGCACCCCTCCTTCTTCTTCTTCTTCCTTGACCTCCTCCCTAGATGGGAGAAGGGTTTCCCCTCTGGTCCATGGCCTCCATGGCATGGGAGGGGCGAGAGCCCCTCCGAGATTGGATCTGTCTCTCTGTTTATCTCTGTTTCTGCGTTCTCCTGGGCTGCCCTTTCACTGTTTCGTATATATATATATATGGAGATCCGTAACTCCAATGGGACTGAAACCTTCGCCATGATTTTTTTACCAAAAATTAGCTTTCTTGTTGCCGAAGAAGGGCATCAACCACCTTACGGGTAGCCCATGAGGGTCAGGGGCGCGCCCAGGGGGGCAGGCGCGCCCCCCTGCCTCGTGGCCACCTCGGGCACCGTTTCGCGTTGATCTTTCTCCCAGATTTTCCAAATATTCCAAAAATAAGCTCCGTCCGTTTTTATCCCGTTTGGATTCCGTTTGATATGGATATTCTGCGAAACCAAAAACATGCAACAAACAGGAACTGGCACTGGGCACTGGATCAATATGTTAGTCCCAAAAATAGTATAAAAAGTTGCCAAGAAGTATATGAAAGTTGCATAATATTGGCATGGAACAATCAAAAAATTATAGATACGACGGAGACGTATCAAACATAAATATCATGAAGGCTATGTTGATTTGTTTCAACTACATGTGTGATCATGTGCCAAGTCAAGTCACTCGAATCGTTCAAAGGAGGATTCCACCCTACTATACCACATCACAACCATTTTAATAGCATGTTGGCACGCAAGGTAAACCATTATAAACTCCTAGCTAATTAAGCATGGCATAAGCAACTATAATCTCTAAATTGTCATTGCAACCATGTTTATTCATAATAAGCTGAATCAGGAACGATGAACTAATCATATTTACAAAAACAAGAGAGGTCGAGTTCATACCAGCTTCTCTCATCTCAATCAGTTCATCATATATCATCATAATTGCCTCTCACTTGCACGACCGAATGATGTGAATAATAATAATAGTGCACGTGCATTGGACTAAGCTGGAATCTGCGAGCATTCAATAAACAGGAGAAGACAAGGCAATATGGGCTCTTGGTTAAATCAACAATAATGCATATAAGAGCTACTTTAACAATTTCATTATGGTCTTCTCCTATCCACCCCCAAAGAAAAGAAAAGAAATAAAACTATTTACACGGGAAAGCTCCCAACAAGCAAAAAGAAGAACAGGAAATCTTTTTGGGTTTTCTTTTTAATTATTACTACTACAGCAAGAAAGTAAACTAGCTAAAAGCTACTACTAATTTTTTTGGTTTTTTCTTAAGGTTTTTCAAACACACAAGAAGAAAGCATAAAAAAGGAAAATAAACTAGCATGGATAATACAATGAAAGAGTATGAGCACCGACATCTAGCATGAGCGTGTGAACATAAATGTAATGTCGGTGAGAAATACGTACTCCCCCAAGCTTAGGCTTTTGGCCTAAGTTGGTCTATTGCCACGGCTGGCCTGGCGGATATCCAAAGTTATAGTTGGGGTCGTACTGACAAGAAGCCTCGGATTGCCACTGGTTGGCAATCACCTCCGGATCCCACTGGTAATCAAACTGTCGTGGAGGATCAAATTGTGGTTCCGGCTCTGGCTCTGTAGCTGATGTAGGGTTTAGGTAGGCGCGAATAGTCTCCGGCGGAACAAGGTACTTGCCTGCAGACAAATCAAACAAGGAAGGAGCAGGCAGAGTGATAGTCTCAGGGTGATTTTTACCAAATATTAATTTGTACTTAAGCGGCCTTTCCCTATTCTTAACAATAAAATCATGTGCTACCATACTCTTATAGTCTAGAAAAGCAGGAGGCAGCAATTTGTCTTCTTTCTCATAATGCCTAATAGGTATATTAAAGTATGCAGCGAGGCGCGAGGCGAAGATGCCTCCCAAGATGGGGCCCTTAGTACGGTTAAGGTTTAACCGCTTTGCAAAAATAGCGCGCATACTAAATGTGTCATCGCGAAACAAGGCATGGCATAAAATAACAATATCAGGGGCACTCAGGTTTCCACAGTTTTCGCGACCAATTAAGCATCTACTAGCAAATATAGCAAAGTAACGTAGAACAGGAAAGTGTATGCTAGTGATTCGTGCGTCGGAAACCTTCCTCGTTTCCCCTACAGCAATTGTATCAATAAACCCCTCCACATCGTCACGATGTGGTTCCTCTATGATGCCCGGAAAGGGCAACTTGCAAACCTCACAAAATTCACGAAGGGTCATCTCCTTATACTCATCATATAAATAAAAATCCACCGTAGGTGGTGAACTCCTAGAATGGAAATGAAAATTTTGCACAAAGATATTGGTGAGTAAGTGATACTGTTCGCGTTGGTCGCGGAGGAAGTCGGTGAGGCCTGCATTCTCAGCCAACTCATAAAAATCATCATAAATCCCGGCTGCTCTCAAGAAATCATCACAAGGCCATTCACACGGCCAAACCTCCACGGTGCGAAGCAGATTATATTTGGGCCTCTCTTCTTCTTCACTTTGCTTATCCTTCGAGCTTCACCTCGAAGAGCCCCTCAATAATCTCTTCATCATTTTCTGAAAATTTCTGAAAAATTTAGTAACTTCAAATAAAAGTGAACCAAACTCAACAAAATTGATAGCAACTACGCCTACAAGTGCCTAGAGACTATATCATGCATTAGAACTACTTGGAACCATATAAATTTGACATGCAAGCTCAAGAACATGATCACCTAGGCAGCACAAATTTGCAATGAATAAAGCACTAGAACAAAAACTAATTGGACCATTGGAGGAGTCACATACCAAGGAACAATCCCCCAAAGCAGTTTTGTGAGAGGTGCTTTGAGCAAGGATATCGAAAATTGCAACAAAATGAGCTAGAACTCGTGCTTGAGCTGGTTGGTGATTTTTTGGGAGGAAGGAGTGTGTGGGTGCAGGGATAAGTGGAGGGGAGACACCATGGGCCCACGAGGCAGGGGGCGCGCCCTGTAGGGGTGGGCGTGCCCTGGACCCTCGTGGTCAGGTGCATGCTCCCCCTGCTGTGTTCTCAGTGCCAGATATTCTCAAATATTCTAGAAAAAATCATATTTCAATTTTGGGGCAATTGGAGAACTTTTATTTTTGGGGTATTTTTTTATTGCACGGATAAATCAGAAAACAGACAGAAAATATTATTTTTACTTTATTTCAAATAAACAACACAAAGTAAAAGGAGGGTACAGAAGGTTGTGCTTTCTAACTTCATCCATCTCATGCTCATTAAAAGGAATCCACTAACAAGGTTGATCAGGTCTTGTTAACAAACTCATTCCGAATTGCATGAAACCGGAGAATTTTCGAATAGCACTATGTTACCTCAACGGGGATATGCACGTCCCCAATAATAAGAATATCATATTTCTTCTTGACAGTAGGAAGAGGAAATTCAAAACCTCCAAAAATAATCGATGGAATTTTTCCAGTAGAATTTATACTATGAACTTGAGGTTGTTTCCTCGGAAAGTGTACCGTATGTTCATTACCATTAACATGGAAAGTGTACCGTATGTTCATTGCCATTGCATTTGTTGCAATCAATAACAGCCCCTGCAGTATTCAAAAAGGGTCTTCCAAGAGTAATAGACATACTATCGTCCTCGGGAATATCAAGGATAACAAAGTCTGTTAAAATAGTAACATTTGCAACCAAAACAGGCACATCCTCACAAATACCGACAGGTATAGCAGTTGATTTATCTGCCATTTGCAAAGATATTTTAGTAGGTGTCAACTTATTCAAATCAAGTCTACGATATAAAGAGAGAGGCATAACACTAACACCGGCTCCAAGATCACATAAGGAAGTTCTAACATAATTTCTTTTAATGGAGCATGGTATAGTGGGTACTCCTGGATCTCCTAACTTCTTAGGTATTCCACCCTTAAAAGTGTAATTAGCAAGCATGGTGGAAATTTCAGCTTCCGGTATCTTTCTTTTATTTGTAACAATTTCTTTCATGTACTTAGCATAAGGATTCATTTTGAGCATATCAGTTAATCGCATAGGTAAAAAGATAGGTCTAATCATTTCAGCAAAGCGCTCAAAATCCTCATCATCCTTTTTCTTGGATGGTTTGGGAGGAAAAGGCACGGGTTTCTGAACCCATGGTTCTCTTTCCTTACCGTGCTTCCTAGCTACAAAGTCTCTCTTATCATAACGTTGATTCTTTGATTGTGAGTTATCAAGATCAACAACAGGTTCAATTTCTACATCATTATCATTGCTAGGTTGAGCATCAACATGAACATCATCATTAACCTTATCACTAGGTTCATGTTCATCACCAGATTGTGTTTCAGCATCAGAAATAGAAATATCATTGGGATTCTCAGGTGTGTCTACAACAGGTTCACTAGAAGCATGCAAAGTCCTATCATTTTTCTTTTTCTTCTTTTTAGAAGGACTAGGTGCATCTACATTATTTCTCTGAGAATCTTGCTCAATTCTCTTAGGATGGCCTTCAGGATACAAAGATTCCTGAGTCATTTTACCAGTTCTAGTAGCCACTCTAACAGCAAAATCATTATTCTTACTATTCAATTCATTGAGCAAATCATTCTGAGCTTTAAGTACTTGTTCTACTTGAGTGGTAACCATAGAAGCATGTTTACTAATCAGTTTAAGTTCACCTTTAACTCTAGACATATAATTACTCAAGTGTTCAATCGTATAAACATTACATTTTAATTCTCTACCAACATAAGCATTGAAGTTTTCTTGTTTGACAATAAAATTATCAAACTCATCTAAGCATTGGCTAGCAAACTTAGTAGGAGGGATTTCAGCTTTATCATATGTATAGAGAGAATTTACCTTTACTACCTGTGTCGGGTTATCAAGACCATGTGTTTCTTCAATAGGTGATGGATTATAACCATGTATTTCTTCAACAGGCGGTAAATTAAGACCATGTATTTCTTCAACAAGAGGTAAATTCTTAACATCTTCAGCTTTTATACCTTTTTCCTTCATAGATTTATTTGCCTTATGCATATCTTCAGGACTGAGAAATAGAACACCCCTCTTCTTCGGAGTTGTCTTAGGAGTTGGTTCGGGAAGTGTCCAATTATTTTCATTGGTCAGCATATTATTCAATAGAATTTTAGCTTGATCAATAGTTCTTTCCCTGAAAACACAACCAGCACAACTATCCAGGTGGTCTCTGGAAGCATCGGTTAGTCCATTATAAAAGATATCAAGTATTTCATTTTTCTTGAGACGATGATCAGGCAAAGCATTAAGTAATTGGACAAGCCTCCCCCAAGCTTGTGGGAGACTCTCTTCTTCAATTTGCACAAAATTATATATTTCCCTTAAAGCAGCTTGTTTCTTATGAGCAGGGAAATATTTAGCAGAGAAGTAATAAATCATATTCTGGGGACTACGCACACAACCAGGATCAAGAGAGTTAAACCATATCTTAGCATCACCCTTTAAGAGAACGAAAATATTTTAAGGATATAATAGTAGTGAGTTTTCTCATCATTAGTGAACAGGGTGGCTATATCATTTAATTTAGTAAGATGTGCCACAACAGTTTCAGATTCATAGCCATAGAAAGGATCAGATTCAACCAAAGTAATTATATCAGGGTCGACAGAGAATTCATAATCCTTATCTGTTGGGGATATTACCACTGGGCGTAAACCGGCCAGGAGAGGCCGGGTTAACTTCATAAGTAATTCATCTGTATCTGAAACCCATGAAGACAGACGGTGACGCTTCATGGAGGCCCAGGGCTCAAAGCCTGTTTAAGGCATGTAGACACAAACCGACATTGAGATGTAAACTTGTGTTGTAAGATATGCGTAGCAGAGACCGAGCCGGACACGGTTATGAGCCGGCCTCGGAGTCTGTAAACCGACGGGCATCAACCCATGTATATAAGGGGACGACCCAGCAGCGGTTCAGGGACAACAAACAACAACTTGAGACTCAGGCAAAGCGTATTCACTCCCTAGTCATCGAAACCCCATCAATTCCATCACAACTAGACGTAGGCTTTTACCTTCATCGAAGGGGCCGAACTAGTATAAAACTCTCTTGCGTCCCTTGTCCGCTTTAACCCCTTTAAGTTAACCCGTAGCGATGGCTCCACGACTAAGTTCTTTCTCTAGGACATCTGCCGTGACAAAACCACGACAGTTGGCGCCCACCGTGGGGCTATCGCACGATGGTTTCAAGTTCTTGGAGGGCAGCTTCGAAGGACTCAAGGGTTACGCTATGGGCCGGATGACCAAGAGTCGTCGCAGCAAGCTCTACATCGACGATGTAGGCTGGGGCCCCGAGGCCGGCTCAATCGAGTACGGGTACTGGGTCCCATTTGGTGGCATACACGTTTTCATTGGCAAGATCGGTGAACCGGGCCCTGAGCCGGACATCTGCACCGACCTCGTCGAAACGGCTCAGCGTGCGAGATCTGCCCGGGTCAAGCCTGTCATGAAGCGTGCCTTCGTGGGAGTTATCCATGGTGGTGAATCTGAGGATAGATCGGAATCTGGTGGTGAGACCGTCGTTTATTCCGGTGACGAGACATCGACTGGAGAGACCGAGTCGTTATATCAGTTACAAGATGGCCGGATTGGGTGCTGTTCCGATGGCGACAGTATTCCGGACCCCTTCGATCTGCCAAACCGGGTGGCGATCTTCATGGCCGGCACGCAACCAGCGCTCCACTCTTCAACCGCAGCGGCGATGATTTCTGGGTCAGCGGCGGCGGCAGCGGCTGGGGCAGGAGGCCTTGTGCGACCGCCAGCTCAGGTTCTATCTGATTTGTTTGATGTGTTGGCAACGCTGATGGCGGAGGTTAACCCGGCGGATCAGGATGCACACAATGCGGAAGTCGCGAAAGTAAAAGATCAGATCACCCAGGCAAAAGCCGACTTAGCAACTGAGGATACCAGGATAGCCGCGGAGTGGGCCGCTTTGGATGCACAAGCTTACTGGATTATGCTGGATCATAGTGCGTCGAACGAAATCCTGAAGAGGAGGCACCGATCTCGCCTACCGCCGGTTTATGAAGCTAGAAATCTCTTTAACACCCCAGGAGCGGGAACCAGCAATCTGCCGGTGGTAAACCAGGCAGAGGCACCCCGAGCAGGGGTGCCGGTTCAGCCATGTTTGGCGGATCCGCCTCGTCAGAACAACGTTGTGGTACCTCATGTCCCCACACCACCGGGTCATTACTCTAACCCAATGGACAACATTGTCGCTGCCGCTTCACGGCTGGCGGCCATCCCGATCGAAGGCGATTCTCCAGCAGCGGTCGAGACGCGTCGGGTTAAGGAGCTTCTTCACACAGCCTTGATTCAACAGGAGGCTTATTCATATAGTCGCGATCGGATTCATTCCACTCCCCGTCCAAGCCGGAGTTACAGCAGGCGTGTGGATGAACCGGCAGTATCAAGCAATGCGCAGAACCGTGATCCGCCCCGTGGCCATAACCCGGCGGGCGGTGCCGGTGAGGCTCAGGATGTGGTGGACCGGGCTCGGGCACGCAGAGAGGCCGAGTTAGCGGCGCAGCATGAGGCCCGACAGCTTACTCCGGTTCATCCAACCACATCGGTGGAACCAGGAGTTACCTCTAGTTCCTAGGGAGTGCCATGTCTTGTCCCAGCGTTGCGCAATGTGCGCCTGCCCAAGGATTTCAAGGGCCCGCGCAAGGTGCCGAATTACACCGCCGATTTGTCCCCTGAAACATGGGTTGAAAGCTACGAGATGGCCATGGAGATGTTGGACGTGGATGATGCGGCATGTGCAAAGTACTTCACCATGATGCTAGAAGGAACGGCTCGCACTTGGCTAAAGAGTTTACCGGCTAATTCTATTAGGTCATGGGCTGAGTTGAGAGCCCGGTTTGTTCAGAATTTCGAGGATACATGCAAGCAGCCCATGTCAATTGTGGACTTAGCTGCCTGTGTCCAGGAGGAAGGAGAGTTCACAACCCATTGGGTGCGCCGGGTTTCGGAGATTTTGCATTCATCAGACCACATCAACGCTGACACCGCAGTTTTAACATTGGAAGGCAATTGCCGGTTTCAACTTTTGAAGTTGAAGTTGGGACTGCTCAAACATCATTGTAATGACATGGGAACCCTCATGGCTGCACTGGTGAAGTATGCCGACCCTGATAGTACCAAGGATCCCGAGTCTGACGATGACAAGACAGGGAAGGGAAAGAAGAGCAGCAACGCCAAGGGGCAGCTCCACAACCCGGTGGGTCATGGAAACGGCGGCAAGCATAAAGCGGACCATGGTTTAGACTTTGTGGCTAACACTAATACGCACGACAAGGGCCAGCGGCGTAAGGGTAAACCGCCCCGGTGGAATGGAATGCTGAATCCTAATCCGGACCGTTTGTCGTATCTGTTCAACCAGCCCCGTCCAAAGCATGGGACGAAGGAGGAACCATCTACACACCTCTGGAAAGATTGTTATATCACGCAAGAGTTCAAAAATTCTGATTCTTTCCGGTATGATCATGGATCAGGAGGCGGTTCGGGCTCTGGCTCTCATGGGTCGGGTTATCGCGGAGGAAATTCCGGTCCGGGATTCCATGGCAATCAGGGCGGACATAACAATCAAAGTAATCAAGGTAACCAAGGTGCTATAATCATCAGGGCAATCAGCAGCAGCAGCAGTCGGGTTACCAGAGCAACCCGAAGCAGTTGAATAGCAGACAATATCATGTCTTCACCACTAGCTTGGACAAGCGCATCAGAAGCTTCACAAAAGGATGGTGAATGCCGTTGAACCGGCGGTGCCTCGTTATTTGCGCTGGTCCGAGCAGCCCATTGTGTGGAGTAGAGACGATCATCCACCCCGGGTTGACAATCCGGGTCATCTGGCTCTGGTGGTGGCACCTCAGGTGGGAGGTTATAAGTTCACTAAGGTACTCATGGATGGAGGGAGTAGTATCAATATCCTTTATTATGAAACTTTCCGTCGCATGGGGCTGACAGATAAAAATCTTAAACCATCCAATACGGTGTTCCATGGTGTGGTGCCTGGTAAGTCGGCATATCCTGTTGGTAAGATAGCCCTGGAGGTGGCTTTTGGAGATGAGCATGACTCCAGATCAGAAACCTTGACCTTTGAAGTGGTGAAGATCATAAGCCCGTATCATGCCCTATTTGGACGGTCGGCTTATGCCAAGTTTATGGCACGGCCTTGTTATGTCTATCTACAGCTCAAGATGCCGGGTCACAAGGGAACTATAACCGTGCATGGAAGCCGCAAGATTGCTCTGGAGTTTGAGGAAGGTGATGCGGCTTATGCTGAGTCGGTTTGTGCAACAGAGGAGTTGAAGTTTTACAAAGACAATGTTGATCTGGCAGATATGACTTCGTTGAAGAAACCAACTACGGAGCATGATCCGGCCCTGAAGTTTAAATCGGCTAATGAGACTAAACTTGTTGACTTCATGCCTGGCGATTCGTCCAAGCAGTTTAGCATCAGCGCTAACTTGGATCCGAAATAGTAAAGCGCGCTCATCGAGTTCATCCAGGAGAATCGGGACATCTTTGCATGGAAGCCCTTCTGACATGCCTGGTGTACCGAGAGAACTCGCTGAGCACACCCTCAATGTTGATCCTAAGTATAAACCGGTCAAGCAGTTTCTCCGCTGGTTCAATGAAGAAAGACGCAAAGTTATTGGAGAAGAAGTAGCCAGGCTCTTGGCGGCTGGATTTATCGTTGAAGTATTTCATCCTGAGTGGTTGGCTAATCCGGTGCTGGTCCTCAAGAAGAATGGCACTTGGTGTATGTGTGTGGACTACACAGATCTCAACAAAGCTTGTCCAGGAGATCCTTTTTCCCTCCCCCGTATTGATCAGATTATTGATGCGACGGCGGGTTGTGAGTGGTTAAGTTTTTTGGATGCATATTCTGGTTATCATCAGATCAAAATGGCAGCTAAGGACCAGGAGAAGATGGCATTCATAACTCCCTTTGGAGCCTTCTGCTATGTGTCCATGCCCTTTGGGCTCAAGAGTGCACAGGCAACTTATCAACGGTGTGTGCAGAATTGTCTTCATAAACAGATCGGCCGCAATGTTCACGCCTATGTGGATGATATTATGGTGAAATCAAGGAAAAAGGAGACATCGATTGATGACTTGCAGGAAACCTTTGATAACCTGCGGGTTTATAAAATGATGCTTAATCCGGCCAAGTGCGTCTTTGGTGTACCTGCACGCAAGCTCTTGGGTTTTTTGGTGTCTAACAGGGGCATTGAAGCTAATCTGGAAAAGATCAAGGCCATCACCTCCTTGGCTAAACCAAAGTGTATCAATGATTTTCAACGCCTGGCAGGCCGGATTGCCGCGTTGAGCCAGTTTGTCAGTCGTCTTGGTGAGAAGGCCATTCCTTTGTATCAGATGCTGAAGAAAACGGATAACTTCGTCTGGAGTGACGCCGCTAATGAAGCATTTGAGGACTTAAAGCGGCAGCTAGCTAATCCGCCGATTCTCGCTGCTCCGGTTGATAAAGAACCGTTGCTGCTATATGTGACAGCTAACGCTCGGGCTGTTAGTGTGGCTATTGTGGTGGAACGCAAGGAGGCAGGAAAGGAATATCCGGTTCAGCGGCCGGTTTACTATATTAGTGAGGTACTCATTGAATCCAAGCAGAGGTACCCGCATTGGCAAAAATTGGTGTATGGTCTTTTCATGGCAAGCCGGAAGCTTAAGCAGCATTTCCAAGGTCATCCCATCACGGTGGTCAGCTCCGCTCCTTTGGGGGATATAATCCAAAATAGGGAGGCAACTGGTCGAATTGCTAAGTGGGCTATCGAGCTCGGGCCTCACGGGTTGAAATACATACCCCGAACGACGATCAAATCTCAAGCACTTGTGGATTTCATCAATGATTGGACAGAATTACAAGCGCTAGAAGAGAAGCCGGATCACACTTATTGGACTATTCATTTTGATGGGTCTAGGCAATTGGAGGGCTCGGGGGCTGGAGTCGTGTTAACTTCCCCACGAGGTGATAAGTTTTGTTATGTTCTCCGTTTAATGTTCCCTTGCACTAATAATGCAGCTGAATATGAGGCCTTACTCCATGGTCTACGGATGGCTAAGGAAATGAATCTCAGCCGAGTTAAATGCTTCGGTGACTCGGATCTGGTGGCTCAACAAGTGTCTGGCACTTGGGATTCCAAGGACCCACTAATGGCAGCATATCGTTGTGAGGTGGATATTGTTGCAGGTCACTTCAAAGGTTATCAGGTGGATCATGTGGACCAGCGGAAGAATGAAGCGGCAGACGCTTTAAGCCGCCTGGGTTCCCAACGTAAACCGGTTCCACCTAATGTTTTCCTAGACTTTTTGCATAATCCGTCCGTCAAGCTCCCTGGTGAAGAGGATTTGGTTGTTCCTGATCCGGAGGCTCAGTTGGTGGCAGCTCTACATGTTATCCCGGATTGGACGGTTCCGTATCTGGCGTATATAAACCGGGGCGAGTTACCAGAGGATGAAACTTTGGCCAGACAGATAACCCGGCGATCCAAGTCCATGACTATTATAAATGGAGAGTTATATCATTGCAGTGTGACGGGGGTGTTTCAACGCTGTGTATCTCCTGAGGAAGGCCATGAAATTTTGCGTGAGATCCACGAAGGAGATTGTGGGCACCACGCCGGTTCAAAATCTTTGGTGGCCAAGGCGTTTCGTCACGGTTTTTATTGGTTGACAGCTCATGCTGATGCCGAGGACTTGGTTAAAAGATGTGATGGCTGTCAGAAGTTCTCACGGTGTGCTCATGTACCAGCTCAAGAATGGAGGATAATTCCAATCACCTGGCCGTTTGCAACCTAGGGGCTGGATATGGTTGGGCCTTTCAAGAGGTCCAAGGACAAGAAGACCCACCTTTTGGTGGCGGTTGATAAGTTCACAAAATGGGTGGAGGCAGAGCCAGTTTGTAAGTGTGATGCAGCCACGCCAGTTCAATTCATCAAAAAGGTGATCTTCTGGTTTGGCTTTCCACACAGCATTATAACAGACAATGGTACCAATCTGTCAAAGGGTGCCATGAAGGAGTTCTGTCAACGTGAGCACATCCGGCTTGATGTGTCATCAGTGGCTCACCCCCAGTCCAATGGTCAAGCAGAAAGGGCCAATCAAGAGATCTTGAGAGGCATCAAACCCCGGCTTATGGTTCCTTTGCAACGGACGCCGGGTTGTTGGGTTGAGGAGTTACCTTCAGTGTTATGGAGCATCAATACCACACCCAACAGATCGACAGGCTACACGCTGTTCTTCATGGTTTATGGAGCGGAAGCGGTTCTTCCTAGTGACATCCGTCATGACTCGCCTCATGTAGCGGCATATGTTGAAGCGGATAACGAAAAGGCACGGCAGGAAGCCCTTGACCTGTTAGATGAGGAGCGTGACATGGCGACAGCCCGTTCGTCAATTTATCAGCAAGATCTGCGTCGTTATCATAGCTGCCGGGTTAGAACCAGAACCTTTCAAGAAGGAGATTTGGTGCTTCGACTCGTTCAGGATCAGACGGATATGCACAAGCTATCCCCCCTTGGGAAGGACCTTTTCTGGTCAGCAAGGATTTGCACAATGGGTCGTACTACCTAATCGATGTTCGAGAGCGCAAAGACTCACGTAAATCGGAGGAGGAGACCAACCGGCCGTGGAATATTGCTCATCTTCGGCCCTATTATACTTAAGCTACAGGCTCTGCGTATGTACATATTATGACATTGTATATATTATGATCAGTATAATAAACCGAAACCTCAGCTAAAGCGGGGTATCTGTTGTTTTCTTACATCACATGTGGTTACATGGAGCTTACAAAGCGGCGTTCGGTTTACCCCTTGATTTAGCTTCTTAAAGCTTGATATTAGATCACTTGGGGCCTTGGTCGTATCCGAACCATAGCTACACCTCTTGATCGGCGCAATGCCACAGCATCACTTGGGAGCATGGTTGAACCCGAACCATGACTACGCCTCTTGATCGGCGTAAAGCCATAGAATCACTTGGGGGCTTGGTCGTATCCGAACCATAGCCACGCCTCTTGATCGGCGTAATGCCAAAGCATCACTTGGGAGCATGGTCGAACCCGAACCATGACTACGCCTCTTGATCGATGTAAAGCCACAGAATCACTTGGGGGCTTGGTCGAACCCGAACCATAGCAATGCCTCTTGATCGGCATAATGCCACAGCATCATTTGGGGGCTTGGTCGAACCCGAACCATAGCAATACCTCTTGATCAAATTTGGGGCCTGGCACCCTGTGAAAAGCCTCGACTACAATGGTTTTATTTGCCTTTTGCTAAGTTTCTTTTTCTTTTGCTAAGATTTGTGATGTTTTCAAACCAGTATTTTTCAACCCGGTTGGGCTGTCAACTACAAGTTGTCAGTACATGACCAAGTTATAATCTGGAGACTATCAGCCCGGTCTGGTTTTGACTCATAGTCACCAGTATGAAATAAGCCGGTGTTTATCACAACCTGGAACGGTTTTGTTGTAAACCGGCATTATATAACAGGAGATACTTTTACTCCGGATTAAGGTTATTACCTTCATTACAAGGTTGGTCAGCCAGCACTATGCCTAAAGGTCGCAGGTATCATATATTTCCATACTTGGTTATCTTTTACAACCTTGGTTATAAAACTTGGTCATATATATAGTTGGGTATCATGACCCGCCCGGTGGTAAACTGCCAGGGCATTTTAAGCTTTTTATCTGCAGGAACAATTGGAATAAATAGCTATGGATTATGAACATCATATCTCAAAGCATGGCGGATTAACACGCATCAGTTGCAGATAAATATGCACGAAGGCATAACAGACCAAGTGTTTTAACTAGCCTATTACAAGGCGTTTCGGTACTCAAAGGAATAATTGTTTCTCAATAAACATTGCAGTATGGAAGGTTAAACCGGCCCCCGGGTTATGATCACTGAGCAGCTTGACCTGACGGTTGCGGGTCATCTTGCACCGGTTCTTCTTCTTCGTCCCTACCGAGCGGCTGGAAGTCAACAGTTGTCTAGTCGATCCCAGTTAAAGCTTGGAACACAGCTTCGTCGCTTATAAGGGTGGACGGTTCAATATCAGGGGCATAAGTGTGCTTACGGATTGGAGGGATCAGGCTTTGAGTTTCAAGAGCTGGTGCAGCAACCCGCTTGTTATTGATATCATAACTCGCCTGATAATGTGAAAGATCAGCTTCTTCAGCAAGTTGACAAGCCAGTGGACGTACTTCCCGGTTTATGGTGCGGAGATCTTCAGTGCAAAATTCTGATCCGTCCTCTTTCAAGCTTGGGTAGCCTTTAGCCACGTTTGTCGAATCAAGATCAGGCACCCATGCTTTTGCCCGGGTTAGCGCGGTCAGAGCGCCAGCCCTTGCAGCAGACCTCTTCAGCTCTTCTATCCGGGCAGGCAGCATAGATAGCCTGTCTAAGGTATCCTTGATCAACGTCGGGGGTGGCTTATTATGCGAAGCAGTGCAGATAATCCGTTGTGCGCCGGTATACAGTTGCTCTATTAGCGTGTAGGCAGCTTTCAACTTCTTCTGCACATCTGAGCCCAGATGGCTAATGCGGGTTCCTGTATCATTACAAACATCAGTAAACCGGCAACGCATGAGAGGATATGTTGAAAGCATAAAGGAAGGATGCTTACCAAACACAGCAGAGGTCATAGCATGCACTTGCTGCTTTACACCAGCCAGCTCGTCAACCATCGGTTTAAGAGCGGCTTCTGCGTTTTCAACCCTTTTTATCAAAGCGGCTTTTTTAGTCTCCCAATCCGCCCGCTCTTTGTTGCAGCCCTCTTTCAGTTTGTCCATAGCGCCTAGAGCGCGGGTCAACTCTTCTTTCGCTTTGGAGGCTTCAGCTTGCTGGGTTTTGATATTCTCCTGCAGATCAGCGGTTTGGCGTTCCTTCTTGCTCAGCTCCGCCTGTAAAGAGACAGATACATAATGAGTTGACAGTACATATTTGAAGTACCAAGCACATAACAAGTTATGCCCTTAGTACTTGGGGGCTAATGCATATTTGCGTTTACTCAGAAATTTTTACAAGTCCCAAACACAATACAAGTATTAAGCTTGGCACTTGGGGGCTAATGTGTGTTTGCTCAAAAAGCTGTTGATATGGGAATTCTTCTACAGTCCCGGTTCATCTTTATAAAGTTAAACCGGCCCTTGGGGACTATACCGGCGAAAGAGCAGTATGGAAAATTATAAGGAACCGGTTCATCTTAACAAGGTAATCCGGTCCCTGGAGGCTAAATAGGCAAGGTTAAGTTATGACAAAAGTCCTGGTTTAGATTGGTATCATAAACCGTCACTTGGGAGCTACTACGAGTCGATGAGCTGCAATTGGACAAAGGAGAAAAACAGTAGTTACCTCATATCGCTCCTTCATCAAGTTTACCAAACTAGCTTCATAGTCACGGCTGGTATACAGACGGTTCAAGAAGCCAGAGTGAATATCTTGAACATTGAGGTTGGCGAAGCTTGATAAATCGGCATTCCATTTGCCTTTGCTGATAGCAGAGAGATCATCCTTGGCAGTATGTTTTGACAAAGCTACAAGGTTGCCTGGTGTGGAGTGGCCAGTGCCAGTAATCATAACATCATCATCTTGTTCATCCGCAGCTCTTGCCGGAGTTGGCGGTTTATCAGTGTCCTTCGTTGGACTGACCGGTTTGTCACCAGTTTGGACAGGGCTGGTTGGCCGGTCTGCATGACTCGTAGTATCAACTTGCACTTGTTCAGCAAGGAAATCATGGTCTTGAAGCGGCGGATCGGGAAGCATGGCGTCAACATCGGTTTCTTCCAGATCTGGAGTTGTTTCCGGTTCAGCAGCTACATTATCGTCAGCCGGTTTGTTCAACTGAGCTTTCTTGCTGGGTCTTGGCTTGGCGCTGCGAAAAGATAAGACATAAGGATCAGTACAGTATGAAAAGATAACATATCAAGAATAAAGACATGTGCATAACTCACCCAGGAACTGTTTTGAGAGGTGGAAGTTGTGTGGCCGAAGACTCGCCAGAGGATGAGTGAGAAGTACCCTGATAATTTGAATCAGATGGGTTAAGAGGCTGGCGCAAACAACCTGCTTTTGGGCATGAAGTATCAATGGGATAAGAGACCTCTGATCGGCGTTTCTGAATTGGACTGTTCGGTAAACCGGCGGAGGTAACTACCTGGCCGCTGTGCCGGGTTGTACGGCGAGCTTCGTGCTGCTGCGTCTTCAAAAGAAAGTTTGGATCCAAATAAGCAAGAGGGTGAGAAAATTTTACTTTCCGGTTTGCTTGACGGATTTTTGATGTTGGCAGAGGATCTGAATCGGAGGAAAGAATAGTTACCTCTACGTCCTCAGCGTGACTGCCTTCAGCATCGTCCTGATAATAATCATTGTCAATGAGATGTACGAAAAATAAACCAAGAGAGTCAAGTTCTACCTCTGATTCCGGATTACGCACATTGTCATCAGCTGGTAGATCGGAGGATGCAGTGGTCCTTCTCTTGGCAGGTTTCTTGACCACCTTGGTCTTTGGACGAACAGGCTTGACCAGTTTGTCTTGTGGTTTTGTTGGTTTATCTTGTGATGGTTTCTTGTTCCAGAACGGATCATCACCCTGTCAGAAAAATAATCACACTTTCAGAGAATATTTGGACAGAAGCAAATTCAGATACAAAGGATTATATGATTCTTACAGCTGGTGGTTTATTGAAGGTGCAGAAAGGGAGTAGCCCGGTTTGGGCACAGACGGCCTCCGGTTCGTTCAGTATTTTCTTTACAGCCTCAGTGACTTCGTCATCTGTAAGCTGAATGTCAATGTGCCGCTGAGCATCCTTCAAACTCCCCGTGTACTCACACATCAAACCGGGGCGCCGGCTTAAGGGCAGAATGCTCCAGCTTATCCAGCAACGAGCAAGATCGACTCCTGTCAAACCGTTCGCCATGAAGGCTTTAAGCTTTGAAAGTTGGGGAGCATAGTTGGCCCGTTCTCTTGCTGTCAGCCTCTAAGGAAACGAGTGTGTGTAGCTCAGGTGTTCAGGGCAGTAACCCAGCAGGGGTTCTTCGTCAGATGGAGAGGTATCCATGCAGTCAAACCAAGTTTGGTTCCACTCTTTGGGGTGACTGTGGAGTTTGGGATGGGGGAAGGTGACTTCTTTTCTCTTCTGAACCGCCATTCCGCCCAGTTCCGTATTAGGTCCATCTGAGAACTCGGTGCGACGGTTTAAATGAAAGAAATCCCTAAACAGTTCGACTGTAGGTTCCTCTTGCAGATAAGCTTCACAGAATACTTGGAAGTGGCAGATATTGGTAACAGAGTTGGAACCGATGTCTTGAGGGCGCAGCTGAAAATTGGCTAGCACATCTCGGAAATTTTTTGAACCGGGAGGGCTAAAACCTCATCCGAGATGATCAGCAAACACGACTACTTCTCCATCCTTGGGTGTAGGAGGATTTTCCGGGCCAGGTACCCTCTAGTGGATGACATCTTTCTTGGCTAGGGCGTCCGTCTTAACAAGGTTGTTTAATTGCTCCTCGGTTACTCGAGAGGGAGCCCAATTGCACTCATAAACTTGTTTAGCCATGACAAGGAAAATCTGAAACATGAGTATTACCGGTTTAAGATTTACAGTGGACAACTATGCAGCGGTATGAGGATACTAGCATATTGGTAAACCGGAGTCTAGCAATGGAACAGTGTAATGCATTGGCGGTTCAACAGGGGACTAATGGTATCTACCGGGTCATCATTTTTTCTGTGAGGTTAAACCGGCCAATCTGGTATTCAAAGGGTGTAAGAGAAGGAAGAAACAAGTTTCACATCTTGCTATGGTAATTTCAGATCTACCGCACATGGGAAAAACAAAATATATTCTGACCTAAATTCCAGTGTACTGAAGGTTCACCAAGATGAGATGAGTTGGATATCAAACAGGTACTGAAACTGCTAAAGCACGAGATCTATGTGGTTTAAACTACTACCGCACGAGGCCTATGTGGTTTTTGGATCTAACCCACGGATATAAACAAGGGAAAAGAAGGGCGGCGACGAACACCGATGAACGACGGAAACCCTAAGCGCAGATCTATGGTAAGAGAAAGGGGAGACTTACGGATGCTGTTGAGCAGCAGCGGCGCGCGGAGGAGCTCTAGTACGTTCAGGTCGATGCAGCAGCCAAGGGTGGTGCAGCAGTCGAAGGTTGATGGCGGCGGCCGAGGTCGAAGGTTCGGGCGTCGCGAGGATGAAGATGAAGCGAAGAGGCACGAGGGGGAAACTGGAAAGACCCCCTGGCCCTATTTATAAGGAGATAAACGACAGATGCGAAAATCGAGGAGCCGGATTTTTGGATATAAGGTAATGCTGTCGCCTCAATTGACGGAGGCTCGTTAATGACAGGTGACGTCACGGTGGTTTACCAAGATCCTAGAAGATGATGTCATGGAGGTTTACAAGATTGTGTGAAGATGTTGAAGAAGAAATTTTCTCAAGTATTGAGGATTGACATGAACCAGTTCAAATCAATCTGGGGCCTAATGTTGGAGATATTACCACTGGGCGTAAACCGGCCAGGAGAGGCCGGGTTAACTTCATAAGTACTTCATCTGTATCTGAAGCCCATGAAGACAGACGGTGATGCTTCATGGAGGCCCAGGGCCCAAAGCCGGTTTAAGGCATGTAGACACAAACCAGCATTGAGATGTAAACTTGTGTTGTAAGATATGCGTAGCAGAGACCGAGCCGGACACGATTATGAGCCAGCCTCGGAGTCTATAAACCGACGGGCGTCAACCCATGTATACAAGGGGACGATCCGGCGGCGGTTCAAGGACAACAAACAACAACTCGAGACTCAGGCAAAGCGTATTCGCTCCCTGGTCATCGAAACCCCATCAATTCCATCACAGCTAGACGTAGGCTTTTACCTTCATCGAAGGGGCCGAACTAGTATAAAACTATCTTGCGTCCCTCGTCCGCTTTAACCCCTTTAAGTTAACCCGTAGCGATGGCTGCACGACTAAGTCCTTTCTCTAGGACATCTGCCATGACAAAACCACGACATTATCAGTAACAAAGATAGGTGAAGTAGCATAAGCAGGATCATATTTCATTCTAGCATTCAGAGTTTTTTGTTTCAGCTTAGCTAATAATTTCTTAAGATCACTTCTATCATTGCAAGCAAGAAAGTCTCTAGCAGTTTCTTCATCCATAACATAGCCCTCAGGCACAACAGGTAATTCATATCTAGGGGGAGAATCTTCATCATCACTTTCATCAATATTACCAGTTTCAATAATTTCATTCTCTCTAGCCCTAGCAAGTTGTTCATCAAGAAATTCGCCAAGTGGCACAGTAGTATCAAGCATAGAAGTAGTTTCATCATAAGTATCATGCATTGCAGAAGTGGCATCATCAATAACGTGCGACATATCAGAATTTATAGCAGAAGCAGGTTTAGGTGTCGCAAGCTTACTCAAAACAGAAGGTGAATCAAGTGTAGAGCTAGATGGCAGTTCCTTACCTCCCCTCGTTGTTGAGGGATAAATTTTGGTTTTCTCGTCTTTCAAGTTCTTCATAGTGACCAGCAGATATAAATCCCAAGTGACTCAAAGAATAGAGCTATGCTCCCCGGCAACGGCGCCAGAAAATAGTTTTGATAACCCACAAGTGTAGGGGATCGCCACAGTTTTCGAGGGTAGAGTATTCAACCCAAATTTATTGATTCGACACAAGGGAAGCCAAAGAATATTCTCAAGTATTAGCAGTTGAGTTGTCAATTCAACCACACCTGGATAACTTAATATCTGCAGCAAAGTATTTAGTAGCAAGTAGTATGGAAGTAACGGTAACGGTAGCAAAAGTAATATTTTTGGGTTTTGTAGTGATTGTAACAATAGCAACGAAAAAGTAAATTAGCGAAGAACAATATGTGAAAAGCTCGTAGGCATTGGATCGGTGATGGAGAATTATGCCGGATGCGGTTCATCATGTAACAGTCATAACATAGGGTGACATGGAACTAGCTCCAATTCATCAATGTAATGTAGGCATGTATTCCGAATATAGTCATACGTGCTTATGGAATAGAACTTGCATGACATCTTTTGTCCTACCCTCCCGTGGCAGCGGGATCCTATTGGAAACTAAGGGATATTAAGGCCTCCTTTTAATAGAGTACCGGACCAAAGCATTAACACATAGTGAATACATGAACTCCTCAAACTACGGTCATCACCGGGAGTGGTCCCGATTATTGTCACTTCGGGGTTGCCGAATCATAACACATAGTAGGTGACTATAGACTTGCAAGATAGGATCAAGAACTCACATATATTCATGAAAACATAATAGGTTCAGGTCTGAAATCATGGCACTCGGGCCCTAGTGACAAGCATTAAGCATAGCAAAGTCATAGCAACATCAATCTCAGAACATAGTGGATACTAGGGATCAAACCCTAACAAAACTAACTCGATTAAATGATAAATCTCATCCAACCCATCACCGTCCAGCAAGCCTACGATGGAATTACTCACACATGGCGGTGAGCATCATGAAATTGGTGATGGAGGATGGTTGATGATGACGATGGCGACGGATTCCCCTCTCCGGAGCCCCGAACGGACTCCAGATCAGCCCTCTAGAGAGAGTTTAGGGCTTGGTGGCGGCTCCGTATCGTAAAACATGAAGAATCTTTCTCTCTGACTTTTTTCTCCCCGAACACGAATATATAGAGTTGGAGTTGAGGTTGGTGGAGCACCAGGGGGCCCACGAGGCAGGGGGCACGCCCTAGGGGGGCAGGCGCGCCTCCCACCCTCGTGGACAGGGTGTGGGCCCCCTGGCCTTGATTCTTTCGCCAGTATTTTTAATTATTTCCAAAAATAATCTCCGTGAAGTTTCAGGTCATTCCGAGAACTTTTGTTTCTGCACAAAAATAACACCATGGCAATTCTGCTGAAAACAGCGTCAGTCCGGGTTAGTTCCATTCAAATCATGCAAGTTAGAGTCCTAAACAAGGGCAAAAGTGTTTGGAAAAGTAGATACGACGGAGACGTATCAGTGACAAATCCTAATATCGATCTATGCCAACCCAACAAACACCTTCGGAGACACCTGTAGAGCATCTTTATAATCACCCAGTTACGTTGTGACGTTTGATAGCACACAAGGTGTTCCTCCGGTATTCGGGAGTTGCATAATCTCATAGTCATAGGAACATGTATAAGTCATGAAGAAAGCAATAGCAACATACTAAACGATCAAGTGCTAAGCTAACGGAATGGGTCAAGTCAATCACATCATTCTCTAATGATGTGATCCCGTTAATCAAATGACAACTCATGTCTATGGCTAGGAAACTTAACCATCTTTGATTCAACAAGCTAGTCAAGTAGAGGCATACTAGTGACACTCTGTTTGTCTATTTATTCACACATGTACTAAGTTTCCGGTTAATACAATTCTAGCATGAATAATAAACATTTATCATGATATAAGGAAATATAAATAACAACTTTATTATTGCCTCTAGGGCATATTTCCTCCATATCTTGTCCGTAATATATGTCAAATTTAAGCAACATGATTTTGTCGTGGATTAAGTAAGTACATAACACCTACAAGAATGTGTGAGCACTACTAGGGAAAACCCTATAGGTAGACAAATAACAGCAGTGCGGGGCTAATGGGCCGCGCTAGTGCTAAGTAGCAGTAGTGCGGGCCTAATACAGTCGCTGCAGGTGGCTATTAGCAGTATCGCCGGCCCATCAGCATCGCGCTACTACTAGGTGGGCTCTAAAGTGCCCCCACGGGCTAGCAATAGTAGCAGCGTTGGTCTTTGGCTCGCGGGCTTAGCAGTAGCGCCGTGCAGTGATCCCCGCTGCTACTGTGGCCAGCCCGGGCCTAGCTCCCTGGCTCCACTTAGCAGCAGTGTGTGTCTTATGTCCGCGCTACAGATAATAGGCTTACTGGTAGCACTTCCTATGGCCCGAGCTACTGCTAAACCAGCCCTATCCTCTTCCTCCGCGGCCCGTTCCACTACTTCTCCCTCACTCTCCCCTCTCACTCTCTTGCTCGCTCTCTCTACCACCGTCGTCGCCCCGAAGGTATCTCCATCCCTCCTCCTTGTGCTGCCCTCCTCCCTCCTCTCACCACCCGACGTCCTCCTCCTCCCTCCTCTTGCCGCCCTCCTCTCTTAGCCGGCTGTCCTACTCCCTCTCTCCTCCCTCCCTCCCCCATCCCGACCTCCTCCCTCCCTCTTCCCTCCCTTCCTCTCCCTGCCTCCCTCCCTCCCTCTCCCTTACCTCCCTCCATCCCGGTCTCCTCCCTCTGTTCTAGTAGAATGTAGGTTTTTTTTAATGTTTTTCAATACAATAGAATGTATGTTATTTGAATGGAATAGAATTTTTTTAGTAAATGTGGGTCTTTTGAATAGAATAGAAAATTAGTAAATGTAGATCTTTTGAATAGAATAGAATATTAAGCGTTGAATAGGGTAGAAAATTAGAAAATGTTCAGTAAATTTAGGACTTTTGAACCAAATACCTGTAAGTACTTTAGGTATCAAATATAATATAAAAATGATATCTCCAATTATATTGTGAATTATTTTTATGTCAATCTCACATTGCAAAATTTAGAGAGAGAGAGAAAGAGAGAGCTACTTTCTTGAAGAACTAGAGTACTTAGTTATGCTTCTTGTCCAAATGAAATGTTGTTATAAGATATATTGAAATGTTTTTGTCAATATTGAACCATTGAAATGCAATGAACAGCAAGTTTCAAATTTTCTATATAAATGCTCATGTGTGGCACATGGTAGATCACCAACAAGCCGGTTGACGATGCCCAGAAGATCATTGACGACACCTACACCCGGTCGACAGCCATCGTCTATAGTGAGTAAACATGGTCTATGTGGTTGGTTAAATACGAAAATGAAGGATATGTGCTTGCCTAGTGGCCTATGTTTGTAGGGAACACCTCGAGGTGGCCTATGTTTTGCCGGAGTGTTGATTCATTTCTGTTCCGGCAAATTTCAATTGCTCGACATGTCCTATTTTAGCAAAGGTGATGCCGGAAATTTTTGTGAATTTTAGCATAACTTGTGCTAGAATATAGGAAATATCGAGTGCCCTGAATTTGCTAGAAGGAGAATTAATTGACATTTCGGGTTGACTTTAAGTCTGTCGGGGCACCATACATGACGCTCAAAAAATCAGTGATGGAGAGTTTCCACCATATATGAGAGGAGAAGAATACCGACTGTTGTCATGGGGGTCGCTCTTCCTGTTCTTTCTCGTGATAGACCCTTTGGTAATGCACGGGAAGGAAGAGAAGAGCGACCATCACCGATGGTCAAAAAATTAGTGAGGGAGTGTCCACCATATACGGTCGAAATATCATAGAGGAAGAATCCTGATTGTTGTCGTCGGGGTCACTTCTTCTTCATTTGCAGGTGCTAGACATTTTGGTGTAATACACTTTCGAATGAAAGGAGGAGCGACCATCACCTACTGTCGAATATATCAGTGAGGAAGAATCCCGACTTTTGTCGTGGGGGTCGCTTCTCCTTCGTTCCCATGTGCTAGACATTTTGGTGTAATAGACTCAGGAATGAAGGGAGGAGCGACCATCACCGACGGTCGAATATATCAGAGAGGGAGTGCCCACCATATACATCACGTGTGATGAGAGTTTTCAAGGAAGAATCGGCAGACCGAAAGTCAGCCCGTGCTGAATAGTGACATGTGTGTTGAGTTTCTGGTAATAGCCATCGATTTATAATCTTTGAATTATGAACACAGAAAATTTCTGACGATGATAGGATCCACGAGTGTGAATACTGCAGGGATGACCGGGGTATGTGCGACATGCATCACCTGGAAAACGTAGATTCTTCACCATCAAGTTGGACGAGACCTTTTTTGTAATTAAGCATCACAGGTATTTTTACGGTATGGAACAACGACAAGTATTTTTTTTGTAACTAAGCATGGCTTGTGCTTATTTGCTTCAACATGTAATTTCTTTTTTTTATAATTCAACTAGTGCATCCCCTACCATACAAGACTGTTTGTCTTGGATAAGCTCGTTTTAGAAGATAGTGACAATATGGAGACGAAGATAGCTCACCTTAGGACTCAACATGGTTACGCTTTTGTGGTTAAGGTATACAATGCAGTTAATCACACGCATTTTGGTTGCTCAAATTGGAGAGCTCTATGCAAGGCCTATGGATTTCAGGAGGATATGCAAATAACCTTCGATATTCGTCCTGAAGATGATTTTGAAGATAATATCGACACTCGGATGAATGTGGATATGCTTCCAGTTCTACCTCTATGTGAGTTTGTCAAATAAAATTGTTAACAAATTTATATTATTTATTTAAAAATAGTTGACAACTTATTTCCATTGACAGCCTATTACTGAAAGTAGTAGACAAAACCTACTTGACTTATGGCTCTGAACTAACTTGCGAGTAGGAAAATCATCTTGTCTCATTTATTACTGATGTTGATGAGTTATTATATCAATGGGTGAAAGAAACCTGGATTAGATTCAAGTGGATGTATCCAAAGTGACCAAGTTTGAATTAGTACTGATATAATAACTCCTCACAATTAAAATGATATAACAATCTCTAAATTGCGACTGCATCAAAATTGTATAATGATGTATAAATAGAGTATAAAACAAAACAGAAATGGAATACAGACAAATATTAGTAGCACAGGGCTGGGGCGTGCTGCTAGTAATTATCAGTAGCGTGGGTCCTAAAACAGGCTACTGCTACCCGAGTTAGCAGTAGCGGGGGTCAAACCCTCACTACTCCTAAAAAGATAGCTGTAGCGTCATAGCAGTAGCGTGACCCGCACTACTGATAGGCAAAAAACCTGCGCTACTGTTAGGGTTTTCTCTAGTAGTGGGGGTATGGAGACTATAACCAAAACAGACCCAACTTTGAAGCACAAGTTCAATAGTATGTATAAAGCAAACAGGACTCAGTGGAAGCAAACATGAAGAAAATTGTATGAACCGATGATGCATAGGTACTATATGTACGAAGCATGGAAAGCTCGAATCATGGTATGTATGCGATCTCAATATTATTCCTATATGATGAGAAGAGTTAGGACCGAAGCTGAATGAAGATGGCATGGAGGTTGATTCATGCAATGGGCTGCGTGCGCCCACTTCATCTCCAAACATAGCAAGAGGCAAAAGGGAAGATGAAAATCCTCCCATAGGTATGCGACAGTCCTAGACAGCCTAGAAGGAAGAACAAAATGTGTCATGTCAATCAATTTATCTTAGTTGGAAGCATAGAACATTGAAATGGAAATTAAATAATTACCCGGCAACATGGAGATGCACGTTTTTAGCACCCACTTCCCTAGTTCACCCCAAAAATGAGCTATAGAAGAAAACTATCTTGATAGTAGAAGCATGTGTAGTATACTTTGGAATCTCTATAAGTAAGAAGCATCAAAATATTGTTATCTCATCATTACTCATCTAAGTTGAAGCACAAGATTTTGAAAACAAAAAATATATAAGATTGCCATCAACATAGCTATGTCTAGGCGATCTAAACACAAAATCCAAATAGATTAATTGATGATTTAGTGATCTAACACATGGATAAAGCAATTTCACACCCGGAATCAGTTAATATCTACTAATAATACTGTACATACAAAATATTAGAAACCTAATTGTAGCAATTATCAAATTGAGAATAATCAAAACCTAGGATATGTGATGATGGAACCGGAAGGGGGGGGGGGGGGGGGGGGGGGGGGGGGTTAAGGAGTGACTTAGAAGAGGGAAAAAGGGCAGGAGGCATCTGTGATTCGTCGGCCGCGGGTGGTACTCCAGTACCTAGTGTGTGGCAATATCAGAGAGCACATGCTAGGTGGTGTGGTTTAGGTGAGCTCGGGAGAGGTGTGTGCGAGGAGAGGGGAGAAAAGATATATGTGCGGTGAGTGCGTGTGATGCTTGACGATCAGGGCGAAATCAAAGAGCATGGGCGATGCAGCTGACACCGAGGTCGAGGGAGGGGCCTGCGAGACGCATTGGGAGGGAGAGGCGGCAATGTATATGGGTGGGGAATATGTGAGGTGTTTGCAGGTGGTTAGCGAATGATTTCCTTTTTGCACATGAATCAACGAGATAAGATGAAACTATGACCGTGAGATTCAAATAGAATCGACGGAAATCAACTAGTGTGACGATAGCCTAGTATCAGACTACAGATAGAAGGTGTTTCCCTTATTTTAGTTTTGATTTTTCAGTCCACCAACTTGTTTACCTATATCGACACTGTCGCAGGTATGTTGTATGTCATGTATGGCTCGCCGAGTAAGAAGTCGTTGCTCTGTCCATGGCTGCCAGCCCAGTAGCGAAGGCATCTGCAAGCGTCACAGGCGAATGAACTAAGTTAAACTAGCAACTGTTTGTTTCTTCTTCAACTCATTTAATATTAACGTGCAGGAAAAAGACGAGAACCTTGACTAGGCTAATGTTGGTGAACGCCATGCCCGGCATGTGCCCCATGGCCAATGGCGCGATCTTCGCCTGCTGCATTAAGCGAATGCTATTTTCAAAACATATAGTCCGCCTCTTTTCATTAGTTTAAACTTTTAGATTAATTGACTGAAGTATAAATTGAAAATGGTATCAAAGCTAAGAAATCTTGAGTTCAAAAATATACTAATGGAGTGCGGCTTACATCGATCCCACATGTAGGGACAAAAAAGCCAAAAAACTAAATGTTAAGGGAGGTCTTGGAATATATTGTTCGTCTCTCTCCATCAGTTTGAAATTTTGAAGTAGCTGGCTGAAGTATTAATTCAATAGATGTGAGATGATGTCAATGTTGTGGAACATGTGACCCGAGAAAGAGTAGGCGCTTAATGGAGTGCGTTTCTCGTGCCCGAATCTTCAAATTCAGGCATGGCAAGCATGTGGCTAAGGTCCCATGGCCAGATGCTTTGCAACCAAATACTGAAGCCACGTGTAATGATGTGTGTTGTTCATTTCAATCGAGCAAATATTAAAAACCATGTGTATAAAAGGGGTCATATTTGTCCATTCCAATTATACATGCTCTTTGCGCGTGCGTGAACCAATCTTGTGTGAGGTCGGTAGTTCGGACCACACATCCACAGTTGATGATAAAAGTGGTTAGAGGAAGTTCGTGAACTAGTTTGTGACTGAAATGAAGGTGCTCAGAAAGCTACTGTACTGCCTGTGCTGTTCTTACGATTTTCACTAATATCCTACTAAGCCTACAGACATCAAGTCGGCCTGAGATTAGAAACACGCGTCAAAACATGTTGGTGTGGTTAGGCGCAATCTGACGGCAGCAGCAGAGTCTTCACCTGCAGTAACCATGTAACCTGAACTCCCGATCCTTCCTGTTCCCATCACATATTAATTCATCGTCACTTGTGCCTGGCATACTCGTTCTTTTCCTCTTCAACGCCCTTCCCTAGAAAAGCTAGCACACATTAGCGGATAAGTGTTCACACAAAAGGGGGTTGCTTTTATTATGGGCTGGAGGGGGTCGTAGTATGTGGATTGGTGACTCACACATTAGTATATTTACCTACCAATGCATCACTTCTTTATCTTGCGGGTATCCCATAGTTATCTTGGGTGTACTATAATCATCCAAGTGTTTGTACACATTTTTATTTTATTTTGTGGGCTAGGGACTCGAATCAATACTTCAGGAAATTTGATGCTTATTCTTCACGATGCTTATTCTCTACTACTCACTCTATTCCATTCCAATATATAACACTAGGATTTTATTTGCTTCACTTCGAATGGTCCAAAACTGAAACCCATTTCATTTGCTTGCAATAATTTGCCTCTTGTTCCCTGGTTATTCCTTATATTTTCTGTAACCTTCAGTTTGGAAGGTTGATGTTAAATCATCCTATGGCCTTGCTTCACAATTTTCATAGTATCGATAGTTTTCTGATTTTGGTTGGTACTTTTGTGGTTTTGCCTTGTTTATAGAACTCTGTTCCTTCAAGCCTTTTGATTCGATAGTTGGTGTACCACGCATAGCACGGGACCGTACCAAGAACTATGTTCTCTTAGCGCATCTCCAACAGCCACCCAACGCGGCGCGCTAAAAATGCGTTTGCAGAGCGCCGATCGCCTGTTTTGGCGCGGGGGGAGCGCTGGCTCCAGCGGCCGCTGTAAACTTTAGCGCGCGCGTATCTCCAGCAGGTGCGCTAAAATGCAGCGCGCGCGTATCTCCAACAGGTGCACTAAAATGCAGCACGCGCACTCTCGCACAAACACTCTGGACTACGGTGCATATGCATAGATAGATAGATAGATAAAACGATACATAGATATTTCACAATGCGTACATAGTTCATCATAGCATAGATAGATAAAAACTACGGTGCAACTAGATAAAAAGTACGGTGCAACTAGAACTTACTCCGAGTCGTCATTCTCGATGGTGTCGTCCGAGGTATGGAGTCACGCGTCTTCCCAACGAGGATCATCTGAGTCAAAGAACGACTCCCCACCTGCGTTAAAGAGATCGCACTGCGCCTCCGCGAGTGCCTTCCGCCGACACCTGTCTGCCAGCTCCGCGCGGCGCCTTGCCGTCCTCTCCGCCCAGAAGGCGTTCTCGTCGAGACGTCCTGCGGGTAGCGCCGGCGCCACTCCGCCATGGCTCGCTCATCCTCCTCGGTGATGAGGAGGCGCTGCAGCCGACGGTGTTCCTCACGGTCCTGGTCTGTTATAAGACGAGGCGAAGGGGTGACGGCCTGCGCCTGCTCGCTCGTAAAGACGTCGTGGAAATTCATCGGCGCGTGAGGCCTCTGGAGTTGCCACGCCGCCGCGTCGTACGCGCGGGTGCCCTCGTGCGCAGTCTCGAATGTGCCGAGCCCGAGGCGGACGTCGCCGGACCAAATCTCCGCGTTGAAGGCCTGGAGGGGCGCTGGCGGACGCGACGGTAGCCCGAAGATCCCCGGCGGCGCGGCAGCATGGTGGCGCGTCGGTGGCGGGGCGAGGAAGCAGAGGAAGCGGTGAGAGCACGCGTGGCAGTGTGGAGGCGATGGGAGGCCGCGTGGCGAGCACCGCGGTTTATAGGCGCGCCGGAAGCGGTGCGCCAAATCTAGCGCGCGACCGCGCGCTTTCTCCCGCGCGCTAGTTTCCCGCCTCCGCTGGAGCGCGCGAAAACGTCCCGCGCGCGCTAAAATGCCAGTTTACCCCGCGCGCGCGTCTTTTGACGCCGCTGTTGGAGATGCTCTTATGGTGAGCCATTTGAGTCGCTACCGTAGTTTACTGTTTCAAAACCGTAGGTATACATGCTGATAGATGCATTTCGTGCTAGTTTAGTTTAGTTAGTGCTTGCTCTTGATCACAGGCTAACTCTGACACCAGCACAAACTTGTTTGCTTCTTGTACAAAGTCTTCGAGCTGAATGTCTCCATCTTCGGCTGCTTCTGTAAAATAAAGACAGCAAATAAGCTGGCAATCCATTTTTCTGGTGCTTACGGTAGAGGTGAACACAACGAATAGAGCTTTGGTGCAATTCAGATTGATATACTACAGCCATGGTTTGCTAGTGAGTTTTTCTTCACCATGTTCTTCAAGCAGTACAGATCCTGTTTCGCTATAATATATTAAATTTAAGTAGATTCTTGTATACAACTGCGACTGTAAGACCGATGGATACTGGAAGGAACTGGAGACTTATAGTTCCCCTTCAATCTTATTCTACTGGGAGGACGTGTGGAGATTGTACTGCAACAAATTTGATGCTGACAGGTTGACATCAGTTGCAGGGAAACTTAAAAAACAAGCTGCTCATAAAAGGAGAAAATGCATTTTGAGAAGCACAGGTCACATTACTACTAGGCACGACAACTATCAGGAAATCACACTTGAGAAACTTACCAACAGCTCAAGCTACAACAAAGTTGAGCCCTGGATGATTGGTGGATGCTGGTCCTGGAGCAAGCAATGTCAACACCAAAGCACTCAAGTAGAGGAGATTATGGAGAGCATTGCCTCGAGACAGGATGGATGCAGAATGCTAGCATCGCGGTGCCAATACAGAGCAAATATTTGACTTGTTCACGGTTTGTTGGATTAATTGATTATATTTTCGTTTGACCTACCTCAAGTTAATTAGTAACTTACTGGAACCTGTATATATACTTAGCTTGATGCGGACATGCATGTTAGAGCCAATGAAATGTTGATCTGGTAGTCGCAAGCATTTATTTTGACATACCCGCTTGCATTGTACACTCTTCTCGACACTCGCCCAGCTTTATAGATAAAACAAGCATTGTACCAGCTTGCATCACCAGCTGTTCACCATGAACACAAGCACGCATATAGCACGATGCTGTGCCCATTCACTTGGGGCAGATATGTACCTATACTTTAAGCCACATCGTGAGCTTTATCCTATTAGTCTATAAATAGAGGCAAGTTTCTTCGAAAATGCCGAACGGTGGACGAGCACTCTGCGGACCATATCCTCGCCCTCCGTTATCCTTACCGATCAGATCGCGCCCGGTATTTGCGCTCGCTGTCCCCCGTAGAGCCTTTGCCACCGCTTGTATCCGGCAATTTTGACAAATTTGACCTATAGACGAAATCAAATCACAGAATGAATTATCCGTGAAACTATTTCACGCGGCTGACCTTTTTGTGTGGCGCCCGACACGAAGGCACCACACTACACTGTGCAACACCTCACAGATAGGCGCTACACGGCCAGCGTCGCACCCGTGTGATCAGAAAATTACTAAGTCAGTGTGCAGCGCCTGAGAGCTAGGCGCCACACTATACAGTGTAGCGCCTAGCTCCCAGGCGTTGCACTAGTGCAGCGCCTAGCTCCCAGGCGTTGCACTAATGCAGCGCCTAGCTCCCAGACGTTGCACTAGTGCAGCGCCTGAGAGCTAGGCGCCACGGGTCAGCCGTGTGAAATAGTTTCACGGACAATTCATTCTATGATTTGATTTCGTTTATAGGTCAAATTTGTCAAATTTGCCCTTTATCCTGGCAGGCTGGCACCCATCGCTAGCTTTTTATCAAATGGCTGTACCGTGCGACGTGACGCGACCGTGTGACCAACGACAGTTGATGTGGTTAGCCTTTTTCACAGTCTGAAGTGACGCGGCTGTTTACCAGATTCACTCCCCCACTCACGTGACCACATTGAATAATAATCCGCCATTTAAGACCAGGTTTTTTAGTCAGCGTGGTGTACAGAGAGTATCATCTTAACAGCCTTTAAGTCAAAATGCATTTTGGTAGACTTTTTGAAAAATATATTTCCACAGCGCAAAAAGAATTGTACATACAAAACTGCAGACATAACACGTTTAAGAAAAAATTCATAACAATATAATTTCATACATGACGTAGACAAAAAATACGTAAATGAAAATGGATCAAAAGAAATTATTGTTGGGCCGGCATTTCTTTTTGTATAGTTTGCAAACCATAATATTTTTGAACGAAATTTAACCGATCCGCCGTGGATATGTGTAAGTTTTCACATTTTTAGAAAAATATTAAAACAAAAATCGAGGGAAAAAGAGAGTTTTATTCCATATTCATAGAGTTACAATCCTGAGGTAAAACTTGAAATTTGATTTTTTTTTTTAATCATTTGAAAAAGGGATCGAATGCACTCGCCCACCAGAAAGTAATGTTTTTAGATTTTACCAATCTGCTTTTTAACCGGCACATTAATTGTTTGTAGTGGGACCGGCACATTACACTAATCAAGTAGATTTGATTAGTGACCCTGGACTAATTTTCCTGTTTAGATGAAGAGACGCGCACTGTGCATTATGGAACAATGGCAGGGTCTCTTTTGTCACGTCCCGATGTGCAAAAAGCTCTGCGTTGTGGCCCACCACCCATAAGCTACATTGTCAGGTCAAATCACCAACTGCTCATCTCGTGCGGCATGTGTACTAGCTCGGGCTGCTCGCACGCCCAGATCCACGAGAGGAAAGCGAAACGTGTGTGCCATTCCTGTACACCTACTGCCCCTAGTATCTATTGCTAAGAAACGAGCAGGGGGAACAACGAAGTGATGTTTGCACATCCCCAGGAATCGTTCGATGGCCATGATTAAGTCCACACGAGCCGCCGTCCACCGAAAAGTTGCTTCCATATAGCTTCAAATCGAACTACTAGTCCTGTTGGTCGTAGGGTCATTGCCTATTTCTCATTTGTGGCTTACGAGACTGGCGAATGTTGTCCGGGCATCATTGGATGACATTAGTTTCATGGAGAATATAACGAAAATGAGATGCATAGGGAATTTTAGCCTGTTCCTGGTAAAGCTTCATAGTGCATTGGGCTGCTTTGTTAGAAAATGCCCCGTTTCCTATACACAAGTGCCAGAGGATCTTGCCCCATGAAGAACTCTGTCCCATTTCGTAGCTAGTATTTTTTCGAGGAGGATAACCCCATCTTTTGCATCAAGCAATGCACACGGTCATATATTATTTATTATTCAAAATCCAATAGCTGAACAACACCGATCCAGAAAAAAAAACAGAAAAACGTGAGGTCTTATGCCTTGCGATAGTAACTCCACTAGAGAACCACGCAACTCCTAGGTTATGCCTTCAAGATGGAATTGCCGCATGGCGTCGATGATGGCGATTCCAACCCAGGGTTGATCTCAGGATTTTCATCCTCAAAGCCAAGTTTCAACCCACCACCTTCAGCAAGGGCACGATGCATACACACGTCGACCCGAGATTTTGTTTTTCCACCGGAGTGCACACACTCGTCGTTGAAGCCGTCTCTACCATCATCGCTTCTCCCACTGCCAATGCCACCATAACCGGATACCTCTGGAGAAGACATCGGAGACAAGACATCCCATACCATCTCACATCCCATCACTGTCCCACCACGGTCGATCCAGCAACAACAGGAAAAACATGACACCTTCGCCAGAGCCATCATACAACACTTGCCGACAGTAGGCCTGACTTGACGTCCGCGATTGTTCGCCCGGGTTGCCCGGCAGCAAGGGGAGGGAAGGCTGAGGATGTGGAGGTTGCCCAGTAGCTATTGTTCGCCCGGGTTGCCCGCTGGGGAGGCAACAATGGTGTCCAGATGTGTTTCTGGTTTCCCTTTATGCCCAAGTTTGCCGAGGAATACCTAGCTAGTGAATGTACTATTCTTATTTTTTGCCCTTTCGCAATGGAGTCGCGTTAGGATTCTTCTGAGAGTTGATTAAAGTTTGTTTTTCTTTTGATGTTGAGTAGGAGTACAAGGTTATGACTAAATGGAGAAAATATTAATGGCCGAGGTGACAAATTGCCGTGTTTCAGCATTGGGGCTTCGGTCGTTAACCTTGCTGACAAGAAAGTCTAGACCTTTCCTTTCATGCGTCTCCACACGTATCGAAGAACCTCCGTTTGCTTTTCCGCTACATCTATTCTGTCTTTTCTCCACTAAATTGGACAACTAAATATTCTTATTTTCTACTTCAAGTTGTTGTTTGTGCTTGGTGCGTGCGATGAAAGATCAGGCCTACCTCTAAAATCATCTCACTGAAAAGCATATCACATCATCTACAGCCCCAGGTAGCTTCATAAGGAAGTTATTATGACAAAAGAGATCTCAAGAAATTTGATTTTTAACTTGGAGAAAGAGAACTGGACTATACAATTATCTCAACTACCTTATCCACGCCGTTAAATGAGTGGCCAGGCTCATTTCTTTATTTTCCGGAAAAAACTGTAAATAGAAATATATTTGTCGTCGCGCATTTCCACGTGCTTTAATGCAACTGCGCCTTGCTTCCCATAAATAGCTAGCTGGCTCTTCCATGTTGTATGATCCACACTAGAAAATTGTAAAGCTTGCTAGTTCCCTTCTCTTGCTAGGAGCAGCACTATCCGGGAGAGGGAGAGGGAGAGCGAGGAGGATGCCATAGACTGGCAGCACTAATACCAGCTAGGCAACGTCACGTCTCAGCCATGAGACCACTTCAAGAATGGGACGCACTAGGAATGTGGCATGCAGTCGGCTATGGACGCCCAGCTGTAGCAGAACTACTCAAGTAGCAGCAAACAAAAGCTAGACTGGTTCTATGCCGGCCAGTGTGGACATACATGGGCACGCAGCCAACATGCCAGAGTATAAAGATTACTGTTTCAAAGGAATACCTGTAATTGTAGTGTTTTAATTCTGCCTTTATTTGATATTTTTTTAGTTCATGTAACATTCAAGGATGCAACAAAGAAATTCTTGGCAGGCCAAGCTGAAAGAGAGCAGAGTTTTCAAAATATGAACCATGCATTTATACTAAAAGAGAGCACCACAAATGATTTCAATGAATCTGATTAGCTGAAGTTAGTTGAATTTCGGTGTAGAGGAGAGAAGTTTCCTCATACACGGAAAGCCTTCACCGCTTAGAGCATCTCCAGCCGCGCCCCCAACAGCCCCCCACGGCCGTTTTTTTAGCGCCGGCGCCGAAAATTCGGCCCAGTCGCGCTCCCAGAAGCCCGTTTTTCGCTGGTTAGGCCCAAAACTGGCGCCGGCGGGCCCAGGCCGAACCTGGCGCACTGGGGGGCGCCCGGGGGCGCCGGGGCGATTGATTTTGGCGTGAACGAAAGCGGGCCCGCCGAGTCAGCGACCCCGCCTCGTCGTCCTCAACGCCTCGGTTTCCCCCGGGAAATCAATGGCAAGGCTGCCGCCGGTCAGCCTTCGATTGATTCCTCACGGGCGGCGTGGCGTGGCGACGCGCCCTCTCCCGCCACGCGTACACACGCCGCCCCCCCTCCCCGGCCGCTATATAAAGCAGCGCCTCCTCTTCTTCCTCCTCCCACTCCTCCGGGTCGCCGGTGCTGTTCAGCGTCAAGGCGAGCCCACGGAGGCGCCGCTCGTCCGGCGCACCCGCAGCGCCGGCATCGTCATCAATGAGGGCGGGCGCGCCTCCTCCTCGGCTCCTCCCCGTGTCGTCAAGCCGAAGACGGAGCCGGGGCTCGCCCGCGTGAAGACGGAGCCGGGGCTCGACGACGCAGCGGCCTTGAAGTGGGCGCGTGAAGATTGGGCGCGGACGGAGCTGGAGCACCAGTGCCGCGCCCTAGAGCAGATCGCCGCTCGGCGCCGTGGCCGCGTCGAGGGGGGCGTCGTCGTTCTCGACGACGAGAGCGACGACGACGCGCCGCCACCGGTCTACCAGGGCTAACCCGGGCAGGGGTCCAGCAGGGGCGGCCGCGTCAAGAAGAAGAAGGACCACGAGGACAACGGCGGTGGCGGTGACGGGGGCGACTACGCCGCGCTCAGCGCGTTCTTCGGCCTTTGTTTTTTTAAGCATTTAACTTTGCTATGTAAAATACTATTTAAGTCGCCTAAAGTAATGTCATGTTTGCCGAATTTTAGCCGAATCTTTGTCTCTTTGGTCGAATTTTAACCAAATTTTTGTTCAAAAAACTTTAAATAAGGCGCCTGAGGGCGACCCTGAGGCCGGCGGCTGGGAACCCGATCGCCCCAAAGCCGATTTTAGTGCCGGTACGCCCCCAGGCGGCGATTTTACGAGCCCCCTGGGAGGCAACGGCTGGAGATGCTCTTACTACCCAACACCAACACACAACACCACACCACATCACCTCCAGGCTAGAAGAACTCCACGCCCATCTGCTGCCATCGTCGACGACCGCGACCGCTCTTCGACCATGCCTGAACCACCACGGCCACCTCCAAGCCCCAAATAGAGAGTGCCACCTGATGTCGTCGTTTCTGTGCAATGAATTCCAGACCCAAAGCTCCCTGGGCCTCCACCTGATGTCGTCATTTCTGGCACGGACACGCCCCGAGATTGAGCTTTGTCGCCACAAACAAGTTCTAGGTCCCCCGCCCGACATCTGCTCACTGCCAGCTCCGGCCATGTCCGTCGGCCTTCGGTGTCACCATATGAAGGAGAGGAAACTCACCCCACGCCACCCCCCACAACCTTAGGCAGCAGGGCCCACCGAAGCGGCGGCATGACGGCTGGCGGAGGGAGCTGGCCAGAAGTCTAGTAGCAGCTACGAGCTAGAAGTATCCCTAGTGTCGACTGGCGGGTAACACAGTATGAGTCGTCTTCACCACACCGACTGTCAACATCATATTTGTTATATTTTCGGTGTCGGTTTTGGAGTTAAATTTTGGGAATCGATGATATAACACAATGTTTTACGAATCTTTAGAGTACTCTTATAGCATTTTAATACTACCTTAGTTTGATTCTTTTCTAAAATTGTATAACTGCCAGCAATGGCGCTAGATGTAAACTCAACGGTTCTTAACTCTTGTGCTGGGCTTCGATGAATAACAAATGTGGTTAAACTAATTAAGAGTTCAAATAATGGAAGTTCTTGTTTCATCGTTTCAAGATTTCGTTTCAGTTCCTGAATTTGATGGACTACATCCACGACCAGATTGCCTCTCGCTCCCAGCTCACATCGCTCGGGCGCCATGCTCGCTGACGCTGCACACACCGCACCCACAGTCCCCGACGCCACGCTGAGGCTGCACCACCGCTTGCCAATGCCACAGATGCCCCTCGCCCCATCCCCCGGGCTGCCCCACATGGTAGCAGCTTGTGGGGGCGGGCTCGCGAGTTTGCTCGAGCCGGACCAGGCCAGAGAAAAACCCGGCCGGGCCAGAATGGTCTCGGAGAAGAGCGGACCATAGCCTGGCTCGAGCCGAGAGCCCGGCTCCGCTTGTATCCAGCTGTATTATGACACGTACCGAGTTCTGTTATTAGAAAAGAAAAACACGAGCCCCTTATTTCTTTTTTTAAAACACACTACAATCGAAGTTGCTTACATACACCTATCTCTATGAATGAACGCACACCTTACCTTACCCCTATGAGCACTTTCAAGAGACTGAGACTGCATAGTAATTTGATATTGACGAAGTTACCACAGGCACATCATAGTCGACGAGAACGTCTCCTCCCACTGAATGAACATCGCTGGAAAATTTTATATAAATTCAGGAAAATGCGAGCACCAATATCAAGTCTAGATTTTAAACTCTGGTAAGCTAAGGATATCACTGTCGTCCTAACCATCTAATCACAGGTTGGTTCGCCACGCCAACTTATTTCTAGGCATGTCAAGTGTGCATACGTGTTCTGTATATATTACTGCGATCCTCTTTTACCGTTTGATTTTCGAACGAGTTGCTGGCTCACAGCAAAGGTATGTCATAGGGGAGAAGGAGCACAATAAATAACGGGACAACTAGTTGGTAAAACACTGAAGTGCTTTGCTCCATATATAAGCAAGTCGGATCTAATGTAGCAGATTCATTCCTGTAGCCAAGTTAACACTCTAAATTGTAATGTTTGCCACCGTGTTCTTTTAGACTGAAGAGTACGAGGCGGAAGAAGGTGGTGACTGATGAGGATGACATCTATGGCTACGTGGTGGAAGCTTTAAGAATGGGATGCTTCAGAAATTTTAGTTGGCAAGTGTCTACACAAAACCAGCCTGTTCGCTAGTCTGTTACATAGTTATAGTGCATGAGAGGCTTCATGTCGGGCGTGATGTGCCAGAGTTCCTGGCGCACAAGCTTGCCACAACTTATCTAGACCACACTTACACTAGTGTTTCCTCCTACCATACAGTGACAGGATAATGGTCTACAATTCTGAAATATATCCTCCAATTAATACTCAAGGCCAAGTGGATTACTGCTTTGCCCTTTGATTACAACTAGGTATGTCATAGGGGAGAAACCACACGATCAATGACCTGCTTAATAGTTGGCAAAACACAAGTGCTAGCCTTGCTCCATGTATAAATACATTGAACCAATATGTAATTGACATCTCGCTGTAGAAAATTCAAACTTGAAGTTGTAATGCTTGACATCTCATTTTTTTTTGGAAAAAGTATATTTTTCATCCCTCAACTCTTCTGAAAGTAGAGAAATGATCCCTTAACTTCAAAACCGGCAAAACTTAGTTCCTTTACTTTTAAAACTGGATAAGTTTAGTCCCTCGTGTTGTTTTTGATGGTTTTCTGCCGACGTGGTGTGGTATTATGGTATACACTCTATACAGAAGAAAAAAAGTGAGTGCCAGGGAAGGTTGCGCGCTGCCGGGCCTCATCGCGCTCCCCGTCGCCACTTACCGCGCCGCCTCGTGGGCGCACAAGCAGAGCAGCAGCAGTGCGCGTGCCGGCTGCGACATATGCATGTCTGAATTTGCCGATGGCGAGGTCGTCCGGGTGCCATCCTGCTAGACGGCGGCAACGCGACTTTCCGGCGAGAGTGGGCTTGCAGCGCTGGCTTGATGTGGTTCTGATGAAGCACAAGCTAGTGAGATGCTAATTTGTGTGTGTAGACGGCCCGATCTTTCACGGTAATGCTTGATCAACAGTTCGCCCCCCTACTCCTCCTGGCAACCTTCAAGAATCATTTTCACCCGCGTACAAAAATACACGAATAAAAATAATGACCCTCTTGGATCAGCACATAGGTGTCGATGTAATGATCAACCCTCCGTCGCTAGTAAATTTTCATGATGAGAAAATCATAGATGATACACAAGATATGATCGCCCAAAACTCGGACGTTTTATCTGTGTTATTCATAACTCACGAATAAACTGAAACTCAACTGCCTTACATCGGCCGTAGCCTGGCTTTTATATGCCAACGTATGCAACTCCCCTAATCTACCAACTTGGACTCCAAGACTCTCACGTCTCCAACTAATGAGTAAAAAAAAACAAAGTCTAACAAGAAAATAAACTCACGTACAATGATAGCCAGCTAGCCGGCTGACACAAACCAAAAATAAGAATCCTAACCAATTTGTATTAGGATTTTCTACCTATCACAACAACTTAGACGTGGAGGTGTACGAAAATTAGGCTCCACGGAAGCTAGCACCGGTTCCATCTTAGGCCTTGTACAATGGGAGATGCTTAGGGAGGTGCTTAGTAAAATAAACCGAGTTTTTCTGAAGCACCGGTGCCTATTTCTACAGGAGAGATGCTTAGTTAAGCGTCTCTCCTGTACAAATAGGCACCGGTGCTTAAGGAAAGCCTGGTTTATTTCTTTAAGCACCTCCCCTAAGCATCTTCCATTGTACAAGGCCTTAGTCTCCTGTATTCTCTTGTAATGTGGCCGAACAAAGTCTCTTGCCATCTTCTCTGCACGTGACTTTCCTTTGCCCCTTTGTGTTATCAGACATGTTCGTACACTTTTAGACTCCATGTGTACACGACCATACACTGACCTTCCAAACATACCTCTTGAAGAAAGTGGAGCCCCTCCCCTCCCTCCCCCGCCGCCACCCGCGAGGCGTTGGGGAGGGTTCCCGATCCCGGCTGCTGCACCCCCCTCCTCCTCCCTCCTCCGCCCTCGCCGCCGCCAAGGGGCGCGGCCGGGCGAAGCCCGACCGTCGCCGGCGGTTGCGAGGCTCCTTCGTTCCCGCTAGTAGGGTTTGGCGCGGGCAGATCTGCGGCTGGGCGCGGCGCTCGATGCCGGGCGCGGCGGCGCCCCGGAGCAGGCCGGCGAGGGTGGCACTCGACGGGCGGCGGGCGGCATGGTGGTGGTGCGGGCCGGTGGTGGCGTCGGCGGCGGTGCCCCCGGCAGCGCTTCCGTGGTGCTCTGGTGGGGGGGCACGACAGCGGTGGTGGTGGGTTGCCCCCACCCAGTCGGGCCCTTGCGGCTGGGTGGCGGCGCTCGGCTCAGGTGGATCCCCCAGTGGCGTCTTCAGGCGGCGGCGAAGACGGCTCCGCAACCCTCCCTCTCCGGCTTCTGGCGGCGGCCGATGACTCCTGATGCTCTAGCCCTTCGAAACGGGGGCGGAACTCGGTTCCGGGGGGAAGTTGGAGCCGACATGGGTGTCGGTCGTGGCCATGGGCCACTTCTCTACCTTCCCCTTCCCCCGGTCGATGTGGTCGCGGCCCTCCTCGAGGCAGCTTGGCCGGCGACGGCTCTGGAGGTGGTTGGGGTCGTGGATCCGGGCAAAGTCGTGGCCTTTGGTGGCTTCGGGGTGGTCTCATGGCGGGGCGGCGGCCCTGGCGGCGGGAGTCATGCGTTGGTCGTGGGCGGGCTGCGCGGCTCGGATGCGGGCAGGCAACCATGACCGCTTGGGCGGCGTGGCTGTGGGTGTTGTCGGACCGGGGCGGCGGAAGTGTTGAAGCACCGGGGTTCATCACCAACCCAGTCTGTGTTTGGTCGACGGTGACGGCGTCCGTGGACGTCGTGTCCTCCTTGCAGGCTCCGTCGTGGTGCTTCTTCCCCTTCCATCTTACTCCGGGTGAAAACTCGATCCTCAGATCGGACGGTGGCGACGTTCATGGTCGTACCTGTGACGCCCGGATAATTAAGCTACAGTAACCCTCTGCTAATGATGCCACGTCACCTCGATTACTATTGTCAAACTCGCGTTGATTCAAAACCGTTTTGAAATTCTAATTTAAAATAAAGTCAAACGGTAAAAGTTTTCAAAAGTCAAATCTAAAATGTTCAAAGTGTAGCAAATAAATCATAGATGATTATGGTGGTGAATCCAAATTAATATAAAATAATCCGTAACTTGGATGGAAAAACTTTGTACATCACTACTGGAATCAGCTAATTTGCCATCTGCCAGCTCTTTGCCGTCTGCTAGCTGACGGCAAAGAAGCTCTTTGCCATCAGCTACCCAAAAGCAGACGGCAAAGAAATGGCAGACGACAAAGAAGCTCTTTGCCATCTGCGAACTCTTTGCCGTCTGCCAGCAGACGGCAAAGAATCTTTGCCGTCCGCTGGCAGACGGCAAAGAGAGAGGTGGCCCCCACCCCCCGCCCGTTTGGAAAAAACTTAACGCCCCACCTCTTTGCCGTCTGCCAGCAGACGGCACAAAGGCAAAAGGGCGGACGGCAAAGAGTGGCGGACGGCAAAGAGGAGACTACCTAACGGCCCGTACCCCCCGCCCGTTACTCTCTGTTCTCTCCCTCTCTCTCCTCGCCGACGCGCCCCACCCCACCGCCGCCGCCCCCACCACTCGCCGCCGCCCGGTCGCCCCACCACCCCGCCGCCCCACCGCCCCCCCCCGCCCGTCGCCACTACCGCCCGGCGCCGTCGCCCACCACCCGTCGCCCCCGCCGCCCCGCCCCCCCCCCCCCCCCGCGCCCCACCGCCCCGGCCCCCCGCCGCCTCACCGCCCCCCCCCGCCCCGGCCCCCCGCCGCCCCGGCCCCCCCACGCCCCACCGCCCCGGTCCCGGCGCCGCCGCCCCAGGCCGCCCCGCACCCCTCCTCCACCGGCCACCTCCTCCACCGCCCCGCCCCCCTCCTCCACCGGCCACCTCCTCCACCGGCCCTGCCCCAGGTGAGCTCTACCTCCTCTTTTTTTTTTCCTTTTTTCCTGTTTTTTTAGTTTTAGGTTTATGTTTAGTTTAGTTTTAGTTTAGTTTTAGGTTTAGATTTAGTTTTTTCCTTTTTTTCCGTTTTATTAGTTTTAGGTTTATGTTTAGTTTAGATTTAGTTTTAGTTTTAGTTTTAGATTTAGGTTTAGTTTTAGGTTTAGTTTTAGGTTTAGTTTAGTTTGAGGAAAGAAGAAGAAGAAGAGAAAAAGAGGAGAGGAGGAGAAGAAGAAGAGGAAAAAGGAAAGGAAGAAGAAGAAGAGGAGGAGGAGAAGAAAAAAGAAGAAGAGGAAGAAGAAGAAGAAAAAAGAGGAGAGGAGGAGAAGAAGAAGAGGAAAAAGGAAAGGAGGAGGAAGAAGAAGAAGAAGAAGAAGGAAAAAAAAGGAAGAAAAGGAAGAAAAGGAAGAAGAGGAAGAAGAAGAAAAGGAAAAAAGAGGAAAAAAACCCGACCCGACACGGCACCCCGACCCCGACCCGGCACCCCGACCCCTAGACCCCGACCCCGACACCCCGACCCCGACACCCCGACCCCGAGCCTGACCCGACACCCCGACCCCGACACAGACACGGCACCCCGACCCCGACCCGGCACCCCGACCCGACACCCCGACCCCGAGACCCCGACCCCGACACCGACACGACACCCCGACACCGACACCCCGACACCGACACCCTGACACCACACCCACCCTTACCCCGACACCGACACGGCACCCCGACCCCGACCCGGCACCCCGACCCGACACCCCGACCCCGAGACCCCGACCCCGAGCCTGACCCGACACCCCGACCCCGACACCGACACGGCACCCCGACCCCGACCCGGCACCCCGACCCGAGACCCCGACCCCGACCCCGACCCCGACACCCCGACCCCGAGCCTGACCCGACACCCCGACCCCGACACCGACACGGCACCCCGACCCCGACCCGACACCCCGACCCCAAGACCCCGACCCCGACCCCGACACGGCACCCCGACACCGACACGACACCCCGACCCCCGACACCTCCCAAAAAGGTGTTCTTTGGCCTTCCAGAAGCCGACGGGGTCATATATTTGTGAATTATTAGTTAGGTCATATATTTTTCGATTTTGTTATGAAAAACATCATATATAATTGTGTTGATCGGGTAGTTTTAAATGTGCAGTTGTTTCATCGCTGCGAGGTTTGGTGTTCGACGACCTCGCCGTGCGTTTGACGAGCTCTGCCCCTTCGTTCGTGGGTGAGCACAAATGACATGTCCTCCTCCCCCATTAATTATTTGATCTATTCGGATGAAACTTGATAGCTAGCTATATATGTGTCTTGAATCATCAGTATGCGTAACCAATATGTGTCTCCCGTTCGAAAGCGTCATAGTTATAAATATGCATGCATTTGCATATTTATAACCTTGATTCTTTCGAATTGTCCAACGCTATCCATGGACAGCCCGAGTATGTTTAGATTGGGTTCGTTTTCCCATATGCTTTGCTCCGGATCCGACGCATAAATTTCGTCAGTGCCTCCCCTGTTGTTCTCCGGGTACACATCCTCTCTGTTTATTGCAGAGACGTGTATGAGGAGAACATCGGGGAGGTGCTGCCGAAATTTTGCGTAGGATCCGGAGCATAGCATGGGAAAATGAACCCAATCTAAACAAACTCGGGTGGGATTAGGACCTATCATTACCTATTAGAGTGTAGGTTGCATGGACGTAATAAAATTGACAAAGTAGATCAACTGATGAATATATACATGGTGAATTATATATATATATATATTTGTTGTGTGTCTAGTAGCTCTGAAAGTCAAGATGAGTGATCGTGTGTGGATGTACACCGGTCACACTGGTCAGAACAAATGGAGCACTGAATGGTTCACAAAAACCAAGGGGTTTGTGCGAGCCGCATTTGCAAATGGCCAGAGGAAAACCTGGTGCCCCTGTTTACGGTGCGGCAATTGGGAAAAGAGGACAGAGGCTGAAATGGGCAAACACCTGCAGAAGAGTGGTTTTACGCCCGATTATACGGTGTGGACATTTCATGGTGAGTCTGCCCAACGTGACCGAGCTGAGGTGGATCGTCGTCGCACCGACGAGCATGGTACCGGGATGGAAAACATGGTGCAAGACTTCGATGATGCTCGGGATTCGGACGAGGAGATGGAGGAATCTGCAAAGGCCTTCAATGAAATGTTGGAGTCTTCAAAACGTCCGCTCCATGAGCACACTGAGCTTTGTCAGTTGGATGCCATCTCACAAGTAATGGCTCTGAAGGCTCAGTTCAACTTGGGCAGAGAATGCTACGATGCAATGATGACAGTATTTGGACGCTTTCTACCCAAAGGCCATGTAATGCCTGCAAACCTGTACCAGTCGGACAAAATCCTCCGTGCACTGAAGATGCCCTATGATAAGATACATGCCTGTGAGAAAGGATGTGTCTTGTTTAGGCTTGACTATGCGGACTTGAACTATTGTCCCATTTGCAAGTCTTCCAGGTATGTTGTGGTAGACAACGGTATGGGTGAGAAGACACAGACCAAAATCCCCGTTAGTGTTCTTCGGTATATGCCAATCGTACCAAGTCTTCAACGTCTTTTCATGGTCGAAGAGACGGCCAGACAGATGACATGGCACAAAACGGGCAAAAGAACCGAACTAGATGCAGATGGGAATCTGATGATTGTACACACATCGGATGGTGTTGCGTGGAAAAAGTTTGATGAATTACATGGTGACAAAGCGGCAGATCCGAGGCATCCTCGAGTCGGCATCAGCACGGATGGGTTCAGTGTGTTCGGTATGACGGCAGCCCAATACAGTTGTTGGCCCGTATTTGTCTTTCCACTCAATCTCCCCCCCGGACAGATTATGCAAAGAAAGAACATTTTCCTGACGTTGATAATTCCAGGGCCCAACTATCTGGGGAAAAATATGAATGTGTACATGCAACTGCTTAAGGACGAATTGCAAGAAGCCTGGGATAATGGGTTCAAGACATACGACGCCTATAGCAAACGGAACTTCATAATGCGTGTCTGGTACATGTACTCGACGCATGACTTGCCGGCGTATGCGCTATTCGTTGGCTGGTGTGTGCATGGAAGGTTCCCGTGCCCCACATGCAAGGGAGCTCTTGAGTTTCGTTGGCTTCAGGCCGGTCGCAAGTTTTCTTGCTTCGACATGCATAGACAGTTCCTGAATCCTCGCCATAAGTTCAGGAAAGACAAGAAGAACTTCATCAGAGGTAGAGTTGTCAAAAACTCTGCACCACCTGCATTGACAGGCCAACAGACCCTGGATCAGTTAAACGCTCTCGAGCCAGATCCAGAGCGTCCAGGGTACTTCAAGGGGTATAATTCTAAGCACGCCTGGACTCACAAAACATGCTTATGGGATCTGCCTTACTTCAAAGACCTCCTTTGCCCACACAACATCGACGTGATGCACACTGAGAAGAATATCGCCGAGGCACTTTTTGGTACATTGTTCGGCATAGATGGGAAGTCAAAGGATAATACTAAGGCTAGAGTCGATCTGGAGGCGCTATGTGATAGGCCGTTACAAAACATGAAAGAACTGAAAGGAAAGCAGAACTGGACCAAGCCAAAGGCATGGTTCAATCTTGGAAGGCCAGCTATGAGGGAAATTATCTTGTGGGTGAAAATGCAGTTGATGTTCCCCGATGGGTATGCAGCGAATCTACAGAGGGGAGCCAGTCTTGATAAATTGAAGATATTTGGTCTCAAGAGTCATGATTGGCACATATGGATTGAGCGGGTGATGCCGGTGATGTTGCGTGGCTTCATCCCTGAGGATGAATGGCTAGTACTGGCAGAACTCAGCTATTTCTTCCGTGTTCTTTGTGCGAAAGAACTATCGCCTGGCGTGCTAGAAGAAATGGAAGAGTTGGCGCCGGAGTTGATCTGCAAGTTAGAGAAGATCTTTCCACCGGGCTTCTTTAATCCAATGCAACATTTGATTTTGCATCTCCCGACCGAGGCAAGATTGGGGGGGCCCGTGCAAAATCGTTGGTGCTACCCAACTGAGAGGATGCAGAAGACGCTTCGACAAAAATGTAAAAATAAACGTAGAATTGAAGCATTGATGGCTGAGGCATTCATCACTGAGGAGGCGGCAAACTTCACGACATCACACTACGAAGCCAAAAATCGTCATTTGCATAATCCGAAGCCTCGGTACAATGCTGACGACCCTAAAAAGGGTGGATCCAACCTCAGCCTATTCAAAGGGAATCTCGCACCAGCCAGTGTTTCAAATCCAGTATCTTTGGATAACGAACAATGGCGGACCATTTCGTTGTATATCTTCAACAACCTGATAGAAGTGCGGCCGTACATCGAGTAAGTTCTCGGTACATAGTTTCGCAACTTCTATTTCCTTTGAACTGCTCTTATTCCTAGAGATTTCATACAGTCGATACGTCGCCTTATTCTCGTATGGAGCGGTGATCCAAAAGGATTCTGTCGAAGAGTATGAGCTTCTCGCAAAGCAAGGAGGCGGCTATCCCGGTTTCATCTCTTGGTTCAAGCAAACGGTAATTTCTATTAGACTTGTAGGCTAATTTGTAGGCGGCTATCCCGGTTTCATTCGCTAATTTGTGCGTAATGCAACAATCCTTTCATATTAAACTTGTAGGCTAATTCAGAGTCTATGGATGCCGAATTGAGACAAGTCGCTAATGGTTTTGACTATAAGGTCCATTCATTTGAAAAATACGACATCAACAGGTATCGCTTTCGTACCTATGGCAAAGAGCTATCTATGGCCGACCGAAAGTCTACAAATTGTTGTGTATCTGCTATCGGCGAAGGAGGTACCGAGTATTATGGGAGAGTTGAAGCAATTTATGAACTTCTATTCTATGGTGAAAACCCACCGAATGTCGTAGTCTTCAAATGTTATTGGTTTCAGCCGAAGGAGACTAGAAGGACTCATGAACATATAGGGCTAGTTGAAATCAACCAAAGCACCCATTTAGATGTTCCTGATGTCTATATTACGGCTCAACAGGCGACCCAAGTATTCTATCTACCGTGGGCCTGCCAAACTAATCCAAATCTGAAAGGTTGGGATGTCGTTTATGAAGTGCCGCCACGTACTAGACTATCTCCCCCAAAGGAAGAGGATTATGAACCTCACATTAACCCAGACACATATGAAGGAGAATTCTTCCAAGAGACACGTCTTTCCAAAAAGCGTTTCAAGAACCGCTATACTTCACCCCAAAACATTGAAGTAGACAGCGACAGTGAATCCGACATCACCCCAGAGGAGGAACAAGAAGAGCCGGAACAAGAAGAGGTTACTGCTGTGGATGACCTGTCATTGCTTGACCAATTACGTCAAGGTGGCCTTCCACATGTTGATGCCACTGAACCCTATGAGCCCATCATTGATTATAGTGATGATGATGATTATGCATTTATTGATGATACTGATCGAGATTATTAGTAGTGTCAGGTATTAAATTTTTTATGTTGTACTTGATGATGATACACTTAAGTGATACACATATTATTATTCATGTCGGTCTTTTTTTTATGTTGTACTAATTTCGTTTACTGTTTGTCATGGCAGGTGTTGAAAGATGGTGGGCGCTGGTCGGGAGCGCGCCAAGGCCCCTTCTTCGTCGGCGCGTGGTCTGAGGTCTTCCATTCCAGACGCACCTCTCCGCCGAGCGTTGCTGGACAGTATGGCCACACCGTCGGGCCCTTCTTCGTCGACCGCGGTGCCCAGCAGGGGACGAGGTAGGAAGAGAGGAGGTGGGGCACGTGGTCGCGGGAGAGGAGGTAGGGTGACTGCTACGGCGCCTTCCTTGCCGCCACCCCCAGCTGTTTCACCCGAGCACGTGACTGCTAGGGTGGACTCGTCCGAGGAGGAGGCTACACGGACTCCGGTCCACGGGTCTTGGGCCCACGAGCCTCGGGTCGACTGGCCTTCGGCCCACGAGAGTTCGGCCCACGAGACCCCGGAGGAGCACACGTCCGGATGGGGTACCTGGCCGGATCAGCCCGAGGAGCCAAGTGGCCATGCTGATGATGGCGGGGAGCCGACTGATCTTGAGGAGGAGGGGGCACCGTCTACCAGCGTGGTGCTACACGGCTCCCATCCGTGCCGGCGACCCGCGAGTAGAGGTGGTTGATTTTCCCTGATGGGGAGAGGTACGTAAGTGCATTTAATATTTTTGTACCTTCTGCATTCACGTTTCTTCAAATAACTAATGCGTTGGCCTTGTCATGTTGCAGGGGTTGGGACCACCATCATAGTGTCCGCCGGCCCAACTCCGTCCTTGGAGTTCTTTGGCGGCAAAACTTCCCGGGGTTTGTCACGTTGCCTGGTGAGGGTCGGCTTCCAGAGCTTGGATTGAGCTGGGAGCACTACGTGGCTGCCCCGGCCCCGCCGGATGAGATTATCGACGGTGTCGTGTGCGACACGAGGGCAGACATGGTGATCAGAAAGTTCTGGGTAATTTCTCCTTTACACATTTAAAAATCTTCAATTAGCTAGTTATTAATTGTACTAATCAATATTGTCTCATTTGATTGCAGACATTCTACAGGTGTGAGGAGGGATACGAGGAGGACGCGGCACATGTTATCGAGAACGTCTGCAAGCGCCTACTCCAGAACTTACGGCACGAGGCTCGGGTGCAGGCTGTTCGAGACTACTACGCCTTGCGTGGTATCAAGAAGACCAAGCCAGCGTGCCGCGATAAGTTCCTGAGTAAGGAGCGGTACATGAAGGTAATTCTTAAGGCCTTCTACTTAAGTTCCTTCATTTAGTAATTCTTAGCCGTAGCGCTCAAGTTTCTATTTGCTAACTTAGGCGCCTCCGAGATGGTGTGCGGATCGGATGGATTGTTGGGAGGTGTTGGTCGATGAGTGGTGCTCAAAAGAATGGCTAGCCCTCCACAACGAGGCCAAGGACAAACGTGCCCAAATGGAAGGTGTGCCACACCATCAAGGCAGCTCCAACTTATATCAGTTCGGGCGCAACTGGGTATGTGGTTTGCTTCATGATTCATGCAATTCATTCATCATGCTAGCTTGAGCCCTTTAATTACTAATTTACATTGTTTCTCTCTTTCAGGCACGCCACAATAAGGTGGATAAGGTGCCAGAGGTGTACGACCTGTATGCCATGGCCCACACTGCCTCTTTCAAGAAAGTCAAGGCTTTCTCTCAGTCTGACCTCGATGATGCAAACAACTTCACCAACATCTCCTCCCACAACAAGCTCGTGAGATATAGAGATGAGGGGAAGGCAAGGAAAGGGGAGGACTTTAACCCGAGCCAGGGTCCCATTGATCCAGAGCTGGTGATGATATCTGGTGGCGGGAGGTCCCATGGCTCCATAGCCATTGGAGATGGACTTATCCGTTGTCCTAGCACTCTCCCGGAGATCAAGGCGCGCCAGTCGAGCTCCGCTCCTGAGATAAGGCCTCGTGAACGGCCAGTGCAACTCGCCATCAAGGTTAGTGATACGTACTCAGTTATCTTTCTCCATTACATTGTGTGCGCTTCCATCAATGATTACAAATGGTCATGTGAGTGGTGTTGCAGGCTGCTATACAGAGTGAGAGAGATAGAACGGAGAAACTTCTGGCGGAGGCGGCGGAGAGGCAGCGGGAGTTGGAGGAGAGGACGACAAAGATGATGGAGGAGGAGAGGGCACGGAATGACATGCAGGCAAGGGCCATGTATGAGCTCCTTGTGGTAAGTTTCTTCTGCAGATTAGGCAAAACATTCATGTAGTGTTTGTCTCATTACTAACTAGTATGACTGAGTCGTCAAAACCAAATGTGCAGTCTGTGTGCGAGAAGACAGGTCAGACCGCTCCGCCGATGCCAGTGATTGCTCCTGGGACCACGGTGAGTTTTATTTGAATGGACATTACTTGCTAGTCTTAACATTTGAGTGTCATCATGCTAACAAGACATTGGAAATGATCTTTGGTGCAGCGTAACTCCAGACAAGCATCGCACGATCCTTCTCCAGCTACCGACATGAGCCAGCCCGCTCCTACACCTCCTGGATCTTGGTAAGTTTATCTAGTGTTTTGCTTAACACATGCATAAAGACCTAGACTTAGCTTTATTTCCTCCAATGCTTACCATAATGACCTAGACTTAGCTTCTTCTCCTCCAAAATGACTTAATAAGCTTACTGACCTCCAAAACCATCCATTTTACCTAAGTTAGCTCTAAAACGATCTGTACTTAGCTTACTGATGTCAAAAATTGCATAATTAGCTTAGTTAGCTCATGCGATCCATTTTACCTAAGTTAGCTCTAAAATGACCCATTTTACCTAGGTTAGCTTATAAATGATCCAGTTCATCCAAGTTAGCTCAAAAATGACCCATTTTACCTAGATTAGCTCCTAAATGATCCATTTTACCTACGTTAGCTTTAAAATGACCCATTTCACCTAGGTTAACTCCAAAATGACCCATCTTACCTAGGTTATCTCATAAACGATCCATTTCAACTAATTTAGCTCATAAACGATCCATTTCACCAAGTTAGCTAAAAAAGATCCATTTCACCTAAATTAGCTCTTAAATGATCCATTTCACCTAAGTTAGCTCAAAAAGATCCATTTCAACTAAATTAGCTCATAAATGATCCATTTCACCTAAGTTAGCTAAAAAACGATCCATTTCAACTAAGTTAGCTCATAAATGATCCATTTCACCTAAGTTAGCTAAAAAACGATCCATTTCACCTTAGTTACCTAAAAAACGATCCATTTGACCTTAGTTAGCTCATAAACGACCCATTTCAACTAAGTTAGCTCATAAATGATCCATTTCACCTTAGCTAGATCATAAACGACCCATTTCAACTTAGTTAGCTCATATATGATCCATTTCACGTAAGTTAGCTCATAAATGACATACTCTTCTTGTTCTAGTCTTCTTCTTGTTCTACTCTTCTTGTTCTAGTCTTCTTCTTGTTCTACTCTTCTTGTTCTAGTCACCTATTTCTAACTTTCTTATTTTGCCATTTTGCAGATTTCATTCACTTCATGGAAGCTACTCTTCTTGTTCTAGTCTTCTTGTTTATGTATGGATGGAACTTTGTTTATGTATGAAGGCTCTTTGTGATATGAATGGAACTTTGTTTATGTATGAAGGAACTTTGTTTATGGATGGAACTTTGTTTATGTATGAAGGAACTTTGTTTATGGTTGGAATTTTGTGATATGAATGCCTGTGAAATATATCTATATATGTCATATATATTTGTTGTGACAATTGTTGGATTTAATAAAAAACAGAAAAAAGAGCCAATATGCAGGCTCTTTGCCGTCTGCCACCGACGGCAACGGGCTCTTTGCCGTCTGCCGCGGACGGCAAAGAAGACACGTGGCATCCAGCTGTGCTTCCTGGGAGCTGACCCATTTGGTCAGTTTGCCTACAGTGGCAGACGGCAAAGAGTAAACGAGTTTTCCGTTAGCGGCGGACGGCAAAGGCCTGCCATGTAGTGACGTGTAGATGACATCATACGGCGGACGGCAAAGACACTAGAAAGTTTGCCGTCCGCTGGCAGACGGCAAAGGCACTAGAAAGTTTGCCGTCCGCGGCGGACGGCAAAGGCCTACCGTTAGCCACTTAACGGACTGAGAGCACAATTATTGCCGTCCGCTCTCTTTGTCGTCCGTGGCAGACGACAAAGGGCATTTGCCGTCAGCCGCCAGGAAGCAGACGGCAAAGTAGCTGTTTACCGTAGCCTACTTTGCCGGAGTATTTTGCCGTCCGCGGCTGACGGCAAAGGCCTTTGCCGTCCGCGGCTGACGGCAAAGGCCTTTGCCGTCCGCCGTTCATGCCTTTGCCGTCCGCCGTGGCAGACGGCAAAATAGCTGATTCCTGTAGTGCATCAAAGTTGCTCAGAACGACGTGACGAATCCGAATACGCAGCCCGTTCGTCAGCCACATGTCCCTAGCATAGCAAACACGCAACTTTCCCCCTCTGGTTCACCTATCCGAAAACGTGAAACACCGGGAATACTTTTCCGGATGTCCCCCCCCTTCGCCGGTATTACCTATCCCTACGTTAGATCACCTCTAGCACCGCGTATTGCCATGTTATGCTTTGTGATGCTTAGATTGCTCTGTTATTTATTGTGTTCCCCTCCGTTACTTCTTTCCGGTAGACCCCGAGACCGCTGCCGGTACCCCTGTGATCGACTACATCGACGACGACCCCTCCTTGCCAGAACAACCAGGCAAACCCCCCCCCTTGATCACCAGATATCACCTATTCTTCTCTATACAGCTTGCATTAGAGTAGTGTAGCATGTTACTGCTTTCGGTTAATCCTATTCTGCTGCATAGCCTATCATTATTGCTACAGTTGTTACCCTTACCTGCTATCCTACTGCTTAGTATAGGATGCTAGTGTTCCATCAGTGGCCCTACACTCTTGTCCGTCTGCCATGCTGTACTACTGGGCCGTGATCACTTCGGGAGGTGATCACGGGTATATACTATATACTTTATATACATGACACATGTGGTGACTAAAGTCGGGTCGGCTCGTTGAGTACCCGCAAGTGATTCTGATGAGGGGGCCGAAAGGACAGGTGGCTCCATCCCGGTAGAGGTGGGCCTGGGTTCCTGACGGCCCCCGACTGTTACTTTGTGGCGGAGCGATAGGGCAGGTTGAGACCACCTAGGAGAGAGGTGGGCCTGGCCCTGGTCGGCGTCCGCGGATACTTAACACGCTTAACAAGATCTTGGTATTTGATCTGAGTCTGGCCATTTGGTCTATACGCACTAACCAACTACGCGGGAACAGTTATGGGCACTCGGCGTCGTGGTATCAGCCGAAGCTCTTTTTGACGTCAGCGACTGAGTGGCGCGCGCCGCATTGGACCGTAAGCTCGCGCTTATATTAAGGGGGCTAGGTCTGCTTTCGGCCGCGTACGCAACGTGCAGGTGTGCAATGGGCGATGGGCCCAGACCCCTGCGCGCATAGGATTTAGACCGGCGTGCTGACCTCTCTGTTGAGCCTAGGTGGGGCTGCGACGTGTTGATCTTCCGAGGCCGGGCATGACCCAGGAAAGTGTGTCCGGCCAAATGGAATCGAGCGTGTTGGGTTATGTGGTGCACCCCTGCAGGGAAGTTTATCTATTCGAATAGCCGTGTCCCTCGGTAAAAGGACGACCCGGAGTTGTACCTTGACCTTATGACAACTAGAACCGGATACTTAATAAAACACACCCTTCCAAGTGCCAGATACAACCCGGTGATCGCTCTCTCTAATAGGGCGACGAGGAGGGGATCGCCGGGTAGGATTATGCTATGCGATGCTACTTGGTGAACTTACCATCTACTCTCTTCTACATGCTGCAAGATGGAGGTGGCCAGAAGCGTAGTCTTCGACAGGATTAGCTATCCCCCTTTTATTTTGGCATTCTGAAGTTCAGTCCACCGATATGGCCCTTTACACATATACCCATGCATATGTAGTGTAGCTCCTTGCTTGCGAGTACTTTGGATGAGTACTCACGGTTGCTTTCTCCCTCTTTTCCCCCTTTCCTTTTACCTGGTTGTCGCAACCAGATGCTGGAGCCCTGGAGCCAGACGCCACCTTCGACGACGACTCCTACTACACCGGAGGTGCCTACTACTACGTGCAGGCCGCTGACGACAGCCAGGAGTAGTTTAGGAGGATCCCAGGCAGGAGGCATGCGCCTCTTTCGATCTGTATCCCAGTTTGTGCTAGCCTTCTTAAGGCAAACTTGTTTAACTTATGTCTGTACTCAGATATTGTTGCTTCTGCTGACTCTTCTATGTTCGAGCACTTGTATTCGAGCCCTCGAGGCCCCTGGCTTGTATTATGATGCTTGTATGACTTATTTATGTTGTAGAGTTGTGTTGTGATATCTTCCTGTGAGTCCCTGATCTTGATCGTACACATTTGCGTGCATGATTAGTGGACGGTCAAATCGGGGGCGTCACAAGTTGGTATCAGAGCCGACTGCCTGTAGGAATCCCCCTTTCATACTCCTTGGCCGAAGTCGAGTCTAGACGTTGCAAAACTTTTACTAACATGGCTGTGCGGCCCATGGGCCCACGTCGCCATTGGGTGGTATTAGGATCTTTTACTCCTCGATCTTTACTCCGAGATTCTGAACTCTCTTCTATTCGGGTTAAACGATTTTTACTAAAATCTAACTTTAGGTTCTCGAAAATACTTTCTCCCGGAGAGCCCCTTCAGTCCAGATGATCTCCGGCTGCACCGGAAGATTTCGAAGATAATCTCCGATATTCTCTTGAGACCTTGTGCCCGTTGCTTTTTCAATTCCCTTCAACCGAAATATCCCTATGGTTAAATACTTACGCCTGTCGTGCTTACTTTTATTCCCAGTCGATCTTGTTATTACAAGATACCCCGAGAATATTTTGTGCCTACTGCCTTGCAGTTTTTGCCACCTGAATAACCCTAAGAATAATTTCTCGCACTTTCCGAGTATCCGCTCATCCCCAGTTGTTCAGGTGTTTCACAAAAGTCTTTGAAATACTATTCAATCCACCGAAAATCCTTAGCAGCTTTATTGCTCTGCAAATACTTGTCTACTTGCATTATGGATGCTTCCCATATATCTGGCAATATTCATTAGTCTCCTTTGACACCGTCATTTTGATCCTGTTGATTCAACATGAGTGTGAATGCACGCAATCATCGGTTGATCCTTTTAAATTATCTATCCGGCTCAGATGTCATTTTGAGCATGAGCTGGTTCTCAACCAATCCAATTGCCGTCGATTGTACCTCTAAGACTATTCAACTTATCCATCCCTAATCAGAACATTTCTTCTGATCCCTTGATTTGAAAATCATAATTCCTTTGCATTTGGGCTCTGGATTAGTCAGTTGTTTCTATAATCCAATGCCTTTGCATTGTTAATTCCTTCTGATTGAGTACCGATACTCACATCAGATTCCTTGTGGTCCGCGAGACCAATTGCTTGGTTATTTTCCGACGGTGTCCTTCATATCCAATAACCTTGTTAGTTCTTCCCCTGATATATAATGCCTTTTGTAAATTGTATCCTCTGTTTTTGTTAACCATGCTCTGCATTCGAGCTTGAGTTATTTTACTCCTGAAGTTTGTGGTATATGTTCCTAAGAAGCCCCGATGGGTTGAACCAATGCCTTCCCTAATCTGTGCAAACCCGAAAGATTTCACAGGTCATACTTATATGGTATTGCACCAGGTAAAACTTTCAACAATTAATGCCATTTTGAAAAGAAACGAGAAGTGAGTGAAAGGTTATGCATTGGAGCAGTGGGAGTCGACCTTGAACTTTGTGTTCATGCCCATGGAAACGATGTAGATCGTATCATTAAAGCTTCTCTTCAAATAAATATTTCCTTGGTATAAGTTTATCTTATATCTGGGATCTGGCATTTTGCAATCGTTGTTCCGGCCATGTTCTCCTTTTAAATACCATTTCTCGGACAAGTTGAAGTACTTGTCTTCTGCAGATCATTCCACCTGTCCAACCCTTACTTTGATCTACCGTCCAGCATTACACTCTGGTATCTCAAGAATACCACGGAACTACATAACTTCTTATGAGTTCTTCATCAACTATTATTCTCGCCAATTCCAATTTCCCTCGGGTTCTGAGTTATTAGTCACTCGAGAACACCGTTAAGTGAATCGATTCCGCACTCCGGTTCAATAACTCTAAGTAATTTTCGTTGCTTATGATTTAATAACCCTTCAAGTCATTCCTAGCCTGATTGGCTATATCATTATCGTACAACTTTTTAACTGTGCTATCTGGTCCTTCTTTCCGAAGCACAATTTTCGACGATGAGCTAAGCTCACATCGACTTTCCTCGTCATATCATTTCGCCTTGAACAACAAGCTTGATTCCGAGTTTGTGTCGTATCTGTGGTTTCAATAACTTTTCGCTCCATCCTTCCTTTTGCTTGATGTCGTCGATGAGTGATTATATCTTCATGAAACCTCTCGACAAATGTGTCATGATCATCATCAACATTCCGAGCTCCTCAAGGATATCAATTGAATTCATGATGAGAAATACCATCCTTGCCCTCGATGATTTGTGTTATCATCGACCACTCGATTGCCTTCCGTTCAACACAAACTTGTCTGTGTTTTGTGTTATACCTTGAGATCCTTGCTATCCAGCATTTGTTCTTCTTTACCTTGGCGTATTACCATCTTTTATGTCAAGAATATCGTGAGAATTTCACCACCTCTTAATAATTCTTGATGCAGGTGATACCTTTTGCCATATCCGTTCATTCCTTGGTCCCCGTGTTATTTCTAATCGGAAAACCGACAATCGAACTATGATGTGCGACTTCAAAACTTCTAGCAACCCTATTGCTTTGAAGTTAATGGTTGACATTTCATCCTTTGACCATGCATTGGTTATCTGATCACCATTCTAACATTGATCATGCGACCTAAGCCCATATTTCGGGTGCACCTTTCAACCAATGTTTAACTGTGTATGTTTTCCTCCAACATACCTCATTATATCATTTGATCTGACAAATGTTATCTCCTTGTTCACATAAGTGTGGAAACCCATCTTTTGGGAATCTCAATGAATTGTCGCTGAGTCCATCAGCCACCTCCTGACCCTCCCCTTGAATTAATGATGAACTCTTGTTTCAGATCTAGCTTCCATGGTTCATTTCCCGAGAATCTTACGATGTCTTCTCGTCAATTTGTGTCGCACTTTTTTCTTCTCAGGCATCCTAAGTCTGAGGTATTGTTACACCAATCAGATCTGAATCTCGGTCAGATATGATGGTTGGAACATATTTCCAAGAGTTATAACATTGGTCTCTACATAACCCGGTAAGGTGGTGTCTTTGCTTAGCACCCCTAGCCAGAGGACCTTTTGTTATAATTTCCTTTTTAGCAAGGTTAACCATTCTTCCATGAGGAAATTGAAAGACTTATTCTATATGTTGTTCCTGATGAATCCTTGTGTATCCAAGTCTGTCTTTTGCTTGAAGACCATGTCAATGCTATCTCGAAGCATGTCTCTGGTACTCCAATTTTCAACAAGAACATTTGAAGCCCAATGCTAAATGTTTCTTGCTCAATTATCCAAACACCCATGCATGGGTAATGTCGTGGAATTCCTCTACCCTTACCTAAATGGTTTTCTGCTGTCTATCCTATCATGGATATCATACTTTGCTTATCCTTGGGAAGGATATACCCTTGAAATATGTGTTTAAACACATTTTCCTTTCCATTATTCTGTTTAATCGGATAATCACACTTTCCTTTCCATTGTTTTGTTTAACCTTTCTGGTGATCTATATGATCTAAGCAGTAATATTCTTCTGCCTATGTAAACACCTAGGTGTACAATCGTGTCGGTAAGACCCTGTTACTATTGTTGATGACATTCCGGTAACCACCGATGGACGAGAACTTTGCCTATTGGTCCGCCTCGTTCAACGAGCAGGATAATGGTTCTCTTCGTCCCTCGCCCTTGGTACCGATGTTGTTGCCGACATAACTGACAGGCTATTCTCTGACATGCCTTGCTTACATGATCGTGTAAGACGCCGTCGCCTTCCTACTTTTAACCCACATGGTGGGCCCATAACCCACAGATCCACAGGATCGAAATCTGACTCTCCTGTACACCCTGTTGTCAAAGTTATTCCTCGAGCTTGACTTCGTATGTAATTCACCGGCCACATGCCTAGTGATCAATTCTGGTATCGGACACAATACTTATTCCCGTTGCTCTGAACCCCTTTCACACTCTGTTTCAGGCAATGAATGATTGCCTATCCGCTTGAAACTTCTTATTGCACCGTCTTACTTTGCTCTCGATGTGTTTCATTTGTTTGACTCGAGAGATACTCATAGGTCCATTCTTCTGGAATACCCACCCTTTAATCTTTCGTAAGTATGATGGAGTTTTCGAAGGAAGGATGCCGACTTCATCATGATGACATGAAGCAGAGAAATGGAGACATCAACATAATGTATCGACCTCTTCGAAGAGAGCAACCAAGACCGAGAAGACAAGATAGAATTTCGTAGCCAAATCTTTCCCCCTTACTCTACCTCTTAAATCCCGGGACGAGATTTTTTTGTAGTGGAGGAGAATTGTGACGCCCGGATAATTAAGCTACAGTAACCCTCTGCTAATGATGCCACGTCACCTCGATTACTATTGTTAAACTCGCGTTGATTCAAACCGTTTTGAAATTCTAATTTAAAATAAAGTCAAATGGTAAAAGTTTTCAAAAGTCAAATCTAAAATGTTCAAAGTGTAGCAAATAAATCATAGATGATTATGGCGGTGAATCCAAATTAATATAAAATAATCCGTAACTCGGATGGAAAAACTTTGTACATCAAAGTTGCTCAGAACAACGAGACGAATCCGAATACGCAGCCCGTTTGTCAGCCACATGTCCCTAGCATAGCAAACACACAACTTTCCCCCTCCGGTTCACCTGTCCGAAAACGCGAAACACCGGGAATAATTTTCCGGATGTTTCCCCCCCTTCGCCGGTATTACCTATCCCTGCGTTAGATCACCTCTAGCACCGCGTATTGCCATGTTATGCTTTGTGATGCTTAGATTGCTCTGTTATTTATTGTGTTCCCCTCCGTTACTTCTTTCCAGTAGACCCCGAGACCGCTGCCGGTACCCCTGTGATCGACTACGTCGACGAGGACCCCTCCTTGCCAGAACAACCAGGCAAGCCCCCCCCTTGATCACCAGATATTGCCTATTCTTCTCTATACAGCTTGCATTAGAGTAGTGTAGCATGTTACTGCTTTCGGTTAATCCTACTCTGCTGCATAGCATGTCATTGTTGCTATAGTTGTTACCCTTACCTGCTATCCCACTGCTTAGTATAGGATGCTAGTGTTCCATCAGTGGCCCTACACTCTTGTCCGTCTGCCATGCTATACTACTGGGCCGTGATCACTTCGGGAGGTGATCATGGGTATATACTATATACTTTATATACATGACACATGTGGTGACGAAAGTCGGGTCGGCTCGTTGAGTACCCGCAAGTGATTCTGATGAGGGGGCTGAAAGGACAGGTGGCTCCATCCCGGTAGAGGTGGGCCTGGGTTCGTGACGGCCCCCGACTGTTACTTTGTGGCGGAGCGATAGGGCAGGTTGAGACCACCTAGGAGAGAGGTGGGCCTGGCCCTGGTCGGCGTTTGCGGATACTTAACACGCTTAACGAGATCTTGGTATTTGATCTGAGTCTGGCCATTTGGTCTATACGCACTAACCAACTACGCGGGAAAAGTTATGGGCACTCAGTGTCGTGGTATCAGCCGAAGCTCTTTTTGATGTCAGCGACTGAGTGGCACGCGCCGCATTGGACCGTAAGCTCGCGCTTGTATTAAGGGGGCTAGGTCTGCTTCCGGCCGCGTACGCAACGTGCAGGTGTGCAATGGGCGATGGGCCCAGACCCCCTGCGCGCATAGGATTTAGACCGGCGTGCTGACCTCTCTGTTGAGCCTAGGTGGGGCTGCGACGTGTTGATCTTCCGAGGCCGGGCATGACGCAGGAAAGTGTGTCCGGCCAAATGGAATCGAGCGTGTTGGGTTATGTGGTGCACCCCTGCAGGGAAGTTTATCTATTCGAATAGCCGTGTCCCTCGGTAAAAGGACGACCCGGAGTTGTACCTTGACCTTATGACAACTAGAACCGGATACTTAATAAAACACACCCTTCCAAGTGCCAGATACAACCCGGTGATCGCTCTCTCTAATAGGGCGACGAGGAGGGGATCGCCGGGTAGGATTATGCTATGCGATGCTACTTGGTGAACTTACCATCTACTCTCTTCTACATGCTGCAAGATGGAGGTGGCCAGAAGCGTAGTCTTCGACAGGATTAGCTATCCCCCTTTTATTTTGGCATTCTGCAGTTCAGTCCACCGATATGGCCCTTTACACATATACCCATGCATATGTAGTGTAGCTCCTTGCTTGCGAGTACTTTGGATGAGTACTCACGGTTGCTTTCTCCCTCTTTTCCCCTTTCCTTTTACCTGGTTGTCGCAACCAGATGCTGGAGCCCTGGAGCCAGACGCCACCGTCGACGACGACTCCTACTACACCGGAGGTGCCTACTACTACGTGCAGGCCGCTGACGACAGCCAGGAGTAGTTTAGGAGGATCCCAGGCAGGAGGCTTGCGCCTCTTTCGATCTGTATCCCAGTTTGTGCTAGCCTTCTTAAGGCAAACTTGTTTAACTTATGTCTGTACTCAGATATTGTTGCTTCCGCTGACTCGTCTATGATCGAGCACTTGTATTCGAGCCCTCGAGGCCCCTAGCTTGTATTATGATGCTTGTATGACTTATTTATGTTGTAGAGTTGTGTTGTGATATCTTCCCGTGAGTCCCTGATCTTGATCGTACACATTTGCGTGCATGATTAGTGTACGGTCAAATCGGGGGCGTCACAAGTTGGTATCAGAGCCGACTGCCTGTAGGAATCCCCCTTTCATACTCCTTGGCCGAAGTCGAGTCTAGACGTTGCAAAACTTTTACTAACATGGCTGTGCGGCCCTTGGGCCCACGTCGCCATTGGGTGGTATTAGGATCTTTTACTCCTCGATCTTTACTCCGGGATTCTGGACTCTCTTGTATTCGGGTTAAACAATTTTTACTAAAATCTAACTTTAGGTTCTCGAAAATACTTTCTCCCGGAGAGCCCCTTCAGTCCAGATGATCGCCGGCTGCACGAGAAGATTTCGAAGATACTCCCCGATATTCTCTTGAGACCTTGTGCCTGTTGCTTTTTCAATTCCCTTCCACCGAAATATCCCTATGGATAAATGCTTACGCCTGTCGTGCTTTACTTTTATTCCCAATCGATCTTGTTATTACAAGATACCCCGAGAATATTTTGTGCCTACTGCTTTGCAGTTTTTGCCACCTGAATAACCCTAAGAATAATTTCTCGCACTTTCCGAGTATCCGCTCATCCCCAGTTGTTCAGGTGTTTCACAAAAGTCTTTGAAATACTATTCAATCCACCGAAAATCCTTAGCAGCTTTATTGCTCTGCAAATACTTGTCTACTTGCATTATGGATGCTTCCCATATATCTGGCAATATTCATTAGTCTCCTTTGACACCGTCATTTTGATCCTGTTGATTCAACATGAGTGCGAATGCACGCAATCATCGGTTGATCCTTTGAAATTATCTATCCGGCTCAGATGTCATTTTGAGCATGAGCTGGTTCTCAACCAATCCAATTGCCGTCGATTGTACCCCTAAGACTATTCAACTTATCCATCCCTAATCAGAACATTGCTTCTGATCCCTTGGTTTAAAAATCATAATTCCTTTGCATTTGGGCTCTGGATTAGTCAGTTGTTTCTATAATCCAATGCCTTTGCATTGTTAATTCCTTCTGATTGAGTACCGATACTCACATCAGATTCCTTGTGGTCCGCAAGACCAATTGCTTGGTTATTTTCCGACGGTGTCCTTCGTATCCAATAACCTTGTCAGTTCTTCCCCTGATATATAATGCCTTTTGTAAATTGTATCCTCTGTTTTTGTTAACCATGCTCTGCATTCGAGCTTGAGTTATTTTACTCCTGAAGTTTATGTTATATGTTCCTAAGAAGCCCCGATGGGTTGAACCAATGCCTTCCCTAATCTGTGCAAACCCGAAAGATTTCACAGGTCATACTTATATGGTATTGCACCAGGTAAAACTGCCCTTTCGAGGAGATCGAAAATCTCTGGTATTGCACCAGGTAAAACTTTCAACAATTAATGCCATTTCGAAAAGAAACGAGAAGTGAGTGAAAGGTTATGCATTGGATCAGTGGGATCGACCTTGAACTTTGTGTTCATGCCCATGGAAACGATGTAGATCGTATCATTAAAGCTTCTCTTCAAATAAATATTTCGTTGGTATAACTTTATCTTATATCTGGGATCTGACATTTTATAATCGTTGTTCCGGCCATGTTCTCCTTTTAAATACCATTTCTCGGACAAGTTGAAGTACTTGTCTTCTGCAGATCATTCCACCTGTCCAACCCTTACTTTGATCTACCGTCCAGCATTACACTCTGGTATCTCAAGAATACCACGGAACTACATAACTTCTTATGAGTTCTTCATCAACTATTATTCTCGGCAATTCCAATTTCCCTCGAGTTCCGAGTTATTAGTCACTCGAGAACACCGTTAAGTGAATCGATTCCGCACTCCGGTTCAATAACTCTAAGTAATTTTCGTTGCTTATGATTTAATAACCCTTCAAGTCATTCCTAGCCTGATCGGCTATATCATTATCGTACAACTTTTTAACTGTGCTATCTGGTCCTTCTTTCCGAAGCACAATTTTCGACGATGAGCTAAGCTTACGTCGACTTTCCTCGTCATATCATTTCGCCTTGAACAACAAGCTTGATTCCGAGTTTGTGTCGTATCTGTGGTTTCAATAACTTTTCGCTCCATCCTTCCATTTGGTTGATGTCGTCGATGAGTGATTATATCTTCATGAAACCTCTCGACAAATGTGTCATGATCATCATCAACATTCCGAGCTCCTCGAGGATATCAATTGAATTCATGATGAGAAATACCATCCTTGCCCTCGATGATTTGTGTTATCATCGACCACTCGATTGCCTTCCGTTCAACACAAACTTATTTGTGTTTTGTGTTATACCTTGAGATCCTTTCTATCCAGCATTTGTTCTTCTTTACCTTGGCGTATTACCATATTTTATGTCAAGAATATCATGAGAATTTCACCACCTCTTAAGAATTCTTGATGCAGGTGATACCTTTTGCCATATCCGTTCATTCCTTGGTCCCCGTGTTATTTCTAATCGGAAAACCGACAATCGAACTATGATGTGCGACTTCAAAACTTCTAGCAACCCTATTGCTTTGAAGTTAATGGTTGACATTTCATCCTTTGACCATGCATTGGTTATCTGATCACCATTCTAACATTGATCATGCTACCTAAGCCCATATTTCGGGTGCACCTTTCAACCAATGTTTAATTGTGTATGTTTTCCTCCAGCATACCTCATTATATCATTTGATCTGACAAATGTTATCTCCTTGTTCACATAAGTGTGGAAACCCATCTTTTGGGAATCTCAATGAATTGTCGCTGAGTCCATCAGCCACCTCCTGACCCTCCCCTTGAATTAATGATGAACTCTTGTTTCAGAACTAGCTTCCATGGTTCATTTCCCGAGAATCTTACGATGTCTTCTCGTCAGTTTGTGTCGCACTTTTTTCTTCTCAGGCATCCTAAGTCTGAGGTATTGTGACACCAATCAGATCTGAATCTCGGTCAGATATGATGGTTGGAACACATTTCCAAGAGTTATAACATTGGTCTCTACATAACCCGGTAAGGTGGTGTCTTTGCTTAGCACCCCTAGCCAGAGGACCTTTTGTTATAATTTCCTTTTTAGCAAGGTTAACCATTCTTCCATGAGGAAATTGAAAGACTTATTCTATATGTTGTTCCTGATGAATCCTTGTGTATCCAAGTCTGTCTTTTGCTTGAAGACCATGTCAATGCTATCTCGAAGCATGTCTGTGGTACTCCAATTTTCAACAAGAACATTTGAAGCCCAATGCTAAATGTTTCTTGCTCAATTATCCAAACACCCTTGCATGGGTAATGTCGTGGAATTCCTCTACCCTTACCTAAATGGTTTTCTGCTGTCTATCCTATCATGGATATCATACTTTGCTTATCCTTGGGAAGGATATACCCTTGAAATATGTGTTTAAACACATTTTCCTTTCCATTGTTCTGTTTAATCGGATAATCACACTTTCCTTTCCATTGTTTTGTTTAACCTTTCTGGTGAGCTATATGATCTAAGCAGTAATATTCTTCTGCCTATGTAAACACCTAGGTGTACAATCGTGTCGGTAAGACCCTGTTACTATTGTTGATGACATTCCGGTAACCACCGATGGACGAGAACTTTGCCTATTGGTCCGCCTCGTTCAACGAGCAGGATAATGGTTCTCTTCGTCCCTCGCCCTTGGTACCGATGTTGTTGCCGACATAACTGACAGGCTATTCTCTGACATGCCTTGCTTACATGATCGTGTAAGATGCCGTCGCGTTCCTACTTTTAACCCACATGGTGGGCCCATAACCCATAGATCCACAGGATCGAAACCTGACTCTCCTGTACACCCTGTTGTCAAAGTTATTCCTCGAGCTTGACTTTCGTAACCAAATCTTTCCCCCTTACTCTACCTCTTAAATCCCGGGACGAGATTTTTTGTAGTGGAGGAGTGATGCCCGGATAATTAAGCTACAGTAACCCTCTGCTAATGATGCCACGTCACCTCGATTACTATTGTTAAACTCGCGTTGATTCAAAACCGTTTTGAAATTCTAATTTAAAATAAAGTCAAATGGTAAAACTTTTCAAAAGTCAAATCTAAAATGTTCAAAGTGTAGCAAATAAATCATAGATGATTATGGCGGTGAATCCAAATTAATATAAAATAATCCGTAACTCGGATGGAAAAACTTTGTACATCAAAGTTGCTCAGAACGACGAGACGAATCCGAATACGCAGCCCGTTCATCAGCCACATGTCCCTAGCATAGCAAACACACAAATTTCCCCCTCCGGTTCACCTGTCCGAAAACGCGAAACACCGGGAATACTTTTCCGGATGTCCCCCCCCCTTCGCCGGTATTACCTATCCCTGCGTTAGATCACCTCTAGCACCGCGTATTGCCATGTTATGCTTTGTGATGCTTAGATTGCTCTGTTATTTATTGTGTTGCCCTCCGTTACTTCTTTCCGGTAGACCCCGAGACCGCTGCCGGTACCCCTATGATCGACTACATCGACGACGACCCCTCCTTGCCAGAATAACCAGGCAAGCCCCCCCCCCCCCCTTGATCACCAGATATTGCCTATTCTTCTCTATACAGTTTGCATTAGAGTAGTGTAGCATCTTACTGCTTTCGGTTAATCCTATTCTGCTGCATAGCATGTCATTGTTGCTACAGTTGTTACCCTTACCTGCTATCCTACTGCTTAGTATAGGATGGTAGTGTTCCATCAGTGGCCCTACACTTTTGTCCGTCTGCCATGCTATACTACTGGGCCGTGATCACTTCGGGAGGTGATCACGGGTATATACTATACACTTTATATACATGACACATGTGGTGACTAAAGTCGGGTCAGCTCATTGAGTACCCGCAAGTGATTCTGATGAGGGGCTGAAAGGACAGGTGGCTCCATCCCGGTAGAGGTGGGCCTGGGTTCCTGACGGCCCCCGACTGTTACTTTGTGGCGGAGCGACAGGGCAGGTTGAGACCACCTAGGAGAGAGGTGGGCCTGGCCCTGGTCAGCGTTCGCGGATACTTAACACGCTTAACGAGATCTTGGTATTTGATCTGAGTCTGGCCATTTGGTCTATACGCACTAACCAACTACGCGGGAACAGTTATGGGCACTCGGTGTCGTGGTATCAGCCGAAGCTCTTTTTGACGTCAGCGACTGAGTGACGCGCGCCGCATTGGACCGTAAGCTCGCGCTTGTATTAAGGGGGCTAGGTCTGCTTCCGGCCGCGTACGCAACGTGCAGGTGTGCAATGGGCGATGGGCCCAGACCCCTACGCGCATAGGATTTAGACCGGCGTGCTGACCTCTCTGTTGAGCTTAGGTGGGGCTGCAACGTGTTGATCTTCCGAGACCGGGCATGACCCAGGAAAGTGTGTCCGGCCAAATGGAATCGAGCGTGTTGGGTTATGTGGTGCACCCCTGCAGGGAAGTTTATCTATTCGAATAGCCGTGTCCCTCGGTAAAAGGACGACCCGGAGTTGTACCTTGACCTTATGACAACTAGAACCGGATACTTAATAAAACACACCCTTCCAAGTGCCAGATACTACCCGGTGATCGCTCTCTAACAGGGCGACGAGGAGGGGATCGCCGGGTAGGATTATGCTATGCGATGCTACTTGGTGAACTTACCATCTACTCTCTTCTACATGCTGCAAGATGGAGGTGGCCAGAAGCGTAGTCTTCGACAGGATTAGCTATCCCCCTTTTATTCTGGCATTCTGCAGTTCAGTCCACCGATATGGCCCTTCACACATATACCCATGCATATGTAGGGTAGCTCCTTGCTTGCGAATACTTTGGATGAGTACTCACGGTTGCTTTCTCCTTCTTTTCCCCCTTTCCTTTTACCTGGTTGTCGCAACCAGATGCTGGAGCCCTGGAGCCAGACGCCACTGTCGACGACAACTCCTACTACACCGGAGGTGCCTACTACTACGTGCAGGCCGCTGACGACAGCCAGGAGTAGTTTAGGAGGATCCTAGGCAGGAGGCCTGCGCCTCTTTCGATCTGTATCCCAGTTTGTGCTAGCCTTCTTAAGGCAAACTTGTTTAACTTATGTCTGTACTAAGATATTGTTGCTTGCGCCGACTCGTCTATGATCGAGCACTTGTATTCGAGCCCTCGAGGCCCCTGGCTTGTATTATGATGCTTGTATGACTTATTTATGTTGTAGAGTTGTGTTGTGATATCTTCCCGTGAGCCCCTGATCTTGATCGTACACATTTGCGTGCATGATTAGTGTACGGTCAAATCGGGGGCATCACAGTACCCTTCCTGGAGGCACCGTCTTGGAGTCCTCGGTCCGGCATGTCCGTTACACATCCTCCCGGACGATCGCTCCTCGTGGTGGTGTTCTCCGTCGGCTCTTAGCGGTTTCGTTTTGCTCATCTTTTAGGTGCTTTGTAGTCGTTGTGGTTGTGTATCGGTGCCCGGCATTCATGTATCTTGCCTTGGATGTGTGGTGTGCTTTTGTATCGGATGCTTTGTTGTTGTGGTTCGTGCTTTATAATATAAAGCGGGGGAAAACCCTTTTTCGTAACATACCTCTTGAATTCAATAAGCGTGTTGTACAACTGGTCTTTGATCGGCTCATTAAAGAACCAAATCTTGGTCTGCATAATTGACGCACCTGACCATCGTTTCGTTGATGAAATCGAGCCGCAAGCATGGCATTATTTTTCACAACCTTTTCATGACCTGACTCCTTAACTGGCTAAGCTTTAGTAGCATCAACCATCGACGGTGTCACGTCCGTATCAGGTTCGTTCGTTACATGTCGATGCATGGGCACAGCAAAAGCAAAGCAGACAACTAGCTTACGTATACACATTAATTGATCTAAGTTGATTCCTCGCCAGTGTTAGCTCTCAACTCAGACGCGCAGCGACATGGATGCAGCTGCCGGCCGGAGTCGCCGCGCACGGCCTCGACACAAAATAGTGAGCTCGTGCCCTGCTAACTGAATGGGAAGAAAACAGGAAAAAAAAATCAACGGCCTAACTAATTATTCAAGAGCCAGAAGCGCATCAGGGAGAGCTTGCTTTATACACGAGCGAGCTAGTAAGAGGCTAGCTTTGTACATGAGAATTACCGTGTTGGGCGCTGCTTCGGCTGGAAGGGGTGGCGTCATGGCCGACAGCCACCGCGGAGAGTCAAAACCACTACACGTCTGCGGAAAACCATCCAAAGAGACTAAACTTATCCGGTATTAAAAGTTGAGGGATTAAGTTTATCCAGTTTTAAATATTGAGGGACTAAGAATTGCTGGTTTCACAGCTTGGAGACCATTTCTATATTATTGAAAAAGTTGAGGGACGAAAATATACTTATCCCTTTTTTTTGGTGTGTTTGGTTAACTTAGAAAGTGAACATACGCTAACTTGGAAAATACACACGTACTACGTTGAAAACAACTACACACTACACACATACTACACACACCAACTGCAAAGTACACGTACATGAACGTGAGCGATGTTGGTGAAGACCACGTTGATGAAGACCCTGGCAATGAAATGTCGGCGATGGCGTTGTGCGGCGTGTCAACAGTAATGCGTCGCTTGGAGGCGTCCCTCGCGGCGATAAAGTATCGACACATCGCCACCGCCTCGTCCATAGATGGACAACTAGCGTCCTCAGACAGATTTTTCTGCAAGATGCGACTTCGACAACGGCAAGACCGCGTCACGACGACGGCATCGACCGCGTCATCCACGGCGGCACGACTGCATCGACACGACATCACTATAGTCACGACCCTAACACGTCGACACTGTCGTGGCGTGATTTCAGACAGGACACATGGATATTGGAATTTAGATCACACAAAGCTGATGATGTCCTGTGTTACTAGAGCAGAGAGGGAACTGAGGCCAACCAAAGTGCAAATGAACTATGTATAAATTTAAGAGAACCTTTAAATTTCTCCCAAGATAAATAGTCATCCTAGCTGGTGGTTGGTGAAGAACCGAAGTCCCCGTAACGCTTGTGGCATGTGCACACCATCAGCCTTGGTCCTTGGCTCTTTCTTACCCCACGTAGCTTGCAAGATCTAAGAAAGCGGTGCAAACTTGCTAGTGTTTTCCTTCGGTACTGATCGAAATGGGATGCATGGGGAATTCGAGCATCACCCTCAGAGACCTGACATGTTCTGTAAGCATGTCTATACTCTACACTAAGATCACTTTCGTGTAGCAGGGAGATGTTAATTGACAGACGATGTGGGTATCCAACAGTCAGTTTCACAAATGATGTGGCAAGAGAGAACAAGAATCCGGGATGTAGTTCTTCGTCGAGTGTCGTTTCACAATTCTCCTTCGGAACTTAGCAAATGAATGGCTTAATCATCCGAGCATTGACCATACAGTGCGGCACCTAGAAATATCGGTCGAAGAATGGTGGGTCAACCGATCCGGTGTCTCCGCCCCCAATAGAAAGGCCATGCTATCCCTCAATATTCTCATTAATTGTACCGTATAGAAGGAAAGGAACACCCAAGTATTTCGCCACAATAGCACCATGGATAATCTTGACGAGAGCATCAAATGTGAGGCGAAGCTTTGGATCCCAGTGGGTGCGAAGAAATTTGGAACAATTATATCAGGAGAGTAACATATTCGTGCATTGTGGTGTCTTGTAACTCAAACTCTATTCTCTTCTTAATTAATAGATGAGGCGTATCTTTTGTCTTCATTAAAAAAAACAGTCAGTTTCTGGTTTGCGGTTTCATTTCAAAAAAGAAAAGAAAAAAAATCTCTGCTCTATATGTCTCTCAACCTGTGAAGGATCGGAGCTCAACTCATCTTATGTATGTGCCGGATATGTCCTAGGACAGCGTCTTTTCTGGCATGAGCAACACTTTCCTGCCTATCGTGTCAGTAAACTGAAAGGAAATTACACGTGGAAAAGAGTAAACAGCCGTGCCGCTTGGCAATCCACGGAAACATTTAGTTGATTTGTTGTATCATATTAATAATGTTTCCTTCTTGTGAGGAACGTGCACAAGTGAAAACGAACATTCTTGAAATAAATAATAGACGTGGAACAAAAGTACAATCACAACAATTTCCAACTTCACATGTTAATTCATAGGAAAAACATGCATATCTACATGTCTTCCATCATGTAGATGTTGATTCCACTCATGCATACGCCCTCTGGTTGAGAGAGAGGGGCAGATGCACCGTGCAAACTAGGAAGATCGCTGGAGGTAGCTGGTGGCCCCCAATTACTAACTAATCTTGATCAGTTTTAGATAATTAAGGATGGACAAAAGTACCGTTTTTAGGGAATTTATTGGGGGTGTATGGAAGCACGTCTCAGAGCGTTTATTGGTTCCCTACCAGTGTACGGATACCTGAGTGGGATAACCGGCTAACTGTGGTTGAAGAACTAAAGTCCCAGACGCTTCTGCATGGCGTTCTTAAGTAAGGCACCTGTCGTCTTCCTCCTTACTTATAGCTCACAAGACTTGGAAACAGTTCTTCATATTGTGCTTTAGACTAGTGAAAGTAACAAAGGTAGTAACATCACACATATCTAGATAAAATAGATGATGTGACAAGCAATAAATAAAAAAATGGAGGAAAGTGATAACATAGCTAGTAACATCACACATATCAAGGCAAAATTAGTCAATAGCCTAATAGATGAAGTGTTGCATGTTACCACACATATATTACTCCCCACTATAAAGGTAGTAACATAGACTAATAACATGTGCATGTTACTAGTCTATATTACTACCCATTATTGTGGTCAGTCTTAGATTTTCATGTTTTTGTCTCAGAGGATGAGAGCGGGGAAGGGTTGATGAGGACATTGAGTAGCACTATGATGCACTGAATTGGGATGCATGGGGAATTGGAGCACTGCCTATACTACACCGAGGCTCTATGTCTACAGTACAATTTTTTGAGGGGTGCGGACGAATGCTGATTGATTACTCGTAAAGTCTTGTCATCCTGAGATTGTGCCCATCTGGTTCGCATTTTTGCTCGGCGTGACTTCTTGCTGCATTCTTCGCATCAGTTTGTGAAGGGCTGAGAATCCTGAAATCCCTCTTATCTGCAATCTAAAGCCTATGTCTCAGCTTGTCCAATAGGCTAGCTTTACCGGAATACTGACTATATACAACCGCTTTGCTATTTTCCTTTTGTGAATGAACCGCTTGGCAATTTAGGCCAATACTTAATTGATTTCTTGTATTCTTAAGGAAAATTTTCATCCGTAATTCAGCTCATGGACATTCACTCAAAATAAATCATGTCTCATAGTTGTTGTGAGGCATGTGCTCTATGGAGGTTTTCTAAAGGGTGCCTGCTTTTGAATTCAAAGTCAAATCCCCCGATATCGTAATTTCTTTTAGTGAATGGAAATCTGATGAGTCCGATGTCAGGCCAAGATATAACCACTGAAGCTAGTATGGGTGCATGTCACCAGAATTCCACCACCACTTCGCCATTTTCTTAGTTTGTGGGTAGCGGGATCCGTCATCGACGCAACTCAAGATGTTGACTTGGTCTGTGTGAGTGTCTGTGGCATTTTCTCATCTATGTTGACTTTGTCTTTCTGAGCTAGCTTCTTTCTCCGTCGGCAGGGCGCGGTTCCACGCACTTTGATGGCGGATAGCGTGGGAGGAGCGGTACGATACCGCCTCATCCACGGCAAGCATGATGCCCGTGCCGCCGTGCTCAACAGCGTGCCGGTCTGGAACAACTTGTCACTCCTCTGTGAGTCAGTGGCGGCGCTGGGGTCTTCCTGGATATTCCCTGGAATACCCAAGATTTAGGGCAAAAAAATCAATATACATATGTAATACTGGCCCAGCCCAAACAGAGGACAAAGCGTCACGCAGCGAACCAGACATGTGTCTGGTTGTACGCGCTGGCGAGGAACCGAGCAAGCGAGCACAAGTTCCCAGTCTCCCTCCCCATCCCCCAATTCCCAAACCTAGCGGCCGGCGCCGCGGCGGCGGGTGGCGCGTGGGCGGAGGGTGGCGCGTGGGTGGCGGCGAATCCAGGTCCGGCCGGCCCTCTCCTTCCCTCCCCTCTGCAGTACTGCCCTTCCGGCCTCGGCTTCCGGGCTCGGGTAGTCCAGCTCCGTCCCTCCCCTGCCCGAACTTCATCTGGTCCGCCTCCGGTTTCCTCCGCCTCCGAGATCCGGCCGGCCTCCAGTGCTCCCTCGACGGCTCCACTGCTGACCGTCTCCTTCCCGAACTGCATCTGGTCCGCCTCTGGTATTTTTTGGCTTTTTGCCCTCTGTTTTTTAAGAAATCTGAAGATTTGTTTGTACGCTGAAATTGAACTAAATGGACATTGGAGTTTGAAGAAGAAGGATGTTTATGTGATGGATTTGATGCTACATTGCCACTGCCACTGATTTCTACTTTGTTTATGTGATTGTGATGTAGATGAAGAAGAAAGATGTTAGCTTGTTTGAATTGTGGGGCAAATCTTCAAAGGCAAGGAAAATAAGTTCTACATCCACATCAACTCCTCTTTCCGTTGAGGTTGAGAGCAACCTGCAGCTAGCACTAGTGCATACACATGACGAAGCTCCGCAACCGGAGAGGGAGAGAGGCTCCCGTCCCCAATTGTAGAAGATGATGAAGCGGTTGATGAAGATGAGGAACCAAGTCCCCAATTTGAAGCAGATTTGAAGGCTCTGGAACGTGTTCCTGGCAAGCGACTTGCCATATCTTCATATCATGTCAATGACCAGGATGTAGTTAGAAGGAGATACATTGACTTGGGAGCTTGTCAACCAAAGAGTCACAAATTTGAGATCAGAGATTTTAGTGGACATCCCCGCCGCTTTTGCCCATCTTGGTTTAAGGATCATATGTGGCTTGAGTACAGTGTGAAAGAAGAGGCTGCTTTCTGCTTTGTTTGCTTTTTGTTCAAGGATAAAACAAAAAGTCCCGGAGGAGATGCATTTGTGAATGGTGGGTTTAATAATTGGAACATGAAATCAAGATTGAAGAGGCATATTGGTACTGTCAGTAGTGCTCACGCTGAAGCTCAAGAAAAATATGATATGTTCACTACGCCTACAACATCAATTATTGAGTCTATTGCTTCAAACACCACACAATACAAGGCTTTGTATAAATAGTGTTTGACATGAACACTCAAGTGTGTGAGATTTCTGTTGCGCCAAGGCTTGGCATTTAGGGGGCATGATGAAAGTGAAGCAGAGTCGCTAAATAAAGGAAATTTCCTTGAGCTTCTAAATTGGCTAGCAGGAAATTTTGAAGAGGTTGTCATGGTTGTTCTCAAGAATGCTCCACGGAACTGCAAGATGACTCACCATGACATACAACTAGAGGTGATAAAATGTTGTGCACAAGAGACTACTAAACTAGTCATTGAAGAACTTGATGGTGGTCATTTTGCAATACTTGTAGATGAGTCTAGTGATGTGTATCAGAATGAACAGTTGGCTGTTTGCTTGCATTATGTTGATAAGAAAGGAAGGTTGGTTGTAAGATTTCTTGGTCTTGCTCATGTTTAAGATACCACCTCTTTGACACTAAAAGCTGCAATTCAGAAAATGCTTATGGACTACAATTTGACCATTGCAATGGTTCGTGGGCAAGGATATGATGGAGCTAGTAATATGAGAGGTAATGCTAATGGCCTGAAAAAACTGATTATGGATGAGTCCCCTTCTGCCTACTATATTCATTAGTTTGCCCATCAATTACAATTAACTCTTGTTGTTGTTGCTAAGGAGAGTGACTGTACTTGGTTCTTTCAGCAGCTTGCACACTTGTTAAATGCTCTTGGCATGTCTTGTAAAAAGACGAGAATGCTTCGAATAGCTCAGGCTGAAGAACTCATTGATGCACTGGAATTGGAAGAAGTAGAAACAGGGAGTGGGTTGAATCAGGAAATGGGTTTGGGAAGGCCATGTGATACATGTTGGGGCTCTCACTTCAAAACTATGAACCATGCCATCTCTATGTATGGTGCACTACGACAAGTCCTTCGCAAGATTGGAGACGAGTACCATTGTGCGGAGGCACAAGCGGCTCTATCCATAGAGACAATATTTCGATCATTTGAGTTTGTTTTCATGGCACACTTGATGCAAGAAATATTTGGATACACAGATGAGTTGTGTAGAGCTTTGCAAAAGCAAGATGAAGATATTGTACATGCTATTGAGCTTGTTAGTGACACAAAGTATTACTTGGAGGCTTTGAGGACCGATGCTGGATAGGATGATTTTCTCACAAAGGTCACATCTTTTTGTACAAAGCATAAAATCAAAGTTGTTGATATGGTGGGTCCTTACTTTCCCGTTGGCCGGCCTAGAAGGGTTTTATGTAATGGTGTGATCAATTACCACCACTTCAAGGTTGATATGTTTGTGGGTGTCATTGATAGGCAAATCAGTGAGCTGAATGGCAGGTTTGATGAGGTAAACACGGAGCTACTTTCTTGCATGGCAGCATTTTGTCCACTTCATCTATTTGCTGCTTATGACCAAGAGAAGTTGGTTAGGCTTGCTACAAAGTTTTATGCTTCCAATTTTACAAGTGATGAACTGACAAGACTTCCATGGCAACTAAACATGTATGTTACTAATGTGCGTAGAGATGAAAGGTTTCAAAACCTGAAAAATCTATGCCAGCTTTCAGTTATGCTTGTTGAGAAAAACAAGCATGAACAATATCATATTGTTTACAAGCTTCTTAAGTGGGTATTGATTCTCCCAGTAGCTACTGCTAGTGTTGAAAGGGTATTCTCTTCAATGAGCTATGTGAAAAATAAGCTAAGAAACAAAATGGGTGATACGTCTCCAACGTATTTATAATTTTTGATTGTTCCATGCTATTATACTATCTATCTAGGATGTTTTATATGCTATTTTATATGATTTTTGGGACTAACCTATTGACCTAGAGCCCAGTGCCAGTTTCTGTTTTTTCCTTGTTTTTGAGTTTTGCAGAAAAGGAAAACCAAACGGAGTCCAATTGACCTGAAATTTGATGGAGATTATTTTTGGACCAGAAGAAGCCCATGGAGTATCTGAGATGGACCAGAGGAGTCCCGAGGCACCCACGAGGGTGGGGGCGCACCCTACCCCCCTGGGCGCCCCCTACCTCGTGGCCGCCTCGGGGACCCCCCTGACTTGTTCCCGACTCCAACACCTCTTATATAACCCCAAACTTCCAGAAAGAAACCTAAATCGGGAGTTCCGTCGCTGCAAGCCTCTGTAGCCACCAAAAACCAATCGGGACCCTGTTCCGGCACCCTACCGGAGGGGGGAATCCCTGTCCGGTGGCCATCTTTATCATCCCGACGCTCTCCATGATGAGGAGGGAGTAGTTCACCCTCGGGGCTGAGGGTATGTACCAGTAGCTATGTGTTTGATCTCTCTCTCTCTCTTGTGTTCTTGAGGTGATACGATCTTGATGTATCGCGAGCTTTGCTATTATAGTTGGATCTTATGATGTTTCTGTTGGGGAACGTAGTAATTTCAAAAAAATTCCTACATACACGCAAGTTCATGGTGATGCATAACAACGAGAGGGGAGAGCGTGTCCACGCACCCTCGTAGACCGAAAGCGGAAGCGTTAGCACAACACGGTTGATGTAGTCGTACGTCTTCACGATCCGACCGATCAAGTACCGAACGCACGACACCTCCGAGTTTTGCACACGTTCAACTCGATGACGTCCCTCGAACTCCGATCCAGCCAAGCTTTGAGGAAGAGTTCCGTCAGCACGACGGCATGGTGACGATGATGATGTTGCTAACGATGCAGGGCTTTGCCTCAGCACCGCTACGATATTATCGAAGTGGATTATGGTGGAGGGGGGCACCGCACACGGCTAAGAGATCCAAGGGATCAATTGTTGTGTCTCCAAGGGGTGCCTCCCTCCCCGTATATAAAGGAGTGGAGGATGGGGAGGGGCCGACCACCCTAGGCGCGCCCCATGAGGAGTCCTACTCCCACCGGGAGTAGGACTCCCCCCTTCCATGTGGGAGTAGGAGAGGAGAGGGAAGGAGAGAGAGGGGGAAAGGAAAGGGGGGCGCCGCCCCCCTCGTTGTCCAATTCGGACTGGGGGGAAGGGGGCGCGCGGCTGCCCTTGGCTGCGCCTCCTCTTCTCCACTAGGGCCCAATAGGCCCATTAGTCTCCACGGGGGGTTCCGGTAACCCCCGGTACTCCGGTATATGCCCGATACTCCCCGAAACCATTCCGGTGTCCGAACATAGTCGTCCAATATATTGATCTTTATGTCTCGGCCATTTCGAGACTCCTCGTCATGTCCGTGATCACTTCCGAGACTCTGAACAACCTTCAGTACATCAAAACACATAAACTCATAATATAACCGTCATCAAACTTTAAGCGTGCGGACCCTACGGGTTCGAGAACTATGTAGACATGACCGAGACACGTCTCCTGTCAATAACCAATAGCGGAACCTGGATGCTCATATTGGCTCCTATATATTCTACGAAGATCTTTATCGGTCAAACCGCATAACAACATACGTTGTTCCCTTTGTCATCGGTATATGTTACTTGCCCGAGATTCGATCGTCGGTATCTTAATACGTAGTTCAATCTCGTTACCAGCAAGTCTCTTTACTCATTCCGTAATACATCATCCTGCAACTAACTCATTAGTTGCAATGCTTGCAAGGCTTATAGTGATGTGCATTACCGAGTGGGCCCAGAGATACCTCTCCGACAATCGGAGTGACAAATCCTAATCTCGAAATACGCCAACCCGACAAGTACCTTCGGAGACACCTGTAGAGCACCTTTATAATCACCTAGTTAAGTTGTGACATTTGGTAGCACACAAAGTGTTCCTCCGGTAAACGGGAGTTGCATAATCTCATAGTCATAGGAACATGTATAGGTCATGAAGAAAACAATAACAACATACTAAACGATCAAGTGCTAAGCTAACGGAATGTGTCAAGTCAATCACATCATTCTCCTAATGATGTGATCCCGTTAATCAAATGACAACTCTTTGTCTATGGCTAGGAAACATAACCATCTTTGATCAACGAGCTAGTTAAGTAGAGGCATACTAGTGACACTCTGTTTGTCTATGTATTCACACATGTATCATGTTTCCGGTTAATACAATTCTAGTATGAATAATAAACATTTATCATGATATAAGGAAATAAATAATAACTTTATTATTGCCTCTAGGGCATATTTCCTTCAGTCTCCCACTTGCACTAGAGTCAATAATCTAGATTACACAGTAATGATTCTAACACCCATGGAGCCTTGGTGCTGATCATGTTTTGCTCGTGGAAGAGGCTTAGTCAACGGGCCTGCAACATTCAGATCCGTATGTATTTTGCAAATCTCTATGTCTCCCACCTGGACTTGATCCCGGATGGAGTTGAAGCGTCTCTTGATGTGCTTGGTTCTCTTGTGAAATCTGGACTCCTTTGCTAAAGCAATTGCACCAGTATTGTGACAAAAGATCTTCATTGGACCCGATGCACTAGGTATGGCACCTAGATCGGATATGAACTCCTTCATCCAGACTCCTGCATTTGCTGCTTCTGAAGCAGCTATGTACTCCGCCTCACATGTAGATCCCGCTACGACGCTTTGTTTAGAACTGCACCAACTGACAGCTCCATCGTTCAATATAAACACGTATCCGGTTTGCGATTTAGAATCGTCCGGATCAGTGTCAAAGCATGCATCGACGTAACCATTTACGACGAGCTCTTTGTCACCTCCATAAACGAGAAACATATCCTTAGTCCTTTTCAGGTATTTCAGGATGTTCTTGACCGCTGTCCAGTGATCCACTCCTGGATTACTTTGGTACCTCCCTGCTAAACTAATAGCAAGGCACACATCAAGTCTTGTACACAACATTTTATACATGATAGAGCCTATGGCTGAAGCATAGGGAACATCTTTCATTTTCTCTCTATCTTCAGAAGTGGTCGGGCATTGAGTCTTACTCAACTTCACACCTTGCAACACATGAAAGAACCCTTTCTTTGCTTGATCCATTTTGAACTTCTTCAAAACTTTGTCAAGGTATGTGCTTTGTGAAAGTCCAATTAAGCGTCTTGATCTATCTCTATAGATCTTGATGCCCAATATATAAGCAGCTTCACCGAGGTCCTTCATTGAAAAACTCTTATTCAAATATCCCTTTATGCTATCCAGAAATTCTATATCATTTCCAATCAACAATATGTCATCCACATATAATATCAGAAATGCTACAGAGCTCCCACTCACTTTCTTGTAAATACAGGCTTCTCCAAAAGTTTGTATAAAACCATATGCTTTGATCACACTATCAAAACGTTTATTCCAACTCCGAGAGGCTTGCACCAGTCCATAAATGGATCGCTGGACCTTGCACACTTTGTTAGCTCCCTTTGGATCGACAAAACCTTCCGGTTGCATCATATACAACTCTTCTTCCAGAAATCCATTCAGGAATGCAGTTTTGACATCCATTTGCCAAATTTCATAATCATAAAATGCGGCAATTGCTAACATGATTCGGACAGACTTAAGCATCGCTACGGGTGAGAAGGTCTCATCGTAGTCAATCCCTTGAACTTGTCGAAAACCTTTTGCAACAAGTCGAGATTTATAGACAGTAACATTACCGTTAGCGTCAGTCTTCTTCTTGAAGATCCATTTATTCTCGATGCAAGTCAACCAAAGTCCATACTTTGTTCTCATACATGGGTCCCATCTCACATTTCATGGCCTCAAGCCATTTTGCGGAATCCGGGCTCACCATCACTTCTTCATAGTTCGTAGGTTCGTCATGGTCTAGTAACATAACCTCCAGAACAGGATTACCGTACCACTCTGGTGCGGACCTCACTCTAGTTGACCTACGAGGTTCGGTAGTAACTTGATCTGAAGCTTCATGATCATCATCATTAACTTCCTCACTAATTGGTGTAGGTGTCACAGGCACCGGTTTCTGTGATGAACTACTTTCCAATAAGGGAGCAGGTACATTTACCTCATCAAGTTCTAGTTTCCTCCTACTCACTTCTTTCGAGAGAAACTCCTTCTCTAGAAAGGATCCATTCTTGGCAACGAATGTCTTGCCTTCAGATCTGTGATAGAAGGTGTACCCAACAGTTTCCTTTGGGTATCCTATGAAGACACATTTCTCCGACTTGGGTTCGAGCTTATCAGGTTGAAGCTTTTTCACATAAGCATCGCAGCCCCAAACTTTAAGAAACAACAACTTTGGTTTCTTGCCAAACCACAGTTCATAAGGCGTCGTCTCAACGGATTTTGATGGTGCCCTATTTAACGTGAATGCGGCCGTCTCTAAAGCATAACCCCAAAACGATAGCGGTAAATCGGTAAGAGACATCATAGATCGCACCATATCTAGTAAAGTACGATTCCGACGTTCGGACACACCATTATGCCGTGGTGTTCCGGGTGGCGTGAGTTGCGAAACTATTCTGCATTGTTTCAAATGTAGACCAAACTCGTAACTCAAATATTCTCCTCCACGATCAGATCGTAGAAACTTTATTTTCTTGTTACGATGATTTTCAACTTCACTCTGAAATTCTTTGAACTTTTCAAATGTTTCAGACTTATGTTTCATTAAGTAGATATACCCATATCTGCTTAAATCATCTGCGAAGGTGAGAAAATAACGATACCCGCCGTGAGCCTCAACATTCATTGGACCACATACATCAGTATGTATGATCTCCAACAAATCAGTTGCTCGCTCCATAGTTCCGGAGAACGGCGTTTTAGTCATCTTGCCCATGAGGCACGGTTCGCAAGTACCAAGTGATTCATAATCAAGTGATTCCAAAAGTCCATCAGTATGGAGTTTCTTCATGCGCTTTACACCAATATGACCCAAACGGTAGTGCCACAAATCAGTTGCACTATCATTATCAACTCTGCATCTTTTGGCTTCAACATTATGAATATGTGTATCACTACTATCGAGACTCAACAAAAATAGACCACTCTTCAAGGGTGCATGACCATAAAAGATATTACTCATATAAATAGAACAACCATTATTCTCGGATTTAAATGAATAATCGTCTCGCATCAAACAAGATCCAGATATAATGTTCATGCTCAACGCTGGCACCAAATAACAATTATTTAGTTCTAAAACTAATCCCGAAGGTAGATGTAGAGGTAGCGTGCCGACGGCGATCACATCGACTTTGGAACCATTTCCCACGCGCAACGTCACCTCGTCCTTAGCCAGTCTTCGCTTAATCCGTAGTCCCTGTTTCGAGTTGCAAATATTAGCAACAGATCCAGTATCAAATACCCAGGTGCTACTGCGAGCTCTAGTAAGGTACACATCAATAACATGTATATCACATATACCTTTGTTCAGCTTGCCATCCTTCTTATCCGCCAAATACTTGGGGCAGTTCCGCTTCCAGTGACCAGTCTGCTTGTAGTAGAAGCACTCAGTCTCAGGCTTAGGTCCAGACTTGGGTTTCTTCTCTTGAGCAGCAACTTGTTTGCTGTTCTTCTTGAAGTTCCCCTTCTTCTTCCCTTTGTCCTTTTTCTTGAAACTGGTGGTCTTATTGACCATCAACACTTGATGCTCCTTCTTGATTTCTACCTTCGCAGCCTTTAGCATTGCGAAGAGCTCGGGAATCGTCTTATCCATCCCTTGCATGTTATAGTTCATCACGAAGCTCTTGTAGCTTGGTGGCAGTGATTGAAGAATTCTGTCAATGATGCTATCATCCGGAAGATTAACTCCCAGTTGAATCAAGTGATTGTTATACCCAGACATTCTGAGTATATGCTCACTGACAGAACTATTCTCCTCCATCTTGCAGCTGTAGAACTTATTGGAGACTTCATATCTCTCAATCCGGGCATTTGCTTGAAATATTAACTTCAACTCCTGGAACATCTCATATGCTCCATGACGTTCAAAACGTCGTTGAAGTCCCGGTTCTTAGCCGTAAAGCATGGCACACTGAACAGTCGAGTAGTCATCAGTTTTGCTCTGCCAGACGTTCATAACATCTGGTGTTGCTCCTGCAGCAGGTTTGGCACCTAGCGATGCTTCCAGGACGTAATTCTTCTGTGCAGCAATGAGGATAGTCCTCAAGTTACGGACCCAGTCCGTGTAATTGCTACCATCATCTTTCAACTTTGCTTTCTCAAGGAACGCATTAAAATTCAATGGAACAACAGCACGACCCATCTATCTACAACAACATAGACATGCAAAATACTATCAGGTACTAAGTTCATGATAAATTTAAGTTCAATTAATCATATTACTTTAGAACTCTCACTTAGATAGACATCCCTCTAATTAACTAAGTGATCACGTGATCCAAATCAACTAAACCATGTCCGATCATCACGTGAGATGGAGTAGTTTTCAATGGTGAACATCACTATGTTGATCATATCTACTATATGATTCACGCTCGACCTTTTGGTCTCAGTGTTCCGAGGCCATATCTGCATAGGCTAGGCTCGTCAAGTTTAACCCGAGTATTCTGCGTGTGTAAAACTGGCTTGCACCCGTTATAGATGGACGTAGAGCTTATCACACCCGATCATCACGTGGTGTCTCGGCACGACGAAATTTGGCAATGGTGCATACTCAGGGAGAACACTTTTATCTTTAATTTTAGTGAGAGATCATCTTATAATGCTACCGTCAATCAAAGCAAAATAAGATGCATAAAAGATAAACATCACATGCAATCAATATAAGTGATATTATATGGCCATCATCATCTTGTGCTTGTGATATCCATCTCCGAAGCACCGTCATGATCACCATCGTCACCGGCGCGACACCTTGATCTCCATCGTAGCATCGTTGTCATCTCGCCAACTATTGCTTCTACGACTATCGCTACCGCTTAGTGATAAAGTAAAGCAATTACATGGCGATTTCATTGCATACAATAAAGCGACAACCATATGGCTCCTGCCAGTTGCCGATAACTTGGTTACAAAACATGATCATCTCATACAATAAATATATAGCATCATGCCTTGACCATATCACATCACAACATGCCCTGCAAAAACAAGTTAGACGTCCTCTACTTTGTTGTTGCAAGTTTTACGTGGCTGCTACGTGCTGAGCAAGAACCGTTCTTACCTACGCATCAAAACCACAACGATAGTTCGTCAAGTTAGTGTTGTTTTAACTTTCTCAAGGACCGGGCGTAGCCACACTCGGTTCAACTAAAGTTGGAGAAACTAACACCCGCCAGCCACCTGTGTGCAAAGCACGTCGGTAGAACCAGTCTCGCGTAAGCGTACACGTAATGTCGGTCCGGGCCGCTTCATCCAACAATACCGCTGAACAAAAGTGTGACATGCTGGTAAGCAGTATGACTTGTATCGCCCACCACTCACTTGTGTTCTACTCGTGCATATAACATCAACGCATAAAACCTGGCTCGGATGCCATTGTTGGGGAACGTAGTAATTTCATAAATATTCCTACGCACACGCAAGATCATGGTGATGCATAGCAACGAGAGGGGAGAGTGTGTCCACGTACCCTCGTAGACCGAAAGCGGAAGCGTTAGCACAACGCGGTTGATGTAGTCGTACGTCTTCATGATCCGACCGATCAAGTACCGAACGCACGGCACCTCCGAGTTCAGCACACGTTCAACTCGATGACGTCCCTCGAACTCCGATCCAGCCGAGCTTTGAGGGAGAGTTCCGTCAGCACGACGGCTTGGTGACGATGATGATGTTGCTACCGACGTAGGGCTTCGCCTAAGCACCGCTACGATATTATCGAGGTGGATTATGGTGGAGGGGGGCACCGCACACGGCTAAGAGATCCAAGGGATCAATTGTTGTGTCTCCAAGGGGTTCCTCCCTCCCCGTATATAAAGGAGTGGAGGAGGGGGAGGGGCCGGCCACCCTAGGCGCGCCCCATTAGGAGTCCTACTCCCACCGGGAGTAGGACTCCCCCCTTCCATGTGGGAGTAGGAGAGGAGAGGGAAGGAGAGAGAGGGGGAAAGGAAAGGGGGGCGCCGCCCCCTCCTTGTCCAATTCGGACTGGGGGGAAGGGGGCGCGCGGCTGCCCTTGACCGCCCCTCCTCTTCTCCACTAGGGCCCAATAGGCCCATAAGTCTCCCCGGGGGGTTCCGGTAACCCCCCGGTACTCCGGTATATGCCCGATACTCCCCGAAACCATTCCGGTGTCCGAACATAGTCGTCCAATATATTGATCTTTACGTCTCGACCATTTCGAGACTCCTCGTCATGTCCGTGATCACATCCGAGACTCCGAACAACCTTCGGTACATCAAAACACATAAACTCATAATATAACCGTCATCGAACTTCAAGCTTGCGGACCCTACGGGTTCGAGAACTATGTAGACATGACCGAGACACGTCTCCGGTCAATAACCAATAGCGGAACCTGGATGCTCATATTGGCTCCTACATATTCTACGAAGATCTTTATCGGTCAAACCCCATAACAACATACGTTGTTCCCTTTTGTCATCGGTATGTTACTTGCCCGAGATTCGATCGTCGGTATCTTAATACCTAGTTCAATCTCGTTACCGGCAAGTCTCTTTACTCGTTCCGTAATACATCATCCCGCAACTAACTCATTAGTTGCAATGCTTGCAAGGCTTATAGCGATGTGCATTACAGAGTGGGCCCAGAGATACCTCTCTGACAATCGGAGTGACAAATCCTAATCTCGAAATACGCCAACCCAACAAGTACCTTCGGAGACATCTGTAGAGCACCTTTATAATCACCCAGTTACGTTGTGACATTTGGTAGCACACAAAGTGTTCCTCCGGTAAACGGGAGTTGCATAATCTCATAGTCATAGGAACATGTATAAGTCATGAAGAAAGCAATAGCAACATACTAAACGATCAAGTGCTAAGCTAACGGAATGGGTGAAGTCAATCACATCATTCTCCTAATGATGTGATCCCGTTAATCAAATGACAACTCTTTGTCTATGGCTAGGAAACATAACCATCTTTGATCAACGAGCTAGTCAAGTAGAGGCATACTAGTGACACTCTGTTTGTCTATGTATTCACACATGTATCATGTTTCCGGTTAATACAATTCTAGCATGAATAATAAAAATTTATCATGATATAAGGAAATAAATAATAACTTTATTATTGCCTCTAGGGCATATTTCCTTCAGTTTCTCGCCCCCTACTCTCTTGTAATGGATTGAGTTTTCCCTTTGAAGTTATCTTATCGGATTGAGTCTTTAAGGATTTGAGAACACTTGATGTATGTCTTGCATGTGCTTATCTGTGGTGACAATGGGATATTCATGTGATCTACTTGATGTATGTTTTGGTGATCAACTTGCGGGTTCCGTGACCTCGTGAACTTATGCATAGGGGTTGGCACACGTTTTCGTCTTGACTCTCTGGTAGAAACTTTGGGGCACTCTTTGAAGTACTTTGTGTTGGTTTGAATAGATGAATCTGAGATTGTGTGATGCATATCGTATAATCATACCCACGGATACTTGAGGTGGCATTGGAGTATCTAGGTGACATTAGGGTTTTGGTTGATTTGTGTCTTAAGGTGTTATTCTAGTACGAACTCTATGATAGATCGAATGGAAAGAATAGCTTCGTGTTATTTTACTACGGACTCTTGAATAGATCGATCAGAAAGGTTAACTTTGAGGTGGTTTCGTACCCTACAATAATCTCTTCGTTTGTTCTCCACTATTTGTGACTTTGGAGTGACTCTTTGTTGCATGTTGAGGGATTGGTATATGATCCAATTATGTTATTATTGTTGAGAGAACTTGCACTAGTGAAAGTATGAACCCTAGGCCTTATTTCCTAGCATTGCAATACCGTTTGTGCTCACTTTTATCGCTTGTTACCTTGCTGTTTTTATAATTTCATATTACAAAAAATCATACCTACCATCCATACTGCACTTGTATCACCATCTCTTCGTCGAACTTGTGCACCTATACAATTTACCATTGTATTGGGTGTGTTGGGGACACAAGAGACTCTTTGTTATTTGGTTGCAGGGTTGTTTGAGAGAGACCATCTTCATCCTACACCTCCCACGGATTGATAAACCTTAGGTCATCCACTTGAGGGAAATTTGTTACTGTCCTACAAACCTCTGCACTTGGAGGCCCAACAACATCTACAAGAAGAAGGTTGCGTAGTAGACATCAAGCAGTTTCTGGCGCCGTTGCCGGGGTGGTGAGTGCTTGAAGGTATATCTTTAGATCTTGAAATCGAATCTTTTCGTTTCTTGTTTTATCACTAGTTTAGTTTATAAAAGAAAACTACAAAAAAATGGAATTAAGGTTGCCTCATATGCTTCATCTTTTTAATATCTTTCATGAAAATAAGGATTCTGATAATTGTGCCAAAGTGTTAGAAGAAGAATGCATTAAAATGTTTGGCACTAAGTCTTTGTATGATGAGCATGATTGCAATGTTGTTAGTATGAATTCCTTGAATATCCATGGTGCTAATGATATGCAAAGCTACAAGCTTGGGGATGCTATGTTTGATGAAGATGATATTTTTAGTCCCCCAAGTTTTGATGAGCAAATTTATTATGATGATAGCATGCCTCTTATTTATGATGATTATATTGATGAAAGAGGGTTTGGAAGAGTGTCAAATTTAGGAAGTAATGATCCCACTATTTTGGAGGATGTTGAATATTATTGTGATAATTATGAAAGTGGATTTGGAGAGGTCATGACTTTATTTAGTGATGAATCCACTATTTCGGAAGAGGTTCCAATTGATTATGAGAACAAAGTTGCTATCTATGATGATTATTGTAATGACTTGTATGCTATTAAGAATAATGATAATCATGAAACTTGTCATCATAATTTTAGTTTTCTATTGGATTATGCTTCACATGATAGTTATTTTGTTGAGTTTGCTCCCACTACTATTGATGAGAATAAATTTGCTTATGTGGAGAGTAGTAAAATTTGTATGCAAGTAGATCATGAAAAGAATGCTTTATGTGCTGGTTATATGGTTGAATTCATTCATGATGCTACTGAAAATTATTATGAGGGAGGAATATATGCTTGTAGGAATTGCAATAATTTCAAGTTTCCTCTCTATGTGCTTAAAGTTTTAAAGTTATGCTTGTTTTGTCTTCCTATGCTAGTTGATTATTGTTCCCATAAGTTATTTTCTCACAAAATCCCTATGCGTAGGAAGTGGGTTAGTCTTAAGTGTGATAGTCATATTCTTCATGATGCTCTCTTTATGTTTCAATTCTTATCTTTTATGTGAGCATCATTGAAATCATCATGCCTAGCTAGGGGCGTTAAACGTTAGCGCTTGTTGGGAGGCAACCCAATTTTATTTTTGTTCTTTGAATTTTGCTCCCGTTTAGTAATAAATAATTCATCTAGCCTATGTTTAGATGTGGTTTTATGTTTTAATTAGTGTTTGTGCCAAGTAGAACCTTTGGGAAGACTTGGGTGAACTCTATGTGATCTGCTGTAAAAAAAATAGAAACTTTAGCGCTCACGAGATTAGCTGCCATTTTTTACTCGAGAGTGCTTTTAGGTTGATTCTTTTTTAAGAAGATTAATAGACAAATTTCCCACGTCCACAAATTTATTTCAGAATTTTTGGAGTGACAGAAGTATTAGAATGATACAGATTACTACAGACTGTTCTGTTTTTGACAGATTCTGTTTTCTATGTGTTGTTTGCTTATTTTGATGAATCTATGAGTAGTATCGGAGGGTATGAACCATAGATAAGTTGGAATACAGTAGATATTACACCAATATGAATTTAGAATGAGTTCACAACAGTACCTAAGTGGTGATTTATTTTCTTATACTAATGGAGCTTACGAGTTTTCTGTTAAGTTTTGTGTTGTGAAGTTTTGAAGTTTTGGGTAAAGATTCGATGGACTATGGAATAAGGAGTGGCAAGAGCCTAAGCTTGGGGATGACCAAGGCACCCCAAGGTAGTAATCAAGGATAACCAAGAGCCTAATCTTGGGGATGCCCCGGAAGGCATCCCTTCTTTCGTCTTCGTTCATCGGTAACTTTACTTGGAGCTATATATTTATTCACCACATGGTGTGTGTTTTGCTTGGAGCGTCTTGTATGATTTGAGTATTTTTTTAGTTTACCACAATCATCCTTGCTGTAAACTCCTTTTGGGAGAGACACACATGAATCGGAATTTATTAGAATACTCTATGTGCTTCACTTATATCTTTTGAGCTAGAAAATTTTGCTCTAGTGCTTCACTTATATGTTTTTAGAGCACGGTGGTGGTTTTATTTTATAGAAATAATTGATCTCTCATGCTTCACTTATATTATTTTGAGAGTCTTTTAGAACAGCATGGTAATTTTCTTTGGTTAAAATTTTAGTCCTAAAGTGATGAGCATCCAAGATAGGTATAATAAAAACTATCATATAAAGTGCATTGAATACTATGAGAAGTTTGATACTTGATAATTGTTTTGAGATATGAAGATGGTGATATTAGAGTCATCCTAGTTGAGTAGTTGTGAATCTGAGAAATACTTGTTCTGAAGTTTGTGATTCCCGTAGCATGCACGTATGGTGAACCGTTATGTGATGAGGTCGGAGCATGATTTATTTATTGATTGTCTTTCTTATGAGTGGCGGTCGGGGACGAGCGATGGTCTTTTCCTACAAATCTACCCCCCTAGGAGCATTCGTGTAGTACTTCATTTCGATAACTAATAGATTTTTTCAATAAGTATGTGAGTTCTTTATGACTAATGTTGAGTCCATGGATTATACGCACTCTCACCCTTCCACCATTGCTAGCCTCTCTAATACCGCACACCTTTCGCCGATATCATACACCCACCATATACCTTCCTCAAAACAGCCACCATACCTACCTATTATGGCATTTACATAGCCATTCCGAGATATATTGCCATGCAACTTAGCACCGTTCCGTTTATTATGACACGCTTCATCATTGTCATATTGCTTTGCATGATCATGTAGTTGACATCGTATTTGTGGCAAAGCCACCACTCATAATTCTTTCATACATGTCACTCTTGATTCATTGCATATCCCGGTACCCCGCCGGAGGCATTCACATAGAGTCATATTTTGTTCTAAGTATTGAGTTGTAATTTTTGATTTGTAAGTAAATAAAAGTGTGATGATCATCATTATTAGAGCATCGTCCCATGTGAGGAAAGGATGATGGAGACTATGATTCCCCCACAAGTCGGGATGAGACTCTGGACTAAAGAAAAGAGAGAAAGAAAAGAGGCCATAAAAAAAAGAAGGCCCAAACAAAAAAATTGAGAGAAAAAAGAGAGAAGGGGCAATTCTACTATCCTTTTACCATACTTGTGCTTCAAAGTAGCACCATGATCTTCATGATAGAGAGTCTCCTATGTTGTCACTTTCATATACTAGTGGGAATATTTCATTATAGAACTTGGCTTGTATATTCCAATGATGGGCTTCCTCAAAATGCCCCAGGTCTTCGTGAGCAAGCAAGTTGGATCACTACAAAAAAAGACACATCCGTGACATTTTGGGCCGAACGAAAATCTTTTCTGTCATACTTATGACACTTCTATGACGATAATTGTGACAAAACACGGTATCATCATAGATGTGGTGGGGTCCTACTTCTATGACAAAAATTCATGACAGAAAATGGGCTTTTCGTCCTGGGCGGGCCGGAGACGCAGCTGCATGACATTCTTTGGGCCGTCCATGACGGAAAAAACTGTGGTAGGAGCGAGGGCAAGGAAAATATCGGGGTGTCCCCGGTTACGGTGGGTGGCCGGGGGCCAGCGATGCGCGTTTCTCTCGTACGTACGCGCGTGTGTGCGAGGCGTTGGGCTCTAACTGAACCCTAGCGAGGCGTTGGGCTCTAACTGAACCCGAGCGATTGGACTACAGGCTACGCGTTAGTGAACCCGAGCGATCGATCGATGGCTGTTAACTGAATCCGATCGAGCGATTCCTTTGCTACTGCTGCTAACTGAAGCCGATCGATGCTGCCTCTGGATGAACAGTGAGCGTTGCTGGGGGGTTTGGATGAACAGTTCCCGGTGGGGGTGGATGAACAGGACCCCGTGGCGTTGCCTCTGGATGAACAGGACCCCGATCCTTCGACCCGGTTGGGGCTGGATGAACAGGACCCCGTGGAGGGCAGGATGAACAGGACCACCCCGTGGGGGGCAGGATGAACAGTAGACGGTGGAGGGCTGGATGAACAGGAGCCCGTGGAGGGGTGGTTGAACAGGAGCCCGTGGAGAGGGCTGGTTGAACAGTAGCTGGTGTAGTAGCGCGCGGTGGAGGCTAGATGAACAGGAGCCCGTGGATGAACAGGAGCCCGTGGATGAACAGTTGCAGGTGGAGGCTGGAGGATGTCGACGGTGGATGAACAGTAGCCCGTGGAGGCTGGAGGGGGTCGACGGTGGAGATGAACAGTATCCCATGGAGTCCCGTTTTGCGGTATGCCACACCCCTCCTGATGAACAGGACCCCCGTTTCGACCGTAGTGCTCCAACACAAGTCCGTTTCCTCCGTTTTGCGGTACGCCACACCCCTCCCGATCAACAAGACCCTCGTTTCGACCGTAGGAGGTCCATTTCCTCCGTTTTGCGGTACGCCAGACCCCTCCCGATGAACAGGATCCCGTTTCGAACGTGGCCGGTCGAACACAAGGCCGTTTCCTCCGTTCTGCGGTACGCCAGGCCTCGTTTCCCTCGGCTGTTCCGTCCAAGCCCTCCCGATGAACACGACGACGCATTCCGTTCCGACCCAGCCGGTTGGCTCCCCATGAACACGACGACTACGCAGTTTTTCCATTCCGACCTAGCCATGTACACGAGCCCTGGCCGTACGTATGCGTGAGTAGGCGTTCGAGACCCTGCCCATATGTACGTACGTGGCCGTATTTTCTTTCTTCACCCTGGCCGCTGTATGTACGTGTACATGCTACGTGCACGCCTCTACTACGACACGTGCGCGCCTCTACAACGACCAGTATGTACATACACGTTCGCGACCAGAATGACAACGCTACGTACGCTTTGACCAGGTGGGTCCCGACTGTCAGGCACTTCCTTACCTGTGAAGATGTAGCTGGTGGGTGCTACCTCTTGAGCATTGCGTTGGTTTTCCCTTGAAGAGGAAAGGGTGATGCAGCAAAGTAGCGTAAGTATTTCCCTCAGTTTTTGAGAACCAAGGTATCAATCCAGTAGGAGGCCACGCACGAGTCCCTCGCACCTACACAAACAAATAAATCCTCGCAACCAACGCAATAAAGGGGTTGTCAATCCCTTTACGGTCACTTACGAGAGTGAGATCTGATAGATATGATAAGATAATATTTTTGGTATTTTTATGATAAAGATGCAAAGTAAAATAAAAGGCAATAAAAATAGTTTAAGTGTTGGAAGATTAATATGATGGAAAATAGACCCGGGGGCCATAGGTTTCACTAGTGGCTTCTCTCAAGAGCATAAGTATTACGGTGGGTGAACAAATTACTGTTGAGCAATTGATAGAATTGAGCATAGTTATGAGAATATCTAGGTATGATCATGTATATAGGCATCACGTCTGAGACAAGTAGACCAACTCCTGCCTGCATCTACTACTATTACTCCACACATCGACCGCTATCCAGCATGCATCTAGAGTATTAAGTTCATAAGAACAGAGTAACGCTTTAAGTAAGATGACATGATGTAGAGGGATAAACTCATGCAATATGATATAAACCCCATCTTGTTATCCTCGATGGCAACAATAAAATACGTGCTTTGCTGCCCCTACTGTCACTGGGAAAGGACACCGCAAGATTGAACCCAAAGCTAAGCACTTCTCCCATTGCAAGAAAGATCAATCTAGTAGGCCAAACCAAACTGATAATTCGAAGAGACTTGCAAAGATAACCAATCATACATAAAAGAATTCAGAGAAGATTCAAATATTGTTCATAGATAAACTTGATCATAAACCCACAATTCATCGGTCTCAACAAACACACCGCAAAAGAAGATTACATCGAATAGATCTCCACAAGAGAGGGGGAGAACATTGTATTGAGATCCAAAACGAGAGAAGAAGCCATCTAGCTAATAACTATGGACCCGAAGGTCTGAGGTAAACTACTCACAAATAATCGGAGAGGCTATGGTGTTGATGTAGAAGCCCTCCGTGATCGATGCCCCCTCCGGCGGAGCTCCGGAGAAGGCCCCAAGATGGGATCTCACGGGTACAGAAGGTTGCGGCGGTGGAATTAGGTTTTTGGCTCCGTATCTGGTAGTTTGGGGGTACGTAGGTATATATAGGAGGAAGAAGTACGTCGGTGGAGCAACGTGGGGCCCACGAGGGTGGAGGGCGGGCCCCCCTACCTCGTGCCCTCCTGGTTGATGTCTTACGTAGGGTCCAAGTCCTCTGGATCACGTTCGTTCTGAAAATCACGTTCCCGAAGGTTTCATTCCGTTTGGACTCCGTGTGATATTCTTTTTCTGCGAAACTCTGAAATAGGCAAAAAAAAACAACAATTCTGGGCTGGGCCTCCAGTTAATAGGTTAGTCTCGAAAATAATATAAAAGTGTATAATAAAGCCCAATAATGTCAAAACAGAATATAATATAGCATGGAATAATCAAAAATTATAGATACGTTGGAGACGTATCAAGCATCCCCAAGCTTAATTCCTGCTCGTCCTCGAGTAGGTAAATGATAAAAACAGAATTTTTGATGTGGAAAGCTAGTTGGCATAATTTCAATGTAATTCTCTTAATTGTGGTATGAATATTCAGATCCGAAAGATTCAAGACAAAAGTTTAATATTGACATAAAAATAATAATACTTTAAGCATACTAACTAAGCAATTATGTCTTCTCAAAATAACATGGCCAAAGAAAGTTATCCCTACAAAATCATATAGTCTGGCTATGCTCTATCTTCACCACACAAAGTATTTAAATCATGCACAACCCCGATGACAAGCCAAGCATTTGTTTCATACTTTTAATGTTCTCAAACTTTTCAATCTTCACGCAATACATGAGCGTGAGCCATGGACATAGCACTATATGTGGAATAGAATGGTGGTTGTGGAGAAGACAAAAAGAGGGAGAAGATAGTCTCACATCAACTAGGCGTATCAACGGGCTATGGAGATGCCCATTAATAGATATCAATGTGAGTGAGTAGGGATTGCCATGCAACGGATGCACTAGAGCTATAAGTATATGAAAGCTCAACAAAAGAAACTAAGTGGGTGTGCATCCAACTCGCTTGCTCATGAAGACCTAGGGCATTTTGAGGAAGCCCATAATTGGAATATACAAGCCAAGTTCTATAATGAAAATTTCCCACTAGTATATGAAAGTGATATCATAGGAGACTCTCTATCATGAAGATCATGGTGCTACTTTGAAGCACAAGTGTGGTAAAAGGATAGTAACATTGTCCCTTCTCTCTTTTTCTCTCAAAATATGACTCTATGTGAATGCCTTCGGCAGTGTACCGGGATATGCAATAAATCAAGAGTGACATGTATGAAAGAATTATGAATGGTGGCTTTGCCACAAATACAATGTCAACTACATGATCATGCGAAGCAATATGACAATGATGAAGCGTGTCATAGTAAACGAAACGGTGGTAAGTTGCATGGCAATATATCTCGGAATGGCTATGGAAATGCCATGGTAGGTAGGTATGGTGGCTGTTTTGAAGAAGGTATATGGTGGGTGTATGATACCAGCGAAAAGTGCGCGATATTAGAGAGGCTAGCAATGGTGGAAGGAAGAAAAGTGCGTATAATCCATGTACTCAACATTAGTCATAAAGAACTCATATATGTATTGCAAAAATCTAAAAGTTATCAAAGCAAAGTATTACGCGCATGCACCTAGGGGGATAGATTGGTAGGAAAAGACCATCGCTCGTCCCCGACCGCCACTCATAAGGAAGACAATGAATAAATAAATCATGCTCCGACTTCATCACATAACGGTTCACCATACGTGCATGCTACGAGAATCACAAACTTTAACACAAGTATTTCTCTAATTCAAAACTACTCAACTAGCATGACTCTAATATCACCATCTCCATATCTCAAAACAATTATCTAGTATCAAACTTCTCATAAGATTCAACACACTCATAAGATTTTTTTACTAATCTTGAATGCCTATCATTGTTAAAGCAAACAACCATGTTGTTTTGTAGGACTCTCAAAATAATCTAAGTGAAGCATGAGAGAACAATAGTTTCTATAAAACAAATGCACCACCGTGCTCTAAAAGATATAAGTGAAGCACTAGAGCAAAAACTATATAACTCAAAAGATATAAGTGAACCACATAGAGTATTCTAACAATTTCCGAATCATATGTGTCTCTCTCAAAAGGTGTGTACAGTAAGGATGATTGTGGCAAACTAACACATAAAGACTCAAATAATACAAGACGCTCCAAGCAAAACACATATCATGTGGTGAATAAAAATATAGCTCCAAGTAAAGTTACCGATGGAAGTAGACGAAAGAGGGGATGCCTTCCGGGGCATCCCCAAGCTTTGGCTTTTTGGTGTCCTTAGATTATCTTGGGGTGCCATGGGCATCCCCAAGCCTAGGCACTTGCCACTCCTTGTTCCATAATCCATCAAATCTTTCACCCAAAACTTGAAAACTTCACAACACAAAACTTAACAGAAAATCTCGTGAGCTCCGTTAGCGAAAGAAAACAAAACACCACTTCAAGGTACTGTAATGAAATCATTCTTTATTTATATTGGTGTTAAACCTACTGTATTCCAACTTCTCTATGGTTTATAAACTATTTGATTAGCCATAGATTCATCAAAATAAGCAAACAACACACGAAAAACAGAATGTGTCAAAAACAGAACAGTCTGTAGTAATCTGTAACTAACGCAAACTTATGGAACTCCAAAAATTCAGCCAAAATAGGAAGACCTAGACAATTTGTTTATTGATCAGCAGAAATTGGAATCAATATTTTATCACGTTCTGGTGATTTTTAACAATTATTTTCGTGAACAGAAAGTTTCTGGAATTTTCAGCAAGATCAAATAACTATAATCCAAGAAGATCCTATAGGTTTAACTTGGCACAGACACTAATTAAAACATAAAAACAAGTCTAACCAGAGGCTAGATCAAATATTTATTCCTAAACAGAAGCAAAAAGCAAAAAACTAAAAATAAAATTGGATTTCCTTCCAACAAGCGCTATCATTTAACGCCCCTAGCTAGGCATAAAAGCAAGGATAGATCTAGGTATTGCCATCTTTGGTTTTAGGGAAGAAAACAGGAAACTTGTTATCTATGGAATTAATATTTCTATTTTGATAAAGCACGTGGCTATTAATGGTAGAAGAAAGATTAATCACGTTGCGGAAATTTGCATCTAGGCTAGCTTTTATCTCTTTGATAGATTCGTTTTGGCAAGAGAGCAAAAGAGATGTGGATTCAACTTTCTCATTCATGGGGTGCCCAAATATAGTTTTCATCTTTTCATAGGTATCTATGGGGTCCCCTTCAAGAAAACCCTCTTCAAAAATAGAATCTAAAACTTGTTTGAACAAAGCGGGCAACCCAACATAAAAGCTTTTTAAGTAAACCTCAATTTGATATTGGGGTACATAGCTAGCCCGGATCCTTAACAGCCTATCCCAAGCATCTTTCAAAGATTCATCGAGCAAATAACAAAAAATTCCGGAATCATCAAAATTATTCAGATTCTTATTGATAACTCCGGCAGGTTTTTCATAGTTTCTCTATTTATGAGTTTAGATAAAATAGCAGGATTGTCTAAAGTGCTGAAACTCGAGAGAGAAACCCCAACCCTTTTTGATCCTGACATGGCGAAAGGAAGGCGAACGGAAAAGAGAGGGCGGATACAACGGCAAGGGTGAAGTGGGGGAGAGGAAAACGAGAGGCAAATGGCAAATAATGTAATGCGGGAGATCAGGGTTTGTAATGGGTACTTGGTATGTTGACTTTTGCGTAGACTCCCCGGCAACGGCGCCAGAAATCCTTCTTGCTACCTCTTGAGCACTGCGTTGGTTTCCCTTGAAGAGGAAAGGGTGATGCAGCAAAGTAGCGTAAGTATTTCCCTCAGTTTTTGAGAACCAAGGTATCAATCCAGTAGGAGGCCACACACGAGTCCCTCGCACCTACACAAACAAATAAATCCTCGCAACCAACGCAATAAAGGGGTTGTCAATCCCTTCACGGTCACTTACGAGAGTGAGATCTGATAGATATGATAAGATAATATTTTTGGTATTTTTATGATAAAGATGCAAAGTAAATAAAATGCAATAAAAATAGCTTAAGTGTTGGAAGATTAATACAATGGAAAATAGACCCGGGGGCCATAGGTTTCACTAATGGCTTCTCTCAAGAGCATAAGTATTACGGTGGGTGAACAAATTACTGTTGAGCAATTGATAGAATTGAGCATAGTTATGAGAATATCTAGGTATGATCATGTATATAGGCATCACGTCCGAGACAAGTAGACCGACTCCTGCCTGCATCCACTACTATTACTCCACACATCGACCGCTATCCAGCATGCATCTAGAGTATTAAGTTCATAAGAACAGAGTAACACTTTAAGTAAGATGACATGATGTAGAGGGATAAACTCATGCAATATGATATAAACCCCATCTTGTTATCCTCGATGGCAACAATACAATACGTTCCTTGCTGCCCCTACTGTCACTGGGAAAGGACACCGCAAGATTGAACCCAAAGCTAAGCACTTCTCCCATTGTAGGAAAGATCAATCTAGTAGGCCAAACCAAACTGATAATTCGAAGAGACTTGCAAAGATAACCAATCATACATAAAAGAATTCAGAGAAGATTCAAATATTGTTCATAGATAAACTTGATCATAAACCCACAATTCATCGGTCTCAACAAACACACCGCACAAGAAGATTACATCGAATAGATCTCCACAAGAGAGGGGGAGGACATTGTATTGAGATCCAAAAAGAGAGAAGAAGCGATCTACCTAATAACTATGGACCCGAAGGTCAGAGGTAAACTACTCACACATCATCGGAGAGGCTATGGTGTTGATGTAGAAGCCCTCCGTGATCGATGCCCCTCCGGCGGAGCTCCGGAAAAGGCCCCAAGATGGGATCTGACGGGTACATATGGTTGCGGCGGTGGAATTAGGTTTTTGGCTCCGTATCTGGTAGTTTGGGGGTACGTAGGTATAAATAGGAGGAAGAAGTACGTCGGTGGAGCAACATGGGGCCCACGAGGGTGGAGGGCACGCCCCCCTACCTCCTGCCCTCTTGTTTGATGTCTTACGTAGGGTCCAAGTCCTCTGGATCACGTTCGTTCTGAAAATCACGTTCCCGAATGCGAGGCCTAGGAAGGGGAGGACGCGGAGCCGGGGAGGACACGGCAGTGGATGCCCACGCGTAGAAGAGTATGAGGGTTCACTGGTTCGGTGCAGTGTGAGGCTGCTGTCGCCGCAGAATAACAGGGGGTGTGGGTGAGTAGAGGGATGGCCTGGCCAGCGGTGGGAGTAGTAGGGGGCGGTGAGGCCTCCGCCACATCTCAGCTGGCCACGGGAGGCAGGAGCACGAGGCATGACCGGCGCTGCTTTGGGCGGCTGGAGCCAGAAGGCCAGAGGTTAAAGAAGCACTACGGCCGTTGGATGGACATCGTACGGTCACTGGAGCTAGAATCGTGCATATTGACTAAGTTGACAAAGCCCTCCGTCCCCGTCAACTTAGTAGGCCCACAAGTCAGCCTGCCACTGTACTGGGTCCCAGTTAGCAGGGGGAGTATTCATTTTTTTGTGCGTAATAAGGAGACACTTCCTTGCATGCGAAGATATAGCTGGTGGGTCCAAGCTGTCAGCGGCGGTAATGTTTTTTTCTCGCAAAATACAGAGGCCCTTTCGATGGGTCCCAGATGTCAGGTGGAGGAATCATTATTTTGCGCGTAATAAGGAGGCATTTCCTTGCGTGCGGCCGTGGACCCAGCTGTCAGCCTCTCCACGTACAATCCACTTCAGATGCATGTCGGTCGTTGACCACGTTGACAAGGCCGCGCCGAGAGCACCAGGGCGGTGGACGACGGCAAGGCCTAGGAAGGGAACGACACGGAGGCAGGGAAGACTCGGCGGTTGTTTCCCACGCGAAGGGGAGTACGACTGTACGAGGGTTTACTGGTTCGTCTGCCGTCGCCGTAGAATAACAGCAGGTGTGGGTGAGTAGAGGGATGGCTAGGCCAGCGATGGGAGTACGATGGGGCAGTGAGGCCTGCACGGCAGCACAGCTGGCCACGGGGAGGAGGGAGCAGGCAGTCCCGCCGGCGCTTGTTTGAGCGGCAGGAGCAGGAACAGCAGAGATTGAAGAAGCACGACGGCCGTTGGATGGAAATCCAACAGTCACTGTTTGTGCGTCAACCTTTTTTTAGGAAAGCCTCAAATCTGTGGAAAACAGCATACAACCCATATGCCATTATTTCTAATAATTTACAACCCATTTGCTAATTCTTAAGGTTTTTTTGGAGCCCATATTCTTTTTATTAGCATTACAACCCATATTGTGGCCACGGTTAAAAAATTATACGAAATTTTGCATATTTCAGTGCGGTCCGAACTGTTTTTAATCCTGAAATTTCGAGTCACATTCAAACTGATTTTAAAAATAAATGTATATCCATATAAAATGCAACAAATTGTCCACGCATAAAAATCAATGCAATTTAAAATCTCGAAATGAAAAAAAGAAATTTTAAACTAATTGCTGGTTTGATGTGTTTTAAAAATGTCCAGCCCATTTCTCATTACTGATAGGCCATTTTCTCATCCAGCCGAATGAAGCTCTCATCGTCTTGAAAGATTTGCAACCCAACATGCCTGACAAAGCGACTTACTTGGCAAATCACAAAAAAACTGGGTTGTGGCCGTGGACCCAGCTGCGGCCGTGCACCCAGTTGTCAGCCTCTCCACGTACAGTACTCTTCCGATGCAAGTCGGTCATTGACCACATTGACCACGCCGCGCCGAGAGCACCAATGCGGTGGACGACGGCGAGGCCTAGGAAGGGGACGACGCGGAGCCGGGGAAGACGTGGCAGTGGATGCCCACGCGGAGAGGAGTACGAGGGTTCACTGGTTCGGCTGCGGCGTGAGGCTGCCGTCGCCGCAGAATAAGAGGGGGTGTGGGTGAGTAGAGGGATGCCCTGGCCAGTGTTGGGAGTAGTAGGGGGCGGTGAGGCCTCCGCGGCATCACAGCCGGCCACGGGTGGCAGGAGCACGCGGCACGACCGGCGCTGCTTTGGGCGGCTGGAGGAAGAAGACCAGAGGTTGAAGAAGCACTATGGCCGTTGGATGGACATCGTACGGTCACTGGAGCTAGAATCGTTCATATTGACTAAGTTGACAAAGCCCTCCGTCCCCGTCAACTTAGTAGGCCCACAAGTCAGGCACCCACTATGGTGGGTCCCAGCTAGCAGGGGGTATTCATTTTTTGTGCGTAATAAGGAGGCACTTCCTTCCGTGTGAAGATATAGCTGGTGGGTCCGACCTGTCAGCGGGCGGAACGTTTTTTTCGTGAAATACAGAAGCCCTTCCCACGTACAATATACGTACAGTGCGTAATAAGGAGGAACTTTCCTTGCGTGCGACCATGGACCTCGTGGGTCCCAGCCGTCAGGCTCTCCATGTACAGTCCTCTTCCGATGACTCTCGTATGTTGACCACGCCGCGCAGAGCGCACCGAGGCGGTGGACGACGGCGAGGCCCCATACTGGAACGACCCGGAGATGGGGAAGACGCGGCAGTGGATTCGTAGACGGAGAGGAGTGGGAAACTTGACTGGTTTGGGTGCGGGGTGGGCCTACACTCGGCAGAGAATAACAGGAGGTGCGGAGTGGAGGGATGGCCTAGCCGTCGGCGGGGTAGCGTTTCGCTGAGGAGCGCAAAACAACGCCGCTGGACACCGGAGGCCGGAGCAGGCGATCCCGGCAGCGCTGGGGGAAGAAGACGAGAGATTGAAGAAGAATGTCGGCCGTTGGATGTAAATCCAACGCCTTCTTAGGCTTCGACCTACTGGCCCACATGTCAGCCAGTCCATTTTTTTAGTCCATTTGGTGGGCTGGGTGAAACAATGATGTAGCATCTATGCAGCCCGTTTGTATGTATGGTAGAATTTAAAGCCCATTTGAATTTTTCTCGAAATCCGCGGACTTGCTGGGCGGGGTGAAAATATCATGTTGGGCTAGACGGAGAAATGTTATAAAAACATAAACACATGATTGCACGTCTATTACTGCATTGGTCAGTAAAATCTTTGCAAGCTTATGTACGCAATCACTAGGAGTTAACTTGCCAAGTTATATGTAAACAATTATTATTATTTTGTGAGAACTTTCAACTTACGAAATAAAATATCATTTAAATTTGATGAGTTAATAGTACATAGGGTATTATTATTTTTTAGGCTAGACGTGGGACAGTTGAGTTGGTTCTAGGGAAAAGTACTGGGAGAAAACTCAGTTTACATCGAAAAAGAAAGTGGGAGAAAATTCAGATATAGGATTAATGAAAACGAAAAACAGAACTGAGCTTTATAGGAAGAGGACGAAAGATTGAACAAAATAAAGAAATACAAATGGATAGGTGGTTGGTCCCATATGTCTGTGTACGAGACCTGCTGGGTCCACCTGAGGAGGGGAATATGTTGGGAGGAAGGAGATTCAAAGCACGTCAGCCGAGTGAACTAGTTTTTTTTAACGGACAAATGAACTAGTTACATACATAAGCAAATAGCCACTAAAAAAGCAAACAGGTTAACGGGTTCTTAAAAGAAAAATTTCGGACAAAACAGATAATTACGACACTTAGGCTAATGCATGAAACACTCAGATGATAAAGGTGCCTATAAACAGATAAAGTACAACATCTAGACCTTCCTGGCACGCTTGATCATGACGCTGCGGCTGTCCGTGTACTCGTCGGTTACGGAAAGCAGACACGCCCTCATGTCCAAGATCTTCCTGTACATGTCGTAGCATGCGTATGCGTCCTTGGCCGCGTAGGTTATGTAGGCTAGATTCAGAGGTACCTCCCACGTGTTTAGGTCCTTGGTATCGTTGTCTTCTTCCATGTTGGCGTATTAGGGGTCGATGATGGTCTCGGCGAGGTCAACCACGGAGTCCTTCTCCTACCCGTTGCTGATGATCTTGTATTGCTTCTGGATGTCGACAAGCTTGTTGCACCAGATGGCCGAATGGTCACGTTCTTCCTTCTCTCCACCGTAGCGAAGGTGCAGTCGGCGCTGCCGATGAAACGGGCAAATGCTCCAGAACCTCTGATGGCCCTACAGAAGTGGTAGATGAGAACCTCGTCCCGCACACATACCTAGGCAACAGCGATCCACTGGCCCCTGTCAGGAGACGAATGGATGGGCACAAGGTCTAGTCCTGCAACCTTGTGCTTTCTCATCCTGTAGGTACTGCTTGAACTCGGCGAGGCAGGGCTTCACCGAGTCCGGATCGTTGGTGTACATCACATTCAACTTGGTGCAGCCATAGGACTGAACGGCGAACTCAAAGGGGAACTCCTTGCTGAAGTCCATATCCAGCAGGCTCACCCCTCAGATCGCCATTGGAGTGTCTTCAAGTGAACGAGTGTGTAGGCGGCGACAGCAGTTTGTTTTTCAGCTCTTGGGGAACTAGATTCAACAGTAAGCTGAGTGTGTATAGGCGACAACAGTTACTACCCCTCCCTCGTCCGCTGCACGCCCGGCAGAAGATGCACCCTCGGCACATTCAAACGCCTCCATTAGGAAACCTACTCCGGCCACACGTCGGTTCACGAGAGGGTCTGTATTGGTCCTGTAATAACAGGAGTTAGTGGTCACTTTACTTAAATTTAATTAGCTTTAATAGAAATTTATACTCAGGACGCACACGATCAGCACGAGCGGCTCGTTCTATCAGTGCGACAGGATCAACATGCACAACAATTAGAATTATTATTCTTAGGACGCACACGATCAGCACATTTGTCGCACTTTCACAAAGATAATACTACCAAGTTTGGACTGTTTGTTATGGTTGTTGTCCTCTGCATCATCATGTCGTGTTTCCCAGCTTGCAAGATTCAGAACCAACAAATAAGATCCAAATAATAAGTACAACAAAGATGCCTACACATCTCATTGATTCCCAGCTTGCAAGATTCAGAACCAACAAATAAGATCCAAATAATAAGTACAACAAAGATGCCTACACATCTCATTGATTCCCAGCTTGCAAGATTCAGAACCAACAAATAAGATCCAAATAATAAGTACAACAAACATGCCTACACATCTCATTGATTCCCAGCTTGCAAGATTCAGAACCAACAAATAAGATCCAAATAATAAGTACAACAAACATGCCTACACATCTCATTGATTCCCAGCTTGCAAGATTCAGAACCAACCCATTAGAGCCTTTTGGTAAAGTGAATATCGGGATTAAATCCATCTTGGCTAGCCATGTCATACAATCGAAGAACTTGGCGAATGCTCTTGACCGTCACAACATCTGTAGTTGAGTATTCCTGTTTGCACACCACAAACTAGGAGAGCATGATTTCACTTTAATAGTGGCCTCCTTTATTCAACCTGCAGCTCCACTAGGATGAGGCCTGCCTGGAGTTCCATGATTCAATTCATGCGCCTTTTTCTGCAGTTCACCTAAAATTAAGCAAAGATTGCTTCATTCAGCTAGCAAGAATTACTTTCTCTCGTGAGCTGGCAGGTTCTTCTTTAGTAGTTGCACTAAAATTGAGGAACATTAAGGTTGGCTGTCTGGCTCATGTAAGGTGCAACTATAATTTTCTTATCCTTTTGTGCAGTTCCACTAAAATAAAGTGCCATTGTGGTGACAGTGATGGCTCATCTTGCAAAGGCTAATAAAATGTTGCACTAGATTACCAGCAGAACTTGACGGAGATTTTGGAAACTCCAATCACCATTTTGTGAAGTTCCACCAAAAATGAGAGATGTTGCCCACGTGACATTTTAGTTGAACTGCACAAGATACTCATTCCAAAAAAAAGTGTTTTGTGCAGTTCACCAAAAGGCCACAATAGCAACAAGGTGAAATGGATATCCCTATCTGCACAAAAAGATAGAAAGTAAACAGTTGCTGGTCAATAAGAATATACGAAACATATACGAAATGAAAAGAAGCATCTTAATTATGTTCATGGCAATCACGCAAGGACAGTAGAAATTTTAAAACGTTAGCAATGCTTCATGTTACCAGAAACATTACGATCAACAATGAGATTCCTCAAATAAGGGATTACTTTAATGGTGGCATTGCTTGTTTACCAGATACAACAAATCAACAGCAGCTAAAGAGTTGGTTTAAGGGCATGGGACCGTGGGGACACCAGGACACTGAGCAGCGTAAAGGAGCAACTTACTTATCATACTGGGGAAAACAGCAGGAGTGCCATTTGTAACACAGTTTAATTGCATCTTATCACTAGAGGCATTAGATTAACAATAACACTGGTTAGACATGTCCCTAAGGTAACAGTGTGATCGCTTCATTTTACATGCGCCCTTACATTAACAACAGCAAAAGGTTGGTATAAGGACATGCGACAGTGGACGCATCAGCACAATGTACCTACAAGGAGGCATAAAGTGGTGATGCAGAGTTTGTTCATGCTATGTGAGGGTAGCAAATCTAAGCCTGGAGACCTTTTACTATGTGAGGGCAGCAAACCTAATCCTGGAGACCTTGTACTATGTGAGGGCAGCAAATCTAATCCTGGAGACCTTTTACTATGTGAGGGCAGCAAATCTAATCCTGGAGACCTTTTACTATGTGAGGGCAGCAAATCTAATCCTGAGACCTTTTACTATGTGAGGGCAGCAATTCTAATCCTGGAGACCTTTTACTATGTGAGCGCAACAAATCTAATCCTGGACATACTCTGTTGACTTGTCCACCAGCCGCCACTTTCTATCCTTTTTTCAACCAATAATAGATCTGTTCCTTATCCAGTTTGTACTGCGTTTTCCCATTATTTCCCTTTTCAACCAAGAGACCGGTTGGGTATCCGGTCTCTACTACTTTCACCATATTATTTCCTCTTTGAATCAAGTCCTAGATTCATGCTACAACTTTCCCCCTTTCTTTGTTGTTTGAACAAAGCCCTAGATTCGAATGCATGAAGTAGCTTTACCTCTAATAATACTAAAAATTTAGGTGGCTTTGGAAGAGCTGATGGGAGTAGAAAAATATGCACATGCAGACACGTGGGGAGCTGGGGCAGTAGAGCAAGGCCGCTTTCGAAGAACTTATACATGAGGGTCGTCGGGATGTCGGCGGCGGTAGGTCGGATCTGCGGACAATATGGCAGGGAGGAAGAAGGGTCGGAGGACCTCCCGAGCCGGCGCTGGGTCGGAGAGAATGGCACGGGCAGAGGATCGGGCCCGTCCGACATCTGTGGGTTTCCTCCCTCGCCGGCGATGACCGCGTGAACGATGCACCTAGTCCTCTACACACACCAGCTGAAGGGATCAGGCCGGATCTGTGACTAGCGGTGAGCAGAGAGAAAATGTCGCTACCGTTGTCTTGTTTATACCTGGAGAGCATGAGAGAATGAAGAGAGCAACCCTAGTAGAGCAAGCGCTCAGGCCCCTGCGTACATATATAGTGGAGTGATTATCTTTTTCTCTCCACAACAAGCGTTTCAATTTGTGTACGTGGCATTAAAGAAAAGAAACTCTCTATTTAAGGTGACTACCTGTACGACTCCTACTTACTACTAGTAGTAGTAGTATTGTTCACTTGTGCTCCGTGGCCCTCCATTCATTGAACAACCCCACGGGTGAATAAACATACAGTACTAGTATTTATATAGAACGAACAAGCTCGAACTATTTTCGCGTAGTTATAAGTTGAGGGCGGGGCTTTTCCCGGGCAGTACGCACGACAGTTTTCGCGTAGGCGGTTTGACAGAGAGGCGAGGAGGGTGAGGGAGTAGCGGATTCAACTTACTTACTGCTGGAAAGGTCGGGCTGTGCGATTTGAACTCAACTAACCCAAAAATATCCAAACAGGAGGGTTAGTTTGGGTTACTGTTTGGATCCACGTGTTAGAGTTAGTTTGGGTTAGTTTGAACTCAACTAACCCAAAAAAAATCTAACCCACCCAAGAGGTGCTTATTTGGGTTAGTTCTTCTCGGGACACTAAAAAACACATTTTTCTCTCGCTCTCCCCGCAGCAGATCCCTCCCACTTCCTCAAAGCTTCTCGCCCTCTCCCTCCCTCTCGCACCGCCCATGAAGGCACCTCACCGTATCCGCGCTCCATCTAACCCTGTCATCCAAACACCTCTTTCGCTAGAGTTACTTCAGGGTTAGTTCAGGATTAGAATCTAACTCTAACCTTTAACTGAGTTAGAGTATCCAAACAGGGGCTTTGAGAGAGACGAGGAGGGAGAAGTGATACGGGCTGCTGGATTACTAGGGATAGGTGTCGCACGGAAGCCAAGAAATATGGTGATAGCGTGGGTTAGCCATGGACTAGTATGATGTAACTACACTGGGCTGCCGTGTTTCGTACTCTTCCAGTCCATTGTGGAGATGATTGGTTGATTTTATATCGCTGAATAATATAGAATATTATGAGTGCAGTCGCTCCACCCCGAGGTTCCTTGCTCCTTCTCAGTCGTCGGGAATCTATGTTCTTCCACTCTTTTCTTTACGTGAGATTTGTTCATCCTTTTGCCAACACGCGACACATCTAGCATCAAGGTGCACGTGTCATGCAAGGATCGTTCCATCTATATGAAGAACACGTGGGACTGGGACTACGAGACGGACATGTACCAGGAGTGGACGTGCGAACCTGTGTAACGTAGCGCAGTAAGTGAAGTAGAAAGGCACAAATAGTATGAACATGCGTGGCATATAGGCATTTGTCTCTTACTACCACTAAATGTTGTACGTGCAATGCCCGATGATGTTATGGAGTACATGACTAAGTACTCTACTACTACTATATTAATTGGAGGCACATATTAGGTTTTATATTTGTTTACGTGTGTGCCCCGAGACCTTCCAACTAGACGTGTCTTTCTCTCCGGGTCGCACTTTGTATCGTTCATACCACTAGTACAGTAGTACTACTACGTGTGGTCTCCGACCCACAAGTGGAGACGCTCTACCACGCTGTTCATGTCCCACACCTTTCGCTAACATGTGCGACATCCAGCACGTGCGGTGTGTTTGGCACTCCTTCGTCGTAAGAGTTGAAACGCTAGCATTCATTAGAAATAAAAAAGAAATACAAATCACCAGTGATACTATACCACGCGGTTTCCTTGCTCCTGGATATCGGAAAGAATACTTCCGCTCGCCGACATGTGGGACGTCGACCATCCTGGTCCACTTGCCATGCCCGCAGAACTCCAAGGGAGATTCACCCCGGTTGTCGCACCGCAGTAATTACTAATGAGCCGTCAAATCACAGGCCCAACCTTACCCACTGTGAAGTTGCTCGGACGAAGGAACCATCATGACTTTGAATTCCGCTTCTTGAAGAAAACTACTGTACCAGCAGTACTGCTAGCTACAGTAGTTACTCCAGCAGAGGCCTCCTTTGGTTCATAGGATAGGAATTTTATAGGAATATGAAAATCATAGGAAGTGAGATGACATGCATCTCAATTCCTATAGAGAAAGATATGCCATTTGATGCATAGGATAGGAATTTTTCCATTGAGTCTAGGCTAATGTACTGGTAATTTGCTCTAAAAACTATAGTAGTAACTAGTAGTACTGTTACATGCTCATAATTAATTAAACAAACATACGGGCGACAGAGACACACACACTAACTACTAGTACTACTACTTCTCACATGCTGGCCAGACGCCGTCGTTCTCCTTCCCGGCTTTGTCGGCGACACCCCACCATGCTTGGATCTTCGCCGACCTCTCCGCAGCAGCGCGTGCGTCCTCTTCGTTCTTGCGGCGGAGGGCCTCTCTTTTCTTGAGTGGTTTCTGACTTTTGCGCTCCCTCTGTGCGGCTTTGGCCGCCTCTTGCTCTACCGCCCATTCGGCCTTGGCAGCTTCAAACCCCGCCCACATTGGTGTGAGGTCGCGAGCGGCAATGAACTCGGCACGGTGGGATGCCACCGCTTGCCTACCATTCTGTGTGCGGTCGTGGGCGGCGAGGAACTCGGCGCGGCGGGATGCCATCGCTTCCTTACCGGTTAGTGTGCGGCGCGGTGGCATGAACGACGCTAGGTGACAGCTCTGGGGTGGAGTGGCCGGACAATCGTAAAGTGCATTGGTTTGTCAAGAGCTCAAGGACAGAAGACGAAGGAAATTTGGATTCCCCTTCAATCCTGGTCATTTATTACCGAGTAAAATGCAGTGGCGGTCATTGAACTTGTCTTGATAGCTCACTTTGATCATTGTATACGAGATATGGTGATTATACGGTCACTGGCTTAGCGTATAGCTTCGTATTTGTCTAGTTGACCAGTCAAACAGTCCGCATGCGCCTCATCAGCTCGTGTTCTTTATCTATCTATCTATGCGGGCCTACCTGTCAGTGGAGAAAGAAATAAAAACCAAAATTATGCGTATGTGACATTACTGTTTAGACGTTTGCTGGAGGCCTCCGCGAACACCGAGCATGTATTCACCTGGATCAACACCAACGGTCATACTCGTGACTTGACGCCTTGCTCATGTATATCGTCCATCACAACGACAATCTATAAAATAGCCTAGCTAGAGAGGGTACTATGGTGCGGAGTATGTACTATCGTGAGCAACCGATCATAGTGCCACTGCACACGAGTGTGTGTCTGATCGATTCGTCCATTATTCATAAGTTATGTATGGTTGTGTGGTGTCTAATGGTGGTCGTCGAATGCTAGCTGGTGACAATAGCGGTTGCATGGACGCCTGGTTGTCAATACGTGACGCATACGCTTCAAAGGCTCGTCATCCATGAGTTCACATTTTACCACCACGCCAGCGTCTGACCGCCCTGGCCTACCGAAACCCCTTCCATCGCTAGCGCGCGCTTCCCGCCTAAAACGATCACCGTCTCTCCAGAACGTCAATGCCGCATTCACCGGCCTTAACTGCAGGTGCAGTTGGTGTGTCACTGACATGCGGGCCTGATGCCCGTTTGGCCCACATGTCAGTGAGATAAAGCACATGCGGTTAAGTCACTAAAGCAGCGTCCACATTCACGCCCGACGCGACCTCTCGCTGGCACCGGCATTGCAGCAGCGCGACGGCCGAGAGAGCGCCACCCGCGCGGCATCACAGTGCAAGCGATTGCTCCGCGTTACACCACGGCTACCGACGAACCTACTCCGGTGCCAGCCGTCCATCCGTCTCGCCGCGGCTCATTGCCATTCACCCGCTATATTAACTTGAGCCCCAGCTCCCAGCCATAGCCAAAGACCCACACTCATTCTCCTCCGGTCCCTTCCTTTTGTTGGCACCACTCCAACCATGGCTTCCGGGCACTCCAAAGCTCTCTTGGACGTACTGTCGCAGGAGCAGACGAAGGACATTGGTGGGTCCGCTCCGGGCGCGCTCCAAAGCTCTCTTGGACGTACTCTCGCAGGAGCAGATGAAGGATATCGCCGGCCCCCCCGGCCGCCCTCCGCCGCCATGACCACGAAGCCGGCGCGCTTGCGCGGGCGCAGCCGGCAGCGAGGAAGAGTAGTACACGGTAGGTCGCCATTGCTCTTGTCCCAGGAAGGCCACCGCTCCTCCACTCAGTCGACGCCAAGCTTGGTGGGATAAAAATCGGCGGCCGATTAGCCGCTTGACGGCGACGTGGAGGCGGAAATCTACATAACCTTGTGCTCCAGAGGAGGAGGTTATCGAGGCGGATAAGGAGGAGGCAAAGGCAATGGCCGGCTTTCTCGGGTTCAGGGCCGGACATGGTGGTCGGGGCCCAGAGATCGTTTAGATTAGGTTTACAATAGGTTTTAGTACGGTTTGTGCGAAATATGTAATGAATTTCATCCAGTTTATAGGAAAAGTTCTCGAAATGTAATGAATTTCATCCAGTCAATTTGAAATTTGGTTTGTTTGCACGAATTTCGTCCGGTTAGTTCATATAGTTGTCGAAAGGTATGCGGGCAACATTGGATGGCATCCACTAGTGTCCTCGGACAGATGCCGGTGTAAATTTGAGGGCCGGCGCTGGAGATGCCCTAACTATCATGCTATAATCGCTAACAGTGCTCCATTATTTCGCAGGGAACAGTTATCCCTCGATCAAAATCAGATCCACCGTGTTTCGCACTCCTCCCACGTAAGAGTGTAGACTTTTGCTTACATAAAAATGGAGCAAGTGGACGGCACTGTAGCACGTCATATCACTCAAACTAGCCCGCCTAACGCGCGGGAAAGCACCGCCCTCGTCATTTTGTTCTGGATTTCTATCAATCGATCGCACGAAAATGTTACGCTTTGCAAGTTCAAAAGGAAAAGGCGGCACACTTACAACTCGTACGCGTCGCGTTCACGTCACACCCCTGACAGTCCGGCTCGCACGCCGCTCACCAGAGGGGACACGCGTTGTCTTGCATTTTCACTGACATGTGGGACTGCAATTGAATAAACCGTCGATAGCCGAAATCTAATCGCTCGGCGGGCGTCAGCTGAGAGGAGAGAGACGGGGGAGGGAGAAGAGATCGCCCGCCCGCCGTGCACGGACTCCAAGAAATATGTGGTGATAATGTGAGGTGGGCCATGTGGGAGTCCGCACCACTTCCAAGCCCACTTCTTACCGCCCTGGCCCACCAGAACCCCCCCCCACCCCACCACCTCCCGGCGCATGCTCCCCCCTCAGAGGCCAGCTGCCCGCATTCATAGCAAGTACTACCAGTAAAATTCTTGCATGTAATTTAGAGATGGCAAAAAAACATGTGTACAATGGATCATCACTTAGCCTTATCTTCAATAACTAGTTATTCCTAAAAACATGGTGAAACATATTGTGCTAAGAGATCATCTCTTGTCTTCTCGACAAGCCCGCTTATGTGGAGGAGAGAGAGGCATTGACAAAGTCAAGGAGTGGGATCTGCAGGAGCTCATCTCTACACGTGCTCCTAGGTATAAAGAACTAATTCTACAAAAAGAGGCATAAAAAACAATCGTGTCTAAAAAAATAAAGGTAAAAAACATTTGAGAGGAAATAGATAGAGAGAAAGTGAGAAAAAGTTGTAACCTTATAGTCAACACTATGGTAGTATTACATGAGGAAGGAGGGAGTGGTGCAGATGCCAAGTTCACTGGGCTGCCGTGTTTCACACTCCTCCGTCGTAACAATGGAGACAATAGGTTTCATAAAAAATAAACAATGAATACTCGTTGCTCGTCCACTATATCTACTTTCATTCGCCGACATGTGGGACGTCGACCATCCTGGTCCACCTGCCATGCACAAAATTATCCTGGTCCACCCCGGTCGTAGCGCAGGCTCAACCTTTCCCACTGTAAGTTAGTCGGACGAAGGAACCATCATGACTTTGTTGAATTCCGCTTCTTCAAGAAAACTTACTCTACCCGCAGTACTGCTACCACACGCGAAGACTGGACGGCACTGTACCACATCATATCACTAAAACCCACTAGGCCAAACTAGCCCGCCTAGGATCTGTACTCCCTCCGTTTCAAAGTTAGTAGTACAAAGTTGACTCATCTATTTTGAAACGGAGGGACGTCTCTGTACTGCTATGATTTTGTGTTGTATGTCTCTGTACGTTTGCTACGATTTTCCTAACCTATGAACCAAATGAGGCCTGAATGTATCCGTGTCGACTATTGTCTGATCGATCGCTAAGCCTACAATTTTAGGAGCTTGGGCTATTGGCGATCGACGACGGATCAGTATAAGCGTACCACGAGCTCGTCAGCCCCAACATTTCTCTTCGGTGAGTGTTTTGCAAGTACTATAGCTCGCACAGTAGCTAGCCTACTAACACCAAGAATCATCAAATAAGCCCTGCTGATATGATAAACAGTTCAAACTTACATCTAAGCATGCCATATATTACATCAAAAGCTGGTGAGGATACATCTGTTTCCATAACTCGGAGAGGGTTCGCATGATTCACTATCAAACAAAAGTACTAGCAAGTACCGCCCACACAAGACAGTGCACTAGCCTAAGATGGTTTGATAACACGCATCGTTCTGGTAATTAAACACAGGGCAATGTAGACTACCCTGAAGGATTACTGCGACCAACTATTTCTTGTCATCGATCTCTCGGGCAATGACCACAGTAGGGACAGTGGCATGGGAATCGATCTATGGGGCGATGTCCACAGGACTGACCGCGACATCGGAATCGATCTCTGGGGCGATGTCCACAGGATGGACAGCGGCATCGAAATCGATCTCCGGGGCAATGCCAACAGGACGGACCGCGACATCGAAAACGATCTCTGGGGCATTGTCCACAGGACGGGCCGCGACATCGGAATCATCAAGGACGTCCACCGGCACCTGCACAACCCTAACATATTAGCAAGCACATTGCAAATAATCAAAAACCACTACTTTCATTTTTTACCTTGTGCAACTCACCGGGGGATCCCATCCCTCCGGGGGCCATCTCCTCGTCCTCGATGGGGGCCATCACCTTGCGAGGGGAATACTGCTTCTTAACGGCGACTATCTCCTCAAACTCGGCCTTGAGCCGTGCAAAGGTGTCCATCAGAGTTTCTGGGGTAGGCACGGTGGGGCCCTTGCTATTCTTCCAACTTTCTTTGAGGAGTTCGTCCGCCAATGTCGTCAACTCTTTGGCCAGTGCTTGTTTCTTGGAGTTCTTCGTCTCCATGGGTTGGCCCGTCAACATGGTCAACTCGTTGGTTGGTGCTCGCTTCCTGGAGATCACTGTCTCCAGTGGGTTGTCCGCCGGCAACTCTTTGCCTAGTGCTCCAGGATCCATCAATGAACTAACTAACAAAAAGCAATCGAAAGGAAACCACAATTGCAATGAAAACGGGAAAAGAATAGGCTGTGAGAATCAGTCGGTGCTTCGCAAAAAGAAGATTCTTGGAATGAAAATATAGCGCATCACTGATTTTCCCACCTTTCCTTTGTCGGTACAGAAGAAAAATGGCAGAAGTGAGTAGCCTGGAGTGAGGTTTTCTTCAAGAAAGGGGAGAAAGGGCTTCAACGAGCGTTCCAGTTAAATGATGGTTGCTTCGTCCAGTCCAACTTTGAGGCCACTTTACCACTGTTGGTAAAGGTGTGGGTTTTGTGATATGACGGGTCATGACGGCCACACCAGGGTGACCGGTGAGTTTCGACTGTAGCACCTCGCTGTGATTTGGTGGATGGCACGCGGGCCCGGATGCTTTGATGTCCCGCATGTAGATAGAGCGGCTAGTCATATAGGAGTGGTCAATATTGTGCACCGCGACCAAGGCGTAGAGGAAAATGAGAAAACTACGTAATTAATGCATGAGTTTAATTAGGGTAGTTTTGTAAAGTACGAGATACATTCCTCCAATCGCAGAATGCCTTGGTTGATGAGATTTGAGATTTGAGCCCTATAAACCGGAAGGGAGATTTGAGATTTGAGATACTGCACGCGGTGTAGTCTACTCACTTGTTGGAATCTCTAGTATACCGCATGATTCTTTGCTTCTTCTTACTACTACGTACTACTTCGTCGACATGTGGGACAACCAGCAGCATCCGGGTTGACGTAATACGTGTCATGCACCAGATTACAGTGCGGAACGGAAGGGGGCATCACCCCAGTCGATGGCCAGCCTCGACGCGGAGTAGTCGGTGCACCGGGAAGCGGCGCTCTCTCGGCCGTCGCGCCGCTTCAAAGCCGGCGACAGTGAGAGGTCGCGTCCGCTCTAGCCGGGCATTAATGCGGCACTGACGCTTCAGGGCGACGCTAACCGTTTCACGCGGGAAGCGCGCGCTGGCAAGGGAGTATAGGTTTTGAACCTTTTCATGTGTAATACTGGTAGTTTGCAAAACTACTCAATTATTGCACTCAGTTTCCTAAGAAATTATGGTAAAAAATGTTACTCCACAGCCCGCTTCCCTTCTCCTTCCTCTTCCACCGCCCGCGCACATTTTCGGGAAGCGACCGGTCAACCCTTATATAGGAGTGCTAGAACAAAAAGATTCATGCATGCCACTAAAATTTCCAGATTAAACAGCCGCTCCAGTGGGAGTATGGTGTATGTTGTTACCTTCGGCCGGGCCATGGCTACCGGGCGACGGCGACCAGAGAAGAGGCGGCGGGAGGGGAATGAATGCAGCTACTGTTTGGGTTCGCCGTCCGGCTTAAATAAATGCGCAGCATCACGTGTACCCGCGGGTGCACAAATTGTAACATACGTGTCTGCTTAAGTGGGCGTCACGTAACTGGTGTCTGTGTGTGTGTGTGAGAGAGAGAAAGATTCTGAGAGACAGAGTGCGTGTGTGCGAGTCTACTCTTCGGACAAGTACTCAACCTTTTGCATCGGGATATAAGTATAATGGTATTTACTTTAGCTAGTGCTTTACGTGGCCATGTTAACATGGTTGTGTAAAAAAAGTCACTTCCTGCTCGTGATTTGCGTTATATAATTACAAGCAAGATGCTCGTGCATTGCACGGAATATCAATATGCATTTTTTTACAAAACACATGTTGTGGTTTACCCATGCAGGAGTAATCCCATCTGTAAAAACTAATGATATTTCGAGAATTTTATTGGAAAACTCGTATCTCGAGTATGTCATCGAAAAAAATGAAAGATGAGCGATAAGGTGAGGAGGAGTGGAGCATGGTGGTGACTGGTGGTCGGAATGGGCAGAGGCATGGGGATGGACGGCGCCGGCAGGCGGCAGCGGCCACCATGCTTGATTGTTCCGGAGACTTTCTTTTTTAATTGCTCAGCAATGAGGTGTGGGAGATAAGGATGTAGAGAGAGGTGCGGCTATCTTTTGTAAAATTATCATAGTTTGCTTTCTATCCGTCAGATATAGATCAGACGGTCTATATTAGAAGATGGCAGGCACACCATCATCGCCAACTCGGTTTTTTATATGGGTACAAATGATAAGTTTGCTAACTACTAAAGTAAAGTGGAATTTGTCCATGTTATACAAGTAAATTAAGGTGATTGTTTATCATACGGGTAAGGGTGGATGAAGGGTGATAGGAACAAATGCTCCGCCTAGAGCATGTGTGTGTGAGATGGAGTCTCAGTGTGTGTGTGTGGGGGGGGGGGGAGAGAGATGGAGTCTTTGTGTGTGTGTGTGTGCGTGTGTGTGATGGAGTCTTACTGTGTGTGTGCGTGTGTGTGTGTGTGGGTGGGTGGGTGCGTGCGTGCGTACGTGTGTGTGTGTGTGTGTGTGTGTGTTTGTGTGTGTGTGTGTGTGTGTCGCGGGGTCTTCGGTGGCGGATGTAATTTAAGTGTGCATGGCTTCATCATAGAGAGGTGATGTGTATGGCAGAGGCCACCAACGATGGGGTGCGAGAGAGAAAATGCCCGTAGAGAGGGAAGAGAAGGTGTGTGCGCGTGAGAGTAGTCGACATCGAGAGAACGTGTTTGTTCGAGACACACCAAGGAAGACTACTATATATCGATGGTGCATGTAGGCGGGAATTAAACGAAGGGATGGTCTTATTGGTTTCGGGGATATAGAGGAAGAGTGAGAGGGGGTAGCAACAAGGAGATTGTTAAGTGTGAGTGTGTGTTTTACCCATCCAGACGGAAGTTATGTGCAGACAAGAGAACGATTCGATGTGGCGTTAGGGTTGAGGGTAATTAACTACGTATGGAGACATAGAGACCTTCAACGTGCATGTGTGAGAGGTATACATGTATACGTGGGATGTGTGTGTGTGTGTGCGCGCGCGCATGATCGAGATAAAAGAAAGAAGACATAAGTCATAAGCTAAGATCAACGACATGGGAGAGACGGATCGGTATGACAATATGCATGCATGCGAGAATGCAGGGAAGAAGGCCCGACAATTGAGCATGTGTTTTTGTCTTTAAGAGATAGTGGCGTGGGCTGGAGCATGCATCTATGGCGAGCAGAGGGAGTGTGGCACAACGATTGTGCAAAAGAGATCAACATATAAATGAAAGAAGGTTGATGGAGAAACGGATAAATAGAAAGATAAAGATGCTAGCTAGTGTGCGTTAGAGATAGGAGTCGAGTGGATTAGAAGGCTGAGTTATGGGTGTGGGTGTGAGAGAGATGAAGAAAGGGTGCATGTGACTCACATACAAACAAATATCGGAGAGAAATGAGATCCCGAGAGACGGAGTTTTCTGTCTGCGAGAGAGAAAGATATTTCAAAACGAGAGTGATAGCTAGAGAAACAATGAGGGAACGCAAGATATCTCTAGGGAGAGACAGTGTGTGTGAGCGACATGCAAGAGAACAGTGGAGAAATATGAGACCTTGGGAGACAGAGTTTGTGTTTGTGTGTGAGAAAGAGATATTTAAGAGGAAGAGTCGTAGGTTCTCATACCTAAGGAGCGAAAGACATCTCTGTATTGGGGGTGTGCGAGTTGCACACAGGGGAATAGTAGAGAGAAATGAGACCCCGGAAGACAAAGTTTTGTGTTTGTGTGAGAGAAAGAGATTCCACATGGAGAATCATAGTTAGAGACACATAGCAGTGAGCGAGATATACTTAGAGAGAGATAGAGTGATGAAGTTCGAGGGAGAGAGTGCCGTGAGTGTGTTACGAAGATAAAAGATCATTGTCGACATACAGGTAGCACACGAGATACCCGAGAGACGATGAACGCGTATAGGTCTAGAGAGATAGTCCTATATAAGCATGAGTGATAGTTATATGAGACGAATATGCGGATTAAATGGGATTCAAATATTTAAACTGGAGATCACGACATCGATAATAGCATAACGCAAATTGGTGTATCAAACATGCATATTCATTTGAATTTCGGGACGCGTGTAATGTCATATAGTTTATTAATATTGGTGATCCATAGAATCTTTAATTAGAAACAATGCATGGTTTATATGCAATTAATGTCTAAATGGGATACACTATATGTTGCGTGTGTGAAACACATTATACATGTTTGAGAAGTAAAAAAACCGCATGAAACACACATTAATTGGAGACAGTTAGCGAGGAATGCATTCATTGGATTTCAACATAAAGTGGTTTCAAATATTTGAAAATCCAAATTGATGGATACAACCTTATGAATCTGAGATCATGCCGTTTGTAAACCATATTTATGTATAAAGGGTGTTGTGCTTTTGAAAGTATATACAAAAAATGATGTATATAGAATTTTATTCCAATCGAAAATGGATCCCGCCCGAAAAAAAATAGAATACAAACGGGATTTGAATTGAGTTGGCACGGTAACGTGCACTCTACAAAATTTGAACGAAGCAGGGAAAGTCGCAGTAACCGCCCAAAACCAAAATCTGCGAGATGGAAATTACTACTGCCTATCCCTGCCACACAAAGCCTATCTGCTCGATTTCTATAGGTTTCGATAGGGGTAGGTTTGTAATTTTACTCGAACGTGACATAACCTCCTCTCACCCGGATTCATACACGGTGGGCGCCAAAACACAGTGTGTCCTCGGTCCAAAGCGACTCCCTCCCCGATTCATACACGGTGGGCGCCAAAAACAAACTCTCGTCGGCAAATATTCGGTGTGTGCGAGATTACCGTCCTATCCCCAACCGACTAATATTGCTGTGATGTAGGAAATTTGAAACGGGGGCTAAGTTTGTAAATTTCCTCGCATTTGAGACAAGCGCGCCCTGAAGACATGGTTCCCCCTTCCTCTCCACCCCCATTTCCCCATTCGTACTCCGTGGGCGCCAAAACACCCTCTCCACCCCAGCCTCCTCCGTCCGCCACCCCATCCACCGCCGTCCTCCTCCACCATGCCGGAGCTGATACCCCAACGCCGCCGTCCATTACAAGAGATCGACCTCTCTCATCCGCGGCTTCGGACCGGGATCCTTGTGTCCCGTCCTCTCGCTTCATCCCCGCCGTCGTCCACCTTGTCGGCGCCGCTCCTACGACCGTCTCGTCCATCGCCCCCCGCCGCCACCGTCTACCCTCCTAGATCTGCTTCCACGCCGCCGACAGCCATCGGTACCGCAACAACGTCAAATTCTCAGCAGATGCATACACGGCGCTGCACCGGAGGCGGTACTCTTTCGTATCTGCTCAACTTATTTATCGCAGCAAGAAAATAGATCGCCACTGCTTTACTCTGATTTCTTGTCCATCACTTACTTGCTAGTTGAGAGCAAACATTGGTTGCGAAGTTGCCTTTGTCCGGTTTGCACCTCCAGATCCGCCATGGCATGCTCAACACTATACTCCCAATGCTTATGGTTTCCCCCTTTTATATTCCACACTAGTTAAATCATAGTAGACTAAATTTCAAAATTGGGTCAGTCGATTTTTCAGAGCTCGCCGGAGTTCGCCGGTGCGAACGAAGGGGCTCAGGTGGGGACTTTGGTTGTTGGGGGGGCGGTGGTGGGGCCTCGCCGAACGAAGAAAACTCGACGGGGGTGGGGGCGGGGGTGGGGTGGGGGTGGCGGAGGAACACATCCGGTGGGGGCCGATGATCCGGCCGGCGGCCCGTGCGGTGTTCTGTATGGGAAGAATCAGAGACGAGGAAGAAGAAGGGTTAGGAGACGTAGGATCTTCATCCAACCGCCTGAAATGGTCGACTGACCCAAATGCAGACATGCCTTTATATTCAGCACCATCATCTTACCTGCTTAGCACTGCTCCTGAATCCATCAAGCTAAACAACGTGCCACTCATAATTCCAAACTTGTTTCTCAAGTACAAATCTGATATGATGCTGATATTACTAAAACAGATAACATTTAATTGGTCAGCTAATGTTCCTACTTTACTTTCGAAAAAGCACATGCACCATATATAGAGAGACAACAGGGAGTTGCTTTCTTATTGCGCTCTGGTTCATCATGTGTGGGCACTGCGCAACGAACAATTTATTATCCAAAATCTGCTTGCTCTTCTTTACCATGTTCCTCTTCCGTTCTTCTTTAATAAGTACTCTCTCCGTTCCTAAATACAAGTCTTTGTGTAGATTCCGCCATGGACTACATATGGAGCAATATGAGTGAATCTACACTCTAAAATATATCTGGATACATCTGTATGTGATCCATAGTGGAAATCTCTACCAAGACTTATATTTTGGAATGGAGGGAGTATGATAGTAGTACAGTATGTTCCTTGTAGTGAATATGAGAAGGGACATTTGCAGTGTAGAGGTCTATACGGTCGGTTGGTATGGACACTTTGAACTCGTCGAGCTTCTTTGATTCGTAGGATTTTGTAAACATGGGAATAGGATTTGTAGTGGCCTGCCCACTTGAATCCTATAAGAATAGCAAGGAAATGTGGGGAGCTGTGTCGCCTTTGAGAGTTACACTGATATTAACAGTATGGCACCTTCAGTGGAAGAGAGATCGTATCCGAAGGCTTTCTAGCCGTACCGGCAATACTAGCACATATATTCCAGCAAGTTCCACTTTGCTGATTTTACTCTGATGCTTACGGTTTTCCCTTTATATCTACACTATGATCTGTGTAGCTGCTTTGTGTCGCACTAGCAGCAGTCCACTCTTGAAGCTAAACACCGCAATGACTTACAAAATTGGCACCAAGGCATTGAGTGCCATTCTGGATGCAATGAAACTCATACGCTCACCACCTGTTTATTCTTGTTCAGAATATGATCCTAATGACTATTCTAACCTCGAGGAGTCAAAGGCAGATGGCCTGTCCTGTTCACCCATCAAGGGTGCCTGTTCTAATTTGGCAAGGTTTTATTGATTGTGCCTATCTTACATATGTTGTCTTGCATTTCTTCTACTTTGTTGCACCGCCATCTGCTTAGTTTACTCATCATATATGTCGAGATGCCATGCCCATCCATTATCAATACATATTCCATCTGTCATCATACCATGTTTTTCCACTCAGATGCTGTTCTTGTGCATCAGACATCAAAAAGGAAGAGGGTGATTGCCGAACCTGAAGGAGCACCAGCAAAGTCCTTGAAAAACGTGGTTGTGCCAGAGAAATCAGACATCACCCCAGTTATATTGGCTGTACAACCAGTGACAAAAAACATAGGACCGACTCCAGCAGACTGTACCCATACTTCACCGGCCACACCACTAGCCGCACCACACAGGACCTGCACTCCAGCAAAAGGTATGCCGATTTCAGTTGCCATAGCACCAGCCGTACCACAGAAAAATCCCACTCCAGTAAAAAGTATAGCAAGTCCACCGGCCGAAGAACTATCCCAACTGCAGAGACGGCCAATTCCTGCAGATTGGAACCCCATTCCAGTTATTCCCAGTTTAAAAGACAATGCTTTCAATGTTGTTAGGGACTACGTGCATATATTCCCATCATGGGAAGATTATAGTGAAGACAAACACCATTTTCACATATTCCTGTCCCACTTACGTCTAAGTGCTATTATTCATGATGATTATTTTCCAGTTTTCTGCTGATTGAACACATCAATGATTTACATTACATTGTTGTAAGTAGGCGAGGGTCAATTTGGATAGTCATGACGAGCAAAGCTTGCTTGCGCTTTTCAAGGAAGCATTGCAGCAGTATCGGTGTTACCTGAGGAAATCACACTTTGATGGCAAGTCTATATACGAATTTCTGGTGAAGTCTCCTATGCTAAATTTAGAAGACATTGAATGGAAAAACCTTGTTATGCACTGGTCTCGTTCCGAGGATGAGGTATTGTCTATGATATCGCATGAAAATTTGAACTTCTACTTTTTCGCATGTGCCTTACGGATCTTTTTTGCAGGAAATTTGCTCGAAAAAGAATTTTGGTTTGAAAAGAACGACAGGATATCGCAAATATGCTGCCCGCTGCTTTGCTCTTGTTAGTACCTGTTTTCCTGTATCACTGTACTTTCATACATACCTGGTTCATTATGTGACAGCAGTATGCATGATAGCTTGCTTATCAATTGTTCGCTCCAAATTATCTGATCTGTATGAATGGTTACATTAGTGTAGAATATATCCAATGCCAATGAATTTTTTTAGCTCTGCATTGTTCTTGTAAGTACCTGCTGTCCTTTATCAGTATACTTATATTGACAGGTAGTTGTTCATGTACCATCACTCTGCTGCTTATTTTCCTTTGCCCTCCATTTTCTACACATAAGATCTATATTTACTCTTACCATAAGGTTGGATAACACCGGTGGTACTGAAGAAGTTTAGCTCTGCATTGCTCTTGGCTGTACCTTTTGCCTGTATCACTATACTTACATTTATAGCTACTTGGTTATGTAGCATCACTCTTCATCTTATCTTAAATATTCTCCATTTTTTCTTATATTGTTACATATATATTTACTCTTAACAAAATGTAGAATAAAGGCAATGCTTATGAAGAAGATTCTGCGGTAAACCTCTTGAATTCCCCCCCCCATCAGCATGGACAAGGGCTTTACAGAGCCTGCCTTCACCAATAATGTAAGTTTGTCCTTCTCAAGCCTTCAAACGTTGTTGTGTATATTTGGTTAGGCATGACTGCAACAGCTGTTTATTTTTGGTGTTTACATCAAATTGCATGTTTAAACTTTATTATGTACTCCAGTTCATAAACAAAAGTTTGTCCTTCTCAATTTAAGTTTTCAGTTGTACAACCAAGTTCCTTATTCATACCATGTAAATTAAACTATACAGAGCAAGTGATCTTACTTTGCCAATCTGAAATGGTATAAATTGACAGCACACTAACCATTGATACTTATGAGTTCTTGATCTATAATCCAATGGTGTCGTGTAGCTGCCAACTCCTTCACAATGTCATTTCCTGCCATGTCTTGACCTGAATAATACCATATTGTGTTAATGCTATTTTAAACTGTGTCACTTTATTCGTCAGTAAGAAATGTGATGAATTGTCAGCACTGATACTTATATGTGCAAAACCTGTCATCTGCCTGCTTGTTTATCTTTCAGAGTGAGGAGGATATAAGTGTCAAACAAGTGCAGTCTCACCAGCTTGCTCAGCTGCTTGCGCTGCAGCTCCCGAGCAGGGCTAACCTTTCTTGAACTCTATTGAAGTGTTGTCGGTTTTGTATATTATTTTGTCGGCGTGTTTAGTTGCACTGGTGGCAATCTATGATGCCCAGTGTATGTAATCTGTTGTCTGCTTGTGCTTTATTATCATAGTGGCGAACTTTGATGCCCAGTGGATGTAATATGCCGTAATTTCTTTATTGTATAGTCTAGGTTTTTTTCTTATTCACGATGCTGCAGTTATTTTACTGTATATATATCCTGTCTTCGCAGTAAACCGGCCAAACTGTAAAATTACGGTACATAATCGGGCCATCATGCAAATCACCATGTATGATCCGCATCATGGGCCCCGTCATCTTGGTCCGTTAACAGGCCTAAATGTAAACTGGCCCACTAGTAGATTCGGGCCTTTAATAGGCCGAGTAAACCGCCGACCCTATTTTCCCAAGAAAACTCAATGGGCCTTTAGGAGGCTGAAAAGTAGGTTGGGCCTGAAACGTGCCGAACAGCTCACGGCCGGCAGCAGGCCGAAATAGACCCCGGCCCATGAATGTGCCAATCAAATCATGGGCTTATAACAGGCCAAAATTGTCTCGGTCCTTGTTTGGCCCAATCAGATTATCGGCTGCGAGCAGGCCGGATGCAAACCGGGTCGTAGTTAGGCCCAACTATATGACAGGCTTTTAACAGGCCAAAATTAATATAGGGCCGAAATGTTAAACGGGCCCTTAACAGGCCGAATTACTAAATGGGCCTTTAGCAAATGGGCCCAAAAGCGTAGCGTCCAATTGACGGGCCGAATCTGATATGGGCCATAATTTAGCCCAAAGCCTCTTAAAGGGCCGGACCTGATCAGGGCCGTAATTTGGCCCAGAATGTGGTAGGCTTTTAACAGGCCGGATCTCATATGGGCCATTATTAGGCCCGGAACATGGCAGGCCATTAATGGACCGGATCAAATATGGGCCGGCATTTGGCCCAAAACATGGCAGCTAGTTAATGGGCCGGCCTACTAGGGTCCTCAAAATCTTGTGGGCCTACAGCTGGGCCGACCCATTAATGTCGGTGAAATCTCGTGGGCCTTTAGCTGGGCCGGCCCATTATGGCCCACAAAAATCTTGTGGGCCTTCACCTGGGCCGGCCCATTATGGCGCGCAAAAATCTTGTGGGCCTTTAGCTGGGCCGGCCCATTATGGCCCGCAAAATCTTGTGGGCCTTTAGCTGGGCCGTCCCATTATGGGCCGCAAAATCTTGTGGGCCTTTAGTTGGGCCGGCCCATTTAAACTTTATGGGCCACTGTTGGGCCGTGCCACGAGTCGACGTATCATAAGCGCTTTGGGTCCAATGAGTGGATGACATCTGTCCCAACGGTGAGCCGACACGTGTTTCCTCCAGCCAATGATGATTTTACACGTGGAAAATCCCCATTGGTCGGGTCTGTTAACGGGTTATCGGATCCAAAACCGGACCCGATAGCTTAACGGCGTTCCGTTACGGTGGATGCCACGTGTCGATCACCCTTGACGAAAGCACTTCTGTAACGCGCGATTTATTGTCATGGAAGTGGACGCTTCCGTGATGATAATTTTGGTAATGTCATGGAACACTTCTACGACAGCACAGGTATGACTATCTTGATTCTGTCATAAAATTGTCATGGATGTACATGCATGATGGAAAACGTGACCTACTATGACAAACACGTATCATCACGGAAGTGTATTTTTTTGTAGTGGATGCATACCCACTTAGTTTCTTTTTGAGCTTTCATACACTTATAGCTCTAGTGCATCCGGTGCATCGCAATCCCTACTCACTCACATTGATATCTATTGATAGGCAACTTCATAGCCCGTTGATACGCCTAGTTCATGTGAGACTATCTTCTCCCTTTTTGTCTTCTCCATAACCACCATTCTATTCCACCTATAATGCTATGTCCATGGCTCACGCTCATGTATTGCGTGAAGATTGAAAAAGTTTGAGAACATCAAAAGTATGAAACAATTGCTTGGCTTGTCATCGGGGTTGTGCATGATTTAAATATTTTGTGTGATGAAGATAGAGCATAGCCAGACTATATGATTTTGTAGGGATAGCTTGCTTTGGCCATGTTATTTTGAGAAGACATGATTGCTTTGTTAGTATGCTTGAAGTATTATTGTTTTCATGTCAATATTAAAGTTTTGTTTTGAATCTCATGGATTTGAATATTCTTGCCACAATAAATAAGATTACATTGATAAATATGTTAGGTAGCATTCCACATCAAAAATTCTGTTTTTTATCATTTACCTACTCGAGCACGAGCAGGAATTAAGCTTGGGGATGCTGATACATCTCCAACGTATCTATAATTTTTGATTGTTCCATGCTATTATATTATCCATCTAGGATGTTTTATATGCATTTATATGCTATTTTATATGATTTTGGGGACTAACCTATTAACCTAGAGCCCACTGCCAGTTTCTCTTTTTCCTTGTTTTTGAGTTTTGTAGAAAAGCAAAACCAAACGGAGTCCAATTGATCTGAAATTTGACGGAGATTATTTTTGGACCAGAACAAGCCCACGGAGCATCGGAGATGGACCAGAGGAGTCCCGATGCACCCCACGAGGGTGGGGGGCGCGCCCCCCTACCTCGTGGCCGCCTCGGGGACCCCCCTGACTTGTTCCCGACTCCAACACCTCTTATATAACCCCAAACTTTCAGAAAGAAACCTAGATCGGGAGTTCCGTCGCCGCAAGCCTATGTAGCCACCAAAAACCAATCGGGACCCTGTTCCGGCACCCTGCCGGAGGGGAGAATCCCTCTCCGGTGGCCATCTTCATCATCCCGGCGCTCTCCATGACGAGGAGGGAGTAGTTCACCCTTGAGGCTGAGGGTATGTACCAGTAGCTATGTGTTTGATCTCTCTCTGTCTCTCGTGTTCTTGAGGTGATACGATCTTGATGTATCGCGAGCTTTGCTATTATAGTTGGATCTTATGATGTTTCTCCCCATCTACTCTCTTGTAATGGATTGAGTTTTCCCTTTGAAGTTATCTTATCGGATTGAGTCTTTAAGGATTTGAGAACACTTGATGTATTTCTTGCATGTGCTTATCTGTGGTGACAATGGGATATTCACGTGATCTACTTGATGTATGTTTTGGTGATCAACTTGCGGGTTCCGTGACCTCGTGAACTTATGCATAGGGGTTGGCACACGTTCTCGTCTTGACTCTCCGGTAGAAACTTTGGGGCACTCTTTGAAGTACTTTGTGTTGGTTTGAATAGATGAATCTGAGATTGTGTGATGCATACCGTATAATCATACCCACGGATACTTGAGGTGACATTGGAGTATCTAGGTGACATTAGGGTTTTGGTTTATTTGTGTCTTAAGGTGTTATTCTAGTATGAACTCTATGATAGATCGAACGGAAAGAATAGCTTCGTGTTATATTACTACGGACTCTTGAATAGATCAATCGGAAAGGATAACTTTGAGGTGGTTTCGTACCCTACAATAATCTCTTCGTTTGTTCTCCGCTATTAGTGACTTTGGAGTGACTCTTTGTTGCATGTTGAGGGATAGGTATATGATCCAATTATGTTATTATTGTTGAGAGAACTTGCACTAGTGAAAGTATGAACCCTAGGCCTTATTTCCTAGCATTGCAATACCGTTTGTGCTCACTTTTATCGCTTGTTACCTTGTTGTTTTTATAATTTCAGATTACAAAAACCCATATCTACCATCCATACTGCACTTGTATCACCATCTCTTCGCCGAACTAGTGCACCTATACAATTTACCATTGTATTGGGTGTGTTGGGGACACAAGAGACTCATTGTTATTTGGTTGCAGGGTTGTTTGAGAGAGACCATCTTCATCCCACACCTCTCACGGATTGATAAACCTTAGGTCAACCAATTGAGGGAAATTTGCTACTGTCCTACAAACCTCTGCACTTGGAGGTGCAACAACGTCTACAAGAAGAAGGTTGCGTAGTAGACATCAATGGGTGATTAATATTTGAAAAAATGTTTGGTTATATTTGTTGAGAGAGAATTTTTCAATCAAGTGAAGGATGAAGATGTCATCAATCTCTTCCAGAAAGGCGACATCAAAGTTATATTGTAAGAAGGATACCATCACTTTATCAATCAAAATATACTTATGTATTCATGTCGTTATGGTATGATACATTGAAATATTGCTAGTGCCGTTATGCTAGTGTTGTTTTGTTCATATATTGCTTGTGGTCTGTTGTTTGGTTCATATACAATATTTAGAGTAAAATAATTTTTGGGTGAATACCCAGGCTTCATTTTCTGGCGCCGCCACTGCTGTGAGTTGGCTTGGAGCGGCGAGTTGTTGAACCACGCGCCGGGTTGGAGCGGCCACTTGCCCCTCCATGCACCCACCTTTAGCTTCGCCCATTGTACTGACGCCCTGGAGTAGCGAGGAAGGTGGGCAGCGAGTTGCCTAGCTTATATCCGGCGGGCTCGGCGGGCCAGCAAGCCGGCTTTTATGCCGAAAACCCCTCTTCCTACTCGCCATATGGCATAGAGAGTGCGGAGAATATGGTGCAAGGAGGATATGGGGAGCGGAGGTGTGGTGCGGTTCTTGCCCGGCGTCTGGCCTCGTTTAAATAGCGGGCGGACGTGAGGAGCTAACCGGAGTTGTGTTTAATGATGGCCGGCTCGTGAACAGATGTGTGGCCGGAGTAAGTTTCTCGGCACCCGCGCAGGTTTAATGAAGGTATGTGTGCAGTCTGTAGCTGTTTGAATGTGTCGAGGAGGTGTCTTCAGCCGGGCTTGCAGCGGGCGGCGCTCTCTCAGCCGGCGCGCCGCTCTCTCTGCCGGCGCACCGCTTCAATGCCTGCAGTGAGTGGTCGCCTCCGCTTTGATACGACATAAGTGCGTAGTGGATGCTCTAACAGCGGCATGGATGCGGGTAGTTGGCATCGGGCGAAAAAGCACCCAGGTGAGGGGGAAGGATTTTAGTGGCCAGGGTAGTCAGAAGCGGTTTGCGAGAAAATGCACGTCTGGACCGGTGATGGGCCGATGCTGGACCGCGTTGAATGGCAAAACACGTCCAGACCGCACGGTCCGAACGGCTGCGTGTGGTTTGAGAGTCGGTGTCGTGCTCTTAGCTCACCTTTGTACGGGCGAATTTGTCATATGTTTGCATCAAAATGTTAAGTCCACATCTTATAGTATTTGTCGTATTCGAGCTGTTTTCATTTCTTTTTTAAACTTCAAAATGCCTAAACCTGTCCCTTAAAAAAAGAGAGAGAAAAAAGCCTGAACCCGATACGACGTGCACATCCACGCCCATACGTGCCTTTCTACTCTTTTCTTCTTCTTTCCCTCCTCGGTTACTTCAAAATACACGGTTGCAAGAAAAGAAGTAAAAGGAAAAAAGCACCACCAGTCTCACACCCGCATGCACACGCGAGCCGTACGCATCGATGCGAAGCTTTACCTCTTTCTCTGCCTCTCATGTTATACTTCTCTCATGCTTTCCAGGCCAAGAAGATTCATGTCCCATGCATATCTGTGCCACGCGGCCATGCATGCAATGCAAAATCATACAGTACTAGTAGAAAGCATGTCGTCCGACAAATCTCTGCTTGTTATTGCAAACCACAAAACATGATTTACATAGGTGCTAGTGGCATATAGGGAGCTCATCAGTGAGTTCACTTACTGACGCAGCAGAGCAATCTGCTTATCTGCGTACATGCTCAGACAGATAAATACACACACAAGTAGAAACAATTTTTTGGGCAAAATCACCACGAATTCAAAAGAAATCTCGAAAGGATGTGCGAAAGGTAGATCGGTCGATCAATCTCGGTCAAAAAAATGACAGATTTTTTTGCGGGAAGATCGCAACTTTTGTACATTACCCCCACTACCAAAATCCACATTGTAGGAGAGCTGATCTCTCCGCCTCATTCCAGCAAGCCAAGGAACCATTCCTGCTTCCCCGTCGCAGCAACGTTTGCCGGAGGAAGCCGATAAGACCACCGGTGAATGGTCGTCATCTCGCCGGTGCTAGTCTCTCCGGCGTGGCGCGATCGTCGTCTTCCCGGCACGCCTGAAAGCACAGTTCTATCAGACACGGAGGTGGCAACCAAAGCAGAAGGTGACGATTAGTTAGTGGGCTACTTGGTTATGTTTAATTTAGAGCTTACGTCCCTCTCATGCAGTGATCTGTGAGACCCACTGAGATATTCCCAATCATCTAGGTGTGATGCCTGATCTTAGTTTACCTAGGTAAATCATTCAAAGCAGGGAGATAAGGTTCTAGTAATGGAATCTTAGGTGTCCCTGATGGGAATGAAGTATGCAGCACTGGCACTCTTCTTGTCAGTAAAGCGACTTCGGAAATGATGTGCTTGGCTCAGAGTGTACGCTTGCTTTGTTCCTTTTTATTATTCTGCTCACGAAATGCCAAACCATACCAAGACCTCTTTATTGCAACAACTCACTGGAAACCTTATAATCCACATAGGCATATTTTTAATCGTAACAAGAAGTACAGATTTTTTTGTGGCCTTAACCGGGAGAAGTATAAGAACTGTGTTTAAATATTTCATTGCTATTTTATGCGGTAGAACTTTCAAATTATCTCTAGACTTCTGCTTCTTGTTCACTGCATGACAGCAGAGCAGACAACTGAGCAGAGTCTGTTCCGGAGAAACAAATGAGCAGAGTGCTTGTAAGTGTAAAGAACAACAGAGCAGAGTATCGCCGTGTCATTTATACAGTTCAGTCGATAGTTTGATCCCACTAGTTAAGAGTCATAAATATTTCAATTATGATGATGCAAAAATATCTTCCATTTCTTGATAAATGCGCTAGAAAATTATAAACTTTGCAAAAAACAGATGAAAAATGCAGGTAGATAGGCAGAATGCATGCATGCCAAGTAAAACAACAAGTGCATCCATATGCATCAAACACGAACCGATCAAAGTTTACCTGTTGTGGATAGGGTCAGGCCCCTTGGGAATCCTCCTCTTGCTGCTTCGGTACGCGTCCTCGCCGGCTTGTCCGCCACCTGACTTCTGTGCCGGGGAGCTCGTCATCGTCACTCCGCCGCGGGCCCGAGCCGGCCCTAAGCTCACGCCAGCACCACTCGTCGTCGCCACCATCACCAGTAGAAGGGCAATACACACGATGAAGATGACGGCCACCACTCGCTCGCAGCACGCCGATGCCCCTAGCGACCTATCCGGCCGTCTTCCCATATAGAGAGAGGCTCCCCTCTGCTTCTCAACTTTCTCCTCCTCTCCACACCACAACCCAATGCGGCAATGTTATTTCTCTCTACGCAGTGAACGGAACGAACCCAGCAACGACGACGTCGAGCTACCGACCACTATATGAAGCTGGTGGGAGCAATAGAGAAAAGCAAAGGGAGAACAAGAAGAGGAGAGCACAGCTGCATGATGACAATGACAGTGACAATGGCAAGGCAGGCAGGCGAGATCAAATACGGTGTTATGGAAAGGGGGGTAAGCAAAGCATATCACCACCGCAAGTGCGCGTCTAATGCGCACTTAGATCGCGCGAAATGCGCCTTTTTACGTGACTTGGAAGGGGAGGGAATCTGTGATCCCTGCCCGCCAAACATTCTTATCCCCCAATCTTCTTTTCCTCCGGCCATTGATCGATGCTCGTGGCGCTTTGGCTCGGTTCGCTTTGCTTTGCTTTCTCTTGCTTCTTCGCGGCTTTGTTCTCTCTTCTTTGCGGGGTGAAAGCAAATCAGCTGCCGCGCTTTTGTAGGACCATGCATGGGGGCGAGAGCGGAGCTGGTTCGGGAACGTGGCCGGCTTGATTCCGAGCTGCTAGCTTTGGAAGCCGATGGGCCCCCGCGCTGCACTCGCCTTGCCGGCTATATAGCTTCCTCCGCTCGCTAGCAATCACGTCGCTTCATCTGATTCTGTTCTTTCTTTCCCGTTCCAGAAGGACGGACGGACGCTTCCGTTATGCCACTGACGTGTGGGCACGCCGAGACTGGTCTCACCTTATGGGCGGTTAGATTATTTATAAAAACACAATACAAATGCCGATGCTCATATATAACACATACACTCATCCCTATAAACACATGCACACATATTCTATAAGCACCTCCGACATACTGAGCCGGCACAAATATGAGCGCCTCTGAGACACTGAGCCTCGTTGTTGATAAAAATCCTGGAATAAATTCAAAAAATACGAGTATCAGTGCCAAGTCTAGGACTTGAACCCTAAGGTGTTAATTCCAGCGCAATGAACCTAAAAGCAAATACAATAGAGCTGAGTCAGCGGGCTATAAGGAATAAACTAGTATATTTCTGCTTAGTTGGAGGAAAGAGAAGAGGAGAGAGAAGGTAAGCGGGCTCTTCGTGAAGAGCCAGCTCTAGCACATGCTTCTAGGCACTTTGTAAGAATGAAAGGTGGGCCACATAATAAAAAGTAGTACATTCTTTTAATTTACTATTATACATGTTGGCTATAAGATGGAATGTACATAACATAGCATTGGCTTATAGCCAGCAGCTAACTATACTATTAACCATGCTCTAAGCATCTGAGCTATGCTCACATGGATTAAAGTTGAAGCTATATTCATTATGGTTGGTAGATTTCTGTACGTAGAAAGGCGGAACAAGATTCCATGTTTACTGGATGCAATCTCTCTTGCAGAGATCGTCCACAATGAATGGTTTAACTTCTTCGTATCGGGTCTTATCAAAGACTTGATTGTTTATTTTTATCTTGTGTAGATGTTACCCATTTTATTGTACTATTTTAAAATCAGCCGTAACATGTATTTGCTATTTATAGTTCAGCTAACTACTAATTATTGACATGTGGCTAGGTAGTCTTTGGACATTGATATAATTTTTGTTATTTCTGATGTTCCTTGTATTGACATGACAGATGATGAATAGATAGAAAGTTTTTGAAAAGAAAATAAGCTAATAATTAATATGTGTGGTTAAGAAATAGTGATCTTGTGGGATATGTCTAAGTGCAAGTATGATGATCTGTCGATTGTGGTTTTTATTAGGTACAAAATTCTACCATTCACAATTTGACTAGGTACAATTATGAAAAATCTAATGTATGCATTTTGTTTAGGTATGATTATGTAAACCTAATGTCTGCAATCGGTTTACCAAAAAAGGCTTTCGCCCCGCTTTATATATAAAGCACCGACCAACAAGCATCCAGGACAAACACACGTCACCGCAACACACGCACACACCCAAGACAAGATACATAGACGCTGAGCGCAACAACACCATTCCTAGCAATACTACAATGAAGAGATGAAGTTACATATGACGAACCATGGGCTCCAAGGCGGTGCCTTCAGGAAGGGTACGCCACCGGAGCGCCGCCAGCGCCCGATCCAAGGATCAGAGTTTCCCCTGGAGCCGCATGACGGGCAATGAGAGCCGCGACGACGCCTTCAAGAAGGGAACGATCTTCGCCGCCGCCGGTCCGTCCGAAGATAGAACAGGTTTTCACCTCGGCCACCACTCACCGCCACCGAACGCCACATCCCGGCAACCACGCCGCCCACACGGCCATGGTGACCGGGCAACGCCATAGCACGGGCTCTGTCCAAAAGCACCGTGCTACCACCACCAGGGCCGCCGCCCCGGCATCCAAGACCTTGACACCACCTCACACGAGACCCGCCTCCACCCCAACGAAAGAGACGAGCGGAATGGTCCCCCCTTTCGCACCCCTAGGCGACCCCCAGCGTCGAGACCCGATAGGCCGGCCAGAACTGGCATCCACCGACCCGTCCTGCTGCCTCGAGCGCGAGACGAGCGCGGTCCTGTAGCACCGAGAGGGGGATGAGGTCAGTCCTGCTGCAACATGCGCGAGACGAGCTCGATCCCGCTGCACCGTGCACGAGACGAGCTCGGTCCTGCAGCACCGGGCGCAAGACGAGCGGTGGACCGCAGCTGGGTGAGGACCAGCCCTTTGATGGGAGTAGCGCCCAGATGACGAGGAGATGGGGCGAAGGTCGAGATGGTCCGACCGCAGACGAGCCAACGCCGGAGAAGCCGGCCGCTGCCGCGGGCAGATCCGCAACCACCGCCACTGCGCCGCCACCCCGACCACCCGAGATGGCCCCGGTCGAGGCAGCCGCACGCAGCCCTAGCCGAACGCGGCCTGCGCCGCCGAGAGGTCAGATCTGGCCGGGCCACTTGCCGCCATCCCCGACCCCTGGCTCGCACCACTACCGCCCTCCTTGACCCGCGCCGACCACGGCCCGCCCCGCAGGAGTTCAGATCTGGCCGAGCTACGCCTTGCCAGCCGCCGTCCCCGACTCCAGCAGGCACATCCACCGCGCCACTGCCCGCCACGAGCAGGATCCGGCCAGGGCCGAGCCGGATCTCGCCGCCGCGGCCGCGACGGGGCATACCACCGCCTAGTAGCCCACCGAGCGACGCCAACAGCCCCCGCCGTCGCCACGCCCTGCCCAGCGCCGCGCAAGCACGCGAGGAGACTGCCCCGCGCCAGCCCGCCCCGCGCGAAGGGTGAGATGGCCCGCCGCTGCCGACGCCGGCCGGGCTTTGCCCGGCGGCGCGCTCCGGCGGCGGCGGGGGGAGGAGGTCGAGGGGAGAGGGGGCCGGCAGCGGCCGGTCGAGGGAATCCCCCCTGCCCCGCTCGCGGGAGCGGGTCGGGCGAGAGGATCTCTGCAATTAGTTTAGTTATGGTCACATAGATCTAATGGATACAATCTATTTTAAATATCATTATGTAGACCCAACAGTTATCATAAGAAAGTTTAAAATGGTCCCAAACTATTTTACCTCCCTATATTTTTAATCCAAGTGACAAATGATCTCTTACCTTCTAAGATGTAAGATTACTAAATAGGCAATAACTTTTTTGTTTCTCGAAAGGCACCGATTAATAATATGGAAATGTATTGCTAAGAACTTTGCCACATCTCTACTATTGAGTGAAAAATGACCAAAAGCTTTCACAAAACAGTATGCACTTTAACTTATATACACATCAAGATAGTTGCATGGTAGGGGGGGGGGGGGTTTGTGGTACATACAATTTATTATAGTCCTTCATCCATATTTAATTTGTCTTTCCTAATATGCTAGAACTTTCTTAAATATCTCAGATCTTTGTGCTATGTGAACTAGAAAAAAAATGTTTGTACATGGGTCTTTAGATCTGTCCATAGCATTGTGCCTCCCGATCTCGCAGCTACCTTTCCGGCTCCGATCTGGATGATGTCCATGGGTGGAAGTTTGATCAGGGGAAGCACGTGGGTCTGGTGCATGAATGCATATACACAAATGCACATGCGTGGACATGCATGCAGATGATCGGTGGCCGCCCAGATCGCCTGCTAGCTGCAACCCATGGTACTCGCTGTTGGCGTTCACCTAGGTCTTGGTGGCCAGCTGTATGGCTGAGTGGCATGGTTAGGCGTTGTTTCTGGCTCAGTGCGCCGGCATTTGGCGGCTAACAGTCCCATTGTGGTGGATCTGCTTTCTGGCTTTTGACTACATCATGGCGGATTGGATCCGAGACGGCGGCGAGGCCGCCGTGGATTGTGGTCGCCATCAAAAGATTTTGTGAGAGTTTCATCTCCGCAGATATGGTGGTTCACTTCGGCGGCGAGATGCAAACTATGGACGATGTCTTGATGCAGAGGGATTGTTGTGAAAACAGTGGCGGCAGTCATATCGCTTGTAGTTGCTGGGATCGTGGAAAAGTGGCGGCGACAACACATGAATGACCTCGATGGTGGTGCTAATTGAGCATCCGGTCTTTGAGCTCTGGGGTAAAAGCCTTGGTCTGGCCCAAGTTGGGTATACCTGACAATGGCGATGATTTGACATCGTTACCTTGTGGAAGGCATTGTTCGGAATGTTCAGACTGATTCTTCAGGGTGAAAACCTAGATTCTAGCCTTGGGTGGCTGGATCTGGTGACAGTGACGCTTGAATGTCAATCCCTTCATTAAGGCATTGCTGTTGAAGAATCTCGTCGTCTGCGTGGGCCATGAGATTGTCGGTGCAGATATGGTCATTGTTATAGTTTGCCGATCGTAATGTGATCGCTTTGGGGCTTTTTTCTTTTTTCCTCGCCTACGCATATCTTTAGTCTTGTATGTCTTTGCTATTTGCCGGCGTTTTTTGTGTGCGTGCGTTGGTGTTGGCTGTGTGCATTCTAACTATGCAGAGGTTGAGTGTGTGCTCATTGTGTCTGCACCTTCTTAATACTCCATTTTGAGTCAAAAAAATCCACCCTTTATCGAAAAACATGCGTCTTTAGAATGTTTCATCTCCAAATAGGTAGAGTTAATTACCTTGATTTTCTTTGCTAGGAGTTAAAATACACCGGCTGCTTAAACTTGTTCTATACAGAAGATTGGTGCCTGAAGGTGCAAAATGTGCGAAATTGATGCTTATTATCCGGTCGTGTAATTTTTTTTGAAAGCCGACTGTGCAGATACGGTGCCTCCTTCCGTGTTCGGACGTACGCTCCGCTCGTGTGGCTTGTCTGTTTGACGGTGGTCCACGCCACTAGCTGTGTGCAGGAATGCGATGGGTACCCCATTTGTGAGGAATTTATAGACTCCCACCCCTCGTATTTTATTTAATCATATAAGGAAGCCCTCAAATAACATGAAAAAAGAAATACCAATGTAGGAGCTTCGAAACTAAAACCTCCTGACTAAGAACCAGCACGATCAGGACACAGGCGAACTTTGCCTTGTTGGCCAAATATGAGCCACACCACCCCCACGGCACCCACACAGACACGGGGTAGTAGGTCTTCCTTTTCTTTTCTCCTTACAACAACTCGACTAAGGGCATCTCTAGCCGATCCTGCAACCGCGCGTAAAAGGACTCCCTTAAAAAAAATTACGGTGCAGCGAGTGCTCCGGCGGAACAGATACCGCAAACGTGCCTGCACCGTAAATTTTGCATAGCATCAAGCAAATTGCACATTTTAATAATGTTAATCGGATGAAATCTTAATGTAAATTCAACATATGAATATATAAATGGTCCGAAAAGCAACTCACAATATAACAATATTCATCGTTACAACAAATGTTCGAATTCCAATAATTATTACAACACCAAATTGTTCAAATCTCACATGTATAGAAACGCAAACAAATGGGGATCTATCTCCCCGCATAAAGCTACCACCGATGCTCAATAAGATCATGTTGGAATTGATTGTGCGAATCACGGTTCTCGATCTTCCGGTAGGTCTTAAGGAATGCATTCATCTCATCTGCGTCCCTGGCAGGCTTCACACAGTTACCAACATTGTCATAGCTGTACACCAAGTCCAAATTCCTCTCATCCTCGACGATCATGTTACGTAAAATTACACAAGAAAACATGATGTTTCGAAGGGATTTTTTATTCCCAAAGCGAGCAGGACCTCGAACAATGGCTAACAGAGTTTGCAACACACCAAAGGCCCTCTCAGTATCCTTTCGGCAAGCTTCTTGTGCTTCGGCAAAAAAATTGTGCTCTTGATTTTGGGGTCACTAGTGGTCTTCACAAATGTTGACCAGGAAGGATAAGTACCGTCGACAAGATAGTACCCCATGGTATAGTCATGGACGTCTGCGGTATAGTTGCAAGCTGGAGCTTTGCTACTGGCAAGCTGAGCAAACAAATGAGATCACTGCAAAACGTTGATATCATTGAGAGATCTCAGCAAACCAAAGAAGCAATGCCAAATCCATAGATCATGTGAAGCCACTGCTTCAAGCACGACGGTGGGTTTATGTTTGTGGCCGATGTATTGCCTTGCCCAAGCCACCGGGCAGTTCTTCCACCTCCAATCCATTCAATCAATACTACCTAGCATGCCCGGCCATCCCCTTGCTTCGTTCATTGCTATGAGCTTCTTTGTGTCTTCTTCGTTTGGAGCTCGATGATACCCCGGGCCAAAAACGCGGGGCAGCCACGAGCAGCACCAAGGGGTGGGGATGTGCGGCGGCAAGGAGTGGAAGCGGGAAATGGAAGCCGGTGGAAGTGGTTCGCGCCAAGGGAAAGGGGAGCCTCCAAAAATGGGCAAAATCCCGCATATATGGAGGATTTGGGCTCGTGGATGCGGGATACCGTAATTTTTTCCGGGACAGCCCGATTTGGAGTATTTTTTTGGGACGGGGATAAGGGGTGGATCCCGCAAACCGGCAGTTATTATAGCGGTCGGCCCGGTTTGCGGGATCTGCTAGAGATGCTCTAATAGTGCATACGTAGTTTTTTATAAAGGACATGTCATTGAATTGATTTATCAAGGTGATACAACCCTATCTAAAGAATGGCGGGCCTCTGCATAACACATAGCCAACAAGTCCAAACGACCAAAATAAACATTGTTTTGCAGTAAAAATAAATCAATCCAGCCTACGGTGGGGCAATCCTATACGGAGATTACACCGCCATCCATGGAGGGAGAAAACCTCCGTGGTCATACATTCCAGCCATGTAGACGCCATCATAAAAAGGTCTCTGACCTTCAACTTCTGCAGGATAGACAAAGTACGGAGCCATCGCGTACATGCATGAATAATCTGCACGGGAGAAGAACCACATTTATTTTTAAAAACCACATCATTCTTCGTAAGCCACATTGTCCAGCATAAGGCAGTCGCCCCCACAAGAATGTGCAAAAAATTGTTTATCAATACCCCACAACCAATTGTCGAACATGTTACGTGCACTACGTGGGGGTATAGTTTTGAAGCTACTTGAACTATGGTCCATACTGCACGAGCGAACTTACACTAAAAAATAAGTGTTTGATAGACTCGTCATGTTGGCAAAAGACACATGTCTTGTTACCTTGCCAGTTACGTTGTGCCACATTATCTCTAGTTAAGATGATCCCTCTCCTAAAAAACCAGAGGAATATCTTCACTCTTAGAGGTATTTTTAGCTTCCAAAGTTTTTTGTTATCAAGGGGAACATCAATATGAGTCATCGCATCGTACAAGGACTTGACTGAGAAACTACCGTTTGGACGCAGTTTCCATCGGAACTCGTCCGACTCGCTTGTCAGTAGTATGTCCTTCAGACAAGAGAGTAATGCAGTCCATGCTTCCAGGCGAGGGCCAAAGAGGTCCCTACGAAAATAAGTATCGGGGTTCTCTCGTCCCAAAACTTGTTTGATCGTGACAAATTTATGTTTGACAATCCTGTACAAGCTAGGGTACTACAACATAAGTGGTGTACAAGCTAGGGTACTATAGCATAAGTGGGGTGGCGCCTAGCCAGGTATCTTCCCAAAATCGAACCTGAGAACCATCCCTAACTAAGAAAGTCCCAAATTGAAAAAATAATTCCTTGGCCTTCACGACACCATACCAAAAATGTGAATCACCAGGTTTCCAATGAACTTGAAAAATGGCTTTGGACCCCACGTATTTGTTACGAATGATTTCCAGCCGCACTCTATTCTCAATGAGTAATTTGTATACCCATTTATTTAGAAGAGTGGTGTCTTTAATCTCAAGATCTTGAATTCCAAGGCCCACTCGACTTTTAGGGCGGCATAATATAGTCCACCTAGCCAGCCGATATTTCTTGGATTCATTATCACATTGCAAAAAAAAATCTAGATCTAAAGTAATCCAGACACTGAAGAACCCCTTTCAGTAAGTGAAAGAATGACAATATGTCTAGAACGATATTGTTGAGGACGGAATTCATCAAAATAAATCGCCCCCCATATGACAAGAGTTTGGCTTTCCAATTGGATAGTCGTTTCTCAAGTCTCTCTTCCACATGTTTCCACTCAGTGATAGTTTAGCGCCGATAGTGAATCCGAATACCAAGATACCTAATTGGGGACTGCCCAAGGTACCTACCGAAAATGTCAGCATACTCAGCTGCGGACTCTGCAGCGCCGCTGAAGCAGAAAAGCTCGCTCTTATCAAAACTAATTTTGAGAATAGGGCCTCAAATGCGCATAATCTAGGTCATTATCCATAAAAAGAATAGTGTCATCTGCGTATTGTAAAATAGACAAACCTTCTACTAAATGGGGAATAACACCACTAATCTGACCAGTCACCTTAGCCGTATGAACAAGGATAGCTAACATATGGGTCATGACATTGAACAAAATAGGGGATATCGGGTCCCCTTGGCGAAGACCCTTCTTAGTTTGACAATAGTTGCCAACATCATCGTTGACCTTGATAGCCACACTACCTCTAGAAACAAAACTCCCAATGCATCAGCACCATTTTGGGGAAAACCCCTTCATGCGTAAAGTCTGCAACAGGAAGGGCCATTTTACTTTATCCTAGGCCTTTTCGGAGTCAATTTTAAAGATGACTCCGCTCAACTTTTCACGGCAAAGCTCATGTAATGTTTCATGCAGCACAACCACTGCATCTAGTATAGTGCATACATAGTTGGAACTAAAAAAATGAGTGCATACACAGTTGGATATTCAATGCCAAAATAAAATAAGATTACGCTACTATGGCGGGCAAAAGCCAGACTCAACCAATTTTCCTTTTCAAAACAAGATTGAAATACAACACAACAATGGCTACAACAGTCATAACACCCTAAACACATAAGCAGGCAGGAACGGGGAACAACGGTTGAAAAGAAACCAGCTATATATGACAAGCAGCCAACACCAACAACTTAGCACCGACCACCACTAGGCAAGGCGGGCTAACAAGAGCCAAAACTAGCATTGTTGAGTCAGGCTAAAGGAGATCAACACCAAGAAGAAATTGCCTGCGATCACTCTGCACCTTGAAGAACTACCTAGGACAGTCACAACTACCATTGAAAAGGGCTTCCCACTGCCTAGCCACAACGCAACAGATGTTCCGCCGAGATAGCCATGCACCTCCTCTACGCCACTATGCGAGGTGAAAGAACCTCAAGGGTCATCGAACGACACCGAACTTCAAGTCCTCACCGTTGCCACGAAGCCCAAAAGAGAGAAGTCGACCAACAACACCAGGATGACCAAGCCAAAGACTGCTGCCACTAACCTACTTCCACCGCCATCACCATACACTCCAACAAACCAACCACACACTGATGCGTCTTGAAACTGCGGCAGTATTTCCCCAAAGTGGGAGGGATGATGTATTACAGCTACGGTAGGTATTTCCCTCAGTTATGAAACCAAGGTATCAATCCAAAAGGAGAACCAAGCAACACTATGTAAACGGTACCTGCACACAAAGAACAAATCCTCGCAACCCAACGCATAAGAGGGGTTGTCAATCCCTCCTCAGTAAAAAGATAGATTAATTTGTATGCGTTTGGATAAATTGATCTGAATAAGACACAAAATAAAATAAATAAAGAAAAAGTGCAGCAAGGTATTTTTCTGTTTTTGGTATAATAGATCTGAAACAAATACGACAAAAGATAGATCGGAAAGCAAATATGATAAAAGATAAACCCGGGGGCCATAGATTTCACTAGTGGCTTCTCTCGAGAAAATAGCACACGGTGGGTAAACAAATTACCGTTGGGCAATTGATAGAAGAACAAATAATTACGACGATATCCAAGGCAATGATCAATATATAGGCATCACGTCCAAAATTAGTAGACCGACTCCTGCCTGCATCTACTTACTCCACACATCGTCTGCTATCCAGCATGCATCTAGTGTATTAAGTTCATGGAGAAATGGAGTAATGCAATAAGAATGATGACCTAATGTAGACAAGATCTATTCATGTAGGAATAGATCCCATCTTGTTATCCTTAATAGCAATGATACGTACGTGCCTCGCTACCCCTTCTGTCACTGGTGAGGACACCCTAAGATCGAACCCATCACAAAGCACCTCTTCCCATTGCAAGAAAAATCAATCTAGTTGGCCCAACTAAACCAAAGATTCAGAGAAGAAATACGAGGCTATAAATAATCATGCATATAAGAGATCAGAGAAGACTCAAATAGTATTCATGGATATAGATCTGATCATAAACTCGAACTTCATTGGATCCCAACAAACACACCGCAAAAAGTCATTACATCAAATAGATATCCAAGAGACCATTGTATTGAGAATAAAAAAGAGAGAAGAAGCCATCTAGCTACTGCCTATGGACCTATAGGTCTATGGTGAACTACTCACGGATCATCGGAGAGGCACTAATGATGATGATGGACCCCTCCATGATCGTGTTAGATTGGATCTCATGGTTCTTGAACTTGCGGTGGCTCGAATTGTGTTTTGTTGACTCCCCTAGGGTTTCTGGATTATTTTGGTATTTATAGAGCTGAGAGGCGGTGGAGGAGATCCCAGTGGGCCCCTGATGCGGCTGGAACTACGGTTGTATTTCCCCAAAGAGGAAGGGATGATGCAGCACATCTACGGTAGGTATTTCCGTCAGTGATGAGACCAAGGTTATCGAACCAGTAGGAGAACCTAGCAACACTACATGAACGACACCTGCACACAAATAATAAATACTTGCAACCCGACGTAAAAGAGGGGTTGTCAATCCCGGCCACACGGGTAAAAGATAGGTAAAAATTGTAGTAGATTGGATAAATAGATCTCACGGGAGCGCGAGATAAAATAAATAAATGAAAATTGCAGCAAGGTATTTTTGGGTTTTTGGATTAATAGATTTGAAAATAAAAGCAACTAAAAATATATCTTGAAGGCAAATATAATAAAGAAGAGACCCGGGGCCGTAGATTTCACTAGTGGCTTCTCTCGAGAAAAATAGCATACGGTGGGTAAACAAATTACTGTTGGCAATTGATAGAACTTCAAATAATCATGACGATATCCAGGCAATGATCATTATATAGGCATCACATCCAAGAGTAGTAGACCGACTCCTGCCTGCATCTACTACTATTACTCTACACGTCGACCGTTATCCAGCATGCATCTAGTGTATTAAGTTCATGGAGAAACGGAGTAATGCAATAAGAACGATGACATGATGTAGACAAGATCTACTCATATAGGAATAGATTCCATCTTGTTATCACTAATAGCAACCATACATACGTGTCATTTCCCCTTCTGTCACTGGGATTGAGCACCGTAAGATCGAACCCATCACAAAGCACCTCTTCCCATGGCAAGAGAAATCGATCTAGTCGGACTAACTAAACCATAAATTCGAAGGAGTAATACGAGGCTATAAGTAATCTTGCATATAAGATATCAAAATACTCAAATAACTTTCATGGATAAAAACATAGATCTGATCATAAACTCAAAGTTCATAAGATCCCAGCAAACACATCGCAAAAAGAGTTACATCAAATAGATCTCCAAGAGACCATTGTATTGAGAATAAAAAGAGAGAGACGAATCCATCTAGATAGTAACTATGGACACGTAGGTCTACAATGAACTACTCACACATCATCGGAGAGGCACCAATGAGGATGATGAACCCCTCCGTGATGGTGTCTAGATTGGATCTGTGGTTTCTGGAACTTGCGGCGGCTAGAATTGTTTTTCGCCGACTCCCCTAGGGTTTCTGGAATATTGGGGTATTTATAGAGCAAAGAGGCAGTGCGGGAGGCCATCGTGGTGGGCACAACCCACGAGGGCGCACCTGGGCCCCCAGGCGAGCCCAGGTGGGCTGTGCCCCCTCGGGGCATCCCTCTTGTACTTCTTTGGCCTATCATGTGTCTTCTGGCCCAGAAAAATTCTCCAAAAAGTTCCGCTGTGTTTGGATTCCGTTTGGTATTGATCTGCGTAGTAAAAACAAGCAAAAAACATCAACTAGCACTAGGCACTATGTCAATAGGTTAGTCCCCAAAAATGATATAAAGTTGCTATAAAATGATTGTAAAACATCCAAGAATGATAATATATCAACATGGTACAATAAAAAATTATAGATATGTTGGAGACGTATCAGCATCCCCAAGCTTAATTCCTTCTCGTCCTCGAGTAGGTAAATTATAAAAATAGATTTTTTTATGTAGAATGCTGCGTAACATGTTCATCACATATTCTTTTCTTTGTAGCATGGACATTTGGACTTTTATATGATTCAAAGCAATAGTCTAGTTTTGACATGAAGATTTCAATACTCAAGCATATCAACAAGCAACCACGTCTTTCAAAATATCAACACTAAAGCAAGTTATCCCTAGCCCATTATGCTCAATCATTGATCCATTCATGAAACACACTCGCATATTAGCTACACCCAATGCTCAAGTACGATCATAGTGCCCCTTAGTTGGTGCTTTATAAGAGAAGATGGATACTGAAATAAAAATAAAAGTTTCATAAAGTAAAAGAAAGGCCCTTCGTAGAGGGAAGTAGGGATTGTAGACGTGTCAGAGCTCAAAGCGAAAAAGATAGGGATAAAAACATTTTGGGTGGCATGCTTTTCCTGTCAACGAAAATGATCGAGTAGTTCCCAATACTTTCCATGCTAGATATATCATAGGCGGTTCCCACACAAAAAAATAAAGTTTATTCCTTTTTCCACGATACTTTCACATTCCACGGCTTACCGAATCTACGGGTGCCGTCCATACAACACTTTCCAAGGAATTTATTATTTGACAACATAAAGTAAATTCATTTTTCATTTCGGGACTGGGCATCCCTAATACCTTTGTCGTACTCTCGTGCAACGACAAGTGAATAAACACTCATCTTGAGAATAACACATCTAGCATGGAAAAATATCAGCCACCCCCTACCGTTTCATGAGCGGTACGAGCACACAAAAGAGAAATTTATTTTGAGGATTAGAGATGGCACATACAAATTTGCTTAGAACGGCAAAAGAATACCGCATATAGGTAGGTATAGTGGACTCATGTGGCAAAACTGGGTTTAAGGATATTGGATGCACAAGTAGCGATCATACTTAGTGCAAGTGAAGGGTAGCAAAATATCGAGAAGCATCCAACCAAGAAAGGAAAAATCTCATAAGCGAGCATTAAGCATAACTAACACTGAATAATGCACCATAAGTAGGATGTAATTTCATTGCATAACTATTGACTTTCATGCTTGCATAGGGAATCACAAACCTTAACATCAATATTCTTACTAAAGAATAATTACTCATCAACATGACTCACATATTATATCATCATATCGCAAAACTATTACAAGGAATCAAAGTTTATTTTGTGCAATGGTCTTCATGAAAGTTTTTATTATATCCATCTTGAATATGTATCACTTTGGGACTAGTTTCATATGTTGCTTTTGATAGCTCAAACAAATCTAAGTGAAGAACATGAGCATAAAAATTTCTTCTCTCAAAATAATTTAAGTGAAGCATGAGAGAATTTCTAAAAAAAATTAATAATTCTCAAATAAATCTAAGTGAATCCTGAGAGCATTTCTTCAAAAATACTAAAGCACACCATGCTCAAAAATATATAAGTGAAGCACTAGAGCAATTCCATAGCTCAAAAAGATTTAAGTGAAGCATAGAGAGAAATTCTAACAAATTATAGCATAATTTTAGCTCTCTCAAATAGGTGTGTCCAGCAAGGATAGATGACTAAAAATAAAAAGCAAAACAAGCAAAGGCTCATATACAAGACACTCCAAGCAAAACTCATGATATGTGACGAATAAAAATATAGCTCCAAGTAAAATACCGATGGTCGTTAGAAGAAAGAGGGGATGCCAGTCGGGCATCCCCAAGCTTAGTTGCTTGATTATCTTTTATATAATGGCTTGGGATCCCATGGGGCATCCCCAAACTTAGGCACTTCTTACTCCTTATTCCTTCATCCATCGTGATCTTATCCAAAACTTGAAAACTTCAATCACACAAAACTCAACAAAACCTTTATGAGATCCGTTAGTATAACAAAGCAAATCACTACTACAAGTATTGTTGCAAACCCATTCATATTTTATTTTTGCATTATATCTACTGTATTCCAACTTTGCTATAGCTTATACCTCCAATACAACGCATAGATTCATCAAAATAAGCACACAACACAAAGAAAACAGAATCTATAAAATACGGAATAGTGCGTAGTAATCTGAAAACTTCGAATACTTCTGTAACTCCAAAAGTTCTGAAACATTAGGATAGCGTGGGCAATTTGTATATAAATATTGTGTACGAAAATCAGGATTTTATAGCGCTCCTGTTAAAAATGAAAATTATTTTTCTGGACGCAAAAGTTTCTGTTTTTCAACAAGATCAAATCAATATCAGCTAACATGATCCCAAAGGCGTTGCTTGGCACAAACACTAATTAAGACATAAAAAACACAATCATAACAGTAGAATAATTTTGTAGACACTCAAGAACAGAAAGAAAAAGACAAAAATAAATTTTATTCATTGGGTTGCCTCCCAACAAGCGCTATCGTTTTATGCCCCTAGCTAGGCATAATGCGAAGATCTAAGTATTGTCATTTTTATATTCCAACTCCTTGGAGGTGCTTTTGTGAGGAGGTTTTGCAAAAACAACATAGAACACATTATCCATAGAAACCGTAGCATTATCAAGTTGCTTATTGAAACGTCTCCATCGTATCTATAATTTTTGATTGTTTCATACCAATATTATACATCTTTCACATATTTTTGGAAAAAAATTATATGATTTATTGGACTAACCTATTGATCCAGTGCCTAGTGCCAGTTCCTGTTTGTTGCATTTTTTTGTATCGCAAAAAATCCGTATTAAACAAATTCCAAACGCGATAAAAATTTATGGAGATTTATTTTGGAATTTGTGTGATTTTTGGGAGGTGGAATCAACACAAACGGGGGCACACGGAGCGCACAACCCACCAGGGCGCGCCAGGCACCCCCTGGCATGCCCAGGTGTCTTGTGCCCTCCTTGAAGGTCGGTTGGGGCCCTTCTTCTGGCGCAAGAAAGATAATTTATGGAAAAAATCGTGTAAAAATTTCAGCGCAATCGGAGTTACGGATCTCCGGGAATTTAAGAAACCGTGAAGGGCCAGATCTGGGGAAGGTGAAACAGAAGAGAACAGAGTGGGAGATCCAATCTCGGAGGGGCTCCCGCCCCTCTGCCGCCATGGAGGCCATGGACCAGAGGGGGTCCGTCCTCCCATCTAGGGGGGAGGCCAAGGAATAAGAAGAAGGAGGGGGGCTCTCTCCCCCTCGCTTCTGGTGCGCCGCAGTGCCGCCGGGGCAACGATCTAGACGACGATCTACATCAACAATCTTGCTACCGTCAACACAAACTCTCTCCCCCTCTATGCAGCGGTGTAACACCTCTTCTACCCGCTGTAATCTCTACTTAAACATAGTGCTCAACTCCATATATTATTTCCCTATGATCTATGGTTATCCTATGATGTTTGAGTAGATCCGTTTTGTCCTGTGGGTTAATCGTGATCTTGGTTGGTGTGATTGTATATTTTATTTATGGTGCTATCCTATGGTGCCCTGATGACCCACAAGTATAGGGGATCAATTGTAGCTCCTTTCGATAAGTAAGAGTGTCGAACCCAACAAGGAGCAGAAGGAAATGACAAGTGGTTTTCAGTAAGGTAATGTCTGCAAGTGCTGAAATTGTAACTAGCGGAGTAGTTTGATAGCAAGATAATTTGTAACGAGCAGGTAACAATAGTAGTAACAAAAGTGCAGCAAGGTAGCCCAATCCTTTTGAGGCAAAGGACAGGACAAAACGGTCTCTTATGATAAGCAAAGCATTCTTGAGGGTACACGGGAATTTCATCTAGTCACTTTCATCATGTTGGTTCGATTTGTGTTCGCTACTTTGATAATTTGATATGTGGGTGGACCGGTGCTTAGGTGCTGTTCTTACTTGTACAAACCTCCTACTTATGATTAACCCTCCCGCAAGCATCCGCAACTACGAGAAAAGTATTAAGAATACATTCTAACCATAGCATTAAACTTTTGGATCCAATCGGTCCCTTACGGAATAGCGCATAAACTGGGGTTTAAGTTTATGTCACTCTCGCAACCCATCATCTAATTGCTACTCCACAATGCATTCCCTTAGGCCCAAATATGGTGAAGTGTCATGTAGTCGACGTTCACATGACACCACTAAGGGAATCACAACATACATACTATCAAAATATCGAACACATATCAACTTCACATGATTACTTGCAACATGATTTCTCCCATGACCTCAAGAACAAAAGTAACTACTCACAAATGATAAACATTCTCATGATCAGAGGAGTATTAAATAGCATATTGGATCTGAACATATAATCTTCCACCAAATAAATCATATAGTAATCAACTACAAGATGTAACCAACACTACTAGTCACCCACAAGCACCAATCTATAGTTTTGGTAACAAGACTGAACATAGGAGATGAACTAAGGTTTGAGATGAGATGGTGCTGTTGAAAATGTTGATGGAGATTACCCTCCCCAAGATGGAAGAGTTGTTGGTGATGATGAGGACGATGATTTCCCCCTCCGGGGGGAAGTTCCTCCGGCGAAATTGCTCCGCCGGAGGGCAAAAGTGCTCCTGTCCAAGTTCCGCCTCGAGGCGGCGGCGCATCGTCCCAAAAGTCATCTCCTTATTTTTTCTAGGTCAAAATGATCTATATACCAGAAGATGGGCACCGAAGGTGGGCCTGGGTGAGCACAACCTAGCAGGCCGCGCCTGGGCTCCCTGGCGCGCCCAGGTGGGTTGTGCCCACCTGGTGGGCCCCCTCTGGTAGTTATTGTTGGGTTCTACGGTAGGGTGCGTCGACTGCAAATTAAAATTTTCGTACACGCAGAACAACCAGGAACATGCTACGGGAGATGGATCATAGTTCTCTACCACTAGACGCGCAGTGCCGTGCAGCGGAAGAAGTGTTGGGGCAGCGCATCCGCGTAGTTCGTCGTGCGGCGGACTACTAGGTCCGATCACACAACCGGCGGCGAGTGGAGGTGTCTATTCGCAACACATGCAAACCCTAGTGACAGCGCCGAAGCGATCAACCGCGTGAGTGTGCCGCACCCCACTTTATATAGGCATCCGTCACGGGATCAACACTTGGGCCCTCGCACGGATCCTAAAGCCCATAAGTCTACTGGGCCACAATCTGAATACAGCTCGGATCATATCCGACCAGTGTCCTCAGGTCCGACCTCGTAGGTTCCTTCACTTAAGCGCGCGCCCCTTAGGTTCAAGCCGGCTTGGTCGCAGTTCGGATCACCTCCAAATTGCACAGCTGGTAGCGGCCCCTAGCAAGGCATGCTGAACACCAAGCAGACTCTGAAGATGGTTTGGCGAACCTGTACATCATACTTCCATTCCTTTTGCCACACGATATATGTTGTCGGGCTCAAGGCGAGTCTGTCATCCTTGTGCTAGCTCGACCTCTTTCTCGTTCCAATGATGCCGACCATAAAACGGATTATCTCATAATCCTTGTCGCATGGCCATGCTTATCCCGGTCGGATCACACGAGGGGCCTAGAGTACATCTCTCCTGATCGGAGGGGCAAATCCCATCCTGCTCGACCATGTCTCGCAGCATGGGTCTGGACAAGCCCGAAACCTACCTTTGTAACTACCCAGTCACGGAGTAGCGTTTGGTCAGCCCAAAGCAAGTCTGTCACCATCCCGAGTACATGTGCCAGCTCAGGTCTTAGGACATAGAATGTATGTTGTACTAGAGACTCACAGATGACATATCGATGCGTCTCATAGTTGGGTCTGTCCGACTCGGACCTTATCTCGACTCGGATCCGACTACGTCGAATCCGACCAGACCTTTCCAAGTCCATATTATCCGGCTAGCATTCAATGCTTCATGGCTAGTGAGACCAAGCCATCGGTCGTGTCATATGCTAGTCTAGTTGGCTGCGCGTCCACGCAGCCCTTTCGACTAGGGACCTTTTAGGACAGTCATCATACAATGCATAGTCCCACAAACAAGTCACGTACTTGCTGATACACATCATTGATAATGTCCAAGGACTATCTTTATTCATAAACACATAGGAAATATCATCATACATGATTGCCTCTAGGGAATATCTCTAGCAGTCTCCCACTTTCACTAGAGTCAATCAAATAGACATCGAATGCCCATAGCTCTAACATTCCCCTCATGCTTGGGTTGTGGAAGCGGCTTAGTCAATGGATCTGCAACATTTGCACCTGTGTGAATTTTGCATAACTCTACATCACCATTCTTTACGATCTTTCGTATCAGGTGATATTTCCGATCTATGTGTCTGACCTTGTGGTGATTCCTCGGCTCCTTGGCTTGTGCGATGGCACCAGAATTATCACAATAAAGGTCCAACGGTTTTACTGAGGCTGGGAAAATACCAAGATCATCCAGAAAATTCCGGATCCAAACACCTTCCTTTGCGGCTTCACAAGCCGCAATGTGTTCGGCTTCTGTGGTAGAATCGGCTACCGTATCTTGCTTGGAACTCATCCAGCTCACTGCACCTCCGTTCATGACGTACACGAATCCGGACTATGATCGACAATCATCTCTTTCGGTTTGGAAACTAGCATCGGCGTAACCCCTTACGACGAGCTCTTCCTCACCTCCATAAACTAGGAACATCTCTTTAGTCCTTTTCATGTACTTCAAAATAGTCTTTACTGCTGCCCAATGACTCTCACCTGGGTTGGCCTAGTATCTGCTTGTTAGGCTTATTGCAAAAGCAACATCAGGCCTTGTACATATCATGGCATACATGATGGATCCGATTGCTGAGGCATATGGAATCCTACTCATCCTGCTTCGCTCATCAGATGTTGAAGGACTCTGAGTCTCGCTTAGCCTTATACCATGTGAGAGTGGCAAGAACCCTTTCTTCGCCTCACTCATGTTGAACCGCTTCAACACTTTATCTATGTACGTGCTCAGGCTTAAGCCGAGCAGCCTCCTCGATCTATCTCTATAGATCTTAATGCCTGAAATATACATTGCCTCACCAAGGTCCTTCATCGAAAACTTGCCATTCAGTGACTCCTTGACCGAGTTCAACATCGAAACATCATTTCCGATCAGTAGTATGTCATCCACATACAAGATCAAAAACACTATCGAGCTCCCACTTAACTTCTTGTATAAACAAGAGTCCTCTTCGCTTTTGATGAAACCGAGACCAGTGACGACCTCATCAAAACGAATGTTCCAGCTCCGAGATGCTTGCCTCAACCCATAAATGGATCTCTTGAACTTGCATACCTTACTAGTGCAGGAAATTTCCGTGAGACACGTCCTCGGGCTGTATCATAGACACGTCCTCGGTTAAATTTCCGTGAAGGAAAGCCGTCTTGACATCCATCTGCCATATCTCGTAATCGAAATATGCAGCTATAGCTAGTACGATCCTCACCGACTTCAGCATCGCTACTTGCGAGTAAGTCTTGTCGTAGTCAATTCCTTGAACTTGTCCATAACTCTTAGCAAAAAGCCAAGCTTTGTGGATCTGAACATTTCCATCCACATCAGTTTTCTTCTTAAAGACCCATTTGCAACCAATGGCGGTTATGCCAGGCGGCGGATCAACCAAGTCCCAGACTTGATTCTCATCGATGGACTTTAACTCTGATCTCATGGCCACCAGCCATGCCTCGGAATCTGGGCTCACCATCGCTTCTGCATATGTGGCCCGCTCGTCGCTTTCTAGCAACAATACATCGCGCACTCTGCGCAATCTCTCCGACCTCCGTGGTTCCGGTGCCGCTTCCACTACGGGTTCCCTGACTGACTCCGGTATGATCTCATCACCAGCCGAGCTGTCCCCGAGTGGTCCTCGAATTTCTTTGAGTCGAACCATCCTCCCACTGGCCTCCCGACTGAGAAACTCTTTCTCAAGGAAAACCCCGTTCCGAGCAACAAACACTTTGTTCTCTTCCCGGTTGTACAAGCTATATCCCAAGGTTTCCCTCGGATATCCCATGAATATGCATTTATCCGACTTAGGTGTAAGCTTGTCTGACATAAGTCATTTGACAAATGCTTCACAGCCCCAAATCTTTAGAAATGACAAACTGGGACTCTTCCCGGTCCACATCTCATGTGGTGTCTTGTCTACGGATTTTGATGGTACCCTGTTAAGTGTGAAAGCTGCAGTTTCTAGAGCGTATCCCTAGAATGATAAGGGCAAATCTGATTTGCTCGTCATTGACTGGACCATGTCCAACAAGGTCATATTCCTCCGTTCCGACACGCCGTTTCTCTGTGGCGTACCCGGAGGTGTGAGCTGAGGTACTATACCTCGGCTTTTCAGATGATCATCAAACTCCTGGCTCATGTACTCACCTCCACGATCAGATCGTACAAGCTTTATAGTCTTGCCGAGCTAATTCTCAACCTCGTTCTGAAATTTTTTGAACTTTTCAAAATTTCCGACTTGTGCCTCATTAAATAGATATATCCATATCTACTCAAGTCGTCGGTAAAAGTCACGAAGTACTGATAGCCACCTCTAGCAGTTGTGCTCATTGGACCACACACATCACTATGTATAAGCTCCAATAGCTCGAACGCCCTTTCGCAACTCTTCGCAAAAGGTGACTTAGTCATCTTGCCTAGCAAGCATGATTCGCATGTCTCGAACGACTCAAAGTCAGACGAAGTTAGGGGCCCATCATCATGGAGCTCCTTCATGCGTTTCAGACTAATGTGTCCAAGCCGGCAATGCCAGAAGTATGTCGAATTTATCTCATTAGGCTTATGCCTCTTGACATTCACGTAATAGACCGGTTCATGTTCAAGATTCAATATAAATAGCCCATCAACAATGGGTGCATAGCCGTGGAACATACCATTCAAATAAAACGAACAACCATTGTCCTTTAAATTGAATTAATAACCCTGACTCATCAAGCATGAGGCAGATATAATGTTTCGACTAAGTGCAGGAATGTAATAACAATTATTCAATTCCAAAATAAATCCAGAAGGAAGCTAGAGCTGCATCGTGCCGACCTCCAACGCAGCAACTCTTGCTTCGTGACCGACCCTGATGTCAATATCCCCTTGTGCCACATGCCTAGTTCTTACCAGCCCCTGCATCGAGTTGCAAATATGAACAACTGATCCGGTATCAAATACCCAAGAGCTACTAGGTATGTCAGCAAGGTAAATGTCTATACCATATGCAACAAGTGTACCTTTGCCTGAAGATGTATTTTCGGCCTTCTTGCCATGCTCTGCAAACCACTTGCTACAGTTCCTCTTCAAGTGACTGGTCTCCTTGGACCAACTCTTCTTGAACTTAGCCGATTTCTGCACCATCAACACTTGATGCGTGCCTTTCTTAATATACTGCTCTGCCACTTTGAGCATCCCATGCAATTCAATTAGCTTCTTATCCATGCCATGAATATGATAGTTCGAGATGAACGTCCCATAGCTAGGTGGAAGAGAACCCAGAACTGCATCAGTAGCTAGCTCATCCAAGAGCGGGAAGCCCAACCGATCCAAAGCTTGCACATATCCGATCATCTTGATCACATGTGGGCTCAGTGGATCACCTTCCTTGAGCTTGCAATCCATCAAGGATTGCCAGTCGTTGAACCTTTCGGTCCTAACTTGTGTCTGAAACATACTCTTGAGACTCTCGATCATATCGTAAGCCTCAACATTTTCGAAATGTTGTTGCAAATCGGGCTCCATACATGCCAGCACCAGACAGCTGATCTCCGTTGATTCATCAATGAGTTTCTGGTAGGCATTCTTAGTTGTGGCATTAGCATTATTGACAGGTTCCTCTGGAAGTGGATCCTCTAGAACATGTTCCTTTTTATCATGCTTGAGAATAATTCTCAGATTTCTATACCAGGTGGTAAAGTGTGTTCCATTCAGTTTATCCTTTTCCAGAATTGGTTTCAATGCAAAGTTGGGTTGAGCAGGTGGTGCCATTGATCTACAACAGAAAAATATGCAATCACTAAGGAATGTGTTTATGTAGAGTAATTCTAGCCTTAAACAGAAATACTCCCACTGAAGTCAGCATCCCTCCGCAAAACTCTCAGGGATTCAGGATCCGACTAGCACATGCGACTAGTGAGCTTTAACATCACTGCTAGACAACATGCCTATCCGGTAAGCAACTCCTTGCTAATCGTATCTCTATACGACTCCTGTCGGTCGGGTAGGTATCTTATACCCCGGCTCCCAACCTTCTTTGCCACAAGGCCCAAAACTGTTTTCGTAGCCTTGTCAAGTTAACCTGATGCAGTGCACATCCGTGTCCGACACGAACCCTTTAGTTCAAGGACACCTAGCAGCACCCCAATTTTATGAGCCCACTACTAGACGTACTTGACGTGCGAAGGTGCAACATCGGGGATGACAATTCGCTTGATATTCATGAGGGATCTTTCTACCATTCTAACATGCATAGAAACAAAGAAGCATAACAATAACAAATAAACATATATTGTGAAATAGTATGGCTCCTTCATGGATGTTCTTCCAGGTCGGCTCCGACTCTGATGACCATCTAGGAACTCCATCTTGTTTGTCACGCCGGGACGCCAAGCCACCAACCCGATCTCTATTATCCAACTACTACTACTAGTAATGAATTTTACATAGAGTCACAAGTCGATACATAGGTCGTTATACAATATAATGACAGCACTTTGGCTCCTGCCGGCTGACAAACATGACACGCAGGCCATGTATAATTTACACACATGCATCACATACACATGAGCCATACTATTCACATCAAACCTGCAAAACAAAGTTACGCACATAATCACATTCTACCGGTTTGAGTGACGGGTATGAAATACAAGGCGCTACGCACACGGCGGCGCCCGGCTTTTTTGAAAATCACAGATCGCATCTGCACTCTGATCACGCCAATTTTTTTGATCTGACCGATCTCATCGATCATCGCGAATCTGATTCGGATTTACGTTTCACTGTTAACCCCGATGGCGGATACTGACCGGTAGGGGTAGGTTGTGTCACGACCTCATCGATCCCGATCATCAGAAAACATAGCCACATCATTCCCCGTGTGCAGTTGATCTCATCAACCGTGCACATAGCCGATCTAATCAACGACAACAGATCTCATCTGCCGCCTCCACATATCTAATATGCATATGATCTGAATTCCAATCCTATAGCAGAGGCTCTGATACCACTGTTGGGTTCTACGGTAGGGTGCGTCGACTGCAAATTAAAAGTTTCCTACATACAGAACAACCAGGAACATGCTACGGGAGATGGATCACAGTTCGTTACCACTAGATGCGCAGTGCCGTGCAGCGGAAGAAGAGTTGGGGCAGCGCGTCCGCGTGGTTCGTCTCCTCCTCGCCCGATCTCCCTCGAACAGCCGGTCGTAGGATCCCTCGTACAGGTTCGCCGGAGCGGTGCAAGTGCACCGCCTCTAACGGTATCCGTGCGTGCAGGAGGAACGTCGTGCGGCGGACTGCTAGATCCGATCACACAACCGGCGGCGAGTGGGGGTGTCTATTAGCAACACATGCAAACCCTAGTGACAACACCGAAGCGATCAACCGCATGAGTGTGCCGCACCCCACTTTATATAGGCATCCGTCGTGGGCTCAACGCTTCGGCCTCGCACGGATCCTAAAGCCCATAAGTCTACTTGGCCACAATCCGAATACAACTTGGATCACATCCGACTAGTGTCCTCGGATCCGACCTCCTAGGTCCTTCCCTTAAGCGCACGACCCCTTAGGTTCAAGCCGGCTTGGTCGCAGTTCGGATCACCTCGAACTGCCCAGCTGGTAGCGGCCCCTAGCAAGGCATGCCGAACACCAAGCAGACTATGAAGCTAGTTAGGCGAACCTGTACATCATACTTCCATTCCTTTTGCCACACGATATATGTTGTCGGGCTCAAGGCGAGTCTGTCATCCTTGTGCTAGCCGACCTCTTTTTCGTTACAGTGATGCCGACTATAAACCGGATTATCTCATAATCCTTATCGCATGGCCATGCTTATCCCGGTCGGATCACACGAGGGGCTCAGAGTACATCTCTCCTCATCGGGGGCAAATCCCATCCTGCTCGACCATGTCTCGCAGCATGGGTCTGGACAAGCCCAAAACCTACCTTTGTAACTACCCAGTCACGGAGTAGCGTTTGGTCGGCCCAAACCAAGTCTGTCACCATCCTGAGTACATGTGCCAGCTTAGGTCTTAGGACATAGAATGTATGTTGTACTAGAGACTCACAGATGACATATCGCTGCGTCTCATAGTTGGGTCTGTCCGACTCGGACCTGATCTCGACTCGGATCGGACTACGTCACATCCGACCAGACCTTTACAAGTACATATTATCCGGTTAGCATCCAATGCATCATGGCTAGTGAGACCAAGCCATCGACTGTGTCATATGCTAGTCTAGTTGGCTGCGCATCCACACACAGCCCTTTCGACTAGGGACCTTTTAGGACAGTCATCATACAATGCATAGTCCCACAAACAAGTCACATACTTGCTGATACACATCATTGATAATGTCCAAGGACTATCTTTATTCATAAACACATAGGAAATATCATCATACATGATTGCCTCTAGGGCATATCTCCAACAGTTATTTGCTCCAATAATTCTTAAATATTCCATAAAAAATCTCCCTGAAGTTTCAGCTCATTTGGAGTTGTGCAGAATTGGTAGCCTGACGTAGCTTTTCCAGGTCCAGATTTCCAGCTGCCGGAATTCTCCCTCTTGGTGTGTACCTTGCATATTATGAGAGAAAAGGCATTAGAATTACTCCAAAAAGCATTATTATGGATAAAAACATTATAAATAACAGTAAGAAAACATGATGCAAAATGGACGTATCAACTCCCCCAAGCTTAGACCTCGCTTGTCCTCAAGCGAAAACCGAAATCGAAAAACTTGTCCACATGCTTTGAGAGAGAGGTGTCGATAAAAAGAAAATGCGGACATAGAAGCATCATGTTGATTATTATAACAACAACAAAGTTAAATATAGGACTATTATCACAGAACTTTTATCATATACTTCTCATGAATAAGTAACAGTTCATCACGCAATCGAAGTATAAAGCAAAAATTCTATTAGAAACCAACAAACTATGTTCTCAATCAACTTTTCAACTACAATTCATCATCTTTTCAGGAAGGGTCACGTATCGGAGCCTTTAGGCAAGTCCACATACTCAACCATCATGTAGTCTTCTATGATTGCTAACACTCACTGCGTACCCATGAGCAAAACGTTTCAACTGGACACATAGAAATATAGGGGCTTAAAGTTTCGCCTCCCAACATACTCACCTCAAGGGTGATGTCAACAATAATAACTCATGCACTACTGGAATCAGCTATTTTGCCGTCTGCCACGGCGGACTGGAAAGGCACGAACGGAAGACGGCAAAGGCCTTTGCCGTCAGCCGCGGACGGCAAAAGGCTCCGGCAAAGTAGGCTACGGTAAACAGCTACTTTGCCGTCTGCTTCCTGGCGGCTGACGGCAAAGGCCCTTTGCCGTCCGCCGCGGACGGCAATAATTGTGCCTTCAGTCCGTTAAGTGGCTAACGGCAGGCCTTTGCCGTCCGCCACGGACGGCAAACTTTCTAGTGCCTTTGCCGTCTGCCATATGATGTCATCTACACGTCACTACATGGCGGGCCTTTGCCGTCCGCCGCTGACGGCAAACTCTTTTACTCTTTGCCCTCTGCCACTGTAGGCAAATTGACCAAATGGGTCAGCTCCCAGGAAGCACAGCTGGATGCCACGTGGCCTCTTTGCCGTCCGCTGCAGACGGCAAAGAGCCCGTTGCCGTCGGTGGCAGACGGCAAAGAGCCTGCATATTGGCTCTTTTTTTCTATTTTTTATTAAATCCAACAATTTTCATCACAAATATATATGACATATATAGATATATTTCACAGCAAACATATAAGATATATATGATATATATGACAACAATTTTCACAGCAAACATATAAGATATCCATCCAACATGCAGAGTTCCATCATACATAGTTCCATCACATATGTTCCATCCAACCACCAAGTTCCATCATACATAGCATAGTTCATCCAACTACGAAGATACATGCATAGTTCAATGATACAAAAGAAACAGAGAAAGGGATAAGGAGCACTCCATCTATGCAAGCTTTCGTCAAGTGAATGAAATCTGCAAAATGAAAAATAAGAAAGTTAGAAATAGGTGACTAGAACAAGAAGAAGACTAGAACAAGAAGAGTATGTCATTTATGGGCTAACTTACGTGAAATGGATCATATATGAGCTAACTAAGTTGAAATGGGTCGTCTATGAGCTAACTAAGGTCAAATGGATCGTTTTTGAGGTAACTAAGGTGAAATGGATCGTTTTTTAGCTCACTTAGGTCAAATGGATCATTTATGAGCTAACTTAGTTGAAATGGATCGTTTTTGAGCTAACTTTGTTGAAATGGATCATATATGAGGTAATTTAGTTGAAATGGATCTTTTATGAGCTAATTTAGTTGAAATGGATCTTTTTGAGCTAACTTAGGTGAAATGGATCATTTAAGAGCTAATTTAGGTGAAATGGATCGTTTTTTAGCTCACTTAGGTCAAATGGATCATTTATGAGGTAAATTAGTTGAAATGGATCGTTTATGGGATAACCTAGGTAAGATGGGTCATTTTGGAGTTAACCTAGGTGAAATGGGGCATTTTAAAGCTAACGTAGGTAAAATGGATCATTTAGGAGCTAATCTAGGTAAAATGGGTCATTTTTGAGCTAACTTGGATGAACTGCATCATTTATAAGCTAACCTAGGTAGAATGGGTTATTTTGGAGGAAAAGAAGCTAACTCTAGGTCATTATGGTAAGCATATTGGAGGAAATAAAGCTAAGTCTAGGTCTTTATGCATTTGTTAAGCAAAACACTAGAGAAACTTACCGTGATCAGGGAGGTGTAGGAGCGGGGTGGCTAGTGCCGCTACCTGGAGAAGGATCGTGCGATGCGTTTCTGGAGTTAAGCTGCACCAAAGATCATTTCCAATGTCTCGTTAGCATTATGACACTCAAATGTTAAGACTAGCAAGTAATGTCGATTCAAATTAAACTCACCGTGCTCCCAGGAGCAATCACTGGCATCGGCGGAGTGGGCTGACCGGACTTCTCGCACACAGACTGCACATTTGGTTTTCACAACAGAGTCATACTAGTTAGTAATGAGACTCAAATGTTAAGACTAGCAAGTAATCTGCAGAAGAAACTTACGACAAGGAGCTTGTACATGGCCCTTGCCTGCATGTCATTCCATGCCCTCTCCTCCTCCATCATCTTTCTCGTCCTCTCCTCCATCTCCCGCTGCCTCTCCGCCGCCTCCGCAAGAAGTTTCTCCGTTCTATCTCTCTCAGTCTGTATAGCAGCCTGCAACACCACTCACATGACCATTTGTAATCATTGATGGAAGCGCACACAATGTAATGGAGAAAGATAACTGAGTACCTATCACTAACCTTGATGGCGAGTTGCACTGGCCGTTCACGAGGCCTTATCTCAGGAGCGGAGCTCGACTGGCGCGCCTTGATCTCCGGGAGAGTGCTAGGACAACGGATAAGTCCATCTCCAATGGCTATGGAGCCATGGGACCTCCCGCCACCAGATATCATCACCAGCTCTGGATCAATGGGACCCTGGCTCGGGTTAAAGTCCTCCCCTTTCCTCGCCTTCCCCTCATCTCTATATCTCACGAGCTTGTTGTGGGAGGAGATGTTGGTGAAGTTGTTTGCATCATCGAGGTCAGACTGAGAGAAAGCCTTGACTTTCTTGAAAGAGGCAGTATGGGCCATGGCATACAGGTCGTACACCTCTGGCACCTTATCCGCCTTATTGTGGCGTGCCTGAAAGAGAGAAACAATGAAAATTAGTAATTAAAGGGCTCAAGCTAGCATGATGAATGAATTGCATGAATCATGAAGCAAACCACATACCCAGTTGCGCCCGAACTGATATAAGTTGGAGCTGCCTTGATGGTGTGGCACACCTTCCATTTGGGCACGTTTGTCCTTGGCCTCGTTGTGGAGGGCTAGCCATTCTTTTGAGCCCCACTCATCGACCAACACCTCCCAACAATCCATCCGATCCGCACACCATCTCGGAGGCGCCTAAGTTAGCAAATAGAAACTTGAGCGCTACGGCTAAGAATTACTAAATGAAGGAACTTAAGTAGAAGGCCTTAAGAATTACCTTCATGTACTGCTCCTTACTCAGGAACTTATCGCAGCACGCCGGCTTGGTCTTCTTGATACCACGCAAGGCGTAGTAGTCTCGAACAGCCTGCACCCGAGCCTCGTGCCGTAAGTTCTGGAGTAGGCGCTTGCAGACGTTCTCGATAACATGTGCCACGTCCTCCTCGTATCCCTCCTCACACCTGTAGAATGTCTGCAATCAAATGAGACAATATTGATTAGTACAATTAATAACTAGCTAGTTGAAGATTTTGAAATGTGTAAAGGATAAATTACCCAGAACTTTCTGATCACCATGTCTACCCTCGTGTCGCACACGACACCGTCGATAATCTCATCCGGCGGGGCCGGGGCAGCCACATAGTTCTCCCAGCTCAATCCAAGCTCTGGAAGCCTACCCTCACCAGGCAACGTGACAAACCCCGGGAAGTTTTGCCGGCAAAGAACTCCAAGGACGGAGTTGGGCCGGCGGACACTATGATGGTGGTCCCAACCCCTGTAGCATGACAAGGCCAACGCGTTAGTTATTTGAAGAAACGTGAATGCAGAAGGTACAAAAATATTAAATGCACTTACGTACCTCTCCCCATCAGGGAAAATCAACCACCTCTGCTCGCGGGTCGCCGGCACGGACGGGAGCCGTGTAGCACCACGCTGGTAGACGGTGCCACCCTCCTCCTCAAGATCAGTCGGCTCCCCGCCATCATCAGCATGGCCACTCGGCTCCTCGGGCTGATCCGGCCAGGTACCCCATCCGGACGTGTGCTCCTCCGGGGTCTCGTGGGCTGAACTCTCGTGGGCTGAAGGCTAGTCGACCCGAGGCTCGTGGGTCCAAGACCCGTGGACCGGAGTCCGTGTAGCCTCGTCCTCGGACGAGTCCACCCTAGCAGTCACGTGCTCGGGTGAAACAGCTGGGGGTGGCGGCGAGGAAGGCGCCGTAGCAGTCACCCTACCTCCTCTCCCGCGACCATGTGCCCCACCTCCTCTCTTCCTACCTCGTCCCCTGCTGGGCACCGCGGTCGACGAAGAAGGGCCCAACGGTGTGGACATACTGTCCAGCAACGCTCGGCGGAGAGGTGCGTCTGGAATCGAAGACCTCAGACCACGTGCCGACGAAGAAGGGGCCTTGGCGCGCTCCCGACCAGCGCCCACCATCTTTCAACACCTGCCATGACAAACAGTAAACGAAATTAGTACAACATAAAAAAAAGACCGACACGAATAATAATATGTGTATCACTTAAGTGTATCATCATCAAGTACAACATTAAAAAATTTAATACCTGACACTACTAATAATCTCGATCAGTATCATCAATAAATGCATAATCATCATCATCACTATAATCAATGACGGGCTCATAGGGTTCAGTGGCATCAACATGTGGAAGGCCACCTTGACGTAATCGGTCAAGCAATGACAGGTCATCCGCAGCAGTAACCTCTTCTTGTTCCTCCTCTGGGGTGATGTCGGATTCACTATCGCTGTCTACTTCAATGTTTTGGGGTGAAGTATAGCGGTTCTTGACACGCTTTTTGGAAAGACGTGTCTCTTGGAAGAATTCTCCTTCATATGTGTCTGGGTTAATGTGAGGTTCATAATCCTCTTCCTTTGGGGGAGATAGTCTAGCACGTGGCGGCACTTCATAAACGACATCCCAACCTTTCAAATTTGGATTAGTTTCGCAGGCCCACGGTAGATAGAATACTTGGGTCGCCTGTTGAGCCGTAATATAGACATCAGGAACATCTAAATGGGTGCTTTGGTTGATTTCAACTAGCCCTATATGTTCATGAGTCCTTCTAGTCTCCTTCGGCTGAAACCAATAACATTTGAAGACTACGACATTCGGTGGGTTTTCACCATAGAATAGAAGTTCATAAATTGCTTCAACTCTCCCATAATACTCGGTACCTCCTTCGCCGATAGCAGATACACAACAATTTGTAGACTTTCGGTCGGCCATAGATAGCTCTTTGCCATAGGTACGAAAGCGATACCCGTTGATGTCATATTTGTCAAATGAACGGACCTTATAGTCAAAACCATTAGCGACTTGTCTCAATTCGGCGTCCATAGACTCTGAATTAGCCTACAAGTTTAATATGAAAGGATTGTTGTAGTACGCACAAATTAGCGAATGAAACCGGGATAGCCGCCTACAAATTAGCCTACAAGTCTAATAGAAATTACCGTTTGTTTGAACCAAGAGATGAAACCGGGATAGCCGCCTCCTTGCTTTGCGAGAAGATCATACTCTTCGACAGAATCCTTTTGGATCACCGCTCCATACGAGAATAAGGTGAGGTATCGACTGTATGAAATATCCAGGAATAAGAGCAGTTCAAAGGAAATAGAAGTTGCGAAACTATGTACCGAGAACTTACTCGATGTACGGCCGCACTTCTATCAGGTTGTTGAAGATATACAACGAAATGGTCCGCCATTGTTCGTTATCCAAAGATACTGGATTTGAAACACTGGCTGGTGCGAGATTCCCTTTGAATAGGCTGAGGTTGGATCCACCCTTTTTAGGGTCGTCAGCATTGTACCGAGGCTTCGGATTATGCAAATGACGATTTTTGGCTTCGTAGTGTGCTGTCACGAAGTTTGCCGCCTCCTCAGTGATGAATGCCTCAGCCATCGATGCTTCAATTCTACGTTTATTTTTACATTTTTGTCGAAGCGTCTTCTGCATCCTCTCAGTTGGGTAGCACCAACGATTTTGCACGGGCCCCCCCAATCTTGCCTCGGCCGGGAGATGCAAAATCAAATGTTGCATTGGATTAAAGAAGCCCGGTGGAAAGATCTTCTCTAACTTGTAGATCAACTCCGGTGCCAACTCTTCCATTTCTTCTAGCACGCCAGGCGATAGTTCTTTCGCACAAAGAACACGGAAGAAATAGCTGAGTTCTGCCAGTACTAGCCATTCATCCTCAGGGATGAAGCCACGCAACATCACCGGCATTACCCGCTCAATCCATATGTGCCAATCATGACTCTTGAGACCAAATATCTTCAATTTATCAAGACTGGCTCCCCTCTATAGATTCGCTGCATACCCATCGGGGAACAGCAACTGCATTTTCACCCACAAGATAATTTCCCTCATAGCTGGCCTTCCAAGATTGAACCATGCCTTTGGCTTCGTCCAGTTCTGCTTTCCTTTCGGTTCTTTCATGTTTTGTAACGGCCTATCACATAGAGCCTCCAGATCGACTCTAGCCTTAGTATTATCCTTTGACTTCCCATCTATGCCGAACAATGTACCAAAAAGTGCCTCGGCGATATTCTTCTCAGTGTGCATCACGCCGATGTTGGGTGGGCAAAGGAGGTCTTTGAAGTAAGGCAGATCCCATAAGCATGTTTTGTGAGTCCAGGCGTGCTTAGAATTATACCCCTTGAAGTACCCTGGACGCTCTGGATCTGGCTCGAGAGCGTTTAACTGATCCAGGGTCTGTTGGCCTGTCAATGCAGGTGGTGCAGAGTTTTTGACAACTCTACCTCTGATGAAGTTCTTCTTGTCTTTCCTGAACTTATGGCGAGGATTCAGGAACTGTCTATGCATGTCGAAGCAAGAAAACTTGCGACCGGCCTGAAGCCAACGAAACTCAAGAGCTCGCTTGCATGTGGGGCACGGGAACCTTCCATGCACACACCAGCCAACGAATAGCGCATATGCCGGCAAGTCATGCATCGAGTACATGTACCAGACACGCATTATGAAGTTCCGTTTGCTATAGGCATCGTATGTCTTGAACCCATTATCCCAGGCTTCTTGCAATTCGTCCTTAAGCGGTTGCATGTACACATTCATATTTTTCCCTGGATAGTTGGGCCCTGGAATTATCAACGTCAGGAAAATGTTCTTTCTTTGCATAATCTGTCCGGGGGGGGGGGGATTGAGTGGAAAGACAAATACGGGCCAACAACTGTATTGGGCTGCCGTCATACCAAACACACTGAACCCATCCGTGCTGATGCCGACTCGAGGATGCCTCGGATCTGCCGCTTTGTCACCATGTAATTCATCAAACTTTTTCCACGCAACACCATCCGATGTGTGTACAATCATCAGATTCCCATCTGCATCTAGTTCGGTTCTTTTGCCCGTTTTGTGCCATGTCATCTGTCTGGCCGTCTCTTCGACCATGAAAAGACGTTGAAGTCTTGGTACGATTGGCATATACCGAAGAACACTAACGGGGATATTGGTCTGTGTCTTCTCACCGATACCGTTGTCTACCACAACATACCTGGAAGACTTGCAAATGGGACAATAGTTCAAGTCCGCATAGTCAAGCCTAAACAAGACACATCCTTTCGCACAGGCATGTATCTTATCATAGGGCATCTTCAGTGCACGGAGGATTTTGTTCGACTGGTACAGGTTTGCAGGCATTACATGGCCTTTGGGTAGAAAGCGTCCAAATACTGTCATCATTGCATCGTAGCATTCTCTGCCCAAGTTGAACTGAGCCTTCAGAGCCATTACTTGTGAGATGGCATCCAACTGACAAAGCTTAGTGTGCTCATGGAGCGGACGTTTTGAAGACTCCAACATTTCATTGAAGGCCTTTGCAGATTCCTCCATCTCCTCGTCCGAATCCCGAGCATCATCAAAGTCTTGCACCATGTTTTCCATCCCGGTACCATGCTCGTCTGTGCGACGACGATCCACCTCAGCTCGGTCACGTTGGGCAGACTCACCATGAAATGTCCACACCGTATAATCAGGCGTAAAACCACTCTTCTGCAGGTGTTTTCCCATTTCAGCCTCTGTCCTCTTTTCCCAATTGCCGCACCGTAAACAGGGGCACCAGGTTTTCCTCTGGCCATTTGCAAATGCGGCTCGCACAAACCCCTTGGTTTTTGTGAACCATTCAGTGGTCCATTTGTTCTGACCAGTGTGACCGGTGTACATCCACGCACGATCACTCATCTTGACTTTCAGAGCTACTAGACACACAACAAATATATATATATATATATAATTCACCATGTATATATTCATCAGTTGATCTACTTTGTCAATTTTATTACGTCCATGCAACCTACACTCTAATAGGTAATGATAGGTCCTAATCCCACCCGAGTATGTTTAGATTGGGTTCATTTTCCCATGTTATGCTCCGGATCCTACGCAAAATTTCGGCAGCACCTCCCCGCTGTTCTCCTGATACACGTCTCTGCAATAAACAGAGAGGATGTGTACCCGGAGAACAACAGGGGAGGCACTGAGGAAATTTATGCGTCGGATCCGGAGCAAAGCATATGGGAAAACGAACCCAATCTAAACATACTCGGGCTGTCCATGGATAGTGTTGGACAATTCGAAAGAATCAAGGTTATAAATATGCAAATGCATGCATATTTATAACTATGACGCTTTCGAACGGGAGACACATATTGGTTACGCATACTGATGATTCAAGACACATATATAGCTAGCTATCAAGTTTCATCGGAATAGATCAAATAATTAATGGGGGAGGAGGACATGTCATTTGTGCTCACCCACGAACGCAGGGGCAGAGCTCGTCAAACGCACGGTGAGGTCGTCGAACACCAAACCTCGCAGCGATGAAACAACTGCACATTTAAAACTACCCGATCAACACAATTATATATATGATGTTTTTCATAACAAAATCGAAAGATATATGACCTAACTAATAATTCACAAATATATGACCCCGTCCGCTTCTGGAAGGCCAAAGAACACCTTTTCGGGAGGTGTCGGGGGTCGGGGTGTCGTGTCGGTCTCGGGGTGCCGTGTCGGGGTCGGGGTCGGGGTCTCGGGGTCGGGGTGTCGGGTCGGGGTCGGGGTGCCGTGTCGGTGTCGGGGTCGGGGTGTCGGGTCAGGCTCGGGGTCGGGGTGTCGGGGTCGGGGTCGGGGTCGGGGTCTCGGGGTCGGGGTGTCGAGTCGGGTCGGGGTCGGGGTGCCGTGTCGGTGTCGGGGTCGGGGTGTCGGGTCAGGCTCGGGGTCGGGGTCTCGGGGTCGGGGTGTCAGGTCGGGGTGCCGGGTCGGGGTGTCGGGTCGGGGTGCCGTCTCGGGGTCGGGGTGTCGGGTCGGGGTGCCGGGTCGGGGTCGGGGTGCCGTGTCGGGGTAAGGGTGGGTGTGGTGTCAGGGTGTTGGTGTCGGGGTGTCGTGTCGGTGTCGGGGTCGGGGTCTCGGGGTCGGGGTGTCGGGTCGGGGTGCCGGGTCGGGGTCGGGGTGCCGTGTCGGTGTCGGGGTCGGGGTGTCGGGTCAGGCTCGGGGTCGGGGTGTCGGGGTCGGGGTTGGGGTCGGGGTGTCGGGGTCTAGGGGTCGGGGTGTCGTCTAGGGGTGCCGGGTCGGGGTCGGGGTGCCGTGTCGGGTCGGGGTTTTTTCCTCTTTTTTCCTTTTCTTCTTCTTCCTATTCTTCCTTTTCTTCCTCTTCTTCTTTTTTCTTCTCCTCCTCCTCTTCTTCTTCTTCTTCTTCCTTTCCTTTTTCCTCTTCTTCTTCTCCTCCTCTCCTCTTTTTTCTTCTTCTTCTTCCTCTTCTTGTTTTTTCTTCTCCTCCTCCTCTTCTTCTTCTTCCTTTCCTTTTTCCTCTTCTTCTTCTCCTCCTCTCCTCTTTTTTTTCTTCTTCTTCCTCTTCTTCTTTTTTCTTCTCCTCCTCCTCTTCTTCTTCTTCCTTTCCTTTTTCCTCTTCTTCTTCTCCTCCTCTCCTCTTTTTTCTACTTCTTCTTCCTCTTCTTCTTTTTTCTTCTCCTCCTCCTCTTCTTCTTCTTCCTTTCCTTTTTCCTCTTCTTCTTCTCCTCCTCTCCTCTTTTTTCTTCTTCTTCTTCTCTTCTTCTTTTTTCTTCTCCTCCTCCTCTTCTTCTTCTTCCTTTCCTTTTTCCTCTTCTTCTTCTCCTCCTCTCCTCTTTTTCTCTTCTTCTTCTTCTTTCCTCAAACTAAACTAAACCTAAAACTAAAACTAAACTAAAACTAATCCTAAAACTACAACTAAAACTAAATCTAAACTAAAACTAAAACTAAAAAGGAAAAAAACAGAAATCACCTGGGGCAGGGCCGGTGGAGGAGGCCGGTGGAGGAGGGGGCGGGGCGGTGGAGGAGGCGGCCTGGGGCGGCGGGGGGCCGGGCCCGGGGCGGTGGGGCGCGGGGCGGCGGGGGGCCGGGGCGCGAGGGTGGCCGGGGCGGCAGGGGGCCGGAGCGGGGGGGGGGGGGGGCGACGTGGCGGTGGGGCGGCGGGGCCCCGGGGCGGTGGGGCGACGGGGCGGCGGGGGCGACGGGTGGTGGGGCGACGGCGGGCGACGGGCGATGGGGCGGCGGGGCCCCGGGGTGGCGGCGAGTGGTGGGGCGGCGCCGCGCGGCGGGTGGCGGGGTGGGAGGAGAGAACGACGAGGAGGAACTGAGTAACGGGCGGGGGGGGGGGGGGGTACGGGCCGTTAGGTAGTGCCCTCTGTGCCGTCCGCCTCTCTTTGCTGCAGACGGCAAAGAGGTGGGCCGTTAAGTTTTCCCCAAACGGGCGGGGGGTTGGGGCCACGTCACTCTTTGCCGTCTGCCAGCGGACGGCAAAGATTCTTTGCCGTCTGCTGGCAGACGGCAAAGAGCTCCCAGATGGCAAAGAGCTTCTTTGCCGTCTGCCGTTTCTTTGCCGTCTGCTTTTGGGTAGCTGATGGCAAAGAGCTTCTTTGTCGTCAGCTAGCAGAAGACAAAGAGCTGGCAGATGGCAAATTAGCTGATTCCAGTAGTGATGCTATCTATATTCAACTGGACATATGTGCCTAGATCTTTCCTCACCACATGATGCTTTCCAAAGGAGAAAAATAAAAAGGAATAGAAGGAAAACTTTGACTCTTTGCATAAAGGTAAATACATAAAAGTAAAAGATAGGCCCTTCGCAGAGGGAAGCAGAGGTTGCCATGCGCATATTTGTTTGTATGCTCAACCCCTTAGTGCAAAAGAACGTCACGTTACATTGCCCCTTGTGACGGCGACCTTTATTATGCAGTCTGTCGCTTTTACTCTTCACCATCACAAGTTCGTGCAACGCTCAACTTTCTCTTACACTAAATGATCTCACACTTTTACAAGCAATTTTTATTGCCTTTTTGCACCGATGACAACTTACTTGAGGGATCTTGCTCAATCCCTAGGTAGGTATGGTGGACACTTGAAAATAAGATTTGGGTTTAAGGGTTTTTGGATGCACAAGTAGTATCTCTACTTAGTGCGGAATTTTTGGCTAGCAAAGATAGGGGGCAAGCATCACATGTTAAAAGATCTATGAAAATATGACTTCTATGTGAATATAAACAAACATAAACCATTAAGTTGTCTTCCTTGTCCAACGTCAACAATTTTGGCATATAATATTTTGATGAGGGCTCACAATCACAAAATATTTCTAGGATAGTATATTTATATGTGAACCTTCTCTTCCCTTATTAATTCTTTCATGAGTTGCATCATTGACTAATGCCATGTTTGTCAATCTCTAATAAAATTTTCTACTTATACTTGTCCTTATAAAACAGCCACCATACCTACCTATTATGGCTTTTCCATGGCCATTCCGAGATATATTGCCATGCAACTTCCACCGCTTCCGTTTGATGACTTGAGCATTCATTGTCATATTGCTTTGCATGATCATATATACAGCTGGCATAGTAGTTGTGGCTCAGCCACCATTCAACATTTTTCATACATGTTACGCTAGATCATTGCACATCCTGGTACATTGCCAGAGGCATCCATATAGGGTCATATTTTGTCATAGGTATCGAGTTGTAATTTTTATTTGTTTTGAGTTATAAGTAAATATAAGTGTGATGATCATCATTATTCATTTTTAGAGCAGTGCCCCAGTGAGGAAAGGATGATGGAGACCATGATTCCCCCACAAGTCGGGATGAGAATCCGGACAATGAGAGAAAAAGAAAAAGAAAAAAAGGAAAAAGGAAAAAAAAGAAAGAAAAAGAAAGAAAAAAAATAAACAAAGAGAGAAGGGGCATTGTTAGTATCCTTTAACACACTTGTGCTTCAAAGTAGCACCACGTTTTTCATATGGAGAGTCTCCTATGTTCTCACTTTCATATACTAGTGGGAATTTTTCATTATAGGATTAGATGCACACCCACTTAGTTTTCATATTGAGCTTTCATACACTTATAGCTCTTAGTGCATTCGTTGCATGGCAATCCCTGCTCCTCACGTTGATATCGATTGATGGGCATCTCCATAGGCCGTTGGTTAGCCGCGTTGATGTGAGATTTTCTTAATTTTTTTGTCTCCTCTATATTTACCCCTATCATCATACTCTATTCCACCCGTAGTGCTATATCCATGGCTTGCGCTCATGTATTGCGTGAGGGTTGAAAAAGCTGAAGCGCGTTAAAAAGTATGAACCAATTGCTCGGCTTGTCATCGGGGTTGTGCATGATAAATACTTTGGGTTAAGAAGACAGAGCATGACAAGACAATATGATTTTGTAGGGATAACTTTCTTTAGCGTTGATATTTTGAAAGACATGATTGTTTGTTGGGATGCCTGAGTATTAAAGTCTTTATGTCAAATTTTAGACTATTGCTGTGAATCATTTATGTCTTAATATTCATGCCATGATCAGATATATGATCAAGTAGATGTTAGGTAGCATTCCACATCAAAAATTATCTTTTTATCATTTACGTACTCGAGGACGAGCAGGAATTAAGCTTGGGGATGTTGATACGTCTCCATCGTATCTATAATTTTTGATTGTTTCATGCCAATATTATACATCTTTCAGATATTTTTGGCAACTTTTTATATGATTTATTGGCCTAACCTATTGATCCAGTGCCAGTTCCTGTTTGTTGCATGTTTTTTGTATCGCAGAAAATCCATATCAGACGAAGTCGAAACGTGATAAAAATTTATGGAGATTTATTTTGGAATTTATGTGATTTTTGGGAGGTGGAATCAACGCAAATGGGGGCCCAGAGAGCCCACAACCCATTAGGGCGCGCCAGGCACCCCCTGGTGCGCCCAGGTGTCTTGTGCCCTCCACAAAGGTCGGTTGGGGCCCTTCTTCTGCAGCAAGAAAGATGATTTATGGAAAAAAATTGTGTAAAAATTTCAGCGCAATCGGAGTTACGGATCTCCGGGAATTTAAGAAACCGTGAAGGGCCAGATCTGGGGAAGGCGAACAAGAAGAGAACAGAGAGGGAGATCCAATCTCGGAGGGGCTCCCACCCCTCTGCCGCCATGGAGGCCATGGACCAGAGTGGGATCCCTCCTCCCATCTAGGGGGAGGCTAAGGAAGAAGAATAGGGAGGGGGGCTCTCTCTCCCCCTCGCTTCTGCTGGCGCCGGAGTGCCGCCGGGGCAACGATCGAGACGACGATCTACATCAACAATCTTGCTACCGTCAACACCAACTCCCCCCCTCTATGCAGCAGTGTAACACCTCTTCTCCCGGCTGTAATATCAACTTAAATATGGTCCACAACTCCATATATTTTTCCCAATGATCTATGGTTATCCTATGATGTTTGAGTAGATCCGTTTTGTCCTGTGGGTTAATCGTGATCTTGGTTGGCATGATTGTATATTTTATTTATGGTGCTGTCCTACGGTGCCCTCCATTCTCGTGCAAACGTGAGGGGGGCCCGCTGTAGGGTGTTGTGATATGTTCATGGTTCGCTTATGGTGGGTTGCGAGAGTGTCAAAAGCTTAAACCCATGTAAGTGGGGTATGATGTATGGGAGTAAAGAGGACTTGATACTTAATGCTATGGTTTGGTTTCACGACCTTAATGATCTTTAGTAGTTGCAGATGCTTGCTAGGGGTCCAATCATAAGTGCATATGATCCAAGTAGAGAAAGTATGTTAGCTCATGCCTCTCCCTCATATAAAATTGCAAGAATGATTACCGGTACTTGTTATCGATTACCTATGGACAAATAACTGTGTTGTTGACACAAACCCTTTTACTAAACACCTAACTTTTATTATCTTGCAAAGTACTTCTAGTTTTATTCAAGCAAAGTAGTTCTAGCATCACACCTACAAAATAGTTTCATACTTGTTTCCGGTAAAGCAAACGTCAAGTGTGTGTAGAGTTATGATAGAACATGGTGGTCGATAGAACATGAGGGAATATTTGTTCTGCCTTTAGCTCCTCGTTGGGTTCGACACTCTTATTTTCTGAAGAAGGCTACAAACGATCCCCTATACTTGTGGGTTATCACTTATCATCATATCCACTTTGATTTCCGGCAACAATCCAAGCATAACCTTGGTTAACATCATCGAAAACTTGTTGGATTATATCTAAAATAGGGACTTCCTTTTTAAGATTCTCATCAAAGATTTGATTATCCCCAAGCAAATGTCTTAGCACATAATCACTATTATAAAGAATCTCATCTATTACCGGATTTTCATGATTCATACCATAGAAATAAAAAAATTCCCTAGCTTCCCGTATTATGTAATCAAATTCATTCATAAGAACAAGGGTGGCCAACTTTTTAGCCTTGGGATTCTTTATAACGGGTAGCTCAGAAAACAATCTTTATAACGGATAAATTTATTTTCAAGCTTCATAACTAGTGTTGAAATAGCTTCCACATAAGATTTAGTCCTCTTAAATATAGGAGGATAATCAAGACTTAAATTTCCAACACAATTAAAAAATTCTTGGATACGTTTTTTTCCTATAACATTCCCTTGCAACAAAACAAAAGTTTTAGCATCCAGATTGCTAGATCATCCAATTTTAGGAGTTAGGCCATGATCTGTTTCTGCCATACCAAAGTCAATCATGGTGACAAATCCCAGCAGATAAGAGTTCCAATGAGAAACATGAACGAAAAAGAGGGCGAATAAAACGGTAAAATTTTGTAAAGTGGGGGAGATGAAAACGAGAGGAAAATGGCAAATAATGTAAATTGCAAGGAGATGAGATTTGTGATTAGGAAGCTGGTAGATGTTGATGATGTCTCCCCGACAACGGTGCCAGAAATTCCTTGTGATGCGGCTTGAACTATGTCGGTATTTCCCCAAAGAGGAAGGGATGATGCAACACAGCTACGGTAGGTATTTCCCTCAGTGATGAGACCAAGGCTATCGAACCAGTAAGAGAACCACGCAACACTACATGAATGGCACCTGCACACAACGAACAAATACTTGCAACTAGACGTAAAAGAGGGGTTGTCAATCACTCCCGGGTAAAAGATACGTAAAAAATGTAGTAGATTGGATAAATAGATCTTGCGGGAACGCGAGATAAAATAAATAAATATTGCAGCAAGGTATTTTTGGGTTTTTGGATTAGTAGATCTAAAAATAAAAGCAAATAAAAATAGATCTCGAAGTCAAATATATGAAAGAAGAGACCCGGGGCCATAGATTTCACTAGTGGCTTCTCTCGAGAAAAATAGCATACGGTTTGTAAAAAATTTACTGTTGGGCAATTGATAGAACTTCAAATAATCATGACGATATCCAGGCAATGATCATTATATAGGCATCACGTCCAATATTAGTAGACTGACCGACTCCTGCCTGCATCTACTACTATTACTCCACACATCGACCGATATCCAGCATGCATCTAGTGTATTAAGTTCATGGAGAAACGCAGTAATGCAATAAGAACGATGTCATGATGTAGACAAGATCTATTCATGTAGGAATAGACCCCATCTTGTTATCCTTAATAGCAACAATACATATGTGTCGTTTCCCCTTCGGGCACTGGATCGAGCACCATAAGATCGAACTCATCACAAAGCACCTCTTCCCATGGCAAGAAAAATCGATCTAGTCGGCCTAACTAAACCAAAGACTCGAAGAAGAAATACGAGGCTATAAGTAATCATGCATATAAGAGATCAAAAGACTCAAATAATTTTCATGGATAAAAACATAGATCTGACCATAAACTCAAAGTTCATGTGATCCCAACAAACACACCGCAGAAAGAGTTACATCAAATAGATCTCCAAGAGACCATTGTATTGAGAATCAAAAGAGATAGAGAGAGGAAGCCATCTAGCTACTAACTATGGACCCGTAGGTCTACAATGAACTACTCACGCATCATCGGAGAGGCATTAATGAGGATGATGAACCCCTCCGTGATGGTGTCTAGATTGGATCTGTGGTTTCTGGAACTTGCGGCGACTGCAATTGTTTTTCGTCGACTCCCCTAGGGTTTCTGGAATATTGGTGTATTTATAGAGCAAAGAGGCGGTGCGGGAGGCCATCGAGGTGGGCACAACCCATCATGGCGTGCCTGGGCCCAGGCGCGCCCTGGTGGGTTGTGTCCCTCTCGGTGGCCTCCACCCCTCTGGTACTTCTTTGGCCCATCGTGTGTATTTTGGCCCATAAAAATTCTCCAAAAAGTTTCGCTGCGTTTGGATTCTATTTGGTATTGATTTTCTGCGAAGTAAAAAACAGCAACTGGCACTAGGCATTATGTCAATAGGTTAGTCCCAAAAAATGATATAAAGTTGTTATAAAATGATTGTAAAATATCCAAGAATGATAATATAACAACATGGAACAATAAAAAAATTATAGATACGTTGGAGACATATCGGCCCCACATCTCACCAGGGCACGCTAGGGGCCTCTAACACTCCCTGGTATCTTGCGGGCCCCGCGGGCCTCCCCGCAGGTGCTTCCTTGGCTCCCAAGTTGTCTTCTGGTCCAAAAGGATCTCCAAAAAGTCTCGCTACGTTTGGACTCCGTGTGATAGGGTATTCCGCGCAGTAAAAAACAGCAACTGGCACTGGGCACTATGTCAATAGGTTAGTCCCAAAAAATGATATAAAGTTGCCATAAAATGATTGTGGAAGATCCAAGAATGATAATATAACAGCATGGAACAATAAAAAATTATAGATACGTTGGAGACATATCGGCATCCCCAAGCTTAATTCCTGCTCGTCCTTGAGTAGGTAAATGATAAAACAGAATTTTTAATGTGGAATGCTGCCGAACATGTTAATCACATATCTTTTCTTTTTTGGCATGGACAGTTGGACTTTTAGATGATTCAAAGCAATAGTCTAGTTTTGACATGAAGACTTCAATACTCAAGCATATCAACAAGCAACCATGTCTTTCAAAATATCAACACTAAAGAAAGTTATCCCTAGCCCAGCATGCTCAATCATTGATACATTCATGGAACACACTCTAATATTAGCTAGATCCAATGCTCAAGTATGATCATAGTGCTCCCTAGTTGGTGCGTTATAAGAGAACATGGAGACTCAAAATAAAAATAAAATTTTGCATAAAAGTAAATAGATAGACCCTTCGCAGAGGGAAGCATACATTTGTTGAGGTGCGAGAGCTCAAAGCAAAAAAAATTAAGAGATAAAATTTTTGAGAGGCATGTTTTTCCCGTCAACGAAAAAGGCCGAGTAATTCCCAACACTTTCCATGCTAGATAAATCATAGGCTGTTCCCAAACATAAAAATAAAGTTCATTCCTTTTTCCACCATACTTTCGCACTCCACGGCTAGCCGTATCTATGAGTACCGTCCATAACAACACTTTCCAAGGAATTTATTATTTGACAACATAAAGTAAATTTCTTTTTCATTTCGGGAATGGACATCCCTATTACCGCCGTACTCTCGTGCAACAAGTTAATAAACACTCATCTTGAGAATAACACATCTAGAATGGAAAATATTGGCCACCCACTGGTGCTTCATGATCGGTATGGGCACACAAAAAGTAAATTCATTTTGAAAATTAGAGTTGGCACATAAAAATCTAGTTAGGACGACACAAAAATACCGCATATAGGTAGGTGTGGTGGACTGCTATGGCAAAAATGGGTTTAAGGATTTTGGATGCACAAGTAGTATTTCTACTTAGTACAAGTGGAGGCTAGCAAAAATATTGAGAAGCAACCAACCAAGAAACGGAAATTCTCATAAATGAGCATTAAGCATAACTAACACCGAATAATGCACCACAAGTATGATGTAATTTCATTGCATAACTATTGACTTTTGTGCTTCCATAGGGAATCACAAACCTTAACACCAATATTCTTACTAAAGCATAGTTACTTACCAAGATGACTCATAATCACTATCATCATATCTCAAAACTACAAAGAATAAAGTTTATTTTGTCCAATGATCTTCATGAAAGTTTTTATTATATCCCTCTTGAATATTGATAATCCCCAAGTGCAAGGAATCATCATAGCAATTTCCAAAGGTGGAAGTGATAAGTATGGAGTGTTGAACACAAGGAGCTAAAGGTAAGATCAATATTTTCTCAAGTCCTATCTGCCACTGATACGACTCTACGTACACCAAATGTTTGCTTCCATCTAGAAACGAGAAATAAAACTACGTTGTGGGTATAAAGAGGATAGCTTTTTATGATATCGGAGAGCTAAAATATAAAAATAGGCACTACTAGAATCAGCAGATTTGCCATCTGGCCACTCTTTGCACTCCGCTAGCGGACGACAAAGGTAGGCTTTGCCATAAGCCACCAAAAAGCGGACGACAAAGGTAGGCTGTGCCATCAGCCAACTCTTTGCCGGCTGCTAGCAGACGGCAAAGAGGGGGTTTGGCCCACTGGCTGTCAAACCCTAACGGGCCCCATCTTTGCCGTCCGCTACCAGATGGCAAAGGAGAGGCGGGCAGCAAAGCTTCAAAATTGACTTAACGGGCCGCTCCCTCGCCATCGCCCACTCTCTGTCTCCTCTTTCCTCCCTCTGCCACCCCGCACCATAGCCGCTGCACCCTCCCCGCGTCATCGCCGCCCCCTCCCCACCCCGTCGTCGCCCCCTCCCTGCGTCCCCACCCCCCTCCCGAGCCTCCCAGCCACAGCCGCGGGTCGACCGCCCCCAAGGAGTGCCGCCCGTCGCCGCCCCTTCCACGCCTCGTCGCCACCCCGCCTCGCCGCCGCCCCGTCGCCGCCCTGAAGGAAATATGCCCTAGAGGCAATAATAAAATTGTTATTTATATTTCCTTATATCATGATAAATGTTTATTGTTCATGCTAGAATTGTATTAACCGGGAACTTGATACATGTGTCAATACATAGACAAAACAAAGTGCCCCTAGTATGCCTCTACCAGACGAGCTCGTTAATCAAAGATGGTTAAGTTTCCTGACCATAGACATCTGTTGTCATTTGATGAACGGGATCACATCATTAGGAGAATTATGTGATGGGCAAGACCCATCCGTTAGCTTAGCATAAATGATTGTTTAGTTTTATTGCTATTGCTTTCTTCATGACTTATACATGTTCGTCTGACTATGAGATTATGCAACTCCCGAATACCAGAGGAACACCTTCACTAGTAGAAAATTGGGCTTTGGTCACAGGGCAATATTCACATTAGTCCTGGTTCAGTCACGAACCAGGACTAATGTGAGCATTGGTCCCGGTTCGTGCGGCCAGGGGCCTGCCGGGCCTCGCGGGGGCATTGGTCCCGGTTCGTCCGGCCCCTTTGGTCCCGGTTGGTGGGACAAACCGGGACCAATGGGCCTCGCTCCTGGCCCACCACCATTGGTCCCGGTTGGTGGCTTGAATCGGGACCAGAGGCTCACCCTTTAGTCCCGGTTCATACCACAAACCGGGACTAAAGGGTTGGTCCTAGTAGCGGTCAGAGTTTAGTCCCACCTCGCCAACCGAAGGGCTCTCACACCGGTTTATAAGCCCGTCCCTCTCTGCCTTGTTGAGCTCCTCTCAAAGTGAAAATAGATGCCCTTATACAGGGAATTTGACCTAAATTCAGAGTAAATTTCTTTGAATTTCATAGAAATTTATTATGAATTTAGGTTGAATTTTCTCTATAGGCGCATCTATGTTCATTTTTTATAGTAAATAAAATAAATAAACCTTAATAAAATAAATAAAAATAAATAAACCTTAATAAAATAAAATAAACTATAGTAAATAAAATAAATAAACCTTAATAAAATAAATAAAAATAGCAGCAGTAAAATAAATAAAAATAAAATAAATAAAGTAAAATACATAAGTAATTGGAAACAAAATGGAATAAAATAAATAAGTTTTTTGTTGTAAGTAGAAACAAAACAAAATAAATAAAGCAAAAGAGAAAACAAAAAACAGGGGAAAAAATTATGCCGCCTACTGGGCCACAACGGCCTGAATACGACTTGAAACCCATCCATGGGCCAGGATTCAGGCCCGCAGAAGGCCCATTAGGCCCCACAGGCAAAGAGAACGGTTAGGCCCGAAAGCCTGTAGTTGAGAGGAGCTCGAGAGGGTGGGCGCAGCAGCGCTTATAAACCACTCTCGAGCTCTCTCAACTAGCGAGGTGGGACTAAACTTTTGACGCGGGGCAGCACAAGGCCTTTGGTCCCGGTTGGTGCCACCAACCGGGACTAAAGGGCGGCATGCGTACCGGTTCGTGGCACCAACCGGGACCAATGCCCCCCCTTTAGTCCCGGTTGGTGCCACGAACTGGGACCAATGAGTTGCCTATATATACCCCATCGCCACAGCAGAGCACTCCACAGTGCTCTGTTTTTTCTGGCCGGCGAGGGGAGGGCATTTGGGTGCTCTAGCTCACCTCCTATGCACATGAGGTGTTCGATGAAATGTCTGAGCCACACTAGTTAATCTTTCTCCTCTCGAAACTCGACCTCCGAGCTCCATTTTCCCCGAGATTTGTCTAGGTTTAGCGGTCTGTCACGTCCCGTCCCCGTCTTCACCGCCGTCGATCGCCCGCGCCAATCTCGTCGCCAGCACCACCATGGTGAGCCTCTTGTTCTTATCTTCTTTCTGAATTAAAAAAATTCTTACTTTAGATATATACTTGTCTAATTTTGTTACTTTTATTATTCCTTCTTATTACATAGTGCGATGGTTTTGGTATCCGCCCCCGTCGACCCTCGTCCTGTCTATGATTCGGATGTGGTATATATTATCTTTTTATAACTATTTGGTTCATTTATTGTTTATGACAAATATGCCGACCAACGTGACATAGATTTTATTTATCTAGGAGGTGGTTGAACCGGAAATTCCAACCGACCCTATTGTCGAGAGGTTAAATTTAGTTGAAGAAGAAAACGATTACTTGAAGGAAAAAATATAAAAAATTGAGGAGGAGAAGATGATTGGAGTTGCATGTTGCGGATGTCGTCGATGATCACAAGATCAAGATGGATGCAATGAGCTTGAAGATTAGAAAGATTAGAAAATATGCCATTCATACCGAGGCTTGGTATCATTATGCCGTTGGATCAATTGTTACATTGGTTGCGATTATGATCGCATTTGTTTTCGCATTGAAATGTTTTACATAGTTTCAATGTATGGTTTAATTAATTAGATGCTCTGGAGAGCTATATATATGTTGTTAGATGAGAACTATGTATGTACTTTGGTTTTAATGTGATGATGGACTTCTATTAATTTGGTCACTTAATTATCTATTCATGATGTTCTGTAATGGTTTTTAACACACTTAATTATATATAATGCACGCAGATGAACCGGCAATGGATGTACGGTGACAGACACACCTCCGAGTACATTAAGGGCGTGCATGATTTTCTCGAAGTCGCTGAGGCAAACAAGCAGAATGGTTTTATGTGTTGTCCATGCCCTACATGTGTGAATACGAAGTCTTACTCTGACCAGAAAATCCTTCACACCCACCTGCTTTACAAGGGTTTCATGCCACACTATAATGTTTGGACGAGGCACGGAGAAATAGGGGTTATGATGGAAGATGGCGAAGAAGAAGAGGATGATGACAACTATGTGCCCCCTGAATATGGTGATGCTGCAACGGGGGAAGCGGCTGAAGATCAAGAGGAACCAGACGATGTGCCCAATGATGCTACAAGGGGGGAAGCTGCTGAAGATCAAGAGGAACCAGTGCCCGATGATGATGATCTCCGCCGGGTCATTGTCGATGCAAGGACGCAATGCGAAAGTCAAAAGGAGAAGCTGAAGTTCGATCGCATGTTAGAGGATCACAAAAAAGGGTTGTACCCCAATTGCGAAGATGGCAATACAAACCTCGGTACCGTACTGTAATTGCTGCAGTGGAAGGTAGAGAATGCTGTCCTGACAAAGGATTTGAGAAGCTATTGAAAATATTGAAGAAGAAGCTTCCAAAGGATAACGAATTGCCCGACAGTACATATGCAGCAAAGAAGGTCGTATGCCCTCTAGGATTGTAGGTGCAGAAGATACATGCATGCCCTAATGACTGCATCCTCTACCACGGTGCGTACAAGGATCTGAACGCATGCCCGGTATGCGGTGCATTGCGGTATAAGATCAGACGAGATGACCCTGGTGATATTGACGGCGGAGCCCCCCAGGAAGAGGGTTCCTGCGAAGGTGATGTGGTATGCTCCTATAATACCACGGTTGAAGCGTCTATTCAGAAACGAAGAGCATGCCAAGTTGATGCGATGGCATAGTGAGGACCATGAGAAAGACAGGAAGTTGAGAGCACCCGCTGATGGGTCACAGTGGAGAAAAATTGAGAGAAATTACTGGGCTGAGTTTGCAGCTGACCCAAGGAACGTATGGTTTGGTTTAAGCGCGGATGACATTAATCCTTTCGGGGAGCAGAGCAGCAATCACAGCACCTGGCCCGTGACTCTATGTATGTATAACCTTCCTTCTTGGATGTGCATGAAGCAGAAGTTCATTATGATGCCAGTTCTCATCCAAGGCCCTAAGCAACCCGGCAACGACATTGATGTGTACCTAAGGCAATTAGTTGAAGAACTTTTACAGCTGTGGAATGGAAACGGTGTACGTACGTGGGATGAGCACAAACAGGAGGAATTTAACCTGCACGCGTTGTTGTTTGTAACCATCAATGATTGGCCCGCTCTCAGTAACCTTTCAGGACAGACAAGCAAGGGATACCACGCATGCACGCACTGTTTAGATGACACTGAAAGTATATACCTGGGCAAATGCAGGAAGAATGTGTACCTGGGCCATCGTCGATTTCTTCCGACCAACCATCAATGTCGAAAGAAAGGCAAGCATTTCAAAGGCGAGGCAGATCACCGGAAGAAGCCCGCCATGCGTACCGGTGATCACGTACTTGCTATGGTCAATGATTTACACGTAATCTTTGGAAAGGGTCCCGGCGGACTAGCTATTCCGAATGACGCTGAGGGACACACACCCATGTGGAAGAAGAAATCTATATTTTGGGACCTACCCTACTGGAAAGAGCTAGAGGTCCGCTCTTCAATCGACGTGATGCACGTGACGAAGAACCTTTGCGTGTACCTGCTAGGCTTCTTGGGCGTGTATGGGAAGACAAAAGATACACCTGAGGCACGGGAGGACCTGCAACGTTTGCACGAAAAAGATGGCATGCCTCCAAAGCAGTATGAAGGTCCTGCCAGCTACGCTCTTACGAAAGAAGAGAAAGAAATCTTCTTTGAATGCCTGCTCAGTATGAAGGTCCCGACTGGCTTCTCGTCGAATATAAAGGGAATAATAAATATGCCAGAGAAAAAGTTCCAGAACCTAAAGTCTCATGACTGCCACGTGATAATGACGCAACTGCTTCCGGTTGCATTAAGGGGGCTTCTACCGGAAAACGTCTGATTAGCCATTGTGAAGCTATGTGCATTCCTCAATGCAATCTCTCAGAAGGTGATCGATCCAGAAATCATACCAAGGCTAAGGAGTGATGTGGCGCAATGTCTTGTCAGTTTCGAGCTGGTGTTCCCACCGTCCTTCTTCAATATCATGACGCACGTCCTAGTTCATCTAGTCGACGAGATTGTCATTCTGGGGCCCGTATTTCTACACAATATGTTCCCCTTTGAGAGGTTCATGGGAGTCCTAAAGAAATATGTCCGTAACCGCGCTAGGCCAGAAGGAAGCATCTCCATGGGCCATCAAATAGAGGATGTCATTGGGTTTTGTGTTGACTTCATTCCTGGCCTGAAGAAGATAGGTCTCCCTAAATCGCGGTATGAGGGGAGACTGAATGTAAAAGGCACGCTTGGAGGGGGCTCAATAATATGCAGGGACGGATATTCTTGGTCTCAAGCACACTACATAGTTCTACAGAACTCTACCTTGGTGACCCCGTATGTCGATGAACACAAGAACAGTCTGCGCTCCAAACACCCGGAGCAGTGTGACGACTGGATTACATGTGAACACATCAAGACTTTCAGCAGTTGGTTGGAAACACGTCTCAGAGGTGACACCACTGTTTGTGATGAGTTGTACTCGTTGTCCAGGGGACCATCTTCGACTGTATTGACTTACAAAGGATACGAGATAAATGGGAATACATTTTACACGATCGCCCAAGATCAAAAGAGCACCAACCAAAACAGCGGTGTCCGCTTTGATGCAGCAACCGAGAGGGGAAAGGACACATATTATGGTTACATAATGGACATATGGGAACTTGACTACAGACATGATTTTAAGGTCCCTTTGTTTAAGTGCAAATGGGTCAATCTGTCAGGAGGCGGGGTACAGGTAGACCCACAGTACGGAATGACAACAGTGGATCTGAACAATCTTGGGTACACTGACGAACCGTTCGTCCTAGCCAATGATGTGGCACAGGTTATCTATGTGAAGGACATGTCTACCAGACCGAGAAAAAGATAAGATAAGGAAGCGAATACATCATACGATGAGCCAAAGCGCCACATAGTTCTTTCAGGAAAAAGGGACATTGTGGGAGTGGAGGGCAAGACAGACATGTCTGAAGATTATGAAAAGTTTCATGAAATTCCTCCCTTCAAAGTCAAGGCTGACTCAAGCATCCTGATAAACGATGAAGACTATCCATGGTTACGGCGCAATAAGCAAATGACACAAGCGAAGAAAAAGTGAAGACTTTCTCCCGCAACTATTATGATGATACCATGCCAACTTTGTAACAGACGAGTATGATACCATTGTCCGTTTTGTACACGAAGTGCATCTAGTTTTTGCCGTAACCCTCTCAACTTTCTTGCACATGCTATGTGGATGAAATGATGATACCATGCCAACTTTCAACCTTTTCAGAGTTCATTTGAAATGCTTTTCAATTTTAGGGTCTTATAGCTCAAAATAATTAGTAAATGCATGAAAAATAATAAATGAAGTCAGAAAGGGTTGAAAATTGATGATGTGGCTTTGAATGGTGCATTTTGAACACACAAAAAGTAAGGAGTTCAAATAAGTTTTAAAAAATGAAATCCCTTTGTAACAGACGAGTTTCCGTATGAAATCCTGATACTTCAAAAGAGATTGTCCGTTTTGTACACGAAGTGCATCCAGTTTTTGCCGTAACCCTCTCAACTTTCTTGCACATGCTATGTGGATGAAATGATGATACCATGCCAACCTTCAACCTTTTCAGAGTTCATTTGAAATGCTTTTCAATTTTAGGGTCTTATAGCTCAAAATAATCAGTAAATGCATGAAAAATGGTGCATGAAAAATAAAAAATAAAATAAATAAGTAATTAGAAACAAAATAATATAAACTTTAATAAAATATATAAGTAGAAACAAAATAAAATAAACTTTAATAACTTAAATAAAATTTATGAAACTAAAATTATCAATGTATTTTCTGTTCAAATCATTATAAGCAACCTCTAGTATTATTGAAACTAAAATTATATAAAATTGCTGCAACTAAAATTATCGAAGTATTTTCTGTTCAAAGTCATTGAAAGCAAAAATAATTTTCATAAAGAACTTTTTTTGTTAGAAACTTTAATAGCAATAAGAATTATCATAAAGTAAAATAAATAAGTAATTAGAAACAAAATAAAATAAAATAAATAAGTTTTTAGTTGTAAGTAGTAACAAAACAAAATAAATAAAGCAAAAAAGGAAACAAAAAACAGGCAAAAAAATAAAAATTATGCCACCTACTGGGCCACCACGGCCTGAATACGACTAGAAACCCATCCATGGGCCAGGATTCAGGCCCGCAGAAGGCCCAGTAGGCCCACAGGCATGTACAGAGAGGTTAGGCCCGTAAGCCTGCTTTAGAGAGGAGCTCGACAGCTCAGGCGCACCACACCTTATAAACAGGTGCGGCTCTCTCTCAGCTAGCGAGGTGGGACTAAACTCCCACCACCACGCCGCTGTGCAAGGCCATTGGTCCCGGTTGGTGGCACGAACCGACACCAATGCCAGCCTTTGGTCCCGGTTCGTGGCACCAACCGGGACCAATGCCCCCCCTTTAGTCCCGGTTGGTGCCACCAACCGGGACCAAAGGCCTCTTTTCAGCAGCATTGGTCCCGGTTGGTGCCACGAACCGGTACCAATGCTCTCAGTATATAAGAAATCACTTAGCGTTTTTCAAATTCATCTCTGCATCAGTTCCCCCGCCCCGACGACGCCGCCAGGCTGCCCGAGCTCGCCCCGTCGACGCCGTCGCCGCCCCTTGCCGCCTCGTCGACGCGTAGCCACCCCTTCCACGAGCACGCCGCCGGCGGCCCGCCCCGACCACGCCGCGCGCCCCTGCCCCGACCACGTCGTCGTCGCCCCAGCTGCCCCGACCACGCCGCCGTTGCCTCTGCCTCGCCCTGCCCCGACCACGCCGCCGTCGCCTCTACCCCTGCCCCGACCACGCCGCCGTCGCCTCTACCCCTGCCCCGACCACGCCGCCGTCGCCTCTACCCCGACGCGCGCCGTGCCTTTGCCCCTACCCCGACCACGCCGCACCTCTCATCCTTTGGTCAGGGCCGACACTGCCCCCTTCCTCCCTGTTTTTTCTGCACATATATATGATGTTTTTTTCCCGATTATATGTATATGTATGAGTATATGTATGTGTGTATATCTGTTTATATGTCCTTTTTTAGATCTTTTTTGCATTTTTATAAAAATGTATATATGTATGTATATATGTTCTCTGTGTATATATATGTTCATGTATATATGCAAAAGATAGATTTTTTAGAAAAGTTAGGATTTTTTTCTGTTCATAGATTTTTTTGGTGATATTAATTATTGTAGAATATGCAAATGTTTGTATATTCATATGAACAATGCATTAGGCAAAACCTTTACTTTTTTCGAAATTTTCTATTTGAACATTTTTTATGAATGAGAGAAAAAAGGAAAATAAGAAGAGGAAGAAAGCATAAGAAGAGGAGAGGAAGAAGAGGAGAAAGAAATAAGAAGAGGAAAAAAGAAGAAAAAGAAGAGGAGAAGAAGAAAGGAATAGAAGAGAAGAAGAAAAAATAGAAAAAAATTATATTTTTTCTTCTTCTCTCCTCTATTCCTTTCTTCTTCTCCACTTCTTTTTTTTTTCTTCGATCTTCTCCTCTATTCCTTTCTTCTTCTCCTCTTTTTATTTCTTCTTCGTTTTCTTATGTTTTATCGGGCCTGTCATCGTCGATATACCCCTCTCCCGATAACTTCAACACGAGGGGGGGGGTCGATATACCCCCTCCCCGATAATATTATTTTCCCATGTATGTATGTCGTCGTTGTCGATATAACCCCCTCCCGATAACTTCAACACGTGGGGGGGGGGGTCGATATACCCCCTCCCCGATAACATTATTTTCCCATGTATGTATGTCGTCGTTGTCGATATATATAACTCCCTCCCAGATAACTTCGACATGATGGACGGTCGATATTTATACCCCCTCTCGACCGTGATAACTTATACCACGGGAGCACCCCTCAGCCCGCTCGCTCGACCAAAACTCTCGAGGACACCCAAACCCTAGAAAAAAACGATGTTAGTCTCCTACCCCCTCCCGCCGCGCCCCTACCCTTGAAGCGTTGCCGAGGCCACCCCAAACTCGGAATAAGCTAGGTCTACGTGTGCACTAATATATCCACTTGCTGTCATGTTTGTGTAATAATTGCCATGTTGTAATATTTGCAGAAACAATGGAGCACGGACGAGACGAGCAAGCAGAAGAGGTGTTGGGGGACATAATATTAGCCGGAGGTGATATCTTGTCGTATCTTAACGACAATGATGGTCTGGAAGAACAGGGTGAAGAAGCAGGCTACGGTGATCGAAGAGTGGAGGAGGAAAGACATGATTATGATGGCTCCGGTGACCCAATGCTGTTGCAAGAAGGAGCCCGTGGTGACAGCTCCAGTGACCGAACAGAGTCCGGCCAGGTAAATATATTAGTTAAGCCTGTGCTGACTAGCTAATTGATGCATTCATTATTTTGGTATGTACACATATTAATTAACTCTCGTCTTTCTTCTTTTTTCTAGCCCATCGGATCAAGCACAAATTCGGTAAATAGACGAGGCCCGAAGAGAAAGTCGCGCTCGGATCAAAGGTTTGAGATCACAGCAATCGCGCGCGACGGCCAACCGATTGAACCCATCCGGACAAAGGAAGCATTTGCTGCTCAGTGCGGGGTTCTTGTTAGGGACAAGATCCTGATCAGCATCCACCAATGGTATAAGCCTAAGAAGGAAGACCCTGAGGTGTCTTATGTCAATGATATGCAGAAAGATGATCTTTGGACTCAGCTGAAGGCAAATTTCACCCTACCGCCAGAGGAGGATCCGGAGAAGCCAGTTAAAGAGCAATTCATCAAGTCTCATGCTCTTAAAAAGATGGCAGACCAATTCAGGAGGTGGAAGAATGAGCTGAAAACATTTGTCGACAAAGAAGAGACACCAGAATTCATCGGCCGGTATGAGAAGATCAGAGATCACTGGCCCGCATTTGTGGCCCACAAGACATCGGAAAAGAGTAAGAAGATGTCAGCAATAATCAAGAAGAATGCTGCGAAGAAGAAGCTTCACCATCGCACGGGGTCAGGTGGCTACCTCAAAGCCAGGCCTAAGTGGGCCAAGGCTGAGAATGATCTGCTTGAAAAAGGGATCGAACCACAGACAATGAACTGGACAGACCGTTGCCGGACTTGGTTCTTCGGGGCTGGCGGAAAATTGGACCCTCTATCAGGGAGGTGCGTTTGGACGAACGAGCTTTTGAGAATACCAGTCAAGAAGATCCAGCAATATATCGATGCAGCGCAGGAAGGGACGTTCGTTCCAGACAGAGAGAACGCCGAGCTCACAATGGCCCTCGGGAATCCTGAGCACCCTGGACGGACATGAGGCACGCCAGGCTCCGTTCCGTGGAAGGCTGGTTTTCCGGACGCATGCCGTTACAAAAGCCAGGAGAGGAGGAAAAAATGGAGCAGACCCAAATTCAGAAGCTGCACGAAAGGGTTCAAGCGCTAGAGGAACGAGACGGCAATCGACATGCCGAAACTACCCCCGAAGCTACCCCGCCATATCAGCGGAGAAGCAGCATTGCTTCCACCGAGCTGCTTCAGCCGGAGCATGTCTTGACGGCTCCTGCTAGCTACCCCGTGGATGCTATCACGGAGTCTCAACATTGCCACCTTATGGCGCAATGGCAGAACTTCAAAGTCAAGGCGGCTGTTGGCTCTGTTTTACCTCCTGAACCCGGCGCAACCTACCACTGCCGGCCGATTCCAGAAGGATATGCTAGGGTGATGGTGGATAAAATGACGGAGGGATTTGAGGAACTCCAGCTTGACCACCCTACCGGTGAAGGGGAGACTCGGCTGGGTTTAGCTCTGAAGACTCCGTGCCTATGGCGGAAGGAGCTCATTAACCTTCCGAACTGGACGCCTCCGGCGAGTAAGGGCACTCCACCGCCTCCTCCCCCGGCGAGTGATCAGGGCACTCAGCCTCCTTCTCCGGCGCGTGGCGGCACTCCGCCTCCTCCTCCGGCGAGTGATCAGGGCACTCAGCCTCCTTCTCCGGCGCGTGGCGGCACTCCGCCTCCTTCTCCGCCAACGCCGGCGTGCCAGAGCTGCCAGCCTCCTCCTTCTCTGCCTCGTCAGCAAGGGCGGAAGAGACCCGCCGCCGCTCCGGCTGCTCCGGCGTGTTGTAATCCTTCTCCTCCGCCTCATAAGCAAGGAAAGAAGACAGCCGCAGCCGCTCCCTCTGCTTTGCCGGCGTCTAGCAGTACAGCTGCCAGAGGCGGGTGGCAATACAGATTCGGTCCTTCTCGGAAGACTCCAGAGAAGTTACCATACGAGAGGACCGAGGAGGAGAACACAAAGATCGTGCGAGCCGAAGTGAAGAACTTCTTTGAAGGGGTGAAAGCAAAGAAACATCCACCTCCGGAGGAGAAGGTAGATCCGGTGAAAGCGAAGCGCACTCTGGCTGCCCTGACAAAACCACCAAAGTCTCCGCTGAAAGGCAACGATGAGCGCATTATTGCAAAGACATTTGTCGAAGCGGAGCGGTCGGGAAGTACTGTCAGTGATCAAAGGTTAAAAGAACGACGAGCTGGGAAAAAAATTGCCCAGCTCGGCGAACAAGCGAACCAATCGTGCCCCCCGCTCAAGGTGTCTAAAGACATCGTCGCTAATGATCCGAGGATGGTGGCCTGTTATAGCAATCTTGGAGATTACCTGCCCGACGATGTACATTATGAAATCATGGAGGTGGACGAACACAAATACCATTACGGGAAGCCTCTCGTCAAAGATGAAAGATCTCTAACAACGATGATGCGAAGATTACATGATTGGTACATGAAAACCTGCAGAGAGTCTGATGGGATGAATACTTTGACGCTGAGAGTTAAACCGGAGCATGACCTCGTTGGAATTGAACTGCTAAATGTTCCATTTGAGGGGTTCTTCAAGTTTTTCAATCAAAAGGCCCTCGATAAATCAACGATCACTTGCTACTGTCTGTAAGTACTACTACTTCTGTCATTAAGTATCTCTATATAGGTCAGCTCTTTCATTGGATGTATTTATAATTATCCTCACTATATTATGCAGATTGAAGATCGCCGAATTGAAGAAAAGACAAATCGGTGATATTGGGTTCATTAACACAAATCTCATAGATGCATATACGGTTGAAAAACATGCCAAAGAAGCCGAGGCCAACTTGCTACAATCGTTGGTATTAAATCAAAACAAAGATATAATACTCTTTCCTTACAACTTCAAGTGAGTGTTACTGTCTTGTGCATATTCGGTTTCCCTTATTAGTCCAGGTTATGGTAATGTAATTGATGACTTATGCATGCATGTGCAACTTCCACTATATTCTCCTAGAGATTAAGCTTGAGCGGGGAGTAGTAACCATCTTAGACTCGAGACGAAAAGATCCCCAGGACTATGCGGACATGACTCAAATGCTCGAGAAGTAAGTTAAATCGATCATTATCCACCATATCAGCAACTTTGTTCATTTCTTGATATCAAGTAATTGCTTTCTTTGTCTAGCAGTGTTTGGAGAAAATTCACCACAAAAGCTCCGGGACTGCCGAAGAAGCTGCAATTTAGACACCCGAAAGTAAGTACTATAGTAGCATGTTCCGCACATCTCCTAGTGATTCAAGCGCTAGTTTCATCAATACCATTTAGCATGCTTGCTTATCAGTTAGATTGACCTCTACTTCTTGTAAAGTGGTTGTGGCAGGAACAAGGGAATGATTTCTGTGGATACTACATTTGTGAGTCTATCCGCCACACGACCTGTGAGCGGGGCTACTCTGACGAACAATATGAAGTGCCTAAGCAATAATATTCACAATTTTATTTTATTACCATCATTTGTGTCGAGTTTCATTTATTCATATATATATGTATTGACCCCCTTCTTCAAATTAGATGTTTCGGATGCGGGATGAACTCCTAGCACCAGATCGTATGCGAGCAATTTAAGAGGAACTGGCGGCATTCTTCCTTGACCACGTGATCGCTGAAAACGGAGAATACCATGTGGACCCTGTGTTCTTACAATTTAATTAGGAGATTATATTGTAAGAGATAATTATTGTATATATGTAGCCGGTAGTGTCAGATAGATATACGAGAACTTGTTGTTCGACCAATCTCTCGGAGAAGGAGAGGTGGTCGATATCACTTCTCTCTGTATGCATATGTTCATGACGATCTTCTGTTTCCTTCATTTGCTTACTAGCTAGCGTGTCTAGTCCTCTCCATACGTATATAGTACGTAGCGTCGACCAAGCACGGAGATAAAAGAGGACACTTCTCTCTATTAATTAGCTAGCTAACACAATATATGAAACACCTAAATTAACCCCCCAAAACCCCCAACCCCCCCTCCTTTAAAAAAACAAAAACCCCAGCCCTTGAAATGCTGACGCGTGGATGCCTATTGGTCCCGGTTGGTGACACCAACCGGGACAAAAGGCCCTGCCTATTGGTCCCGGTTGGTGTCACCAACCGGGACCAAAGGCCCCCCTGCCTGGGCTGTAGTAGCCGCCACGTGGAGGACCTTCTGTCCTGGTTCGTGTAAGAACCGGGACTAAAGGGTTAGGGCTTTAGTAACGACCCTTTAGTCTCGGTTCGAAAACCGGGACAAAAGGCCCTTACCAACCGGGGTAAAAGCCCCTTTTTCTACTAGTGCTTGTGTGCTATCAAACGTCACAACGTAACTGGGTGATTATAAAGATGCTCTACAGGTGTCTCCGAAGGTGTTTGTTGGGTTGGCATAGATCAAGATTAGGATTTGTCACTCCGTATATCAGAGAGGTATCTCTGGGCCCTCTCGGTAATGCACATCACTATGAGCCTTGCAAGCAATGTGACTAATGAGTTAGTCATGGAATGATGCATTACAGAACGAGTAAAGAGACTTGCCGGTAACGAGATTGAACTAGGTATGGTGATACCGACGATCGAATCTCGGGCAAGTAACATACCGATGACAAAGGGAACAACGTATGTTGTTATGCGGTTTGACCGATAAAGATCTTCATAGAATATGTCGGAGCCAATATGAGCATCCAGGTTCCGCTGTTGGTTATTGACCGGAGAGGTGTCTCGGTCATGTCTACATAGTTCTCGAACCCGTAGGGTCCGCACGCTTAACGTTCGATGACGATTGGTATTACGACTTTATGTGATTTGATGTACCGAAGGTTGTTCGGAGTCCTAGATGAGATCACGGGCATGACGAGGAGTCTCGAAATGGTCGAGAGGTAAAGATCGATATATTGGAAGGCTATATTCGGACATCGGAAAGGTTCCGAGTGATTTGGGTATTTTTCGGAGTACCGGAGAGTTACGGGAATTCGCCGGGGGAAGTAGTGGGCATTAATGGGCCATACGGGAAAGGAGAGAAGGGCCTCAAGGGGTGGCTGCGCGCTCCCCATGGGCTGGTCCGATTTGGACTAGGAGGGGGCACCGCCCCCTTCCTTCCTTCTGCCCTCTTCCTCCTTCTGTCTTCTCCTACTTGGACTAGGAAATGGGGAAACCTACTCCTACTAGGAGTAGGAATCCCCCCTTGGGCATGCCCCTTGTGGCCGGCCCTTGATACGTCTCCGTCGTATCTATAATTTTTGATTGTTCCATGCCAATATTATGCAACTTCCATATACTTTTGGCAACTTTTTATACTATTTTTGGGACTATAACATATTGATCCAGTGCCCAGTGCCAGTTCCTGTTTGTTGCATGTTATATGTTTTGCAGAAACCCCATATCAAACGGAGTCCAAACGGGATAAAAACAGATGGAGAATATTTTTGGAATATTCGTGGTTTTTGGGAAGAAGAATCAACACGAGACAGTGCCCGAGGGGGCCACGAGGCAGGGGGGCGCGCCCCAGGGGGGCAGGCGCGCCCCTGACCCTCGTGGGCACCCCATAAGGTGGTTACTGCTCTTCTTTGGCCGCAAGAAAGCTAATTTTCGGAGAAAAATCTCGGCGAAGGTTTCAATCCAATCGGAGTTACGGATCTCCGGATATATAAGAAACGGTGAAAGGGCAGAATCCCAGAGCGCAGAAACAGAGAGAGACAGAGAGACAGATCCAATCTCGGAGGGGCTCTCGCCCCTCCCATGCCATGGAAGCCAAGGACCAGATGGGAAACCCTTCTCCCATCTAGGGAGAAGGTCAAGGAAGAAGAAGAAGAAGAAGAAGAAGGGGGCCCCCTCCCCCTCTCTTCCGGTAGCGCCGGAACGCCGCCGGGGCCATCATCATCATCACCCCAATATACACCAACACCTTCGCCATCTTCACCAACATCTCCATCACCTTCCCCCTCTATTAACAACGTTCCACTCTCCCGCAACCCGCTGTGCCCTCTACTTGAACATATTGCTTTATGCTTCATATTATTATCCAATGATGTGTTGCCATCCTATGATGTCTGAGTAGATTTTCATTGTCCTATCGGTGATTGGTGAATTACTATGATTGATTTAATTTGCTTGTGGTTATGTTGCTGTCCTTTGGTGCCCATCATATGAGCGCGCGTGTGGATCACACCATAGGGTTAGTTGTATGTTGATAGGACAGAGTGATAGAAGCTTCAATCTAGCATAGAAATTGATGCATACGGGATTGAAGGGGGACCAATATATCTTAATTCCATGGTTTGGTTTTACATTGATGAATGTTAGTAGTTGCGGATGCTTGCTAATAGTTCCAATCATAAGTGCATAGAATTCCAAGTCAGGGATGACATGCTAGCAGTGGCCTCTCCCACATAAAACTTGCTATCGGTCTAGTAAAGTAGTCAATTGCTTAGGGACGATTTCGCAACTCTTACCACCACTTTTCCACACCCGCTATACTGACTTTATTGTGTCCTTATCTAAACAGCCCCTAGTTTTTATTTACGTGCTCTTTATTATCTTGCAAACCTAGCCAAAAACACCTACAAAGTACTTCTAGTTTCATACTTGTTCTAGGTAAAGAGAACGTTAAGCGTGCGTAGAGTTGTATCGGTGGTCGATAGAACTTGAGGGAATATTTGTTCTACCTTTAGATCCTCGTTGGGTTCGACATTCTTACTTATCGAAAGAGGCTACAATTGATCCCCTATACTTGTGGGTTATAATGACCTTTTTCTGGCGCCGTTGCCGGGGATGTTATAGCGTGGGGCGAACATTCTCGTGTGTGCTTGTTTGCTTTATCACTAAGTAATTTTTATTTGCTGTTCTTAGTTGTTCTCTATCTTTAGTTATGGATAGGAAACGCAAAATACCAAAAAAATTAGTTGTACCTACTGAAGCAATGGTTGATGAACCACACAAAATCTATCACACTCCTGACGCCTTTTACTTGGATCATCTTCGATCCCTTTGTGCTCGTGCTGAAATCCCAACTAGCTTAGTTGAGGGTAAATCTTTAGATGAGCATGCTTGTTTTGTGCGACACCGCTTATCTCAAAAAGGGAAACTTTTACTGCATCAAATTCATTGTTTGCAATGCTATGCTTGGAATTTATGTGAAATATATGATGTGACTTGTTGTTCTGAAAACCCTAAGAAACACCTTCCCTACCAATGTGAGTTTAGTGATAATGGAATCGTATCTTCGTAATCTAAGGGTGTTTATAATTACTGTAATGCTCAACAAATTGAAGAATTTGTTGCTTTTAAGGGTGCTTATGAAATTGCTTCTTTGATTGAAAAGTATGATGCCACCCTTTACAAATCTGAAAATTTTGCTATACTTGAATATTGTTATAATAATTATGCTTCTAATGCCTATGTTAAACCTTATATTGAGGACTACCCCACTGTCCAAGAAGAGACTAATATTTTGCAGGAGTCTATGGAAGAAGAAATTAATTACATTGTGAGCATGTTGGATGAAAAAGATGAGGAGGAGAGCGAAGAACAAAAGGAGGAAGAGCGGATTGATCACCCGTGCCCACCTTCTAATGAGAGTAACTCTTCAACTCATTCATTGTTTAATTTCCCTTCGTGCTTACTGAAGGATGATTGCTATGATAATTGCTATGATCCCTTTAATTCGTTTGAAGTATCCCTTTTTGATGACCTTGATGCTTGCTATGCTTGTGGCCAAGATGCCAATATGAATTATGCTTATGGAGATGAACTTGCTATAGTTCCTTATGCTAAACATGAAATTGTTGCTATTGCACCCACGTATGATAGTCCTATTATCTTTTTGAATTCTCCCAACTACACTATATCGGAGAAGTTTGCCCTTATTAAGGATTATATTGATGGGTTGCCTTTTACCATTGCACATGATGATTTTGATGAATATAATATGCATGTGCTTGTTTCTCCTACTTGCAATTATTATGAGAGAGGAACTATGTCTCCACCTGTCTATGTTTCCCACATGATAAAATTGCAAGAAACTGTTTATACTATGCATTGTCCTCTACTTTGTGTACATGAATTGTTCTTTTATGACATGCCGATGCATAGGAAGAGAGTTAGACTTCGTCATTACATGATATATGTTACTTTGTGCTCACTACTAAATTACAAATCATTGTTAATTAAAATTGGCTTTGATATACCTTGGGATCCGGGTGGATCCATTACTTGAGCACTATATGCCTAGCTTAATGGCTTTAAAGGAAGCGCTGCCAGGGAAACAACCGGAAGTTTTAGAGAGTAATTTGTTTTTGTTGAGTGCTTTTATATATTTTATTAAAAACAAAAAAAATAAAGAGGGGAACCTAAAACTTTTCCAAAAAGAAAAGCGAAAGTGAGAAAGACGAGCATTGTTAAAGTGGGAGCTAGCCTTGAACTTTGTTCATGCTCACGGAAACTTTGTGAATCTTCATTACAGAAACTTTTCCACAAAAATAATTATCCCCTTGTACAATTCCATTGTATAATAAAAATAATGTGCCAAGGCTTGCCTTTAGGATGTTTACAATGCTTGTTGGTTTGTGCGGTGCAGAATCAGAAACTTTGGCTGTAGTGCGAGATTTTACATTATTTACTGGAACGTCAAACGGTTATGAAACGTTTTGCAATTTCTTTCTATACAATTGTTTTATTTTTACTAATTTTGGAAGAATTTTGGAAGTACCAGAAGTATGGTTAATGTTCAGATTACTACAGACTTTCCTGTTTAAGACAGATTCTGTTTTTGATGCATAGTTTGCTTGTTTTGTGAAACTATCAATTCCTATCAGTGGATGAAGCCATGGAAAAGTTATATTACAGTAGCTATAATGCAAAAACAAAATATGAATTGGTTTGCAACAGTACTTAGAGTAGTGATTTGCTTTATTATACTAACGGATCTTACCGAGTTTTCTGTCGAGTTTTGTGTGGAGGAAGTGTTCGAAGATCGAGGAGGTCTCGATGTGAGGAGAAGGAAGAGAGGCAAGAGCTCAATCTTGGGGATGCCCAAGGCACCCCAAGTAAATATTCAAGGATACTCAAGCGTCTAAGCTTGGGGATGCCCCGGAAGGCATCCCATCTTTCTTGAACAAGTATCGGTATGCTTTTGGATTCGTTTCGTTCATGTGATATGTGCAAATCTTGGAGCGTCATGTGCTTTTCAATTTTCTTTTAATAAATGCACCATGATGGTATTAGATAGTCCATGGTTGATTTATAGAATGGTCTTTGCACTTCATTTATATCTTTTGAGTATGGCTTTATAGAATGCTTCATGTGCTTCACTTATATCATTTGAAGTTTGGATTGCGTGTTTCTCTTCACATAGAAAACCACCATTTGTAGAATGCTCTTTTGCTTCACTTATATTTGTTAGAGCGTGGGCATATCTTTTGTAGAAATAATTAAACTCTCTTGCTTCACTTATATCTATTTAGAGAGATGACAGGAACTGGTCATTCACACGGTTAGTCATAAAATCCTACATAAAACTTGTAGATCACTGAATATGATGTGTTTGATTCCTGGCAATAGTTTTGCGATATAAAGATGGTGATATTAGAGGCATGATAGTGGGTAGTTGTGGATTGTATAAATACTTGTGTTGGAGTTTGTGATTCCCGTAGCATGCACGTATGGTGAACCGTTATGTAACAAAGTTGCAGCATGAGGTATTTATTGATTGTCTTCCTTATGAGTGGCGGTCGGGGACGAGCGATGGTCTTTTCCTACCAATATATCCCCCTAGGGGCATGCGTAGTAGTACTTTGCTTCGAGGGCTAATAAATTTTTTGCAATAAGTATATGAGTTCTTTATGACTAATGTGAGTCCATGGATTATACACACTCTCACCCTTCCATCATTGCTAGCCTTTTCGGTACCATGGATTGCCCTTTCTCACCTCGAGAGTTGGTGCAAACTTCGCCAGTGCATCCAAACCCCATGATACGATACGCTCTATCACACATAAGCCTCATTATATCTTCCTCAAAACTGCCACCATACCTACCTATCATGGCATTTCCATAGCCATTCCGAGATATATTGCCATGCAACTTCCATCATCATCATATACATGACTTGAGAATTTATCTTCATATTGCTTTGCATGATCGTAAGATAGCTAGCATGATGTTTTCATGGCTTGTCCGTTTTTTGATGTCATTGCTACGCTAGATCGTTGCACATTGCGGTACACCGCCGGAGGCATTCATATAGAGTCATATCTTTGTTCTAGCATCGAGTTGTAATATTGAGTTGTAAGTAAATAAAACTGTGATGATCATAATTATTAGAGCATTGTCCCAGTGAGGAAAGGATGATGGAGACTATGATTCCCCCACAACTAGGGATGAGACTCCGGACGAAAAAAAGAGAAAGGCCAAAAAACAGAGAAGGCCAAAAAAAACAAAAAAAATGAGAGAAAAAGAGAGAAGGGACAATGCTACTATCCTTTTACCACACTTGTGCTTCAGAGTAGCACCATGTTCTTCATATAGAGAGTCTCTTGAGTTATCACTTTTATATACTAAGTGGAAATTTTCATTATAGAACTTGGCTTGTATATTCCGATGATGGGCTTCCTCAAATGCCCAAGGTCTTCATGAGCAAGCAAGTTGGATGCACACCCACTTAGTTTCCAGTTTCAGCTTTCATACACTTATAGCTCTTAGTGCATCCATTGCATGGCAATCCCTACTCCTGACATTGACATCAATTGATGGGCACCTCCATAGCCCGTTGATTAGCTGCGTCGATGTGAAACTTTCTCCTTTTTTGTCTTCTCCACACAACCTCCATCATCATATTCTATTCCACCCATAGTGCTATGTCCATGGCTTGCGCTCATGTATTGCATGAGGGTTGAAAAGGCTGAAGCGCGTTAAAAAGTATGAACCAATTGCTCGGCTTGTCATCGGGGTTGTGCATGATGTGAATATTTTGTGTGGTGAAGATGGAGCATAGCCAGACTATATGATTTTGTAGGGATAACTTTCTTTGGCCATGTTATTTTGAAAAGACATGATTGCTTTATTAGTATGCTTGAAGTATTATTGTTTTAATGTCAAATGATAGACTATTGCTTTGAATCACTCGTGTCTTAATATTCATGCCATGATTAGATTACATGATCAAGCTTATGATAGGTAGCATTCCACATCAAAAATTATCTTTTTTATCATTTACGTACTCGAGGACGAGCAGGAATTAAGCTTGGGGATGCTGATACGTCTCCGTCGTATCTATAATTTTTGATTGTTCCATGGCAATATTATGCAACTTCCATATACTTTTGGCAACTTTTTATACTATTTTTGGGACTAACATATTGATCCAGTGCCCAGTGCCAGTTCCTGTTTGTTGCATGTTTTATGTTTCGCAGAAACCCCATATCAAATGGAGTCCAAACGGGATAAAAACGGACGGAGAATATTTTTGGAATATTTGTGATTTTTGGGAAGAAGAATCAACGCGAGACAGTGCCCGAGGGGGCCACGAGGCAGGGGGGCATGCCCCTGACCCTCGTGGGCACCCCGTAAGGCGTTTACTGCTCTTCTTTGGCCGCAAGAATGCTAATTTTCGAAGAAAAATCTGGGCGAAGGTTTCAATCCAATCGGAGTTACGGATCTCCGGATATATCAAAATCGGTGAAAGGCCAGAATCCCAGAGCGCAGAAACAGAGAGAGACGGATAGACAGATCCAATCTCGGATGCCTCTCGCCCCTCCCATGCCATGGAAGCCAAGGACCAGAGGGGAAACCCTTCTCCCATCTAGGGAGAAGGTCAAGGAAGAAGAAGAAGAAGAATTGGGGCCCTCTCCCCCTCTCTTCCGGTGGCGCCGGAACGCCGCCGGGGCCGTCCTCATCATCACCACAATCTACACCAACACCTCTGCCATCTTCAATAACATCTCCATCACCTCCCCCCCTCTATCTACAGCGGTACACTCTCCCGCAACCTGCTGTACCCTCTACTTGAACATGGTGCTTTATGCTTCATATTATTATCCAATGATGTGTTGCCAGCCTATGATGTCTGTGTAGATTTTCGTTGTCCTATCGGTGATTGGTGAATTACTATGATTGATTTTTAATTTGCTTGTGGTTATGTTGCTGTCCTTTGGTGCCCATCAGATGAGCGTGCACGTGGATCACACCATAGGGTTAGTTGTATGTTGATAGGACTATGTATTGGAGGGCAAGAGTGACAGAAGCTTCAACCTAGCATAGAAATTGATGCATACGGGATTGAAGGGGGACCAATATATCTTAATGCTATGGTTGGGTTTTACCTTAATGAACGTTAGTAGTTGCGGACGCTTGCTAATAGCTCCAATCATAAGTGCATAGAATTCCAAGTCAGGGATGACATGCTAGCAGTGGCCTCTCCCACATAAAACTTGCTATCGGTCTAGTAAAGTAGTCAATTGCTTACGGACAATTTCGCAACTCTTACCACCACTTTTCCACACCCGCTGTACTGACTTTATTGTGTCCTTATCTAAACAGCCCCTAGTTTTTATTTACGTGCTCTTTATTATCTTGCAAACCTATCCAAAAAGACCTACAAAGTACTTCTAGTTTCATACATGTTCTAGGTAAAGCGAACGTTAAGCATGCGTAGAGTTGTATCGGTGGTCGATAGAACTTGAGGGAATATTTATTCTACCTTTAGCTCCTCCTTGAGTTCGACACTCTTACTTATCGAAAGAGGCTACAATTGATCCCCTATGCTTGTGGGTTACAAGACCTTTTTCTGGCGCCGTTGCCGGGGATGTTATAGCGTGGGGTGAATATTCTCGTGTGTGCTTGTTTGCTTTATCACTAAGTAATTTTTATTTTCTGTTCTTAGTTGTTTTCTATCTTTAGTTATGGGTAGGAAATGCAAAATACCAAAAAACATTAGTTGTACCTACTGAACTAATGGTTGAAGAACCACTCAAAATCTATCACACTCCTGAAGTCTTTTACTTGGATCATCTTCGATCACTTTGTGCTCGTGCTGAAACCCCAACTAGCTTAGTTGAGGGCAAATATTTAGATGAGCAAGCTTGTTTTGTGTGACACCGCTTATCTCAAAAAGGGAAACTTTTACTGGATCAAATTCATCGTTTGCAATGCTATGCTTGGAATTTATGTGAAATATATGATGTGACTTGTTGTTCTGAAAACCCTAAGAAACACCTTCCCTACCAATGCGAGTTTAGTGATAATGGAATTGTATCTTCGTATGCTAAGGGTGTTTATAATAACTATGATGTTCAACATATTGAAGAATTTGTTGCTTTTAAGGGTGCTTATGAAATTGCTTCCTTGATTGAAAAGTATGATGCTACTCTTTACAAATCTGAAAATTTTGCCATACTTGAATATTGTTATGATAATTATGCTTCTAATGCCTATGTTAAACCTTATATTGATGACTCCCCCACTGTCCAAGAAGAGACTAATATTTTGCAGGTGTCTATGGAAGAAGAAATTAATGACATTGTGAGCACATTGGATGAAAAAGATGATGAGGAGAGCGAAGAACAAAAGGAGGAAGAGCGGATTGCTCACCCGTGCCCACCTTCTAATGAGAGTAACTCTTCAACTCATTCATTGTTTAATTTCCCTTCGTGCTTACCGAAGGATGATTGCTATGATCCCTTTAATTCGTTTGAAATATACCATTTTGATGAACTTGATGCTTGCTATGCTTGTGTCCAAGATGCCAATATGAATTATGCTTATGGAGATGAACTTGCTATATTTCCTTATGTTAAACACGAAATTGTTTCTATTGCACCCACACATGATAGTCCTACTATCTATTTGAATTCTCCCGACTACACTATATCGGAGAAGTTTGCCCTTATTAAGGATTATATTGATGGGTTGCCTTTTACCATTGCACATGATGATTTTGATGAATATAATATGCATGTGCTTTCTGCTCCTACTTGCAATTATTATGAGAGAGGAACTATATCTCCACCTGTCTATGTTTCCCACATGATAAAATTGCAAGAAACTGTTTATACTATGCATTCGCCTTTACTTTGTGTGCGTGAATTGTTCTTTTATGGCATGCCGATGCATAGGAAGAGAGCTAGACTTCATCATTACATGATATATGTTACTTTGTGCTCACTACTAAATTACAAATCATAGTTAATTAAAATTGGCTTTGATATACCTTGGGATCCGGGTGGATCCATTACTTGAGCACTATATGCCTAGCTTAATGGCTTTAAAGAAAGCGCTGCCAGGGAGACAACCCGGAAGTTTTTGAGAGTCATTTATTTCTGTTGAGTGCTTTTATATAGTTTAAAAACAAAATAAAATAAAGAGGGTAACCTAAAACTTTTCCAAAAAGAAAAGCGAAAGTGATAAAGACGAGCATTGTTAAAGTGGGAGCTAGCCTTGAACTTTGTTCATGCTCACGAAAACTTTGTGAATCTTGATTACAGAAACTTTTCAACAAAAATAATTATCCCCTTGTACAATTCCATTGTATAATAAAAATAATGTTCCAAGGCTTGCCTTTAGGATGTTTACAATGCTTGTTGGTTTGTGCGGTGTAGAATCAGAAACTTTGGCACTAGTTCGCGATTTTACATTTTTCACTGGAACGTCAAACTGTTATGAAACTTTGTGCATACCCCACTTGCACTTGGTAAAATTGCGCCGCATCGGAAGAACTCTTCGACAAGTCAAAAAATTCAGCCGGTGAACTCCATACCTGGTTCAGCTGAGCATAGTCCGGATGGCTAAACTTAGTCTAAAGCAAAAAGGGCTTACCGGCCGCTATATCCTTAGCCTGCCGAATCTCTTCACGAGCTGCCCTTGATTCAGACCGAGCCTCACTCGCCTCTCGTACGGCTTATCAAGTTCAGCCATTTTGGCTTTATTCTCCTTCTCAAGGAATTCACAGCGGCTGGCAGTATTCATCTATTCAAGCACCAGTGCAGATATTTTCTCCTCATTTTGGCGCCGAGCTGCTTGTTCGGCTCTTATATCAGCCGATGCCTTCTCGGCAGCCGCATCACTACACCGGGCCTGCTCCTTGGCCCGAGCTAGCTCTGCCCGAAGAACTTCAACGGCGACAGCACTATCTGCACTCATGCACATTTCATATCAAACCCTTTTCGGTGTCAGGCCTACATTACAAGCACATTGGTGTAAGGAATGCTCGAAATATATACCTTGCGAGTCGTCAAGACGCCTGTTGATCAATGCAATGTCATCTTCTGCAATATCCAGCTTTCGCTGCAGTTCGGCCACTTCCGTATTTCGGGTAGCCGCAGGAGGGGAGGCAGCCTGTATTCCAGGTTAAATCAAGGTTAGTAACTGAGCATATCTTTTTGATCCTCCAATCACTTCCTTCGGAAGGCAATCCAAGTCTCAGGGGCTACTGCATATACAACAGGTGCATTCTGTCAATATTATTCAATTGGCAAAACTACATCACAAACCTCAAAACCTCTTAGAAGGCTCGAGAAGGCCTCGTTCAACTCGCTTTTCACGGATAGAACCTTTTCGACCACCATAACCAAAAGGCACGGTGCTCCTCTGAAATGGACGCTCGCCGCAACATGTCGGTCAGCATTTCCGGCGCTCCGAGGTCTTCGGAAATCGCCGCCGGAGTACGGCATTCCTTTGAAGGAATCTGCTCACTTGCCCCCAGAATCGTCTCCGGCTGTAAACCGGATGGTTCGGGGCCGTCATTCTTCATTCCCAAACCCTGAGTGACAGAGGCACCACCTTCGGGTAGCGCCTTCTTCGTTTCCTGCACTACTTGACGATCAGGAGGAGCCCTTCGGGACGATACCTCGGTATCATCCCCCCTGTTGGGCAAGGAGGCCGGGGATGGCGTGTCACTCTCCATCATCTCCGGAAGAAGGTCTCCCGAGAAGGAGGATGATTGAGAAACACCAGGCGTTAACCTGCGTGGATGTAGACATGTCGGATGATTACTTCACTAATAGGAAAAGAATGAGGTACATTTGAAGTGTCCCAGCTTCACTTATAGTTTTGCCAGAGGTTCGTCCTCGTCATAAAACCCTACGGCAACATCGCTCGCCCGGCCCAAACTGCCCGGCGATGGCATTTTTCCTCTCTTGGAAGGCTTCCCCTCCTGATATTCGGAGGCGGCCCTCTTTTTGCCATGGAGGGCTTCCTCCGCACCTTTGCCCTTGGACAAAAGAGTTTCGGTTTCCCTGGACATAGCGTCTAATTCATTCTCAAGGTACGGTGCGGGAATCAGCATTCTCGTCAGCAGGGCGGTCGCGGAGTCTTCGGGAAGGGGCGCCGGACACCAGTTTAACACCGCTTTCTTTATCCAGTCCTGTATAGGTACGGATTGTTCAGTATCTTGTCAAGAGATGCTTGAATGGAAGGTGTTCGGAGTTCGAATAGTTACCGCAGTGTCCGGATGATTGCAGTCAAGGCCAACATCTTCGGTGGTGTCTGGCCATTGCTCTCGTTCCCTGAAATATAATTTCCACATTCCTTCGTGCGTGGTGCCGAAGAAGTGCTGAAGAGGCCGCCGCCCTTCTAGATTAAACTCCCACATACGGAGAGGCCGCCGCTGACACGGCATGGTCCGGCGGACTAGCATTACTTGAACGACGTTCACAAGACCGATGCCCTTCTAGGTAAGGCTTCGGATGCGACCTTGCAGAGCCTGCACTTCATTGACGGATCCCCTGTCTAGTCCCTTATTGATCCATGAAGCAAGCTGAATTGGAGGGCCGCTCGGAATGCGGGCGTAGCCGCCCACTTGGAGCCCCGCGGCTCGTTGATATAAAACCACCCCTACTGCCATAGGTCGGATGGCTTGGCGAAAGATCCTTCAAACCAAACCGCGCTGGCAAGCTTGCCTATTATGACGCTGCTGCACTTTGCCTGCTCCTCCTCTGTCACCTGCGGCCTCACATCAAAGGTCTTGAGCCACAAACCAAAGTGCGGAGGTGTCCGGAGGAAGGCCTCACACATGACGATAAATGTCGAGATGATGAGAATAGAGTCCGGGGCCAGATCGTGAAATTCTAGCCCATAGTAGAACATGCGCCCCCGGATGAAGGGGTTAAGCGCGAACCCTAACCCATGGAGGAAGTGGGACACAAACACTTCCCTCTCGCCGGATTTGGGGGTAGGAATAACCTGCCCCTGTGCAGGAAGCCGATGAAGGATTTCTGGGGTCAGATACCTCGATGCGTCCTCTGTGACAGAAGAAGCCACCCACCGGCCTTGACGACTGGATCCGGACATGATTAGGGCTGGTGGTGATGGGAACCCGAGGGTCGGAACTCGGGGTGGCTAGGGTTGAGGAAGGAGCAAGCGTAAAGGAAGAAGACGAGTCTGGGTCCCTATATAAAGACCCCAAAATACTGAACGTCTCCACCTGGGTCTCGACACTTACCTATCTCCAAAGAGTTGTACCCAGGGGACGGTTGGGTTACCCACGCCTACATTAATGAAAATCCCGTGAATAAGGGAACACGATCTCTGCCTTGACAAGACGTGCCAGTAAAACCTCGCCCCGAGACGTGGGGCGACGTGCTAGCCAATGGTTGGAAATAGTAACCAGGAAAGCGTGATACGATGTCATAAACAGTTATTAGCCAATTGGACTCGCGGAATATTGAATTCTCTGCAATTATATGCATAGGTCCGGATATACTTACTACACCCGAAGACTATTTCGGAGTTCGGAAGGAGGGAACCCGCCTTGCAATGCCGAAGACAAATCTGCGCGCCGGACTCCTCATCATTGAAGCCAGGTTCAGGGGCTACTGAGGGAGTCCTGGACTAAGGGGTCCTCGAGCGTCCGGCCTGTTATCCATTGGGCCGGACTGATGGGCTGTGAAGACGTGAAGATCGAAGACTGTACCCGTGTCCGGATTGGACTCCGCTTGGCGTGGAAGGCAAGCTTGGCGACTGACTATGTAGATTCCCTTTGATGTAACCGACTCCGTGTAACCCTAGATCTGTCCGATGTCTATATAAACCGGAGAGCGTAGTCCGGATAGAGGGATACATTACTATAGTCATACAGGCTAGACTTCTAGGGTTTAGCCATTACGATCTCGTGGTAGATCAACTCTTGTAACACTCATATTCGTCAAGATCAATCGAGCAGGAAGTACGGTATTACCTCCATAGAGAGCGCCCGAACCTGGGTAAACATCGTGTCCCTCGTCTTCTGTTACCATCGATCCTAGACGCATAGTTCGGGACCTCCTACCCGAGATCCGCCGGTTTTGACACCGACAGTCATATTGTCGTAGTGCTTAGGCGAAGCACTCCGTCGGTAACTTCATCATCACCATCACCACGCCATCGTGCTGATGAAACTCTCCCTCGGCCTCAGCTGGATCTAGAAGTTCGAGGGACGTCTCTGAGCTGAACGTGTGCAAATCACGGAGGTGCCATGCATTCGGTATTGGATCGGTTGGATCGCGAAGACGTTCGACTACATCAACAGCGTTACTTAACGCTTATGCTTGGTCTACAAGGGTACGTGGATACACTTTCCACGCTCGTTGCTATGCTTCTCCTAGATAGATCTAGTGTGATCGTAGGATTTTTTTGAAATACTACGTTCCCCAACACGCCCTGCCCCGACCCGTCGCCGCCCCCCATGGTGAACCCTTGCCACCCCTCTCTTGTTTTTTTCTGTTTTTCTTTTCTGTTTAGTTTAGGTTTTCTAGTTTAGGTTTTTCTATTTAGTTAGTTTAGGTTATTTAATTTAATTAGTTTAGGTTATTTAGTTTAATTATTTTAGGTTTAATTAGTTTAGGGTTTTTTAGTTTAGTTAGTTTAGGTTTAATTAGTTTGGGTTATTTAGTTTAATTGTTCGTAGTTTGTTAACCGTCCGTAGCTTCTTTAGCAATCGTATGGCATGACTTGTGGGTGTAAGACCTTGTTTTCGTTGAGGGAAATTCTATGGAGTAATTTTGCTAAGAAGAGGGCTGATTTGGTATATTGTTTATTTCCATGTGATGCTAATCTAGCTAGGATATATTCCCTAAAGATATTGAATGGCTTGAGTTAAATCAACATGTATGGATGTATGTATGCTTCTTGGCCATGGTAGGTGATTCTTTCTTGGTCTTGTTTGATAATATTGGAGAAGAAGAGATACCTACCCTCTGCTTGTTCTTTTACTCAGTGTGACGTGTTGTTTGTTCTGCTGGATAAGTTGTGTGATGCTCGACCTATTCCAGCGTGTTATTGGTTTAGCGGCAAAGTTGTATTTTTATTTCTACTCTATCAAATGGTTTGTTAGGTCCTGTTTACATACTTGAGAGCAAATTGGCAGTGCTTCAACTAGAGCTTGGTCTATCTAGCTTGACTTTGTTCTGGTCTGGTCCTTGTTAGACTGATGTAGTACAATCAGTATTCAAACTAATGTATTTGTCGAAGCCAAACACGTCAATGAATTTAAAACTGATGTTTCTAAAAAAATCGTTTAATTAGCTTAGTTTAAGCACCCAAACACAGCCTTAGTTTAGTTTAATTAGTTTATCTTTTTCTGTTTTTTAAGAATAAACAAGAAAGATGAAAAAAGGAAGTAAAAGAAGAAGAGGAAGAAGAAGAAGATGGAAAAAAGAACAATAAGTAGAAGAAGAAGGAGAAGAAGAAGAAAGAAGAAGATGAAAAAAAAGAAGTAGAAGAAGATGATGAAAAAAACAAGTAGGAAAAGTAGAAAAAGAGGGTCGCCGATGGTCGAGGGTCGCCGAGTGGTTGAGGGGTCGAGGATCGAGGGGAAAAGGAGTCGAGGGTCTAGGGTTCAAGGATCGAGGGGTCGGGGGGTCGAGGGGAAAAGGGGAAAAGGGGTCGAGGGGTTGAGGATCGAGGGGAACATGAGTCGAGGGTCTAGGGGTCAAGGATCGAGCTGTCGAGGGGTTGAGGGTCGAGGGGAAAAGGGGTCGAGGGGTCGCCAAGGGGTCGAGGGATGAAGGATTTGCCATCCCGACCACGACACCCTGACCCCCTGAACCCGACACCCCGACCCCGACACGACACCCCGGCCCTGCGACCCCGACACAGCACCCCAACCCCGACATGGCACCCCGACCCCGACACAGCAACCCGATGCTATTATTCAGTTAGTTCATGTTATTAGGTATTGAATTTTTTATTATGTTCATGATGATGGTACACACTTAAATATTTTATTATGTTTATGTTGTACTAATTTCGTTTACTCTTTGTCATTGCAGGGGTTGACAGATGATGGGCGCGGGTCGAGAGCGCTCCGAGCCTCCTACCTTGGCGCGTGCTGGGAGGGGTGCTATTATTCCACCCCAGCACCTTCGGAGAGCGCCGCTAGACAGCATGACGACATCAGCGGGTGCTTCTTCTTCGGCCGGGAGAGGTCGGGGGAAGATGAAGAGGGGTGCAGCTAGAGCTGTACGTGGCGGCGGGAGAGGTAGCAAGGCTGATGCGCCTTCCTCGCCGCCACCCCCAGTTGAATCTCCGCACCACCAGAGTGCTCCGTCTCAGGTGGACCCGTCTGACTTGGACCCGTCTTGGACTCTGGTTCACGAGCCTCGGGCTGACGAGCCTCGGGTCGCCGACCCTTCGTCCCACGAGACTCGGGCCCAGAGTCTTCGTCGCACGAGAATCCAGTCCCAAACTTTTGTGGCGAGGACACCTTTTCTGATGATAGTATAGCGAGGGCAAGCTAGTTGAGGGGGGCAAGAAGGTCTACCAGCGTGGTGGTACGAAGCTCCCGGCCATGCCGGTGACCCGGGATCAGAGGTGGTTGATTGAGCCTAACGGGGAGAAGTAAGTGCATTTACTCTTTTTTAACCTTTGTCCTTCATGTTTCTTCAAATTAATATCTAATGTTTTGGCTTGTCATACTGCAGGGGTTGGAAATACGATAATGGTGTGCTTTGCCAGCACCACTTCCCGGGGTGGGTCACGTTGCCTGGTGAGGGTCAGGTTCCACAGCTAGCACTGAGCTGGTGAGGGTCGGCGGTGTCTTGTGCGAGACGGTGGCCGACATTGTAAGGCGGTGGTTTTGGGTAATTTCTCCTTTACAGAATTAAAAATCAATAGTACCTAGTGATTTTACTAATCAGTGTTGTCTTGTTCGATTGCGGACCTTCTACAGGTGTCTTGAGGAACACGAGGCTGAAGCAGCTACGGTTCTCGAAGCCGAGTGCAAGCGACTACTTCAGAACATACGGCACGAGGCTAGGGTGCAGGCTGTTTGAGACTACTACGCCTCGACTAACATTAGGAGGGCCAAGAAGAATGTTGCGCCAAGTATCTGAGTAAGGAGAAGTACATGAAGGTAATTACCTATTCTTAAGGCCTTGTACTTAGTTTCCTTGATTTCATTAGTAGGCGTAGCGCTGAAATTTCTCTTTGCCTAACTTAGGTGCCCCCGAGATGGTGTGCGGATAGGATGGACTGTTGGGAGGCGTTGGTGGATGAGTGGTGCTCTCCCGAATGGCTAGCCATCCGCAACAAGGCCAACGATAAGCGTGCCCAAATGCAAGGTGTGCCACACCATCATGGGAGCTCCAACCTGTTTGAGTACTGGGATCACTGGGTATGTGGTTTGAGCCCTTAATGATTCATGCAATTTCATTCTTCATGCTAGCTTGAGCCCTTAACTAATAATTTGTTCCACTCTTTTAGGTGTGACACAACAAGAAGGACGTGCCACCGCTGTACGACCTCTATGCCATGGCCAATAGTGCCCCATACAAGAAGGCCAAGGCATTCTCGGAGGATGACCTCGATCATCCAGAGAGCTTCACCAACATCTCCTCCCACAACAAGCTCGTGAGGTACAGAGACTTTGGGAAGGCGACGAAAGGGGAGGACTTCAACCTGAGCCAGAATCCTTTTGATCCAAAGCTCGTGATGCTATCTGCCGACGGGAGGAAACATGGCTCGGGAGCCATTAGGGATGGACTGATACGTTGTCCTAGAAGTCTCCCAGAGATCAAGAAGCACCAGACGAGGTCTCTTCCTGAGATAAGGCCTCATCCACGCCCAATGGAGCTCGCCAGCGAGGCTAGGGCCCAGGAGCTTTTGGCGGAGGCAAACAGGCAGGCGGCACAGAGGGAGAGGGAGTTGGAGGAGAGGACGGCTAATCTGTTGGAGGCGGAGAGGAACCGGAACGACGTGTATCACCGGGCCTATAAGAGCTCCTCATGGTAAGTTTCTCCTGCATATTAGCCAAATCATGCATGTAATGTTCGTTCCATTACTAACTAATATGACTGACTTGTGAAAACAAAATGTGCAGTCCGTGTGCGAGAAAAATGGTCAGACCCCTCTGCCGATGCCCTAGATTGGTATAGCGGATACGGCGAGTTTCATTTGAATGGTCATTAGTTACTAGTATTCACATTTTAGTTGCGTCATGCTAACGAGACATTGCAAGTGATCTTTGGTACAGCATGCCTCCAGACAAGCATCGACCTAACCTTCTCCGTCTCGCACTGGCGCAACCCCGACCCCGACCGGTCCTTCTCCGTCTAGCACTGGCGCAAACCCGGCCGGTCCTTCACCTCCGTGATGGCGGTAAGTTTTCTCTATTGTTTTGCTTACGAAATGCGTAAATACATATACCTAGCTTTGTTTCCTCCAAAATGCTTACCATAATGATCTAGACTTAGCTTATGTTCCTCCAAAATGACATAATTAGCTTACTTAGCTCCAAAATGATCTATACTTAGCTCTAAGAAGAAAAAGATAAAGAAGAGGAGAGGAGAAAAAGAAAGAGAAGATAAATTCTCCTTCTTCTCCTTCTTTTTCTTCTTCTTTTTCTTATTTTTCTTCTAGCTGGTCTTCTTCTTCTTCTAACTTTCATCTTTCCCAATTTGCAGATTTGCTTTAGATGAGGAAGCTTGCATTGATGGAGTGTACTCTTCTCCTTGTGCTTCCTTTTTGTTTATAGAAACTTGTTTTGGATATGCTGTTGGAAACTTCTTGTTGGAAACCATTGTATGTTGGATATGTTGTTGGAAACTTGTATGTTGGATATGTTGTTGAAAACTTATTGTTGGTATGCTTGTTGAAATTATTTTCAAATGTGTATATATATATCTGTGAAATTCTGTCAAATCGAATGAATTTCAGAAAAAACAGGGGCTATACAAGCACTTTGCCGTCTGCTGGAAGACGGCAAAGAGCTTTGCCATCAGCCAGCAGACGGCAAAGCTGCCACGTGGCAGCTACCTGTGCAACCTGGGGTGCACTGGGCTGGCCTATTTGGTAGCTTTGTCGTCTGCTGGCGGACGGCAAAGACCTTTGCGTCTTTGCCGTCTGCCAGCAGACGGCATAGCATGTCATGTGGCAGCTACCTGGGCTGGCCTATTTGGCCACTTTGCCGTCTGCTGGCAGACGGCAGAGCACACCGTTAACCCCCTAATGGACCTAAGGTGCCACGTGTGCCGTCGAGGCTCGTTGCCGTCTGCTGGTAGACGGCAAAGGCCTTTCCATCTTTGTTGTCCACCAGCAGACGGCAGAGTGCCCTTTGCCATAGCTTATTTAGCCGGACCTGTTGCCGTCTGCTGGCTTACGGCAAAGGCCTTTGCCGTCCGTTAGGCATGCCTTTGCCGTCAGCCATGGCAGACGGCAAAGTGCCTGATTCCTGTAGTGAGGTGTTGTTAACATAAATTTAGAATATATTACTATATATCATAAATAGCGAGTGTGAAATAATGGTGGATCAGTGTGCGGAAGTATCCTAGGCAATTGTTAACAAGATCGGTAATCATTGTTGCAATTTTATATGAGGGAGAGGCATAAGCTAACATACTTTCTCTACTTGGATCATATGCACTTATGATTGGAACTCTAGCAAGCATCCGCAACTACTAAAGATCATCAAGGTAAAACCCAACCATAGCATTAAAGTATCAAGTCCCCTTTACCCCATACACAACAACCCCCTTACTCAGGTTTATGCTTCTGTCACTCTAGCAATCCACTATAAGAGAATCATGAACATATTGCAACACCCTACAGCAGGAATCCTTCATGTGTGCACGGCATGGAAGGCACCATAGGACAGCGCCAAAATAAAACACACAACTCAAACCAATCTAGATCATCAATGAACCCAAAAGACAAAACAAATATACTCAAAACATCATAGGATGGCAACACATCATTGGATCATAATATGTGGCATAAAGCACCATGTTCAAGTTGGGGATTACAGCGGGGTGCGGGAGACTGGACTGCTTAAAAGGGATGAGGAAGGTGATGAAGATGGTCATGTTGATGAACATGATCACTGAGGGAGTCCTGGACTAAGGGGTCCTCGGGGTGTCCGGCCTGTTATCCTTTGGGCCAGACTGATGGGCTGTGAAGACGTGAAGATCGAAGACTGTACCCATGTCCGGATTGGACTCTGCTTGGCGTGGAAGGCAAGCTTGGTGATCGACTATGTAGATTCCCTCTACTGTAACTGACTCCGTGTAACCCTAGATCTCTCCGGTGTCTATATAAACCGGAGAGCATAGTCTGGATAGAGATATACATTACTATAGTCATACAAGCTAGACTTCTAGGGTTTAGCCATTATGATCTCGTGGTAGATCAATTCTTATAACACTCATATTCATCAAGATCAATCAAGTAGGAAGTAGGGTATTACCTCCATAGAGAGGGCCCGAACCTGGGTAAACATCGTGTCCCTCGTCTCCTGTTACCATTGATCCTATACGCACAGTTCGGGACCCCCTACCCGAGATCCGCCGGTTTTGACACCGACATTGGTGCTTTCATTGAGAGTTCCACTGTGCCGTCGACGAAAGGTTCGATGGCCCCTTTAATCGTCAGTAAAGACGTTGTCCAGGGGGAAACCTTCCTCCCCCGACAGATCTTCGTATTCGGCGGCTTCGTACTGCGGGCCAATTCGCTCGGCCATTTGGAGCAGATCGATAGCTACGCCCCTGGCCATCAGGTCAGATTCGGAAGCTTGAACTACGTCGCGGACATCCGTGGAGACTAGATCTTCAACGGATTCGAGACTCTGGTCACCGCTCCCCTTCGCCCCGATGAGCATGGCCTAAACCTGTCATTGGGCCCCGTCCAGGAGATAGCTCCTGCAACCACTCAGGCCTTAGATCTGGAGCAGATTGAGTCATCCTAAGATGGGAAGCTCAACCCCGTCATGGAAGCTGTTGATCCCGCGGCGCTGGAGCCGCACACAGATTCCACTTCATACGATATCTGCATCAACGGAACCCCAGGCTCGTCTCCGGCGACAAGTTCCAGACCGTGCGAGTCCGCGGATACCAAACTCAACTGGTTATCGATCTTCAAATTCGGCAGCCCAGACGTCTTCCAACACTCGCCCATGGGCGACGTACTAAACTCATTAAAAAACCTATCCCTGCAGATGACTCGCCGCCGAACTATGTTCGGTTCGAACTTGCTGCGGATGATGGAGAATTTTTCTTCCCACTCGCCACCCACTTCATAGCCACTGTTGAAGAACCAACCAACACGCCTGACCCCCGCTTCGAAGACATCTACGGTATGGACGATGACGAGGGGCAAGGCCAGAGCTTACTACCCTCTAGACACGGGATGACCACTTCCTGGTATGACGTGTGTATGATAGACACACCTTACGACGCTCTCGACGATGTCAAGGAGGATCCAGTCGAGGGTAAACCTCCTGGTACACAGTCCGAACACCGGCGCCCACGGCGCCGCTCTAAGTCACATCGCTCAAGAGAAAACACTGCTAGCACCAGAGAAGACAACACTCCGGACAATGAAGAACCTGTTGAGGAAGAATCCGAACATGAGGAACAGGAACGCGGGCAAGACAGCCCTGATGAACAGGCCACATATGGAGACTCAGAGGATAGCAATTATCTCCCACTCTCCGAGGAAGAGGAGATCCTCGGCAACGAGGATTTTATCGTGCCTAGGAAACCTCTCGAGCAGGAGCGCTTTAAACGCCGGCTCATAGCCACTACAAGGAGCCTAAGAAAGAAGCACCTACAGCTTCAAGCGAGCCAAGATTTGCTCAATGATAGATGGACCAAGGTCTTGGCCGCCGAAGAATACGGCCTTTGCAGCCCAAACAATAGCCACCCCAAGAGTAGGTGGCTCCCTCAATACGAGGGCACGGCATTGGAGCCCACACCACCATCGAATAAGGCTGTAGGCCGACCACAGTTCGGTCCGGATAAAGCAGCAGCCCAAGCAGAGCACCATACCAACCCATCCGGCCGTCAAAACAAGAACAATACAGCTCGGGGGAATACTCGTGGCATCCAACAGGACCCGGAGGGTAGAACAGGACACACAAAATCGATATACAGATCGCAGGGACATGCCCCGACCGGCGATGATGGTTACCTATTCAGACACAACAGAGCCGACCACGCCCGGTCCGAGCACCGTAAACGGAGTCCGCCGGAGGTGCTTCATAGTGTGGCTCAACATAGAGGAGCCGCACACCCTCTCTGCTTCACTGACGAGGTAATGGAGCATGAATTTCCAGACGGTTTTAAACCCATTAACATCGCATCATACGATGGAACAACAGATACCGCGGTATGGATTGAGGATTACCTCCTCCATATTCACATGGCTCGCGAAGACGACCTTCATGCCATTAAATACCTACCTCTCAAGCTTAAAGGGTCAGCTCAGTACTGGCTAAACAGTTTGCCAGAAAATTCTATTGGCAGCTGGGAAGATTTGGAAGACGCCTTTCAAGACAACTTCCAAGGAACATATGTCCGGCCACTAGATGTCGATGACTTAAGTCATATTGTCCAGGAGCCCGACGAGTCAGCCAGGGAGCTCTGGACCAGGTTCTTAGTCAAAAATAACTAAATTGTCGACTATCCGGACGTAGAAGCCCTCGCGGCCTTCAAACATAGCGTCCGGGATGAATGGCTAGCGCGTCACCTCGGCCAGGAAGGACCTAAATCCATGACAGCACTTACCGCTCTAATGACTCGCTTTTGCGCGGGAAAAGACAACTCACTACAAAAAAATACACTTCCGTGATGATACGTGTTTGTCACAGTAGGTTGCGTTTTCTGTCATGCATGTACATCCATGACAAATTTATGACAGAATCAAGATAGTCATACCTGTGCTATCGTAGAAGTGTTCCATGACATTGCCAAAATTATCATCACGGAACTGTCCACTTCCATGACGATAAATCGCGCGCCACAGAAGTGCTTTCGTCAAGGGTGACCGACACGTGGCATCCACCGTAACGAAACGCCGTTAAGCTATCTGGTCGGGTTTTGGATCCGATAACCCATTAACAGCCCCGACCAATGGGGATTTTCCACGTGTAAAATCATCATTGGCTGGAGGAAACACGTGTCGGCTCATCGTTGGGACAGATGTCATCCACTCATTGGACAGAAGGCGCCTATGATACGTCGACACGTGGCACGGCCCAACAGAGGCCCATTCCTGTGAAAAGGCCGGCCCGTTTGACTTGGTCAAAAGGTGGCGGGCCGGCCCATGGAAAGCCTGTTAACGGCCTGTTCGCATATAGCCCATTTATAGCCCACTAACCCAAGGCCCGTTACGCCCTATCCGAATTAGGCCCCGTAGCGTCATCTGGGCCATCCAATATGATTCCAGCCCATTTTCACTTCTGGCCCATGTATGGCCCATGACGTCTTTCGGCCCATATGAGGCCCTATCTAACTCTTGGCCTATTAACGGCCCATGGTGAAACTGGCCCGTAATGAACAGTGTATCACTTTACACCCATTAACGGCCCGTGGTGAAACTGGCCCGTAATGAACAGTGTATCACTTTATACCCATTAACGGCCCGTTATTTCGTTGGGCCGTTTCCAGCCCATGTTATCTTTCGGCCTTCTCAGAGCCCATTTATTCTTGGGCTCATTTATAGCATTCGTTTACTTACGACCCGTTACTGTCATTTTCAGCTTGTGGGCCAAATTCAGCCCATGGTTACAGTCGGCCCGTTTGTGGTCCGTTCATACGTTGGGCCGTTTTCATAGCGTCATCAAATACGGCTTATTAACGATGGCCCGTTATGGTCGGCCATCAGTGCAAATAAACGCGCCGACAAAAGAATATACAAAACTGAGAGCACTTCAGAAGGCACTAGGCCTGGCCATGTAGGGCACCCCAAACAGCTGAAGAAGCTGTGTAGACCTCAGTTGTGTCAACGATAGATGCATCAACACTAGATTTAAGGCATGATGGTGCGCACGGCAGTCCTCTGACATCTTCATTGCATCTTTGACTTCAAGTCGGAGCTGAGCTGAAGCAAGCCTTTCCGCTTTAAGTTGAGACTGAAGAAGTCGAACTGATTGAGGCAGCGACTGCACAGAGGTTGTCTCACACCTACTGGTGAGTAGCTTCAACTCACTGTCTTCATCAAGACAGGACCGTGGGGTCATCTCGCTGTCCTCAAGATGGTTTGGCTCAATATCTTCCCTAAAGTTCTGCCTGGTGTAAGAGATACGAGTCTGAAAGAGAAACAAGGAGACACGTAATAGGTTTCACAATTATATAAGCAAATAAATGGATCTGTTCGGCATAAGGAAAATGTTTATACAACTACAATTTGAAACTGGTAGTTGTTGCAAACATCCAATCAGATGTAAACAGCAAAGCAAACAACAGTGGAGGAAATGCTGCCTATCCAAATCTATACTAGAAAAAAGTTTGAAGGCTTGAGAAGGATGAACTTACATTACATACACGGGCTCGACAAAGCCCTTCTCCATGTTGATGGAAGGATAATTCAATAAATTCCTCGAAGAAAATTCTTTATAAGTGTTGCCATTATTCTACTTTTGCAAAGAGTAAATATAGATCAAATAATATTGGAAGAAACAGAGGATAATGAAGCTCAGGTGCAGACTGATGATACATAATCAAATAGCAATTAATTAAGTACAGCGTTACAAGGCAAAAGGGAGAGAGGTACTGACAAGAGCAATGCAGAGCCCATTATTTTTTTGAGATCGTATGATGCTTTGAGCAAGGAGATTCATCTGAAATTAGTTTTCATACAAGAGAGAAGGTAAGGCACAAGCAGAAATTTAGGAGTTCAAATTTTGAATTGATATCATAGACAGTACCTGACGCTGGGCTCCCAGCAGTTCTAATAGGGGTTTGGCCACTGGAGTAGGGGTAAAGTGTGGTACAGTTGGGCCTGTGTTTTCTGTGGCTGCTGATCTATCTGATTTAACAGGTATCACTACCTTTTCCAAATACCTAGTTTGTACTCCTTGAGGATCTGCACTCACCCTCTTCCTTTTGGACATCTATTACGAAAGAACAACATTTGACCGGAAAAACATAGTGTGACGACACATGGAATAGGTACAGAAAATGGATAGGTATGGCATATACTCATATATGATGCTTAAACTAAGCAGATGGTGTAACAAAGTAGAAGTAATGCAAGAGGTCAGATGCAAAATATGTGCGACCAATACAACTTTGCAAACATAGAGCAAGCACCTTGATGGGTGAATAAGACACTACTAGGAAAAGGCCTACTAGTGGCGCACCAGTTTTGCCTACTAATGGCGCACTACTGGTGCGCCACTAGTACCACGCCACTAGTATTTTTTTACTAATGCCGCACCAGGCAGTGCGCCATTAGTATAGGCCACGGTGCGCCATTAGTATATTTGAATTTAGAAGGCGGGAAAATAGTAGTGGCGCACCGTCTAACCCCCACCGTGCGCCATTGCTATTTTTGAATTTTGAATTTGGATCTGGATTTTTTTGCCCATTTTTTCCTCTTTTTTTGCACTTTTTTTGCACGATATTTTTTCAAATTTTGTTCTCGTTTTTGTATCTTGTACGTTCTTTTGCCGTGTTCTTTTGCCGGAGAGGAGTTCGCCGGAGAGGAGGAGGAGGAGGTCACCGGAGAGGCGCTCGCCTACATCGCCGGAGAGGAGGAGGCGGTCGCCGGAGAGGAGTTCACCGGAGCACCAGAGAGGAGGAAGGAGAAACCATGAGGGGAGGGGAGGAGAGGAGGGAGGAGGAGCTCACCGGAGAGGAGGGAGGAGGAGATCAATGGAGAGGAGGGAGGAGGAGATCACCGGAGAGGAGGGAGGAGGAGATCACCGGAGAGGAGGGAGGAGAAACCGTGAGGGGATGGGAGGAGGAGGACGCCGGAGAGGAGGAGCAGGAGGTTGCCGGAGAGGAGGAGGAGGAGGAGGTCGCCGGAGAGGAGGAGGGTAGTATGGTGGAGGAGAGAAGGGGAGATGGAGTGGAGGAGAGGAGGAGATGGAGTGGAGGAGAGGTGGAGTGGAGGAGAAGAATGAAGAGGTAAGGAGGAGAGGACCACGCCCAGCCATATATACGGCATACTAATGGCGCACCGTGGGCAGGTGCGCCATTACTAACTTTTTTTTTATTTTTTTGATTTATTTTGAATTTTGAAGGCGGGAAGATAGTAATGGCGCACCATGGGCAGGTGCGCCATTAGTAAGTTTGAATTTTTTTGAATTTTTTTGCCTCTCCAGATCTTAAAAGCCCCGTACCTTTTTTTCTGTTAGGCTTTTGAGGATTTTGAATTCATCCCGTTAAATTCGGATGTAACTTTTCGAGTAGATGATTTTTCATATAAAAAACTTTTTCATCCGAGTTCGTATGCAAAAGTTATGCCCATTTTTACAAATTCTCGAGAGATTTTGCAAAAAAGTCGAAAATTCATGTTTGTAAATTTTGCTAACAACTACACCACATATCACATGGGAATCTTATTTTCTTTTATTTTTTGACATTTCTATCATTTTCTTTTATTTTTTTTGGAACTGAAAAGGCGGTCCAGGGGGGGCATTCAGGGGAATGTTTGGGCCAAATTACTAATGGCGCACCGTGGGAGTGGTGCGCCATTACTAGTTCAACTAGTAATGGCGCACCACTCCCACGGTGCGCCATCAGTAGTGGCGCACCGTGGGAGTGGTGCGCCATTACTAGTTTAACTAGTAATGGCGCACCACTCCCTGGTGCGCCATTACTAGTTTTGAAAAAAATTACTAATGGCGCACCATGGATGTGGTGCGCCATTAGTATTTGCACACTAATGGCGCACCAACACATGGTGCGGCATTACTATTTAGTAATGGCGCACCACATGCACAGTGCGCCATTAGTGGCCATTCCATCTATAGCCCTTTTCCTAGTAGTGAGATAGGCCATCCTCCACCATGCCAAGTTTGTTAGCCAGTGGATCGTTCCGCAATATTCCTCTCGTGCGCCCATTCTCATATTCATTTTGATAATGTTCAATATCTGACATGCATGAAAACATAAAAACAAGTGAGATTTTCTTTGTAATGCAGAAGTGATTCTAATCCAATACTGCCTCCCTGTAAACCCCTTTGTGCTATCTCTGCAATTCTTTTAAAAGATGCCATGCATGCTGTAATTTGTTGTGTGCATTAATATAATGTGGCCTACTACTCAAAATATGAGAGCTCCAGAAGTGATGACACTTCGCAGATGATAGCTTCAACATATAGTAAAGAAGAACAAGTCGACCTGACCTGATAGATTCAAAATATACTAAGGGAGAACAACTCGACCTAAACAGTCGACCGCAAGAGAAGAGTATCATCTTAAAGAAGAGCAGAAGAGCAAACAGATTGAAGATATTACAAGTCTTTCAATACAATGTCAGTTGGCCACCCATGATGAACCGGAGCGCACAGAGAAATACTATTCTTTCCGGTCTCTCCATATGTGGCTCACATGCATTTCGAAACTAAAGTAGGAACATTTAGCTAACCAATTAAACATCTCTCAGTTTTACCAATATCAGCAATAATATCAAATATGAATTTGTACAACTAAGCTTGTTTAGCTCGATGGGTGGAGCAGTGCTATTACGACATGAACCACGTAGACTAATTGTGGTCATCATAAAATGGGGAAAACGTAAGCATGATGAGTACAGTGTTGACCGTGGCAGTGGGATGGCAGATCTGAAGCTGCAAATCGCGCAGAGGGTAGTCAGCAACCGATGTTTGCTTTGAAATAACAACTAAGATTTGGTATGGACAAGAAAGTACGGTCAACAAGTGACAAAGAAATGCAATTATGCTGTCTCTCCATATGTCGCGACATGCATTTGGAAACTCAAGTGGGACCTTTAGCTAACCAATTAAATGTGTCGGTTAACTAATATCAGTATCATATCACAATCATATTTGAACAACTAAGCTTTCGAATTCTGAGTGTTGTGTTGTTTAGCTTGAAGGGTGGAGTAATGCTAGTACGACAGAAAGCACCTACGCAGATCATAGTAGAGTAGATAAAAGGGGAAAACCCTAAGCATCAAGAGAAAAATCAGGAAAGTGGAACTAGCTGGACCAGTGGGTCGCGCACATGCTTTTCGAAACGAATATAGGAACATTAGGTCACCAATTAAACGTTCTCCGTTTTAGTGATATGAGCATCATATCAGATTCGTATTTCAACACGTAAGCTTTGGCTTGAGGTCTTGAGGAGCAGTGCTAGCACGACACAAAGCACCTACGATGATGGTAGTGAATATAAAGGGGGAAACCATAAGCTTTACGAGTATAGTGCCCGTGCCATGGCGGATCTGAAGGTGAAAACCGGACAAAGCTACTTCGCAACCAATGTTTGCTCTCAACTAGCCACTACGATTTGGTACGGACAAGAAAAGTACAGTAAACAAATTACGATCTATTTTCCGGGTGAGATCAATAACTTAAGCACATATGGAAGAGTACCACCTCTCTTGCGACGCCGTGTAGGCCTATGCTGATATGTTGAGGGTGCTGTGGGTGCGATGGCTGGCGGCGGCGGGGAAGAAGACTTTAGACGACAGACGGCCGGGTCGGGGGATATATCCTGTTGCCGTGGACGAGGCGGCATTAGGAGCGGCAACGGCAAGGTGGACGACGGAGCCGATGAAGTGAGAGGAGGTGATGAAAGGATCCTGGTCCAGCGCCGTGGATGAGAGATGTCCATCTCTTGCAGTGGACGACGGGGTAGGGGTAGCGGCTCCGGCAAGGTGGAGGATGGGGTGGCGGACAGAGGAGGCTGGCCGCAGTGCGGAGGTTGTCGTGCCGCCGATGGTGTATGGATGGGGAAATGGAGGGGAGGGGGATCTCAAACTTTGGGACGCGCTTCTCTGAAATGGGGGAAAGTTACGAACTTATCCCCCGTTTAAAATTTCGGACATCACGTCGGTTGGGGATAGGACGGTAATCTTGCATCTCCCAAATATTTTCCGGTAACTATTTCGGGCGAGGAGAGGGTGTTTTGCCGCCCACGGTTGGCGCCCACGGTCTATGAACGGGTTTGACAGGTAGGAGAGTTTGTTTTGCCGCCCACCGTGTATGAATGGGGAAATGGAGGAAGAGACACATGTCTTTTGGATGAGCTTGAATCAAATGTGTTTTGCCGCCCACGTTTGGCGCCCACCGCGTCTGAATGGGCTCAGAGGCCGTCATGTGACGTCTGATTGAAGTTACTAGTCTACCCCTATCGACAACAGTGTAAATCCGGTCGATAAGGATGTCGAGTGTCAGGGGTAGACAGTAATTTCCATCTCGCAAACACTTGCTTCGGGCAGCCCACAAATTATAGTGGGTGTCTAGCCGCTTCGTTCAAAACTTTGGAGAATTAGCATTCACATTTGCCCTGGGACCTAGCAAACTAAATTCAAATCCAATTTGTATTCGATTACGAATATCCACAGATAATTATACGTTTTGTTATTTATTTCTTCAAAACCACCACAAAGATTTATTCCACCTTTATATATGATTATGATTTAGAAATGACGTGATCTTCGAATTCAGTAGGTTGGATACACTCTGAGTCAAACAGTTATTTCATCCAATACAATATGCTCACACGAAAAACAGTTCACCTTATGTCAATCATACAAGTACTGAGGATTACCTCGCCTAAAAAATTCGGATCATTACAACACATGGACAACATAGGGGGTCTTGCAACATAATCCATTCAGAGACATGACACAACATGCAAGTACAATAATCTAATAACAATTTCAACTGGTATCTAAAGAAGAACCGGGATTACCTTGGGCTTCAGATAGCAGAAACAGCAGGACCTCCTCCGTCTTCAAATGCAACATTCTTACTTCCTCCAATTCTTGGGTTGCTTGCATAATGCGTGCCGCTAATTCCGCAATTTCCAGCCTCAAGATAAAGATTACCTCATTCATGGCAGCCACACCATCTCTTTCTGCCTCTAGTAGAGCCTCAAGCACTATAATATTTGTGCTCAGACTGCTCTCCGGTGGTGTTGCCTCTGAAGTGCTACCATCTGGTAACATGGATGGCGCACTGCTTCCACAAATAGATTCTGGGGTTGTACATTGTGTCCTAGTGTGAACGGCATCCTGAAAGGTTTCTGCTGGACATCAGTAAGAGATAGTTATCGTATGATCCAGGCAGCAAGCTTACATGGTAAACGACAGACGAATTATTGCCGAGCATGGAAAACTATATTTAAATGGTTCGAAGCAGCATCAGCCGAAAAGAAATTAAAATGGTAAGATGAAACTAGGGATGTTAGTGGCAAATAAACGACATCCGCCAGTCCCATCTAGTTAGTTTTTGCTACCTCCCTAGTTCATTTTCCTCAAAAAACAAAAACTCTTTTGAACTATCATACCACTAGTGGACTTTAATCGGGATTAAATGGGACCCAGTTGACATCCCTAGTTGAAAGGGAGTGTACAACCGCTATATTTAAGTTGCCAAGGCATCTAAGCAGTTGAAATAATCTGAGAAAGCACTTAACAGTGTGGCCTCATATAAACTACGAAGACAGTCTTGTGATGAAGTTGAGAGGAAAAGTTAAGGACTCAAATGAAATAGGCATGCATTTCTTTACGATATTACAGCAGGCACTGCTGACATATTGGCCAACTCAGGTATAGCGTAACAACAAATAAGCATTAGAATCAAGCAATACAGCAAAGCAGACAACTGAACTATTTGTAATTCGGTAGGATTAGACGTTGTGGGCACAAGCCAAGAAAGCAGCCCACTCGCATTACATTTCACATGTACTAAAACACACTGGCTTACCATATGTTGATGTGAAGCCTAGCTGCTGTTGCAATGTTCTTTGAAGATATCGTCAGCATCCCGTGGTTGCAAATCTAGTTGTTGTAGTTTATTCTGCACCATCTATTTAGGTAAAATTAATTTTAATCGCATGCACTGGTCCGAATTGATCATCAATGGTTCATCTAAACTAATGAAAGAAGGGTATGTGCATACACGACAATATATCTGCTTCCCTCTATTTTTATGCTTGTTCGAGGTGCCAGCCCCAAAAGAACAAATATTTTGCTTGATGGGGTTGGCAGCTCCATAATTAATAGAAGCATCAAATTAGTCATGCAACTTGGGAAGATCAAGAACACACAAACAAGTAATGAACAGAGGCTCGGAGCAGTGATGTAATAGCTAGCATCAAAAAATGTAGGGTAAAACGAACAAAAAGCAGCGGAACCACATGCTAGTTTGCTGATGTGTAATTAAGCATAGAGAACATTAAGCAGTCTGATGGAACCAACAGGTGGCATCAGAACTAAACTAAAGCATATTAACTATACGTGCACTAGTATGTAATTTAGCACATGTAACATGTTCACTGCCAGAAGTATGGCCCTACAGGTGCAAGCAGAATAACACGTCTCATGAAAAACTGAATGATGCCCTGAAGAAATTCAAAGGTGCGGTGCTTATGCTAGGAAAGTGAACGTAGGCGCCGGCCGTTGGATAATAGTACCTGATTCTCGGCGGCGTATGGGTATCGTTGTCATACTTGATAGCTAAGGATCGTCGATGGTGCTCGTGTTGCGGTTGAGTTTGGGCCGGCTGTCGCCATCGCTGAAGCGGCTCCGGTGCTGCGGTTGCGGCGCCTATCGACATACAAGAAAGCTCATCTGTGGTAAGTGAACAGTTGCACGATAAAGAGAAAAACCAAAGGAGTACAAATCAAAATAACCTAATGAGGTTGCAGCGTCGGTAAAGCAGGGCCGGTGGAGTTGAATATGGCGTCCGTGGAGCAGGTCCGGTGCAGTGGACGAAGGCTTCGGCGGGCGCGTTGTACAGTGCTTTCGGTGAGGCGGATCTGTTGCGGCGGACGAGGGCTTGTATGAAGGGCCAGCGAAGGGGCGGACGAGGGAGTTAGTGAAGGGCCTACGCTGTGGTGGACGAGCGCGCCAGTTAAGCAGATCCGGTGCGGTGGACCATGATGGCGGTCAAGGAGATCTAGAGCGGTGGAAAGCCCGTCGCTGAAGCGGCTCCGGTGAAGTGGTGAGTTGGCAGTTGGGGGTCCAAGGTGCGGAAGGTAGATCCGGCGGGGTGTGAGGTCCACCGCTGCGGCGGAGGACTAGATTCGGTGGCTTGTCGTGGTTGGGGGTCGGGGAGGGGAAGGGGAGGGGCTCTGGGGAAGAATGTTGGGGGGGACAATGGAGTTACCAAAGCAGACCTTTTCCGTTCATGTGGCAGGGGTAAAACAGGAATATCGCAGGGCTAAACTTTTGGGCGCGTGATATTTCGATGTGAGTGGGAAGTTTGAAAGCTTTTGGCGCCTAAAATTATAAGTATTCTGCTCTCGTACGGCCGACTATGATATCATGGCCGACAATTTGTTTGTTTTGCACGCAAAAAAAATGTGCAAGTTTTGAAAATCAATGTCTCCAACTCGAAACTTAGATTGTCCATTCATTTCAAATATGGATCATTGAGCTACTACAAGCAAATACCATCATACAGTCCAATTCAAATGAAATTCCAAATGTGTTTATCCTAAATATGATGACAAAAGCAAAAATGTGTATGTGTATGAATAAAGTGGATGATTATAAAGTTTGAACATGCCCGTATGTGTATATCTCTAGGTTTGATATATGAATTTGAAATCACGAAATCCCGGCTTAAAAAATGTACCTCCGTTTAAATGAATTACAAAAGCTAATGATGGAGTCGAATTCCAAAATTCCAATCTTAGGTTTGTAATTCTGGTACATCAAGGTATATCACGCATGTTCAAAAGTATCGTTATCTCATAGTACAAACTGTGAAACAAATTGATCAACCATGAGTGCACAATATCTCAATTACGCTCAAGTCCCTCAAATATAGACACCTCACTCTTTATCTGAATTCAACCCCCCCCCCCCCACCACCACACACACACACACATATAGAGAAGTCGTTCTCTCCCCCCAAACACCAACACACGAGCACATTAACACCCCTCTCTCTTGTAAAGTCCGGACCCCAACATAGGTCTCGATCACTTTGTCTCTCGGGCATGCACACATCTCTTCCCTCACTCTCTAGGTCTCCCACTATCTCTCTTACCCAAGCACACGCACTATGTCGAGTGTATATTTCCCATACACACAAAACGTCGCCCCCAAACATCTATCTCCCTAGTCATGTGGTTCTCGCGCACTCACCTCACACACCAACCCACTGCAAACAAGCACACTTTGTCTCCTTGTGCACCACTCTCCTCTTTCTATCTCTCCCACATGCGGACCCGCCCCAGCTCCTTCCCTGTATACATATATGTCATGACTCTTTGCATAGCTCCCTAATGTATAATCGTTCTCGATTTCGCACATTGTTCTCTACACCATCTATTCTAGATCTCTCATGAAGTCCCTATCACACACACGATGACTCGCTTCCCTTGCGTCTCCGTTCATAGGCCAATTTCGGACAACATCAACATTGTCTCCCTATCTATACGCCATTTATGGACACAAATGACCCATCTTGCCCCCTCTCTTCCTCTCTCTCTCTCTCTCTCCGTCGCTAGCTCTCTCTTTCTCTCGCTCTCACACCCCTCTCCCACACACACACTCGATGTCTCTTCCAAATAGTCTGCTCCCCCCGCCCGCACCCGTGCTATCTCGCTACTACACATGTCACACCATTCCGCCTTCCCTTATACTAGGTTTACATCATCAGTGGTCTCTCTACTCCACATACACTCTCTCCCTCTCACACATAAACGCGTGCACAAACACACACAGACATGCACAAAAACCCATTTATCTAGATCCTCATCTCTCCTCATGTCCACATGTGTATCTCACACACTCACTCTCTAATTATGTATATGTGTCTCCACGTTACACAACACAAAGCCCCATGTACATGTCTCTCTCTATCCTCCACACACATAGACACAAAGAATCTGTTATCATTGCCTCGGTCTCTAACATATCACACACGCACACTGTCTCTCTCTCTCTCTCTCTCTCGCAAACACGCTCACACTAGTAGAAAACAGGGCTTAGGTCACAGGACAGTTTTCACATTAGCCCCGGTTCAGTCACGAACCGGGACTAATGTGAGCATTGGTCCCAGTTCGTGCGGCCAGGGACCTGCCGGGCCTCGTGGGGGCATTGGTCCCGGTTCGTCCGGACCCTTTGGTCCCAGTTGGTGGGACAAACCGGGACCAATGGGCCACGCTCCTGGCCCACCACCCTTTAGTCCCGGTTCCTACCACTAACCGGGACTAAAGGCCTGCTTATTGGTCCCGGTTGGTGGCACCAACCGGGACCAAAGGCCCTCCTGCCTGGGCTCCCCGCACCGGCCACGTGGACGGCCTTTAGTCCCGGTTCGTGTAAGAACTGGGACTAAAGGTCCAGGGCATTAGTAACGACCCTTTAGTCCCGGTTCCAGAACCGGGACTAAAGGCCCTTATGAACCGGGGTAAAAGCCCCTTTTCCTACTAGTGTCAACAAGGGTTTCCCCATGAATAACTTACCGTCTATTCATCAACAGTCGTGGCAGTACGGCGAACACGAGACGTGAAAAAGAATAAATCTACACGTGCTTAGACCACCTAGTATGACTACTAGGACTAGAGCAAGCCAAAAAGCGCGCCGCCGTCACCCCCTCCTTGTCGGCGACGGGAAAATCTTTGTTTTACACAGTCGAGAAGTCATTGTGCTAAGGCCCCACATGCCGAGGCTTGAATACAATGTAGATGCTAGTTTACGGAAGAAAGTATCCATAATACATTTGTATCTCCATACTTATATTTCTTCTCTTATAAAAAACCGAGTTGGTGATGATGGTACGTGTGCCATCTTGCAATATAGACCGTCCGATCTATATCTGACGGATGGAAATTAAACTAAAAGATACCCGCACCCCTCTCCACATTTGCAGACAAGGCCTTCCCTCGTTCATCCTTATCTCCAACAAACCTCATTGTTGAGCAATTAAGAAAGGAAGCCTCTGGAACAAACTGGCCTGGTGGCCGCTGCCGGCGTCGTCAATCCCTATGCCTCCGCTCAGTCCGACCACCAACCACCACCACGCCCCACTCCTCTTCACCTTATCTCATATTTCTCAAGATATCATTAGTTTTTACACATGGGATTACTCCCACAAGGGTCAATCACAACAAGTGTCTTATAAAAAATGCATCTTGATGTTCCGTGCAATGCACGGATCTTGCTAGTACTCCTACACAAGACTAAGTTCGTGATGCTGGTGTGTCTGCCATCCATCGTTTCTGACCATTAGATCTACATCTAACGATTGTGAGGTAAGTTGGTGCCTTTTCTCACCAACATCCCACTTGTCTACCAATTTGCAGAAAAACCCATAATTAGTATCTTAAAACCAACCACATCCCTCCCTGACCTCACCAAAACAGCCCAAGGAATATATTCTAATTGAAACATAATATATCTCTAGTGACATATGTATATCAAAATTAGAGTGTTTTGTACCAAGTTTGTGAATAAGTATTATTCTAATTATGATTCGTTGCAACGGACATGAACATTGCTAGTATTTCCAACCATGCATTTTTTCCTAGTATTCCATAGTTTCGAGTTTTCCATCAAGATATTAGTCACTCATGGTTGATATTTACTTTCAATCATGTACACATATGCACTATGTAACTAGCCTTGCTTATTGGCTTCCAAAGCTTAACTTCCACTCCTACCTACAATATGTAGAGTATTTAACAAAAAACTACCACTTTCAACCAGCCCTAGGAAGAATGTATTGTACAAAAAATAGCAAAAACATACCCAAAATTTCTTAATACACGCCAAAAACTACCTAGTACTCCTACCGATTAGGTTCGTTTAAACCCATTTATGACAGGGTTGGCCCACACGTCCGTGCTGAGAGGCGGCTTAAACCAACACATTTTGTTTGACCGTTGACACGAGGGACCCACATCTGACCTTCTATCTTGTTATTCCCCCTCAAATCATTATTTTTCCTGAACATTACTTCAAACAGTACTGATGCGTGTTCGTCGGTGGCGCCAGTGATGAGCGAGTTGGCCGCCGCTCCGCCGGACGGGCCGGACGCTGCGCTGGCCTCCGCACGGGTTGGCAGGCTGGCCCGAGCGTGACTCACGAGCGAGCAAGCCGCCGCGCTGGCCTTCGCTTGAGCCAGATGGCTGGCCTTAGCGCGCCGCGTGCGAGCAAGCCGCCGCGCTGCCGTGCCAATCTAGCTAGCAAACCTTGCAGACAAGCAGCTGGACGGAGCTATCTTGGCTAGCTAGCGGCCGCGAGCGCCGGACGGAGCTGGCATCCGGGCTGCCGCAACATGGGCTCCGCACCGCCGGCGGTTTTGACCTCGCCTTCTGCCGGAGGCGTTAGCTGCGTCCCATGGCCGAGGATGACTAGGTGGACGGGCTGGAGGTAGGAGGTCACTCGAGGATTTTTGTTGGTAAGAGCATGTACAATGGTTGATAAGGTAGTCTTATCTTAAGTCTGCCACGTATGCAAGTGGTAGTAGTTTCTTGGCATTTTAGTGGTTTCTTGGATTATTAGAGCAAGTACAATAGAGCTGAGTCAGCGGGCTATAAGAAATAAACTAGTATATTTCTGCTTAGTTGGAGGAAAGAGAAGAGGAGAGAGAAGGTAAGTGGGCTCTTCGTGAAGAGCCAGCTCTAGCACGTGCTCCTAAGCACTTTGTGAGAATGAGAAGTGGGCCACATAATAAAAAAGTAGTACACTCTTTTGATCTATTATTGTACATGTTGACTATAAGATGGGCTGTAGATGACATGGCACTGGCTTATAGCCAGCAGCTGGCTATACTATTAACCATTAGGGGTTTCTTGCAAGGAACAATGTACATACTACTAGCGACAAAAGGCGATTCTAGGTTGCGTTGTACTCCAACGAGTACTACTAGTGGTCGCGGGAGTGTATACCTCGTTTTGTGGGTTCGATCCCGGCCGAACGCACGGCGGCCTTTTTTTTTAAAATAGTACTACTACACTTCGCTGCGAGCCAATATTTTACACGGGTAGTTTGAGTTTTGATGTCAAACGGACATGCGGCCCCACAATCTGGGTGCACTGGACAGCCTAGCCACGTGAACGGGTTTTCCATCCCAGCATCCCGTGGCTCGCGTGCTCGCCCTAGCAGCACCTCGCTTGCAGCTTCCAGCTAGTAGCATATTTAAACTAGCGCCTCCCAATTAAGCCCGAGGAGCCGGAAAAGCCTGGCGGGGCATTGGGAACTGTGCAATATGGCACTGTATGTAAAGTGCTCTGCTACTACTCTGTAGCTTGTGGCGTTGCACGCATGGACTTCACTCCATTATCGGCTCTACTATAAAAGAAATTCCTCTTGACGTGTTTTTTTAAACGGAGGCAAAAGCTTTGCTTCATCTCATTCATAAAGAAGGAACTACTAACAAAGTTCGATGAGATCCATTACACCTCCACAAATGGAAGCGAAAAGCCTAGTCTCGCTGTATCAAATAACTCAAATGTTCTGCCCCCGCAGTAACCGTCGCTGATAAACAGGCTGCTAGTGTGTGCGTGAGAGCAGCGGCTGAGTAGGCCAGCTACGTGAGAGGAGCGGCTGAATAGAGCACCGAGAGTACCCACTAGGCCACTACGCAGGTGTACTTCCCCTACATTAATAGTACAGCGATGGTTCTAGAGAATAGTAGTACCCTCCACTTCCAAGTGTAGCTCCTTGGCCCTGAGATTCAAGAGTTAAAAAATGGTGCACTATACTAGACTAGACTAGAAGTACAGTACATTGCACTACTAGTTGAGAAAAGTAGTACTAGTACTGCTACAGTACGAGTACGTACTCCTCCGTCACATAATCTAAGACGTTTTTTGACACTAGTTGGCGTGTACAAAAAATGGCAAAAACATACCCAAAATTTCTTAATCCACGCCAAAAACTACTACCTAGGGCCAAAAATTTCTTACTAGTGCTATTAATTACAGTATAATGCAATCCCATAACGTTCCATGATGCTAGTACTAGTAGTAAATAATAGCCTCACCCCTTCGCTGAGGAACGATCTACAGTTGGAAGGGACGAGGCCCTGCGGTTACTACGCTCTTATCTCCTCCTCCCCAGTTCCCCTCCCCCCGAAGAGAAGGTAGTTCGTCGCTGCACCCATGGATTCGTGAGGCGGTTCTCCTCCTCATCGGGTCTGGGAGACCTTGGACGACGAACCTCTAGGAGAATTCGCACGCCGCTCCGACGTCCTCACCGCCGCAAGACTCGGTGCTTCCTGCACCAACCTTTTCAAGACGCTGCTTAAACAGGCTTGGGAAAAGGCCATGCTTGTTGGTCTTCCATGCGTCCTCGAGGAGAAGGTTCTTCTATGGGACAATCCTTTGAACAGTCCACCGCTCCCTGGGCATGGTTGCACGTTGACTCCGCTAGAGTTGCCGACGTTGAGAGGTAGTCGAATTTTGTCCGATGAGCAGGTCAGTAATGGAGTTTGATCATGTAGTACTTAGTTATTCCATTTCCATCCCGTAATTTCTTCGCTGCCCACCGTCTTATATGTAGGTCTGGGTCGGTGCCAACGAAGATTGGCTTGCATACCTCCGGCCGGATACCACCATCATTTTGCACAACATCCACAGTAGTGCGGCCGTTCTGGTAGACCCCTTCTCCACCATTGGGATCGGCCTTCCGGACTGGCTGGGCTTGAATACATATGATGATGCCTACATGAGATTGAAGAAGATAGCAATTGCGGACCCGCCGACAAAGCGACGCGGCTACGACGATTACTATCTCATCGTGGTGTTCGACATAAGGATTGCCATCAATGCAAGAGGTGGTAACGGTAGAGGCTGGCGCATGTTGGCGGCGGCAGATTTGTACCCCTACACGTTCGAAGACGCCGTGCGCCATCTAGGCCGCATCTTCGCGGTGACAAGCAAGGGGACTTGTTTCATCTGGTTGCCATCCTACGGTACGGGAGATTGCAAACGGAATGCACAAACCATCATTTGCATCCCAAACGGTACTCCATTATTTTGCAGGGACCAATCATCGCCCGATCAAAATAAGATCGCCGATCCTGGATGTGCATTTGCATCCGCGATTCGGTCTAACCTGGAACCTTGTAGCTGACTTTGGCATATTCGGATCAACTATCTTAGCAGTCGTTACCCATGGTACCACTGATGTGCAACATGGTCACACAATCTACCACGATCGGACCGTCACCATCTACCCAGGTATTCCATTTTTTAACCCTCTCGCCTTCTCTTTCATTGTTGTACTAGTAGTATACTTTGTAGTACTAGTAGGAGTACTTTTTACCTTGGAGGACGCGTATAGCTAGCTAGGCCCTTGAAGACTTGAACCCACTAGCTGACACCATTTTTGTTTTTCCATGTCTTACTATCTCATCCATGTAGCCAAGAGTGGCTACATATAATAAGCCGGTTATTTTACTTCCTCTATACCGGAGTAGTACTATTTGCTGCACAGTATTACTGACCGCCATATTTGAGCACAACATTATTATGCATGGACCTTGACTATGTACGTCACCATGTGTCCAGATCTGGGATGCCGCGTGTACCAGATGAACGGCGCCGAGTTCGACCCCCGTGATGCTACGTGGGTGCCGAGGAACACTCTTGGAGAGTACTCGCTTTTCATCAGGGACAGCTACCCCATTATGAAGCGGATGCCACCTTCCGTGCACGACACGGAAGGCCTGCCGTTCATGAAGCATGGTTGTGTCTTCAGTGCGCACCGCCGGATGAACGTCATGCTGGGACACGCTATCCCTGATTTATGCCGCTTCAGCTTGGATGAGTCTCCATCGTGTGGAACCGGACTAGAAAGCTGCGACTATGATTCCCATTGCCTACCACTATGAATCGTGCCATCCACGAAGAACACCTGGGACTGGAACCTGGAGGAGGACATGTAGCCCATCTATAACGTGTAAGTGGAGTACGGTAATTGTGAACGGTAGCGCTGTGAATATATGTAGACTAGTCATGCACAAATTTATCACATGAATTGGAGATGAACTTGTGTGGCATACTGGCATTTGTCCTTTAGAATTTATTACTAGTAAATGTGTTATGTGTACGTGCAACTTGTGTGGTTGTTGCACGGGCTCCAACATGCTCATTGAGAAAAAAAGGTGGCACCGCTTTGGATATATGTGACGTGGCAGCATCATGTTCGCTATAGTGATAGTACACTCCTACTAGGATGACAACTCCTATAAAACCTTGCGCTTGGCTCTTTGCCTCTTCGGAAGGTTCAACAGTTCGCACTCGTGTGAACCGTGCACTTGGCTCTTCGCCTCTTCGGAAGGTCCAACAATGATGATACTATAGTACAATATGCTTCTGGCAATCTGACACCGATTGAACTGCTGCACGTCCACCGCGAGGGCGAGGGCGAGGGAGAGGGAGAGGGAGAGGGCGCTGTAGTCAAAACCCTCTCCTCGTCCTGCGAACCACGGCGCGCGTGGGCGAGGGAGAGGCGTAGTAAGCAAGCTTCTCCTCGTTCGGCGAGTTGACGGGACACATCAAAGAAGTACTAGTACTAGTAGTAGTAGTCCATACTGCGTCCTTTCCGATTAATATGGCTTAATTTGAAATGAGAAAAATACACTGGCGGTCAACGTATGTAACAATACGCTCTTTACGGTCACTACATATAGTTTTGCGGCGATTATACAATCACTAGCTCATCGTAGAGCACCGTATTGCACCCTACTGACCGGCCACATAGTCGACGTGGCACTTTGTTGACTGGTTAAATTGCCAGCTGGTTTCTGGGTCCCACCTGTCAGTTGGCAGAGCAAAGAAATCAGTTAAACAAAACTTTACGCAGCCGCGACACGTGTCCAACCCTTGCGCGCGAACCGCCCTGGCTGTGTATGTGAGTGCATGCACGTGTCCTCCCTCGGTCTTCCAACAAAGAGTGTACATCGGCTATAAAACAAAGAGTGTAGTACATGATGTACATCTACACTTCCAATGCATTTAGCCTTTAATCTAAATCGATATTGATTGACTAATGCACCAACTTGTACTGTAGGTATAGGCTACATGTCTATCCTTAATTACAGCATGCAACGGCCTTCATTTAATCTTCTTTTCTCAATGGTCGCATGCACACATAAGTCTGCTACTTTTGGGCGTTAATTATGCCCTGGTCAATGTGTAAATCTCTAAATGTACAGTCTTTCACGGACATAGGGAGTAGGCTGAGCACTTGAGCGTGAGCATGTGTGTTGCGTCGTGTGCTGTGTGCCGCATGGGTGCGTGAGTGTTGCGTGCGTCCATGTGTACGTGTGAGTGTTGCATGTTGCATGCATGCATGAATGGGGCTTACTCCCTCCCATTGACATGTTCATATTTCAAGCTTCCTTTGTTCCCTCCATATGGTGATACTCCCTCTGTTCCCAAATAGTACGGAGTAAAAGCCTCCCTCTGTTCCCAAATACGGAGTATTTGTCTTTCCACTGATTTCAACAAGTGACTAGGTACGGAGCAAAATGCGTGAAGTGAGCATAGAGGCATAGGGATACTGTAGAAAGGAAGTCCTCGCGATCCATTATTCCCCATCTCGGTCAGAGAGAACTATTCAACTAGTCTTTGCAGTGAACTGACAATACACGCTGCAGCAGATGGGACACGTAATTAATAAGCTGAACCAGCGTGTTGGTGTTACTAAATCAGCCTTACCCAGTACTGCCATCATGTTTGCCAGTAGAGCACGCATCCGCAAATACGCCTACGCACCTCTGTCCTCCATTAACTGACATATGGGCCCTGTTGTGGTAGACCCACATGTCATCGGTGTAACTATTTACACTCCGAAGGACGGTATATCCTGGTAGTAGTACTAGTAGAATTGAGATTGAATGCACTTTCTTCCCCGTCTTCCACTCTTCTTCCTCCTCTCTTCTTCTTCCTCCTCTCTTCTTCTTCCTCCTCTCTTCCCCATCGTCGGCCGCACACCATTTACCCCCGCTCACTGCTCGCCCGCCCGCGCCATCTTCCTTCGTAGCTCGCGCGTACCATATCCCCCCGCTCACTGCTCGGCCACACGAGGAGAAGCTTCTTCGCTTGCCCACCCGAATCCACTTCCCCGCTGGCTCGCAGGCACCGAAAACCCTAATGGCAGAACCGACTGACACGCAGAGCCACGATTGGAATTCCCTCCCCGATGTTCTCTTGGAGCAGATCTGTAGTCGTATGGACCTACTCAGCACCGTCCGTCTGGCCGCATGCTCAATGTCTTTGTACCGTCTACTCGTCTGCAACCGGCTGGCTCTTCTCAAGACACCCTGCTTGCTGATGCCCGATCCTCGCAGGTGGCCCAGACACCGACTTGACGATCCTACGGAGGTTGCCGTGGTTCCCCTCGACATGCTACCACTACCCGTCCACCTGTCCTTCAGGCGCGACCACTACTGGGCGGGCATGAAGGCCAACTGGATCATCCTCATCCACCACACCGGTAGTCCGTGGCGTCTCGTGGATATCTACACCCAGCGAGAGATCACCCTTCCATCGTTGGATACCGCCGCCATCGAGCCTCGCGGCCCGCCGGACACTCCTGCCTACTACGCACGAGACGCGTCAAGCTTTTGGCTCGACCTCTGTTTGCAGAAAGTTGTAATCTGCGAAGTGCCCACACCATCAGAAAACTACATGGATTACAAGCTCATTGCCTTGTTCAACATGGGATTAGTCTATCTGGAATCCGGTCGCCATACATGGTTATGGCTCATCATCAATCCTGTTGAGGCAACATTTCTGTCTGATGCTATAGTGCACGACGGCATCGTTTACGCGGTCGACGCACAGATTGGCTGCCTATACTGGTGGAATCTATCGTCGTGTAATTGTTCTATCTCTTCTCATCTTTACCTTATGAATACGACTGCCTGTTCATTTGTTACAAATTTAGAATGCATAGCATGTCTATAACCACATCATTGCTACATGTTCCTCTCATTTCCTATATTTTTATGACCACACATGTTATTGTTAGAGTTGATATGAGAACAATTGGCATCTAATGATTGTTGGAATACATATTATGAGCATAACATCATGATTGCTATATGTTACTCTTGTTTACAAGATTTTTATAACAACGCATGTTATTGCTTAGAGTTGATATGAGAACAGTAGTAGTAAGTGCTATGGTAGAATATGAGTAGGCGTTGTCATAGCTGTTTTCCTCTCATTGTTACATGATGTTTGAACCATGACATATTGCTAGAATATGAAAGCCATTGGCTTATTTTTTTAACTTGGGGTATGATTATGACCACGGCATTGCAATTCTCTGTCTATGATATGTGTCACTGTTATAATAAACTTAATTCCACACATTCTCTGAACATGATTGTTTATTTTTGTCCTTTTGGTCTCCAATTTGAATTGTTGCAGCAGACGCAAATGCGCTGGCCTTCATGATTCCAGGACCTGGAATCATACCAGCCGATGGGTGGTCGTTTATCGCTCGTTCAGCTGACGGCGGTCATTTGATGTCCATTCGCACGTACCAAATTGACCAAACCATTACATCAAACCACATGCAGTACAATGCGTGGGGCATTCGTGACATTGATGGCTATGGCTGCTTCGTGTTCGAGAAAGATCCCAGCTCCGTTGGGCCAGGCGTATTCAACTGGAGGCGGGTTTACAGCCTCGGCAACCACTCCTTGTTCCTCGGGCTCAATTATCCGATCATCCAACCAATCATCGATCATATCACCGGTGATGATTACTGTGCTATGCAACTTCCATTCGCGAGGTGGGGCTGTGTTTACACATCATACCATGGGTTTCATGAATCACCATATCCAGAGATTCGTCGACACAGCTTGTTGCCTGATAATCTTCAGTGTGTGAAAGGCATCAAGCTTCCATGCGATGGATGGCTTTTGCAAACCCGACATGCGGCGATGTGGTTCATGCCAACAGCAAATATGCACAACTTGATTCGTGCTGATATCTAGACTGAGCCATGTATTCTGCTACTGTAGCACGACCCTCTTTTGTTGGATATTATGTATTGTTGTTAGTTTGAAGCACTCCTCTGGTTTGAAGGATAGATACCTTCTTGGGATCAAGTGCATCCTAACTCACCTGCGTAGGATGTACTGATAATGGTGATGGAGATGCTGTGCAGAAGCCATACATATATATATATATATCAGTTAGGCTTCAAGTGCGTACTTGTTAGTTAAACCTATGTATAAATTGTGACACTAAATACGACTAGTAAGTAGTACAGTAGCAGTACTAGTATACGTCGGTCAAATTATACATGATGTCCACACATTGAATTGACGTGACAACACGCTGCGCGTGAGGTGACACAAGAATCCCGGCGGCGTGTTCGGGTATTCTGGACTTCAGATTTGGAGTACCACTTATCTGTCGAAATATTTCATCATTCACTTAAAACAGTCGATTGATCATACATTGAGTACCATATAACTGGAATTACCGATGCAAGTCGAAGAAGGATTGGCCGGTGCTGCCGGCTGGCGTCAAGTTTGATCCCACGGATCAGGAGCTGATCGAGCACCTTGAGGCCAAAGTGAGTGCTGACAGCGCGAGATTTCAGTCTCTCATCGATTTGTTCATACCAAGCATCGATAGCGAGCACGGCATATGCTACACCCAACCTGAGAAACTTCCAGGTAAGACACCGATCGGCCGTCTACTTGCACAAACATATTCCTTTGTTTATAGCTCTATTTTTCTTTTTAGACGCAGACCTGGTGAAGCAACTACAATTTGACAGTTAATAAAAAGTGAAACAAGTGACTGCAACTTGCCAAAGATGTTATGAAAATGCCAACTAGGTACACTAAAACCTGTATTCCACAATACTGCAGGTATCACACTGAGTGGCCTAAGGAAGCATTTCTTCCAGCGCAATTCCAAGGCGTTCAAAAGGGGCACGTGGACGCGTCGCAAGATACAGTCGGAGTGCGGCATGCACGCGATGTGGCACAAGACCGGCAATACCTTGCCGGTGATGCTCAACGGCCGGCAAGAGGGGCACTAAAAAAGGTTCTGGTGCTGCACACCAACAAGAACTTCGACCAGCAGAAGACCAACTGGGTGATGCACCAGTACCACCTCGGGGACCGGGAGCAAGAGAAGGAGCGGGAGCTGGTCCTCTGCAAGATTTTCTACCAGACGAACACTAGGGCAGGAGTAAAAAGATTATAAGTTAGTTTGGTATTGGTAGTTGTACTAGCTTGTCGTCCGCAAGTAGGTATTGTTGTTAACGATCTTTTGGTATGAACTTGCATTTGTTTCCAACCATCATGCCGAGGGTCGACGTGGATATAAAGTTGAATCATTTGTTTCGACACGAATTTTCAGGCACCTGATTTTTATTTGATGGGTAGCATAAGCACCCGCCGTTGGAATTCCCAGTTCTCCAATTATTTCGAAACAAGTGCATGCACTTATTATCACGGTAAAAAAATAATATCCGTGCTGCATCCCAGTTATTAGTCTATACTTGCAGAATTCTCTCGTTTATTGAGCACGTATATTGTTTTTTCAGGTCGAGCAAGTTTCAACTGGGCTGTAGACTGCCCAGGGTTGGTTTTGTTTTTAACAGGCCTAGCCCATGACGACAACGGGGCACAAAGACCCAGCAGGTATCTACTGGCCTCTGGCCCACCAGCGTTAGTTATATTTTGTCTTACAACATCCGCAGGCAGTTTTTTTATTGAATCAAACACACAACCCAGTTCTATTTTCCTCTTGAAACGCATGTCCTACATCCGTTTTCTAATCTCTACCTATAGTTTTACTAGTTCTTATACACGTATCATTATATTGAAAACACATAAAACTCCCTTTTCATATTTACATCCATATTTTATTTGTTTTTTCCCACCCAACGCAGATTTTTTTACCACTGGTTTTCCCTTAAACCAACTCAATTGTCCCACGTCTTATTTGCTTACAAAAACAAAACGATTTTTTTGGCAAATCAATAAGTTCTTAAAAAAATGTTTATCATTGCGGCATTACAACAGTTCGGACTCCACCGAAATATGCAAGATAAGGTTGAACTTTTTGACCGTGGTCCTGGGTAGAAAATGGGCTGTAATAAATTACTTAAGAATTAGCAAATGGGCTGCAAATTATAAAAAATAGCAAATGGGCTTTATCTTGTCTGCCACAGATTTGGAGCCTGACTTGTGGGCCTACTAAGTGCAAGCGTACACAAGGTTTCTCAAAAAAGAAACTTAGTCAACAATCGACTCTACCAGCGTCAGACCGTTAGATGTCAATCTAACGGCAATCGTGCTTCTTCAGTCTCTGATCTTCCTGCCCCAGCCTCCCAAACCAGCCGTCGGAACCGCCTGCTCCCGCCTCCCGTGGCCGGCAGTGCTGCCGGGCAGGCCTCACGCCCCCATCATACTCACATCCCTGGCCAGTCTATCCCTCTACTCACCCACACCTCCTGTTATTTTCCGGCGACGGAAGCCGAACCAGTCAACCCTCGTACTCTCCACGGCGTGGGCAGCCACTGCCGTGTCTTCCCTGTCTCCGTGTCGTTCGCTTCGTAAGCCTCACCGTCGTCCACCGCCCTGGTGCTCTCGGCGCGGCTTGGTCAACGATGTCCATCCAACGGCTGTAGTGCTTCTTCAACCTCTGGTCTTCTTGCCCTCGCCGCCCAAAGCAGCGGCGGTTGTGCCGCATGCACCTGCCTCCCGTGGCCGGCTGTGCTGCCGCGGAGGCCTCACCGTCCCCATACTACTCCCACGGCTGGCCAGGCCATCCCTCCACTCACCCACTCCCCCTGTTATTCTGCGGCGACGGCAGCCTCACACCGCAGCCGAACCAGTGAACCCTCGTACTCCTCTCCACGTGGGCATCCACTGCCGCGTCTTCCCCGACTCCGCGTCGTCCCCTTCCTAGGCCTCGCCGTCGTCCACCGCCGTGGTGCTCTCGGCGCAGCGTGGTCAATGTGGTCAACGACTGACTCCATCGGAAGAGTACTGTACGTGGAGAGGCCGACAGCTGGGTCCACGGCAGACGCAAGGAAGTGCCTCCTTATTACGCACAAAATAATTATTCCTCCACCTGACAGCAGGGACCCACCGGACGGGCCACCAGTATTTTGCGGAAAAAATGTTTCCCCCCTGACTGCCGGGACCCACCGGACGGGCCACCGTATTTTGCGAAAAAACGTTCACCCATGACTGCTGGGACCCACCGGACTGACCACCGTATTTCGCGAAAAAACGTTCCCCCCGCTGTCAGCTCGGACCCACCGGAAGTGCCTCCTTATTACACACAAAAAAAATGAATACTCCCCCCTGCTAGATGGGACCCTCCATGGTGGGAGGCTGACTTGTGGGCCTACTAAGTTGACGGGGACGGAGGGCTTTGCCAACTTAGTCAATATGAATGATTCTAGCTCCAGTGACCGTACGATGTCCATCCAACGGCCATAGTGCTTCTTCAACCTCTGGTCTTCTTGCTCCAGCCGCCCAAAGCAGCGCCGGTTGTGCCGCATGCGCCTGCCTCCCGTGGCCGGCTGTGCTGCCGCGGAGTCCTCACCGCCCCCTACTATTCCCATCGCTGGCTAGGCCCTGCGGCGACGGCAGCCTCACACCGCAACCGAACCAGTGAACCCGCGTACTCCTCTCCGCGCGGGCTTCCACTGCCGCGTCTTTCCCGGCTCTGCATCGTCCCCTTCCTAGGCCTCGCCGTCGTCCACCACCGTGGTGCTCTCCGCGCAGCGTGGTCAACGTGGTCAAGGAACGACTTCCATGGGAAGAGTACCGTACGTGGAGAGGCTGACAGCTGGGTCCACGGCCACAGCCCAGTTTTTTTGTGATTTGCCAAGTAAGTCGCTTTGTCGGGCCTGTTGGGCTGCAAATCTTTCAAGACGAGGAGGGCTTTCATTCGGCTGGCCGAGAAAATGGCCCATCAGTAATGAGAAATGGGCTGTACATTTTTAAAACACATCAAACCGGCAATTAGTTTCTAATATCTTTTTTTCATTTCGAGATTTTAAATTACATTAATTTTTATGCGTGGAGAATTTGTTGGATTTTATATTGATATACATTTATTTTTAAAATCAGTTTGAATGTGAGTCGAAATTTCGGGATTAAAAACAGTTCGGACCGCACCGAAATATGCAAAAATTTCATATAATTTTTTAACCGTGGCCACAATATGGGCAGTAGTGCTAACAAAAAGAATATGGGCTCCAAAAAAACCTTAATAATTAGCAAATGGGCTGTAAATTATTAGAAATAATGGCAGATGGGCTGTATGCTGTTTTCCACAGGTTTGAGCCTTTCCGAAAAAAAGGTTGACGCACAAGCAATAACTGTTGGATGGCCATCCAACGGCCGTCGTGCTTCTTCAATCTCTGCTCTTCCTGCTCCAGCCGCTCAAACAAGCGCCGGCGGGACTGCCTGCTCCCTCCTCCCCGCGGCCGGCTCTACTGCCGCGCAGGCCTCACCGCCCCACCGTACTCCCATCGTTGGCCTAGCCATCCCTCTACTCACCCACACCTGCTGTTATTCTCTGGCGACGGCAGACGAACCAGTAAACCCTCGTACAGTCATACTCCCCTCCGCGTGGGAAACAACTGTCGAGTCTTCCCTGCCTCCGTGTCGATCCCTTCCTAGGCCTCGCCGTCGTCCACCGCCCTGGTGCTCTCGGCGCGGCCTGGTCAACGTGGTCAACGACCGACATGCATCTGAAGTGGACTGTACGTGGAGAGGCCGACAGCTGGGTCCACGGCCGCACGCAAGGAAATGCCTCCTTATTACGCGCAAAATAATGATTCCTCCACCTGACATTAGGGACCCACCGAAAGGGCCTCTGTATTTGCGAAAAAAATGTTACCGCTGCTGACAGCTCAGACCCACCAGCTATATCTTCGCACGCAAGGAAGTGCCTCCTTATTATGCACACAAAAAATGAATACTCCCCCTGTTAGCTGGGACCCAGTATAGCGGCTGGCTGACTTGTGGGCCTACTAAGTTGATGGGGACGGAGGGCTTTGTCAACTTAGTCAATATGCACGATTCTAGCTCCAGTGACCGTACGATGTCCATCCAATGGCTGTAGTGCTTCTTCAACCTCTGGTCTTCTTGCTCCAGCCGCCCAAACCAGCGCCGGTCGTGCCTCGTGCTCCTGCCTCCCGTGGCCGGCTACGATGCGGCGGAGGCCTCACCGCCCCTACTACTCCCACCGCTGGCCAGGCCATCCCTCTACTCACCCACACCCCCTGTTATTCTGCGGCAACGGCAGCCTCACACCGCAGCGAACCAGTGAACCCTCGTACTCCTCTATGCGTGGGCATCCACTGCCGCGTCTTCCCCGGCTCCGCATCGTCCCCTTCCTAGGCCTCACCGTCATCCACCGCCCTGGTGATCTCGGCGCGGCGTGGTCAACGTGGTCAAGGAACGGCTTCCATCGGACATGGACTGTACGTGGAGAAGCTGACAGCTGGGTCCATGGCCGTAGTAAGGAAGTGCCTCCTTATTACGTGCAAAATAATTATTCCTCCACCTGACAGCGGGGACCCACCGGACGGGCCACCGTATTTCACGAAAAAAAACGTTTCCCCCCTGACTGCTGGGACCCACCAGCTACACCTTCGTACGCAAGGAAGTGTGTCCGGGCAAAAAAAAACGGTTCGCCCCCCTAACTGCTGGGATCCACCAGCTACATCTTCGCACGCAAGGAAGTGCCTGACAGTCGGGACCCACCTGGTCGAAGCGTACGTAGCGTTGTCATTCTGGTTGCGAACGTGTACATACATATATACTGGTGGATGTAGAGGCGCACACGTGTCGTAGTAGAGGCGCGTACGTGTCGTAGTAGAGGCGCACGTAGCATGTACACGTACGTACAACAGCCAGGGTGCAAGAAAGAAAATACGGCCACGTATGTGTACATACGGGCGGGGTCTCGAACGCCTACTCGCGCATACGTACGGCCAGGGCTCGTGTACATGGCTGGGTCGGAACGGAGAAACAGCGTCGTCGTCGTGTTCATGGGGAGGCAACGGAATGCGTCGTGTTCATGGGGAGGCAACGGAATGCGTCGTGTTCATCGGGAGGCAACGGAACGCGTGGGAGCCAACCGGCTGGGTCGGAACGGAATGCGTGGTCGTGTTCATCGGGAGGGCTTGGACGGAACAGGCGATGGAAACGAGGCCTGGCGTACCGCAGAACGGAGGAAACGGAACTCCTACGGTCGAAACGGGGGTCCTGTTGATCGGGAGGGGTGTGGCATACCGCAAAACGGAGGAAACGGACCTCCTACGGTCGAAACGGGGGTCCTGTTGATCAGGAGGGGTGTGGTGTACCGCAAAACGGAGGAAACGGACCTCCTACGATCGAAACGGGGGTCCTGTCGATTGGGAGGGGTGTGGCGTACCGCAAAACGGACGAAACGTACCTCCTACGATCGAAACAGGGGTCCTGTTCATCGGGAGGGGTGTGGCGTACCGCAAAACGGGACTCCACGGGATACTGTTCATCTCCACCGTCGACCTCCTCCAGCCTCCACGGGCTCCTGTTCATCCAGCCTCCACCACGCGCTACTCCACCGGCTACTGTTCAACCACCCCTCCACCGTCTACTGTTCATCCAGCCCTCCACACCACGGGGTCCTGTTCAACCACCCCTCCACGGGCACCCCTCCACCGTCTACTGTTCATCCAGCCCTCCACACCATGGGGTCCTGTTCAACCACCCCTCCACGGGCAGCCCTCCACCGTCTACTGTTCATCCAGCCCTCCACCACACCACGGGGTCCTATTCATCCAGAGGCAACTCCACCGCTCACTGTTCATCCAACCCCCCCCCCCCCCCGCATCGCTCACTATTCATCCCAGAGGCAGCAACGATCGGCTTCAGTTAGCAGCAGTAGCGAAGGAACCGCTCGATCGGGTTCAGTTAACAGCCATCGATCGATCGCTCGGGTTCAGTAACGCGTAGCGTGCAGTGCAATCGCTCGGGTTCAGTTAGATCCCAACGCCTCGCTCGGGTTCAGTTAGAGCCAACGCCTCGCACACACGCGTGTACGTGTACGAGAGAAACGCGCATCGCTCGGCCCCCGACCTCCCACCGTAACCGGGAACTCCCCAAAATTTTCCTCGCCCTCGCTTCTACCACGGTTTTTTCGTCATGGACGGCCCAAAGAATGTCATGCAGCTGCGTCTCCGGCCCGCCCAGGACGAAAAGCCCATTTTCTGTCATGATTTTTTGTCATAGAAGTAGGAGCCCACCACATCTATGATGATACCGGGTTTTGTCACAATTATCGTCATAGAAGTGTCATATGTATGACAGAAAAAATTCCGTTCGGCCCAAAATGGCACGGATGTGTCTTTTTTTTGTAGTGATTGGCTCGCTCGTAAAAGCAACAACGCCAGCGACCCGGGCACTTCCGAAATCCGAGACGGCAACGGCAAGCCACGACGAATCGAACACAACAGTCGCATCAATAATGAAAGATTATGCGACACAGCGGTCAACGCCGGATTTCACAATCCGAAACTCGGTCAACGGAACAAGCCACTAAAGGCAAACCAGGATGGACCATCCACCCTTGACAGGATACTGGACCGACCTTGTCAGATTCACGGTCACCCTGATAAGCCAGCCAATCATACCAACAGAAACTATTGGGTCTTCAAGCAGGGAGGCAAGCTTAACGCCAAGCACAAGGGGAGGAGGCCACCAGGCGATAAAGACGACGGAGCGGCTCGCCAACCGAACACCAGGGGCCAGAAACAGTTTCCCTCTGAAGTTCGACCACTCCTGGAACGAAAATAGCATTCCTGTAACGTTTTTTATCTGTTTTCCTTACTTTTCTTTATTATCTCTTAAAAACAGGTGACCATCAGGACAGCATCTACATCGGACTCTATCAGAGTTCGGATCCGTACACTCACCTAAGGGGCCACTTCCGTTAAGGATTCCCCCCTCCCCGAGGACGGGCGGCGCAGACGTGCGACAGGAGGTCCAAAATAAGTTTTTTGTAGACCGCACTATTTATTTTGAGCTTGTACTATGCCCTTTTCCTCCGTTCCCAACCCCGAGCATGTCAAATAGCCAGGTTGTGGTTTCTTACTCATTATATATATTTATCATTGGCATATTGCTCCGCTCCCAGTAAACTTTATCCGAACTAATCTTCCATGCTCTTTGAACAATGAGTACGGCCTCAATGGCTGCTTTACGGATGCACCTCGGCATACCCTGCCAGGGGCTCGGTATGGGAACGAATGAGTTGCCAGCAAAAGTCCGAACAGCTCTATAGCGCACTTCGGCGTCGCAAGTTTGGCCTTATATGCATCAGCTCCGAATCTTGTCTTGGGTCAATAGTTGGGTTGCCCGGCTCCTGTGCTTGCTACCCTACGTTCTGGTCTATCAGCTAGGGTAGTAAACGGAGAACTACTGCGATTGTGCCCTGGTCTAAACCGGATGAGCACCTCAGTACAGAAAGCCGAAAACTGACTGTCATGATGTGGCGAGAGCTGGTCAACCACTTGACGACTTCTTGGAATCCTTAGCGATTCTCCGTGTCACAAGAGGGATCTTTTTCAGATCAAATATGTAAGGCACTATACGCCGCATACCTACCAGGGGCTATGTCGTAGTCCCACCACAAAACTCCTATGCCTAAATGAAAGTGTTAACGCCTTATAGTCTGATTTCCTGGTTCGCCACATTATCACCTCCTTCACGGGCCAAGACGTTGGATAAAGAATGATTAAATGCTTTTTCGAACACCCCCATACTTCCTACGAGGGGGCTGAAGCCGACGACTGGAAAACTTTCAGATTATATTAAAATGGCTGCACAGGAGGAATTCAAGCTTTTGAGCAAAAAAATAAAAGTAGATCAATTATAAAATTGTCTTTTACAATTCTAATACACCTCACTCGAACATTATGTTCTCTAGCATTGACCCTCTATCAGGCGGGCGGCTTCCAGGACGTCTTCAAAATAATGCTCCGGCTCATTACGATCCTTGCCCTTGGGCGGACTCTTCGCCGCAACATCGACGGCCCTCATCTTCCCCCAGAACGTCTTGACTTGGGCAAAGGCCATCCGTGCACCCTCAATGCACGCCGACCGCTTCGCGGCATCGATACGCGGCACCGCATCAACAAGACGCCGCACCAGGCCAAAGTAGCTCTTGGGAACAGGCTCATTCGGCCAGAACCAGATTATGACATTCTTCATGGCGTCGCCGGATATCCTATGAAGCTCGGCCCATTGGGACATCTGTTCATTCAGCAACAGAGGGAGCTTTGATGCGCCAAATTGTGACCAGAAAAGCTGCTCCCTTGCATACCCCTCTTGCGCTTGGTAAAATTGCGCCGCATCAGAAGAACTCTTTGGCAAGTCCAAAACTTCAGCCGGAGAACTGCAGACCTAGTTCAGCTGAGCATAGTCCGGATCGCCAAACTTAGTCTGAAGCAAAAAGGGCTTACCGGCCGCTATCTCCTTAGCCTGCCGAATCTCTTCACGAGCTGCCCTAGATTCAGACCGAGCCTCACTCGCCTCTCGTACGGCCTTATCAAGTTCAGCCATTTTGGCTTTATTCTCCTTCTCAAGGAATTCACAGCGGCTGGCGGTATTCTTCAATTCAAGCGCCAGTGCGGATATTTTCTCCTCATTTTGGCGCCGAGCTGCTTGTTCGGCTCTTAGATCAGCCGATGCCTTCTCGGCAGCCGCATCACTACACCGGGCCTGCTCCTTGGCCCGCTCTAGCTCCGCCCGAAGAACTTCAACAGCGGCAGCACCATCTGCACTCATGCACATTTCATATCAAACCCTTTTCGGCGTCAAGCCTACATTACAAGCACATTGGTGTAAGGAATGCTCGAAATATATACCTTGCGAGTTGTCAAGACGCCTGTTGATCAATGCAATGTCATCTTCTGTAATATCCAGCTTTCGCTGCAGTTCGGCCACTTCCGTATTTCGAGTAGCCGCAGGAGGGGAGGCAGCCTGTATTCCAGGTTAAATCAAGGTTAGTAACTGAGCATATCCTTTTGATCCTCCGATCGATTCCTTTTGAAGGCAATCCGAGTCTGAGGGGCTACTGCATATACAACAGGTGCATTCTGTCAATATTATTCAATTGGGAAAACTACATCACAAACCTGAAAACCTGTTAGAAGGCTCGAGAAGGCCTCGTTCAACCCGCTTTTCGCGGATAGAACCTTTTCGACCACCGTAACCATCAAGGCACGGTGCTCCTCTGAAATGGACGCTTGCCGTAGCATGTCCGTCAGCATTTCCGGCGCTCCGGGATCTTCGGAAATCGCCGCCGGAGTACGGCATTCCTTTGAAGGAATCCGCTCAGTCGCCCCCAGAATCGTCTCCGGCTGTAAACCGGACGGTTCGAGGCCGTCATTATTGATTCTTGAACCCCGAGTGACAGAGGCACCACCTTCGGGTAGCGCCTTCTTTGTTTCCTGCACTACTTGACGATCGGGAGGAGCCCTTCGGGACGATACCTCGGTATCATCCCCCCTGTTGGGCGAGGAGGCCGTAGATGGCGTGTCACCCTCCATCATCTCCGGAAAAAGGTCTCCCGAGGAGGAGGACAATTGAGAAACACCGGGCGTTAACCTGCGTGGATGTACACATGTCGGATGATTACTTCACTAATTGGAAAAGAATGAGGTACGTTTGAAGTGCCCCAGCTTCACTTACAGTTTGGCCAGAGGTTCGTCCTCGTCATAAAACCCTATGGCAGCATCACTCGCCCGGCCCAAACTGCCTGACGATGGCATTTTTCCTCTCTTGGAAGGCTTCCCCTCCCGATCTTCGGAGGCGGCCCCCTTTTTGCCATGGAGGGCTTCCTCTGCACCTTTGCCCTTGGACAAAAGAGTTTCGGTTTCCCTGAACACAGCGTCTAATTCATCCTCGTGGCGGGTATCACCTTTGGGCTCCCCGCTCTCCCCCCTCTGCAGACACCTGGTACGGTGTGGGAATCAATATTCTCGTCAGCAGGGCGGTCGCGGAGTCTTCGGGAAGGGGCGCCGGACACCAGATTAACACCGCTTTCTTTATCCAGTCCTGTATAGGGACGGATTGTTTAGTATCTTGTCAAGAGATGCTTGAATGGAAGGTGTTCGGAGTTCGAATACTTACCGTAGTGTCCGGATGATTACAGTCAAGGCCAACATCTTCGGTGGTGTCCGGTCATTGCTCTCGTTCCTCGAAATCTAATTTCTACATTCCTTCGTGCGTGGTGCCAAAGAAGTGCTGAAGAGGTCGTCGCCCTTCTGGATTAAACTCCCACATACGGAGAGGCCGCCACTGACACGGCAGGGTCCGACGGACTAGCATTACTTGAACGACATTCACAAGACGATGCCCTTCTCGGCAAGGCTTCGGATGCGACCTTGCAGAGTCTGCACTTCATTGACGGATCCCCAGTACACTCTTATTGATCCATGAAACAAGCTGAATTTGAGGGCCGGGTCGGAACGCGGGCGTAGCCGCCCACTTGGAGCCCGCGGCTCATTGATATAAAACCACCCCTGCTGCCATAGGTCGGAAGACTTGGCGAAAGATCCTTCAAACCAAACCGCGCTGGCAAGCTTGCCTATAATGACGCTGCCGCACTCTGCCTGCTCCTCCTCTGACACCTACGGCCTCACGTCAAAGGTCTTGAGCCACAAACCAAAGTGCGAAGGAGTCCGGAGGAAGGCCTCACATGTGACGATAAATGTCGAGATGAGGAGAATAGAGTCCGGGGCCAGATCGTGAAAGTCTAGCCCATAGTAGAACATGAGCCCCCGGACGAAGGGGTTAAGCGCGAACCCTAACCCATGGAGGAAGTGGGACACAAACACTACCCTCTCGCCGGATTTGGGGGTAGGAATAACCTGCCCCTATGTAGGAAGCCGATGAAGGATTTTCGGGGTCAGATACCTCGCTGCGTGGAGCTTCGCAATATCCTCCTCTGTGACAGAAGAAGCCACCCACCGGCCTTGACGGCTGGATCCGGACATGATTAGGGCTGGTGGTGATGGGAACCCGAGGGTCGGAACTTGGGGTGGCTAGGGTTGAGGAAGGAGCAAGCGCAAAGGAAGAAGACGAGTCTGGGTCCCTATATAAAGACCCCCAAATACTGAACATCTCCACCTGGGTCTTGAAACTTACCTATCTCCAAAGAGTTGTACCCAGGGGACGGTTGGGTTACCCATGCCTGCATTAATGAAAATCCCGTGAATAAGGGAACACGATCTCTGCCTAGACAAGACGTGCCAGTAAAACCGCGCCCCGAGACATGGGGCGACGTGCTAGCCAACAGTTGGAAATAGTAACCAGGCAGGCGTGATACGATGTCATAAATAGTTATCAGCAAATTGGACTCGCGGAATATTGTATTCTCTGTAATTGTATGCACAGGTCCGGATATACTTACTACACCCAAAGACTATTCCGGAGTTCGGAAGGAGGTAACCCGCCTTGCAATGCCGAAGACAAATTTGCGAGCCGGACTCCTCGTCATTGAAGCCAGGTTCAGGGGCTACTGAGGGAGTCCTGGACTAAGGGGTCCTCGGGCGTCCGGCTTGTTATCCTTTGGGCCGGACTGATGGGCTGTGAAGACGTGAAGATCGAAGATTGTACCCATGTCCGGATTGGACTCTGCTTGGTGTGGAAGGCAAGCTTGGCGACCGACTATGTAGATTCCCTCTGATGTGACCGACTCCGTGTAACCCTAGATCTCTCCGGTGTCTATATAAACCGGAGAGAGTAGTCCGGATAGAGATATACATTACTATAGTCATACAGGCTAGACTTCTAGGGTTTAGCCATTACGATCTCGTGGTAGATCAACTCTTGTAACACTCATATTCATCAAGATCAATCAAGCAGGAAGTAGGGTATTACCTCCATAGAGAGGGCCTGAACCAGGGTAAACATCGTGTCCCTCGTCTCCTATTACCATCAATCCTAGACGCACAGTTCGGGACCCCCTACCCGAGATCCGTTGGTATTGACACCGACAATCACCGCGGCGATGGTTCCACTGACGGCACTCCGCCGCCACCGAGAGAGAGGGGGGGAGAGTCTCCCCTTTGTGCTTCCTCCTCCATGGCCTCCCCCTAGATGGGGAGAGGTTCTCCCTCCGGTCCTTGGCCTCCATGGTGATGATGGCCCCCTCCGGCTTCCTCCTCCATGGCCTCCGGTGATGATGGCCCCCTCCGGCAGGGTGCCGGAGAGGGCCTAGATTGATTTTTCATGGCTATAGAGGCTTGTGGCGGCGGAACTTCCGATCTACGGTTAATGTCGGAAGTTTGGGTATTTATAAGAATTTTTGGCGTCGGTCTCACATCAAGCGGGTGCTCGAGGGGCCCACTTGACCGTAGCACCCTCCTTGGGGGGTAGGGCACGCCTAGAGGCTTGTGGCCTCCTCGTCCACTTCCTAGCCCAGCTCTTGTGCTCCGCGGGTCTCTTTTTGTCCATAAAAAATCACCATAAATTTCTAGGCCATTCCGAGAACTTTCATTTCTGCACAAAAAATGATACCACGGTAGTTCTGCTGAAAACAGCGTCAGTCTGGGTTAGTTCTACTCAAATCATACGAAAACCATATAAAATTGTTGTAAACATGGCATGAATATTTCATAAATTATAGATATGTTGGAGACGTATCAGCATCCCCAAGCATAATTCCTGCTCGTCCTCGAGCAGGTAAATGATAAAAGAAATAATTTGTGAAGTGTGAATGTTAGCATAGTGCATAATTTGATCAATGATAATTCCAAACACCTTTTCTAGCATCATTATATATCATAAACAGTAGCTCAGCTCATAAAACTTCTCATCCTCAAGTAACATGTTATTCACATGTTAAAGTATAGACCATAAATTTTCTTGAGAACTAACAAACTATGCTTTCAGTCACCAAACAATTGCAATTCATCTTATTTTCAGGAAGGGTCTATGTAAGAGCTTTGATTTAGCAAATTCCACATACCCAACTATCATATAGTCTTCCATGATTGCTAACACTCAAAGCATATTTTTAGATCAAATAGCATCCGTCGAACACAGAGAAATATAGGGGCTTAATGTTTCGCCTCCCAACTTATTTATCATATAGATAATTGTCAACAATAATAATTCATGATCAAACATATTTGAATGGCCATATATGCTTGGATCTTTCCCCACCACATGATGCTTGCCAACTATAGAATAATTGAGGTTGAACTAAGAAGGAATACTATTGACTCTTGCATAAAAGTAAATACATGAAAGTAAAAGATAGGCCCTTTACAAAGGGAAGTAGAGGTTGTCATGCGCTTTTTATTTTTGGATGTGCAAACCCTTAATGCAAAGCAACATCACATTGTATTGCCCTTTGTGATAGCAACCTTTATTATTTAGTCCGCCGCTTTTATTTCTTTACCATCACAAGTTCGTACAACACTTATTTTCCCTTACAATAAAAGATCATACATATTTAGGAGCAATTTTTATTGCTTTTCGCACCAATGCCAACTTACTTGAAGGATCTTATTCAATCCATAGGTAGATATGGTGGGCACGCATGGCAGAAACGGGGTTCAAGGGTTTTTGGATGCACAAGTAGTATCTCTACTTAGTACAAATTTTTGGGTAGCAAAAGATCCTAAGCAAGCACCACATGTTGGAGGATCCATAACAATATAGCTTCTATACAAATATACCCAAACATAACTCATTATGTTGTCTTCCTTTGTCCAACTTCAACTAATTTGATCAAGTTTGAAAATAATTAATGGGGCTCACAACCATAGAAGATGTCCAAGATAGTATATTTATATGTGAAATCTCTCTTCCTTCAATATTCTTTTATGAATTGTTCTATTGACCAATTTGGTGTTTGCTAACTTTCAATAAATATTACCACATATACTTCTTATATGTGAAGTCATAACTCCCCATGGGATAAGCATATAAAACATATATAATTTCAGATTTATGATATTCAATTCATGTAACCATTTACTCATAGGATATAAGTGAAGCACGAGAGTAAATGACAAAACTACTCCAAAAAGATATAAGTGAAGATCAATGCATAATCAATTAGTGAAATAGCCATGTGAGGACTCTCTCTAATTCAAGATTTCACATCGAATGATTTTATTCAAACAGCTAATAAAATCAAAATACGCTCCAAGCAAAACACATATTATGTGACGAATAAAATATAGCTCCAAGTAAGGCATACCAATAGTGTTGAAGATGAAAGAGGGGATGCCTTTTGGGGCATCCCCAGGCTTTGTTGCTTTGGTATTCCTTTAATAATACCTTTGGGTGCCTTGGGCATCCCCAAGATTAGGGTCGTGCCACTCCTTATTCTTCTCATATCGACATCTCACTCAAAACTTGAAAACCTCAATCACACAAAACTTAATGGAACTTTGTGAGATGGGTTAGTATGATAAAGACAAATCTTTCACTTTGGTACTGTAAAGATAAGATTCATAATTGTTCTCACACAATTCCTACTGTACCATATCATTTCTACAATTTATATTGAGCAATATAAGCCATAGAAACTAGAAAACAAGCAAACTATGCATTGAAAACACAATCTGTCAAAAACACAATAGCCTGTAATGATCTGAACAACCATACTTCTGTTACTCCAAAAATTCTGAAAAATTAGTAAAACCTAGGTAATTTTATATCAATCTTGTGTAAAAAATTCAGATCAAGCACGCTTCTGTGATTTTTTTAAATTCCGGCAATGAGCACAAAAGTTTCTGTTTTTCAGCAAGATCAAATCAACCACCACCATAGATCATCCCAAAGGTCTTACTTGGCACTTTATTGAAACAAAAGTTATAAAACATGATTCCTATAGTATGATAATGATGAGAACACACAAAAACATTAGGGGTAAATATTGGGTTGTCTCCCAACAAGCGCTTTTCTTTAATGCCTTTTTAGCTAGGCATGATATTTTAATGATACTCTTCCAAGCCCAATTTTGATGATAATTTTATTCATACTCTAAAAGATATAAGTGAGGTTCATAGATAATTCTACAATTAATATAGATTGACCAATATCCAAGCTCAAAATATATAAGTGAAGCACACGAAGCATTCTATAAAGCCATACTCAAAAGATTTAAGGGAAGCACAAATAGCATTCTATAAGGCCATACTCAAACAACTTAAGTGAAGCACATGAAGCATTCTATAAATCAATGAAGGAATATCTCATACTATAGCATGCTGCATAAAGGAAAAGAAAATAAAAATAAACACAAAAGACGCATATCATGTGAACAAAACAAGAACCGAGGTATACTGATAATTGTTGAAGAAGAAAGATGGGATGCCAACCGGGGCATCCCCAAGCTTAGATGCTTGAGTATCCCTGAAATATTTACTTGGGGTGCCTTGGGCAACCCCAAGATTTAACTCTTGCATCTCCTAATTCTTCTCATATCGATAACTCCTCGATCTTCGAACACTTCATCCACACAAAACTTAACAAAAAACCTTGTGAGATCCGTTAGTATAATAAAGCAAATCACTACTTTTAGGTACGGTTGTAAACTCATTCCAATTTCATATTAGCATTATATCTACTGTATTCCAACTTCACCATGGTTCATACCCCTCGATACAACCCATAGATTCATCAAAATAAGCGAACAACACATAGAAAACAGAATCTATCAAAAATAGGACAGTCAGTAGCAATCTGGAAATTTCGTATACTTCTGTAACTCCAAAACTTCTGAAAAGTTAGGAAACAATAAAAATTTGCATAGCAGTACTGTGTAAAAATTTCAAGATTTTATCACCCTCCAGTAAAGAATGTAAATTCAATTACTATAGCAAAAGTTTCTGTTTTTGCACCGCACAAAGCAAATAAGCAATGTAATCATCCTAAAGCCAAATCTTGGTGCATTATTTTTATAATACAATGGATATATACAAGGGGATAATTTTTTTTGAGAAACTGCCATGAAAAATTCTACATTGTTTCCATGAGCATGAACACAAGTGTTCAAGGTCGACCTGTTGGGGAACGTAGTATTTCAAAAAATTTACCTACGATCACGCAAGATCTATCTAGGAGAAGCACATCAACGAGCGGGGACAGTGTGTCCACGTACCCTCATAGACTGAAAGCGGAAGCGTTTAGTAACGCGGTTGATGTAGTCGAACGTCTTCGTGATCCAACCGATCCAAGCACCGAACGTACGGCACCTCCGCGTTCAGGACACGTTCATCTCGGTGACGTCCCTCGAACACTTGACCCAGTTGAGGCCGACGAAGAGTTCCATCAGCATGATGGTGTGGCGACGGTAATGATGAAGTTACCGGTGCAGGGCTTCGCCTAAGCACTACGACGATATGACCGAGGTGTGTAACAGTGGAGGGGGGCACCGCACACGGCTAAGAGAAGACTTGGTGTGGCTTTGGGGTGCTCCCTGCCGCCGTTTATAAAGGAGGAGAGGAGGAGGCCGGCCAACAAGGGGCGCGCCAGGGAGAGGGGAGTACTACTTGGACTCCAGTCCTAGTAGGATTCGGCCCCACCCTTTTTTCCTTCTACCAGAGGGGGAAAAGGGGAAGGAGAGGGAGTAGGAGAAGGATAGGGGGTGGCGCCCCCTTCCCAAGTGCAATTCGGCCTCCACCCTTGTGGGGGGTGCACCAGCCCCTTGTGGGCCGGTTAGCCTCCCTCCTATGGCCCATAAGGCCCATATCTTTCCCCGGGGGGTTTCGGTAACCCCTCCGGTACTCTGGTATGTACCCGATGCACTCCGGAACCCTTCCGGTGTCTGAATACTACCTTCCAATATATCAATCTTTACCTCTCGACCATTTCGAGACTCCTCATCATGTCCGTGATCTCTTCTGGGGATCCGAACAAACTTCGGTCATCAAATCACATAACTCATAATACAAATCGTCATCGAACGTTAAGCGTGTGGACCCTACGGGTTCGAGAACTACGTAGACATGACTGAGACACATCTCCGGTCAATAACCAATAGCGGAACCTGGATGCTCATATTGGCTCCTACATATTATACGAAGATCTTTATCGGTCAAACCGCATAATAACATACTTTATTCCCTTTGTCATTGTAATGTTACTTGCCCGAGATTCGACCGTCGGTATCATCATACCTAGTTCAATCTCGTTACCGGAAAGTCTCTTTACTCGTTCCGTAATGCATCATCCCATGACTAACTCATTAGTCACACTGCTTGCAAGGCTCATAGTGATGTGCATTACCGAGAGGGCCCAGAGATACCTCTCCGATACACAGAGTGACAAATCCTAATCTCGATCTATGCCAACTCAACAAACATCATCGAAGACACCTGTAGAGCATCTTTATAATCACCCAGTTACGTTGTGACTTTTGATAGCACACAAGGTGTTCCTCCGGCATTCGGGAGTTGCATAATCTCATAGTCTGAGGAACATGTATAAGTTATGAAGAAAGCAATAGCAATAAAACAAAACGATCGTTATGCTAAGCTAACAGATGGGTCTTGTCCATCACATCATTCTCTAATGATGTGATCCTGTTCATCAAATGACAACACATGTCTATGCCTAGGAAACTTAACCATCTTTGATGAATGAGCTAGTCTAGTAGAGGTATACTAGGGACATTCTATTTTGTCTATGTATTCACACATGTACTAAGTTTCCGGGTAATACAAATTTAGCATGAATAATAAACATTTACCATGGTATAAGGAAATATAAATAACAAACTTACTATTGCCTCTAGGGCATATTTCCTTCAGTCTCCCACTTGCACTAGAGTCAATAATCTAGTTCACATCATCATGTGATTTAACATCAATAGTTCACATCTTTATGTGATTAGTTCACATCTCTATGTGACTAATACCCAAAGGGTTTACAAGAGTCAATAATCTAGTTCACATTGCTATGTGATTAACACCCAAAGAGTGATCATGTTTTGCTCGCGAGAGAAGTTTAGTCAACGGGTCTGCCACATTCAGAGCCGTATGTATTTTCCAAATTTTCTATGTCTACAATGCTATGCACGGAGCTACTCTAGCTAATCTCTCCCACTTTCAATATGTATCCTGATTGAGATTTAGAGTCATCCGGATCAGTGTCAAAGCTTGCACCGACGTAACTCTTTACGATGGACTTTTTGTCACCTCCATAACCAAGAAATATCTCCTTAGTCTTCTAAAGATAATTTTGACCACTGTCAAGTGATTAATTCCTGGATCAAAATCGTACCCCCTTGCCAAACTCATGGCAAGATACACAATAAGTTTGGTACATAGCATAGCATACTTTATAGAACCTATGGCTGAGGCATAGGGAATGACGTTCATTCTCTTTCTATTTTCTGCCGTGGTCGTGTTTTGAGTCTTACTCAACTTTACACCTTGTAACACAGGCAAGAACTCCTTCTTTGACTGTTCCATTTTGAACTACTTCAAAAACTTGTCAAGGCATGTTCTCATTGAAAAAATTTATCAAGCATCTTGATCTATCTCTATAGATCTGGATGCCCAATATGTAAGTAGCTTCACTGAGGTCTTTCTTTTGAAAAACTCCTTTCAAATACTCCTTTATGCTTTCCAGAAAATTCTACATCATTTCAGATCAACAATATGTCATTCACATATGCTTATCAAAAAGGTTGTAGTGCTCCCACTCACTTTCTTGTAAATACAGGCTTCACCGCAAGTCTGTATAAAACTATATGCTTTGATCAACTCATCAAAGCGTATATTCCAACTCCGACATGCTTGCACCAGTCCATAGATGGATCGCTGGAGCTTGCACATTTTGTTAGCACCTTTTGGATCGACAAAACCTTCTGGTTGCATCATATACAACTCTTCTTTAAGATATCTATTAAGCATGCAGTTTTGACATCCATTTACCAAATTTCATAATCATAAAATGTGGCAATTGCTCACATGATTCGGACAGACTTAAGCATCGCTACGGGTGAGAAGGTCTCATCGTAGTCAACTCCTTGAACTTGTCGAAAACCTTTCGCAACAAGTCGAGCTTTGTAGACAGTAACATTACCGTCAGTGTCAGTCTTCTTCTTGAAAATCCATTTATTCTCTATTGCTTGTCGATCATCGGGCAAGTCAACCAAAATCCATACTTTGTTCTCATACATGGATCCCATCTCAGATTTCATGGCCTCAAGCCATTTCGCTGAATCTGGGCTCATCATCGCTTCCCCATAGTTTGTAGGTTCGTCATGGTCAAGTAAATGACCTCCAGAACAGGATTACCATAACACTCTGGTGCGGATCTTACTCTGGTTGACCTACGAGGTTCGATAGTAACTTGATCAGAAGCTTCATGATCATTATCATTAGCTTCCTCACTAATTGGTGTAGGAATCACTGGAACTGATTTCTGTGATGAACTACTTTCCAATAAGGGAGCAAGTACAATTACCTCATCAAGTTCTACTTTCCCCCCACTCACTTCTTTTGAGAGAAACTCCTTCTCTAGAAAGGATCCATTCTTAGCAACAAAAATCTTGCCTTCGGATCTGTGATAGAAGGTGTACCCAGCAATTTCTTTTGGGTATCCTATGAAGATGCACTTCTCCGATTTGGGTTCGAGCTTATCAGGTTGAAGCTTTTTAACATAAGCATCGCAACCCCAAACTTTAAGAAATGACAGCTTAGGTTTCTTGCCAAACCACAGTTCATACAGTGTCGTCTCAACGGATTTAGATGGTTCCCAATTTAACGTGAATGAAGCTGTCTCTAATGCATAACCCAAAAACGATAGTGGTAAATCGGTAAGAGACATCATAGATCGCACCATATCTAATAAAGTGCGGTTATGACGTTCGGACACACCATTACGCTGTGGTGTTCCAGGTGGCATGAGTTGTGAAACTATTCCACATTGTTTTAAATCAAGGCCAAACTCGTAACTCAAATATTTGCCTCCGCGATCAGATTGTAGAAACTTTATTTTCTTGTTACGATGATTTTCCACTTCACTCTGAAATTCTTTGAACTTTTCAAATGTTTCAGACTTATGTTTCATTAAGTAGATATACCCATTTCTGCTCAAATCATCTGTGAAGGTCAGAAAATAACGATACCCGCCGCGAGCCACCACACTCACCGGACCGCATACATCAGTATGTATTATTTCCAATAAGTCAGTGGCTCGCTCCGTTGTTCTGGAGAACGGAGTTTTAGTCATCTTGACCATGAGGCATGGTTCGCAAGCATCAAGTGATTCATAATTAAGTGATTCCAAAAGCCCATCAGTATGGAGTTTCTTCATGTGCTTTAGACCAATATGACCTAAACGGCAGTGCCACAAACATGTTGCACTATGATTATTAACTTTACATCTTTTGGCATCAATATTATCAATATGTGTATCACTGCAATCAAGATTCAGTAAACCATTTACATTGGATGTAAGACCATAGAAGGTTTTATTCATGTAAACAGAACAACAATTATTCTCTGACTTAAATGAATAACCGTATCGCAATAAACATGATCCAATCATACTCATGCTCAACGCAAACACCAAATAACATTTATTTAGGTCCAATACTAATCCCAAAGGTAAAGGGAGTGTGCGATGGTGATCATATCAACCTTGGAATCACTTCCAACACACATCGTCACCTTGCCCTCAACTAGTCTCTGTTCATTTTATAACTCCTGTTTCAAGTTACTAATCATAGCAACTGAACCAGTATCAAATACCCAGGGGCTACTATGAATACTAGTAAAGTACACATCAATAACGTGTATATCATATATACTTTTGTTCACTTTGCCATCCTTCTTATCCGCTAAGTATTTGGGGGCAGTTCCGCTTCCAGTGACCATTTCCTTTGCAATAGAAGCACTCACTTTCAGGCTTGGGTCTAGCTTTGGGCTTCTTCATGGGAGTGGCAACTTGCTTGTCATTCTTCTTGAAGTTCCCTTTCTTTCCCTTGCCCTTTACTTGAAACTAGTGGTCTTGTCAACCATCAACACTTGATGCTTTTCTTGATTTCTACCTTCGCCGATTTCAGCATCGCGAAGAGCTTGGGGAATCGTTTTCGTCATCCCTTGCATATTATAGTTCATCACGAAGTTCTAGTAACTTGGTGATAGTGACTAGAGAACTCTGTCAATCACTATATTATCTGGAAGATTAACTCCCACTTGATTCAAGCGATTGTAGTACTCAGACATTCTGAGCACATGCTCACTGGTTGAGCTATTCTCCTCCATCTTGTAGGCAAAAATACTTCTCAGAGGTCTCATACCTCTCGACTCGGGATGAGTCTGAAATACCAATTTCAACTCTTGGAACATCTTATATGCTCCATGGGGTTTCAAAACATTTTTGAAATCCCGGTTCTAAGCCGTAAAGCATGGTGCACTAAACTATCAAGTAGTCATCATACCGAGCTTGTCAAAATGTTCAAAACATCTGCATTTGCTCCTGCAATAGTTCTGTCACCTAGCGGTGCATCAAGGACATAATTCTTCTGTGCAGCACTGAGGATAATCCTTAGATCACGGACCTAGTCCGCATCATTGCTACCATCATCTTTCAACTTATTTTTCACTAGGAACAAATCAAAATAAATGGGGAGCTACATCGCGAGCTATTGATCTACAACAACATAGATATGAAAAAACTACTAGGACTAAGTTCATGATAAATTAAAGTTCAATTAATCATATTACTTAAGAACTCCCACTTAGATAGACATCCCTCTTGTCATCTAAATGATCACGTGATCCATATCAACTAAACCATGTCCGATCATCACATGAGATGGAGTAGTTTTCAATGGTGAACATCACTATGTTGATCATATCTACTATATGATTCACGCTCGACCTTTCGGTCTCAGTGTTCCGAGGCCATATCTGCATATGCTAGGCTCGTCAAGTTTAACCCGAGTATTCTGCGTGTGCAAAACTGGCTTGCACCCGTTCTATGTGAACGTAGAGCTTATCACACCCGATCCTCATATTTCTAGCTCATGAGTTTAGATTCATTACGAAAGAAGCTAGTGAAATTTTTATGCATTATAAAGTAGGTGGTGGTCGTCCTCCCATAGAGGGGATTCTCTTTTATCAAGAAGAAATAATGCTATTACGATCTCGATCATGTTGCTTACAACGAAGATTTAAGAAAAAAGTACCTCCGATGTTTTAGTTAATAGGATTTATGAACTTAATGGTAATTTTGCTGTACAAAACAACGGATTAGGTTTTTCTCTAGAAAATATGCTCATGACTTTTTGCCAAAAGAATGCTTACAGTGATGAGTTGATCATACAAGACGAGGGGCCGAAGGAGGAACCAATTCCTCCCGAACTTGATCTTAGGGATCCTTATCATATTAAAGTTAGCCCTTTTGATTATTTTTGCTTACTACAAAGAAAACTTGCTGCTGAACGAAGGGAGTATGAGATGAGCATGCGTGATATGCCTTGTTATTATTATGACAATGCCTAGATCTATGTTTTTCTGCCTAGCTAAGCACGTTAAAAAATAGCGCTTGTTGGGAGGCAACCCAATTTATTTTTGTTGTTATTTTTTTGGTCCTCTTTTTCAATAAATAATTCATCTAGCCTTTGTTTAGATGTGTTTTTGTGCTTTAATTAGTGTTTCTGCCAAGTAAGACCTTTGGGATGGCTTACGGTGATAGTTGATTTGATCTTGGTGGAAAACAGAACCTTTTGCGCTCAGGAAAATAATTCTCATTTTTAACAGAAGCGTGATAAAATACTGATTCTTTTTGCAGAAGATTAAGATATAAATTTCCTATGTTTTCCTAATTTTTCAGAATTTTTGGAGTTACGAAAGTATTCGAGAGTTACAGATTGCTAAAGACTATTCTGTTTTTGACAGATTCTGTTTTCTTGTGTTGTTTGCTTATTTTGATGAATCTATGAGTAGTATCGGGCGGTATGAACCATGGAGAAGTTGGAATATAGTAGATATTAAACCAATATAAATAAAGAATGAGTTCACAACAGTACCATAAGAGGTGATTTATTTTTTTTATACTAACAGATCTCATAAGATTTTCTGTTGAGTTTTGTGTTGTGAAGTTTTCAAGTTTTGGGTAAAGATTTGATGGACTATGGAATAAGGAGTGGCAAGAGCATAAGCTTGGGGATGCCCAAGGAGCCCCAAGCTAATAATCAAGAACAACCAAGAGCCTAATATTGGGGATGCCCCAGAAGGCATCCCCTCTTTCGTCTTCGTCTATCGGTAACTTTACTTGAGGCTACATTTTTATTCACCACATGATATGTGTTTTGCTTGGAGCGTCTTGTATGATACAAGTATTTGCTTTTTAGTTTGCCACAATCATCCTTGCCGTACACACCTTTTGAGAGGGACACGCATGAATCGTGATTTATTAGAATACTCTATGTGCTTCACTTATATCTTTTAAGCTAGGCAATTTTGCTCTAGTGCTTCACTTATATCTTTCTAGAGCACGGCAGTGGTTTTAATTTATAGAAATTTTTGAACTCTCATGATTCACTTGTAATATTTTGAGATTCTCTTTAAACAGCATGGTAATTTTCTTTGGTTATGAATTTAGTCCTAATATGATAGGCATCCAAGAGGGATATAATAAAAACTTTCATATAAAGTGCATTGAATACTAGAAGAAGTTTGATTCCTTACGATTGTTTTGAGATATGAGGATGGTGATATTAGATTCATGCTAGTGAGTAATTGTGGATTGTAAAAATATTCGTGTTAAAGTTTGTGGTTCCCGTAGCATGCACGTATGGTGAACCGTTATGTCACGAAGTTGGAGCATGAGATGTTTAATGATTGTCTTCCTTATGAGTGGCGGTCTGGGACGAGCGATGGTCTTTTCCTACCAATCTATCCCCCTAGGAGCATGCGCGTAGTACTTTGTTTCGATGACTAATAGATTTTTGCAATAAATATGTGAGTTCGTTATGACTAATGTTGAGTCCATGGATTATACGCACTCTCACCCTTCCACTATTGCTAGCCTCTCTAGTACCGTGCAAATTTCGCCTGTACCTTACACCCACCATATACCTTCCTCAAAAAAGCCACCATACCTACCTATTATGGCATTTCCATAGCCATTCCGGGATATATTGCCATGCAACTTCCACCGTTCCATTTATTATGACACACTTCATCATTGTCATATTGATTTGCATGATCATGTAGTTGACATCGTATTTGTGGCAAAGCCACCATTCCTCATTTTTTATACATGTCGCTCTTGAGTTATTGCTCATCCCGGTACACCGCCGGAGGCATTCATATAGAGTCATATTTTGTTCTAAGTATCGGTGTAAATTCTTGAGTTGTAAGTAAATAAAAGTGTGATGATCATCATTATTAGAGCATTGTCCCATGTGAGGAAAAAATAAAAGAGCCCAAAGAAGCCCAAAAAAAGAGAGGCCAAAGAAGCCCACAAAAAAACAAAAAACAAAAAATATGAGAGAAAAGAGAGAAGGGGCAATGTTACTATCCTTTTTCCACACTTGTGCTTCAAAGTAGCACCATGATCTTCATGATAGAGAGTCTCCTATGTTGTCAATTTAATATACTAGTGGGAATTTTTCATTATAGAACTTGGCTTGTATATTCCGATGGTGGGCTTCCTCAAATTGCCCTAGGTCTTCGTGAGGAAGCAAGTTGGATGCACACCGACTTAGTTTCTTTTTTGGAGCTTTCATAAACTTATAGCTCTAATGCATCTGTTGCATGGCAATCCCTACTCACTCACATTGATATCTATTGATGAGCATCTCCATAGCCCTTGATACGCCTAGTTGATGTGAGACTATCTCCTTCTTTTTTGTCTTCTCCACAACCACCATATTCTATTCCACCTATAGTGCTATGTCCATGGCTCACGCTCATGTAATGCATGAAAGTTGAAAAGGTTTGAGAACACCAAAAGTATGAAACAATTTCTTGGCTTGTCATCGGGGTTGTGCCTGATTTGAGTATTTTGTGTGATGAAGATGGAGCATAGCCAGACTTTATGATTTTGTAGGGATAGCTTTCTTTGGCCATCTTATTTTGAGAAGACATGATTGCTTATTAGTATGCTTGAAGTATTTTGTGTTTATGTCAATATTAACCTTTTGCTTTGAATCTTATGGATCTGAACATTCATGCCATGATAAAGAAAAAAATTACATGGATAAATATGTTAGGTAGCATTCCACATCAAAAACTCTGTTTTAATCATTTACCTACTCGAGGACGAGCAGGAATTAAGCTTGGGGATGCTTGATACGTCTCCAACGTATCTATAATTTCTTATTGTTCATGCTATTATATTATTTGTTTTGGATGTTATTTTAAATTATTTTTGGGACTAACCTATTAACCTAGAGCCCAGTGCCAGTTTTTGTTTTTTCCTTGTTTTTTAGCTTCGCGGAAAAGGAATACCAGATGGAGTCCAAACGGAATAAAAATTTCGCAATGATTTTTCTTGGACCAAAAGACACCCAGAGACTTGGAGTGCAAGTCATAAGAGCCACAAGGCGGCTGCAAGGGTGGAGGGCGCGCCCTAGGGGGGCGCCCGCCTACCTTGTGGGCCCCTCGTGACTCCCCTGACTTAGTTCTTCCTCCTATATATTCACATATATTCCTGAACCTCCATAAGCATCCACGAAAACACTTTTCCACCGCCGCAACCTTCTGTTCCCGTGAGATCCCATCTTTGGGCCTTTTCCGGCATCCTACCGGAGGGGGATTCGATCACGGAGGGCATCTACATCAACTCCATTGCCCTTCTGATGCAGCATGAGTAGTTTACCTCAGACCTACGGGTCCATATCTAGTAGCTAGATGGCTTCTTCTCTCTCTTTGATTCTCAATACCATGTTCTCCTCGATGTTCTTGGAGATCTATCCGATGCAATCTTCTTTTGCGTGTGTTTGTTGAGATCCGATGAATTGTGGATTTATGATCAGATTATCTATGAATATTATTTGAATCTTCTCTGAATTCTTATATTAATGATTTGATATCTTTGTATTTCTCTTTGAACTATCGGTTTTGTTTGGCCAACTAGATTGGTTTTTCTTGCAGTGGGAGAAGTGCGTAGCTTTGGGTTCAATCTTGCGGTGTCCTCGCCCTGTGACAAAGTAGGGTTAGCAAGGCACGTATTGTATTGTTGCCATCGAGGATAAAAAGATGGGGTTTACATCATATTGCTTGAGTTTATTCCTCTACATCATGTCATCTTACTTAAAGTGTTACTCTGTTCTTTATAAACTTAATACTCTAGATGCAGGCAGGAGTCGGTCGATGTGTGGAGTAATAGTAGTAGATGCAGGCAGGAGTCGGTCTACTTGACACGGACGTGATGCCTATATTACATAATCATTGCCTTGATATCTGATGTCTACTACACTACGCTATTCTTGTATACACATGTTGGGCCTCGAAGCGCAGAGTTTTGTAGGACAGTATCAATTTTCCGTCAAGTGGATGACCTAAGGTTTATCAATCCGTGGGAGGCATAGGATGAAGATGGTCTATCTCAAACAACCCTGCAACCAAAAGTCTCTTGTGTCCCCAACACATGAAATACAATGGTAATTTGTATAGGTGCACTAGTTCGGCGAAGAGATGGTGATACAAGTGTAATATGGATAGTAGATATTGATTTTTGTAATAAGAACAATAAAACAGCAAGGTAGCGATTGATAAAACGGAGCAAAAATGGTATTGCAAAAAATGAGGCCTAGGGTCCGTACTTTTGCTAGTGCAATCTCTCAACAGTGCTAATATAATTGGATCATATAACCACCCCTCGAAGTGCGATGAAGAATCACTCCAAAGTTCCTATCTAGCGGAGAGGATAAGAAGAAATTATTTGTAGGGTACGAAACCACCTCGAAGCTATTATTTTTGTCGATCTGTCCAAGAGTTTGTACTAAAATAACACCAAATAATTTCAGATTCATAATACTCAATCCAGCACAAAGAACCTCAAAGAGTGCCCCAAGATTTCTACCGGAGAAACAAAGACAAGAACATGCATCAACCCCTATGTGTAGATTACACCAATGGCACCTCGGGTAACCGCGAGTTGAGTGCCAAAACATATGTCAAGTGAATCAATAAGATACCCCATTGTCACCACGAGTATTCATATGCAAGACATATATCAAGTGCTCTCAAATCCATAAAAGTATTCAATCCGATAAAACAAAATCTCAAAGGAAAAACTCAATTCACAACAAGATAGAGAGGGGGAAACACCATATGATCCGACTATATTAACAAAGACCGCGATACATCAAGATAGTGACATCTCAAGAACACGAGAGACAGATTAAACACATAGCTACTTGTACAAACCCTCAGCCCCGAGGGTGGACTACTCCCTCCTCATCGTGGTGGCCGCCGGGATGATGAAGATGGCCACCGGTGATGATTCCCCCCTCCGGCGGAGTGCCGGAACGGGGTCTAGATTGGTTTTCGGTGGCTACGGAGGCCTGCGGCGGTGGTACTTCTGAGCTAGGTTAACCCCGAGGGTTTTTGGAATATTTGGGATTTCATAGGGCAAAGAGGGGGTGCAGGAGGCCACCGAGGTGGGCACAACCCACCTGGGCGCGCCTGGCACCCTGGTGGGTTGTGCCCCCCTTTGGGCACCCCCCAGGTGCTGCTCTGTCCCATTGGAAGTGTTCTCGTCCATAAAAAATCCACAAAAAGTTTCGCGGTGTTTAGACTCCGTTTGATATTGATTTCCTGCGATGTAAAAAACAAGCAAAAAACAGCAATTGGCACTGGGCACCCTGTCGGTGTCAAAACCGGCGGATCTCGGGTAGGGGGTCCCAAACTGTGCGTCTAGGATCAATGGTAACAGGAGACGAGGGACACGATGTTTACCTAGGTTCGGGCCCTCTCTATGGAGGTAATACCCTACTTCCTGCTTGATTGATCTTGATGAATATGAGTGTTACAAGAGTTGATCTACTATGAGATCATAATGGCTAAACCCTAGAAGTCTAGCCTGTATGACTATAGCAATGTATCCCTCTATCCAGACTACGCTCTCCGGTTTATATAGACACCGGAGAGATCTAGTGTTACACGGAGTCGGTTACATCAGAGGGAATATACATAGTCGTTCGCCAAGCTTGCCTTCCATGCCAAGCAGAGTCCAATCTGGACATGGGTACAGTCTTCGATCTTCACGTCTTCACAGCCCATCAGTTCGGCCCAAAGGATAACAGGCCGAACGCCCGAGGACCCCTTAGTCCAGGACTCCCTCACACCCCCAGGTGCTGCTTTGGCCCATAGGTTAGTCCCAAAAATGATATAAACTTGCTATAAAATGATTGTATAACATCCAAGAATGATAATATAACAGCATGAATACTTCATAAATTATAGATACGTTGGAGACGTATCAATATCGTCATAACTTTGTGCTTTTCTATCAATTGCTCGACTGTATTTTGTTCACCCACCGTATTATTTGCCTTCAAGAGAGAAGCCTCTAGTGAAACCTATGGCCCCCGGGTCTATTTCCTTCATAATAGTTTCTGATCTACTATTTTGCAATCTTTTAGTTTCAGATTTATAAACCAAAAAACCCAAAAATATTTTATCTTTTATTTATCTATCTCTATGAGATCTCACCTTTGCAAGTGACTATGAAGGGATTGACAACCCCTTTATCGTGTTGGGTGCAAGTGTTTGATTGTTTGTGCAAGTATTGGTGATTTGCACGTTCTTCTCCTACTGGATTGATACCTTGGTTCTTAACTGAGGGAAATACTTATCTCTACTGTCCTGCATCACCCTTTCCTCTTCAAGGAAAAAACCAATGCAAGCTCAAGAAGTAGTAGTGGAATGTTTTTCCTGTCAACGAAAACGATCGAGTAGTTCTCAATACTTTCCATGCTAGATATAGCATAGGCAGTTCCCAAACAGAAAATAAAGTTTATTCCTTTCTCCACCATACATTCACATTCCACGGCTAACTGAATCCATGGATGTCGTCCATACCAACACTTTCCAAGGAATTTATTATTTGACAACATAAAGTAAATTCATTTTTCATTTTGGGACTGGGCATCCCTAATACCTTTGTCGTACTCTCATGCAATGACAAGTGAATAAACACTCATCTTGAGAATAACACATCTAGCAAGGAAACATATCAGCCACCCCCTACCGTTTCATGAGCGGTACGAGCACACAAAAGAGAAATTTATTTTGAAAATTAGAGATGGCACATACAAATTTGCTTAGAACAACAAAAGAATACCGCATATAGGTAGGTATAGTGCACTCATGTGGCAAAACTGGGTTTAAGGATTTCGGATGCACAAGTAGTGATCATACTTAGTGAAAATGAAGGCTAGCAAAAGATTGAGAAGCATGCAACCAAGAAACAAAAAATCCCATAAGCAAGCATTAAGAATAACCAACGCCGAATAATGCACCACAAGTAGTATATAATTTCCTTGCATAACTATTGACTTTCGTGCTTGCATAGGGAATCACAAACCTTAACACCAATATTACTAAAGCATAATTACTCATCAACATGACTCACATATTATATCATCATATTGCAAAACTATTACAAGGAATCAAGTTTATTTTGTCCAATGATTTTCATGAAAGTTTTTATTATATCCCTCTTGAATATCGATCACTTTGGGACTAATTTCATATGTTGCTTTTGATAGCTCAAACAAATCAAAGTGAAGAACATGAGCATAAAAAATTTCTTCTCTCAAAATAATTTAAGTGAAGCAAGAGAGAATTTCTTAAAATTTTACTAACTCTCAAATAAATCTAAGTGAAGCATGCGAGCATTTCTTCAAAAATAACAAAGCACACCATGCTCAAAAAGATATAAGTGAAGCACTAGAGAAATTCCACGGCTAAAAAAGATTTAGGTGAAGCATAGCGAGCAATTCTAACAAGTCGTAGCATAATTTTGGCTCTCTCAAATAGGTGTGTCCAGCAAGGATAGATGACTAAAAATGATAATAAAAATAAAAACAAGCAAAGACTCATATCATACAAGATGGTCCAAGCAAAACTCATGATATGTGACGAATAAAAATATAGCTCCAAGTAAAATACCGATGGTCGTTAGAAGAAAGATGGGATGCCACTCGGGCATCCCCAAGCATAGTTGATTGCTTCTATTTTAGATAATGGCTTGGGATGACACGGGGTATCCCCAAGCTTAGGCTCTTCTAACTCCTTATTTACCTTCATCCATCGTGATCTCACTCAAAACTTGAAAACTTCAATCACACAAAACTCAACAAAACCTTCGTGAGATCCATTAGTATAACAAAGCAAATCACTACTATAAGTACTGTTGCAAACCCATTCATATTTTATTTTTGCATTATATCTATTGTATTACAACTTTGCCATAGCTTATACCCTCCGATACAAACCATAGATTCATCGAAATAAGCACACAACTCAAAGAAAACAGAATCTGTCAAAAACAGAACAGTCTGTAGCAATCTGAAAACTTCGAATACTTCTGTAACTCCAAAAATTCTGAAAAATTAGGACAACATGGGAAATTTGTATACCAATCTTTTGTACAAAAATCAGGATCAAATCAACTATCACGCTCCTGTTAAAAATTAAAATTATTTTTCTGGACGCAAAAGTTTCTGTTTTTCAACAAGATCAAATCAACTATCACCCAACATGATCCCAAAGGCTTTGCTTGGCACAAACACTAATTAAACCATAAAAAACACAATCATAACAGTAGAATAATTGTGCAAACGCTCAAGAACAGAAAGGAAAAGACAAAAATAAATTTTATTCATTGGGTTGCCTCCCAACAAGCGTTATCGTTTTATGCCCCTAGCTAGGCATAATGCAAAGATCTAAGTATTGTCATCTTTATTCTCCTACTCCTCAATCAAACACTTAGAATTCTTCAAGGGTTTATCATACAAATTTTCAATAACAACATTCCTAGGAACTAGTTTAAAGAATTCATTTTTGCAAAAAAGGGTCTTTTATAACTTCAACAAAATCTGAGTGAATACTAATCATCTGAAGATCTTCCTTGTTACTATTAGAAGTTGCACCATTGTTTTTAGTGACTTGAGTAATCTTGACAATTTTTACCGGAGTTTTTTCAATAGTTCTAGCGGAGGAAAAAGTTGTGGTTAGATTACTAAAAATTTCTTCCGACTTATCAATCCGAGAAGGACTTTCTTCAATCCTTTCATGAATTACGGTTCCCTTCTCTTTTAGCAATTTAAAAACTTCTCCCGCTTTTGACCGGTTTTATTAGCAAGATTACGCATCTTTTTATCCAAGTTTTCAATATGTTCTTCTGCAAGCATTTTCTTTTCAATAGCATCTAGCCTTTGCATAACATGCTCAAGAGTTAAAGTTGTTTCATTAACCACAAGAGGTGGTGATCCCACTAAATTTCCCATAGCATTAAAAGCATCAAGAGAGGGACACCTCAAGGAATTTCCACTGGTAATCGTATCAAGGACGAATCTATACCAAGTAGTGATGCCCACATAAAAACAGCGAAGAAGAACAATGGTAGATTGCTTACGAATAAATCTATTATGAGCATTGCAAATCCTATACCAAGAATCTTTTAAATTCTCCCCTCCCCTTTGTTTAAAGTTAAGAACTCTATTCTCGGGGGTGCACGCAATAGAGGACGAACTATCCATAACTACAAAGGTGACAAACAAAATTGGACACAAAAAACATATCTGGCGAGAAAAACAGCGACCGAAAAAGAGGGCGAATAAAACGACAAATTTTTGTGAAGTGGGGGACATGAAAATGAGAGGCAAATGGCAAATAATGTATATTGCAAGGAGATGAGATTTGTGATTAGGAACCTGGTAGATGTTGATGATGTCTCCCCAGCAACGGCGCCAGAAATTCCTTTTGATGCAGCTCGAACTACGTCGATATTTCCCCAAAGTGGAAGGGGTGATGCAGCACAGCTACAGTAGGTTTTTGCCTCAATGATGAGACCAAGGTTATCGAACTAGTAGGAGAACCACGCAACACTATGTGAACGGAACCTGCACACAAAGAACAAATACATGCAACCCGACGTAAAAGAGGGGTTGTCAATCCCTCTCGGGTAAAAGATAGGTAAAAATTGTAGTAGATTGGATAAATAGATCTCGCGGGAACGCGAGATAAAATAAATAAATAAAAATTGCAGCAAGGTAGGGATTTTGAATCAATAGATCTGAAAATAAAAGAAAACAAAAATAGATCTCGAAGGCAAATATAATAAAGAAGAGATCCGGGGGCCGTAGATTTCACTAGTGGCTTCTCTCGAGAAAAATAGCATACAGTTGGTAAACAAATTACTGTTGGGCAATTGATATAACTTCAAATAATCATGACGATATCCATGCAATGATCATTATATAGGCATCACGTCCAAGATTAGTAGACCGACTCCTGCGTGCATCTACTACTATTACTCCACACATCGAACGCTATCCAGCATGCATCTAGTGTATTAAGTTCATGGAGAAATGGAGTAATGCAATAAGAACAATGACATGATGTAGACAAGATCTATTCATGTAGGAATAGATCGCATCTTGTTATCCTTAATAGCAACGATGCATACGTGTCGTTTTGTCGGTGGGAACGACACCTATGGAATCACTGGGATCCCTTCTACGGTTGGCGGGTGCAAGGTTGTGCAAAGAGCGGGTCTGACAGGAAGCACACGGATCGTTTACCCAGGTTCGGGCCGCGAAGATGCGTAATACCCTAGTCCTGCTTTGGTGGATATATTTGAGTGTTCTTGTGTTCTGGAGCTAGCTACGGAGTGCAACTTGCCCAAAAGATCTGAATCCTCCTCCTGGTCGCCTCGGGCCTCCTTTTATAGGCAAAAGGGGTTGCCACAGTGGCACACAAGAGGTGGAAAGGTATACAGTCGATAAGCCTATCCCCTGGGACCGTCGGACAAACGCATTTAATGCGCTGCCGACGTGCCCCCTGCTTTATCGGGGACGGCAAGGAAGCACGTCCCAGCTGTCGCCGCCCCTCCTAGTTTCGACACGCGTCTGAGCTGACGAGGTATCGTGGCGCCACGTTGGCCGGCTGTTGGGCTGGCGCGGTGGTGGAGCCTTCACGAAGACATGCATGCCACCACACAGGTGCTTGCTGAGTCGGTTGTGGAGGCCGCTCGTCGCCACGCAGGTGCCTGCTCAGCTGGTCGAGCTGGTAGCTGCATGGGGATGGCGGTGGAGTCATAGCAGACGCGGGCCCTGCTGCCATCCTGTAAGTGTCTCTGGAAAGGGCCTTGCCGGGGCCCCGGCAAGGGTCTTGCTGTGGCTCCATGGTCTTCCCCGGCAAGCATCTTGTCCGGGGTCTCGTGGATTCCCTCGGCTAGGATCACGCTGAGGATCGCCGTCTTGTCCTCATCTGATCTCATATGTTTATGATCTTGACGAAGATCTGCATGGCACCACAGAGGCGCCTCCCGAGCCTTGGTTCTAATGTGGATAATTGGTGGTGTTGGAACCCGTGGGCTCAAGGGTGGCTTGCTCTGCTGGTGTCGGGCAAGTTGCCCCGGCAAGGCTCTTGCCGGGGCTGCGAAGGTCTTGCCGAGGGAGTCCGCCTCGCCCTCTTGCTCTTCTGCGTTCTCTAGTCTTGGCGTTTATTCTGGTCGCCTTATGCCTTTGGTTTCCCTCCGGCTTCCCTCCTTTGCCCCGCTTAGTGTGGCCGCGGGCGCGGCTCCGACTGCCCGTGCACAAGTAAAGGGGTAAAAAAGGAGTGCCCGTACTTTTGTACACCGACAGGAGCCCCTGGGCTTGGGCCACACATAGACGCGACACGTTGTTGGGCCAGGCCCATAACGGTGCGCGGGCAGGTGGGGCGGGACTTTTACTGTGGTAACTTCTCGTCCGCTGCGCTTCTCCACGACCCGCGTTGAACGCGTGACGTGGAGGGTCGTGCGTGACGTGGGGGTCATGCGTGGGGCGGTTCCCACACGCATGAGTCACATCGTGGTAAAGAGGTGGCTCGCGCCTTCTTCATAAAAAGAGGGAGGCGCAGAGGCGCGGCTCATTTACTGAGTTGACTCGGGTCGCGGTCTTCAAGGCACCCGTGCCCCATGATCATGGGGTGGGGAACGGTCGCTTCACCCGTCCCTTCGATCCTGCTCGCTCGCCACGCATCGTCCATGCAGGTGGCAGGCGGTGGAGGCGGGAAACTGGACGTCGCCGATTGGGGTAGCGGGTCGGTCCCGATTCCCTGCGCCCCCGATGGTTGGATTGGTTGAGTGGAGCGGCCGAGCCGCGACCCCGCCCCTTTATAAGGAGGGGGATGTCATCCCATATTCTCCCAGCATTCATCCTCTTCCACCTCCGCTCCTTTCTTCCACTCGCCATGGTGAGAGGGGGCGCAGGCCCTTCAACGGTGGCGGCAAGGGTCGCCGCTCGACAGCGCGTTCCTCCTTCCCAACAGCTCGCGGCGGCGGATCCGGCCACGAGAGGAAGGGGAGGGGGCGAGACCGAGGTCGCCGTGACGCTCGAGGAAGAGGGGCACGAGGTGGAGCGACAGCCGTGCCTCCGCCAGCGATGCCTCCCGCGATGGAGGGCCACGTCGGCGACTAGCCCCGCGAGTTCTTCATCAGGCTGCGCCGGCCACCGCGTCGTCGTATTCGTCTCCCTACCCCATTTCTTGGGGGATGGAGCTCAATCCGCCCCAGACCCTCAGGTTGCACATGAGGGGCTGCGGGAACGGCGGCACGCGGGTCGACGTTGACTTCCCCGCTCCTCACGTCATGTACCTCCGTCGCGGATGGAAGACGTTTGCTCGCGTCCACAGCCTGGCGGTAGGGCTCGTCCTCTACTCCAAGTTAATGGAGGGCGGTCTGCTCTCCATCAAGGTCTTTGGAGATCTTGGAACTCGCCTAAAGTGCTGCGTGGAGAGCTCCTCCGATGATGAAGATTCGTCCTCAAGCGGGAGTGACGAGGAGGACAGCGACGGCGACGACGAGGCGGTCGAGCGGCCGGACGCCGACACCGACTCCGACTGACTGCGTTGCCCCTCCCTCGGCCACGCGCCCTGCCGAGGGCCTTCCTCGTCAACCTCTCAGTCGGTGCGCTCCGCGACGTCTCCTTAGGCGGCTGGCGTAGGAGGGCCAGAGAAGGCGGGTGGCGGCCGTCAAGTCGGAGTACACGGGCACCGACGCCTTCATCCCGTATTGTCGGCCCGCTGCCTCATCTTCCAGCTCCTCTCCCGGCACCGGGATGCTCTCTTGGTGCCTTCTGCTCCTCGCACTTTGCGAACTTGTCGATCGCAACGTACAAGTACTCAAAGCCCCCGACAGCGCGAGGGAAACGGCCCAGTATGTCGAGCCCCCAGACCAAAAATGGCCAGGAGAGAGGGATTGTTTGAAGGGCTTGAGCTGGTTGATGAAGCTTCTTCGAATGGATCTGGCACACTTCACACCTGGTTACTAGTGCTGTCGCATCCTGGAGGGCAGTGGGCCAGAAGAAGCCTTGTCGGAATGCCTTGCCGGCAAGGGCCCTCGACCCTATGTGGGAGCCACATATGCCTCCATGTATCTCTGCCAACAGCTCCGGTCCTTCCTCCCGGGGGATGCACTTAAATTTCACACCGTTCGGTCTTTTTCTATACAGGACGTCATCGGCGAACTTGTACAAGGCAGACCGATGTGCTACTTTTTCCGCTTCTTCCTACTCCTCAGGAAGTTCCCCTGTTTGGAGGAAATAGATGGTATGTTGTGCCCATGCCGAAGCCTGGGGCTCGACGGCAATGACCAAAGGCATTTCTTCTGCCATAGGAGCGGTCGTCTCTACGGCCAGGGCTTGGTGCCCTGCCGGAGTCAGCTGCCCTCGGCAGGCTCAGTACCCACGGCATTGCCTTTGCCGGTGGCCCCAGGGGGCTCGGCGGGAAAGTACTTGCCGGGGCCTGATTTCCTCCGCTTGTTCTGCTCCGTTGATGGTTCGACGGATGGTTGAGTTAGCCGAAGCACAAAAGTACCTGGTTCCATAGGTACTTTGAAGGCAGCGCGCTTTGACAGGTAATCGGCGATGTCGTTCTGCGCTCGGGGAACGTGCTCTGCTTGTATACCGTCAAAGTGCTCTTCCAGCTTCCTCACCTCATCTACGTAGGCCTCCATCAACGGGCTCTGATAATCCTTGTTGACTTGCCTGACAATGAGCTTCTTAACCCCGAGGTCTGCTGCGATCCTGAGACCGGCAAGCAACCCCTCGTACTCAGTAGTGTTGTTTGTGGACATCTCTCTGGGAAGGTGCATCTGGATTACATACTTGAGGTGCTCTCCGGTGGGTGCGACGAGCAGCACACCGGCACCGGCGCCTTGCAGCGAGAAAGCCCCATCAAATCACATGATCCAGTTGCGACTTGCTTCCTTGCCGGGGAGAGCAATCTCCCGGATTTCTTCGTCGGGCGTTGAGGTCCACTCCGCCAGGACTCTGCTCTGGATCGTCGAAGTACTTTCAAACTTCAAACCAAAGCTGGACAGCTCCAACGCCCACTCCACAATCCTCCCGGTTGCGTCTGGATTATGCAGTATTCATTGCAATGGGAGGCAGGTGACGACGGAGATCTCGTGTGCTTGGAAGTAATGGCACAGCTTCCTCGAGGCCATGAGGAGGCCGAAGAGCAATTTCTGCACACCGGAGTACCTTGACCTAGCCCCCTGCAAGAGGGAGCTGACAAAATAAACTGGGTGTTGCATCATCTTCTTCTTCTTCTGCATCACTTCTCTCGGTCGCGCAGGCCCTGCCCTGTCAACGTCAAACCCTGTCGGAGGCCCCGCCTTGCCGGCACGAGGCCCTGCCGGGGGAATCTCTGACTCGCCACACTACAAAAAAAAGACACATCCGTGACATTTTGGGCCGAACGAAAAAAAATTCTGTCATACATATGACACTTCTATGACGATAATTGTGACAAAACCCGGTATCATCATAGATGTGGTGGGCTCCTACTTCTATGACAAAAAATCATGACAGAAAATGGGCTTTTCGTCCTGGGCGGGCCGGAGACGCAGCTGCATGACATTCTTTGGGCCGTCCATGACGAAAAAACCGTGGTAGAAGCGAGGGCGAGGAAAATTTCGGGGAGTTCCCGGTTACGGTGGGAGGTCGGGGGCCGAGCGATGCGCGTTTCTCTCGTACACGTACGCGCGTGTGTGCGAGGCGTTGGCTCTAACTGAACCCGAGCGAGGCGTTGGGCTCTAACTGAACCCGAGGGATTGCACTGCAGGCTACGCGTTACTGAACCCGAGCGATCGATCGATGGCTGTTAACTGAACCCGATCGAGCGATTCCTTCGCTATTGCTGCTAACTGAAGCCGATCGATGCTGCCTCTGGATGAACAGTGAGCGTTGCTAGGGGGCATGGATGAACAGTTCCCGGTGGGGGTGGATGAACAGGACCCCGTGGTGTTGCCTCTGGATGAACAGGACCCAGATCGATCGAGCCGGTTGGGGCTGGATGAACAGGACCCCGTGGAGGGCAGGATGAACAGGACCACCCCGTGGAGGGCAGAATGAATAGTAGCCGGTGGAGGGCTGGATGAACAGTAGCCCGTGGAGGGGTGGTTGAACAGGAGCCCGTGGAGAGGGCTGGTTGAACAGTAGCCGGTGGAGTAGTGCGTGGTGGAGGCTGGATGAACAGGAGCCCATGGATGAACAGTCGCAGGTGGAGGCTGGAGGAGGTCGGCGGTGGATGAACAGTAGCCCGTGGAGGCTAGAGGGGGTCGACGGTGGAGATGAACAGTGTCCCGTGGAGTCCCGTTTTGCGGTACGCCACACCGCTCCCGATGAACAGGACCCCCGTTTCGACCGTAGCGCTCCAACACAAGTCCGTCTCCTCCGTTTTGCGGTACGCCACACCCCTCCCGATCAACAGGACCCCCGTTTCGACCGTAGGAGGTCCGTTTCCTCCGTTTTGCGGTACGCAAGACCCCTCCCGATGAACAGGATCCCGTTTCAAACATGGACGGTCGAACACAAGGCCGTTTCCTCCGTTCTGCGGTACGCCAGCCTCATTTCCATCGGCTGTTCCGTCCAAGCCCTCCCGATGAACACGACGAAGCATTCTGCTCCGACCCAGCCGGTTGGCTCCCCATGAACACGACGACGACGCTGTTTCTCCGTTCTGACCCAGCCATGTACACGAGCCCTGGCCGTACGTATGCGCGAGTAGGCATTCGAGACCCTGCCGGTATGTACGTATGTGGCCGTATTTTCTTTCTTGCACACTGGCCGCTGTACGTACGTGTACATGCTACGTGTGCGCCTCTACTACGACACGTGCGCGCCTCTACATCGACTAGTATGTACGTACACGTTCGCAACCAGAATGACAATGCTACTATGCTTCGACCAGGTGGGTCCCGACTGTCAGGCACTTCCTTGCCTGCGAAGATGTAGCTGGTGGGTCCCAGCAGTCAGGGGGGCGAATCGTTTTTTTGCCCGGACGCACTTCCTTGCGTGCGAAGATGTAGCTGGTGGGTCCCCGCAGTCAGGGGGAAACGTTTTTTTCGTGAAATACGATGGCCTGTCCGGTGGGTCACCGCTGTGAGGTGGAGGAATAATTATTTTCCGCGTAAAAAGGAGGCACTTCCTTGTTGCGGTTGTGGACCCACTGTCAGCCTCTCCATGTACAGTCCACGTCCGATGGAAGCCGTTCCTTGACCACGTTGACCACGCCGCGCCGAGAGCACCAGGGCGCTGGACGACGGCGAGGCCTAGGAAGGGGATGACGCGGAGCCGGGGAAGACGCGGCAGTGGAAGCCCGCGCGGAGAGGAGTACGAGGGTTCACTGGTTCGGCTGCGGTGTGAGGCTGCCGTCGCCGTAGGGCCTGGCCAGCGGTGGGAATAGTAGGGGCGGTGAGTTCTCCGCGGCAGCACAGCCGGCCACGGGAGGCAGGAGCATGCGGCACGACCGGCGCTGCTTTGGGCGGCTGGAGCAACAAGACCAGAGGTTGAAGTAGCACTACGGCCGTTGGATGGACATCATACGGTCACTGGAGCTAGAATCGTGCATATTGACTAAGTTGACAAAGCCCTCTATCCCCGTCTACTTAGTAGGCCCACAAGTCAGCCTTCCACTATACTGGGTCCTAGCTAGCAGGGGGAGTATTCATTTTTTGCGCGTAATAAGGACGCACTTCCTTGCGTGCGAAGATATAGCTGGTGGGTCCGAGCTGTCCGCGGCGGTAACGTTTTTTTCACGAAATACAGAGGCCCTTTCGGTGGGTCCCAGATGTCAGGTGGAGGAATCATTATTTTGCGTGTAATAAGGAGGCATTTCCTTGCGTGCGACCGTGGACCCAGCTGTCAGCCTCTCCACCTACAGTCCACTTCAGATGCATGTCGGTCGTTGACCACGTTGACCAGGCCGCGCCGGGAGCACCAGGGCGGTGGACGACGGCGAGGCCTAGGAAGGGAACGACACGGAGGCAGGGAAGACTCGGCAGTTGTTTCCCACGCGGAAGGGAGTACAACTATACGAGGGTTTACTGGTTCGTCTGCCGTTGCCGGAGAATAACAACAGGTGTGGGTGAGTAGAGGGATGGCTAGGCCAGCGATGGGAGTACGGTGGGGCGGTGAAGCCTGCGCGGCAGCACAGCAGGCCGCGGGAAGGAGGGAGCAGGCAGTCCCACCGGCGCTTGTTTGAGCGGCTGGAGCAGGAAGAGCAGAGATTGAACAAGCACGACGGCCGTTGGATGGACATCCAACAGTCACTGCTTGTGCGTCAACCTTTTTTTAGGAGAGCCTCAAATCTGTGGAAAACAGCATACAACCCATCTGCCATTATTTCTAATAATTTACAGCCATTTGCTAATTCTGAAGGTTTTTTTTGGAGCCCATATTCTATTTGTTAGCATTACAGCCCATATTGTGGCCACGGTTAAAAAATTATACGAAATGTTGCATATTTCGGTGCGGTCCGAACGGTTTTTAATCCCGAAATTTTGAGTCACATTCAAACTGATTTTAAAAATAAATTTATATCAATATAAAATCCAACAAATTGTCCACGCTTAAAAATTAATGCAATTTAAAATCTTGAAATGAAAAAAAGAAATTTGAAAGTAATTGCCAGTTTGATGTGTTTTAAAAATGTGCAGCCCATTTCTCATTACTGATAGGCCATTTTCTTGTCCAGCCGAATGAAGCTCACCTTGTCTTGAAAGATTTGCAGCCCAATAGGCCTGACAAAGTGACTTACTTGGCAAATCACAAAAAAACTGGGCTAGCCATTTTCAGAAAGAAAAAAAACTACCGGGCTGGTGTGTGGTAAACATAAAAGAGAAGGCTGTCTAGACATGCCAGAGTGCCCCGCACAGCCCAGTTGACACCCTGCTCCCATCTCAAAAACAAATTAGATAAATGCCACAACAAATATGGCGATTCATAAAAATGCCACTGCAATTTTTGCAAACTTTGGAAAACGCCACTGCAATTTGCAAACTTTGAAAAACGCCACTCCAGACTTCGAAAAATGCCACTAGGGATGGCATGAAATGGCATTTTTCAAAGTTTGGAAATTGCAATGGCATTTCTTAGAAACACCCGATTTGGAGCGGCATTTATCAAATTAACCCAAAACAAAAATAATTGGGCGAGCTGCTGGGTCCCTGATGTCAGCCGCTCGTTGTGCAACTCTCTCGTTTATTGACTACGTTGACAATGGCATGGGACCCAGATGTCAGAAATCCATTACGAGGAGCCATTTTTTTATTGGATTCAAATAAGGAGGCACTTTGCTTGCGTACTGCCATGACCTTGGCGGGTCCCTGTTGTCATCCTCTCCACGTACAATCATCTCCTGGTTGTGTACGCGTCAACTTGGTAGGCCCACAAGTCAGCCTCTAAACCCATGGAGGACAAATACAACCCATTTAAAAAAATAACAGCCCATTCCATATGTTCAAACCGAAAGTTCAACATTCAGAGCAAAGTAACAGGTCTGATCCACATAGAGAGTACTGAACTTCCACGTTGACAACCATCATAGCCAAGTTAACTATCTACTTCCACTAATACTCTAGTAGTGTACAACTACTAACTTACTCTTAGCTAACTAGACGATGCCGGCCGCCATCTGCGGTACACGCTAAACGCCGGCACTGGCGTCCTCCGCCTTGCCTCGGACTTGCCAGAGGTGCGATAGGGCGCGTTGCTCGCGCGCGTTGGCCCTTTCCATGCCGGCGTGGTCCACCGAAGCTTCGGCTTCTAAGTGGGTAACCCACTTGACGAGCTGGTAGTAAAAATCAGCATCGCGAACGCGTGCGTGCCCGACAGCCTCCAGGGCTATTTGCCAGGCGCCGGTCTCCACGTAGTCCACCCACGTGCGGGCGCTCTGCTCGCGACTCAGAGCGTCGGTGCGCTGCTGCTCCATGTCCCGCTGGTGGCGCAAATCGGCCATACGCTGCTCATCTGCCAAGCGGTCGCGCTCCAACAACTCCTGCTCCTCCGCCAGGCGGTCGCGCTCCAACAAGTCCTTGATCTCCGCATTGCCATCTAAAGACCGATAGAATGCCTCCTCCCTCCGTTTGCCTTCCGGTGAAAAACCGAACACTAGTTCCGGCGGTGACCGCCTCCGGCCATGCCTATCGCGGACGGGCGGGGGCATGGCAGACGTGGCGAGAGCGAGGATAAGTGGCGAGCAACGTCGGGCCGGTGGGGGCTTATGAGGATAGGGCGAGTTGGGTCACGGTGCCACCATAGAAGGCCGAGAAACAGTACTTATAAGCGGAAGGTAGCGCGACGGTCATCGGAATTCAATGCATAATGAAGCAGGCATGGCTTAGCATGCTAGCTTGCCGTGGAAAACTAGAGAAACTTAAATTCTGACTGTGCCGTCCCGTCCCGTCCGTGCTGGGTCGCACGCCAGCCTTACGGTCAAATGAGTGCACCCGAATCATCTCCCTCCTTGTCAATAATGATTCCACGGATTTAAAGGCCCGCAACAATTAAAGCGCATCTTTTTTCGCATCAGTTAGCTGCCTTAATTACGGCCGGCTGCATGCGGGCACTCAAAATCGCTTGCAGCCAGTATGCGGAGCAGCATGCAACGAGTCGCAGCCGAGGGCATTAATTGATGAACTTTAGCTGGGAGATAAGGCATTTGCGAACGTTTTTGCTAGCAGTTTCTTCAGATTCGCATGGCATTTTCTTCAGAGCAGCTTGTCAGTTTCTTCAGAGGTAGGCATTTCTATTCAAAAAACTGCCACTTCGGATCTTGCGTCGCAACTAAAACAGCCAGGAGCGCATTAGTAGGCTAGCTAGTGATCGATCGGTAACTTGTAAACACTGAGCGAATAGATATAAGGAACTGTTAATGCATCTCAATGATTCACAGATCATATACAAATATGTAGCTCCAAAAGCAAAGAGCAGCCACAACTAAAACCAACTAGTACGATTCCCATACATAAGATCAACATGTTAATGCATCTCAATGATTCACAGATCATATACAAATATGTAGCTCCAAAAGCAAAGATCTAGAAAAAACATATGTTCTTCCTACTAACATGGATGCTTCTCTTGGCCAACATTCAGTACAGACTGAATGACAAATTTGTTTGTGAAGTCTACAATTCCTCTTGCAAACGTAAGTGGTTTCACCAACAACTGGAACCATGGGAATGAACCACACATGATGGAGGAACATCCACTGCAATATGATTTGGTCTTCTCTTGATCACACGGCGAGACTATTTTCGGAATACAAACTTTAACTTAGGCAAAATGATGCCCATTGTATAATCAGACCAAAGCAATGAAGCACCTAGTGTTGGCCAATAAATAGTACAGTACTACTTTTCTGCAGTCCATGAAGTGACTATCCAATCTTTCTGTGTCTATTTTCAAATGGCACTGCATGCAGTGACTACACTATTCTCTTGTGCAGTTCAACCAAAATTGCGGTCACTTTGTGTGTTTGCTAAATAGCAACGGGCAGACATCTCTGTCTGCACAAATATCAAGCAGCTAGTAAACATATACCCCACCTTGTATTTTCGGTTTAAACATGTCTCTTCCGCTTAGATCTGTCATGTTTTGCACTGGACAATTTGATACAGTCATGTTTTGCACTGGACAATTTCATACTGAATTGATTTGCTTGTTCAGAGCAGAAATATAGCGCCTATTCTTCATCAGACCAAGGATATCCATGTTCGCAGTGATGGAAGAGGTGAAATCGATACAACCGAAATTGAGCATCCAGTCATTGAATCATGTCCTGCACCTCCAATGTAGGTCCACCCTACCAATAAATTCACATGCAAACCACTAGTATTACTATCTAATGACAGTACAAAAAGAGTAGCAAGATAGTAGCAAACCATGTACCTTCTTAATGAACAGCTCATAGTGCCACCAATTGGATATAAAGGTTTGGGAGAAAACATGCTCCTAATGTTGAACCAGTTGGACTTTTTGTGCAGTTCCAATAAACTCGAGCATCCCTGTTTGCATAGATATTGAAAGTGTGATTACTATAAAAGTGGCACTAGTTGAAGCATAGACTCACAAATATAAGCATTCCAATTTCTTAATGGGAAAAGGTAGCAAGACTGTTTCTAACCACCTTTTTGAAGGAATAAATAAGGCAACAGAGGCTGATGTCAGAAAGGCATATATAGTTCTTTCTGAAAGAATGATCGATTCCTAACCTTTCCTCTTCTTTTAAGCACATTTTGTGCAGTTCAACTAAAATAAAATGCCATCACCGCCTTGACAATTCAGTGACACTGTACAAAAGGAAATAACTTAACATTACATCATGATGTCAGGTATGTAGTCGACTGGTATTAGAGACAAACTTATAGACCTCCTCCGATAACATAATGAACATTAATTTTAACAAAGGTGTGACTAGCTTTACCGGGATAATTTGAGTGAACTCTACACCCTCTGTTCCTTAATATAAGAGGTTTTTGCGGTTCAGTTTAAAGTACCCAAACGTCTACTAGTATTTAGAAAAACAGGTAGTAGTTTTCTTGAGCACATATCTGGGAAAGCTTGCCACCCTTTATTTATGTCCATACGCTAATGCAACACCATTCGAAATTTCGAATACTACAAATATACACTAATCCAGTGGCTAGTGCAACAGTAGAGTAGTTATTTTATTACATGGTACAGTACAATGGTTTTACTGAACAGATTTCAATAAACTCTGGCACTGGAAGATTTCTATTAGAATTAACAATACAAAATGTAAAGGTAACACGTTTCAGCATTGGTATACTAGCTGTGCATGAGCATTAAACCAAATACAAAAGTCTGAAGGTAACTAGCATTATTAACTAATGACAGTATAAAAGAATTCCAAACCATGTACCTCCAAGGTAAATATCATTTCGAACTCGGGTGACCTTAAAAATTGCTATCCCAATCTTGATAATCGATCAAACATAAAAACTTGATCGAACGAATCAAGAGAACAGCCGGAGGAGGAGGTGCCCACTCTTAACCTTTCCTCTTGTCTTCATAATTTTTTGTGCAGTTTAACCAAAATAAAATGACATCAGCGCCTTGGCATTTTGGTGACACTGTACAAAAAAATTAACTTATCTCATGAAAGTGAGGTATGTAATCTATAAGCATTAACAGTGCAAAAATCTGAAGGTAGTAACAAGTTTCATCGTTGGTATACTGGCTGTGCAACATCATTAGAATGCCTTATATGAAAAATCTTTAATACATCCACAATCAACAGCTAACCCTGAAATAATCCAGTGACATTAAATGGCATTGCTTAAATTTATCGGTGGCACTAGACTGAGTGCGGCATTAGTTAAATGTGGCATCACTTTAGCAGTAGCATTGCTTGACTTGACTGCTGGCGTTATACTAACAGCAAAAAAGTTAGACTAAGAGCATGCGAGGCCCATTCGGACAGTGGGCGCACCAGTACGATGTACCTCCATGGACGCATAGAGTGGTGAGGGAGGTATGGTTGCCCAGAGCAACAAATATCCAGGCAGCATATGTGGATTCCGTCCCATTTTTGTTATGTTTAGCCACCTTTTTCCTATGTGAGGACAATAAACCGATCGACCTGGTCATTCTCTATTGCGTTGTCATGCCTTTCTACCCTTCTTCAACCAAGAGACACGAGACTCGTTCCTTAGCTACTGATTTTCCCCTTCTCAACCTAGATGTGGGTTTGATGCCTACTCTCTTGGACAGTACAGTCTCCCTTCCTTTCCTTATTCAACCCAGACATGGATTAGTCTGCATGAAGTAGGGTTTACTTTAATAGTGTAAATTAAGGTGTTCGTCTGCGTGACCAGCAGAGCAGAGGATAGCAAATTGGGAAGATCGATGGTGGAGTGGAAAAAGATCCACATGCAACGACATGGCAGATGGGGCAATAGAACAAGGGTATGGTTCGAAAAGAGGTAGCATACCTGAGGGTCGGCGGGAAGTGGCTTCGCTCGTGGTCATCGTCCTCCACACGCACTACGACAGCGAGCTTGGGGACGGAGGCCATCCCGCGCGGGCGCTAGGTCTGAGAGGACGGCCTTGTCGTCAGTGCGTGACCTCTCTTGCCGACGACGAGTGCGTCAACACTGCACGTCCTTTTCTTCCCCGGCGGATCTATGACCACCGGTGAGGAGGGAGAGAGAGGTCGTCTTTTTTAGATCTGGAGAGAGGGTGATAGTGTGAGAAGCAAGTGGGGAGCCATTAGCAAGAAAGCTCTCAAGCTCCAGCCTATATATCTTTTTTATACTACTAGTACTAGAGGTGTAGTGGTAGAGTAGTTTATATTTTCTCTGCAAACAGTACCAGTTATTCGTGCTTCAAAACTGAACGGCACGCCATTAAAAATAAAGTCGAGAAATAATGCGGCACCTCGGGCCAACGTGGCCAGATCACATTTTGCACGAGAAATTACACACGATGTTTCGTTGACATGTGGTCCCGTTCCAACATGTCAGTGAGACGACGGTGAGTCCTTTTGTACAATTTCCGAAAGGACGTGTAGGCCGGGGCGCCTCTTCGTGTACCGTGGCAAACTGGCAACCGTCCACTGACTCTTCGCCTTTCCCTCTCGATTTGGAACTGTTGTCGCACGCTCTTCCTCCCTCCTCCATTTGCCTTCACCCTTCCTTCTGCCATTGTTCGATCGTCTTCTCCATGGAGGGAACAAGCCAGAAACGACCCCGTTATTCTTGCCTCGATCTGAAAGATGACGTGGTGGGGGAACTCATTGATCGGTGCGACGTCATCACCTCGGCTAGCATGGCAGGTTCGTTCAAGCCCATTCTCGACTCAACTAATAACATCATTACAAGGAACCCAAGGGTCCAGGAGCGGTTTGATCTCCCTTATCTTCTTCGCTATAAGCCTGTTCGCATGGGAGCGGACGACGGAGGCCTCGCCTTGTGCAAGTTGATGTCGCTTGATAATGATACGTGTGATGTCAAGATGCCATCGCTTAAGGGTAAGTCCTGGGCTGGCACAAATGGAGATTGGGTTGTTTATATTGGGTACAATTGCGAGTGGGAACTTGTGAATGTGTACACTCGTCAGCGGATTCCACTTCCAAAAATCTCCGAGTGCCCTGAGGTTGAGCACACAGATGATCTACGTACGTTCAAATACGATCATGGTGACTCTCGTCTACTGAAGATAGCAATTTGTCGAGTTCCCAACCACTCTTGGAATTACAAGAACTATCAAGTTGTTGCTATCTTCGACAATCTTGTTGCCGTCCTTCGTGGTTCGACTGGATGGATATTACTAAAAAATCAGTTCCTATACACGGATGTGTACTGTGATGCAATTGAATACGAGGATCTTGTGTTCGCTGCCACCACTCGTGGCACTGTTTTTGCATGGGATCCTCGTAGTTTCGGTACGTTTGTCTTCCACCGTAATTATAATTGTTTCATCCACATGCATGCGGGTTAGCAAGTTTCCCTTTACTAATTAACCTTCTTCTTGTGTTTCCAAGGTCCTGTGAACATTCCACCACCTATACTTGAAAAAATTTATAAGCAAGGGGGAGATGACGATGGTGATGATCACGAGCATGAGGAGGAGCAGAACTTATATACTCAGTGGCGCCTGGCAACGAATTCCGATGGATCACCTCTTCTTGTCTGTATACAGTGCACTCAGACTGTTACTACTGAGGAAGCAGGTGTTGTCTCCCATGGTCGCCCTCTCCTGACCTATTCCAACACCCGTTGCATGGTATTCAGGACAGATACTAGTGTGCTAGCCCAAACACCTTCTCCCTGGTTCAGTATTGATAGTCTTGGAACAAACTCGCTCTTCCTTGGACCAAACTATCCAATGATGGTGAAAGGCGATCCAGCTGCTGTTGACACAACGTTACTACCATTTATGAGAAGCAACTGTATCTATACCTCGGACATTTCGGTGGTTCCCTACCCTGGTCCTGATATATGCCATTTCAGCCTGGATGATCAGTCATGCGTTGCTCTCGATATTGACAATAGCTGGCCCTTCCCAGAGCACCTATGTTTCAAAGCAAGCGTTTCCAACGCCGAGGATTGGTTGAGTTGAAGTTCATTTCATTGCTTGTTATTTGTTGTGTAATGAAAACTTTAGTATTTGCTAGAATGTTTTGTTGGAAATAATCTATAATCCAACATGTATCCTCGTTGTCGTTGTGTGTTGATGACTTGTTGTATTTAATGAATGGTACATTTCAGTTGCGAATGCATGTCATAGACTCAATTTATGAATGGTTTTCGAGTCACTTCTTGGAGTGAGTACCGTAGTAGTATAGCCAGCATCCGGTTAGTATATGAAGTTGCCACATCACATAGAGCCAACCTAATATTGGAGTATGCTAGCCCTCCACCGGCGCGCCGCTTCAAATGGCGGAGGAAGTGAGAGGTCACGTCACCTTGTGTCCAGATCTGAGATGCCACGTGTACCAGATGAATGACTCCAAGTTCGACCACCGTGATGTTAGGTGCGAGCCCAGGAACACTGTTGGAGAGACCCCCCTCATAATTTTCCTACATTGGTCATTTGATTCATAGGATAGAATGCTATAGGATTTTCCTATGTAATCATCTTTTAATTGGCAATCTAGCATCCACTCCAACTTTTGTTTCACTTCCTTTGTTCCTACGAGGAGAGTACTTGCTCTAAATGATGTGCCGCTGCAAGAGCCGCCTATATTTAGTAACCATGCTCTAAAAAGGTGGACCAGCTTTGGCTATAGTAGTATTGTACTAGGTTAGTAGGTGACCTTGCGCTTGGCTCTTCTCCTCTTCCGGAAGTCGAACAATAATGATGGTACTACAGTAGTACTTCTGGCAATCTGACACCAAATGAACTGTTGCACGTCCACCGCTTGTAAGCAAAAGTTTCTCCTCGTGTTGCGAGCCACCGCGCACGTGTTGGCGCGGGAGAAGGCGTAGTAAGCAAGCTTCTCGTCGTTCTGCGAGTTGACGGGACACATCAAAGTTATTTATTAGTACTCTTGGAGTAAACTCGCTCTTGGAGTATACTCGCTCTTCCTTGGACAAAACTATCCAATGATGGTGAAAGCTGATCCAGCTGCTGTTGACACAACGTTACTACCATTTATGAGAAGCAACTGTATCTATACGTCGGACATTTCGGTGGTTACCTACCCTGGTCGTGATATAGTAGGCCGCTTCAGCCTAGATGATCAGTCCTGCGTTGGCCTCGAGATTTACAATAGCTGGCCCTTCCCAGAGAATCACTTGTGGTTGAAAGCAAGCGTTTCCAACGCCGAGGATTGGTTGAGTTGAAGTTCATTTCATTGCTTGTTATTTGTTGTGTGATGAAAACTTTAGTATTTATAATCTATCCTCATTGTTGTTGTGGGTTGATGACCTGTTCTATGTAATAAAATGATATGCCTGTGATAAACTTACTAAATTTATGAATGGCTATCGAGTCGCTTCTCTGAGTGGGTGCTGCGACGAGGCAAAAAAATATTTTCCGAATACATAATTGTACGTGCATTGCAACAGGTTATCGGATGAGGCCAATCAACAATAGTACACTATTTGTACTAGCTTCACATGCTGCACTATCTCTACGTCTACGTACGTAATACAACAATTTTTAAACTTGAGACCAGCCACCCATCCTCACAAAGAACACTTTTTAACCTAGCACAGACTCCAGGAAATTTGGCCACAGTGTGAGGTGGGCCATATGTTAATGTGTTCGCTGTACATAACCAGCACCTCGAATCCTTGATACTACTACTATAAGTAGTACTAGGAGTAGTAGGATGGCATGGGCCAGAATAAGCATTCACAATCCAGGAGTACGGCACACACCACCAACACGACTTCCATCTGACACCATATTTTTTGGAGTCTGTGCTACAGCAATCTCTTCAACCTAGTCGTTTCTCTAACTCAGCCATCGCGCGGCGGGCGAGGTGGGGGTTTGCCGATAGTCGGTTTCCTCAACTGCGGTCCCACTTGTAAGGCCAACTCCAACGAACGACCCCAAACGGACCTCTGTTTTGCCCCGATTCTGTCCGTTTGGGTAGGGCAATGGGGTCGTGTCCGGGCCATTTCTCGGATGCGGTGGTCGTGCGCCGAACGCGCGACCGCATCCCGGCCGCGTACATTTTTCTTTGCAAACACATATCTTTTTTTCATCATTGATTTTTTGGTACATGGAAATACATCACCAAAATTTTGACTAGAAAAGCAAGACCTAAGAAAACAAGAACCACAAGAATACATTTTAGAAGATATCCAACTTCCATAACTGCTCCTGTAAGTTGGGTTAGTGCCTTCTCGATGCATTCATTGTTGATCTGCGGAGGCTCGATCTTGCGTGCTTCTTTCTTCTTCGAGTGTAAAGAAGTAGACGTGTCTAGCCTCTATTCTATCAACAAGTGCAGTAGTCTCATCTCTAACCTCTATGCTAGCTAAAAGTGCTAGAACATCTACTAAATTGTGCTCTATCAATATATCATTGTACTCTTCTTCCCAATACCAAAACTTGCATCCATTCTACACAATAAAATTTTAAGTTAGCACAACTAGTCTAATCCGAGAGCACAACTGAAGATTTGGTCGAGTTCTTCCTCCTTTTGCCGACACGTGGGACATCCAGCATGCAGGTCGTGTCATGCAAGAAAATAGAGTGGTAGGTGAAGCCACGTGATGTGCATCTTGGGTTAAACTGTAAATAGAATCTTACTACTCTTGAGTAACTCAAAAAGCGGCCACCGAAGATCTTTATTGGATTTGTTTTTCATCACCAGCACGTCGAGGTGAAAGATGTGCAGGTTCAGTGGGTCCTCTTGCGTTTTCACTGACATGTGAGACCGCATATGAGCAAACAAACGATGGGCTCCGCGCGTCTGCTGGCTGGCTGAGAAGAGAGATAAAGGAGGGCCGAGCACGGACTCCAGGAAATTTGTTCTACGTACTCCATATAGTGGAGTAACCAGCACCTCGATATAGTGGGGTGGCATGGGCCATAACTAGCCTTCATGTCTAGCAGTACGGCACACGCCACCCACACGAGTCCCATCCGACACCAATTTTCTTGGAGTCCATGCTAGCTACAGCCATCTCTTCTCCCTCCTGTTTTCTCAGCCATCGTGCGGTGGGCGGGGTGGGGGTTTGCCGATAGTCGGTTCGCTCAACTGCGGTCCCACTTGTAAGTGACAATGCAACACAGCATGCATTCCCCCTTGAGCGGCGTGCCGGACAAACCGTGTGGGGGTGCGACGCGAACACGGCAGGCTTTTCCTTTTGAACTTGTAACTTGTAAAATTTGGTTTTGCTCCATGGGGTGACCGATAGATAGAAATAACGATTTTCCCTAGAGTAATGAGAAGTTTGGTTCTGGCACGGTTCATGCATGGAGTACGTAGGAAAATTATGAAGTTGATGCGAAAGGTAAGATAATTACTAGTAGTACCATATACTACTACATGGATTTGACGGAAAGATAAAGATACATACGGATCCATCAACGACATCCTCACGCCCTAGTACACTGGGTCACCAACCGACGTGTGAGGAGCAGCGGCGTTGGCGGCAAGCTCAACGTGCTTCTAAACAATGCCGTCCAAGGTTGCCCTGCGGTCCAAGAAGGCCAGCGTCCTATCGTCCTCCTCTTGCATGTAGTAGTCCTTGTGGACGATTTGCGCGTAGACGTGGGTGATTATGTCGATGGTGTCTTGCTGCGCGGCGAGCGCGACCTCGAGGTGGACATTCTCCGGCGCGACGGCGGGCAGTCGCAGGGCCACCAGTGCGTCGAAGAGGTTGTCACCATAGAGGCTGTTGAGGGTGGCAGGCATCGCAGAGCCTGGGCGCGTGGGCTGGAGGCGTACGTCAAGGTCGTCCGCGAGCTTCTTGACGACGGTGAACTTGTCGAGGAAGCCAACGAGGACCTCGTCGAACAAGGAGACGAAGCTGTCGTCCAAGCGGCCCCTCGCCCTGGCGGCCTCAAGCACTACCTGGAGACATTCCTCAGTGTCAGGATGCAGGCCGGCGTCGTGGACCATCTGGCACAGCCGGCTGATGCTCACGCTCATCGCCTCCATGGTTCTAGCCTCTAGTCAACTGATCTTGCGATTGGAGTGATCACTCTTGCCCTTAGGTGCGTAGGTGCGTAGAATTCCGTAGATTGGACTGGTGGGAGCCTTTATATGAGAAGTGCAGACTGCGTTGAATTCACGTGCGTGTTGGCCATCTACTCCTCGCCCCTCTACTGCACCTACCTTTGGCTGTATGACAGGTTGGCCAGCCACCCGTTGGACCCATGTGTCATACACCCAAAGGCACGTGCAGTAAGTCAATGAAGTTGCGTCCCCCTCCGTGCCCGTGCATGCTTTCAATGACTTGAGACTACCAAACATCACATGCGGTGGTTAGTTCATTGCATGTAATCCCATTAAGTAGCAAAAAGACATTAAGTTACCTCGCCGATAGGAATAAAACAATACACCATGTATTTATTTACAGAGGGAGTATAGCCAGCATCCGGTTAGTATATGAAGTTGCCACATCACATAGAGCCAACCTAATATTGGAGTATGCTAGCCCTCCACCGGCGCGCCGCTTCAAATGGCGGAGGAAGTGAGAGGTCGCGTCACCTTGTGTCCAGATCTGAGATGCCATGTGTACCAGATGAATGACTCCAAGTTCGACCACCGTGATGCTAGGTGCGAGCCAAGGAACACTGTTGGAGAGACCCCGCTCATAATTTTCCTACATTGTCGACGACGAGGTGCCTATCGTGACTTCATAAATTTTCAAGATGATAGTGCCGTGCGTGTGTGCGTTCATAGGGGTGAGTGTATGCGCGTGGTTATGAGCGCTTGCATCTGTACTGTGTAAAAAAACGTAAATGCGTGTCAAAAAGAGACTAGTCAGTATACTCAATATTGTGCACCTTGGAGAGGAAAACGATAGAACTAGTACGTATTTATTTACGGTGCAGATTCACTTATTTGCTCCATATGTACTCCGTCTCGGTGTAGTCTAGTCACTTGTTGAAATCTCTAGAAGGGCAAATAATCCTTTCTGGTTTACAGGGCTATACTAGCTAGTAGTTGTACGTACTAGTACAATAGTGGGCTCACATAGCAATTTTGTCTCATGCAAGAGCCTGGCTATATGCGTGCTCCAATGTTCACAACTGCAATGTTCGGTTTGCGCTTGGCTCTTCGCCTCTTCAAGAAGACGAACAATGATGTTACGACTACTGCTTCTACAGTGTCGAATCCACTGCTGCATGTCCGTCCACCGCGAGCGGGACGGATAGCTTGTTTTAGAAGTACTACTAAGCAAAAGCATGTCCTCGTTTGCGAGCAACCGCGCGCATGGGTGAGGGAGAAGGCGTGTAGTAAAATCAAGCTTCTCCTCGTTGTACGAGTTGACGCGACACATCATAGCACTGGCCCACATGCTTGCCTCTAAACTTGGCTGAAAGACCTGCAGTGTACAATATATTTGCTGCAACCTCTAACATTTACCCACCACAAATTAAAATATATGTGGCCGTATGCATCGTTCTGATGCAGAGGCCGGGGAGTCCCCCCTTTTCGAAAAAAACAAATTAAAATATATATTCCTGTCTTGACCAGATGAGCGTGCAAACTACAATCACCAGGGTGTCAGGTAGGGCCAGAAGACTATTTTATTTTATTTTTAAAACATCGAGACGGCCACATAGCATGGAGCCGACCCCAACGATTTTAAGCTTACAGGCACGGTACACGCTATCCTAGACTACTCTACACATGAAACTGCCACACGAGCGTCCGGGCTGCGCTTGGCTCTTCGCCTCTTCGGGAAGTCGAACAATGATGGAGTACTACTGCACTGGAGGAGTACTACAGTACGCTTCTGGCCATCTGACACCGATTGAACTGCTGCATGTCCACTGCGTGCGGGAGGGAGAGCGTGTAGCGAAAGCTTCTCCTAGTCTTGCCAGCCACCACGCTCATGGGCGAGGGAGGGATGCTCCTGCCTTTGCGTGTATGACAGGTGGGCCTGACAGGTGTGTGGCCAACCTGTCATACAGCCAAAGGCAGGTGCAGTTAAAGTCCGCGAGGGAGAGGATAATCAAACTTCTCGTTGATGTACGAGTTGACGCGACACATCAAAGCACTACACTCGATATATTTCAATAATTTGCGTTTACCGATGCATTAATTACAACACATGCATGCTTGTCGTGACTCTCCTTTCGATACTTGCATGTGTTGATTTAATGCACCTTGAAGTAGTATAAAATATGTGACGGTAAAGATTTGTAATACCCTGGCCCAAGTCGAGAGATGGTTGTGCACGAGGAGGGCGAGATCATGCAGACCGAACAGGACCCGACGATGGAGCTCTCTAAGGTCTCGATGGACCTCACCGTGCTCCACTGCCCCTTGTGCCTCCGCCCCTTGAATTGTGGTTTCTCAACGAGTTGTGCTGAGCTTCTTGTGAATTGTGGTGGTTTTCAGTAATGAAAATCGGAAGGGGCAAGCCCTTCTTTGATCAAAAAAAATTAATCGTCCTTATATATTCATCAGTCTTGCTATAAGTCATAGTAGATGCTATATAGGTCTGTCGGATCTTACATCAAGATCCGTGCTTTCAGATTTTCTTTTTTCTCTCTTAAATCTCAGTCGAGTGAGACATAGCCACGCCATTAAACAGAGGCTCGGGCGCCATTAATGGAGACCTTGGGAGAGAGGTGGACGGCAGATGGAGGTCAAAGGGCTCTCCTCCCGATAAGCACGCGCAGGGGTCTGATCGCACGCCTCTCGTACTCAAATAGCTACCCTGCACGGCGCCTCCTAGCTAATAAAAAATGGGGATGCGTGGCGGCACGTAAATGGTACTAGTAAGTAGAGCGCCCACGGTTTCAATAATACTTGTGTTTCCGATGGTAACGTGACAAGACTTGATCCAAAATGACTTTGTTGATTGTTAATGTGTGCGCCTTCTCAAATCGGACTGCAAATTTACCACAGCATGTTGGTGCCATGTCATGGCACCAAGCCAAGTTTCATTATTTTCATGCGTGTTTTGGAACAGGAATTAAAAAACTAAGTTTCTCAATGTTTCCAACCCAGCCACGACGCCGAGGATTTTGAATTTCATTCCCATTTCTTGCATGGAACCTAGAAATTTACCCGAGGACACACATGTGATTTTTCAACCAACTTTGGTGCACTGGAACATGTGCTTGTATTTCAAATTTGAATTATGCACACAAAGGTGACACGTTCCCTCCCAGAACCACGAGCCTTCTTGAGAGAAGCTCCGATTTGCAAGAAGCTTATACCAAAATTTGTTCCTATTCGGCCAATTTTTTTTACCATGGCATGGTACTACCATGACATGACACCATGCCAAGTTTCATGATTTTAAAACCAAGTTTCTCAATGTTCTCGACCGAGCCACGATACCCAGATGTTTGAATTTTATTCTCATTTTTTGCATGGGACCTACTCCCTCCTTCCATCTATATAGGGCCTAATGTGTTTTTCAAGACAGCCTTTGACTATTGACAAGATTAATAGCACATGAGATGTATACTATGAAAATTATATTATTGGAAGCTCCTTTGACATACAAATTAGAAGGTATGCTTTGTGTAAGTTGCATGTCATATATTATTGCTCTAACGTTTGGTCAAAGTTAGCCTCGAAAAACGCATTAGGACCTATATAGATGGAAGGAGGGAGTAGAAATTCACCCGAGGACACAAATGTGATTTTTCAACCAACTTTGGTGCACGGGAGCATGTGCTTGTACTTCAAATTTGAATTATGCACATTAAATGACCAAAAACTCAATTAATGTGTAAATAAGGCCAAACGAAGCCGGAATAATTCCAAAATTTAACAGGGCACTCATGTAGTTATATGTTGCCTTTGTAAATAAACTCAAGGGGGACAACGTATATCGTTTCGCACTCAAAGGTGGCACGTTCCCTCTCAGAACCACGAGCCTTCTTCAGAGAAGCTTCAGTTTGCAAGAAGCTTATACCAAAATCTGTTCCTATTCGGCCAATTTTTTTACCACAACATGGTCGTACCATGACATGACATCCATGCCAAGTTTCATGATTTTTAGACGTGTTTTGGATTTACAAGAATTTTAAAACCAAGTTTCTCAATGTTCTCGGCCGAGCCACGATGCCCAGATGTTTTAATTTTATTCTCATTTCTTGCATGGGACCTAGAAATTCACCCGAGGACACAAATGTGATTTTTCAACCAACTTTGGTGCACGAGAGCATGTGCTTGTAGTTCAAATTTGACGGATGCACATTAAATGACCAGAAACTCAATTAATGTATAAAAACGACAAACGAACCCGGAATAATTCCAAAATTTAATAGGGCACTAATGTAGTTCTATGTTGCCTTTGTTAAGAAACTCAAGGGGGGCACCGTATATCGTTTCACACTCAAAGGTGGCACATTCCCTCTTAGAACCACGAGCTTCCAAATCGGCCCAATTTTTTACCACAACATGTTAGTGCCATGACATGACACCATGCCAAGTTTCATGATTTTCAGGCGACTTTTGGATTTACATGAATTTAAAATCAAAGTTTCTCAATGTTCTCGGCCGAGTCATGATGCCCAGATGTTTGAATTTCATTCTCATTTCTTCCATGGGACCTAGAAATTCAACCAAGGACACACATGTGATTTTTCAACCCACTTTGGTGCACCGGAGCATGTCCATGCAATTCATATTTAGATTATGCACATTAAAAGTCCAGAAACTCAATTAATATTTTAGTCATTTTTTGTGTTCTAAAATGCCTGCCGGCTCGCAGAAGGACGTGTTGCCGGCACACACGCGGATTCAATGAAGGCAGGCGGGGCAGTCTTAAGCTGGTTGCACGCGGCGACGAGGCGTGCTCAGCCGGGCCTGCAGCAAGTCCGGCCCTCTTGGCCGGCGCGCCTGTTCAATGCCTGCGCTATGAGAGGTCGCATCCGTGTCAGAGCAATCACTCCCTCCAGTCCTTTTTTGTTTGGGTATAACAAAATCTCGTTTTCCATTCACATTTTACAAGTAAAATTCGTGGACAAACTTTGACCCAAAGTACGATGGGGACTAGTAAACCAGAATGGAGGTAGTAGTTTTTTTAATCAAAGAAGGGTTTCCCCTTCCGATTTTCATTACTGAAAACCAGCATCTAAATCTAAACCATAGTATTTGCCCTAGAACTACCAGGTTCAACATCTCGCAACATAGACCCATACAACCTCCATCGCAAAAAAAAACCATACAACCATACGCCAAGGAGGTACGTAGTACTATGAATTCCATTTTCGCTCCATAAAAATCGTTCTAAAAACTACTTACTACTTATAACGCGCCATTGAAAATCGGAACTCTTAACCCCGCTAAAAAACGATATTTTAAACGTGGCTGCTCGATCTGTGGCAACTGGCGAGCCACCGTGCTCCAAGTCGTTCACCTGTGGTCCCGAGTCCCGACCATCAACTCCTACGGATCAAATTATCACGCGAGCTGACTATTCCTACAAAGGTGCTCCACCACGTACCCAGTACCCGCGAATGCAGCAATCGTGCACCTAGGGTTTTAGGGTTTATTTGTTAACGTCGCCTTTACGTAACACTCATGTGTGCGAGACAGCGAGAGGCCGACTGCGTGCGTGCGCCTCTTCTCTTCGTATATGTACTCCACCGTTTGTCTGGTGTCCAAAAAATTATAATAACTACTAGCAATGTGCCAATGCGTTGCCACACGATCAAAGTAGATTAATACATATTCACCGATTTGATACAAAAAAAGTCTAGTTTTGAAATACGTATATCACTAAAAATATGTTATGTTTCACTCAAAATTTATTCCTTTGGCGGTTTTGATGAGATAAGGGAGGAATGTTGTTGGTTTCAAGATTCTAGAAGTGGTATATGTCTAATTTCTACTCTTACTAGCAAGATGCCCGTGCGTTGCACAGAACATCAAGATCTTGTGGGAGAAAAGGATGAACGAGGGAAGGCCTTGTCTGCAAATGTGGTGAAGAGTGCGGGTAAATTGCCATATTTTCCTTCCTATCCGTCAGATATAAATCGGACGACCTACATTGCAGGATGGCAGGCCCACCATCATCACCAACTCTATTTTTTATCCCTACTCTTATAAAAAGCATTGTCGGTGATGATCGTGTGCCTGCCATCCTGCAATATAGGCCGTCCGATCTATATCTGACGGATAGGAAGGAAACTATGGCCATTTTGCAAAAAGATACCCACACCCCTCTCCACATTTTCAAATAAGGCCTTCCCTCGTTCATCATTTTCCCCCACAAGATAAACTACTCATACAAATGCATCTTGATGTTCCATGCAACGCATGGGCATCTTGCTAGTTGTTGCAAAAAGCCCATGTGTGTGTGTGAGAGAGAGAGGGAGAGTGGAGGAGGACGGAGTGCATGTGTGACAAAGACACAAGGAGTGTGTGTGCGATAGGTATCAGCTTCAAATGAGGCGATAGTGTGTGTGTGCATGATCGAGAGGGCGTGTCTCAAGAAGGGAAGAAAAATCTACATAGATACAAGGAGTGGGAGAGAGACATGTATGCGATGGTGGAAGCACGAGTGTGCGGGTGTATAAACCTATCTAGAGGCTAGCTAGTCGATAAATGTTTGTGAGAGAAATACGAGTCGGGGTGCGAAAGCGAGAGTTTTGTGTGTGTGAGAGAGAGACGGTAGTCGGGAAGGGGAGTGGAAGCAGGAGTTGTGTGTGTGTGTCTGTGAGAGAGAGAGAGAGAGAGGAGACGGTAGTCGGGGTTGTCTGGTCGGTAAACAAATGAATAATATCAGTCTGGGATGGAGACGAAAAGGAGACCGCAACAAATGTTGTGTCTACAGGAGAGAGATAGAGAGTAATTTTAGTGGTATGAGTCATATGTAGGGACATATAGGGTGTGTGAGAGAATCCCATAGAGAGAAAGACAAAGTGAAAGACGAGTGGAGACTCTGTGTGTGGCGGTGAAAAAGAAAGCTTAGGTACCGAGTGATACCAGAGAACAGTAGAGACGTGAGAAATAATGAAAACCGTGTAATGTATAATGATAGGGAGAGTGTGACACTTCTCAAGGGAGACGTCGAGAGACCATGTTTGCGAGGATATGAGAAACATGAAGTGAGCATGCGGGTGAGCTGGAGAAAAGAGAGTGATAGCTACCTGAAGGAGCATGCATGCGAGAGAGATGGGCGTGAAAGGAGTGAACAAAAAAGGGATTCAAATATTTGAATTCGAGATGATGATACATGTAATCCATACTCGAACCAAAATTGATCTATCAAACATGCATACTCATATGAATTCACGCACATCTATGTTATTTAATATGTAGATATTACTGATCCATACATTTTAGTAGAACATAATTTGGTTAAATTTTTTCGAATTCAACCTTAAGATTTCGAGATCATTGTATTTGTAAATCATATTATACATATAAAGGAGCAGAATTCTTTGTTGTGCTTTTGAAAGTATATATAAAAAAATGATGTATATAGAATGTAATTCCAATTGAAAATGGATCCCGCCCGAAAAAAATAGAATACAAACGGGATTCGAATTGAGTTGGCACGGTAAACGTGCAGTCCGCAAAATTTGAACGAAGCGGGGAAAGTCGCAGTAACTGCCCGAAACCAAAATCTGTGAGATGGAAATCACAAATCCCTATCCCTGCCACGCAAAGCCTATCTGCTGGATTTCTATAGGTTTCGATAGGGGTAGGTTTGTAATTTCACCCAAACGTGACGTAACTGCCTCTCACCCGGATTCATACACGGTGGGCGCCAAAACACAGTGTGTCCTCGGCCGAAATCGACTCCCTCCCCGATTCATATTCATACACGGTGGGCGCCAAAAACAAACTCTCGTCGGCAAATATTCGGTGTATGCTAGATTACCGTCCTATCCCCAACCGACTAATGTTGCTGTGATGTAGTAGAAATTTGAAACGGGGGCTAAGTTTGTAAATTTCCTCGCATTTGAGACAAGCGCGCCCTGAATACATGGTTCCCCCCTTCCTCTCTACCTCCCTTTTCCCCATTCGTACTCCGTGGGCGCCAAAACACCCTCTCCACCCCACCCTCCTCCGTCCGCCGCCGTCCGCCACCCCATCCACCGTCGTCCTCCTCCACCATGCCGGAGCTGATACCCCAACGCCGCCGTCCATTACAAGAGATCGACCTCTCTCATCCACGGCTTCGGACCGGGATCCTTGCATCCCGTCCTCTCGCTTCATCCCCGCCGTCGTCCACCTTGCCGGCGCCGCTCCTACGACCGTCTCGTCCATCGCGCCCCGCCGCCACCATCTACCCTCCTAGATCTACTTCCACGCCGCCGACAGCCATCGCTACCGCAGCACCGTCAAATTCTCAGCAGATGCGTACACGGCGCAGCACCAGAGGCGGTACTCTTTCGTATCTGCTCAACTTATTTATCGCAGCAAGAAAATAGATCGCCACTGCTTTACTCTGATTTCTTGTCTTGGTTGCGAAGTTGCCTTTGTCCGGTTTGCACCTTCAGATCCGCCATGGCACGCTCAACACTATACTCCCAATGCTTATGGTTTTCCCCTTTTATATTCCACACTAGTTAAATCACAGTAGACTAAATTTCAAAATTGGGTCAGTCGATTTTTCAGAGCTCGCCGGAGTTCGCCGGTGCGATCGAAGGGGCTCGGGTGGTTGTGGGGCCTCGCCGAACGAAGAAAACTCGACGCGGGTGGGGGTTGGGGCGGGGGTGGGGGTGGGGGTGGCGGAGGAACACGTGCGGTGGGGGCCGGTGGTCCGGCCGGCGGCCCGTGCGGTGTTCTGTATGGGAAGAATCAGAGACGAGGAAGAAGAAGGGTTAGGCGATGTAGGATCTTCATCCAACCGCCTGAAATGGTCCAGAGACAGCTGGGAGTTGCATTCTTAATGCGCTCTGGTTCATCATGTGTGGGCACTGCGCAACCAACATTTTATTATCCAAAATCTACTTGCTCTTCTTTACCATGTTCCTCTTCCGTTCTTCTTTAATATGTACTCTCTCCGTTCCTAAATACAAGTCTTTGTATAGATTCCACCATGGACTACATATGGAGCAAAATGAGTGAATCTACACTCTAAAATGTATCTGGATACATCTGTATGTGATCCATAGTGGAAATCTCTACCAAGACATATATTTTGGAACGGAGGGAGTATGATAGTAGTACAGTATGTTCCTTGTACTGAAGATGAGCAGGGACATTTGCAATGTAGAGGTCTATACGGTCGGTTGTGATGGACACTTTGAGCCTCTTTGATTTGTAGGATCTTGTAAACATAGGAATAGGATTTGTAGTGGCCTGCCAACTTGAATCCTATAGGAATAGCAAGGAAATGCGGGGAGCTGTGTCGCCTTTGAGAGTTACACTGATATTAACAGTACCGCACCTTCACTTGAAGAGAGCTGGTATCCGAAGCCTTTCTAGCCGTACCGGCAATACTAGCACATATATTCCAGCAAGTTCCACTTTGCTGATTTTACTCTGATGCTTAAGGTTTTCCCGTTATATCTACACTATGATCTGTGTAGCTGCTTTGTGTCGCACTAGCAGCAGTCCACTCTTGAAGCTAAACACTGCAATGACTTACAAAATTGGCACCAAGGCATTGAGTGCCATTCTGGATGCAATGAAACTCATACGCTCCCCACCTATTGATTCTTGTTCAGAATATGATCCTAATGACTATTCTAACCTCGAGGAGTAAAAGGCAGATGGCCTGTCCTGTTCACCCATCAAGGTGCCTGTTCTAATTTGGCAATGTTTTATTCATTGCAGGTATCTTGCATATGTTGTCTTGCATTTATTCTACTTTGTTGCACCGCCATCTGCTTAGTTTACTCATCATATATGTCGAGATGCCATGCCCATCCATTATCAATACATATTCCATCTGTCATCATACCATGTTTTTCCACTCAAATGTTGTTCTTGTGCATCAGACATCAAAAAGGAAGAGGGTGATTGCCGAACCTGAAGGAGCACCAGCAAAGTCCTTGAAAAACGTGGTGGTGCCGGAGAAATCAGACAGCACCCCACTTATATTGGCTGTACAACCAATGACACAAAACGTAGGACCGACTCCAGCAGACTGTACCCATACTTCACTGGCCACACCACTAGCCCCACCACACAGGACCTGCACTCCAGCAAAAGGTATACCGATTTCATTTGCCATAGCACCAGCTGTACCACAGAAAAATCCCACTCCAGCAAAAAGTACAGCAAGTCCACCGGCCGAAGACCTATCCCAACTGCAGAGACGGCCAATTCCTGCAGATTGGAACCCCATTCCATTTATTACCAGTTTAAAAGACAATGCTTTCAATGTTGTTAGGGACTACGTGCATATATTCCCATCATGGGAAGATTATTGTGAAGACAAAGACCATTTTCACATCTTCCTGTCCAACTTACGTGTAAGTGCTATCATTCATGGTTATTATTTTCCTATTTTCTGCTGATTGAACATATCAATGATTTACATTACATTGTTGTAACTAGGCGAGGGTCAATCTGGATAGTCATGACGAGCAAAGCTTGCTTGTGCTTTTCAAGGAAGCATTGCAGCAGTATCGGTGTTACTTGAGGAAATCACACTTTGATGGCAAGTCTATAAACGAATTTCCGGTGAAGTCTCCTATGCTAAATTTAGAAGACATTGAATGGAAAACCCTTGTTATGCACTGGTCTCGTTCCCAGGATGAGGTACTGTCTATGAAATCACATGACAATTTGAACTTCTACTTTTCCGCATGTGCCTTACAGATCTTTTTTTGCAGGAAATCTGCTCGAAGAATAATTCCGGTTTGACAAGAACGACAGGATATCGCAAATATGCTGCCCGCTGCTTTGCTCTTGTTAGTACCTGTTGTCCTGTATCACTGTACTTGCATACATACCTGGTTCATTATGTGACATCAGTATGCATGATAGCTTGCTTATCAATTGTTCGCTCCAAATTATCTGATCTGTATGAATGGTTACATTAGTGTAGAATATATCCAATGCCAATGTTTTTTAGCTCTGCATTGTTCTTGTAAGTACATGTTGTCCTTTATCAGTGTACTTATAATCACAGGTAGTTGTTCATGTATAATCACTCTGCAGCTTATTTTCCTTTGCCCTCCATTTTCTACACATCAGATCTATATTTACTCTTACCATAAGGTTGGTACTGAAGAAGTTTAGCTGTGCATTGCTCTTGGCTGTACCTTTTGCCTGTATCGCTGCACTTACATTTATAGCTACTTGGTTATGTAGCATCAATCTTCATCTTATCTTAAATATTCTCCATTTTTTCGTATATTATCACATCTATATTTACTCTTAACAAAATGTAGAATAAAGGCAATGCTTTTGAAGAAGATTCTGTGGTAAACTTCTTGAATTGCCCCCCATCAGCATGAACAAGGCCTTTATAGAGCCTGTCTTCACCAATAATGTAAGTTTGTCCATCTCAAGCCTTCAAACTTTGTTGTATATATTTGGTTAGGCATGACTGCAACAGTTGTTTATTTTTGGTGTTTGCATCAAATTGCTTGTTTAAAGTTTATTATGTAGTTCATAAACAAAAGTTTGTCCTTTCTCAATTTAAGTTTTCAGTTGTACAACCAAGTTCCTTCTTCATACCATGTAAATTAAACTATACAGAGCAAGTGATCTTCTTTTGCACTGCATGTATGCTTCTGTTCTTCATCCGTAATCCAGTGGTGTGGTGAACCTATGTCATATTCTGCAATGTCTTAACTATGAACAATGTCATATCATTCTACTATTATTTAAACCGTCTCTTTATTTGCCAATCTGAAATGGTATAAATTGACAGCACACTAACCATTGATACTTATGAGTTCTTGATCTGTAATCCAGTGGTGTCGTGAAGCTGCCAACTCCTTCACAATGTCATTTCCTGCCATGTCTTGACCTGAACAATACCATATTGTGTTAATGCAATTTTAAACTGTGTCACTTTATTCGTCAGTAAGAAATGTGATGAATTGTCAGCACTGATACTTTTATGTGCAAAACCTGTCATCTGTCTGCTTGTTTATCTTTTAGAGTGAGGAAGATATAAGTGTTGAACATGCGCAGTCTCATCATCTTGCTCAGCTGCTTGCGCTGCAGCTCCCCAGCAGGGCTAACCCTTCTTGAACTCTATTGAAGTGCTGTCGGTTTTGTATATTATTTTATCGGCGTGTTTATTTGCACTGGTGGCGATCTTTGATGCCCAGTGTATGTAATCTGTTGTCTGCTTGTGCTTTATTATCATAGTGGCGAACTTTGATGCCCAGTGGATGTAATATGCTGTAATTCTTTATTGTATAGTCTAAGGTTTTTCTTATTCACGATGCTGCAATTATTTTACTGTATATATATCATGTCTTTGCAGTAAACCGGCCAAACCGTAAAATTACGGTACATAATCGGGCCGTCATGCAAACACGATGTAGGTTGGGCCTGAAACGTGCCGAACAGCTCACGGGCCGGCAGCAGCCCGAAATGAACCCCGACCCATGATTGTGCGAATCAAATCACGGGCTTTTAACAGGCCAAAATTGTCTCGGTCCTTGTTTGGCCCAATCAGATATCGGCTGCGAGCAGGCCGGATGCAAACCGGGCCGTAGTTAGGCCCAACTATATGACGGGCGTTTAACAGGCCGAAATTAATATAGGGCCGAAATGTTAAACGGGCCCTTAACAGGCCAAAACTAATATCAGGCCGAATTACTAAGTGGGCCTTTAGCAACTGGGGCCAAAAGCATAGTGTCTAGTTGACGGGCCGAATCTGATATGGGCCATAATTGAGCCCAAAGCCTCTTAAAGGGCCGGACCTGATCTGGGACGTAACTTGGCCCAGAACATGGTAGGCTTTTAACGGGCCGGATCTCATATGGGCCACTATTAGGACCGGAGCGTGGCAAGCCATTAATGGACCGGATCAAATATGGGCCGGCATTTGGCCCAAAACATGGCAGCCAGTTAATGGGCCGGCCTACTAGGGTCCTCAAAATCTTGTGGGCCTATAGCTGGGCCGGCCCATTAATGTCGGCGAAATCTCGTGGGCCTTTAGCTAGGCCGGCCCATTATGATCCGCAAAAATCTTGTGGGCCTTTACCTGGGCCGGCCCATTATGGCACACAAAAATCTTGTGGGCCTTTACCTGGGCCGGCCCATTATGGCCCGCAAAATCTTGTGGGCCTTTAGCTGGGCCAACCCATTATGGTCCGCAAAATCTCGTGGGCCTTTAGCTGGGCCGGCCCATTATGGTCCGCAAAATCTTGTGGGCCTTCAGTTGGCCCGGCCCATTTAAACTTGATGGGCTGGTCCACGTGTCAACATATCATAGGCGCGTCTCGCCCATTGGATGAGTGACACCTATGCCAACGCAGACCTGACACGTGTCTCCTCCAGCCAATGATGATTTTACACGTGGAAAATCCCCATTGGTCGGGGCTGTTAACGGGGTATCGGATCCAAAACCCGACCCGATAGCTTAACGGCGTTCCGTTACGATGGATGCCACGTGTCGGTCACCCTTGACGAAAGCACTTCTGTGACGCGCGATTTATCGTTATGGAAGTGGACACTTCCGTGATGATAATTTTGGTAATGTCATGGAACACTTCTACGACAGCACAGGTATGACTATCTTGATTCTGTCATAAACTTGTCATGGATGTACATGCATGACAAAAAACGCGACCTACTGTGACAAACACGTATCATCACGGAAGTGTATTTTTTTTGTAGTGCCATCCGCCGGTCCTGCCGTTGCCACTGCCTCTTCGTCAACCTCTCTCTGCGCCACCAACGCGGCGCTGACCACTTGATTCGTCGCCGCCAGATACAGCAGCAATGGCTCTTGTGGTTTAGGCGCCACCAGTACTGGTGTAGAGGAGAGGTATTTCTTCAGATCCTGCAGTGCTGCTTCGGCCTCCGGGGTCCACTCCATTGGGCCGGCTTTTTCAAAATCTTGAAAAGGGGAAGGGCGCGCTTGGCAGACTTTGAGATGAATCGTCTCATGGCGGCAACGCAGCCAGTGAGCCGACGCACATCCTTGATCCACTTGGGCGCCTCAATCTGCTCGATAGCCTTGATCTTGTCTGGGTTCGCCTCGATCCCACGCTGTGACACAAAGAACCCGAGAAGTTTGCCAGACGGAACTCCGAAGACACACTTCTCAGGGTTCAACTTGAGGTTGATCTTGCACAAATTTGCAAACGTCTCCTCCAGATCTTGCACAAGTGTTGCCCTGTCCTTGGTCTTGACCACTATGTCATCCATATATGCTTCCATATTTCTATGTAGCTGGGGCTCAAAACCAATTTGGACTGCTCTTGCAAACGTTGAGCCAGCACTCTTCAACCCGAAAGGCATCCGTAAAAAGCAATACGTACCACATGGGGTGATGAATGATGTCTTTTCTTCGTCCTCTCTTGTCATGAAGATCTGATGGTACCCTGAGTAGGCGTCAAGGAAGGACAACAGATCACACCCGGCCGTGGAGTCAACAATCTGGTCGATGGGCAGCAACAGGAAATGGTCCTTGGGACAAGCCTTATTAATATCTGTGTAGTCAATACATAGCCTCCACTTCCCGTTTGCCTTGCGTACCATAACCGGATTGGCCAACCACGTCGGATAGAGCACTCTCACCAAGCCTGCCGCTTCTAACTTCCTGATCTCCTCTGTGATGAACTCTTGCCTTTCCAAAGCCTGCTTCATGACCTTCTGCTTGACGGGCCGCGCGTGAGGACAGACAGCAAGGTGGTGCTCAATCACCTCCCTGGGAACACCGGGGATGTCAGATGCTCGCCATGCAAACACATCGACATTCGCCCACAGGAAGGTGATGAGCGCGCCTTCCTATTTGCTGTCGAGGGTGGAGCTTATGGTGAAATCCCCTCCCGTGCCATCCTCCTTGACGGACACCTTCTTGGTCTCTGGCGGTGCAGCTTTGGATTTATTGCTCTTGCCGGTGGAGCTCTCTGGCACGTCCTGGATGGTAGCGCAACACTCCGAAGAGGTGTGCCGGAGTGGGTGCGGGAGGTCCTGCCGGTCTTCTTCTTCCCTCTCGGGGCTTCAGCGGCAGGAGCAAGTGCCTTGGCGGCAGCTGCTGCAACTGCTTCCCGGTAGAGTAGGTCGGCGCAGATTAGCGCGTCCTTCTTGTCGCAGGGCACGGTGATGATGGTCATCGGCCTAGGCATCTTCAGCGTGTTGTAGGCGTAATGCGACGCCGCCATGAACTTGGCTAGTGCCGGGCGGCCGAGGATCCCATTGTAGGGCAAGGGGATCTCGGCTACATCAAAGACCATCCTCTCCGTCCTGTAGTTCAACTCACCTCCAAACGTCACAGGCAACGTGACCTTCCCCTTCGGCAGGTTCCTTCCTGGGTTGACCCCTTGAAACGTGCCCGTCTCCTCGAGGTCTCCGTCAGGAATTTGCAGCCTTTTGATCATAACGGGTGAGATCAAGTTTAGACCGGCCCCGCCGTCAACCAGCATCTTTTTCACCTTGAGGTTGTGTACCGTTGGTGAAACCAACAACGGCAAACACCCGACCGCGGTTGTGCGATCAGGGTGATCCTCGGCATCACAAATGATGGGCGTGCTGGACCACTTCAGCGGCTTCTGAGCGTCGAACGATGGCTCCGCTGCTGTGATCTCATGCGCCCACTGCTTGAGCTGGCGGTGTGAAGTGTGCAGCGAGGCACCACCATCGACGCACATGGCCTCCGTAGTGCTCTGAAACTCTTGCTCGCCGGACTCGTCGTCCTCGTCATGATCATCATCTTCCTGCTTCTTGTCACGGCCCCGAGCGAGCCTCTCTTGCTGGTTATCCCTGCCGCGGTGGCCTCCTTGGCCGCCACGCTCCTTGTCGGATCCTTCGGCACCATCCTGACCCTTCTCCTTGTCCCACCTCTCATACTCGGCCTTTTGCTTTTCGGCAAGCATCTCGACCTGTCAGCAGTTCTGGAGGTCGTGGCCCTTGGTGCGGTGGATCTTGCAATACTGCTTGTCGGATCCTCCTGGCCTGTCGGCAGCTGCCAAGGCCCGGCAGGCGGCGCACCCGGCAATCTCCTTGTCGAGGTCGTCTGCCTTGGCCTTCTTGGCAGCGCCGGTGTTGTCGGATCCCTCGACGGCAAGCACGGCCTTGCCCTTGCGTTTCCTGTTGCGATGCCGACCCTTCTTCGTCGGGGTGGCGGTGTCTTCATCAGTAGAGTCGGTTTTTGCGCCGGCGTCCTTGCCGGTGTACTTCCTTCCCTCTTCAGCCCGGGCGCATCTATCGGCCAGAACATAAAGTTCGGCCACATCTTTAACTTTGTTCATCGCCATCTCTTTACACATCTTGCGATTGCGCACATTCTAATGGAACGCGCTAATCACGGAGGCGGGATGAACATATGGGATGTTGTACTGCACCCGGCTGAACCTCTGTATGTACTTGCGCAGGGTTTCCCCTTCCTTCTAGGGAATGGTATGCAAATCACTGGCCTGGCCATGAGCTTGGTGGCCTCCAGTGAAGGCAGCAATGAACTCATGGCACAGATTCGACCAAGAAGAAATGGAATCCGCCGGCAAGTGCATCAACCAAGACATGACGTTGGGTTTCAGTGCCAACGGGAAGTAATTGGCAAGCACCTTGTCGTCGCGAGATCCAGCAGCTTGCATCGCGATGGTGTAGATGCTGAGGAACTCTGACGGATGGGTCTTGCCGTTGTACTTCTCACCGACGTCGGGCTTGAACGTGCGATGGGACGGCCACTGGAACTGCCGCAGCTCACGGGTAAAGGCTGGGCAACCCACCTCGTAAGGTAGGCCGTCGGAGCTTGTTGGTGTTGGGTGGTCCATAGCGGGCCCCGCCCGCTTATCTGACTGGTGGCGTGTGTCGCACTGACGCTCGATGGTGGTTCGAGCATCTTCATGGGCTCGCTCCCGAAGAACTTGGCGCTGATCGCGGTGGGTCCGTGGGTCGGACGACGCTATGGAAATGTTATCACAAGCGTCATCACGACGGACTGGCACCCGCGGCAACTGGCGCGGGGGAGGAGAGTGCACCGTGGCTGTAGCTCCTCCGGTCCTTCCACCGCTGGCATGTGGTGGCTCGACGGAGCGCCGGCCCGAGGGCTCAGCCGGTCGCGGTTCATCTTTGTTGGCGACAGCGACGAGGCTCCGGATGGTGGCTCTCCATTCGTCGAGCTTTTCCGCGGCAGGAGGGAAGTCAAGGAGCAGCTGCACGCGCGCCAAAGCTTCTGCTGGCGTGGGTGGCAGCGAAAGCTGTGTGGACCGTGATGCGCTCCGACTTCTAACCACGTTAGAAGGAGCTCTATCACGGCCCGGCGGCTGCGCGCCATTTTCGCCAGCACTTTGGCGGCCATGCTGACCTCCTCCGTCCCACGAGTGATGCACAGGAATCTTCCCACGGCGGCGTCCGGGGTCAGCAGCATGGTGGCGCTGCTCGTCGCGCACACGCTGGGAAGAGCGCGCCGTGGGCGCCGGTGTAGGCCTCTTGGAGGTTGCTGCGCCGCCCGTAGGTGGCACAACGATACCCCTGGAGGGCCCCGTGCCGCCTGCGGGGGGGGCAGCCCCGTCTTTGGATTTGGCGGTGTGTGGCCCGTCGTCTGGCGCACGAACGACACCGCTCGCCAGGCTCTGACTGCCAGAGCGATGTTGGTGCTTGCGGGCCGCGGCTCGGGTTCTGTCCGCGACTGGCCCGCTGCTCGCCTGCATTGGCACGGGCCGTTCGGCTCCCGACGAGCTGATCGCCGTGATCGCCTTCTTCTTGGGAGCCATGGCGATGACGAACTGCTAGGCTAACTGCTAGACCAGATTCTCACAACTGCGCCCCCCTACCTGGCGCGCCAAAGATGTCGGTGGGAACGACACCTATGGAATCACTGGGATCCCTTCTACGGTTGGCGGGCGCGAGGTTGTGCAAAGAGCGGGTCTGACAGGAAGCACACGGATCGTTTACCCAGGTTCGGGCCGCGAAGATGCGTAATACCCTAGTCCTGCTTTGGTGGATGTATTTGAGTGTTCTTGTGTTCTTGAGCTAGCTACGGGGTGCAACTTGCCCAAAAGATCTGAATCCTCCTCCTGGTCGCCTCGGGCCTCCTTTTATAGGCAAAAGGGGTTGCCACAGTGGCACACAGGAGGTGGAAAGCTCTACAGTCGATATGCCTATCCTCTGGGACCGTCGGACAAACGCATTTAATGTGCTGCTGACGTGCCCCCCTGCTTTATCGGGAACGGCAAGGAAGCACGTCCCAGCTGTCGCCGCCCCGCCTGGTTTCGACACGCGTCCGAGCTGACGAGGTGTCGTGGCGCCACGTTGGCTGGCTGCTGGGCTGGCGCGGTGGTGGAGCCTTCACGAAGACCTGCATGCCACCACACAGGTGCTTGCTGAGTCGGTTGTGGAGGCCGCTCGTCACCACGTAGGTTCCTGCTTAGCTGGTCGAGCTGGCAGCTGCATGGGGATGGCGGTGGAGTCATAGCAGACGCGGGCCCTGCTGCCATCCTGTAAGTGTCTCGGGCAAGGGCCTTGCTAGGGCTCTGGCAAGGGTCTTGCCGTGGCTCCATGGTCTTCCCCGGCAAGCATCTTGTCGGGGGTCTCGTGGATTCCCTCGGCTAGGATCACACCGAGGATCGCCGTCTTCTGGTCCTCATCTGATTTCATCTGTTTATGATCTTGACGAAGATCTGCATGCCACCACAGAGGCGCCTCCGGAGCCTTGGTTCTAATGTGGATAGTTGGTGGTGTTGGAACCCGTGGGCTCAAGGGTGGCTTGCTCTGTTGGCGTCGGGCAAGTTGCCCCGGCAAGGGTCTTGCCGGGGCTGCGGAGGCTGCCTCGGCAAGGGTCTTGCCGAGGGAGTCCGCCTCGCCCTCTTGCTCTTCTGCATTCTCTGGTCTTGGTGTAGCCTCTGGTCGCCTTGTGCCTTTGTTTTCCCTCCGGCTTCCCTACTTTGCCCCGCTTAGTGTGGCCGTGGGCGCGGCTCCGACTGCCCGTGCACAAGTAAAGGGGTAAAAAAGGAGTGCCCCTACTTTTGTACACCGACACGTTTTCCCTTCGGTCACCGGGATCGAGCACCGTAAGATCGAACCCATCACAAAGCACCTCTTCCCATGGCAAGAAAAATCGATCTAGTCGGCCTAACTAAACCAAAGATTCGAAAAAGAAATACGAGGCTATAAGTAATCTTGCATATAAGAGATCAAAAGACTCAAATAACTTTCATGGATAAAAACATAGATCCACCACTGCAGGATGCTGCTAACGCGACACTACGATGAGAGACCCTTCGACGAAACTGTGTGCGATGCCATAATCGCAAACGGTGGTGTAAAAAACCATCAAAAAAGGTGCAAAACGTTTGCGATGGCGGAGCCATCAAACACGGTTCAGATTTTAGTTGTGTGTGCGATGCAGGGCATACGGTCGATCCAGACGAACTGTTTACGATTAGACAGAACAACAGAAACGGGCAGCCATATCAATACGTGTGCGATATACGGCATACGGTTCGCTCCGATGAACTGTTTGCTATTAGGGAAAGCAACAGAAACGGTCAGCCAGATCAAGGGGTGTGTGATATACGGCATACGGTTCAGTCGAATGAACTATTTTCGATTAGGGAAGAGGACATAAACGGTTCAACTTAACAAGATGTGTGTGATACGCGGAAAAAAGGCCCGGAGGTTAATTCGAGAACAAGTACACAGAGGTTAATTTGACATACATGACTTATGAGTTTCACAAAAATCATATCACTTTTTTTGGAAAACATTTAATTGTGTTGAATGTATATAATTTTCCGTCCTATTAGTTGAATTAACCTCGAGGTCCATGTTTTGAAAACATGTCGTAAAGTAACGGGATAGACCTTCATTCAAGCCAATCAACATGTGTTCAAAAAACAAAAATTATCAAAAAGTAACGAGATAGACCTTCTTCAAGCCAATCAACATGTGTACAAAAAACAAAAAATGTAAAAAATTACAAAACAAGGACCTCGAGGTTAATTCAACTAATATGATGGAGCACTATATACATTCAACACAATTAAATGTTTACAATGACCCATCACGCCAGTTAATTTAACATCGAGCCCACTTCCCATCTGGTCACCCATCTGATGACTACTCCAGCCTCAACACACTTAACTTGGGAGTTCTGTTAGATGAGCTATCGGTAGGGAAGCTGGTCCTTGCTGCTATAGGTTCCCTCTTTGCATCCTTTATTGGGCACCTGGATGACCGACTGTTGCCGCCCAATGGTCAATGCCACGTCCCCCGCATGGCAGTTTTTGCAGCGGGTAACTGCATCGTCGCGCCGCGCCCGGCGCAACCACATGCACACAAACATGCGTGATCGTGCGCCGGCCCCAAACTCTGGCAGCACAACTTATAAATTGACGGATGGAGTACTAGTTATAGTGATGCATATAATTAAGCAAAGGGATCGCACATGTCTGTATTGACTAGAACGAGAATGCAATAGCACAATAAGAATTAAGGCCACGATGATGCGATCGCAGTGGTGGTTACAGGAGGCAAGAAGAAAGATGCATCCATCAATGTACGACCTCCTCCTCCTCAACTCAGTGCGCCGGGCCACCGTCCGGCGGCTAAGGAGTGGCGGCTTTTGTGGCGAGGTCAAGGTGCTTCTTAGCTAAGGCATCCAAGGCTTCAAGCCGGTTGAAGAAGGCCAACATCGTAGCGTCCTCACTGGCCTTATAGATACCTATGTATATGATTCGCTTGTACACATGGATGTGTAGGTCGACGGTTTCTTGCAGGGCCAGGCGCCTCGCGGCGAGCGCGACCTCCAGGTGGACATTCTTCGTGGCGTCGGTGGGCAGTCGCAGAGCCACCAGTGCTTGAAAGAGGTTCTGACCATGGAAGACGATTAGGGTGGCAGGCAATGAGGAGCCCGGGCGCGTGGGCTGGAGGAGTACGGCGATATCGTCCGCGAGCTTCTTGACGATGGTGAACCTGTTGGTCGTGCGAACGATCATCTGGTCGTACTGAGAGTCGTAGCTGGCGTCGACGGCGGCCATCCACCAGCCGTTCGCCAACACCGTGTGGAGACGATCCACAGTGCCATGCCGCAGGCCGGCGTCGTGGACCATCCACTACTAGGGAAAATTTTATAGGCAGACGCTTACTGGTAGCGGCTACTACTAAGTTGATAGTAGTAGCGCGGGTTTTTACCCCTCGCTACTACTAAGTGATTTCCACCGTGCCTCCTGGGACCAGCCGTAGTAGTATCGCGGGTTATAAACCCACGCTACTACTAAGTTGATAGTAGCAGCGTGGGTTATAAACCCACGCTACCTGCATCTGCTCCCACCCCACCAACCATCCCATGCCATGTCTCAAAAAAATACTCAACGCCCGATCTAGATCCCCAATCCCGTCTCCGCTCCCACCTCCTCTCCTCCTCGCCCAAGTCCCAACCCACTCGCCGCCGGCCTCCCTTCCACCTCCTCTCCTGTCCCAACCCACTCGCCACCGGCGAGCACTAGCAAGAGAGTCCACCACCACGCCGTCTGCTGTAGGTGGGCTTCGCTGCCATGAGCCATCGGATGATGAGTCCGGTGAAGGTGGAGGGCCGCCCCTGCCCGTCCCCGGCGGCCGGCGGCGGTGGGGCGCCGAGGCCGATGGACGGGCTGGGCGACACCGGGCCCACGCCGTTCCTCGCCAAGACCTACGACATGGTCGATGACCCCGCCATGGACGCCGTCATCTCCTGGAGCGCCACCAACAGAAGCTCGTCTGGACCCCCACCTCTTCGGCACCGTGCTATTGCCGAGGTACTTCAAGCACAACAACTTCTTGAGCTTCGTCCGCCAGCTCAACACCTATATGTAAGTTGGACCTCCTGCTGCTTTGCTTTGGGCCATTTATGCCTAACAAATTGACTGATTTATGCCAATTGCTAGTAAACTACAAGGACTAGGAATGAGTAGAGCTTGGGATTACGCAGACTACTTGAGTATCTGCTCACCCTAGGATTAGCTAAAATTTTGATATATCCAATTTTGCCTCATGTTAACAGTCCCGGCGGCGGTTGTCAGCTGTAGTTCAGAAGGTGTGGCATGGGAACAGCGACATATTAATAGATCAAGCTAGCTATGGGGTGATTGACAGCAGTAGTGCTTTGGGTGCTAACAGTTGGGGGTGAAAACGAGGTCCACTGCAGTTCAAATTTTAGCTACCATTAACATTAAAGTACTCATATAGACACATGCTCCCTAGATACCTCCATCTTTGTGGATTATGTTTTAGTTTCACTGAAGTTATGTTGCAAGATATAACACAGATGTTTGCCTAGGTACCTAAGAAGAAATAATCAATAGGATGATAGCAGATACTTGGTAGTTCGTGTGATCTTTTCGTTTTATGAAACACTTCATAAAAATCCTAGGTTATGGCTACCAAAATTCTAATTTGTGAGTAGGGCACGCTTAGTTTGCTTCCACAAAAAGCAGCCTGACTCAGGCAGGGATCTCAGGCGTCCGAATTCCGATCAATTCCGGCAGCCTCCGTCGCCATCCAACACCTCCCCTTGCTTCCGCGCCTCCACTCTATTAGGGACTCTGGAGTAGGAGGGGCGGCCATGGCGCTCGCATTAGTCTCCAGCAGCGGCGGCGGGAGCGACTTCTCCGTGATGGTGATAGGGTCCGACTTCGTGGTGGACGCTGGCGCGGCGCTCCTCGTCTACCCCGCCGACCGTGGGGAGTGGCACGACTGCATTCCGGACCTCGGTGATGACTTCTCCAACCTCGAGGAGCTCCAGGTCGTCCACGTGCTGGGCGCGGACAGATCCGGCCAGGCTGTCGTCAGCAAGTTGGACAACCAGAATTGTTGTGCTTATAAGTTTTGTGACATTGATTAGTGTTCCAGTTTCATCTAATTTTGCACATGTCGAGAGATGTAAGTCAAGTACTGAAAGGATGGACATTCTGTTATAATAACAAAGATAATCGTTGCATGTAACTAGTAACTACTGCAGTGGCTTGACCAATTCCAACTACACGGAACTTACGATAAGTACAAGGACCAGGGCATGATCTATCTGCATATGATTAGCCCTTGATTTTGAGTTATGATATGTTATGCTAACAATTTTATCTGACTACAGGTTTTGAGATCTTTGCTTTCCCATGCAACCAGTTTGGTGGGCCAGAACTTGGCATTGATAAGGAAATTATTCAGATTGCTTGCACTCGTTTCAATGCCGAATATCTGATTTTTTTTACAAGGTAAATGTGTGCTGGGTACTTCCTCCTTCCTTTTTTTGGTGTCTCTGTTTCAAGCTGAAAGAAACGATTGCTTTAGTGTACAATGTACACTATGACTGCTTCCATAACAGTTACTATATTTAATTGAGGAAAACCGATCCAGCATGTCTTATCTATTTTATATGTAGTCTGAGTGATATAAACTTAAAATCGATGTTGGTTGTCAGACAGTCGGACTTTAGTACGAACTGATTGTCCGTCGCCCCGGCAGCCTCGCCATCAGCGTTCCCATGCTCCTGTGTTCGTGGGGCTACGGTGACCTCCTTGTGTGCGCCTCAGCATTAATGAGCTAACACTGGTCCAATTCTTATAATTTGAACAGTGGTTCCCACTGAATTTTTAAAAGGTCTATGCCTAATTCTTATAATCTAGATTGTATGAAATATACTAATAATCAATATGCAATTTTGGGCAAGGCTTAAATGCTATTAAATAAATAGAAATGAGACCATACCTGCTATCTGAATTTCAAAATGAAGCAGCAGATCTGTTGACTCAAGTTTTAGTTTTCTTCTTCTTCAGCTTTGCATTTGCAGTCAGAAATTAATGGTGTTACAGAAAATAGCCTGAAGCTTTTTGGACTACCTACTTCTGTATAAAACATTGGTCAAAGCTTAAATTATTATATTTTAAGGTTGTAAAGGTTGTATGTTGTGTTGGCTAAGACTAAAGATTGTAAATTCATCATCGTACCAATGTCGTTCTCTTTGCAGATGATTCTAGAAACTATATTATCAGTTTGTTGCTACTTTGTATGTGTGTTATGATATGTCCTCGTATATGTCTGGACTGAAGTATGATTGTCTTGGTCCTTCTTATATATTTCTTTATGATCTCAGTCAGCCGCTTTTGCACCCCTTGTGTGTTGTGTCGAGGTCCAACGCTAATGTGTTGATTTTGATGTTATTTGATTGGTGAGTAAATAGAAGTTAACCGATTATGTGGTTGCCTGATTATGTGTTTCTTTCGGACCTTATGTTTTTCTATGCACTTGTAAAATCTATATGCATTCTTATATAACTATTCTCTGAACTTTTATCCTACTAGGAAATAGCTTATAGCTTCAGTTGTGCATTACGACATCGACATGTACCGCATTGTTTTTTCGTGTCATTCTTCTGAAGAATCTGAAGTTTTTGGACCTCTGTTGGTAATGCTGCAGGGTTCTGTTGGCGACGCTGACGGTCGTCGAAAGGTTTGTGGACTCAACGGTGTCGTGGCACCGTCCACGGTGTCGTGGCACCGTCCACGGTGTCGTGGCAGCCGGTGCACGAAGAAGCAAAGCTGTTGCACGTCATCTACCTCTGGCACCCCAGACACAGGTAAGCAGTAGACCGGACACCCCGAGCCCGAGAGATGATCAACATTCAGATACACTTGATTCGGTGTGTGGCCAAACCTGAATCTGAATCTAAATCTTAATGATGTTCGGGTTTCAGGGTGCGGGGCACTTGTACGATGGCTTCCTCCGTCCGCTGGTGGCGAGGCACGAGGACGACCTCGACCGGGGCCTGCTGGAGACGTGGCGGCGGTTGCCGTCGGTCAGATGTGGCTCGTCGAGGCTACCCCTTGTGCTTCACCGCAGCTGCAGGCCGCGAGATCAGGCCGGGCAGGTGCCGCATATTGACGAGTGATCCAATTTTCGGATCGGACCATAACAACTTAAGTAGGTTGCTGCTTACCAAGTTGCTACGCACAATACTGTGTAATAGGAATTATACATGGGTTGCCGCTACAATGAGAAACTGTGAATAGATACGGCAAATGTGTGATAGAATGGAATTGGCTGATTTTTTTTAATTCATAATAATCTAGTAGTAGCCTGGAAAAAAATGGCACACTACTAGTATTCCAAATACTAGTAGCGTTGGCACTATAGACACACTACTACTATTTCGTTAGTAGTAGCGCAGGTCTGTAATAGCAGTAGCGCGGGTGGCACACACGCTACTACTAAAAAAGTTAGTAGTAGCGCGGGTACTACTAATTTTTAGCTGTAGCGCGATACTAGTAGCGCGGGTACCCGCGCTACTAGTAGCCATTTTACCCGCGCTATTAGTAGCCTTTTTCCTAGTAGTGATCTGGCACAGCCGCTAGCGCGCATCGCCGTCATGGGTCTGGAGTGAGCACTTTTGCGCTTATTAGTGTAGGTGCTTAGGCAAATGCTTAGGTGCGTACGATGTGGTAGATGCATTGGAATGGAGGGGTGCCTTTATATGAGTGCAAACTGCGTTGCATTCACATCGTGCTGCCTCTTTTCCCGGTCCTCCTCCCATTACTTCCCTCATGCATTCACACGATGCTAACTGAAGGAGGATGCGTCATTGGTCGTTCAACATTTCGGCAACCGCTACCCTCTCCCTCATCTGCATTAAAGTCGTATCGGGGACTGCGCCGCCCGCTGTCAAATCGAATAGTACTGCGCCGCCTGCTGCACGCCCGGCTGAACATGCCTCCTTGCCTCCATGTAAGTGCATCTAGTGCCCCTTAGTGATTTTGGTGTATTGAAGACTTATAAGTTAAGGGACTAATGCGTTTGTGAGTGTACACAGATCTATAAGTCTATGAGGAGTTTGATAATTACAGTGAAAGTCGACCCCTAAAAATGAAGTTCTTCGACTGAAGACTTTGGATTTCTGAAGACTTTCTGAAGACTTTGAAAGTGAAGAAATTAGTGTGACCTTGAAGACTTGGTATTCATTTGAGGAATATGAAGCGTGAATACTTTTTTTTCGTAGTTTCATTTTCTCTTTCTTGAGTCATAGGAAACACCGTACTGTTAAAGGGGGTCGAGGAAATACTAAGGAAAAATTTCCATGTGATGCTCAACTCAAATCCTACACCTACCAATCCCTTCGAGTGAAGCCATTGGAAATCTCATACAGTTCAGTCATATTCTTCAGTGACAGAGACGAAGTTCTTCTGGTCTCTGAGGAATTTGTTCTGACTGAGGAGTTAGGAATTCGCCAGTGCGGATTGCCTACACAGTGAGGAACATGATAGCCCTGAGGAATTTGAACCTCAAATTTCCGACCGTTGCTGTGTTATGCCCCAGCTGTCCCAAAATATCTACCCATCTAACGGTCATATCATTGAAGGGCATTTATGTCTTATCATACGGGCTGGTTGGCTATAAATAGGCTATAAATAGCCACCCCCTACAACGACTAGCTGGTTGGCTGCTCCGAGAGAAACTGACATTTGTCATTTGAGAGCGTCCCATCCTCTGAGGACTTTGAGCGAAAATCATCAAGTGAGGAAAAACCCCAAACCCAAACACCTACAAACCCAAAGTGATTGAGCATCACTGAAGAGATTGATCCTGCGTGGATCCGACGCTTGTTATCTTTGAAGACTGTGCTTCTTCCAGACGGTTAGGCGTCATGGTCTGGAGCATCCAAGAGGAAATTGTGGATCGCCGAGTGACCGAGTTTGTGAAGGTTCGGAAGTCACCTGAAAACTTACCATGAGTGATTGGACGAGGTCTGTGTGACCTTAGTTCAAGGAGAATACGGTGAGGACTGTGTGTCCGGGACTGGGTGTCCTCAGGTTTAAATACCTAGCCGCTCCAACCAGATGTACAACTGAGACAGCAGTTGGAACTGGTCTACCAAATCATTGTCTTCACCAAGCCAACTGGTTCTATTTCCTCAACTCTTTCATTTCCTCATTCCTGTATTGTGCAATTGTTCATATCTGTGTTTGAAGACTTTGACTGAAGACTTTCTCAATTTCCTCAGTCTGTTTGTCTTCATCCTGTGTTATCATGTGTTTACGCTTTCTGTACTCTGTGCTTGTTTTCATTTCATCATGATGACTATGCTTGTGCTCTGCTATGCATACTTTTGAGTACTTATTCCGCTGCAAGTAGTTCTTCGCTAAGGAATTTCCTCACCCACAAATTCCTCAGTGAAGAATTTATAAAAATCGCCTATTCACCCCCTCTAGCCGATATAACGCACTTTCAATTGGTATCAGAGCAAGGTACTTCCTTGTTCTGTGTGATTTTGGTTTAACCACCCGGAGTTTTAGTTATGTCGATCACAGGTATGAAGAAAGTGACATGTCCCATCTTTGACGGTCATGATTATCCCAAGTGGAAGGCCATGATGAAGAAGCGCCTCATGGCGATGAATAGCGAGCTGTGGACCGTCACCGAGATTGGTCTTACCGATCTGTGCAAGACGGCGGAAGCTGATGACATTCGCAAGTACCCTATTCTCAACCTCACGGCGAAGGGCGTCATCTGCTCCTGTCTGTCTCAAAATCAGTTCAAGAACGTTATGCATCTCGATCAGGCGAAGCTTATCTGGGACCATCTCTTTGATGTCTATGAAGGTCATCGAACCCATCATGATCCTTGGTTTGAGGACTTCAAGGAATCTCTGAAATCAATGACATTCGAACCAGAATCATCATCCTCCTCACCATGCCTTATGGCAGATGGTGAAAAGGTAACTGAATGCTATCTGTCTAAATCTAGTGATGATGAATCTGATGATGAATTAGGACCCAGTTATGTCAAGCTTGTTTCCCTTGCTGCTAAACAACAAAGAGCTTTGGAAAAGGTTCAAAACATGCTTAGTAAGAGCGATGATATGTTGGGTGAAGAAATGGATCAGTCAAAAGCTTTGGCTGAAAGTCTTCAGAGACTTCATACTAAGTATGACACCCTTCAAGATCAACATAACACTCTCTTATCTGATCATGAGAAGCTTTCTTATGAATTTCTTCAAAGAAAGCAAGATCTAGAGAAGCTAAAAGTGAGTTATGAAGATCTTCAGAAGGAGCGCGATTCATTACTTGCTCAACAAATCAGCGCTGCTCAGGAAGAATTTGTTCCTCCATGTTTGAAATGCATTGAACGTGAATCTGCTAATTCTTCACCTGAATGTTCAAATGCTTGTAATGCTACAAATTCTTCAATTGTCTCTGCTATCACTAATTCCTTATCTGAGAACATTGATAGTATCACTGATGATGCAGGGCTGAAGGAATTGTATATGACAGGCATGTACAAAAGCCTCAAAGGGCATCAGACTCTTTGTGATGTGCTTAAAAACCAGATCCTCAGCAGGAACCCTAGGAAAGAGGGTATTGCCTTTGAGAGGAAACTCAATGCTGATGGTGCATATTGGAAGCCTGAGCAGTACCCCAAAACCTCATGGGTTGCTGCAAAGGGACCTTCAGTTGATCCATCTAATTTATCTGGCTTTACATATGAATCTTCTCATTCTTCTGATGAGTCAGTTGACTCCAACTATAAACTGTTCAAAAATCAGAATGGTGAAGTATTTGCTAGATATGTTGGCACTAACTGCAGGAACGGTTCCCCTGTTGGAAATATGCCCTAGAGGCAATAATAAAAGGTTATTATTATATTTCTTTGTTCATGATAATCGTCTATTATTCATGCTATAATTGTATTGTCCGGAAATCGTAATACATGTGTGAATACATAGACCACAACGTGTCCCTAGTAAGCCTCTAGTTGACTAGCTCGTTGATCAACAGATAGTCATGGTTTCCTGACTATGGACATTGGATGTCATTGATAACGGGATCACATCATTAGGAGAATGATGTGATGGACAAGACCCAATCCTAAGCATAGCATAAAAGATCGTGTAGTTTCGTTTGCTAGAGCTTTTCCAATGTCAAGTATCTTTTCCTTAGACCATGAGATCGTGCAACTCCCGGATACCGTAGGAGTGCTTTGGGTGTGCCAAACGTCACAACGTAACTGGGTGACTATAAAGGTGCATTACGGGTATCTCCGAAAGTGTCTGTTGGGTTGGCACGGATCGAGACTGGGATTTGTCACTCCGTGTGACGGAGAGGTATCTCTGGGCCCACTCGGTAATGCATCATCATAATGAGCTCAATGTGACTAAGGCGTTAGTCACGGGATCATGCATTGCGGTACGAGTAAAGAGACTTGCCGGCAACGAGATTGAACAAGGTATTGGGATACCGACGATCGAATCTCGGGCAAGTAACATACCGATTGACAAAGGGAATTGCATACGGATTGATTGAATCCTCGACACCGTGGTTCAACCGATGAGATCATCGTGGAACATGTGGGAGCCAACATGGGTATCCAGATCCCGCTGTTGGTTATTGACCAGAGAGGCGTCTCGGTCATGTCTGCATGTCTCCCGAACCCGTAGGGTCTACGCACTTAAGGTCCGGTGACGCTAGGGTTGTAGAGATATATGTATGCGGAAACCCGAAAGTTGTTCGGAGTCCCGGATGAGATCCCGGATGTCACGAGAGGTTCCGGAATGGTCCGGAGGTGAAGAATTATATATAGGAAGTCAAGTTTCGGCCACCGGGAAAGTTTCGGGGGTTACCGGTATTGTACCGGGACCACCGGAAGGGTCCCGGGGGTCCACCGGGTGGGGCCACCTATCCCGGAGGGCCCCGTGGGCTGAAAGTGGAAGGTAACCAGCCCTTAGTGGGCTGGGGCGCCCCCCTTGGGCCTCCCCCCATGCGCCTAGGGTTGGGAACCCTAGGGGGGAGCTTCCCCCTTGCCTTGGGGGGCAAGGCAACCCCTTCCCCCCTTGGCCGCCGCGCCCCCTTGGAGATCCCATCTCCCAGGGCTGGCGCACCCCCCAGGGGCCTATATAAAGGGGGGAGGGAGGGCAGCAACCTACAGCCTTGGGCGCCTCCCTCCTCCCCTGCAACACCTCTCTCTCTCTCTCGCAGAAGCTCGGCGAAGCCCTGCCGGAGAGCCGCTACATCCACCACCACGCCGTCGTGCTGTTGGATCTCCATCAACCTCTCCTTCCCCCTTGCTGGATCAAGAAGGAGGAGACGTCGATGCACCGTACGTGTGTTGAACGCGGAGGTGCCGTCCGTTCGGCACTCGGTCATCGGTGATTTGGATCATGGCGAGTACGACTCCGTCATCCACGTTCATTGGAACGCTTCCGCTCGCGATCTACAAGGGTATGTAGATGCACTCCTTTCCCCTCGTTGCTAGTAGACTCCATAGATGCATCTTGGTGAGCGTAGGAAAATTTAAAAATTATGCTACGATTCCCAACAGTGGCATCATGAGCCAGGCCTATGCGTAGTTACTATGCACGAGTAGAACACAAAGCAGTTGTGGGCGTTGAGTTTGCCAATTCTTCTTGCCGCTACTAGTCTTTTCTTGTTTCGGCGGCATTTTAGGATGAAGCGGCCCGGACCGACCTTACACGTACACTTACGTGAGACAGGTTCCACCGACTGACATGCACTAGATGCATAAGGTGGCTAGCGGGTGTCTGTCTCTCCAACTTTAGTCGAAACGGATTCGATGAAAAGGTTCCTTATGAAGGGTAAATAGAAATTGGCAAATCACGTTGTGGTCATACGTAGGTAAGAAACATTCTTGCTAGAAACCTACAAACCACGTAAAAAAACTTGCAACAACAATTAGAGGACGTCTAACTTGTTTTTGCAGCAAGTGCTATGTGATGTGATATGGCCAGAAGATGTGATGAATGATATATGTGATGTATGAGATTGATCATATTCTTGTAATAGGAATCACGACTTGCATGTCGATGAGTATGACAACCGGCAGGAGCCATAGGAGTTGTCTTTATTATTTTGCATGACCTGCGTGTCATTGAATAACGCCATGTAAATTACTTTACTTTGTTGCTAAACGGGTTAGCCATAGAAGTAGAAGTAATCGTTGGCGTGACGACTTCATGAAGACACAATGATGGAGATCATGATGATGGAGATCATGGTGTCATGCCGGTGACAAAGATGATCATGGTGCCCCGAAGATGGAGATCAAAGGAGCATGATGATATTGGCCATATCATGTCACTATTTGATTGCATGTGATGTTTATCATGTTTTTGCATCTTATTTGCTTAGAACGATGGTAGCAAGTAGGATGATCCCTTATAATAATTTCAAGAAAGTGTTCACCCTAACTGTGCACCGTTGCGAAGGTTCGTTGTTTCGAAGCACCACGTGATGATCGGGTGTGATAGATTCTAACGTTCGAATACAACGGGTGTTGACGAGCCTAGCATGTACAGACATGGCCTCGGAACACACGCAATACACTTAGGTTGACTTGACGAGCCTAGCATGTACAGACATGGCCTCGGAACACGGAGGACCGAAAGGTCGAGCATGAGTCGTATAGAAGATACGATCAACATGGAGATGTTCACCGATCTTGACTAGTCCGTCTCACGTGATGATCGGACACGGCCTAGTTAAGCTCGGATCATGTTTCAGTTAGATGACGAGAGGGATGTCTATCTGAGTGGGAGTTCATTAAATAATTTGATTAGATGAACTCAATTATCATGAACTTAGTCTAAAATCTTTACACTATGTCTTGTAGATCAAATGGCCAACGTTGTCCTCAATTTCAACGCGTTCCTAGAGAAAACCAAGCTGAAAGATGATGGCAGCAACTATACGGACTGGGTCCGGAACCTGAGGCTCATCCTTATAGTAGCCAAGAAAGATTATGTCTTAGAAGCACCGCTAGGTGATGCACCAATCCCACAGAACCAAGACGTTATGAACGCTTGGCAATCACGTGCTGATGATTACTCCCTCGTTCAGTGCGGCATGCTTTACAGCTTAGAACCGGGTCTCCAAAAGCGTTTTGAGAAACATGGAGCATATGAGATGTTCGAGGAGCTGAAACTGGTTTTTCAAGCTCATGCCCGGGTCGAGAGATATGATGTCTCCGACAAGTTCTTCAGCTGTAAAATGGAGGAGAATAGTTCTGTTAGTGAGCACATACTCAGAATGTCTGGGTTGCACAACCGCTTGTCTCAGCTGGGAGTTAATCTCCCGGATGACGCGGTCATTGACAGAATCCTCCAGTCGCTTCCACCAAGCTACAAGAGCTTTGTGATGAACTACAATATGCAGGGGATGGAAAAGACCATTCCTTAAGTATATTCAATGCTGAAATCAGCGGAAGGGGAGATCAGAAAAGAACATCAAGTGTTGATGGTGAATAAAACCACCAAGTTCAAGAAGGGCAAGGGTAAGAAGAACTTCAAGAAGGACGGCAAGGGAGTTGCCGCGCCCGGTAAACCAGTTACTGGGAAGAAGTCAAAGAATGGACCCAAACCCGGGACTGAGTGCTTTTATTGCAAGGGAAGTGGTCACTGGAAGCGGAACTGCCCCAAATATTTAGCGGACAAGAAGACGGCCGGCAACACCCAAGGTATATGTGATATACAAGTAATTGATGTGTACCTTACCAGTACTCGTAGTAGCTCCTGGGTATTTGATACCGGTGCCGTTGCTCATATTTGTAACTCAAAGCAGGAACTACGGAATAAACGGAGACTGGCAAAGGACGAGGTGACGATGCGCGTCGGGAATGGTTCCAAGGTCGATGTGATCGCTGTCGGCACGCTACCTCTGCATCTACCCATGGGATTAGTTTTAAACCTCAATAATTGTTATTTAGTGCCAGCTTTGAGCATGAACATTGTATCTGGATCTCGTTTAATTCGAGATGGCTACTCATTTAAATCCGAGAATAATGGTTGTTCTATTTATTTGAGAGATATGTTTTATGGTCATGCCCCGCTGGTCAATGGTTTATTTTTGATGAATCTCGAACGTGATGTTACACATGTTCATAGTGTGAATACCAAAAGATGTAAAGTTGATAACGATAGTCCCACATACTTGTGGCACTGCCGCCTTGGTCACATTGGTGTCAAGCGCATGAAGAAGCTCCATGCTGATGGACTTTTGGAGTCTCTTGATTACGAATCATTTGACACGTGCGAACCATGCCTCATAGGTAAGATGACCAAGACTCCGTTCTCCGGAACAATGGAGCGAGCAACCAACCTATTGGAAATCATACATACTGATGTGTGTGGTCCAATGAGTGTTGAGGCTCGCGGAGGATATCGTTATGTTCTCACTCTCACTGATGATTTAAGTAGATATGGATATGTCTACCTGATGAAACACAAGTCTGAAACCTTTGAAAAGTTCAAAGAATTTCAGAGTGAGGTTGAGAATCAACGTGACAAGAGATAAAATTCCTACGATCAGATCGTGGTGGAGAATATTTAAGTCACGAGTTTGGTGCACACTTAAGGAAATGTGGAATAGTTTCACAACTCACGCCGCCTGGAACACCTCAGAGAAATGGTGTGTCCGAACGTCGTAATCGCACTCTATTGGATATGGTGCGATCTATGATGTCTCTTACCGATTTACCGCTCTCATTTTGGGGTTATGCTTTAGAGACTGCCGCATTCACTTTAAATAGGGCTCCGTCGAAATCCGTTGAGACGACACCGTATGAATTATGGTTTGGGAAGAAACCTAAGCTGTCGTTTCTAAAAGTTTGGGGATGCGATGCTTATGTCAAGAAACTTCAACCTGAAAAGCTCGAACCCAAATCGGAAAAATGCGTCTTCATAGGATACCCTAAGGAAACTATTGGGTACACCTTCTACCTCAGATCCGAAGGCAAGATCTTCGTTGCCAAGAATGGGTCCTTTCTAGAGAAGGAGTTTCTCTCGAAAGAATTGAGTGGGAGGAAAGTGGAACTTGATGAGGTGATAGTCACCCCTTCCGAACCGGAAAGTAGCGCAGCGCGGGAAAATGTTCCTGTGGTGCCTACACCGACTGGGGAGGAAGTTAATGATGATGATCATGAAGCTTCGGATCAAGTTACTGAACTTCGTAGGTCCACAAGGACACGTTCCGCACCAGAGTGGTACGGCAACCCTGTCCTGGAAATCATGTTGTTAGACAACGGTGAACCTTCAAACTATGAAGAAGCGATGGCGGGCCCGGATTCCGACAAATGGCTAGAAGCCATGAAATCCGAGATAGAATCCATGTATGAAAACAAAGTATGGACTTTGACTGACTTGCCCGATGAGCGGCGAGCCATAGAAAACAAATGGATCTTTAAGAAGAAGACGGACGCGGATGGTAATGTGACCATCTACAAAGCTCGACTTGTCGCTAAGGGTTATCGACAAGTTCAAGGGGTTGACTACGATGAGACTTTCTCACCCGTAGCGAAGCTGAAGTCCGTCCGAATCATGTTAGCAATTGCCGCATACTATGATTATGAGATATGGCAGATGGACGTCAAAACGGCATTCCTTAACGGCTTTCTTAAGGAAGAGTTGTATATGATGCAGCCGGAAGGTTTTGTCGATCCTAAGAATGCTAACAAAGTATGCAAGCTCCAGCGCTCAATCTATGGGCTGGTGCAAGCATCTCGGAGTTGGAACATTCGCTTTGATGAGATGATCAAAGCGTTTGGGTTTACACAGACTTATGGAGAAGCCTGTGTTTACAAGAAAGTGAGTGGGAGCTCTGTAGCATTTCTCATATTATATGTGGATGACATACTATTGATGGGAAATGATATAGAATTCTTGGAAAGTATAAAGGCCTATTTGAATAAGTGTTTTTCAATGAAGGACCTTGGAGAAGCTGCTTATATATTAGGCATCAAAATCTATAGAGATAGATCAAGACGCCTCATTGGTCTTTCACAGAGTACATACCTTGACAAGATATTGAAGAAGTTCAGTATGGATCAGTCCAAGAAGGGGTTCTTGCCTGTATTGCAAGGTGTGCAATTGAGCACGGCTCAATGCCCGACCACGGCAGAAAATATAGAAGAGATGAGTGTCATCCCCTATGCCTCGGCCATAGGGTCTATTATGTATGCCATGCTGTGTACCAGACCTGATGTAAACCTTGCCGTAAGTTTGGTAGGAAGGTACCAAAGTAATCCCGGCAAGGAACACTGGACAGCGGTCAAGAATATCCTGAAGTACCTGAAGAGGACTAAGGACATGTTTCTCATTTATGGAGGTGACGAAGAGCTCGTCGTAAAGGGTTACGTCGACGCTAGCTTCGACACAGATCTGGATGACTCGAAGTCACAGACCGGATATGTGTATATTTTGAATGGAGGAGCAGTAAGCTGGTGCAGTTGCAAGCAAAGCGTCGTGGCGGGATCTACATGTGAAGCGGAGTACATGGCAGCCTCGGAGGCAGCACAGGAAGCAGTCTGGATGAAGGAGTTCATTACCGACCTAGGGGTGATTCCCAATGCGTCGGGCCCAATGACTCTCTTCTGTGACAACACTGGAGCTATTGCCCTTGCGAAGGAGCCCAGGTTTCACAGGAAGACCAGGCATATCAAGCGTCGCTTCAACTCCATTCGTGAAAGTGTTCAAAAATGGAGACATAGATATTTGTAAAGTACATACGGACCTGAATGTAGCAGATCCGTTGACTAAACCTCTCCCTAGGGCAAAACATGATCAACACCAGGACGCAATGGGTGTTCGATTCATCACAATGTAACTAGATTATTGACTCTAGTGCAAGTGGGAGACTGTTGGAAATATGCCCTAGAGGCAATAATAAAAGGTTATTATTATATTTCTTTGTTCATGATAATCGTCTATTATTCATGCTATAATTGTATTGTCCGGAAATCGTAATACATGTGTGAATACATAGACCACAACGTGTCCCTAGTAAGCCTCTAGTTGACTAGCTCGTTGATCAACAGATAGTCATGGTTTCCTGACTATGGACATTGGATGTCATTGATAACGGGATCACATCATTAGGAGAATGATGTGATGGACAAGACCCAATCCTAAGCATAGCATAAAAGATCGTGTAGTTTCGTTTGCTAGAGCTTTTCCAATGTCAAGTATCTTTTCCTTAGACCATGAGATCGTGCAACTCCCGGATACCGTAGGAGTGCTTTGGGTGTGCCAAACGTCACAACGTAACTGGGTGACTATAAAGGTGCATTACGGGTATCTCCGAAAGTGTCTGTTGGGTTGGCACGGATCGAGACTGGGATTTGTCACTCCGTGTGACGGAGAGGTATCTCTGGGCCCACTCGGTAATGCATCATCATAATGAGCTCAATGTGACTAAGGCGTTAGTCACGGGATCATGCATGCGGTACGAGTAAAGAGACTTGCCGGCAACGAGATTGAACAAGGTATTGGGATACCGACGATCGAATCTCGGGCAAGTAACATACCGATTGACAAAGGGAATTGCATACGGATTGATTGAATCCTTGACACCGTGGTTCATCCGATGAGATCATCGTGGAACATGTGGGAGCCAACATGGGTATCCAGATCCCGCTGTTGGTTATTGACCGGAGAGGCGTCTCGGTCATGTCTGCATGTCTCCCGAACCCGTAGGGTCTACACACTTAAGGTCCGGTGACGCTAGGGTTGTAGAGATATATGTATGCGGAAACCCGAAAGTTGTTCGGAGTCCCGGATGAGATCCCGGACATCACGAGAGGTTCCGGAATGGTCCGGAGGTGAAGAATTATATATAGGAAGTCAAGTTTCGGCCATCGGGAAAGTTTCGGGGGTTACCGGTATTGTACCGGGACCACCGGAAGGGTCCCGGGGGTCCACCGGGTGGGGCCACCTATCCCGGAGGGCCCCGTGGGCTGAAAGTGGAAGGGAACCAGCCCTTAGTGGGCTGGGGCGCCCCCCTTGGGCCTCCCCCCATGCGCCTAGGGTTGGGAACCCTAGGGGGGGGAGCTTCCCCCTTGCCTTGGGGGGCAAGGCAACCCCTTCCCCCCTTGGCCGCCGCCCCCGCCCCCTTGGAGATCCCATCTCCCAGGGCTGGCGCACCCCCCCAGGGGCCTATATAAAGGGGGGAGGGAGGGCAGCAACCTACAGCCTTGGGCGCCTCCCTCCTCCCCTGCAACACCTCTCTCTCTCTCGCAGAAGCTCGGCGAAGCCCTGCCGGAGAGCCGCTACATCCACCACCACGCCGTCGTGCTGTTGTATCTCCATCAACCTCTCCTTCCCCCTTGCTGGATCAAGAAGGAGGAGACGTCGCTGCACCGTACGTGTGTTGAACGCGGAGGTGCCGTCCGTTCGGCACTCGGTCATCGGTGATTTGGATCACGGCGAGTACGACTCCGTCATCCACGTTCATTGGAACGCTTCCGCTCGCGATCTACAAGGGTATGTAGATGCACTCCTTTCCCCTCGTTGCTAGTAGACTCCATAGATGCATCTTGGTGAGTGTAGGAAAATTTTGAAATTATGCTACGATTCCCAACATCCCCTATGAAGAAAATTTGGGTTCCCAAAAGGTGCCTTGAAAGTCTTCAGGTGAATGTCCTCATGACACCACCTGTGAGGAATAGGAACCCCAGATCAAATTCTTCATATGGACCAAATTCTTCATATGGATCCAAGTCCTCATACGGACCAAATTCCTCACGTGGATCAAATTCCTCAAAAGGATCAAAGTCCTCATATGAACATCATTGTGCTAACAACTCTGTTTCGCAGGGAAGAGCCAAGGGCTATGAATATGAGCATTATTCTTCTAATCATTATGCTCATAAGTCCTCGAAGAATTTCTCTGCTTATTCATATGCTTACCCTAACTCCTCTTATGTGAAACGAAATGGATTGGCTTCTATGCCACCCTTCTCTTATGGAGCTCGCAGAGTGATGAACTCTTTCTCACCCCTTCAGATGTGGGTGGTGAAGAAAAAACTAATCTCTTCTGCAGGGTCAGGTCTCCAGACGTACTTGAACGTCTGAAGAATTTGCTGGAGACCTGAAGTATGCCTGAAAGGACGCAGGCTAATCGTGAAGAAATGAACTTTCATTTCTCACGTCCTCATACTGCTTTATCTGTTCTATTGCTTGATGAAATTGGTCTGATGAATTGACGTCATATTCTTCACTGATGAAGTATATGAGTTCGTAAGCTGCACTAATTCATCTGCAGGATGATCAACCCAAAGCCACTGAGTGGGTCCTCGATAGTGGATGTACAAATCACATGACTGGTGACAAGAATCTATTGATTGATGCTCCCTTATCACCATCGCATCTGAAGCATATCATCTTCGCTGACAAAGGAAAAAGTCAGTCTTCGAAGGCTTTAGGAGAGGAGACTTGTATATTGTTGATTTCTCTACAGGACCGCAACCAGCCCTGTGCCTACTTGCAAAAGCTTCAGAAGGATGGCTATGGCATCGACGACTTGGTCATGCAGGCATGAGGAATTTGCACACGCTTGCGAAGAAGAAGCATGTCATTGGCATTGAGAATGTCAAATTCCTCAAGGATCACCTATGTGGAGCTTGTGAAGCTGGAAAGATGACCAAGGCTAAGCATCCAGCGAAGACTATCATGACCACTACTCGACCATTCGAATTGCTTCACATGGACCTCTTTGGTCCTAACCATTACTCAGCTGTCACAAATGACGCATCTCTCTATGGGCTTCTTATTGTTGATGATTACTCTCGTTACACATGGGTACACATTGTTACTTACAAACATGAAGTGCAGGAAGTCTTCAAACGATTTTCCTCGAGGGCTTCAACCAACTTTGGTGTGAAGATCAAGCACATCAGAAGTGACAATGGAACTGAGTTCAAGAATTCTGGTCTTGATGACTATCTTGATGAACTTGGTATTAGTCATGACTTATCTGCTCCTTACACTCCTCAGCAAAATGGCGTCGTGGAGCGCAAGAACAGAACTCTTGTTGAGATGGCTCGCACTATGCTTGATGAGTACAAGACGCCTCGTCACTTCTGGATTGAGGCAATTTATACCGCGTGCCACATCATCAACAGGGCATATCTTCACAATTTCTTCAAGAAGACTGCCTATGAACTCCTCACTGACAAAAAACCCAATGTGAGTTATTTCAAAGTCTTCGGTGCTAAATGTTGGATTAGAGATCCTCATCACAATGCTAAATTTGCACTGAAAGCACATGAAGGTTTTATGCTTGGTTACGGAAAGGACTCGCACACCTACAGAGTCTTCAACACCGTTCTTCACAAGGTTGTTGAAACTGTAGATGTGCGGTTAGATGAAACTAATGGCTCGCAAAGAGAGCACCTACCCTCTGTGATAGATGAACCAGCACCTGAGGAAACTATCAAGTTCAAGGCTACTGAGGATGTCATTCCTACCAAAGAATCTGCTGAAGAATTCATTCCAGAACGTGAAGAACGTCGAGCTAATGCACCTGAAGAAATTGCTGAAGAAAATGGTGCTGAAGAAAATGCTGATCAAATTTCTCGACGACAACCTACTCATCCTCGCGTTGCAAAAGAAGTGCAAGTTGAGAAGATCATCGATGACATTGAAGCACCAGGTCCTCTCACACGCTCAAAAGCTTCACATTTATCTAACTTTTGTGGGCACTATGCTTTTGTCTCTATCTCAGAGCCCACTAAGGTAGATGAAGCATTTCTGGAGCCTGAGTGGATTCAGGTCATGCAAGAAGAATTACATCAGTTCAAGCTCAACAACGTTTGGGAACTGGTCAATCGTCCAGATCCTCGCAAACACAATATCATTGGCACAAAGTGGATCTACCGCAACAAGCAAGATGAAAATGGCCTTGTGGTGAGGAATAAGGCACGGCTAGTAGCTCAAGGCTACACACAGGCTGAAGGAATTGATTTCGATGAAACTTTTGCACCTGTTGCTAGACTTGAAGCTATTCGCATATTACTTGCTTATGCTAACCATCATGATATCACCTTATATCAAATGGATGTGAAAAGTGCATTCCTCAATGGTAAGCTTGAGGAAGAAGTATATGTTGCTCAACCCCCAGGTTTTGAAGATCCTAAGCATCCTGACAAAGTCTTCAGACTAAATAAGGCCCTCTATGGCCTCAAGCAGGCCCCTCGGGCGTGGTATGATACTTTGAAGGAATTCCTCATGAAGAAAGGCTTCAAACCCGGTTCACCCGACCCTACTCTTTTCACTAAATCATATGATGATGAATTGTTTGTATGCCAAATATATGTTGATGACATCATCTTTGGCTGTACTGACCAACGTTATAGTGATGAATTTGCCTATATGATGAGTGAAGAATATTAAATGTCTATGATGGGAGAGTTGAAATTCTTCTTAGGTCTTCAAATTCGTCAACAGCGCAATGGCATATTCATATCTCAGGAGAAATACCTCAAGTATGTATTGAGGAAATTCGGCATGCAGGATTGCAAAGGCGTCAAAATTCCTATGCCCACTAATGGCCATCTGTGCACTAATGAAAATGGTATTGACTTCGATCAAAAGGTATACCGCTCCATGAGGAGTAGATTGTCTTATTAGCTCACTATAAGGACCCATGTTCAGTTTGCTAGCTACTGCCTTTCCTTAACAAATTCTAGTGAATTGTGCTATCTACTTTTACCATGCAATCTTTTGCTATAGTGTATATGTTCTGTATGTCGTGCAATGTGGTGTTCAGTTAACTGCTTGATTCAATTCTGCAAATGTGATGTTCAATTCTTCAGGGTGCAATATTTCCAAGTTGTTAAGCATGCTTGGTTTGGTTAACTGTCTGATCTTCTATTACGAGTATGTTATATTGTGCAATGTCGTTCTCAGTTAGCGTTTGGTTCATTTGTTGTGGTGTTTAGTTAACTGCTTGGTTCAATTCTGCAATGCGATGTTCAATTGTTGTGGCTGCATTCTGGTATTGTATACCATGTGAGGAATAAATCAAATTTGGCTGTACTAAATACATGAGAAACAAATACAATTGCTATATTTCCAAGTTGTTAAGCATGCTTGGTTTGGTTAACTGTCTGATCTTCTATTAGGAGTATGTTATATTGTGCAATGTGGTGCTCAATTAACGTTTGGTTCATTTGTTGTGGTGTTTAATTAACTGCTTGGTTCAATTCTGCAATGCGATGTTCAACTGTTGTGGCTGCATTCTGTTATTGTATACCATGGGAGGAATAAATCGAATTTGGCTGCACTTAATAAATGAGAAACATATACAAGTGCTATATTTCCTAGTTCTTAATCATGCTTGGTTTGGATAAATGGGTTTTCCTAGTTCTTAATCATGCTTGGTTTGGATAATTGTGTTATCCTGTGTTTACGCTTTCTGTACTGTGTGCTTGTTTTCATTTCATCATGATGACTATGCTTGTGCTCTGCTATGATACTTTTGAGTACTTATTCCGCTGCAAGTAGTTCTTCGCTAAGGAATTTCCTCACCCACAAATTCCTCAGTGAAGAATTTATAAAAATTGCCTATTCACCCCCCCTCTAGTCGATATAACGCACTTTCACTCCATCTTTTGACAAATCGCAGTGTTACAAGGTTGGCAAATGGCAATGTTACTACATCAACAAATGTCAATCTTTCTAGTTTGACAAATGGCAGCATACCCAATATGACAGATGCAAATCGCACCAAATTGTTTGTAAGTGGTTCACACGGGTCATCCAAAAGAGCCGTTTGTGTTCAAGAGATGCACAAATCCTACTCTCACTTTGCATACGGGTGTTCTATCTAAAACGTTTGTGATCAAGAGCCATTAAAACCTATAGCCATTAAAACCAAGACACGTGGCGTCACGTGAATGGTTAACATAACGCACACGGTTTGAATTATACAAACGTTTGAGATATTAAAGTGGCAGCTATTTTTTCAAAATGCCTTTGTTGGCTGTTATTCGAGTGCGCCTTCTCTCAAAATGGACACGAAAAATACCACAACATGTGGGGTGCCATTCCATTATAGCATGCAAGTTTCATGAATTTCATACGAGTTTTGGATTTACTAGAATTTAAAAACGAAGTATCTCAACGTTTTGCCGGCAATCAACGGTGCCCTGGTATTTGAAATTCATTCCCATTTCTTGCATTGGACCTAAGCATGCACCCAAGGACAAAGATTTGATTTTTTAACCAATTTATATGCACTGGACCATGTGCATGTAGTTCAAATTTCAATTATGCACATAAATGCATTGAGAACTCAGTTAATGCATAAAAATGTCCAAACGAACCCTAAAAATCATTAAAAAATAACACAACACTCCTGTTATTCTATGTTGACGCGAGAAAAAATTTGAAAGCAATAAGAGGCAATGGATATCGTTTCGTCCCCAAAGGTGGGGCGTTCCCTACTGAAACCATCATGCTTGTTGTGAGAAGCATATACCCAAACCTGCCCCAAATGGGACAAAAAATTTACCACGACATGTTGCCGGTCCATGATAGCATGCCAAGTTTCATGAATTTCAGACGGGTTTTGGATTTACTAGAATTTAAAAACCAGGTATCTCAATGTTTGCGGCCGAGTGACGGTGGCAGGGTATTTGACATTCATTCCCATTTCTTGCATGGGACCTAAGCATGCACCCAAGGACAAAGATTTGATTTTTTAACCAATTTATATGCACTGGAGCATGTGCATGTAGTTCAAATTTGAATTATGCACATAAATGCATTGAAAACTCACTTAATGCATAAAAATGTCCAAACAAACCCCGAAAAATCACAAAAAATAACACAACACTCCTGTTGTTCTATGTTGACACGAGAAAAAAAATTGAAATCAATAAGAGGCAATGGATACCGTTTCGTCCCCAAAGGTGGGGCGTTCCCTACTGAAACCATCATGCTTGTTGTGAGAAGCTCTGGTTTGTGAGAAGCATATACCCAAACCTGCCCCAAATGGGACAAAAAATTACCACGGCATGTTGATGCCGCTCCATGATAGGATGCCAAGTTTCATGAATTTCAGACGAGTTTTGGATTTACTAGAATTTAAAACCATGTATCTCAATGTTTGCGGCCGAGTGACGGTGGCAGGGTGTTTGACATTCATTCTCATTTCTTGCATGGGACCTAAGCATGCACCCAAGGACAAAGATTTGATTTTTCAACCAATTTATATGCACTAGAGCATGTGCATGTAGTTCAAATTTAAATTATGCACATAAATGCATTGAAAACTCACTTAATGCATACAAATGTCCAAACGAACCCCGAATAATTCCAATTCTTTTATGACACACATATAGTTGCATGTTCACTGCAGATAAAAAGGTCTAGCAATTCAAACACCGTCCATGGCCGCTGTGACCCCATTATGTAATTCAAATCAAGACGAAAAATCAAGTAGATCCCACACAGTTTATTATAACCAACCGTGTGAGATGCAACACAAAATATCTTGGAGCACCGTCGGAGTATAGTACGCATATGACTTACGCGAGAAGGTGCGACGCCTACAGTCCACAGCCCGCTCTGAATAAGGGACCGTGTCTGGTGACACTTTGCGCGCCAGTTTTTTCGCTGAAGCAATTCCAAATTTTTGGCTTCCGTGGAAATATCTTCCTCCCCGCCCCCTCCCCCTTACCAAAAGCCACATTTCCCCTGTTTCCGCCTTCCTTTCCAAGTTGAAACCTTCACTCCTTGCTTGCAGCGCCGCCTCCTCGCCGGCGACCCTCCTTCACGCTGCTCGGCCTCGCCTATCCAGGCAGGTAATCCACACCCGACCCCCATCCTCCTCCTCCTTCCACATCCCACATGCCCCGACCGCCGGCGCGAGCGCAACACCTTCCACCCAAATCACCGACCCCTCCACCAAATAAGCGCCGGCCTAAGCCATGGTGCATGCCAGTATAGCCAGGATCTCAAGGAGCATTTGGCAGCGGAGAAGCAAATCGCGGGCGCACGCGCGGATGAGGTCGCGATGGCTGCCATTCGTGCTGACCCCCAGGTCTTGGAGGAGCACCTCGCCGTCGAGGCCACCATTGACAACTCGCGTGCGCACGCCGTGACGCGGTTGGCTGCTTTAAACGACAGTTCGTGGCATTTTCTCGAGGCCACCGTCAGTGCCTTCAACGAAGACTACGAGGTGTTTTCTCAGCGTGCACGTGCTTACCTCATCTCAAGAGCCAGCAGGTTGGTGCCCGGAGCGGCTCTGGCAAATCACCACTACAACGAGGGCACCCACAATGCGGAGGCCTCGCCCTCTTCCATGTACAAGGAGCCAATCGTCATCGATATCTCTGGCAATGAGGAGTAGCTTGTCTTATTAGCTCACTATAAGGACCCATGTTCAGTTTGCTAGCTACTGCCTTTCCTTAACAAATTCTAGTGAATTGTGCTATCTATTTTTACCATGCAATCTTTTGCTATAGTGTATATGTTCTATATGTCATGCAATGTGGTGTTCAGTTAACTGCTTGATTCAATTCTGCAAATGTGATGTTCAATTCTTCAGGGTGCAATATTTCCAAGTTGTTAAGCATGCTTGGTTTGGTTAACTGTCTGATCTTCTATTACGAGTATGTTATATTGTGCAATGTCGTTCTCAGTTAGCGTTTGGTTCATTTGTTGTGGTGTTTAGTTAACTGCTTGGTTCAATTTTGCAATGTGATGTTCAATTGTTGTGGCTGCATTCTGTTATTGTATACCATGTGAGGAATAAATCAAATTTGGCTGTACTAAATACATGAGAAACAAATACAATTGCTATATTTCCAAGTTGTTAAGCATGCTTGGTTTGGTTAACTGTCTGATCTTCTATTAGGAGTATGTTATATTGTGCAATGTGGTGCTCAATTAACATTTGGTTCATTTGTTGTGGTGTTTAGTTAACTGTTTGGTTCAATTCTGTAATGCGATGTTCAATTGTTGTGGCTGCATTCTGTTATTGTATACCATGGGAGGAATAAATCGAATTTGGCTGCACTTAATACATGAGAAACATATACAAGTGCTATATTTCCTAGTTCTTAATCCTAGTTCTTAATGTGCTTATTTATCATCAACATATTTTATGATAGCATGCGAACCCTTACGTAACCTGATGACTAACTACCTTATATGTGTTGCAGGGAAACAATGGGTAGCACTGAGGTTTACAAGATGGTACTAACTATTATACCTTGCCTTTTTTATTTCTTTGCCCCATTTCCAATATAGAGAAGATATTTATGCACATCCTTGTTTTCAGGGTTCACTGATGATTACCTCTCAAACCACCTCTGTGGTCAGGAGGCGATGAAAGTTTTCATACAACACCCATGGTTCAATATTGAAGTGTTCCTGAAGAGGTCGAAGGATGGACGGTCAAACATCCACAGGCACTGGCCTAAAGTTGCAAAGACCTTCAACATGAATGAAGGCTCAATATTCGCCTTCCGCTTCAGCAATTTTCCAGATGAGATGCATCTCTCTATGTACTGTCTATGATGCTAATTTCGAAAGGTTATAGATGTTGCATGTGAAACTTGCTGCTAGTGCAGTTGTGTAATAGGGTAGCTGAGTGCTGAAGCTATATCATGTTGTACTCCGATGTATTTCAATTATGAAATCCTGCTTCCTTAATATGGGAATGGAATATATTATCTGCTTAATATGAATGTCAATTAGATTAGTAAATGGATTATTAATAATAGGGTAATTAGCCCGCTAATTGGGTTTTCCTATTGCAAACGGTTATTGAGAAAACACCGTGGGCGATGACCTCAGGCAATGCACACAGTTTCTAGGAATAAACCATGTTGGATCAATGAACAATCACACACGACATTCTCTTGAAAACTGTTTGCGTTATGCCACCTTGCGCAAACGTTTTCTTTGGAGTGACTGTGTGGGATGTATATACGAACGGAAACGTTTAGCGGTGACTGACTGTGTGGGATGTACTTACAACCGGAAATGATTTCGCCTGTATAATTATATTTTTTTAGCACTACTGTACGTATTTCTGTATTTGAGTGCTCGCGGGTCGCACACGATCTCATTTTGCCGAGCGTGTGTGCCAGGAGGGCATATCCCCGACGGTTTCTGGGTCCTGTGGGAAGGACCCCCCTATCGCCCACACTCACTAGGTGACGGTTCCGAACGCCGTCGTGGAAAGGGGTTAAAATCCGTTTGTATAGCACCGACGCATACCAGTGATCTGATCATAAACTCAAAGTTCATCGGATCCCAACAAACACACTGCAAAAAGAGTTACATCAAATACATCTCCAAGAGACCATTGTATTGAGAATCAAAAGAGAGATAGGAAGCCATCTTTCTACTAACTACGGACCCGTAGGTCTACAATGAACTACTCACGCATCATCGAAGAGGCACCAATGAGGATGATGAACCCCTCCGTGATGGTGTCTAGATTGGATCTGTGGTTTCTGGAACTTGCGGCGGTTGGAATTGATTTTCGTCGGCTCCCGTAGGGTTTCTGGAATATTGGGGTATTTATAGAGCAAAGAGGCGGTGCGGGAGGCCACCAAGGTGGGCACAATCCACCAGGGCGCGCCTGGGACCCCAGGCGCGCCCAGGTGGGTTGTGCCCCCCTCGGGGCGCCCCACTGGTACTTCTTTGGCCCAACGTGTGTCTTCTGGCCCAGAAAAATTCTCCAAAAAGTTTCGCTGCGTTTGGACTCCGTTTGGTATTGATTTTCTGCAGGTAAAAGACAAGCAAAAAACAACAACTGGCACTGGGCACTATGTAAATAGGTTTGTCCCAAAAAATGTTATAAAGTTGCTATAAAATGATTGTAAAACATCCCAGAATGATAATATAATAGCATGGAACAATAAAAAATTATAGATACGTTGGAGACGTATCACATACCAAACAGACCAACTGGAATCGGCGATAAGATGAACAATCAATAGGGTGGCTCAATGACTCCAAAGACAAAGCCCTTAAGGGGGAAACAATATCAAATATATCATTGTCGTGCGATCAATGGTTTCTCTTAGTCTTTCGCCTGGTGCACATGAGATGATACGATGTAGGAGCTTCACAATGACACCTCCAAGGACAAAAATGGCCCCCGAAGGCATCACCATTATCTATGCCGACAAGGCAGGCACAAGACTTTGACCTAAAGCATCACAGACCAGACATCCCCACATATCTTGGTCGCTGACCATCGTAGATCATAAACGAATCCCATGCTATACGTAAATGAATCCCTAACTTCTTATCTAAGCTTCGATGAGCACCCTAAGTCGATCTAATTGACCCTGCGATATCGTACAAAGCTTATATTCCCTTTTAGGATGACCGCCACTCGAGATGGCAGGCCAAGAGCTTGGCCTCGGTGGCGGGCGGATTCTATTGGCGACCGCCGACCATTTGAGGCAGCGGAACTGCGTTTTGGCAGGTGTATGGGATCGCAAGGGGGCAAGGGCGCATGAGCTCGAGGAGGAAGACGCAGGAGGAAGGTGAAATGCGAGCGTAAAGGCCTCCTCACCACTTTGCTTTGCTTTGCTTTGTTTGCCAAATATGAGCCAGACCAGACCACCCCCCATGGCAGGCACCCCCGTCAACCACACGGCGGGAACTACCTCGACTCGAGTAATAGTGCGTGCATAGTTGGATATTCAATGTCAACATCTTATTTTCTTTTCTTTTTCACGCCGCTTTGCTACGATACACATAAGCAGTAACAAGGAACAACACAAGGAGAAGCAGATAACAAGCAATGACAAGCAGTCAACACCACTAGGTAGACCCACAAGAGTACAAGGATATCCAACACCAAGTAATTGAAGAACTAGGAGAGTCACAACTACCGTCCAAGGGCTCCCCAGTACCTAGCCACAACACAACAAAGAGAGGCGCGGACCGTGCCGAAGAGCAATGTTTTGTCGAGACAGTCATGCACCTCCTTTGGGCTAGGCCACATCACGTCTGCCGTCACAATAGAGAGAACCAATACACTATGTGAGGCAAAAAGAAAACTCAAGGCTCGCGATGGGCACCAATTTTTTTGACCACCCATCACCCACTTGATCACCAATGTGGAGGACATCACCAACGTCCTTGAGAGGAACAAGGAGTACCTTGACGAGGAGATGGGCGAGTCGGCAAATTAGTTGCCCACCAGCCACAAAACCTCCCCGTCTGTGGCAGGCAACCTTGGTCCAATCGTGCTGCATGGTAGGCACGCCGGATACGAGCCAAGAGGAAAGCGGCGAGATAGTATTCAGTGATTAGGAGATCAAAGTGCTTGCCAGGCGGTCTTGGACGATCTTGATCATGCTGCAGCCCGGCTAAAAATCCTATCGTCAGTCATAAACACGGTTTCTAAAGAAAAGAAACACTTGGAGCGAAGGGCATCTGAGCTAGAAGAGGCCGAGGGGCTGTGGCGAACTCGCCATCCGATTAGAAAGATCATTTTGGGCAAGGGCAAGGCCGGCCTATCGAGGAAAAGAAGAAAGATGAGCAAAGCAATCGAGATGCCACAGTCACAAGCTCGGAGTCCCATCGCACGCTGGCAGAGAATATGCATTCAGCGGCAGGGGCCCTGGTTAGGATCAACTTCTCAGTTGGACATCCAGACAAGAATCGGTGGGAGAAAGGGTCTCAAGGAGGGAGGCAGCTTGCCACCGCGAACCTCCGCTCCCCGCTTCATCCGCATCTATAGTAATTATATCATAGTGTCCGAACATGCAAATGTTGAATGGTGCACTTGACCCAACATCACGAAGAATATTGAGACAAGATGGAATGCAGAGACGCCGTGGGAGGTGATGACAACTTGTGTGAGGATAAGGTGACAGAGTGCGGAACGGTCTGTAATTTTATTTTATTCAGAATTTTTGGTCTGTTATTTGGGAAAACCGGTCATCCTGCGCAAGGACATTGTTGAGCAGAATCCTGCGACGTCCGAGGAAATTATCCAAATGCATGCATCAACAGACTTGTCACGACGCTACTCATGAGGATGATGAGGTTCAACATTTGTGGGCGATTCGATTCGAATAAGTAGAATTCAACAAACTCGACATGGAATGGAATGGAAGAGGAAGAAAACAAGCAACGCGTGTGTTTGGTGGTAAAAAGGAAGCAAGTTGAAGCATGGCCGGCCTCTTGGTAAATACTACTCCCTTTATAAACTAATATAAGAGCGTTTAGATCACTATCTCTTATATTAGTTTACGAGAGAGTAGTACAGTGTAGACAGTAGTAGGAAAAAGAGACTCTGAATGACAGAAGCTGTTCTGTTGGTCCCCTCCCCCCTCCCCTCATTTCATTTCATTTTCACTGCAGCATGCATGGTACTACAGTAAAGACAGTGGTAGTGGAGGAGCCTGCTAATTTATTTGCCTGCCCAAGCCTTTCCGTGCACGGCACAGACGGATAGGATCAATTGCGTTGCGTTGCGGTTGCGTTTGCGTTTGCGTGTCTACTGTGTACCAGTGTACGGGAAGGTGAATTGATGAGCCCTCTGACTTTTCTTCGTTTCCTTTCCGTGGAACAGAGCAGGAGCAGAGCAGCTGCTCCGCCTTCACTTTCTCCGATCTCATTTTCATCTCATCTCATCCACGCCAACGGACGGACGGGCCCATCTCTTTCCCAATTTCGTCGTCCTCGTCGTCGTCTTCTTATTCTTTCCGTGTCCGTCCACCATTGCTGCTTATTTCTTTCTTTATTTCTTTCTTGTGATCAATCTACCTATCTATCTGCTTCTGCTTCTTCTTCTTCTTCTTCTTAACACTGAACGACAATGTGGCTTGGGATCTCCATCTCCAAGCAAGGACAAGGACAAGGACAAGGAGCGGCGGCTGTAGCAGTGGTCGCCATGCTCGGCCTCTGCACCATATCCATACCCATGTCGATGCTGCCTCTCGCCGCACCCACCATCCACCACGGTACAGTACATACATATTCTTCCCGATCGATCCATCTTCTCCTCCATGTCGATCGATCCATCTTCTTGTTATGTGCTGTGCATGTGCTTGGCTCATTTTGGGATGTGCAGAAGGAGGCGCTCAAGGCGGAGGGGGGAACCCAAACCCAGCCAACGCGCTGGTGGCGCTGGTGAACGCCGACCGGGCAGCCGCCAAGCTACCCGCCCTCCGCACCACCAAGGGCCTCGGCTGCATGGCGCTGCAGTGCATCGCCCGCTGCCTCGCCCTCTCCCCCGCCACCGCCTGCGCCGCCGACGGCACGCTGGCGCCGCCCTGCCACCCGCCGGAGACTGACATCACCGAGGTCTACGCCGCCAACTGCGGGGTCGAGCTGCCCACGGTCGACGTCGTCTCCGGCCGCATCCTCGGCTGCAGCAGCCAAAGCTCCGACGGCGTCAGCGGGGACGCGCTCCACATGGCCAACGCCACCGTGGTGCGCGGCAGGGAGCACGCGCAGGTGGGCGCCGGCGTCGACCGCGGCGGCTTCTGGTGCCTCCTCTTCAGCAGCGGCAGCCCCAACTCCAGCTTCCAGCTGGAGGCCGCCGGCAGGGGCATCGCCCAGCAGCACGGCTGCTTCAGCGACCCCGACGCCACCCTCTCCTGCACCACCTCCGCCGGCCACCACCAAACCAGACGACTCACCGCCGGAGTCACGTCCTTTGCCTTGGCTGCTTCCACTCTGCTTTTCCTCCTCTAGTCTAGTCTAGTAATGAATAAGCTAGCAGAGACACCCTAGAAGATACTAGTATTACTCGGACTTGTAACTTTGCTATTCAAACAGTCTGTCAGTCAGTGATGAGTGTGATCATTTTTCAAAACATTTGGGATTCATCTAAATTTGCCACTGCAAATCCAAAATGCAAAAAGCACAAACAAACAAATAAGCAGCTAGTAGTATATTTCAGTAAGTACTAGGATTGGATTGAGCAGTCCATGTTCATCGTGTATATATAGCACACTACCCAAGTTCATCATGAGCTGCTGCTGCAACTTAGTAAAAATTATGTCAATCCTACATATATTCCTTATCAAGCCAAACTAAATTATACAACAAGGAGAGGCGAGGCGAGGCAATTATGATCCCTTTGATCGAAGCGAGACACTGCAAAACAAAGGGCTGCTCCTCAGCTCACTCTACCATTTTTGAGCTAGTTTACAAGATGCTGCATCCTTTCTGCGACTTCCTCTTCTTCCGCTTCTGCTTCGGAGGCTGGAGAACCACCTTGATCGCCGCATCAAACACCGCCTTGATGTTCTGCACCATGCAACCAAATCACTAACCCAATACTACAGATAGCCTTCTTCTTCACTACTAGGAGATGCACTCATTTTACCTGCTGTGTTTTTGAGCTGCACTCGATGTAGGCCGTCGCGCCAATTACCTTCTTCAGCTCTTCACCCTACAATCATTAGCCACAGAGATGAGATCACTATCTTATGCAAGGAAGCAACAGAACATACGCATATGCTATTTATTTTCTCAAGAAAAAAAAACAGATAAAGCTTCCGAGTACCTGAGCGGTGGAAATAGGAACAGCCCCAGGGTGATCCACGAAAAACTGCTGGTCATCCCGCAGATCTATTAACATCAACATAGTTGCTGAGTTATACAACATTTCTTACAGCAACAAGTAGCAAGAAAGCAGCAATAGCCGAAACATGCGGAATAATGTCACTTCTTATTAGACAGCATTTCTTACAGTCAACTCTAATTGGGAATCAGGTACAAAGCAATGCAACTCAATCTCAAGTGGCTACTACAGCACTGTGTTCCACGTGTTCTCAAATTGACTAAACCGTCGTGAATTTGACAAGAACGTGTGCAGGGCTCTAAGAGGTAATAACATCAAGAATTTCTGTCATACTGGAAACTGAATAAAATCAGGTAAAGAAAACAGACCTCGGTAGAAACTAATCTTAAGTTCAAACTGATGTCTAGTCACTGGCATAACAAAGGAAATAGCATTCTGGCCTCTGCAATATTCATTAATTTGGTATACGAGTATCATCACACCTTTATCAGAGATAACCCGAATATCATCACATCAAGTCTTAATTTCACACCAGGGAATTCAACATTAATTATAAGGATCTCAAGTTTTCGAATTAACAATAGTATCTCATGCAATACTAAAAGACACGAGTCTGCCATTTTCTTGTTTAAGGACCAACAGCAATCTCTCAGCTGGTTCTTAGTAGTAGAAAAAACTACTTGCTTGAAGGGATATATGCCATATTCCTGTATTAGAAAGTATTGGGCAGCAAGCATGCCTCCATAAAATTCAAATAGCTTGCTTGCTTTCCGTTCAACCAAGTTAGCAGCATTTCAACATGCAAAGATGGGTAAAGATGATATTGAAATATCATAAGCCTGCAGACCATCATCAGTGACAGTACAAGTGAACTCATGACAACAAAGATGCCTATACTTAGACAGGGATTTCAGACTACTTAAAGCAGAAGCAATGCAATAGGACATAAAAGGGCACGCCAAGCATAGTTCCGGCAAGAATTACAGAGAAATGTGATACTTTACAGAAGCATAACAGAGATAGGAGACGAATGGGGGCATATACCAAGCTTTGTCCCGACAAGAATTATGGGCACACCAGGAGCATAGTGCCGTAGCTCAGGGATCCACTGGAAAATTACAAGCACATGTCATATCTCATAAGCAAGATAACAAACAATTTATGAAACTACAACAAGTCATCGAGAGTGGGAGCAAGGAAACAGAGAGGATCAAAGGAGATGGGTTGCCTTCTTAGTGACATTCTCGTAGCTTGCTTTGCTGATAAGAGAAAAGGCGAGCAGGAAGACATCGGCACCTCGGTAGCTCAGTGGGCGTAGTCTATTATAGTCCTCTTGTCCTGTTAAATTCATCGCATTTTTTCCCATTAATTATTCTGGTGGGTGTGATTTATTGAACACACACACACACACACACACACACGGACTAGAAGATGGAAACAAGGATGTTGATATTAGCATGCATGTGTGCACATAACATAAATGGGGGGAAAAGAGAAGCTAACCTGCAGTATCCCATAATCCGAGGTTGACGGTGCTCCCGTCAACCACAACGTTAGCGCTGAAGTTGTCGAAGACTGTTGGGACATAGTCCTGTAATGTAATGTAGAAATGGAGGATAAGGCACGAGTTAGTAGTACAAGATGCAAAAGTGTTTGCTTGCTGTACATTTAGATACATTTGCTTCAGCTATTCATCATATTGGGTGGCAGATGAAGATGAACGAACGCAGTAGAACTTTTTTTCTAAAAGTCATTTTGTGTGTGTGTGTGTGTGCGCGCGCGCCTAGAAACAGGGAGGGAGGGAGGGAGGGGTTAACAATTAAGAGGTTTCATGTGACAGCAATTGATTTGATTTGATTGTTGGGTGGAGATAAACTCCTCATTTGGAGTCGGAGGAGACTAGCAGGGATATATAGTAAGTAGTATTTGAAAAGTAGCTAGTAAATTGAGTGAGGCTAGCATTAGCATAGCAGGGTACTCTAGTTGGTTAAGTCAGATTCTCCCTCCCTCCCTCCCTCCTCATCAACCTCCAACACAATCCATGCATCAATCAATCTTCTTTTTCCCTAGTATTTGGCATCGGTTGAACTGAAAACAAAGCAAGTAATCATGATTCATCTCGTAAAAGTGGGGAATCCATCCATCCATCCATCTGTCTTGTTCTAAGAAGAAGGGGATCTATCTATCTATCTATCCATGTACTACATGTATGTGGAGCAGTTGAAGAAGGAAGGGAAGGAAGCAGCTTACGGTGGGGAAGGTGTTGGATGTGTAGGAGATGAGGAGGCAAGTCTTGCCGACGGCACCGTCCCCCACCGTCACGCACTTGATGAACCGAGAAGCGCTCATCGCCGCCTCCACCCCCGGCTTGGCCTGCCCTTTCTTTCTTTCTTGAATTCAATCTAATTCACCGCTCCCTCCTGGTCCTGGTCGATCGATTCCCGGCAGGCCCTCGCTGCGCCAGATCGATCCGGGACCAAAGGAAGGGAAGGGAAGCGAAGGGGCTCCTCGCTGCGGTGCGGTGGTTGCCTTCCGTCGGCTGCGGCTGCTGTTGCGGTGGGGGAAGGAAGAAGCTCAGCTCGGCAGCGACAGACAGCTAGCGGAGCAGAGCAGAGCAGAGGAGGATTTGCAGTTAGGCCCCTCCCTTCCCCCACTATCACTACCACTACCACTCGCTCACTGAGATGGAGATGGAGATGGATGGCTCACTTGTTTGCTTGTTTGTTTGTCTGGTGTGGGCGTGCGTGATTCCCCCCTCACAAAACGCATCCATCCTATCTTTCTTTCTTTACTTTTGGTGTCACTTCTACAACGTCAGCACAAATCCAGCCTCTCTCTTTCATTTGACCCTTAATATGTACTACCTCTATATCTATACCTATATACCTGTACCTAATAATAATAAAGGAGCTGGTAAGCAACTTCATATTTGAAATTATGCAGCTGAGTTATGAGGCTTTATTTAAGTGGTGATCTAGATAATAGAGAATGGAAGTAGATGAAAAGTACAAAATAAAAAAGGAGCTATTGCTTCTGGCTGTATGTCATCGAAATTGCCTCTATTGCTTCGGGCAGCTGAGTTATTGCTTCATTATGTATACCGTTTTCTTTGGGTTATATACGGACCTGAAAACTTAAAAGTGCACGCGCACTATTTGGCGAGACTGCCGCTTGTTGCGAGCATATAGTGCGGCCCACTAGCGCCAGGTGTTTACTGATCGGAGCGAGGCGGGTTTGCTCACGCGCTGCTACCGTCGCTGTGAACCAGCTTCACAACTTTATCCTTATCCTCTTTTCCTCAAGTCCATCAAATCCGGCAAGGGAACAGCGTGCCCCAGAGGCCGAGGCGAGGCGGCGCACCGGAGGAGCCTAGAGAGCCGGACCAGCAGCGCGCTCTTTCTAGGAGCTGGATCTGCAGTCCCCAGCTGCTGCTGCCCTGTCAGGAAAGGGCCGCCATGGCGCTCACTCAGGAGGGCCACTCTCCGCCGCGCTCCTCCCAGCGACGTGCAACGCGCGAAGCATACCCCGGTCCGCCTCCTCCTCTTACATACTCCCGGCGACGCCAAAAATCGAGAGGCCGGAGAGGCCACTCTCCATCATGTAATTCTCCAGGAACTAGACTGGCCTCTGATCGACAAAATCGATAGAAAGGTTTCACTCCTATATCCCGCTCTTATAAGAAAAATGCAGCTGGAAATTGCATGAGATGCATGCATAATGCTCCGTATTTTCTATATATCTACAGGTCGACAAAGCTAACACGGAGCTAAGAAAGACCAACGTCAGGCTTAAAGAGACAGTCAACCAGGCGAGAGGAGTTGGCTCTCTTAGATCAATAATGAAGAACTTTCACTCTTTTGTTCTGCCGTTGACAAATAAATATGGGTCTTGTGCAGTTTCAACAACCAACTTCACAGTTGATATCATACTGATCTGCATCATTCTTGGCATTGGTGCATGGAAATCCATAGAACTTCGGCACGGCCATTACAATTCTTGTCAATGCTCACCGGAGCTTGATGTTTAAGTATATATTTTGGAGCTGGCGTTGTGCCACGAGGTAGATGAGCTAGTAGATCTCCTTCTGCTTACTAGTACTTGGCTACATGCAATTCATATTGAGCCCTCATATTAGAAGGATCCTGGAAGGATATGCGTGTGCTGCATGCTGCTTGGTGTAGTTTTCTCTTTCATGCTTAATTCGCCCAGTTGGCCATTGGAGTTTATCCAATTTTTCCATTTTTATAGTACTACACTAGTACAAAACAGGGCTTTCGTCACAGGGCAATATTCACATTAGTCCCGGTTCAGTCACGAACCGGGACTAGTGTGAGCATTGGTCCCGGTTCGTGCGGCTAAGGCATTAGTCCCGGTTCACCTGGGCCCTTTAGTCCCGGTTGGTGCCACGAACCGGGACTAAAGGGTGCGATGCCCATTAGTACCGGTTGGTGGCACCAACCGGGACTAAAGATTAGTCCTTTAGTCCCGGTTGGTGCCACCAACCGGGACCAAAGGACATGTGCTGCCCGCGTCGCGGCCAAAGTTTAGTCCCACCTCGCTAGTTGAGAGAGCTCGAGAGTGGTTTATAAGCGCCGCTGCGCCCACCCTCTCGAGTTCCTCTCAATTGCAGGCTTTCGAGCCTAACCGTACACTGTGTGCCTGTGGGCCTACTGGGCCACCTGCGGGCCTGAATCCTGGCCCATGGTTGGGTTTCTACTCGTATTCAGGCTGTGGTGGCCCATTAGATGGCACTTTTTTTTTCTTTGTTGCTTTATTTATTTTATTTCGTTTCTACTTACAATAAAATACTTACTGTTGCTATTTTTATTTATTTTATTAAATTTTATTTTTTAATTCTTTTTGCTTTTAGGTCACAAAAATTATAAACTTTCTGTTAGTGCCATTAGTTTTTAAATTTGAATTTTTTGATTTTGTTATTACTGTGTTTTATGATTCTATTCAAAAACAGATTTTGTTATTTTAGTTTCTAACAAAAAAAATCTTTATGATAATGCTTTTTGCTATTAAAATGTCTAACAAAAACATTCTTTATGAAAATTCTTTTTGCTATTAAAGGGCCCATCAAACTCTACCCCCCCCCCTGGACCGCCTTTTCAGTTTTAGAAAAAACAAAATAAAATGATGGAAATGTCAAAAAAATAAAATAAAATAAGTTTCCCATGTGATATGTGGTCTAGTTGTTGCGAAAATTAACAAATATGAATTTCGACTTTATTTGCAAAATCTCTCTGGAATTTCTTAAAATGGGCATAACTTTTGCATACGAACTCAGATGAAAAAGTTTTTATATGAAAAATCATCTACTCGAAAAGTTACATCCGAATTTAACCGGGGGAACCCCGTTAAACATTTTCAAAATCCTCAAAAACCTAACAGAAAAAAAGATACGGGGCTTTTAAGATCTGGAGAGGCAAAAAAATTCAAAAAATTTTAAATTGTGGTCAAACTGTGGTCAAACAATGGTCAAACTAATTATTCTAGAATATTAGTGTTACTAAATAATTATTTCAGTTTTTTTGAATTTTGGTCAAATCTGGTCAAACTGTGGTCAAACAGTGGTCGAACAATGGTCAAACTAATTATTCCAAAAATATTAGTGTTACTAAATAATTATTGTTTTTCAAAACAATAGTTTCAAACTCAAATAGTGAAATGTGTCACTTCATGCTCAAGCTAAATTCCTGAGGGTTAATAGAATTGACATCTTACTATTGTTAGGAAAACAACAAGTGCAGACTTGGAAACGAGGGAGAATAGAACCCGAAAGTTAAGCGTGCTCAGGCTGGAGTAGTGAGAGGATGGGTGACCGTCCGGGAAGTTAGATTATTTGGAATGATGAGGGGTGATTAGAGATTAGAGGATAGGGGTGATGATTAGAGATTATAGGTTAAAATAATTCAGAAATTTGAAAATCAAAAAAAAAAATCGCAAAAAAAAAATATCACAAAATTTCCTTTAGTCCCGGTTGGTGTTACCAACCGGGACTAAAGGTGGAGCTCCAGGCTGCGTCCACGTGGACGGCCTTTAGTCCCGGTTCGTGTAAGAACCGGGACTAAAGGGGAGAGGCATTAGTAACGACCCTTTAGTCCCGGTTCAAAAACCGGGACTAAAGGCCCTTACCAACCGGGACAAAAACCCCCTTTTCTACTAGTGCTAGTTGGCCATTGTAGTATCCCTAGTTGGATATGAGCCAGAGGAACTTGCACACTATGGCTATACTTAGTTGGCAGTTTTAATTATCTTGTTTTTTCATAGTCACATGTTTTGTTGGCATCTCTAGTAGTTGTACTTGCACACAAACCTCATAGTAGTTGGCTCTATTTATCATGCAAGTTTCTTTCGTGCGTGAAACTGATTCAAGTTGGCACCCATACAGTTCGTAGTAGCACATGAACCTTATAGTAGTTGGCATCCATACAAGGCATAGTTGCACATGAACCTTATACTAGTTGTCATTTTTTAGATTCACTATTTCAATTAGACAGAACCACACAAGTTTCCTGTCTTAATTATTTCAATTAGACGTGCATGTAAGCAATTTGCCCCATCCAACCAATGGCATGGGATAGCAATCTAATTGCCACGGTCATTAAGATGGACTTGAAGGCGTCTGGTGTGTTTGGCAAGCTACAAGTGAGTAAAGCTTTTTGCTTCCTTCCTATTTTTTTTACCTGCACATGTTTGTTCTCGTATTTGCATAACTAAGCATACCAGTCTGGCACAACAACCCATGACAGTTGCATAGATGCTTATACGTTTTTCTCTCAAAGGTAGTGGAAGGGGGAACAAACAAACAAATCAGCATCAGTTTGAAATAAACAAATCAAATTTTGGCCGCACTTTTTTTATCAAACTAAACATCCAAGTAAATTCTCTCAGTTGCTCAGAAGGGTCTTTTCAGTTGCACACATGCACACACAAGTTGCACAAATAACACACATGATGGGCATTGTTTTTCGTTGTTATATTACACATCTTTTTCATGTTTCCAAGCTTTTCACAAAGGTTGTATTCCAGCTGCACACAATAGACACAAGTCTGGAAGTACTTTTATTCAAGTAAAAACACATCCAAACTACTTCCGGCAGTTGCACAATTTCATTTTCAAGTTGCACAGAATGGAGCCATAAGTTGCACACCACAAACCTATCTAGTTCCAATATATTATCAGGTTTGCTGCCGCATACATTTTTTCTGTTTTTCCATAGTTTCACACAGGGGATTCTTCCAATTTTGGCCAAGACGACATAGAACATGGAGTCCATGTCTTCTCATGAAGTTTTTTTTTCATGCATCAACAGCCTTACAAGCAGTAAAACGTCTTCTTTTTCTTTTGTTTTTGTCTGCTAACCAGGTGTTGGGTGGATAAGCTTCTAGCAAACAAATTTAAACAGAAGAAGTGATCACCAAGAAGCAATCTGCTACTATTTATTTTTCAGTTTTTTAGCCATTGTTTGCCTTCTAAACTAAAACATTACTGCATTATAGATATATCTAGTAGACTATGTGTAACAAACCAGAACATATGGCCTATATACACTAGGTATTTTTACAGCAGTATGTCCATTTTTTTTCCTCTGTCAGTGTGTGAGTTGCACAATATGAAACAAAAGTTGGTTGGATTACCTGAAATAGTTGGTCGCAACCAACACAAAAGTTGCACAATATGCATTTCCCTGTTTTGTGTGTTCATGGAGTTTTATGTGTGTTTTGGTAGAAGTTTGGTCGAACTATTTTCGGAGCAGTTGCAGTCAACATGAAGAAGGATTGGAGAAGTTGAATTCGAGGTGAAGAAGAAGAAGAGGAACATGTCACCTTGCTTCCTCCTCTTTTCAAGTTGAAGATCTACAACAACCCGGTACGCCCCCCTTCTCTCCTTCTCTTTTCCCCTCAAAAATTGCATATATCAGATCTTCTTATTCTTCATCTTGACAGATCTTCCATGACAGCTCCTGAGATAGGGAAGGCTCCCATGGCGTGTTCCTGGTGCTCCTTTCATGGGGATGAAGATGGTGGGCGAGGCAGTTGGAGATGTGTTGGTGTGCATCACATGATTGGTGAGACTAGGAAGGAGGAAGAGAAAGGGGGCGTTGGGGACCAGGTGGTTTTTGTACTGGGTTGCCCTCTCCCTTTCTTTACTTTTGGGATTGGGTGGGGACAAAAACTTACCATATGTAGGACACCGCTCGGGACCGCTGGGGAGGCAACGACCGCTCCCTAGACGCGTCCATATCCCGTGAGATCCCTAATGTTTCACATCCACACAGCTATCCCAGTGGCTAGCACCTCAGTCGAGTACCCAGGAGTCCTGGGTTTGACCCCAGCCAGGGCCCCTTTTTCTTTTTCACGTCTCTTTTTTGTGCAAATTCAAATGCTTTTAAAAATATTCATATCTTTCAAACCCTAACTCCAAATCTAATATGTTATATATGAAAATCCCTCAGAAAAATGTGTAAATTTCAAATATGCTATTATCTTGCATGTCAATCATTTCTGGAATTAAGTTTATGGTGCAAACTTAGTTAATATCTTCTCTACATGGGGTATTTTGGAAAATCGTATTACATATGTGTCAGTGTCAAAACCGGCAGATCTCGGGTAGGGGGCCCTAGCTATTAGATCGGATTGATGGGTAACAGGAGAAGAACACACAGGGGATTTACCCAGGTTCGGGCCCTCTCTATGGAGGTAAAACCCTACGTCCTGCTCTTGTTTATATTATGAAGGTATCGAAGTACAGAGTTGATCTACCTCGAGATCTTAAGTTATGGTCTAAACCCTAAGGATATTGGGTGTATGGATCCCTTCTAAGGCGGCGGGGCTTTCCTTTTCTCTCGCACGGCGGGAGGCACACACGGTGGGGGAGGCTCGACCCATCTGTTGTGCTGCCTGGGGCTGCAGTGCTGTCGACTGTTGGATGGGCTTCGGCCGATGGATCCTCGCCGCGGCCAGGGGGTGTGGTAGCCTCCCTTCTGCCAGAGGTGATCTCCCCGCATCTGCATGGGCGAAGGAGTTCTTCCCTCGAATGCTTCGGCTGGCGTCTGGCGGCGCGGCTCGACAGATCCGGGCGAAGTCGGCCAGATCCGGCCCTCTCATGACGGCTTGGGGTTTCGGTGATTGATTTGGCGATGCAGGTGTGGTGGCCTGGGTTCGGCGGGTTCGGGATGGGGTGGCAGCCCTCCCTCCCGACTCTGTTGGTGCTCGTTAGTTGCAGCGTGGTGGTGAAGTGGTGGTGGGTGCCAGATGATGGCCCGTCTTGGCTGCCGACGAGGTTTGTGGTGGCTCCTGTGCGGCGACAACTCGGTTGCTATGCGGGAGGTGAGCGGGTCAGCGGATTGCGGTGCGTGGGGGTAATGTCCAAGATGCTCCAGGTGAAGGTCTGCCCGGTTGTTGACCGGCCGGTGGCGGCAGCGCCTGCAGGCGTCTTCCTCTCCTTGGAGGCGCTGCCATGGAGATCTTCGACCACCTGCCCTCGGTACAACACCTTCAGGTGAAATCCTAAGGCCCGGTGTCGGGTCAGGACGACGTCGTCCTCGTCGCATCCCCCTTTGGGGCGTCGCCTTGAAGCTATTTGTACCTGTCCACACATTCCATAGGATGGACGCTCACCACATTGTGGTTGGCTGGTGTCCAACCAGTGATGTGAGTGGTTGGCGTTGCAACTTGTGCGGTGACGATGATTTTGGTATGTGGAGCTGGGTCATGGCTTGTGCTTCTGATGTCGAAGGTTTTGTTCGCCAATGGATGCACCTATGTTTGTTCCCCGCGGTGGCAGAGAAGTCGGGGGTGCGTGTGGCGGGACCCCTATGACAACGATGACTCCATAAGGGCGGCTTCAGCGGACGGTGCTCTCCGGAGGTTGCGCTGAACCAGGTCAGTACGAGGCTTGCAACTTTCTCCAATAGGCGCATCAGCAAAATCAGAGCTGCATGTCCTCGATGTCTGTGGTCGATTGTTTGGCAATGGCCGATGTGGTCCTTGTCTGTCGTCTGTTTGGATGGGTCTTGATGGGTCATCAGCGGCGAAGTCGAAGTCACCTGCTCGGGGAGAGGTGATGACAATGACATTGCAGGAAACCTCGACAGTGTCCTCTCCTTGGTGGTGTGTGTGGTCTTATTGGTGCCAGCTTGGTCGGGTGCCCTTCTTTATGGGTGTGTTGTAACGGTTTTCGCCCGGGTTTCTGTTAATTAACCGAGCAACTCTATTATAATTTTTTAATGAATCAGGCCCTAAGAGCATCTCCAGCCATTGCCCCCCCTCCAGGAGGAATAAAAATCACCGCCTGGGGGCGAGCCGGCGGTAGAATCTGCTCTGGGGCGGTTGGGCATCCAGCCGTCGCCTCCAGGCGCTGATATTGGCCCATTCCTGGCCGCCTTTCGGCCCACTTTCGGCGAAAAATGGCCCAATATCGGCGCGAATCGGCCCATATTCGGCGTGGTTTTTGTGTCAGATATTCATCACAGCAAATCAATAAAAATCAAATAGTTCAACAAATAGTACAACAACAAAATAGTTCAATACAAATTATATAGTTCAAGAAATAAAAACTCATATTTCATCACACGTCGAGCTAGGCGTCGCCCTTGATCCTCCATAGGTGCTCCACCAGATCCTGCTGCAGTTGTTGATGCACCTGTGGGTCTCGGATCTCCTGACGCATATTGAGGTAGGCAGTCCAGGTTGCCGGTAGCTGGTGATCAACTTCGGCTAGAGGACCCTTCCTGTAGTATGGTTCAGTGTCAAACACTGGCTCTTCCTGCTCGCTCTCAATGATCATGTTGTCCAAGATGACACAACAAGTCATGATCTCCCACATTTGATCTTTCGACCAGGTCTGAGCAGGGTACCAGACAACAGCAAATCGAGATTGGAGCACACCAAATGCCCACTCGACATCCTTCCTGCAAGCCTCCTTCACCTTGGCAAAGTGGGACTTCTCGCCTCCTGGCACAACGTTTGAGATAGTCTTCACAAATGTAGACCATCTCGGATAGATGCCATCAGCTAGGTAGTACCCCTTGTTGTAGTGCCGCCCATTGACCTCGAAGTTCACCGGAGGAGAATGACCTTCAACAAGCTTGGCAAAGAGAGGGGAGCACTGCAGCACATTGATGTCATTGTGAGTTCCTGGCATACCAAGAAGGAGTGCCAAATACAGAGGTCCTGTGTGGCCACCGCCTCAAGTACCACACTGCAACCGCCTTTGGCACCTTTGTACATCCCCTGCCAAGCAAATGGGCAGTTCTTTCATTTCCAATGCATGTAGTCGATGCTTCCAAGCATCCCAGGAAATCCTCTTGCTGCATTCTGCGCTAAGATCTGAGCAGTGCCTTCCACATTCGGTGTTCGCAAGTATTGCGGTCCAAACACTGCCACCACTGCCCTGCAGAACTTGTAGAAACACTCAATGGTGGTGGACTCGGCCATGCGCCCATAGTCGTCGAGTGAATCACCGGGAGCTCCGTATGCAAGCATCCTCATCGCTGTCGTGCACTTCTGGATTGAGGTGAATCCAAGTTTGCCGGTGCAATCCTTCTTGCACTTGAAGTAGCTGTCGAACTCCCGGATGGAATTCACAATCCTGAGGAAAAGCTTTCGGCTCATCCGATAACGCCGCCGAAATACTTTGTCGCCGTGCAGTGGAGCGTCGGTGAAGTAGTCGGAGTAGAGCACGCAGTAGCCTTCCAGACGATGCTGGTTCTTTGCTTTCATCTGCCCCGGCGCCGAGCCACCTCGACGCGGCTTTTCATTGCTCGTGAGCAGGCCAACGAGGGCGACGAGGACCATGAGATGCTCCTCTTCCTGGACGCCGGCTTCGGCTTCCTTCTCCAGTAGCGCAGCGAGCGCCTCCTCGTCGTTCGAGTCCATCGCCGAGCAGGCAAATCGCCAAACACCTTGCGGGCGTGGTGGGTGCACACCGCCGGTACACCGCCCTGAGCGGCTGGAACACCGAAAAAATTGCCCGGACGATGGTGGAAAGGCTGCCGCGGCGAAACCTCCTCTCTTTTCCGGCGGGGAATGACCTATCTAGTGGTGGTGGGCGGTGGGCGGCGCCGGGATCGGCAGGGTGGCGGCCGAGCGCACGGGGGGCGGGGGCAAATCTGGCCGGTTGGCTTGACTTTTCGCCTGACAGTGCGGGCTAGGCGTGCTTTTCCCTTGCGCCGGAGCCCCCGAGCGCCCCCAATGCGCGGGTTCGGCCTGCAATCGCCGGGCCGAAAAACGGGCCGAGCCGGCTGATTTCGGCGTCTTGGGGGCGCGACTGGGGCGTTTTTTGGCGCCGGCGCGTAAAAAGTCGCCTTGGTGGGCTGTTGGGGGCGCGGCTGGAGTTGCTCTAGGGGACCGCATTTCGAAAAAAAGTATCAACAATGAAAGGAGCTAAGAAGGGTCATTGCAAAACTATTCATGCTATAAAGATCTAAGGGATGTTATATGTTTAAAAATGATTATGTAGATCTAAAAGGATATAATCAAATTAGATGTGATCATATATAGATCTAACGACTATGATATAGCGATAAAGAGATGGTCCACCGGATAGAATATTTCACCTTTTCCTACCTATTTTTTAAACTACCCTATTAGTATAAAATAAATATATATAGTTAAACATGTTGTGAATAATTCTGTGGGACAAAAATGAACATGTGCCTTTTGCCAATAACTATACTAGCAAAAGAACATGTGCGTTGTAATGCGTGAAAAAAATACCACATGTCCCTAAGCCAATAACTATAACTCAAGACCTCAATAGGTACCCTGGAGTTTGTTCCCCAGATGGTTACGAGAGAGCAAAATAGGGTAGTTGATCGTCTGGGATTATATAGTCATGATGGACGGGCCACAACTGTGTGGCTTGGTCAAGGATCTCCTTGTATAGAGCAATTACTGCCTTTGAATTGTAACCCTATCAATATAAAATAAAACTCCCTTTTACCTCGCAGAAAAAGGTACATGGTGTAGGTTCTCAAACAATCCCAACATGTTTGAATGTGGTTAATTTAAGGGCGCCTCTCTATATGTATCTCACCATATAACATTGTCGGGCAGGCTAGCCACGCCAGTTTTAGAGGAACTGCTTCAATGGGATATATTTATCTCTCTGCAATAAAGAAAGGGATATATTGTCCTTATCAATTTATTTCTTTAATTTGGTATATTAGTCACTAAAAATTTAGAAAGTATTCTCTCTGCAATAACGAAAACCGAAGTGACCGATGTGTGCCTCTCATCTGACGGGCAGGTTTCGGACTAATTTGTATCAGTTTGTTCCCACAAAGTAAGTTTAGGGGCTAACTTGAGTCAATCTGCAAGTTTTTGTATGAAATTGTACCCTCGCTGCAAGTTTATGTATCAATAGTGTAATTAACTCTTTTCTTTTTCCCATTTAAAATGGCCTTGTTGTGGGGGTGGGGGAGGTTGGAACTGCTCGGACCAGAGCAACAAAAAGCCGTGACAAGATAAAAGATAAATAGGCAACCGATTATAGGTACCCACTTACTCACTGAGACACTCACGTACGTACACATGTGTCTTTAAAAACCATGTCCACTTATGCATGTGTAGGGGAACCAACAATGGAAGTTTACTGCTAGTTTAAAAAATTAGTCGAGAGCAGATCAACAAGCGTGCGTGCAGAGTGGCATCGACCATTCAATTCCACGAAACGATCTGAATAGGACTAGGAGGCATTGGAAATTTGAGTAGCAGAAACACCGTTGCTCGATGCATTCGGGTTCCTTTGCCAGGACCTTGATGTAGAATTTCGGTTCCATGAAGGCGTGGCTGGCTCTATCTCGCGTCTCTCAACCCGTAGCTCTTGGACTGAAGGTAATCCCCACCAAGAAGTTCAGTTTGCTATGCCATAACTCTAAACATCCCAACTCTATCTGGCTGGCTACAAGCAGGGTGCCTGATGTCGTTATTGAAGAAAATGTGACTGAAAGAGGTTTCTTTCAAAAGAAAAAGTTCAATTTGTTGATCGGGCTGAGCTAAAATTGCCCCCACACAGTTGGCTAAAACTTCCATTGCATCCACTTCTGGGAATCTAGGAAACGAAGTCTTTTGTCTTCTCAAATACCCAGATCCGTTATAAAAGTTCACAAAAATGTACAAAGTAACCCAAGCAAGTGTTGAGAAAATGGTTAACCGGTAGTTGCTCGGTTCGCTGACAAGTAGGGGATTAATTGACTAATCAATAAGTTAATCGTTCATTTAATAAATTAATCTGCCGATTTATCAGTTTAACAACTACTCGGTGAACCTATGAGTAGGAATTAATCGACAAGTTAACTGGCTAATTGAATGAATTCTTGAATAGGGCCAAGCTTAATAAATTACATTGGGGTCTATAGACCACCGAACGACAATATCGCCGGCAGAATTACCCGTTGGTGCACCGTTGTTGCCGCTCCATTATCGGAGTTGGCTAAACTTGTCAATGACAACCGGGAGGTCTTCATGCACAGGTTCATAAGGACCAGTGCCATGGAGCCGTAGTCGCCGTGGTTGAACCCTTAAAATGATCAAAAGTACCTGACATCAGATCTCGTCATTGCACATGCATATGACGAGAAGCCCTAACCTCGCCGTCTAAAAGGGGACGACAAGAATCTGCGCCGGAGCTCTGTTCCTCCTAACGAACGAATTCGTAGAGGGTCGAACCGCGAAAGATCAACTGGAAGATGAAGCACCGCCATCCATCAGAGCGCCGCCTCTATGAGAACAAAAAAACCCCGAAACCAAACTACTAGCTAGAGCCGAGGTACCGGGATTTCCTCCGAACGACAAGCAAAGGGGAGGAGAATTCACGAGCTTGCTGGTGGAGTTTGAAGGAGACATTACTAGGAAAAAGCCTATAGTAGATCAGTAGTAGTAGCACGGGGTAGGTAGCCGGTGCTACTGTTACTTAGCAGTAGCGCGGCCCAAAACCACGCACTGCAAGTAAACTTTAGCAGTAGCGCGCTTTTTGGTAACCCGTGCTACTGCTAAGTGGTCCCCACTATACACCCTGGGGCTAGCCATAGTAGAAGCGTGGGGTATAAACCTGCGCTACAACTAACATAATAGCAGTAGTGCAGGCTAAATAAACACGCGTTGCTACTGCGCTGCTACTGTATATACACTACTAGAGAAAACCTTATACACAGAAACTTACTAGCAGCGCGGTTGAAAAACAGAAGCTACTGCTACTTAGCAGTAGCGCTCCTTATAAACCCGCGCTACTAATATCCCAGTAGTAGTAGCGCGCTAGGTGAAAAGAGCGCTACTACTAAAATTGCCAGGGCGTTGCCTCCAGACTAGGTATAGTAGTAGCGCTCTTTTCGTACACGCGCTACTGCTAACGTACTTAGGAGTAGCGTGTTTCGCCAACACACGCTGCTGCTAAGTATCATCCCCTCTTGCAACTAAGTTTAGTCCCATACTGCTAAGCGAACAGGGTGTTTACCACCTTAAATATGCTACTTGCAAACTATCACAAGCACTTGGTCTTCATTGAACTCTATGCGTAGGATTTGTGGCCGCAATATGAATCTTCACCTGTACCTAAATAGGTAACGATTCATGTTGACTATTTAGATTCTACACAAAAAGATCATTCATGACCAATGTATTTTTGATGTTTCTTTTTACATGCTGAGCCTTAGCAGTAGCGCGTTATCGTAGAAGGCGCTACTGCTACAGAGTTTAGTAGTAGCGTGTTTCCCTAAAGAGCTCTACAGCTAAAGCCATCCTATCTTCTACGCCCGGCTGGCCGCCCCTCACTCTCCCCTCCACTCCCTCCTCCATCCCCTCCCTCACCCCGTCATCCGCCGTCGCCGCAGTGACGCCAGCTGCTACCGTCGTCGCCCCCTCCCTCCTCCATCCCGCCACCGTCGCCCCCTCCCTCCCTAGCTCCCTCCTCCATCTCCCTCCATCCCGCCATCGTCGCCCTCCCGCCGTCACCGCCACTGAGGTAGCTCCTCCCTCGTCCTCCCTCCCCCTCCTTCCCGCCTCCTCCCTCCTTCCTTCCCCTCCTCCCTCACTCCTCCTTCCCGCCTCCTCCCTCCTTCCTACCCCTCCTCCCTCCCTCCCTTGTCTCTGTTCTTGTAGAATGTAGGTTATTTAAATGTAGATTTTAGAATGTAGACATTGTAGAATGTAGGTTTTTTAATAGAATAATTTTTTAGACTATTTTAGGTGTTTTGAATAGAATAGGAAATTTTAGGTCTTTTGATTAGAAATTTTACTAATGGAAATTTTTAGTTGGTAGAATTTGAAATGGATGGATGGTTATATTGATGGATATATAGATAGATGGATGGATGGATAGATGTTAGGGCTAGAACTACGGTATAGACAGGTAGAATGTAGGTGCTTAATAGAACTAGTTTATTTATAGTAAGTGCTTAATATAACTAGTTTATTTATAGTAAGTGCTTAATATAACTAGTTTATTTATAGTAAGTGCTTAATATAACTAGTTATAATAAGTGCTTAATAGAACTAGTTTATTTATAGCAAGTGCTAAATAGAACTAGTTTATTTATATTAAGTGCTTAATAGAATTAGTTTATTTATAGTAAGTGCTTAATAGAATTAGTTTATTTATTGTAAGTGCTTAATAGAATTAGTTTATTTATAGTAAGTGGTTAATATATTTTGTTTTTGCAGAAATCAAGTTTGCCCCTGCCTCATCCCCGCAGTCGTCCCCATCGTCGACCCCTTAAGACCTCTAGGTGAGAATAGCCAAATGATAATGTGTTGTAAATGTCGACGATGAAAATGCTAGGGCTATATAGTTGCCATGTCATTGATGTCGATGATGATGCATTCTTAATATAGAGTATGTCTTGGTGTGCTTGTTTGCAATTTGCCTCCGAGTGGCCTATGTTTTGCCGGAATGTTGATTCGTTTCCGTCCCGGCAAATTTCAGGCGCTTGATATGTCCTATTTTAGCAAAGGTCATGCCGGATTTTTTCGTGAATTTAAGCATGACTTGTGCTAGAATATGTAGAAAATATCGAGTGCCCCGGATTTGCTAGAAAGAGAATTAAACGACATTTCGAGTTGACTTTTGAGTTTTCTGGTAGTTGCCTGCGATCGATTTTCAATTAATGTTTCAACTATGAACATAGGAAATGTCTGACGACGAAAAGGATTTCGGTATGTGCGAATACTGCGAAGACGAGCGTGGCCTGTGCGACAGACATTTCCTAGTTGATGATAGGCGCTTCAGCATCAAGCTGGATGAGACCTTCAAAGTGGATACAGTAAGTCACAACGACAAATCTTTTTTCGTAATTAAGCATGACTTCTGCTTCTTTTGCTTCAACTTATAATTGTAATTCTTTACTATTCTACTAGCGTATCCCCTGCCATGCAAGAATTTTTGTCTTGGATAAGATTGGTTTCAGTCCTATGAAAACTATGGAGGTAAAGAGAGTTCACTTGAGGACCGAGCATGGTTATACTTTCGACGCAAAATTATACAATGCAGACACCTACACCTATTTTGAATGCAAAAGTTGGAGAGCAGTATGCAAGGCTTATGCATTTGAGCCTGATATGCTGATCAACTTTGATATTCGTCCGGAAGATGATATTGAAGGTAATATCGACATCTGGGTCGATGTGCAGACGCCTCCAGTTCTACCATTATGTGAGTTTCTTAACCATATTTATATCTTCGATATTGTTTATTCAAAAATAGTTGACAACTAATTTCTATTGACAGCTTATTTCCATTCAAGCAAACATGCCCGGCGCTTGGTAGACATGACCTACCACTGTCCCGAGGCTGAACGAAACTGCGAGGAGATAAGTCATTATATTTCATGGCTTGAGGATCTTGATGCTGTCAAGAGAAATTATTTTCCTGAACTTGAAAATCTTAGTACTCAAAATGTGCGACCAATAGTGTTCGTATTGAACTACGGTCACATCTATTTAGGAAAGATGGTAAGGTTTTTACTATTTGTCCTTAGTGCATCTTTTGCATACATTATTTTTAAGCTAAACTTCATTGCTAAGTATGTTACTACGATGTTGTTCAACAGGGACTCCTGATGATAGTTGTGCCTCATTGGATCGAGTCTAAAGGTCGCATGACAATGGTTAGCTTACGGCCAAGACATCCTACACCGCACATGAGTGCATTCAGGATTTCTAAAACCGAGTAAGTCTTAATAGTGAAAGACTGGAGCAGAATTGTGAAGGATCGCATAGAAGTACTAGGGGGAAGCAATCAAAAGTGCAACACACAATTAGGAGACAGGTTCATCTGCATGCTCCAATATGATGAATCAGGACTGCTACACATGTTCTATGCTATTTTACCTGAGAGAGAGCAGCAGGAGTGATTAGCTAGCTAGAATGAGTTTGAAGATGATAATGTGCTACACTATGACTATGATGATTAAATAGCTAGTGTTGGTGGTAATGACTGATGATTATTATTAGCCAGTGTTGGTGGTGATTAGATAGCTGCACTATGACTATGATGATTAAATAGTGGTAATGACTATGATGATTATTAGCTAGTGTTGTTGGTGATGATATGATGCCAGAATTTTTATATGATGATGATGATGAGTTATTATATCATTGGGTGAAAGAACCGCGGATTAGTTTCAAGTGGATGGATCCTAAGTGATCAAGTCATGGATTATCACGATAATCCATGACTTGATCACTTAGGATCCATCCACTTGAAACTAATTCGCGGTTCTTTCACCTAGTGACTTAATAACTCATTATAATGTAAAAACAATCTCTAAATTGCTACTATATGAAAACTCGTATAAAGGTGTAGGAATACGACATAAAAATAGAATACAGAATAATAGTAGTAGCGCGGGCAGTGAGACACGCTACTAGTAATTACCAGTAGCGCCTATTGCGCTACGCGCTACTACTAAGTTGATAGCATTAGCGCCTGTTAACAAACGCTACTGCTAACCTTTAGCTATAGCATCGTAGCAGTAGTGCAGTTACCCGCGCTACTGATAGGCAAAAAACCCGCGCTACTGCTAGGCTTTTCCCTAGTAGTGATACAAGAGTCCAGAAGGTGGGCCCCATATAGCAGCAACACGTGCCTAGTGCCTGGCGCTACATATATCTAGCTTGGCAATGGCGCGAGTTTCGTGCCCCGCGCTACGACTAAGCTCCTCTTACCGTCTCTCCCAGCCGTCTGTTTTCTCACTGTCACACTTCACTCTTCCGCTCGAGCATCATCGCCTCACCCGCTCTGCCGTCGCCAACCTTGTGTTGTCTCTATCATCCTCTCGAGCCCCGGTGACCCTGCCTCGTCAATGCTTCGTCGCCAGTCGATCCTGCCCGAGTCCCAGTGCCCCAACTCTTCTTCCCTAACTCCACCTTGAAAGTATTCTTCTCCCGCCCTCGTCCCTCCTCATCTACTCTTCCTCTTGATCCCGCCCGAGCCTGCCGAACCCGGTGGCGAACCCGGTGGCTAACCCTAGGTCCATTGGGACGAAACCTAGGTCGATCGTGAACTAAAACAAATCCCAAATTTCAATAGATCAGATGGCGAATTAGAGAAAGTTTAAATGCGATGTTTTGTAGGGCACCTCCCCATGGTCATTTCGAGTGGTCATTCACCCATTTTGGCTCAGCTATTTGGCCACAGGAATAAAAACAAGAATTTGTCTTGATATTTGAAAAATAGATTACTTTTGGTTTTCACCTACTTATGTTGATACTTTTTGGTGATGATAAATAATTATAAAAAATAATGCAGATACCTCGGAGATCCTAGTTCCCATATAAGCTTAGTTTGATCAATTTCCATTAGCAGTTCTCTTGCAATAAAATTTGTAAGGTGGCTAATCAGTATGATGCAGATGTTGGTACTTTGTACTATTTCAGTGTTGATACTTTGTACTAATGCACATGATCTTGAGGTTATAGATCATTTCAGTGTTGATACTCTGTACTATTTGGACATGTGTATGTGTATGGACATATTGATCTTGAGCTGCTATGTATGTGATGCTATAGATGGACACATTTGTCTCTTTCTATTGTAGGGAACTCTGTGTGGCCTATGTTTTGCCGGAATAGTGATACATTTTCGTTCTGGAAAATTTCAGGCGCTCATTATGTCCTGTTTTTAGTAAAGGTCATGCCAAAAAAATTCATGCATTTCGGCATGACTTGTGGTAGAAAGTAGGACATATCGAGTGCCCGACATTCGCCGAAATGGGAATTAAACGACATTCCAGTAAAACATAGGCCATTTTTTATATCATTACTCGATATATATAATGTTAATTGACTCATGCTTATGATTGACTCTCAGTCTATTGGGGCTCCTTGTGTGACTTTCAGTCTGTTCTTGAAGGAATGATCCCTACTGTTGTCGTGCGGGTCGTTTCCCTCTTCTTCTTCTTCTCGTGATATACCTTGGTAATGCACGAGAGCGGGGGGGGGGGGGGGGAGCGACCATCACCGATGGTCAAAATATCAAAGAGGGAGTGTCCACCATATACACCACAACATACGATCGAAATATCAGCGAGGAAGAATCCTGTCGTGGAATTGTCACGGCAGATGTCCTAGCAGAAGGACTTAGTCATGGAGCCATCGCAATGGGGTTAGCTTAAAGGGGTTAAACGGGACAAAGGACACAAGGATTTTATACTGGTTCGGCCCCTTGCGGTGAAGGTAAAGGCCTACTCCAGTTTGAGGTGGTATTGCTTATGTCTCAATTACCAGGGAGCGAATACACTTGACCTACCTTTCGATCTCTTGTTTCTTGCCTTAAGCCGCCGCCGGGTCATCCCTTTATATACACAGGTTGACGCCCAACGGCTTACAGAGTCCCGGCCGGCTCATAAACAACCTGTCCGGCCTGGTGACTAATTATACTTGCCTTACAATACAAGCTATGCATATATGAGGGTTTACACTTATGGGCTTTAAGCCGCCTTTGGGCTTTGGGCCCCTTAACAAGTCCGCCTATGAACCGCCATCTTAACATCTTCATGGGCTTCGTCTTGATGAACTGCCATTGGGATAACCCGGCCCCTCCTGGGTGGGTCATACCCAATAGTCATATTCCCAACAATAGGCCCCAGGTTGATTTGAACTTGTTCATGTCAATCTTCAAACACTTAGAAAAAATCCTTCTTTGTTTGTCCTCACGAGATTTTGTAACCCGCCATGAAGTTAGCTCCTGGAATTACGGAAACCCTCCATGATGTCATCTGTCATTTAATTTTGCACAATACTCAGCATATCTTAACAGATCCTTATCTTTAATAACCATCCCGAAAATCGAGGCATTCCGCCGTCACGTATCCATTTTTTGGTCTCCTCGATTCCCGCGCATGCCACTTATCTTTCCATCCTTATAAATAGGGCCAGGGGTCCCCTTTTTTCCCGCCTTGCCTCTTCATCTCTTCTTCTTCCTCACACCGCTCTAGTGTCCGAGCTCCGCCGCCATCCTCGACCTCCGCTACTACATCGACGACGGCCGCTGCATCAACTTAATCTGTCCAGAGCTTGGTACTGCGCCTCCGCCACTTAACAGCTCAGGTAAATTTTCCTCCTTCCCTTTCCTCTAGATCTCATTAGGGTTTCCTACAAGTTCGTCGGAGTTCATCCTTGTTCTTCGCTGTAGCTTGTAACCTTGATTCAAACTTAGCACTCCCTCTGCATGGCGGCAGTCGTGATATTTGTCTTTGTTATAAGGCCATCTCCTTTGCGTAAGAAAAACCAATCTGAATATATGAACTGCTCGAGCACTGTAATGTAGGTCAAAAATATTTTCCATTATCCAAAGTGTCGCAGATACTAAATCCTAGCATCAATCTGTGAAACCTGTATGCTTCAGCACTTAGTAGAATTTACTCTTGATAGATCTTGAATACCATTGCTGTAATGGCGGCTTACATCACCAGTTATAATTTAGTCATGTGTCATTAGGCCCCATTTAAGCCGCCAATCTGGATATATACTGCAGCGTTTATCTCTGGTTTAACGAATCAACTTAAACCGGCATATTTTCTTTCTTTTAGGCTTGTTCTTCATAATGCCGAAAACAGTCACTTCATGTAACTGGGTTCCCTCCATTGTCACCGAAGACATGCTCAAATATTTTGTCAAAATCGGCTATTTATCAGAGAAGAATGTCATGCATTGGTGCGCCCCCAAACCAACCGAAGAAAGACCTCAGCCAAAGGATGGTGAAGTCATTGTTTTTACTGATCACATGAATCGGGGCTTCTCACCGCCCGGTTCTAAATTTTTCTGAGATGTTCCGCACTTCTTTCAACTCCATCCTCAAGATATCGGACCCAACTCCGTGTCAAACATCAGCAATTTTCAAGTTTTCTGTGAAGTGTACCTTCAAGAAGAGCCCAGTGTTGAACTCTTCAGGGAATATTTTTATCTGAACCGACAGAACGGGTTTACTAACGGACCCAGCTTAGAACTTGGCGGGGTCTCAATTCAACGAAGAAGAGACGTTGTCTTTCCCTATGCTCGCCCGCCGAGTCACCCCAAAGATTGGAACCAAACATGGTTCTATTGTAAAGATACTTCTCCGGCTGATGAAAATCCGCTGCCGGGTTATCGTATCCAGCGGCTCGAGCCAACGCATCATCTTCCCGAAAAGCTTACCACCGCTGAACGTGCCAAGCTTACTCCCACTATTGCAAAGGTCAAAGCCCTGGTGGGAAATGGGTTAACCGGTATTGACTTGGTTTGGTGCTGGGTTTCTTGGCGAATCATACCCTTGAGCCGCCGATCTGGCTTAATGTGCAATTACTCGGGTGATACAAAAGATCCACTGCGCCACAGCTCCGTGTGCCTCACTGATGATGCAATCAATGAAATGACAAAGACCCTTCTGAACGAGAGCCTGGGGAGCTGTAGCAAAGTGGGGCTGAACCCTTTCTGCAAACTTAACCTGCCACGAGATGTGAGTCTCTAAATTACTTACTTCACCTTATTACCCCAATGTTCTGTTAACTCAACTTTGATGATTTTCACAGGCTGCATCTGATTTTTGGAACAAGGAGTATGACCATGAAGCTGCCAAGAAGGCCAGGGCCAAAACGAAAGCCGTCAAGAAAACCGCCAAGAAGAATAAGAAGAAATTAACTGCTTCCGAGATGCTTGGTCTGGACGGCAGTTCTGAGTCGGAGGTAGCCCTTGATTCCCTTGGCTCCTTTTTGAACCATCTTATTGACACTGATTATCATTAGGATGACACGGGGGCCAGTCAAGCGGTCGAAGAAGAGGTAACTTTTATTTCCTCCGACTCAGAGCCTTTGCCAAGACCGAAAATCTGACGGGTAACCCGGAAAGTAAGATTTTCACACCCCTTAGCTCATTTGGATCCTCACTTTCTTTTGAAGCAACAGCAGCACGAGAACCGGCGACAAACTCGGACCAGTGATACGTCTCCAACGTATCTATAATTTATGAAGTATTCATGCTATTATATTATCCATCTAGGATGTTTTATATGCATTTATATGCTATTTTATATTATTTTTGGGACTAACCTATTAACCTAGAGCCCAGTGCCAATTTCTGTTTTTCCTTGTTTTTGAGTTTTACAGAAAAGGAAAATCAAACGGAATCCAATTGACCTGAAATTTCACGGAGCTTAGTTTTGGATCAGAAGAAGGCCATGGAGTAAAAGAGTTGGGCCAGAAGAGTCCCGGGCTGCCCACGAGGGTGGGGGCGCGCCCACCCCCTGGGCTCGCCTCCCTACCCCGTGGACAGCCCGGAGACCCCCCTGACTTGTTCTCGATGCCAAAACCTCTTATATATACAGAAACCTCCAGAAAATAACCTAGATCGGGAGTTCCACCACCGCAAGCCTCTGTAGCCACCAAAAACAAATCGGGACCTTGTTCCGGCACCCTGTCGGAGGGGGGATCCATCACCAATGGCCATCTTCATCATCCCGGCGCTCTCCATGACGAGGAGGGAGTAGTTCACCCTCGCGGCTGAGGGTATGTACCAATAGCTATGTGTTTGATCTCTCTCTCTCTCTCGTATTCTTGAGGTGGTACGATCTTGATGTATCACCAGCTTTGCTATTATAGTCGGATCTTATGATGTTTCTCCCCCTCTACTCTGTTGTAATGGATTGAGTTTTCCCGTTGAAGTGATCTTATCGGATTGAGTCTCTAAGGATTTGAGAACACTTTATGTATGTCTTGCATGTGCTTATCAGTGGTGACAATGGGATATTCACGTGATCTACTTGATGTATGTTTCGGTGATCAACTCGCGGGATCCGTAACATTGTGAACTTATGCATAGGGGTTGGCACACGTTTTCGTCTTGACTCTCCAGTAGAAACTTTGGGGCACTCTTTGAAGTACTTTGTGTTCGTTTGAATAGTTGAATCTGAGATTGTGTGATGCATATCGTATAATCATACCCACGGATACTTGAGGTGACATTGGATTATCCAGGTGACATTAGGGTTTTGGTTGATATGTGTCTTAAGGTGTTATTCTAGTACGAACTCTTGAATAGATCGATCAGAAAGAATAACTTTGAGGTGGTTTCGTACCCTACCATTATCTCTTCGTTTGTTCTCCGCTATTAGTGACTTTGTAGTGACTCTTTGTTGCAAGTTGAGGGATAGTTATATGATCCAATTATGTTATTATTGTTGAGAGAACTTGCACTAGTGAAAGTATGAACCCTAGGCCTTGTTTCAATGCATTGCAGTATCGTTTGTGCTCACTTTTATTATTAGTTACCTTGCTATTTTTATATTTTCAGATTATAAAAACCTATATCAACCATCCATATTGCACTTGTATCACCATCTCTTCGCCAAACTAGTGCACCTATACAATTTACCATTGTATTGGGTGTGTTGGGGACACAAGAGACTCTTTGTTATTTGGTTGCAGGGTTGTTTGAGAGAGACCATCTTCATCCTACGTCTCCCACGGATTGATAAACCTTAGGTCATCCACTTGAGAGAAATTTGCTACTGTCCTACAAACCTCTGCACTTGGAGGCCCAACAACGTCTACAAGAAGAAGGTTGTGTAGTAGACATCAAGCTCTTTTCTGGTGCCGTTGCCGGGGAGGTGAGTGCTTGAAGGTATATCTTTAGCTCTTGCAATCGAATATTTTTGTTTCTTGTTTTATCACTAGTTTAGTTTATAAAAGAAAACTACAAAAAAATGGAATTGAGGATGCCTCATATGCTTCATCTTTTTAATATTTTTCATGAGAATAAGGATTCCGATAATTGTGCTCAATTGCTAGAAGAAGAATGCATTAGAATGTTTGTCGCTAAATCTCTGAATGATGAGCATGATTGCAATGTTGTTAGTATGAACTCTTTGAATATCTATAGTACTAATGATGATTGCACTAGTCATGATGAAAATATCTCTTATAAGCATGTCAATTTTTGTGGAGTGCATAGAGTTTGCAAGTACACACCAAATAGGGAAGATAGATTTTGCAAGAGGCATAAGTATTTAGAAACCAAATGGTTGCAAGAAAGGCTAGATGTTTGTGCTGAAAATTTAAAATTTCTTTGCCATCCTAGTGAACTTTGCAATGAACGTGATCATAATACCCAATGCAAATTGTTTCATGATCGTATCATGTCCCAAAATTGTGATGACTTGATTTCCCTTGCACATCATAATGAAGTTAGTTTGCTTTTGGGTTATGAAGAAATAAAACGTATAACTAAGGATATGCCAGAATTTGTCCTTGATAAAGTTCTTGATTTTGATCTAGAAGAAATTTTTATGTATTGTGCGGTGAATTGCATGGAAAATCCTTATATTGCCAATTACATAAAGACAAGAAAACAAATAGAAGATGAAGAGAATACTAATTAAAGGGAAGAGACTTCCCAATATCTTCCTATTATTTCTTATGATGAATCAGGTAACGAGGAGGAGCCTTCTATTCGACCAATCTCATTAATAAGGAGCTCAAAAAAAGGGTTAAACCCACACATGATGTGAAGAGGAAAAAGAAAAGACGGAGAAGCAAAGGTAGAAAGGTATCTCTCCCAAATGATGTTGCTCCTATTACTCATTGTGATGATGATAATTGCTATACTATTGGTGCTATCCATACTATTAATGATGAGAGTGATTATGCTTATGATATGAAAAGACCCAAGCTTGGGGATGCTATGTTTGATGAGAATGACATGTTTGAGAATATATTTGCTACAATTAATGTTTGTCCCAAGCTTGGGGATGCTATGTTTAATGAAGATGATATTTTTAGCCTCACAAGTTTTGATGAGCAAATTTATTATGATGATAGCATGCCTCCTATTTATGATGATTATTGTGATGACACTTATGCTATAAAGAGTAGTGATGATTATATTTATAAAACTTGTCATGATTATGATTACCCCTTTTCTGAACATTACTCTTTTATTGTGGAAACAATTTATAGTATTCGAGTCTCTTATGATACTCCCACTATTCCGAATGAGAAGAAATTTGCTTATGTGGAGAGTAATAAAATTTCCATGCTTGTAGATCATGAAAAGAATGCTTTATGTGCTGGTTATATGGTTGAATTCATTCATGATGCTACTGAAAATTATTATGAGAGAGGATCATATGCTTCTACATATTGCAATAATATCAAGTTTCCTCTCTATGTGTTGAAAATCTTGAAGATTTGCTTGTTTTGCCTTCCTATGCTAGTTGATTATTGTTCTCATAAGTTGTTTGCTCAGAAAATCCCTATGCATAGGAAGTGGGTTAGAATTAAATGTGCTTTCCACGTGTTTCATTATGCTCTCTTTTTGTTTCAATTCTTATCTTTTATGTGAGCATCATTGAAATCATCATGCCTAGCTAGGGGCGTTAAACGTTAGCGCTTGTTGGGAGGCAACACAATTTTTATTTTTGTTCTTTGCTTTTTGCTCCTGTTTAGTAATAAATAATTCATCTAGCCTCGGGTTAGATGTGGTTTTATGTTTTAATTAGTGTTTGTGCCAAGTAGAACCTTTGGGAAGACTTGGATGAAGTCTTTGCGATCTTGCTGTAAAAAACAGAAACTTTTGCGCTCACGAGATTAGCTGCCATATTTTACTGAAGAGTGATTTTAGGTTGATTCTTTCTGCAGATGATTAATAGACAAATTCATCAGGTCCAAAAATTTATTTCAGAATTTTTGGAGTTCCAGAAGTATGCGTTTGATACAGATTACTACAGACTGTTCTGTTTTTGACAGATTCTGTTTTCATTGTGTTGTTTGCTTATTTTGATGAACCTATGAGTAGTATAGGAGGGTATGAACCATAGAGGAGTTGGAATACAGTAGATATTACACAAATATGAATTTAGAATGAGTTCACAACAGTACCTAAGTGGTGATTTATTTTCTTATACTAACGGAGCTTACGAGTTTTCTGTTGAGTTTTGTGTTGTGAAGTTTTCAAGTTTTGGGTAAAGATTCGATGGACTATGGAATAAGGAGTGGCAAGATCCTTAGATTGGGGATTCCCAAGGCACCCCAAGGTAATATTCAAGGACAACCAAGAGCCTAAGCTTGGGGATGCCCCGGATGGCATCCCCTCTTTCATCTTCGTTCATCGGTAACTTTACTTGGAGCTATATTTTTATTCACCACATGGTATGTGTTTTGCTTGGAGCGTCATTTTATTTTGTTAGTATTTGCTTTCTGTTATTTATAATAATGTTTTGCATCTCTATTTTCAATAAAAATGCCAAGGATAGCCTTTACCATGCTTATTTTGCAAGTATACATGTTGCTGTTTCAAAACAGAAAGTTTATTGATGTTGCAAAAATTCCCTAGAAAAGCCAGAATATGATAAAATGTTGAAACTTTTTGCATATTGAGCTCTGATAAAGTTTCTACAGTGTGGTAGAATTTCATAATGTTTGGAGTTAGGGAAGTATTGATACTCTTGCATTCTTTACAGACTGTACTGTTTTGGCAGATTGCTGTTATGTTTGCATTGTTTGCATATGTTTGCTTGTTTATTGATTCTATTTGAGGATAGGAGTATTAAATATGCAGAGAAATCTAGTATGCAATGTTGAATAATAATTTTAGTGATTTGTTACAGTAGAAAATGATAAGGTTTTTGCATTGGTTTATACTAACTTATCTCACGAGTTCTTGTTGAGTTTGGTGTGGATGAAGCTTTTGAGATTTAGGGAAACCGCGATATGAAAGGAATTAAGGAGACACAAAAACTCAAGCTTGGGGATGCCCAAGGAATCCCTAGTTAATATTTTAAGAAGTCTCAAGCATCTAAGCTTGGGGATGCCCCGGTTGGCATCCCACCTTTCTTCTTCAACAACTATCGGTTAGTATCGGTTGAGCCTAAGTTTTTGCTTCTTCACATGATGAGTGCTATCCTTGAAGTGTCGTTTTATCTTGTTTTGCTTGTTGTTTGATTAATATCCCAAGATCTGAAATTCTTAAATGAGAGAGAGTCTTCACATAGCTACATAATTATTTAACTACTCATTGATCTTCACTTATATCTTTTTGGAGTAGTTTGTCATTTACTCGTGTGCTTCACTTATATCCTATGAGTAAATAGTTGAATGATTAGAATATCATAAATCTGAAATTATATATGTTTCATATGCTTATCCCATGGGGAGTAATGACTTCACATATAAGAAGTAGAGGTGGTAAATTTATTGAAAGTTAGCAAACATTGTATTGGTCACTTGAACAATTCATGAAAGAATATTGAAGCAAAAGAGATTTCACATATAAATATACTATCTTGGACATCTTCTATGATTGTGAGCCCCATTAATTATTTTCAAACCTGAGCAAATTAGTTGAAGTTGGACAAGGAAGACAACATAATGAGTTATGCATGGGTATATTTGTATAGTAGTTATATTGTTATGGATCCTCTAACATGTGGTGCTTGCTATTTACAATCCTTTGCTAGCCAAAATATCTGTACTAAGAGGGAATACTGCTTGTGCATCCAAATTCCTTGCACCAAGTTTATTCCATGAGTGTCCACCATATCTACCTATATGCGGTATTTACCTGCCGTTCCAAGTAAATTTGCATGTGCCAAACTCTAAACCTTCAAATAATAATCTGTTTTGTATGCCCGAATCGCTCATGTAGCGACTAGGGGCTGTCAGTATCTTCCATGCTAGGTGGGTTATTCTCACGATGAGTGGACTCCGCTCATCATTCACGAGAAAATGGCTGGTAACTGGGATGCCTAGTCCTATGATCAAAAGATCAAAAACAAATTTGCAAATAATTTAAACAAACTCCCCCAGGATTGTTGAAAGTTGGACAACACCCGTTGTTTTGGACAAGCCGTGGAGTGTGATTGTTGGTGGAGGGGGAGTAAAATCTTTACCTTTCTGTTTGGGAACTGCCTATAATGTATCTAGTATGGAAGATATTGGGAACTCTTGGTTGTTATGTTGACAATGAAAGCATACCTCTCAAAATTATTTCCATCTCCGTTTTAAAGCTTCGATCTCTGGCACCTCTGCAAATCCCTGCTTCCCTCTGCGAAGGGCCTATGTTTTACTTTTATGCAAGAGTCAGTAGTATTCCTTCTCATTCCAACCTACTTTTTAGTTGGCAAGCATCATGTGGTGGAGAAAGATCTAAGCATATATGGCCATTCAAATATATTTGATCATGAATTATTATTGTTGACATTACCCTTGAGGTAAAAGGTTGGGAGGCGAAACATTAAGCCCCTATCTTTCTTTGTGTTCGATGGATGCTATTTGTTCTAAAAATATGCTTTGAGTGGTAGCAATCATGGAAGACTATATGATAGTTGAGTATGTGGGATTTGCTAAATCAAAGCTCTTACATAGACCCTTCCTGAAAATAAGATGAATTGCAATTTTTTGATGACTGAGAAGATAGTTTGTTAGTTTTCAAGAAAGTTTATGGTCTATGCTTTAACATGTGAATAGCTTGTTACTTGATCATGAAAAGTTTTATGAGTTGAGCTACTGTTATGACATATAATGATGCTAGAAAAAGTGATTGGAACTATCATTGATCAAGCTTATGCACTTGCTAGCATTCACACTTCATAAATTATTTCTTTTATCATTTACCTACTCGAGGACGAGCAGGAATTAAGCTTGGGGATGCTGATACGTCTCCAACGTATCTATAATTTATGAAGTATTCATGCTATTATATTATCCATCTAGGATGTTTTATATGCATTTATAAGCTATTTTATATGATTTTTGGGACTAACCTATTAACCTAGAGCCCAATGCCAGTTTCTGTTTTTTCCTTGTTTTTGAGTTTTACAGAAAAGGAAAATCAAACGGAGTCCAATTGACCTGAAATTTCACGGAGCTTAGTTTTGGACTAGAAGAAGGCCATGGAGTAAAAGAGTTGGGCCAGAAGAGTCCCGGGCTGCCCACGAGGGCGGGGGGCGTGCCCACCCCCTGGGCGCGCCTCCCTACCTCGTGGACAGCCCGGAGACCCCCCTGACTTGTTCTCGATGCCAAAACCTCTTATATATACAGAAACCTCCAGAAAATAACCTAGATCGGGAGTTCCGCCACCACAAGCCTTTGTAGCCACCAAAAACCAATCGGGAACCTGTTCCGGCACCCTGCTGGAGGGGGATCCATCACCAGTGGCCATCTTCATCATCCCGACGCTCTCCCTGACGAGGAGGGAGTAGTTCACCCTCGCGGCTGAGGGTATGTACCAGTAGCTATGTGTTTGATCTCTCTTTCTCTCTCTCTCTCTCTCGTGTTCTTGAGGTGGTACGATCTTGATGTATCACGAGTTTTGCTATTATAGTTGGATGTTATGATGTTTCTCCCCCTCTACTCTCTTGTAATGGATTAAGTTTTCCCTTTGAAGTGATCTTATCGGATTGAGTCTTTAAGGATTTGACAATACTTTATGTATGTCTTGCATGTGCTTATCTGTGGTGACAATGGGATATTCACATGATCTACTTGATGTATGTTTTGGTGATCAACTCGCGGGTTCCGTAACATTGTGAACTTATGCATAGGGGTTGGCACACGTTTTCGTCTTGACTCTCTGGTAGAAACTTTGGGGCACTCTTTGAAGTACTTTGTGTTGGTTTGAATAGATGAATCTGAGATTGTGTGATGCATATCGTATAATCATACCCACGGATACTTGAGGTGACATTGGAGTATCTAGGTGACATTAGGGTTTTGGTTGATATGTGTCTTAAGGTGTTATTCTAGTACGAACTCTTGAATAGATCGATCAGAAAGAATAACTTTGAGGTGGTTTCGTACCCTACCATAATCTCTTCGTTTGTTCTCCGCTATTAGTGACTTTGGAGTGACTCTTTGTTGCATGTTGAGGGATAGTTATATGATCCAATTATGTTATTATTGTTGAGAGAACTTGCACTAGTGAAAGTATGAACCCTAGGCCTTGTTTCAACGCATTGCAGTATCGTTTGTGCTCACTTTTATTATTAGTTACCTTGCTGTTTTTATATTTTCAGATTACAAAAACCTATATCTACCATCCATATTGCACTCGTATCACCATCTCTTCGCCGAACTAGTGCACCTATACATTTACCATTGTATTGGGTGTGTTGGGGACACAAGAGACTCTTTGTTATTTGGTTGCAGGGTTGTTTGAGAGAGACCATCTTCATCCTACGCCTCCCACAGATTGAGAAACCTTAGGTCATCCACTTGAGGGAAATTTGCTACTGTCCTGCAAACCTCTGCACTTGGAGGCCCAACAACATCTACAAGAAGAAGGTTGTGTAGTAGACATCAACCAGCGGAGGTGAAGAGCTATTGTCCGGCTTACCAAATACTCCAGCTCCACGGAAACGTCGAAACGAGGTCTTTCCAAATTTAAACTCTTTTCACCCACTGGCGGGTCTCATTTGCCAGCCACTTAATTCTTCCGATTCAAACTATTAGGAGGCTTCTCGCTCTTCCTCCCGACTCATCACAGACCCAGCTACCGGCTTTCAAAACTGCCCCTGGGTAACAACAATCACTTTTTATTCTTTACCTCCTTATGCTCTTTATACTTGTACTAACCTCTCATAACCCGTGCAGTGGACAAGCAAAGCCTAGCAAGAAAGCAAAGGTGGTCAAACCGACTGAAGATCCTAATGTCCATGATCCGGAACAACAAATTCCAGCATCTGACACCTTCGTGCTACCACCTGACGAGCCGGTCCATGATGTTCCACCAGAGGTTCCTGATCTCTCCAGTGACCTCAATCCTGCGAACACCGAATCAACAAGCCCAGTTAAACCGTCGGAAACACATGCCGATGATGTTGTGATCACTGGAACCGGCTTTAAAGAACCGGGAAATCCTACTGTCTTGGCCAAGCACTCCGCCAAACAGGAATTTATTGAAAAGAGGAAAGTGAGATTTGATATCACCAATTATTCTCAATTGAGTACTGGTGAAGTACTTTCTGGCTACCTCAACCAAGTGCACACTAGCCGCGACCTTGAAATTGATATGGTGAAGCAGATGCATCAAAAATATGAGGTATGAATTCCTCTCTTAACAAGTTATGTATATCCTGCCAGCCCCCAAGTCTACTGCATATAATAGGTTTGAATATGCTGTAGACTTAGAATAGCTATAAGTATAAGAAGCGTCTTGGATAGAACCCGTCAAAGGCCGGCTTTCACTTTCAGAATTGAATCGGGCCTTTAGCAATTAACATTGCATCCATAGCCCCCATGGACCGGTTTAATCAGCATGAATGAACCGGTACTGTTCACCATTGTTTAGCAATGAAAGATTACTTGTGTAGTCCCCATGAGCCGGCTGTGGTTATTCGCAGCACAACTGGGTCATCATAAAATTGAAATGAAACTCGAGCAATATGCATTAGCCCCCAAGTGCCAAGTGCTCTTGCTTACAAAGTGCTTGGGACTTACTTATATTTGGCCATTTGTATGAAGAATGTTTCTGCACGCATTAGCCCCCAAGTGCCAAGCATTGTTGCTTGCAAAAGGCTTGGGACTTTATTCTTGTAACCCAAATATTAATATGATTTCAATTCTGTGCACACAAAGGACGCCATTGCTCAACTTCAATCAGAATTGGATGATGTGAAAACTCGACTGGATCTTCAAGAATCTGAGACCCGGAAAGCCGACTCAAAGTTCAAATTTAGTCTGGAGGAGACAGAAAATCTGAAGACCGGCTTTGATGCTGAAAGAACCGCCTGGGCTGAAGAGAAGACTACTCTTACACAGCGGGCTGAAAAAGCGGAAGCTGATCTTCAAAAGGTGACCACTGAGCTTACCGGTTGAAAACACCGTGTATCCCAGATGGTTTCTGCTATCTTTGGTGAGTCGCCTTGCCAGCATCAAAATTAAATCTCTTCTTTTATGTCATAAACCGCCGCTGATCACTCCACAATTATTACACAGGTCCGAGGAGCAACAACCTTAGTCAAGACATGCTGGTGAAGCTTAAAGCCATATATACGCTTATTGAACAGCTATATACCGGAACTCAGCGTACGCCAGCCACAATTTGTCCAACAAATCAAGGACCCATTCTACTGAGTGACGTCTTGAAAAAATTGTCGATTCTGCCTACTAGGATTCAAGAGATAAACGGTCATGTGCAAGAGCCGGCGCCGTGACGGCCTTGAGCCGTGCTAAGGCATGGTTACCAGAGCTAGACCCGGCCTAGGTAGCGACTGGGTATCCAAGCTTAAAAGAAGACGGAACTTCTTTCGACCAGAAAGACTTTGCTGCCTGTGTTAAAGAAATACGTCCTCTGGCGACTCTGCTTGCTGATGAAACAAATCTCTCAAAATACCAGCCGGCTTATGATACAGAAAATCAGAAGATGTCCACGCCGGCTTATAAAGTGATGGATCTGATTCCTCCAATCCGTAAGCATACTTTCACCCCTGAAGTTGATTCGTCCGACCTTATAGATGATGAAGCTGAATTCCAAGCCTTGCGTGGCATTGACTGGTCATCACCAAACTTCCAGACGGCGGAGGAGGACGAAGAACCGGAGAAGGATGATCCAGAAGCTTTAAGTCATCAAGACCAAGAAGAGTGATTCGCGGGGCGGTTCAAATATTTGATCTTCTGAAAAACACATGATCTTTTTGGCTCCCTGAGTTATGTAATAGGCTAGCAAAACTTTGATCTGCCATGCCATCGTGTTCATTTTGTGTTGCGCAAACTGCTGATCCGCCAGTTGAAAGACGACCACTTTATGCTTATGATAGCATCGACTTATGCAGATCAGATTTAGCATGCACACAAATAGATCATAGGTGCCCTGGCAGTTTACCGCGGGGTGGGTCACCATACCCCGTATTAAACCACTGGGGACAAATAGTCCATAAACAGGGCCGGTGGAACCGCAATCTTTATATAATCGTTAGTAAAATATCATACATGTGGTACTTGATCACACTGCCGGCTTATCATACCAGTGCAGTAAGGGTGACAACCCAAAGATTGAACACATAATGCCTTGATTAAGTGTCATATACTGCCGACTTTGCAATGTCTTATACAGCAAGGGGTAATATCCCAAGACTTAGAATACTATGCTTCCAAGTATCATATACTGGCGACTTATAGTCTGCCATCATGTCGGTTTATAAAAAACCCAAAAATGCTCAAATATGAGATAGACAGGGCTGCTCGGCCCGATTTGTGAAAACCATATGGTGAGAAAAAAGAGTGACATAAATCCAAGATAAAAAACGAGGCTGTTATAAATCTTGAAAGCCAAATCTCAACATAAAACTTCAATGAAACTAGCATGATAGCCACTGGAGTATCCTCGCTTTCCGTAAGCCGGATCTCACATGACCTAATCGATGTTTTAACCTGGATAAGTTCAGATTTGACTTATCGAGAGTACACGAGGTCGGAGTAGCATCATGCAAACAGGCAGGTTTAACCAAGTTTCAATGAAGGTAGCTTAATAGCCTGGATTCATCCTTGCTATCCGTAAACCGTGCCCTCACATGACAATCCGGCGTTTTAACCTTAACGAGTTCAGGGTCTTGTTTAAAGGTTGACTCTTAAGAGTTCGCCAGGCCAATCAGGATTACCTGATGGAGAAGCAGCTGGCATACAGGCAGGATGGCCCGGAAGGGTAATGTCCTCTTTGGTGCATACACCTATGTTTGAACAAGATAACCCAGTCAAAAGGGTAGTAACGCTATGTTCTCGTTGGTGAATACACCTATGTTTGAACAGGAAGCCCCCAAGTGACATATTCATGAGCTGTGCTCACCGGGTACCTATGTTTGAGTTGTGTTGTGCAAAAACTCTCTTTGGTCCCGGTAAACCGGGCGTCAAGCCGCGGAAATTAATCATATGTCATGATAATAACGACTCAGATTATGAGATTTGAAGACAACCGAGGCCCTGAATTATCAGGGGTGCTCATTTTATTATATTTCTCATAATATATACACTTATATAAATATGTACATCACAAGAGCTGGTGGCTCAGGTGTAATAAGGCCGAAGATGATCAATATTCCATGGCCGATGGGTCTCTTCCTCCGACGTGCGTGAGTCCTTGTGGTCTCGAACATCGATAAGGTCGTATGACCCGTTGTTCAGATTTTTGCTGACCACAAAGGGCCCTTCCCAAGGTGGGGATAGCTTGTGCATATCAGACTGATCCTGGATAAGACGGAGCACCAAGTCACCTTCTTGAAAGGTTCTAGTTTTAACCCGAACGAGCCGCCGGAAGGTCTCTCTCCTCATCTAAAAGGTCAAGTGCATCCTGACGTGCTTTTTCATTGTCAGCTTCAACATATGCCGCTACGCAGGGCGAGTCATGACGGATGTCACTGGGGAGAACCGCCTCTGCTCCGTAAACCATGAAGAAAGGCGTGTAACCCGTAGATCTGTTAGGGGTGGTGTTGATGATCCAAAGTACCGAAGGTAACTCCTCAACCCATCAACCCGGTGTCCTCTGCAAAGGAACCATAAGCCGGGGCTTGATGCCTCTCAGGATCTCTTGATTAGCTCTCTCAGCTTGACCATTAGACTAGGGGTGAGCTACTGATGATACATCAAGCCGGATATGCTCACGTTGACAAAATTCTTCCATAGCACCCATGGATAGATTAGTGCCATTATCAGTTATAATGTTGTGGGGAAAACCAAAACAGAAAATCACCTTTTTGATGAATTGAACCACCGTCACCGCGTCACATTTACTGACCGGCTCTGCCTCAACCCACATTGTGAACTTGTCAACCGCCACCAGGAGGTGTGTCTTTTTATCTTTGGACCTTTTGAAAGGCCCAACCATATCAAGCCCCCAGACTGCAAACGGCCAAGCAATTGGAATCATCGTCAATTCTTGAGCCGGCACATGGGCTCGGCGTGAAAACTTCTGACACCCATCACATTTACTGACTAGATCTTCAGCGTCAGCGTGAGCCGTCAGCCAATAAAACCCGTGACGGAAAGCCTTGGCTACAAGAGATTTAGAGCCGGCATGATGACCACAATCTCCTTCATGAATCTCTCGCAGAATTTCACAGCCTTCTTCAGGATAAACACAACGCTGAAACGCCCCAGTAACACTACGATGATGCAACTCTCCATTTACAATAGTCATTGACTTAGACCGCCGGGTTATCTGCCTGGCCAAAGTTTCATCCTCAGGTAACTCTCCCCGGGTCATATAAGCCAAATATGGAACTGTCCAATCAGGAATAACATGAAGAGCCGCCACCAGTGGTGCTTCCGGGTCAGGAATAGCAAGATCCTCCTGTGTAGGCAATTTGACAGAAGGGTTATGCAGAATATCCAGGAAAGTGTTAGGTGGCACCGGCTTACGCTGAGACCCTAAGAGGCTTAAAGCATCAGCCGCCTCATTTTTTTTGCGATCAACATGTTCAACTTGATAACCCTTGAAGTGACCCGCAATAGTATCAACCTCTCGACGGTAAGCCGCCATGAGTGGATCCTTAGAATCCCAAGTGCCAGAAACCTGCTGAGCTACCAGGTCTGAGTCGCCGAAGCACCTCACCCGGCTTAAGTTCATCTCCTTAGCCATCCGAACACCATGGAGCAAGGCCTCATAGTCAGCTGCATTGTTAGAACAAGGGAACATCAACCAAAGAACATAAGAAAATTTATCACCTAGTGGGGAAGTCAAGACAACTCCAGCCCCCGAGCCTTCCAACTGCCTGGACCATCAAAGTGAATAGTCCAATATGTGTTATCCGGCTTCTCCTCAGGCATCTGCAACTCTGTCCAATCATTGATAAAATCCACAAGTGCTTGAGACTTGATGGCTATATGAGGCACATATTTTAAACCGTGAGGTCCAAGCTCAATGGCCCATTTGGCCACCCGACCTGTGGCTTCTCTATTTTGAATGATATCCCCTAAAGGGGCAGAACTAACCACAGTGATAGGATGACCCAGAAAATACTGCTTAAGCTTCCAGCTAGCCATAAAACCCCCATATACAAGCTTCTGCCAATGTGGATACCTCTGTTTGGACTCAATAAGTACCTCACTGATGTAGTAAACCGGCCGTTGAACCGGGTATTCTTTGCCTGATTCCTTCCTTTCCACCACAATGGCTACGCTAACAGCTCAGCTATTGGCAGCCACATATAACAGCAAAGGCTCCTTGTCAATGGGAGCAACAAGAACGGGCGGCTCAACCAACTATTTCTTCAGATCCTCAAATGCTTGATTAGCAGCATCACTCCAAACAAAGTGATCTGTCTTCTTCATCATCTGGTAAAGAGGGATAGCCTTCTCACCCAGACGGCTTATGAACCGGCTTAAGGCCGCAATACGACCCGCCAAACGCTAAACATCATTGATATATGCCGGTTTAGCCAAAGAGGTGATAGCTTTTATCTTCTCCGAGTTAGCTTCAATACCGCGTTCCGAAACCAAAAAGCCCAAGAGCTTGCCTGCTGGTACACCAAAGACACATTTGGTCGGATTAAGCATCACCTTGTAGACCCGGAGATTGTCAAAGGTCTCCCTTAAATCGTCAATCAGGATCTCCTTCTTCCTGGATTTCACCACAATATCATCCACATAGGCATGAACATTGCGCCCAATTTGATCATGAAGACAATTCTGCACACATCGCTGGTAAGTCGCCTGGGCGCTCTTGATCCCAAAAGGCGTAGACACATAGCAGAAGGCTCCAAACGGAGTGATGAAAGATGTCTTCTCCTCGTCCTTCACTACCATCTTGATCTAATGATAACCAGAATAAGCATCCAAAAAGCTCAAACGCTCAGAACCTGCCGTAGCATCAATAATCTGATCAATATGAGGGAGAGCAAAAGGATCAGCTGGACAAGCCTTGTTTAAATCTATGTAATCCACACACATACGCCAAGTGCCATTCTTCTTAAGCACTAACACCGGGTTAGCCAACCACTCAGGATGATAAACTTCAACGATGAATCCTGCCGTCAAGAGCCGGGCCACTTCTTCACCAATGGCCTTGCGCCTCTCTTCATTAAAACGACGAAGAAATTGCTTGACCGGCTTAAACTTGGGATCAATATTAAGAGTGTGCTCAGCGAGTTCCCTCGGTACACCTGGCATGTCAAAAGGTTTCCATGCAAAGATGTCCCGGTTCTCACGGATGAACTCGATGAGCACGCTTTCCTATTTGGGATCCAGATTAGCACTGATGCTGAACTTCTTGGATGAATCGCCAGGAACAAAATCAACTATCTTAGTGTCATCTGCCGACTTAAACTTCAATACCGGATCATGCTCTGTAGTTGGCTTTTTCAAAGATGTCATATCTGCCGGGTCAACATTGTCTTTATAAAACTTCAATTCCTTTGTTGTTCAGACAGACTCAGCATAAGCAGTGTCACCTTCTTCACTCCAAGGCTATCTTGCGACTCCCATGCACCGTTATAGTGCCCTTGTGACCCGGCATCTTCAGCTGCAAGTAAACATAACAAGGCCTTGCCATAAACTTAGCATAAGCCGGCCGCCCAAACAGAGCATGATAAGGGCTCTTGATTTTAACCACTTCAAAAGTCAACGTCTCAGATCTGGAATCATAATCATCTCCAAAAGCAACCTCCAGAGCTATTTTACCAACCGGGTATGCCGACTTACCAGGCACCACACCGTGAAAAACAGTGTTCGACGGCTTAAGATTTTTATCAGTCAATCCCATGCGAAGGAAAGTTTCATAATAAAAGATATTGATGCTGCTACCCCCGTCCATGAGCACCTTAGTGAATTTATATCCTCCAACCTGAGGCGCCACCACCAAAGCCAAGTGACCCGGATTATCAACCCGGGGCGGGTGATCCTCACGACTCCACATAATGGGCTGCTCAGACCATCGCAAGTAACGGGGAACTGCCGGCTCAACGGCATTCATAGCCCTTTTATGGAGCATCTGATCCCGCTTGCATAAGCTTTTGGTAAAGACGTGGTACTGCCGACTATTCAACTGCTTCGGGTTAATTTGATAACCATATTGCCGCTGACTCCCCTGATTGTTCTCCTGCTTGTAACCACCCTGATTGCCTTGATTGCCTTGATTACCTTGGCCCTGGAAACCAGAATTGGACGCGGCACCACCGTAACCCAGACCATGAGAGCCGGAACCTGAGCCACCGCCCGGCCCATGATTGTCCTAGAAAAGATGAGAGGACAGCTTCTCACGCGATCCGTGCTTCGGACACGACTGATTTAATAAAGCTTCGAGGTTGATTTTTGACCCTTCGGCCTGAGCCGGCCTTCCCTTGCGCCGCTGGGCCGAGTTATAATTCTGCGCGCCGGTGTTAGCCACGAAGTCCAAATTCCCCTCAGCTCTGCATTTACCATTGCCACCCGGCTGCCCTTTCACACTGCTACTCTTCTTTCCCTTACCCGGCTTTTCCTCATCAGACTCGGGGTCCTTGGTACTATCAGAGTCGGCATACTTAACCAGAGCCGCCATGAGTGTCTGTAACATCCGAAAATTCTAAATTTTGGAATGTTATAATAAAGAGATAGATTGGATTGATTGTTTGATTGATTGAGTGAAATTGAGTGGAATTCGAAACATTTTGAAAGATAAATGAGAGGGAATAAAAGGACTTTCCCAAACTTTCATTTTGCTTTTATGATCTCCATGAATTCAAATTCTTTTCACCACAAAACCCTGGAGAGAAGATGACATGACTTCTTCCATTTATTTAAATGACAAGGGGTGTTGAAAATATTTGAATTTCATTTGAAAATATTTCACATTTCTGAAACTTTATGCAACTCAATGATTTTCACGAGAGAAGATAAAAATGACTTCTTCAAAACGAATGAAATATGAGTTGGGAGTTTCAAAGGTCAAATTCAAAGTCCTTTTGGAAAGTATTTTTAATTTGGAGTTAATTGAGTCTTATTCAAATTATTTTTCTCCAAAATAAAAATATACAGAAAGTAGGGTAACATGATTCCCTACATCAGAAAATTGGAGAAAAATAATTTTGAAATAATTTTTGTATTTTTAAAATGATTTTTATTGGATTTTATTAAGGCAGCAGCACCGTTTGATTTATTAAAATTTGTGTGGATTTTATTTGACTTCACGAAAATGTTTATGTTGTAGAAAATCTTTTTCTGAAAATTTTGATATATAATATGCCTATATAAAATTTTAATTTATTTTTTTATCAGGTTTTCCTTCTGTTTCTATTAAAAAAACTGTTCATGGGGCCCATAGTTATTTACTGCCCACACGCGTAGCATAGTGGCAGCGGGCGCCTCATTTGTTTTTCCCTCTCCTAAATGGGCCAGGCCCAGCCATCCTTTTTATTTTTTACTTAGGCCGATTTTTGTTAAAAAAAAAACTGCAGTGTACGCGTGCGCGCAGCCGGCCCATGGTGCTTTTAGCCCATGCGTTCCCCGTTTATTTTATTTGTTCGTCTACGTTTAGTCCCACATTGCCTAGCCTTTAACCCCTAAACCTCTTTTCCACCTATAAATATAGACCCATAGAGCCTCCAAATATTATTTCATTGCGGGTTAAATCAATATTTTGGTTTGACTAGCTAAAAATATATTTCTCCTCTCCGGCGGGACTTTTGGAAGTTGTCTCCTCACTCCGAAGTCGTCTTTTCTATACCTTATAAAGGTATATTTATTCGTTCTCTGTATTTATATGTTAGATCTAGAATTCTTTTATCCGTAACTATTTTTTTTCTTCTGCAAACAGCTTGGCCCTGATTTTTCAAATAGCCATAACTTTTTACTCGTTCATCCAAATTAGATGAAACCATCCAAATTAGATGAAACCAGCGTCTATAGTTTCGTCTTGTTTTCACCTATCCGGTGAACCTGTCACATCAATTTTTTTAATTTTCAAATTTCAAAATTTGTTTCATAGTCAAATTTCTTTTGATCATATCTTTTTATCCGTACCTCCGTTTTCGATGAAACCAACGCCCACTTTTTCGTTACGATCCCCTCTATCTAGTTAAACAACTTAAACATGTTTTTGAAAGTTTTAAAATTTGATTTCAAACAGATTTGTATTTGAACTTCTTTTGTTCATAACTTAAGTTTCGTAGCTCCGATTTAGTTTATTCTTTTTGCAAATCGAAGATCTTGACCTAAACTTTCTGATAAGGCCAAATTCATATAATTTTGGTACCGTTAGAAATTGTTTTATGTTGCAAGAGTTATTTCCTTGGTTTTGATGTTTCCCGAATCGTCTTCTTCGTTCTTCTCGATCTTTTGAGTGATTGCTTATGTGTGGTTACTATTGCTTGCTTGCGATAGATTGAACGGAGTGTGACGAGTAGAACTATCAAGAGTTTTGAGTGCGGATCATCTTCATCAACATTGCAGGCAAGTTCACACTTTGATCATATCCCGTTCATACCCAGTTTTTGTGCATTAGATTCAACCCTCAAACATTGCATGGTTAGGATCTAAGTTAAATTGAGGGTATTGGGAAGTAGTTGAGGTAGTACCTATTACCTGTTTTATTTATCAAACCCTTGGGAGTTACTTCTACGTTGCTATTATATTGCCATGCTATGCTCGTAGACGTGGATTGGGTTTTGAGAGATATTCATGACAAGATGTGAGATTGTTAATAATGGTTTACCTAAGGTGGCAACTAAAACTCACATCTGGGTGGATTGAGGCACCTGGAGAACCCAGTGTTGCCTGTTTGTATAAGGACCGCCACCCAGGCTCAAAGGGATCATAAGATTATTCATGCTAGAAACTTCCGTGTGCAGCCACAAGCTATTATGGGCTCTAGCATAGTTGAGTAGGTTACAGGATCTCTTGAAGAGGTGGGCTAGCAGATGTAGGGGAAAGTAGGTGTACCGGTCCATCCAGAGTAAAGAGTGATTGTTCCTGAAAGACTGTGTCTCGGTCATCCGTTTCTCAAACATCATGCAGTGCGAGAATCAAGCGGAGGCGATCGAGTCTTGTGGGGAAAAGTGCGCAAACCTCTGCAGAGTGTACAAACTAATCATGATTAGCCGTGTCCCCGGTTATGGACATCTTGAGTATCTAGTTCTTGGATTATCCCGTTGATCTCATCATGTTACTTTAATTAATATTGTTGGGTTAATGATGATACTTAATTGGGTTTGAGATGCTGTCAACCATCTCAATGTTTCACAACCACCATGATAGTTAAATAAAATTTATTCCTTTGAAGTAGGGAAAAATTGGCTTTCGCAAAAACATTATAACCATAGAGTTTTTCCACCAGCCATATATGCATGTAGTGATAGCCTTTGTTCATCATTTCTCTATGGTGTGAATTTGCCAGCATATTCCATGTGCTGACCCGTTTTCGGGCTGCAACGTTTCATGTTGCAGGATTCTTACGACGAGTAAGTGATACGTTAGGGTTACGATTTCTACACTCAACTTTGCCGTTGGTGTTGATGGGAATCCACAACCTGGTTACTTCCGCTATTTTGGATTGAGGTAATAGTATTTACGTTATTTTATACATGTGATTTACCTCTGTTATAAATCCTCGAGTACTGTGTGTGTCAGCATACCGATCCAGGGATGGCACTTAAGCACAGAGACTTGATCCATTCGGGTCGGGTCGCTACAGTGTCCCCATGTCATTGCAGTGGCGTTTGAGCCGCCCTAATTTCTGCTTCAGGGGCGTGAAACAACAATTGTTCTCCAACATTAAGACTGCTGAATCAGCATTGATGCGATCCAACGAGTGCAGGATTGCTGAGACCCGGCACACCCAATGGGTTCTCGACTCACCCTCTTCTTGGACACAGGAGGCCAAATCCACAATTGACATAGGCTGCTTGCACGTATCTTTAAAATTCTGGATAAACCGGGATTTTAACTCGGCCCATGACCCAATGGAGTTGACTGGTAGCCCTTTCAACCAAGTACGAGCCGTTCCTTCCAACATCATGGTGAAGTATTTAGCACATGCAGCATCGTCAACATCCAACAGCTCCATCGCCATCTCATAACTCTCAACCCACGCTTCAGGGGGTAAGTCAGCTGTGCAGTTGGGCACCTTACGAGGACCCTTGAAATCCTTGGGCAAACATATGTTACGTAGAGTAGGCACTAAGCATGGCACTCCCAAGGTTCTAGAGGTCACACCTATCTCCATAGAAGTTGTCAGATAAACCAGAGGATGCTGTTTAGCCGCTCGCTGAGCCGCCAGCTCAGCCTCTCGACGTGCTCTGCCCTGGTCCACCAAATCCTGAGCACCATCATGCGCCGGGTCATGCCCACGAGGCTGGTTACGGTGCCTTTCACTGCTTGAAATGGCCGATGAGTCAATGTGTCTGCTATAACTCCGGCTTGGGCGAGGGGTTGAGTGAATCCTTTCATGACTGTAAGAATAAGCCTCCTGCTGTAACAATGCTATCTGGAGAAGCTCTCGAGCCCTCCGCGTTTCAACCGCAGCTGGAGACTCGCCTACAACTGGGAGAGCCGCCAATCGTGTCGCCGCAACGATCATATTATCCAAAGGGTTAGAATAATGACCCGGTGGCGGCGTCACATATTGTGGTGGGACATTATTCAGATGAGGCGGATCCGTCGTGCGTGGTTGAGCCGGCGCTCCAGTCCCAGGCGTAGCTACCACCCGATTTACCCCCGATGGGTCACTAGTGCCAGCACCGGGTGTGTTGAAGAGGTTTCTCGCCTCGTAAACCAGAGGCAGTAGACTCCGGTGCCTTCTCCTCATGACTTCGTTCGAAGCATTCTGATCCAACGAGAGCTGGAAGGAATCAGCCTGGATCTGTTGTGCCTGAGCATCCAGAGCAGCTCGTTCCGCCGTCATCCTCGCATCCTCAGCCGCCAGGTCCTCCTTGGCTTGAGCTATCTCATCTCACAGTTTTGCAATTTCCGCGTTACGCTGAGCTTGATCTGCCGGATTAACCCCTGCTGTCAATAATGTTGTCAAAGTGTCCAATAAGTCGGACAAGACCTGAGCCGGCGGGCGCACAGGGCCTCCTGCCCCGGCCGCCGTCGTCGGTGCTGACCTGGAAATCATTGCTGCTGTAGTCGTCGAATTCTGCCCTGGCTGTGTACCGGCCATGAAAATTGCGACCCGATTCAGCGGCTCATAGGGGTCCGGAATACTATTGCCATCGGAACAGCCCCCTAGCCTGCCGTCTTGCAATTGGTACAACAAAGTAGTCTCGCCCTTGGACGACTCACCGTCAGAGTAGACGGCCGTCTCACCACTAGACATGGATCCTTCCGCAAGTTCCGCCCCATGGATGAATCCAACGAAGGCGCGCTTCTTGGCGGGTTGAACCCGGGCGGGTCGTGCACGCTGAGCCGTCTCGATGATGTCGGTGCAGATGTCCGGCTCAGGGCCCGGTTCGCCTATTTTGCCGATGAAGACGTGGATTCCGCCGAAGGGGACCCGGTACCCGTACTCGATTGAGCCGGCCTCGGGGCCCCAGCCTGCGTCGTCGATGTAGAGCTTGCCGTGACGACTCTTGGTCATCCGGCCCACAGCGTACCCTTTGATCCCTTCGAAGTTGCGCTGTAAGAACTCAAACCACCGTGCGCTGGCCCCACGGTGGGCGCCAACTGTCGTGGAATTGTCATGGCAGATGTCCTAGCAGAAGGACTTAGTCATGGAGCCATCACAACAGGGTTAGCTTAAAGGGGTTAAACGGGACAAAGGACACAAGGAGTTTATACTGGTTCGGCCCCTTGCGGTGAAGGTAAAGGCCTAATCCAGTTTGAGGTGGTATTGCTTATGTCTCGATTACCAGGGAGCGAATATGCTTGACCTAGCTTTCGATCTCTTGTTTCTTGCTGTAAGCCGCCGCCGGGTCGTCCCTTTATATATACACAGGTTGACGCCTAATGGCTTATAGAGTCCCGGCAGGCTCATAAACAACGTGTCCGACCTGGTGACTAATTATACTTGCCTTACAATGCAAGCTATGCATATTATATGACGGTTTACACTTATGGGCTTTAAGCCGCCTTTGGGATTTGGGCCCCTTAACAAGTCCACCTATGAACCGCCATCTTAACATCTTCACGGGCTTCGTCTTGATGAACCGCCATTGGGATAACCCGGCCCCTCCTAGGCGGGTCATACCCAATAGTCATATCCCCAACAAATCTTGACTATTGTCGTGGGGGTCGTTTATCTTCTTTCCCGTGTGCTAGACCTTTTGGTATTGCACTCGGGAAAGAAGGGAGGAACGAGTACCACCGACCGTCGAAATATCAGAGAGGGAGTGCCCATCATGTACACCACTAGAGATGAGAGTTTTTCAAGGGAGACTCGACAAACCGAAAGTAAACCCATGCTGAATGGTGATATGTGTGTTGAGGTCCTGCTATTTGTCATCGATTTTTAATCCTTCAATTATGAACATAGCAAATGGATGACGACGAAAGGATCCCCGAGTGCGTTTATTGTACCGATGACGGGGGTATGTGCGAGAGGCCTCACTTGCAAAACGGTATATGCTTCTGCCTCACACTTAAGGAGGGCTTCAAAAGTTTTATCGTATGTAAATTCAGCGGAAAGTATTTCTTCTTAATTAAGCATGACTTAAGGTTTTTTGCTTTAACGTGTAATTTCTGTTTTTATAATTAGCCTAGTGTATCCCTGCTATGCAAGACCATATGTCTTAGAGAAGCTCGATTTCGAAGAGAGGGAAAAGGTGGACATGTAGAAAGCTCACTTAAAATGAAACATTGTTTCGTTTTTGAGGTCAAGGTCATAAATGAAGTAGGTCACACACATTTTGATTGTTCAAATTGGAAAGGATTATGCAAGGCCCTATAGATTTCAGGAGGATATGAAAAAAATTTACCTTCGATATTCGCATTCCTGAAGATGATGCTGAACATGATAAAGACATTTGGGTGGATGTGGACATGATTGCAATTCTACCTCGATGTGAGTTTGTTAAACTAATTTGTTAAATAATCCATATTGCTTATTAAAAAATAGTTGTTATTCATCCCGACTAAACTTGTTTATTTATAGTTGACAACTTATTTCCTTTCTCCAAGAAATACACGGAAGATAATAAATACATGGAAGATAATAGACAAGACCTACTATAGTTATGGCTCAGAGCTAACTTAGGAGGAGAAGAATTCTCTTGTCTCTTTTGTTATTTTTTTACTTTTAAGAACATTTTTGGAGCTGGCCAAATTTATAGTGGATACGTGCCACTAGTTCATGAGTTGAGCGGTGGTAACATTCGTGAAAAAATCATGGTAAGATTTTTTTACTATTGTGTCACTAGTCCATCTTTTTCATATATTCTTCTTAAGTAAACTACATTGCTAACTATGTTACTACTATGTTCTTCAACAGAAGTTCCCGAATGATGTTGTGCCTCCGCTGATGTATCCTGAAGGTCAGATGACAATTGTTAACGTAGTGTCAAGGACGGAGACTTTCGAATGTGCCGAAGGACTTGAAATCAAAGGATGGACAACAATAGTGAATGAGCGTAGGCTACAAACTGGTGACCGGTGGATATCTATCCTGCATAATGGAGATGGAGTAGTTTTCCTGTTTTATGCTATTTTACTAAGAGAGAGGAGTAGGTCGCAGTACTTGTCATGTGCTAGAAAGTGATTTACCCACAATGATAACAATTAGCTAATAGTAGTTAACTTATGATGATCATTATGGTGAGACATTGTTATATCACTATCATAATGATTAGTTATTATATGACTACGGATGATGAGTTGTTATATGACTACGATAATGATGTGGTGTTATATCATTATGACAATGATGAGTTTTTATATCATTGGGGTGGAAGAAACACGGATTAGATAAAAGTGGATTGATCCAAGTGACCAAGTTAAATTAGTCGGAAGATATGATGTTGGGGCGGCACACAAGCGTTGAATGAAGGCAATGCATATCAAGTCCAATTTGCATTGGGGTGCACACAAGGAGGATGTTGCATCCTCGGAAGTCAAATCACCGGAGGTGTTTGCAACTAAGGTGCAGATTAGATTAAAGTGGATGGATCCAAGTGACCAAGTTGAATTAGCAGGAAGATATGACGTTGGGCAGGCACACAAGTGTCGAATGAAGGCAATGCCATCAAGTCCAATTACCGCAAAAACCTCCTTATATGCACCCCAATGCAAATTGGACTTGATAGGCATTGCCTTACTCCGAGGATACAACCACTTCCTTATATGCACCCTAATGCAAATTGGACTTGATAGGCATTGCCTTACTACGCGGATGCAACAACCTCCTTATATGCACCCCAATGCAAATTGGACTTGATAGACATTGCCTTCATTCGACACTTGTGTGCCGTCCCAACATCATATCTTCCTACTAATTCAACTTAGTCACTTGGATCCATCTAGTTTAATCTAATATGCGTTTCTTCCACAGCCTCTACATTGCTACTGTATAAAAGTTTGTATAACGATGTCCAAATATAAACAAATAAAATACGCAGGAATAGTAGTGGCGCCGGGTAACACCCCGCACTGCTGCTATTTAGTAGTAGTGCGGGTTCTACCGCACGCTACTGCTAACACAAGTAGAACTAGCGCAGGGTCAAGCCCGCGCTACTACTAACAAGTTAGTTGTAGTGCGCTAGCAGTAGCGCGGGCCCCCGCACTACTGCTAGGCCATTACCCCGCGCTACTACTAGGGTTTTGCCTAGTAGTGGGAGGTGAACTTTGTCCTAGCCAGCTTAGCGTGAGTAACAACTAAAGGAAGGTTATCCAAGAACCGAAGGGAATGCTAACGTGGAAACAATCCGCACGTTTTTTCTTTTTTCAAATTCGTTTGGCCTTATTTGATCAAATAGACAAGTTTATGCACTAAATTAATCAGCTCCCGAGTTCTTTGCTTAAGATGTGCAACTACTTTGAGTTGACGGACTAACGCTCATTTTAGTCAAAAATTTAATAATCTCTCTATTTTTCTTATATGCTATGATTTTGGTATATAATACATAAATTAAAACATGAATATGTGCCTTTTGCCATGTAGGAACACCTCCAAGATATATGCCTATATTTGTCAGACCATGAAACCCGATAGGCAGGCCATCCTAGCTAGTCAGTTTAGGAGGAAATGCTTAGATGAGATATATTGTATCAGCTTGTTTCATAAATTTAGTGTATTGGTGAAAAAAATAAAATAAACTGTATTTTCTCTCAACAATCCCATATTTAGCTTTTTCTTTAAGCCCTGCTGTAGGCCAAGCGGTTGGAAATGCTCAGAGCAGAGCAAGAAAAAGGCGTGACAAGTGAGAGAAAACAAGGCAAGAAATTAATAGGTAAGATCACTAAATAGACGTTAGGTAGGCACATATTCACTCCGGTATACATGCCTATAAAAACCATGTCTACTTCTGGGTGTGTAGGGGAACCAACGCTGGATATGCACTGCTAGCTGCGGGGAGGTTGGAGAGCAGAGCAAATGAGCGCGCAGAGTGACACCGAGAATTCATTGTTTTTGAGAATTCAATTCCACGATAAAATCTGATGGGAGTAGGAGGCATTGGAAATTTGAGTAGCAAAAGTACCGTCGTTCTAAGCGGGGACTACTTTCTCTCATCTGCTGCTGCCAGTGAACTCGACACTGGAGGGTCATCTATTACGACCCTGCTCTAGATCTTAGGCTCCAAGAAGGCAAACGCAAGGCTGCAGCTCGCTTATGTTAGCCTGTAACCCTCGAGTAATCTGCACCAACGAGTTTAATTTGCTAGCCCGTACCTCCGACCATCGTACATAGATTTGGCTGCGACTAGGTACTGGATTACGCCATTAAACAAAAAATTGATTTCTGAGTAATATAACTCCTTTTCCCGAAAAGAGAATCTGATTTCGTCTTGTTATCACGTCACTCCATATTGTGTTCTTTCTGTCTTGCTCGTTCCATATGGACGGAGGGACGCTTCCTGTCATTGCACATGACATGTGGGCCTATCTGGACTGCTCTCGCCTTAGCTACTTGTAGGGTTAGAAGTAGAACTAGAGCTATACAGGCTTGTAGATAGCCACAAGATTTCTGTATGTAGGCAGACGGAACATGATTCTTTGTTTACCGGCTGGGAGACGATCATGGAGAACGAATTGTTTAACTACTCCCTCCGTTTCAAATTACTCGTCGTGGTTTTAGTTTAAAGAAACTCGTCGTGGTTTTAGTTTTTTTAACTAAAACCACGACGAGTAATTTGAAACGGAGGGAGTAGTATGGATGAGGTCTTAGCAATACATTTGATATGTGATAATTGTTGTTTCTTTAGTTTCGGGTAAATACATATCCACACCTTTTGCCCCGTAGGAGACGCCGTGGGGAAAGATGCATGTATCTCTAAGACCAAATAGACCGCCCGTCAGTTTGAGAAAATGCTCAAAAGGAAAATTTAGTGTCAATTTATTTCTGAATTTAGGTAGCCTATGTTTTTATTCCTTTTTCGGCCAGCACAGCTTTGTCCTTTCCAGAAAGAAAAGTTCTGCTTCTCCTATAAGCACAACTCTGCTTTTCTTTTTTCTGAAAGCACAAGTTATGCCTCACACAAGAAAAAATGAATCTCTTTTTTTGAGAAAAATGTAGGAAAAACTTATCATAATCCGAAGACCGATAAAAAATACATGCCAAAAAGTGAAAAAAAAACATGCATACTCCAGGCGTGCGACACGTGGCGACGGTCGGTCATACCAGGTGGCATGCTCCCAGCCCATCAAAAGAGCCCATTGGGTTCCTCTGAAAGGAGTACCACCTAGTTAGATGCTCCCTCAATTCACTCGTCAAAAGATTGGCGCTCAGGGGGTTTTGGAAGGGCCGCCCTTGGCAGAATCCAAATGACCATATCTAGCTTATGCCACACGCTTGCATCTACCCTCCCCCCCGCCCCCCCCCCCCCCCCCCCCGACGTGGCCCGCTGCCCACCAGGAAGGACGGGACCTATTAGGCCTTGTACAATGGGAGATGCTTAGGGAGGTGCTTAGAAAAATAAACCAAGTTTTTTTGAAGCACCGGTGCCTATTTCTATAGGAGAGGCGCTTAGTTAAGCGTCTATCCTGTATAAATAAGCACCGATGCTTAAGGAAAGCCTGATTTATTTCTCTAAGCACCTCCCCTAAGCACCTTGCATTGTACAAGGCCTTAATTCAGTATCCAGCGCCAACCGTTGTTTTCTGACTTTGCATGAAAATAAATTTTACCAGTCCCTAAAAATTTCAGAAACAATCAGCAAAACTTTCATGTCCCTATAGTACCAGGGGTAACAGACATAGCCACGGGCTCTGCCTATGGCCCCCATGCGGTACACCCAGGCACTAGGAGGGGGGTGCGTGGCCCACCTAGTGCTACATTCATCCGCCTCTTGGCCCATGTGCCTTTATATGCTTCCAAAAACCCTCAACATTGAGATTAATTATGTACTCTTACCTCCTGAGAAGCAAGAGAGACCATCTTAAAAGTGATTGATAGGATAGGATTCATTACAACTCTTACATCTCTTGAGGTTAGAAGGGACATTGTAGAACTGCTCATGCTATAAAGATCTAAAGGTTGTGATCTCTCTTTTCAGGAAAACTTCCGATCTATTCATTTTGAATCATGGCAGTAAACAAAAAAAATTACATCAAGATTTGTAGACCACCTAGCGATGACTACAAGCACTGAAGCGAGCCAGAGGCGAACTGCCATCATCGCCCCTCCCTCACCAGAGTTGGGTAAAAATTATTGTAGTAGACAGTCGGAAAGTCGTCGTGCTAAGGCCCAATAGGACCAACGCACCAAAACAACAGCCACCGCCGATGAAGAGTTGCTTAGATTGAAAAGATCCAACATGAAGACACACGAACGTACGTGGAAGATAAACAGACCCGAGCAGATCCGCCAGAGACACGCCTCCACAGGCCCACCGACGATGCTAGATGTACCACCGGGACAGGCCGGGCTAGACGGGAAGAACCTTATTCCATGTTCAAGGAGCCGCCGTCATCTCGTCTTCGTGAACAAGACACAATCCCTAACTAAACTCAAAGAAAGATCTAAAAATGGAGCCCTCCACCGGCAAGGTCCGGGATCCACCGTGGTCCCATGGCCCTAAGGCCACCGAAGATGAGGCGGACCGGCGGCGGCACCTAGGGGAGGCAGAGGAACCCTAAACTTTTTTGGGAGAGGAGGCGGCGGCTGCGTGAGCCTATTGCTTTAGAAGCAACTGGTTGTGATCTCTTTTACCATGATTATATAGATCTAAAGGATTCGATCGAAGTAGATGTGATTATATAGATCAAACGACTATGATATATTTATAAAGAAATGGTCCACCGGATTGACGATAGAATATTTCACTTTTCCTACCTAAACTTTTTCCATAAATATAGTTAAACATGTTGTGAAAAAAAATGCACATGCGCTTTCCGCCACCAATAGATATCGTTAACCTATATCTGGATATAGTTTATCAATTTATTACTTGAATTTGGTATATTACTCGCTAAAAATTTAGATAGTATTCTCTCTGACCAATCCCATCTTTAGTTTTTTTTCATTAAAAATGGCCTTCTGTGTGTCTCTGTGTGTGTGCGTGGGTGTGTGGTGGGTGGGGGGGGGGGGGGGGGATTGGAAATGGCCGTCACAAGATTTTTTTTAAGGTAAGCGGTTAATAATAAGATCACTAAATAGGTGTTTGGTACCCACTTATTCACTCACGGGCACATGCTTATTAAAACCATGTCGACTTCTGCGTGTGTAGGGAAACAACACTTGAAATGTACTGCTAGTTGCCAGAAAGAAATAGTTGGAGAGCAAAGCAACAAACGAGCGTGCAGAGTGCCACGATTCAGTTCCACGACAAGATCTGATGGGACAAGGAGGCATTGGAAATTTTAGTAGCCGAAGCACCGTTGTTCTACGCGCGAACCACATTCTCTTAGCCGCTGCTGCCACCGAACTCGACGCATGCTGGTCCCGTGCCAGGACCTGGCTCTAGAGTTTAGGCTCCATGAAGGCGCTCTCTTGTGTCAACTCATAACTCTGAAACTTAAAGTAATCCACACCAACGAGTTCAGTTTGCTCTGGATGTAACTGTAAGGATCCTACATCAATCTGGCTACAATCAGGAGCTTGATGTCCTTGTCGAGGAAAATGTGAATGGAAGAGTTTTCTTTGAAAAAAGAAGTTCAATTTGCTGATCAGGCTGAGCTAAATTTGCCCCCACACAGAGCCTAATTTCTATTGCATCCACTTTTGAGGAACAGGAAAGGGAGTTTTTTTTTTGAATACCTGATCTATTATAAAAGTTCACCGCAAGTACAAAGTACCCCGAACATAACAAAAATTACATCGACGTTTCAGGAGCAACTGAACGACTACTTCTGCTGCCAGAACGACCCGCTATCGCCGCTGCAATAGCGGAATCAGCTTGAACTTGTCAATGAGAACCGGGAAGTCTTCGTGCATGTGCCCCTTAGGACCAGCACCATGGATTTGTAGTCGCCGTCATTGGAGCCTTAAAAGATCTGAAGCACCTAACATCCGATCTCACCATCGCAAATGCATGGCCTGAAACCCTAACCTCGCCGCCCCAAAGAGATGGTAGGAATCTAGGCCAGATCTTTGTCTGTCCTAGCAAACAAATTCTAGGAGGGTCAAAGCCCAAAAGACCAACTCGAAGATGAAGCGCTACCATCCGTCGAAGCAACGCCTCTGTGAGGACTAAAAACGATAACCAACACTACTAGACAGAGCCGAGGCACCGGGATTCTCTCTCTGCGATCAGACGCTAGAGCGGCAAGCGAAGGGGAGGAAAATTCACGAGCTGGCCAATGGAACTGGAGGTTGCTACCACTTGAGCATGCGTTCGTTTTCCCTTGAAGAGGAAAGGGTGATGCAACAAAGTAGCGTAAGTATTTCCCTCAGTTTTGAGAACCAAGGTATCAATGCAGTAGGAGACAACGCGCAAGTCACGCAGTACCTGCACAAACAATCAAGAACCTTGCAACCAACGTGATAAAGGGGTTGTCAATCCCTTCACGGTCACTCGCAAAAGTGAGATCTAATAAAGATAGTAAAGTAAATATTTTTGGTATTTTTATTATATAGATTGGAAATTAAAGATTGCAAAATAAAAGAACAGCGACATAAATTGGCAAGTTGACGGGAAACTAATATGATGTAAAATAGACCCGGGGGCCATAGGTTTCACTAGAAGCTTCTCTCAAGATAGGAATTATTACGGTGGGTGAACAAATTACTGGCGAGCAATTGATAGAAAAGCGCATAGTTATGAAGATATCTAAGGCAATGATCATGAATATAGGCATCATGTCCGTGTCAAGTAGACCAAAACGATTCTGCATCTACTACTATTACTCCACACATCGACCGCTATCCAGCATGCATCTAGAGTATTAAGTTCATAAAAACAGAGTAACTCATTAAGCAAGATGACATGATGTAGAGGGATAAACTCAAGTAATATGATATAAACCCCATCCTTTTATCCTCGATGGCAACAATACAATACGTGCCTTGCTGCTCCTACTGTCACTGGGAAAGGACACCTCAAGATTGAACCCAAAGCTAAGCACTTCTCCCATTGCAAGAAAGATCAATTTAGTAGGCTAAACTAAAACGATAATTCGAAGAGACTTGCAAAGATGTCAAATCATGCATATAAGAATTCACAGAAGAACCAAGTAATGTTCATAGATAAACTTGTACATAAATCCACAATTCATCGGATCTCGCCAAACACACCGCGAAAGAGTATTTACATCGAATAGATCTCCAAGAACATCGAGGAGAACTTTGTATTGAGAATCAAAGAGAGAGAAGAAGCCATCTAGCTAATAACTATGGACCCCAAGGTCTGTGATAAACTACTCACGCTTCATCGGAGAGGCTATGGTGTTGATGTAGAAGCCGTCCGTGATCGATTCCCCCTCCGCCAGATCGACGGAAAAGGCCCCAAGATGGGATCTCACGGGTACAAAAGGTTGCGGCGGTGGAAAAGTGGTTTCGTGGCTCCCTCTGATCAATCTAGGGTATAAGAGTATATATAGGCGAAAGAAGTACGTCGGTGGAGCTACGAGGGGCCTGTCGGTGTCAAAACCGGCGTATCTTGGGTAGGGGGTCCTGAATTGTGCGTCTAACGTCGATGGTAGCTGGAGACGGGGGACATGATGTTTACCTAGGTTCGGGCCCACTCAATGGAGGTAATACACTACCTCCTGCTTGATTGATCTTGATGAATATAAGGATTACAAGAGTTGGTCTACCATGAGATCGTAATGGCTAAACCCTAGATGTCTAGCCTGTATGATTATGATTTCCCCTACGGACTAAACCCTCCGGTTTATATAGACACCGGAGGGGCCTAGGGTTGTACAGAGTCGGTTTACTGAGGAAGGAATCTTCATATCCGAATGCCAAGCTTGCCATCCACGCAAAGGAGAGTCCCATCCGGATACGGGAGGAAGTCTTCTATCTTGTATCTTCACGGCCCATCAGTCCGGCCCACGTCACACAGCCTGGACGTCCGAGGACCCCTTAATCCAGGACTCCCTCAGTAGCCCCTGAACCAGGCTTCAATGACGATGTGTCCGGCGTGCAGATTGTCTTCGGCATTGCAAGGCGGGTTCCTCCTTCGAATACTTCAAAGTAGTCCTCGAGCACAGAGAACGTGTCCGGCTCTGCAAAACAAGCTCCGCAAAGAGTATAATATTTAACAAGTCCCATCTACCGACAACTTTTGTAGCGAGACATTACGTCCCGGCCCGGTCATTATTTCGAACCGTTTTTTAGCCTCCCGCTTCATGTTTCAAGATGCGGTTTTCATTAGGATGTCTTGTCGAAGCAGAGATCGTGTCCCCTTATTGCGGGATCCTCATTAATGTAGACGTGGGTAATCCAACCGTGTTGTTGGTGATCCCTTGGGAATAGGCGAGCTTTAAGGCCCATGAGGTGGCGTTCGATATTCTTTGTCTTTATAAAGGGGTACAGACCCGTCTTTCTCCCCCCACGCCTACCTCTTCCTCAACCTTCCCAACCTCAGGCTCCAGCGCCGCGGAGTCGATTTCTTCCATTGTTGTCAGGCCCTCTAGTTATGTCCGGATCGATCTCCCAAGGTAGGTGGGCAGCCTCCTCGGTCACCGAGGAGGATATCGCGAAGCTTCGGAAGGCGAGGTACTTGACTGCGAAAATCCCCCATAGGCTCCCTACAATAGGGCAGGTCATCCCCACACAAAAATCCGGCGAGAGGGTTGTATTCACCTCCCACTTCCTCCGCGGGATAGGGTTTGCTCTTCATCCCTTTGTTCGCGGCCTCATGTTCTATTATGGGCTAGATTTTAACGATCTAGCTCCGGACTCTTTTCTGCACATCTCGGCGTTCATCGTTGTGTGCGAAGATTTTCTCCGCACCCCCCCACACTTCGGCCTATGGCTCAAGACATTCAATGTGAAGCCAAAGTTAATTAACAGGGAGCAAGCGGAGTGCGCCGGTGATATAGTGAGCACGCTTGCCCATACTATCTGGCCAAAAGGCACCTTCAAGGAAACGTCCAACTCATGGCAACAGGAGTGGTTCTATATCACCGAACCCCGCGGCACCAAATGGGCAGCTGATGACCCACAAGTATAGGGGATCTATCGTAGTCCTTTTCATAAGTAAGAGTGTCGAACCCAACGAGGAGCAGAAGGAAATGACAAGCGGTTTTCAATCAGCTATTCTCTGCAAGCACTGAAATTATAGATAACAGATAGTTTTGTGATAAGGTAATTTGTAACGGGTAGCAAGTAACAAGTGTAAATAAAGTGCAGCAAGATGGCCCAATCCTTTTTGTAGCAAAGGATTAGCCTGGACAAACTCTTATATAGAGAAAAGCGCTCCCGAGGACACATGGGAATTATCGTCAAGCTAGTTTTCATCACGTTCATATGATTCGCGTTCGGTACTTTGATAATTTGATATGTGGGTGGACCGGTGCTTGGGTGCTGTCCTTACTTGGACAAGCATCCCACTTATGATTAACTCCTATTGCAAGCATCCGCAACTACAAAAGAAGTATTAAGGTAAACCTAACCATAGCATGAAACATATGGATCCAAATCAGCCCCTTACGAAGCAACACATAAACTAGGGTTTAAGCTTCTGTCACTCTAGCAACCCATCATCTACTTATTACTTCCCAATGCCTTCCTCTAGGCCCAAACAATGGTGAAGTGTTATGTAGTCGATGTTCACATAACACCACTAGAGGAGAGACAACATACATCTCATCAAAATATCGAACGAATACCAAATTCACATGACTACTAATAGCAAGACTTCTCCCATGTCCTCAGGAACAAACGTAACTACTCACAAAGCATATTCATGTTCATAATCAGAGGGGTATTAATATGCATAATGGATCTGAACATACGATCTTCCACCAAATAAACCAACTAGCATCAACTACAAGGAGTAATCAACACTACTAGCAACCTACAGGTACCAATCTCAGACTTAGAGGCAAGGATTGGATACAAGAGATTAACTAGGGTTTTAGAGGAGATGGTGCTGGTGAAGATGTTGATGAAGATGGACCCCCTCCCGATGAGAGGATCGTTGGTTATGATGATGGCGATGATTTCCCCCTCCCGGAGGGAAGTGTCCCCAACAGAACAGCTCCGTCAGAGCCCTAGATTGGTTCCGCCTCATGGCGGCGGAGTCTCGTCCCGAAAGCTTGCTTATGATTTTTTCTCGGACGAAAGACTTCATATAGCAGAAGATGGGCACCGGAGGGCCACCAGGGGGCCCATGAGGCAGGGGGCGCGCCCTACCCCCTGGGCGGCCCCCCACCCTCGTGGCCAGGGTGTGGGCCCCCTCTGGTATTTTCTTCGCTCAATATTTTTTATTATTTCCAAAAATAACTTCCGTGGAGTTTCAGGACTTTTGGAGTTGTGCAGAATAGGTCTCTAATATTTGATCCTTTTCCAGCCCAGAATTCCAGCTGCCGCCATTCTCCCTCTTTATGTAAACCTTGTAAAATAAGAGAGAATAGGCATAAGTATTGTGACATAATGTGTAATAACAGTCCATAATGCAAGAAATATCGATATAAAAGCATGATGCAAAATGGACGTATCAGGAGCCGCAACTGTGTTCCAGATATGGCCCTCCGTTGCGGCTCGCATCATGGATAAATAAGGGGCTAGACTGGGGATCAGCTGATGAAGTACAGACGCTGCAAAGTCATATCCGGAGTGTCCTCGAAAGGGACGTTGGCCTTATAAATGTGATCCAAGTGATGCTAGTCCACCAGATCCTCCCGTGCCAGCGACGGCCTCTCCGTATGTGGGAGTTCAATCCGGAAGGACCGCGGAGCCTTCAGCAATTCTTCGGCACAACGCATGAAGGGATGTGGAAACTATTCTTCAAGACTCGAAAGCAGTGGCCGGACACAACAGAGGACATCGGTCTCGACTGCAACCATCCGGATACCTTGGTAAGCACCCAATTTCTGACCACAACTCGGTTGATTATCCCACAGCGATGTACTGAGAGCTCTATTTTTGACCAGGGTTGGATAAAGAAAGCGGAACGAATTAGGTGTTCATCTCCACTTCCCGAAGACTCGGCCGATCCTGTGCTGACGAGGATGCTGGTCCCGGTGCCGTATCAAGTGCCAGCGCAAGAGAACAAGAAGAAGAGCAAAGAGGCCGAAAGCGGCCTCCACTCTACAGGTATGCTGGACACTATGTCCGGGGAAACTGAAGCTCCTTCTTCGAAAGAAGTAGGGGAAGGAGAAGGTGATATCCCTTCCCCTCATGGGAGGAAAAGGACTGCATCCGAAGACTTGGAGGTGGAGGCACCCAAGAGAGGGTAGGTATCCCTACCATATGGTTCGGGTTCCGAAGCCGATGTTGTCGCAAGGCATCTCTCTAAGGACACGCCCCTTGCCGGATTGTAAGTGAACAAGGATGCTCTAGACATATCCCGTTCTTTTCGGGTTGCAAATATAACATTTAAACTATATGCTTGCAGTTCGGCCCACGGTCCACCCCGACAGTCCTCCTCATCAGGGGACTTAACTCCGGGGATGATGGAAAGCGAAACGCCTTCTCATGCTTTATCGCCTCTTAGGGCGGACGACTTCGAGGTGTCATCTCGGAGAATCTCCCCTGACCATCGAGCGGCGTGGGGGACAATGAAAACCACGCCCGAGGGTGGTACTTCAATCATCAAGGGTCCAGGGGGCGCAACCCCTACGGGGGCCAGCAATGAAGGCCCCGAACTATTCGGATTACGACCGAAGACGACTCTAGGGTCGAGCCGATGTACCCCTTTGAAGGGAATGTATTCTCACGCAACAGCCTCCAGTAATCCGGGGGTGCCGGATACTCTGATGAACACATTACAAAGTGTGTCCATCTCAGAGGAACATCGTACCTTAATGGGTACGGTTGTTGAAAGGGTTTTGTCCGCAAGAATCGGATTGAATGAAGCCTTCATGGGCCTGTTGAGAGGCCTCGAGGTATGCAATAGCTTAACCATTTTTATATGCACAATGCACCCGTGTACAGATAGTAGCCCCTAAGGCTCTGGTCGGCTTCCACAGGGAGGCGATCAGAGGATCAAAAAGATATGCTCAGGAAGTAACCTAATTAATTTCAACACAGGTTGTTACGTCCATGGCGACCGCCCAAGCTACAGAAGTTGCGGATCTAAAGCAGAAACTTGAGTTAGTGGATGAGGACATCACTCTTATTAACAGGCGGCTCGACCAGGCACAAGGTATGTGTTGGGGCAGCTTTGTTGATGCGTGTATACTAGTATGAGCACGAGGCCGAACATCATATACTGTGATATACATAACTGTAGATGGTGCTACCGCGGTTGAGACCCTTCGGGCTGAACTTGCCCGGGCCAAGGAGCAGGCCAGAGTGAGCGATGCGGCTGCCAAGAAGGCGGATGCGGATTTAATGGCCGAACAGGCCGCTCAGCGCCAGTGCCAGGAGAGAATATCTACCATGGAGCGTGAGCTGAAGGATGTCACTAGCAGGTGCAAATCTCTCGAGGAGGATAACAAAGCCAATACAGCCAAACTCGACAAGGCCTTAATAGAGGCGAGAGAAGCGCGATCCGAAGCCAGAGCGGCTCAGGAGTAGATCCGACAGGCTGGGGAGATAGCGACTGGTAAGCCCTTTCTTTTACAGACTAAGTTCGGCGACCCAAAGTATGCTCTTCTTAACCAAATGTGGAGTTCTCCAGACGCATTCTTGGACCTGCCGAAGAGTGTTTCCGATGCGGCGCAGTTCTTCCAAGCACAGGAAGGACGTGCTGCAGAGAGGCTTTTCTGGTCGCAATTCAGCATGGCAAGGCATCCGGCACTGCTGAACGAACAGATGGCACAGTGGGCCGAGCTACACAAGATGTTCGGAGTTGCCATGAAGGACGTCGTGGTTCGGCTATGGCCAGCCGAACCCGTTCCGAGCAGCTATTTCGGTTTGGTGCAGCGGCTTGTCGATGCAGTGCCGCGTATTGACGCCATCAAACGGTCGGTGTGCATAGAAGGTGCCCGGATGGCCTTCGCCCGTGTCAAGATGTACTGGGCAAAGATGAAGGCCACTGATGTTGCAGCCAAGGGTCCGCATGGAGGCAAGGACCATCACACGCCGGAGCATTATTTGGAGAACATCCTAGAGGGCACCCGCTTGATAGAGGGTCAGTGCTCGAAGGATATTATATTTGAATAAATGTACCAGAATTGTGAAAACAATATTATGATATGTTAAAGCCGTGTTATATACCTTTGCCATTATTTCCTCCTGTGCGGCCGTTTCTTATAACCTGAAAGTTTGCCGGTCGTCGGCTTCTGCCCCCTCGCATATAATACGGGGGTGTGCGGAATAGCACCTGATCACTCTTGACCCAACGTCTTGGTCCGGAACGGAGGTGTCAGTGCAGCGAACTAGGCAATCGGACTATGGGGCTTTAACACCTTCACTTAGCCATAGGAGTTTTATGGTGGGTCTATGATGTAGCCCCTGGTATGTACGCAATTATGTTGCGTTACATAGGTGACCCGAAAACGGTCATTCATGTAATACAGAAGAAATCGCAAAAGATTCTTATAAGTCACCAAGTGGTTGACCAGCTCTTGCCGCATCATGACAGTCAGTTTTCGGCTTTCTCTACTGAGGTATTTGACCAGGTGAACCGGAAACACAATCGCAGTAGTTCTCCCTTTACTACCCTAGCCGATAAGATGGAATGTAGGGTAGCAAGCACAGGAGCCGGGCAACCCAACTATTGACCAAAGACATGATTCGGAGCTGATGCATATAATGCCAAACTCGTGACGCCGAAGTATGCTATAGAGCTGTTCGGACTTTTTTCGGCAACCCATATGTTGCCGTATCAAGCCCTTGGCAATTTGAGCCGAGGTGTCTGCGTGAAACAACCGAAGAAGCAAGGTACGTATGTGTGCGGAAAAGCAAATACTGAAGACAGATTATGTTCACTGAAATCTGATTGATACGTCGAACGTAATCTTACAGATTATGAAACCACCTCCAAGTCCGGTTTACGTGCCAGGGGTCGAGGGCTGAGGAAAAAGGCTCTCTACAGGTTTCAAATAGAGTTTTTTGGTCTACAAAAAATCTTTTGGACCTCCTGTCGCACGTCTGCGCTGCCTGTGCTTCCGTGAAAAGGCTTCCTTAAAGGGAGCGATCCCCGGTTATTTGTAGGAAAGCCAGGCTCATAAAGAGTCCTTTCAGGTCCATAGGACAGACAAGTATTGATTCACCTGTGGCAAAAAGATAAGAAAATAGTTTAGAAAAGAGAAAAGGCTAAAGTCCGGACGAACACTTTGTAGGCATGTCCGTATTGTGCCTCCGTCGATGGCCAAGGTATTTTGAGTGCATAATTATGTATGCACGGTGCAAGCTCCGCGGGTATAAGAGGCGAACGACAGAGGCGGAGCTGCTAATCCAGCTCTGAAATTGACTGGTCCTGTGTAGTAGAGGCCGGTGGTTTAATGACCGATGAGATATGCGGCTTGAGGAGGCCACTTTGCACTTCGGCTGTGATTGCCACAGTGTGCCCTCAGTGCGGAGGGAGCGTTCCGTGTTGCCGTTGATCGTTATGATGCTGCGTGGACCGGGCATCGTAAGCTTTAGATAGGCGCAGTGTGGGGCCACATTGAAACGAGTAAAAGCGGTCTGCCCGAGCAGTGCGTGGTAGCCAATGCGGAATGGGCCAATATCGAAGATCAAGTCTTCGCGTCGGAAGTTTTCCGGTGAACCGAAGACGACTTCCAGTGAGATGGAGCCTGTGCTGTGAGCCTCTACGCCAGGTATTACTCCCTTGAAGGTAGTTGTGATGGGCTTGATCCTTGAAGGGTCAATGCCCATTTTGCGGACAGTGCATTGGTAGACTATATTAAGGCTACTGCCGCTGTCCATGAGGACTCGCGTGAAATGGAATCCATAATTGGATCGAGGACCAGAGCTGCTGAACCTCCGTGATGGATACTGGTTGGGTGGTCCTTGTGATCAAAAGTGATAGAGCAGGCCGCCCATGGGTTGAATTTTGGGACGTCCGGGTTTATGGTACGGTTGTCTCGTAGTTCGTTCTTGCGCTCCCTTTCAGGGGTATGCGTCACGTATATCATGTTTACTGTTTTTACTTCGGGGGGGAATTGCTTCTGTCCCCCGGTGCTCGGTAGGCGAGCCTCCCCTTCTTCACTATCAATGGGCGGCCCCTTCCCTTTGTGTTCAGCATTAAGCTTTGTCGGCTTGTTTGAAAACCCAACAATTTCTGTTGGTATGGTTGGTGGGTTTGTCGGGGCTCCATGGATCTGACAGGGTCGATCCAGTATTTTGTCTAGACTAGATGGACCATCTCTGTTTGCCTTAAATGGCTTATTCCGTTGACCGCTTTTGGAGCCACTAAATCCCGCGTTGACCATTATGTCTTGGGTTCCTGCATTAGTGTTGCGGCGCTTGTCTTTATTGTGTCGTGGCTTGCCATTGCCATCCCTGACTTCGGAGATGCCAGGACCGCCTGCGCTATTGCTTCTACAAGCAAGCCAGCTATCTTATCCCGTGCAAAAGCGGGTCATTAGAGCGGTGACAGCTGCCATGGACTTTGGCTTTTCTTGGCCGAGGTGGCGAGCGAGCCACTCGTCGCAGACACTATGTTTAAAGGCCGCGAGTGCTTCGGCATCCGGACAGTCGACAGTTTGGTTCTTTTTAATTAGGAACCTAGTCCAGAGTTTCCTGGCTGATTCTCCGGGCTGCTGGATGATGTGACTGAAGTCATCGGCGTCCGGAGGCCGGACATATGTACCTTGGAAATTGTCGCGAAAGGTGTCTTCCAAGTCTTCCCAGCTGCCAATGGAGTTCTCAGGGAGGCTATTTAGCCAGTGCCGGGCTGGTCCATTTAGTTTTGGTGGGATGTATTTAATGGCGTGGAGATCATCACCGCGGGCCATGTGGATATGGAGAAGAAAATCCTCAATCCATACTGCGGGGTTAGTTGTTCCATCATATGATTCAATATTCATGGGTTTAAACCCTTCTAGGAATTCGTGCTCCATTACTTCATCAGTGAAGCAGAGGGGGTGTGCAGCGCCTCTATATCGGGCCAAGTCGCGTCATAGCTCGGATGGAGTCCGTCTGCGGTTTTCGGCCCGGACGTGGTTATGCTTGTCAAGTCCGGCTAGATAGTCGTCGTCGCGCGTCGGGGCACGCCCCAGCGATCTGTAGATCGATTTGGTCTTACCTGCTCTATTTTCCAGGTCATGCCGCAGGTCATATGTATATCCCCGAGCTGTTGTGTCTCTGCCTTTACGGCGAGGTAGTATGGGCTGGTGTTCGGCTTGAGTTGCCGTTTTGTCCCGGCCACGTGGTGGTCGGTCAGCTGCATTACGTGCTGATGGTATGGTCTCAAGTGCCTCGTCGTCGAATTAAGGTAGAAGTTTACGCTTCGGGTAACTTTTGGTTGGGCGCTAGAGGCCGTATTCCTCGGCTGCCAGGACATTAGTCCACCTGTCGTTGAGTAGATCTTGATCAGCTTCAAGCTACTACTGCTTCTTTTTCAGGCTCCTTGCAGTGGCTATTAGCCGGCGCTTAAAGCGCTCCTACTCGAGAGATTCATCAGGCACGATAAAGTCTTCGTTGCCGAAGCTCACCTCACCCTCGGAGAGTGGAAGATAATTGCTGTCCTCCGAGTCTTCGTTTACGGCCTGTTCATCAGGGCTAACTTGCCCATCTTCCCGATCGACCTGTTCGGAGGTTGGCTCGACGGGTTCTTCTTCGTCTTCGGCGTCATCCCGAATATTGTTGTCTCTCGTGCCGGTATTGTTGTCTTTTCCACGGCTTAATTTAGAGCGGCGCCGCTGACGTCGGCGCTTTGGTTATATCTCAGGGGGTTTATCCTCGACTGGATTATTCTCGTTATCGCCGTTATCCTCTTTGGGTGTATCCACCACGTACACGTCATACGAAGAGGTGGCCGTCCAGCGTCCGGTAAAAGGTAGGCTTTGGGCCTGCTCTTCTCTGGCATCGTCGTCCATACCGTCGATGTCTTCGGAGCCATAATCGAGCATGTCAGTTAAGTCCTTGATAGTGGCTATGAAGTGGGTGGTGGGTGGGACGTAAAATTCTCCGCTTTCAGCCCCTAGTCCGGGCTGGGCGTAGTTCGGACGTTGCTCCTCTATAATGACAAGGGATCGCATCAAGTCCAGAGCCTCGCTTAAAGGCGAGGTTTGGCTAGGGAGGAGAGGCTCCGTGGAGTACGGCAGGAAGGGGACTCCTTGGCCGAGCTCACACGATGCTGACTCCGAGGGTTCGGAGCCAGTGTCCGGAGAAGAGTCTGGTTTCATGATGGTTGCCGACAACACTACTTCCTCCGGCTCTCCCGTACTGGGCTTAGTGACCGCAAATAGTCCGGCGGGCTCAGGAATCTAATACGTCTCCGTCGTATCTATAATTTTTGATTGTTCCACGCCAATATTATACAACTTTCATATACTTTTTGGCAACCTTTTATACTATTTTTGGGACTAACACATTGATCCAGTGCCCAGTACCAGTTCCTGTTTGTTGCATGTTTTATGTTTCGCAGAAACCCCATATGAAATGGAATCCAAACGGGACAAAAACGGACGGAGAATATTTTTGGAATATTTGGAAAATATGGGAAGAAGAATCAACGCGAGACGGTGCCCGGGGGGCACGAGGCAGGGGGCGCACCCCACCCCCCTGGGCGCGCCCCTGACCCTCGTGGGCCCCCCGTAAGGCGGTTGCTGCTCTTCTTTGGCCGCAAGAAAGCTAATTTTCGGAGAAAAAATCTGGGCGAAGGTTTCAATCCAATCGGAGTTACGGATCTCCATATATATACAAAATGGTGAAAGGGCAGAAGACCAGAGCACAGGAACAGAGAGAAACAGAGAGACGGATCCAATCTCGGAGGGGCTCTCGCCCCTCCCATGCCATGGAGGCCAAGGACCAGAGGGGAAACCCTTCTCCCATCTAGGGAGGAGGTCAAGGAAGAAGAATAAGAAGGGCCCCCCTCTCCCCTTCTCTTTCGGTGGCGCCGGAATGCTGCCGTGGCCACCATCATCATCACCGCGATCTTCACCAACACCTCCGCCATCTTCACCAACATCTCCATCACCTTCCCCCCTCTATCTACAGCGGTCCACTCTCTCGCAACCCGCTGTACCCTCTACTTGAACATGGTGCTTTATGCTTCATATTATTATCCAATGATTTGTTGCCATCCTATGATGTTTGAGTAGATTTTCGTTGTCCTATTGGTGGTTGATGAATTTCTATGATTGATTTCATTTGCTTGTGGTTATGTTGCTGTCCTTTGGTGCCCATCATATGAGCGCGTGCGTGGATCACACCATAGGGTTAGCTGTATGTTGATAGGACTATGTATTGGAGGGCTGGAGTGACAGAAGCTTCTACCTAGCATAGAAATTGATGCATACGGGATTGAAGGGGGACCAATATATCTTAATGCTATGGTTGGGTTTTACCTTAATGAACGTTAGTAGTTGCAGACGCTTGCTAATAGTTCCAATCATAAGTGCATAGAATTCCAAGTCAGGGATGACATGCTAGCAGTGGCCTCTCCCACATAAAACTTGCTATCGGTCTAGAAAGTAGTCAATTGCTTAGGGACAATTTCGCAACTCCTACCACCACTTTTCCACACTCGCTATATTTACTTTATTGTGTCTTTACCTAAACAGCCCCTACTTTTTATTTACGCTCTCTTTATTATCTTGCAAACCTATCCAAAAACACCTACAAAGTACTTTTAGTTTTATACTTGTTCTAGGTAAAGTGAACGTCAAGCGTGCGTAGAGTTGTATCGGTGGTCGATAGAACTTGAGGGAATATTTGTTCTACCTTTAGCTCCTCGTTGGGTTCAACACTCTTACTTATCGAAAGAGGCTACAATTGCTCCCCTATACTTGTGGGTTATCAAGACCTTTTTCTGGCACCGTTGCCGGTGAGCAATAGCATGGGGTGAATATTCTCGTGTGTGCTTGTTTTCTTTATCACTAAGTAATTTTTATTTGCTGTTCTTAGTTGTTTTCTATCTTTAGTTATGGATATGGAACATGAAATTCCAAAAAAATTAGTTGTACCTACTGAACCAATGGTTAAAGAACCACTCAAAATCTTTCACACTCCTGAAGCTTTTTACTTGGATCATCTTCGATCCCTTTGTGCTCATGCTGAAACCCCAACTAGCTTAGTTGAGGGAAAATCTTTAGATGAGCATGCTTGTTATGTGCGACACCATATATCTGAAAAAGGGAAACTTTTACTGGATCAAATTCTTCGTTTGCAATGCTATGCTTGGAATCTATGTGCAATATATGATGTTACTTGTTGTCTGAAAACCCTAAGAAACACCTTCCCTACCAATGTGAGTTTATTGATAATGGGATCGTATCTATGCTAAGGGTGTTTATAATTACTATGATGTTCAACAAGTTGAAGAATTTGTTGCTTTTAAGGGTGCTTATGAAATTGCTTCTTTGATTGAAACGTATGATGCTACTCTTTACAAATCTGAAAATGTTGCCATACTTGAATATTGTTATGATAATTATGCTTCTAATGCCTATGTTAAACCATATATTGAGGACTCCTCCGCTGTACAAGAAGAGACTAATAGTTTGCAGGAGTCTATGGAAGAAGAAATTGATGAAACTGTGAGCTCATTGGATGAAAAAGATGATGAGGAGAGCGAAGAACAAAAGGAGGAAGAGCGGACTAGCTACCCGTGCCCACCTTCTAATGAGAGTAACTCTTCAACTCATAAATTGTTTAATTTCCCTTCGTGCTTACCGAAGGATGATTGCTATGATGATTGTTATGATCCCGTTGATTCTCTTGAAATATCCCTTTTTGATGATGCTTGCTATGATTGTGGCCAAGATGCCAATATGAATTATGCTTATGGAGATGAACTTGATATAGTTCCTTACGTTAAACATGAAATTGTTGCTGTTGCACCCACGCATGATAATCCTATTGTCATTTTGAATTCTCCAAACTACACTATATCAGAGAAGTTTGCTCTTATTAAGGATTATATTGATGGGTTGCCTTCTACCATTGCACATGATGATTTTGATAGATATAATATGCATGTGCTTGCTGCTCCTACTTGCAATTATTATGAGAGAGGAACTACATCTCCACCTCTCTATGTTTCCAATACGATAAAATTGCAAGAAACTGTTTATACTATGCATTGGCCTTTACTATGTGTGCTTGAATTGTTCTTTTATGACATGCTGATGCATAGGAAGGGAGTTAGTCTTCGTCTTTGCTTGATATAGGTTGCTTTGTGCTCACTACTAAAATACAAATCATTGTTAATTAAAACTGGCTTTGATATACCTTGGGATCCGGGTGGATCCATTACTTGAGCACTTTATGCCTAGCTTAATGGCTTTAAAGAAAGCGCTGCCAGGGAGACAACCCAGAAGTTTTAGAGAGTCATTTATTTCTGTTGTGAGCTTTTATATAGTTTATAAACAAAAAAATTAAGAGGGGAACCCAAAACTTTTCAAAAAGAAAAGTGAAAGTGAGATAGACGAGCATTGTGAAAGTGGGGGACGTCCTTGAACTTTGTTCATGCCCATGGAAACTTTGTGGCTCTTAATTACAAGACCTTTTCAACAAAAATAATTATCCCCTTGTAAAATTCCATTGTATTATCAAAATAATGTGCCAAGGTTTGCCTTTAGGATGTTTACAATGCTTGTTGGTTTGTGCGGTGCAGGACAGAAACTTTCGCTGTAGTGCGCGATTTTCAATTTTTTACTGGAACGTCAAAAGGTTCTGATTCTTTTTGCACTGTCTTTATATAAAAATTGGTTATTTTTTACTAATTTTGGCAGAATTATTCAAGTATAATAAGTATGGTGAATGTTCAGATTATTACAGACTGTTCTGTTTTAGACAGATTCTGTTTTTGATGCATAGTTTGCTTGTTTTGATGAATCTATCGATTTATATCAGTGGATTAAGCCATGAAAAAGTTATATTAAAGTAGCTATAATGCAAAAACAAAATGTGAATTGGTTTGCAACAGTACTTAGAGTAGTGATTTGCTTTATTACTAACGGATCTTACCAAGTTTTCTGTTGAAGTTTTGTGTGGATGAAGTGTTCGATGATCGAGGATGTCTCGATGTGAGGAGAAGAAGGAGAACCAAGAGCTCAAGCTTGGGGATGCCCAAGGCACCCCAAGTAAATATTCAAGGAGACTCAAGCGTCTAAGCTTGGGGATGCCCCGGAAGGCATCCCCTCTTTCTTCAACAAGTATCGGTATGTTTTCGGATTCGTTTCGTTCGTGCGATATGTGCAAATCTTGGAGCGTCTTTTGCATTTAGTTTTCATTTTTATTTTATGCACCATGATGGTATGAGGTAGTCCTTGGTTGATTTATAGAATTCTCATTGCACTTCACTTATATTCTTTGAGTATGGCTTTATAGAATGCTTCATGTGCTTCACTTACATCATTTGAAGTTTGGATTGCCTGTTTCTTTTCACGTAGAAAACCACCATTTGTAGAATGCTCTTTTGCTTAGCTTATATTTGTTAGAGCGTGGGCACATATTTTGTAGAAAGAATTAAACTCTGTTGCTTCACTTATATCTTTTTAGAGAGATGAAAGGAATTGGTCATTCACATGGTTAGTCATAAAATCCTACATAAAACTTGTAGATCACTGAATATGATATGTTTGATTCCTTGCAATAGTTTTGTGATATAAAGATGGTGATATTAGAGTCATGCTAGTGGGTAGTTGTGGATTGTAGAAATACTTGTGTTGAAGTTTGTGATTCCCGTAGCATGCACGTATGGTGAACCGTTATGTGATGAAGTCAGAGCATGATTTATCTATTGATTGTCTTCCTTATGAGTGGCGGTCGGGGACGAGCGATGGTCTTTTCCTACCAATCTACCCCCCTAGGAGCATGCGCGTAGTACTTTGTTTCGATGACTAATATATTTTTGCAATAAGTATGTGAGTTCTTTATGACTAATGTTGAGTCCATGGATTATACGCACTCTCACCCTTCCATCATTGCTAGCCTCTTCGGTACCGTGCATTGTCCTTTCTCACCTCGAGAGTTGGTGCAAACTTCGCAGGTGCATCCAAACCCCGTGATACGATACACTTTATCACACATAAGCCTCATTATATCTTCCTCAAAACAGCCACCATACCTACCTATTATGGCATTTCCATAGCTATTCCGAGATATATTGCCATGCAACTTCCATCATCATCATATACATGACTTGAGCATCATTGTCATATTGCTTTGCATGATCGTAAGATAGCTAGCATGATATTTTCATGGCTTGTCCGTTTTTTGATATCTTTGCTATGCTAGATCATTGGACATCCTGGTACACTGCCAGAGGCATTCATGTAGAGTCAGATCCTTGTTCTAGTATCGAGTTGTAATATTGAGTTGTAAGTAAATAAAAGTGTGATGATCATCATTATTAGAGCATTGCCCCAGTGAGGAAAGGATGATGTAGACTATGATCCCCCCATAAGTCGGGATGAGACTCCGGACTTTACAAAAAAAAAAGAGGCCAAAGATGCCCAAATAAAAAAAGAGGCCAAAGAAGCCCACCAGAAAAATAAAAAAATATATAAAAAAGGGGAAGAAAAAAATGAGAGAAAAAGAGAGAAGGGGCAATGCTACTATCCTTTTACCACACTTGTGCTTCAGAGTAGCACCATGTTCTTCATATAGAGAGTCTCTTGAGTTATCACTTTCATATACTAGTGGGAATTTTCATTATAGAACTTGGCTTGTATATTCCGATGATGGGCTTCCTCAAATGCCCGAGGTCTTCCTGAGCAAGCAAGTTGGATGCACACCCACTTAGTTTTCAGTTTGAGCTTTCATACACTTATAGCTCTAGTGCATCCGTTGCATGGCAATCCCTACTCCTCACATTGATATCGATTGATGGGCATCTCCATAGCCCGTTGATTAGCCGCGTCGATGTGAGACTTTCTCCTTTTTGTCTTCTCCACACAACCTCCACCATCATATTCTATTCCACCTATAGTGCTATGTCCATGGCTTACGCTCATGTATTGCGTGCAAATTGAAAAGGTTTGAGAACATCAAAAGTATGAAACAATTGTTTGGCTTGTCATCGGGGTTGTGCATGATTTGAATATTTTGTGTGGTGAAGATGGAGCATAGCCAGATTATACGATTTTGTAGGGATAACTTTCTTTGGCCATGTTATTTTGGAAAGACATGATTGCTTTATTAGTAGGCTTGAAGTAGTATTGCTTTTATGTCAAATGATAGACTATTGCTTTGAATCACTCGTGTCTTAATATTCATACCATGATTTGAGACATGATGAAGATTATGCTAGGTAGCATTCCACATCAAAAATTATCTTTTTTATCATTTACCAACTCGAGGACGAGCAGGAATTAAGCTTGGGGATGCTGATACGTCTCCGTCGTATCTATAATTTTTGATTGTTCCATGCCAATATTATACAACTTTCATATACTTTTTGGCAACTTTTTATACTATTTTTGGGACTAACATATTGATCCAGTGCCCAGTGCCAGTTCCTGTTTGTTGCATGTTTTATGTTTCGCAGAAACCCCATATGAAACGGAATCCAAACGGGACAAAAACGAACGGAGAATATTTTTGGAATATTTGGAAAATATGGGAAGAAAAATCAACGCGAGACGGTTCCCGAGGGGGGCACGAGGCAAGGGGGCGCGCCCCACCCCCCTGGGCGCGCCCCTGACCCTCGTGGGCCCCCCGTAAGGCGGTTGCTGCCCTTCTTTGGCCGCAAGAAAGCTAATTTTCGGAGAAAATCTGGGCGAAGGTTTCAATCCAATCGGAGTTACGGATCTCCATATATATACGAAACGGTGACAGGGCAGAAGTCCAGAGCACAGGACCAGAGAGAAACAGAGAGACAGATCCAATCTCGGAGGGGCTCTCGCCCCTCCCATGCCATGGAGGCCAAGGACCAGAGGGGAAACCCTTCTCCCATCTAGGGAGGAGGTCAAGGAAAAAGAAGAAGAAGGGGCCCCCTGTCCCCTTCTCTTCCGGTGGCACCGAAACGCTGCCGTGGCCACCATCATCATCACCTCGATCTTCACCGACACCTCCGCCATCTTCACCAACATCTCCATCACCTTCCCACCTCTATCTACAGCGGTCCACTCTCCCGCAACTCGCTGTACCCTCTACTTGAACATGGTGCTTTATGCTTCATATTATTATCCAATGTTGTGTTGCCATCCTATGATGTCTGAGTAGATTTTTATTGTCCTATTGGTGGTTGATGAATTGCTATGATTGATTTAATTTGCTTGTGGTTATGTTGCTGTCCTTTGGTGCCCATAATATGAGCATGTGCGTGGATCACACCATAGTGTTAGTTGTATGTTGATAGGACTATGTATTGGAGGGCAAGAGTGACAGAAGCTTCTACCTGGCATAGAAATTGATGCATACGGGATTGAAGGGGGACCTATATATCTTAATGCTATGGTTGGGTTTTACCTGAATGAACATTAGTAGTTGCGGACGCTTGCTAATAGTTCCAATCATAAGTGCATAGAATTCCAAGTCAGGGATGACATGCTAGCAGTGGCCTCTCCCACATAAAACTTGCTATCGGTCTAGTAAAGTAGTCAATTGCTTAGGGACAATTTCGCAACTCCTACCACCACTTTTCCACACTCCCTATATTTACTTTATTGTGTCTTTACCTAAACAGCCCCTACTTTTTATTTATGCTCTCTTTCTTATCTTGCAAACCTATCCAAAAACACCTACCAAGTACTTCTAGATTTATACTTGTTCTAGGTAAAGCGAACGTCAAGCGTGCGTAGAGTTGTATCGGTGGTCCATAGAACTTGAGGGAGTATTTGTTCTACCTTTAGCTCCTCGTTGGGTTCGACACTCTTACTTATCGAAAGAGGCTACAAATGATCCCCTATACTTGTGGGTTATCTAGACCTTTTCCTGGCGCCGTTGCCGGGGAGCAATAGCGTGGGGTGAATATTCTCGTGTATGCTTGTTTGCTTTATCACTACGTAATTTTTATTTGCTGTTCTTAGTTGTTTTCTATCTTTAGTTATGGATATGGAACACGAAATACCAAAAAAATAGTTGTACCTACTAAACCAATGGTTAAAGAACCACTCAAAATCTATCACACTCCAGAAGCTTTTTACTTGGATCATCTTTGATCCCTTTTTGCTCGTGCTGAAACCCCAACTAGCTTAGTTCAGGGCAAATCTTTAGATGAGCATGCTTGTTATGTGCGACACCGTATATCTGAAAAAGGGAACTTCTACTGGATCAAATTCATCGTTTGCAATGCTATGCTGTGAATCTATGTGAAATATATGATGTTACTTGTTGTTCTGAAAACCCTAAGAAACACCTTCCCTACCAACGTGAGTTTATTGATAATGGGATCATATCTTCGTATGCTAAGGGTGTTTATAATTACTATGATGTTCAACAAATTGAAGAATTTGTTGCTTTTAAGGGTGCTTATGAAATTGCTTCTTTGATTGAAACGTATGATGCTACTCTTTACAAATCTGAAAATGTTGCCATACTTGAATATTGTTATGATAATTATGCTTCTAATGCCTATGTTAAACCATATATTGAGGACTCCTCCACTGTACGAGAAGAGACTAATAGTTTGCAGGAGTCTATGGAAGAAGAAATTGATGAAACTGTGAGCTCATTGGATGAAAAAGATGATGAGGAGAGCGAAGAACAAAAGGAGGAAGAGCGGACTAGCTACCCGTGCCCACCTTCTAATGAGAGTAACTCTTCAACTCATAAATTGTTTAATTTCCCTTCGTGCTTACCGAAGGACGATTGCTATGATGATTGTTATGATCCCGTTGATTCTCTTGAAATATCCCTTTTTGATGATGCTTGCTATGCTTGTGGCCAAGATGCCAATATGAATTATGCTTATGGAGATGAACTTGATATAGTTCCTTATGTTAAACATGAAATTGTTGCTATTGCACCCACGCATGATAGTCCTATTGTCTTTTTGAATTCTCCAAACTACACTATATTGGAGAAGTTTGCTCTTATTAAGGATTATATTGATGGGTTGCCTTCTACCATTGCACATGATGATTTTGATAGATATAATATGCATGTGCTTGCTGCTCCTACTTGCAATTATTATGAGAGAGGAACTACATCTCCACCTCTCTATGTTTCCAATACGATAAAATTGCAAGAAACTGCTTATACTATGCATTGGCCTTTACTATGTGTGCATGAATTGTTCTTTTATGACATGCTGATGCATAGGAAGAGAGTTAGTCTTCGTCTTTGCTTGATATATGTTGCTTTGTGCTCACTACTAAATTACAAATCATTGTTGATTAAAATTGGCTTTGATATACCTTGGGATCCGGGTGGATCCATTACTTGAGCACTTTATGCCTAGCTTAATGGCTTTAAAGATAGCGCTGCCAGGGAGACAACCCGGAAGTTTTAGAGAGTCATTTATTTCTGTTGTGTGCTTTTATATAGTTTAAAAACAAAAAAATAAAGAGGGGAACCCAAAACTTTTCAAAAAGAAAAGTGAAAGTGAGATAGACGAGCATTGTGAAAGTGGGGGGCATCCTTGAACTTTGTTCATGCCCATGGAAACTTTGTGGCTCTTAATTACAGAAACTTTTCAACATAAATAATTATCCCCTTGTATAATTCCATTGTATTATAAAAATAATGTGCCAAGGTTTGCCTTTAGGATGTTTACAATGCTTGTTGGTTTGTTCGGTGCAGGACAGAAACTTTGGCTGTAGTGCGTGATTTTTAATGTTTTACTGGAACGTCAAACGGTTCTAATTCTTTTTGCACTGCCTTTGTACACAATTTTTTTTAATAATTTTGGAAGAATTTTTCAAGTATCAGGAGTATGGTTAATGTTCAGATTATTACAGACTGTTCTGTTTTAGACAGATTCTGTTTTTGATGCATAGTTTGCTTGTTTTGATGAAACTATCGATTTATATCAGTGGATTAACCCATGAAAAAGTTATATTACAGTAGCTATAATGCAAAAACAAAATATGAATTGGTTTGCAACAGTACTTAGAGTAGTGATTTGCTTTATTATACTAACGGATCTTACCGACTTTTCTGCTGAAGTTTTGTGTGGATGAAGTGTTCGATGATCGAGGATGTCTCGATGTGAGGAGAAGAAGGAGAGGCAAGAGCTCAAGCTTTGGGATGCCCAAGGCACCCCAAGTAAATATTCAAGGATACTCAAACGTCTAAGCTTGGGGATGCCCCGGAAGGCATCCCCTCTTTCTTCAACAAGTATCGGTATGTTTTCGGATTCGTTTCGTTCATGCGATATGTGCAAATCTTGGAGCGTCTTTTGCATTTAATTTTCATTTTTCTTTTGTGCACCATGCTGGTATGAGGTAGTCCTTGGTTGATTTATAGAATTCTCATTGCACTTCACTTATATTCTTTGAGTATGGCTTTATAGAATGCTTCATGTGCTTCACTTATATCATTTGAAGTTTGGATTGCCTGTTTCTCTTCATGTAGAAAACCGCCATTTGTAGAATGCTCTTTTGCTTCACTTATATTTGTTAGAGCGTGGGCATATCTTTTGTAGAAATAATTAAACTCTCTTGCTTCACTTATATCTATTTAGAGAGATGACATGAATTGGTCATTCACATGGTTAGTCATAAAATCCTACATAAAACTTGTAGATCACTGAATATGATATGTTTGATTCCTTGCAATAGTTTTGCGATATAAAGATGGTGATATTAGAGTCATGCTAGTGGGTAGTTGTGGATTGTTAGAAATACTTCTGTTGAAGTTTGTGATTCCCATAGCATGCACGTATGGTGAACCATTATGTGATGAAGTCGGAGCATGCTTTATTTATTGATTGTCTTCCTTATGAGTGGCGGTCGGGGACGAGCGATGGTCTTTTCCTACCAATCTATCCCCCTAGGAGCATGCGCGTAGTACTTTGTTTCGATGACTAATATATTTTTGCAATAAGTATGTGAGTTCTTTATGACTAATGTTGAGTCCATGTATTATACGCACTCTCACCCTTCCATCATTGCTAGCCTCTTCGGTACCGTGCATTGCCCTTTCTCACCTCGAGAGTTGGTGAAAACTTCGCCGGTGCATCCAAACCCCGTGATACGATACGCTCTATCACACATAAGCCTCATTATATCTTCCTCAAAACAGCCACCAAACCTACCTATTATGGCATTTCCATAGCTATTCCGAGATATATTGCCATGCAACTTCCATCATCATCATATACATGACTTGAGAATCATTGTCATATTGCTTTGCATGATCGTAAGATAGCTAGCATGATATTTTCATGGCTTGTCCGTTTTTTGATATCTTTGCTATGCTAGTCATGTCCTTGTTCTAGTATCGAGTTGTAATATTGAGTTGTAAGTAAATAAAAGTGTGATGATCATCATTATTAGAGCATTGCCCCAGTGAGAAAAGGATGATGGAGACTATGATTCCCCCATAAGTCGGGATGAGACTCCGATCTTTACAAAAATAAAAGAGGCCAAAGAAGCCCAAATAAAAAAAAAGAGGCCAAAGAAGCCCACCAAAAAAATAAAAATATATATATAAAAAGGGGAAGAAAAAAATGAGAGAAAAAGAGAGAAGGGGCAATGCTACTATCCTTATACCACTTGTGCTTCAGAGTAGCACCATGTTCTTCATATAGAGAGTCTCTTGAGTTATCACTTTCATATACTATTGGGAATTTTCATTTTAGAACTTGGCTTGTATATGGAGGCCAAGGACCAGAGAGGAAACCCTTCTCCCATCTAGGGAGGTGGTCAAGGAAGAAGAAGAAGAAGGGCCCCCCTCTCCCCTTCTCTTCCGGTGGCGCCGGAACGCTGCCGTGGCCACCATCATCATCACGGCGATCTTCACCGACACCTCCGCCATCTTCACCAACATCTCCATCACCTTCCCCCCTCTATCTACAGCGGTCCACTCTCCCGCAACCCGCTGTATCCTCTACTTGAACATGGTGCTTTATGCTTCCTATTATTATCCAATGATGCCTTGCCATCCTATGATGTTTGAGTAGATTTTCGTTGTCCTATTGGTGGTTGATGAATTGATATGATTGATTTAATTTGCTTGTGGTTATGTTGCTGTCCTTTGGTGCCCATCATATGAGCGCGTGCGTGGATCACACCATAGGGTTAGTTGTATGTTGATAGGACTATGTATTGGAGGGCAATAGTGACAGAAGCTTCTACCTAGCATAGAAACTGATGCATACGGGATTGAAGGGGGACCAATCACTACAATAAAATACACTTCCGTGATGATACGTGTTTGTCACAGTAGGTCGCGTTTTTTGTCATGCATGTACATCCATGACAAATTTATGACAGAATCAAGATAGTCATACTTGCGCTGTCGTAGAAGTGTTCCATGACATTACCAAAATTATCATCATGGAAGTGTCCACTTCCATGACGATAAATCGCGCGTCACAGAAGTGCTTTCGTCAAGGGTGACCGACACGTGGCATCCACCGTAACGGAACGCCGTTACGCTACCGGGTCGGATTTTGGATCCGATAACCCGTTAACAGCCCTGACCAACGGGAAATTTCCACGTGTAAAATTCTGATTGGCCAAAGGGAACACTTGTCAGCTCGTCAGTGGGCCAGATGTCGCCCGTCCATTGGAGGAGACATGCCTATGATACGTCGACACGTGGCTAGGCCCAACAGAGGCCCATATAGGTTAAAAAGGCCGGCCCAGTCAAAGGCCCATAGAACTTAATTAGGTACTAGTGGGCCAGCCTAATAACGGCCTGCTTAATAAAGTCCCATTTACGGCCCGAAGCCAGATCTGGCCTGTTAATTGTTCGCCCAATATTTGGGCCCATTTACGGCCCGAAGCCAGATCTGGCCCGTTAATTGTTCGCCCAATATTTAGGCCCATTTGCGGCCCGAAGCCAGATCTGGCCCGTTAATTGTTCGCCGAATATTTGGGCCCAACTACAGCCCAGTGAATTTCGGCCTGTTAGAGGCCTGATGTAGACATGGGCTTATTTCAGCCCGGTGTGACTTTCGGCCTGGGAATGGCCCGTGCTGCCCATGGGCCATATATGGTCCGACGGGACATCGGGCCCACTAACGGCCCGTGCTAAAGGTGGCAACAGTTAAGCCCAACGTGACTTTGGGCCTGTTAAAGGCCTGTCGCGTAATTCGGGCCGTTGATGCATGTGCTAAGCTTTCGGCCTCTTAAAGGCCCATGATATCAGTGGGCCAACTAAGGCCCGAGATATGTTTCGGCCTGGTAATGGCCCGTGAGCTAACTGGGCCCAAAACGGGCCGGTCTACATTTCGGCCTGCTGAAGGCCCGTCGACGACTAGTGAAAATTGAGGCCCAACATGCATTTTGGCCTGCTAAAGGCCCGTGGTTTCATCTCGGCCGTAACAGGCCAGTACAATATTCAGCCTGTTAATGGCCCAACGCTACCTGGGCCAAACTAAGCGCTCGGTCGACAAAAGGCCCAACTAAAATATAGGCCGGTGTAAGTTTGGGCCTGGCGCAATGTGTGAAGGCCCCAATCATTCGGGCCCAAGAAAGACGCAGGCCATCCCAATTGTGGCCCGCTAAATACCTGGCCCGTTAGAGTCGAATGTTTCGGTCTGGTCGACTACATCTGATTTTTTTCCAGATAGCGAATGATGGCAGTAACTAGTAGGAATTAAGAACAAACCTACTCTATACAATAAAGAAATTACGGCATAGTAACTAAGAATAAACCTACACTATACAATAAAGGATTTAAGGTATATTACATCCACTGGGCATCGAAGTTCGCCACCAGTGATCATAAAGCGCAACGAAGAAGCAGATTACAAAAACTGGGCACCATTGCAGCGTAACAAAATAACATTGAACCGAGACCACTTCCAAGACAGTTCAAGAAAGGTTAGCCTTGCGGGGGAACTGCTGCGCAAGCTGCTGAGCAAGGCTGTGAGACCGGCCTAGCATGTCCGCCATAGCTTCTAGGTATAGCTGTTTAGCGATGAGGTTCTCATTGGTGTTCTCCGCAATCTTTCTTAGAGATAGGACTTCAAGTCGAAGTTGAATTGCAGAATGCCTTTCTGCTAGAACTTGGGACTGAAGAAGTCGAACTGATTCAGACAACGAATTCTGTGAGCTTGTCTGACTGTTAGTCTCAAGTAACTTTAACACTGCATCAAGACAAGACTTTGGGGTTGTCTCGCTGTCTTCAAGATGTTTTCCCTTCTTTGCTGCAATATATGTTGGGTTTGTCTCACAGCCTTCAGCAGACTTGTGCATGCCATCAGGCATATCACCCTGAAACAAAGCAGAGAGATGACAGGTTTTGCACGTGTATAAACAAAGATGATAACTTGTAACGCCCATGATGCGGCTATATCTCCCACGTGTCGAGGCATGACTTAGAGGCATAACGGCATAGTGGTTTTGTCGCAAGAAGGGTCATCTTCACACAATCCCATGTAATGAACAAGAATGGGATAAAGAGTTGGCTTACAATCGCCACTTCACACAATACATAAATATTATCCATACATCATCCAAAATACAAACATGTAGACCGACTACGGTCAAAATCCAGATGAAAATAAGACAACCCCAAATGCTAGATCCCCGATCGTCCCAACTAGGCTCCACTACTGATCATCAGGAAAAGACACATAGTAACGACCACGTTCCTCGTCGAACTCCCACTTGAGATCGACGCCATCATCTGCACTGGCATCGTCGGCACCTGCAACTGTTTTGGTAGAATCTGTGAGTCACGGGGACTCAGCAATCTCACACCCGCGAGATCAAGACTATTTAAGCTTATAGGAAAGGATGGAGTAAAGAGGTGGAGCTGCAGCGGCAAAAGCATATATGGTGGCTAACTTGCGCAAATGAGAGCGAGAAGAGAAGCAACGGAACGGACGTCATCTAGCAATGACCAAGAAGTGATCCTGAACACCTATTTACGTCATACATAACTCAGACCGTGTTCACTTTCCGGACTCCGCCGAGAAGAGACCATCACGGCAACACACGCAATTGATGTATTTTAATTGGGTCAAGTGACAAGTTCTCTACAACCGGACATTAACAAATTCCCATCTGCCTCATAACCGCGGGCACGGCTCTCGAAAGATAATACCCTGCAGGGGTATCCCAACTTAGCCCATCATAAGCTCTCACGGTCAACGAAGGATAAACCTTCTCCCGGAAAGACCCGATCAGTCTCGGAATCCCGGTTTACAAGACTATCTCGACAATGGTAAAACAAGACCAGCAAAGCCGCCCGAATGTGCCGACAAATCCCGATAGGAGCTGCACATATCTCATTCTCAGGGCACACCAGATTGTCCAAGCTTCCGATAGGCCAGCCCAGAGTTGCCCCTGGTGGCCACCGGCGACTGACAGTTTGGACCAATACTCAGAGGAGCACTGGCCCGGGGGTTTAAAATAAAGATGACCCTCGGGCTCGCGAAAACCCGGGGGAAAAGTCTTAGGTGGCAAATGGTAAAACCAAGGTTGGGCCTTGCTGGAGGAGTTTTATTCAAGGCGAACTGTCAAGGGGGTCCCATAAATCACCCGACCGTGTAAGGAACGCAAACTCAAGGAACATAATCCTGGTGTATCAGTAACTAGGGCGGCAAGAGTGGAACAAAACACCAGGCATAAGGCCGAGCCTTCCACCCTTTACCAAAATATATATAGATGCATTAATTAAATAAGAGATATTGTGATATCCCAACATATCCATGTTCCGACATGGAACAAACTTCAACTTCACCTGCAACTAGCAACGCTATAAGAGGGGCTGAGCAAAAGCGGTAACTTAGCCAATCAACGGTTTGCTAGGAAAGGATGGTTAGAGGCTGACATGGCAAAATGGGAGACATGATATAGCAAGCGATAGGTAGCGGAGCATGGCAATAGAGCGAACAACTAGCAAAGCAAAGATAGAAGTGATTTCGAGGGGTGGTCATCTTGCCTGCAAGGTTCTCAGAGTTGTCGAAAGCTTGATCCTCGTAAGCGTACTCAACAGGTTCCTCGTTCACGAACTCGTCTCCCGGCTCTACCCAAAACAAGAACACAAACAAACAGAACCACAATCAACCACGAGAAATGCACAAGCAACATGATGCAAAACATGTATGATATGCGAGATATGATATGCGATGCATATGCGTGCTCCGGAAGGAAAATGATGAACATGGCAGTAACTTGGCAAACCAAGCATGCCACTGGAAAGATGAGATGATTTCGGTCGAAATCGATATAAAGATCACCGGAATCGGATGCAAGGTTTGCAAATGGCAAGCAAAACAAGAATGACACTAATCTGCGATAAACAGCAAGATAGCACTTAAAATGCAACAAACAACAATGCTCCAGCACCCCTATATAGCAACAAAGCACATGGAAGTAATCTACAGGAGATGCTTGACAGAAGATGAACACTGAGCTACGGCTAGATCACAATATAACAAGCTCAAACAAGCATGGCAAAAGTGCAAAAGATAACAGGTTCACAGACTTGGTGAAAAACTGGACATGGCAGAAAACAGCATCAGGTAGCAATGTTCAGAGCACGAAATCAACATGCTACATGAACTTAACATGGGAAAACAAGGCATGGCAGTTTTCTACTAAATGCATATGACAAAAGTCCCTTACTGACCATAAGCCAAAAGGGAACAGAAGATATGATGGCAAGCATGTAAACATAGCAAGTTTCGTTATCAGGTTTCAGACTTAGCAGAAAACAGAGCATGGCAGAAATATTAATATGTAGGCCCCTTTGTGAGCTTGATGCACTCACTACAAAGCAATGCATGACAAACCAAGCATACCTACAGCAATATGGCATGTTTATGAAGCTATCCATGGCAAGAAAACAAGCATAGCATGTATGTATCAACTACAATAAGCTTGGCAAAATTGCATATCATGTTAAGAATCTGCCAGAAATATTTTATAGCAAAAGTATAGCAAGATTTAGTCATGCTATGGCACTCGATAATTGCAAAAAATTGCAGGAATGGATCAATTACAACTATAGCTACAAAACATCCTTACTGAACATCTCCAAAATATGCATGGATCTCTCTGTAGCATCAAGTTTACATGGCAACAAAATAACAGCAGACAAGGACTTGGAGAAATCACCAAGTCTCTGAAATCAGAAATATTACGGAGCCTACTTTGCATGCTTGTGCTAGTCACCACAGAGATCACAAAAATACATGGCATACACCCTTGGAAAGGTGGCATGGCATACTTCAAAACACATATAGAGCTCATTCTCATAAGATGCACAGATTAAATGATACACAAATGACAAATCTCCAAGTTCTGATAAGAACCAGAGAATAACAGCAACTAGCCCTCTTCCAACAGAGATTTGGGCATCAATATGACCTCTAATGAACATGATGCAATTGAACAAAATGACGAGCATCACGAGGCGAACAATTTGACATACTACACGCGTGAATCGGAGCTAAATGCAAGAAGTTATGGCATCACGAACAAGTGCACATGCTGAGAAAATTCCAAGACTTGGAGAAATTAGGGGGGGTACGGGAAGTCAACGCGCGTACAGTGATCCTCCAGATCTCGATCGGGAGAGCTCGAGCTCGGTCGATGGCGCTCGCCGTTGACGGCCGGAGGAGAGGGAGGCCGGAGGTTGGTGGGGCCGACGCCGGAGGAGAGGAGGCCGGCGGCGGGGGCGGCGCGGCCGCGGTGGCGTGGCACAGTAGGGCCGGGCGGCGGCGGCCGGCGGGCGCGGGAGGCGGCGGCGCGTCGGGCGGCGGTGGAGAGGCGGCTGGCGGCGAACGGGCCCGCGGGCTCGGGACGGGCTTCACGGGCCGGCGGCGGCGGGAGATCCGGCGGGCGACGTGGCGGCTCGGGACTGGTCGGTTGCGGTGGCGGACGTGTCCGGCCGACGGCGGACGCGTCCGGCGCGCGGAGGGAAAAATTTCTAGGGTTGGACTGCGCGAAAATCTCGGGATGCCCACATATTTATAGGTAGAGGGAGCTAGGAGGCTCCAAATGAGGTGCGGTTTTCGCCCACACGATCGTGATCGAACGACCTAGAGCATGGAAGAGAGTTTGGTGGGTTTTGGGCTGGTTTTAGAGGGGGTTTTGCTGGACACTCAAATGGACTTTGCGGATGCCCGGTTAACCGTTGGAGTACCAAACTACCTCCGAATGGAACGAAACTTGACCGGTAGTCTCCGGGTGGTATATTGAGGCCACTTGACAAGCCTCGGTCCATTCCGAGAAAGTTTGACACACGCACATGAAAGAAAACAAGAGGGGTGCACCGGAGGAGATAGGAGCGCCGGATTGGAAAACGGACAACGGGGAAAATGCTCGGATGCATGAGACGAACACGTATGCAAATGCAATGCACATGATGACATGATATGAAAAAGCATGACATGACAAAAAGCAAAACAAAAGACAAAACCCGACCACGGAGGAAATAACATAACACATAGCCGGAAATGGCAAGAGTCGGAGTTACAAATATGGCAAGTTACATGCGGGGTGTTACAACACTCCACCACTACGAGAGGATCTCGTCCCGAGATCTAGGACTGAAAGAACTCCGGATATTCGGAACGGAGGTGGTCCACGCGTTCCCAGGTGGCTTCCCGGTCGGAATGGTGCGACCACTTCACTTTCAGAAATTTGATTGACTTGTTGCGAGTCTTGCGCTCAGTTTCTTCAAGAATAGCAACGGGGTGCTCATGATAAGACAAATCTTCTTGGAGGTCAATCTCTTCGAAGTTGATAGTGCGCTCAGGCACCTTGAAGCACTTGCGGAGCTGTGACACGTGGAACACATCGTGCACATTCGCGGAGTTGGAAGGAAGCTCAAGTTGATAGGCGAGGTCGCCTCTTTTACCAATGATCTTGAAAGGACCCACGTATCTAGGGGCAAGCTTCCCTTTGATACCGAAGCGACGAGTGCCTTTCATTGGAGAGACGCGGATGTAGACATGGTCTCCGATCTCAAAAGCCAAATCACGATGCTTACTATCATAGTAACTCTTCTGGCGCGATTGCGCGGCTTTGAGATTATCACGGATGACTTTACACATTTCTTCAGCTTCAGTGATTAAGTCATTGCCAAGAAGTTCGCGTTCACCAGTCTCTGACCAATTGAGAGGAGTACGGCACTTTCTGCCATAGAGAATCTCGAATGGGGCCTTGCCCGAACTCGCTTGGAAGCTATTGTTGTAGGAGAATTCAGCATAAGGAAGACAATCTTCCCATTTCATGCCAAAGGAAATGACACAAGCCCTGAGCATATCTTCAAGAATTTGGTTGACTCGCTCGACTTGGCCACTAGTTTGAGGATGGAAAGCTGTGCTGAAGCGAATGTTAGTGCCCATGGCCTTCTGGAAGGAGTCCCAGAACTTAGAGGTGAAGATGCTTCCACGGTCTGAAGAAATCAATTGTGGAATGCCGTGCAAGGAGACAATTCTGGAGGTGTAAAGCTCTGCTCGCTGAGCTGCTGTGATGGATTCTTTGATTGGAAGGAAATGAGCCACTTTAGAAAGCTTGTCGATGATAACGAAGATAGCATCATTTCCACGCTTGGACTTGGGAAAACCAGTCACGAAGTCCATTTCGATGTGATCAAACTTCCATTCTGGGATAGCAAGAGGTTGGAGGAGACCAGCTGGTCGTTGGTGTTTTGCTTTCACTCTTCGACAGACATCACATTCATTCACAAATTGAGCAATTTCTCGCTTCATTCGAGTCCACCAATACGACTGCTTGAGGTCATGGTACATCTTCGTACTTCCAGGATGAATGGAAAGGAGAGAATTGTGCGCCTCGTTCATTATGACTTTCCTTAGATCACCTTTAGGAACCACAATCCGGTCCTCGAAGAATAAAGTGTCTCTGTCATCAATGCGATAGCACTTGTCTTTGGAAAGACCCTTGTCGATACCACGTTTCACCTTCTTCACCATGGCATCAAGGAGTTGTGCCTCACGAATTTGATCTTCCAAAGTAGGAGATACTATGAGGTTGGCAAGAAAGCCTTGAGGAACAACTTGGAGATTCAGCTTGCGGAAAGCTTCACAAAGATCCGGTTGGAAAGGCTTGAGAATTAAGCTGTTGCAATAAGCCTTCCTGCTTAAAGCATCTGCAATGACATTGGCCTTGCCTGGAGTATATTCAATACTCGGATTGTACTCTTGAATCATTTCGACCCATCGAGTCTGCCTGAGGTTGAGGTTGGGCTGAGTGAAGATATACTTGAGACTCTTGTGATCGGTGAAAATGTCCACTTGTCTTCCCAACAAGAGATGTCTCCACGTTATTAATGCATGGACAACTGCCGCCAACTCAAGATCGTGAGTGGGGTAGTTCTTCTCGTTGGGCTTCAACTGACGAGAGGTATAGGCCACAACTTTCTTCTCTTGCATTAACACAGCACCGAGACCTTGGAGAGAAGCATCACAGAAAACTTCATACGGCTTGGATTCATCAGGAGGAGTCAAGACAGGAGCGGTGACTAGTTTCTCTTTGAGAGTGTTGAAAGCAACGTCACACTCAGGAGACCAGACATATTTCACATGCTTCTGAAGGAGGTTGGAAAGAGGCTTTGCAATCTTGGAGAAATTCTCAACGAATATTCGGCAATAGCTTGCAAGACCAAGAAAACTGCGGAGCTGCTTGACATTTTGAGGAGGTTCCCAATTCACAACTGCGGACACCTTCTCGGGGTTAACAGCGATGCCCTTGGCAGAGATGATGTGACCAAGGAAAAGAACTTCATCGAGCCAAAACTCACATTTGGAGAACTTCGCATAGAATTGATACTCTCTGAGCTTGTCGAGCACCAATCGCAAATGTTTGGCATGGTCCTGCTTATTCTTGGAGAAGACCAAGATATCATCGAGATACACCAGAACGAATTCATTGGTATAGGGGTTGAAGATGTAATTCATCATCCGAGAGAACACTGAAGGAGCATTGACAAGGCCGAAAGACACGACAGTATATTCATAGGAACCAAAGCTTGTTCTGAATGCTGTCTTGGGAATATCTTCTTCACGAATGCGAATCTGATGATAACCCATACGAAGGTCAAGCTTCGAGAATACTTTAGCACCTTTGAGTTGCTCAAATAGCTCATTGATGTTGGGAAGTGGATACTTGTTCTTGATTGTCTTCTTGTTCAATGGGCGGTAGTCGACACAAAGTCGGTCCGTGCCATCCTTCTTCTTGACAAAAAGAACACCACAACCCCATGGAGAAGAACTCGGTCTGATCAAACCCAGACGCTCTTGTTCATCGAGATGTTTCTTCAATTCCTTCAACTCGTTGGGTCCAAGCTTGTATGGACACTTGGAAACGGGTTCAGTGCCAGGCTCCAGTTCGATAACGAACTCAACTGGCCGATGAGGAGGCATACCCGGAAGCTCTTCTGGAAAGAGATCTTGATACTCGCAAACGACTGGAATCTGAGAGATGGCATTCAATTCGCCCTTCTCATTGAGAGAGAAAAACCGAATGGTTTCATCACGAGCGGCATAAATAATCACATCCTCAGATGAGTGTGTCAATTGAATTTCCCTGGCAGCACAATCAAGTTGAGCCTTGTGCTTAGAAAGCCAGTCCTTCCCGAGAATAAGATCAATATCCGAGTCACCAAGAACAACTGGTGAAGACTGAAATTTATAGTCGCCCATCTTGATGGACACATTCGGAACCATGGAACTTGCATTCATGCATTTGCCCGGAGAGACAACTGCTAACGGCCTAGGCAATCCTTGGAAATGCAATTCATGCTTGGATGCAAAAGGTCTTGATATGAAAGAAAGCGATGCACCAGTATCAAAAAGAACTTTTGCAGGAATATCATTAACAGGAAGGTTACCCATTATCACATCAGTAGATTCCTCCGCTTGAGCTGCATTCATCATGTTCACCTTTGCAAACTTTGGATTATGCTTGACCACTGCATTGCTGGAAGATCTGACAGGAGGAGGAGGAAGGCGCCTTTGGTTGAAGCACTTGTTAGCATAGTGACCTTTCTGCTGACATTTGTTGCAAGTCACCTCTGAGAGTGGACGGTGATAAGGAGCATTGGACTTTGGAGCTTGATTCTGAGACTTGTTCTGGTAGCCAGAGTTGGAAGAGTTGGAAGAACCATGGCCACCTTTGTTCTTCTGCTGATAAGGCTGACGAAACGGAGGAGGAGGCAACCAGAACTTCTGTTGCTTAGCTGTCACAAGTGAGGAAGAAGAAGACTGAACTGCGTCTCTGACTCTCTTCTTAGAAGCCTCACACTTGAGCTGAGCAGCCTCTTGCTTCAGTGCCATATTGTAGAATTTATCAAACTGAGTAGGCTCAACAAGAACGAGAGCTAACTGCAGATCCTCTTTAAGGCCACCTCTGAAGTGATAGATCATGCTTCTCTCATCAGGAACGTCTTGTTTAGCGAAGCGAGCAAGTTTCTGAAACTGAATGTTGTATTGATACACAGACATGTTGCCTTGCTTGAGATTGCGGAACTCCTCACGCTTGCTCTCAACAACACTTTGTGGAATGTGGTGCGCTTTGAAATCTCGACAGAAGTCAGTCCAAGTGATCACACGACCTCCTCTGGAATCTTTGTATTGTTGATACCAATCAGCAGCTTGGTCCTTGAGCTGGAAAGAAGCGAACTTGACATAGTCCTCAGGCCTGATATTGCTACATTCAAAATGCTTGTTGATGTCCACGAGCCAATCATCGGCATCCGTGGCCTCGGCAAAGTAGCTGAAAGACTTGGGCTGATTTGCGAGAAACTGGTTGAGAGTGGCAAAGTGAAACTGATTGTTGCCTTGACCTTGATTGCCTTGATTGCCTTGCCCTTGAGTACGTTCTTGCAAGAGTTGCAGAATCATTTGAGCATTGGCGTTGGTGGCTGCCATGATTGCTTGCCATGCCTCCGGAGGTGGAGGTGGTGGCGGAGGGTTCACTTGACTCCCTTCATTACGATCCGGATTCTGACGCGTTGGCGGAGCCATCCTGAAGAGGGTGACATCCGTTAGCATCTTGATAGACAAATAGATAAGTAGAATCAACGGATAGAAATTGCAACATATAGTCTTCACAATAAACATTCGAACGAAGATGAACGAATGAATTCCGTAGTAAATCATCACACTTCCATAAGTTGAGAAGCCACTTGAAAAAGATATGGAATCAACATATGAATTTGAAGCAACTCGAATACCACAATATAAAAAAACAAAACAAAGTATTGGCTTGCAGAATAAGCCGGAACAAACATATGATAGAGGTTTCGTCCGAAGTTTTCGTGGTGGGGCCCACATGGGCTCAATCGTACAGCACCATCATGTACAAGGCTGTGCACATGACATACGAAGCGTCCCCGAGTCGGCATAGCCATGGACTCTTTAAGACACTACGAGACCACTGTAAAATCAACCGTATACAGGCGGACCACTAGACGTCGAACCCCAATCTCATATCATGCGTCTGTCGGAAAGATATCCTAAGGCTACTTGAATTCCCACTTATAAACTCCCGAAACTTTCTGGTTATGCAATCTGGTGTGGGGGATACAGGGGACACAAAATATATCACCCAAACTAGCAATCCCTAGATCCAGCTGTATCCATCCGTCAACACATAACCAAGAAACCTTCGAAAATCGTTTACCTCAACCTTCGAAAAACATCCGTTATACAAGTTATGGTAATACTCCCGAACTCCCGCCCCAGTACTGGGTGGCGTCGAGGTGATCTCACCAACAACTGCATAAAAGAGATTTCGATGTCGGCAAAACTCAGGTATTCCAGAACTGCAACGTTAAAATTGTGACGACAACACCTTGGAGCTCAACTCCCCGGGACACTGCCACAACCCCTAAATGTCAGGAGGCACCAAGAACAATGTTCTCCTCACAAAACCATCGGAACGATTCCAAGATACCCGCGTGATCCTAAAATTTTTTTTAGTGAAATTTGAGGAGAGAATAGTCAAAACTTCTACGTCAGGAGACCTCACCAGAGCGACGAAGGGACTGAGGAGTAAAAAGAATCCTACTCTCCGATATATATAATCCTAAGACTCAAAACATTTTTGTTCTAGACTCAACAACGCCAGCGATTCGATCAAGCAGGGGGCTCCTAAGTCGGGGATGGCTCTGATTACCAACTTGTAACGCCCACGATGCGGCTATATCTCCCACGTGTCGAGGCACGACTTAAAGGCATAACCGCATAGTGGTTTTGTCGCAAGAAGGGTCATCTTCACACAATCCCATGTAATGAACAAGAATGGGATAAAGAGTTGGCTTACAATCGCCACTTCACACAATACATAAATATTATCCATACATCATCCAAAATACAAACATGTAGACCGACTACGGTCAAAATCCATATGAAAATTAGACAACCCCAAATGCTAGATCCCCGATCGTCCCAACTGGGCTCCACTACCGATCATCAGGAAAAGACACATAGTAACGACCACGTTCCTCGTCGAACTCCCACTTGAGATCGACGCCATCATCTGCACTGGCATCGTCGGCACCTGCAACTGTTTTGGTAGAATCTGTGAGTCACGGGGACTCAGCAATCTCACACCCGCGAGATCAAGACTATTTAAGCTTATAGGAAAGGATGGAGTAAAGAGGTGGAGCTGCAGCGGCAAAAGCATATATGGTGGCTAACTTGCGCAAATGAGAGCGAGAAGAGAAGCAACGGAACGGACGTCATCTAGCAATGACCAAGAAGTGATCCTGAACACCTACTTACGTCATACATAACTCAGACCGTGTTGACTTCCCGGACTCCGCCGAGAAGAGACCATCACGGCAACACACGCAGTTGATGTATTTTAATTGGGTCAAGTGACAAGTTCTCTACAACCGGACATTAACAAATTCCCATCTGCCTCATAACCGCGGGCACGGCTCTCGAAAGATAATACCCTGCAGGGGTCTCTCAACTTAGCCCATCATAAGCTCTCACGGTCAACGAAGGATAAACCTTCTCCCGGAAAGACCCGATCAGTCTCGGAATCCCGGTTTACAAGACATCTCGACAATGGTAAAACAAGACCAGCAAAGCCGCCCGAATGTGCCGACAAATCCCGATAGGAGCTGCACATATCTCGTTCTCAGGGCACACCGGATTGTCCAAGCTTCCGATAGGCCAGCCCAGAGTTGCCCCTGGTGGCCACCGGCGACTGACAGTTTGGACCAATACTCAGAGGAGCATTGGCCCGGGGGTTTAAAATAAAGATGACCCTCGGGCTCACGAAAACCCGGGGGAAAAGGCTTAGGTGGCAAATGGTAAAACCAAGGTTGGGCCTTGCTGGAGGAGTTTTATTCAAGGCGAACTGTCAAGGGGGTCCCATAAATCACCCGACCGTGTAAGGAATGCAAACTCAAGGAACATAATCCTGGTGTATCAGTAACTAGGGCGGCAAGAGTGGAACAAAACACCAGGCATAAGGCCGAGCCTTCCACCCTTTAACAAAATATATATAGATGCATTAATTAAATAAGAGATATTGTGATATCCCAACATATCCATGTTCCGACATGGAACAAACTTCAACTTCACCTGCAACTAGCAACGCTATAAGAGGGGCTGAGCAAAAGCGGTAACTTAGCCAATCAACGGTTTGCTAGGAAAGGATGGTTAGAGGCTGACATGGCAAAATGGGAGACATGATATAGCAAGCGATAGGTAGCGGAGCATGGCAATAGAGCGAACAACTAGCAAAGCAAAGATAGAAGTGATTTCGAGGGGTGGTCATCTTGCCTGCAAGGTTCTCAGAGTTGTCGAAAGCTTGATCCTCGTAAGCGTACTCAACAGGTTCCTCGTTCACAAACTCGTCTCCCGGCTCTACCGAAAACAAGAACACAAACAAACGGAACCACAATCAACCACGAGAAATGCACAAGCAACATGATGCAAAACATGTATGATATGCGAGATATGATATGCGATGCATATGCGTGCTCCGGAAGGAAAATGATGAACATGGCAGTAACTTGGCAAACCAAGCATGCCACTGGAAAGATGAGATGATTTCGGTCGAAATCGATACAAAGATCACCGAAATCGGATGCACGGTTTGCAAATGGCAAGCAAAACAAGAATGACACTAATCTGCGATAAACAGCAAGATAGCACTTAAAATGCAACAAACAACAATGCTCCAGCACCCCTATATAGCAAAAAAGCACATGGCAGTAATCTACAGGAGATGCTTGACAGAAGATGAACACTGAGCTATGGCTAGATCACAACATAACAAGCTCAAACAAGCATGGCAAAAGTGCAAAAGATAACAGGTTCACAGACTTAGTGAAAAACTGGACATGGCAGAAAACAGCATCAGGTAGCAATGTTCAGAGCACGAAACCGACATGCTACAGGCACTTAACATGGCAAAACAAGGCATGGCAGTTTTCTACGAAATGCATATGACAAAAGTCCCTTACTGACAATAAGCCAAAAGGGATCAGAAGATATGATGGCAAGCATGTAAACATATCAAGTTTCGTTATCAGGTTTCAGACTCCGCAGAAAACAGAGCATGGCAGAAATATTAATATGTAGGCCCCTTTGTGAGCTTGATGCACTCACTACAGAGTAATGCATGACAAACCAAGCATAAATAAAGCAATATGGCATGTTTATGAAGCTATCCATGGCAAGAACACAAGCATAGCATGTATGTATCAACTACAATAAGCTTGGCAAAATTGCATATCATGTTAAGAATCTGCCAGAAATATTTTATAGCAAAAGTAGAGCAAGATTGAGTCATGCTATGGCACTCCATAATTGCAAACAATTGCAGGAATGGATCAATTACAACTATAGCTACAAAACATCCTTAATGAATATCTCCAAAATATGCATGGATCTCTCTGTAGCATCAAGTTTACATGGCAACAAAATAACAGCAGACAAGGACTTGGAGAAATCACCAAGTCCCTGAAATCAGAAATATTACGGAGCCTACTTTGCATGCTTGTGGTAGTCACCACAGAGATCACAAAAATACATGGCATACACCCTTGGAAAGGTGGCATGGCATACTTAAAAACACATGTAGAGCTCATTCTCAGAAGATGCACAGATTAAATGATACAAAAATGACAAATCTCTAAGTTCTGATAAGAACCAGAGAATAACAGCAACTATCCCTCTTCCAACAGAGATTTGGGCATCAAGATGACCTCTAATGAACATGATGCAATTGAACAAAATGAAGACCATCACGAGGCGAACAATTTGACATACTACACGCGCGAATCAGAGCTACATGCAAGAAGTTATGGCATCACGAACAAGTGCACATGCTGAGAAAATTCCAAGACTTGGAGAAATTAGGGGGGGTACGGGAAGTCAACGCGCGTACAGTGATCCTCCAGATCTCGATCGGGAGAGCTCGAGCTCGGTCGATGGCGCTCGCCGTTGACGGCCGGAGGAGAGGGAGGCCGGAGGTTGGCGGGGCCGACGCCGGAGGAGAGGAGGCCGGCGGCGAGGTCGCCGGCGGCGGGGGCGGCGCGGCCACGGCGGCGGGGCACAGCAGGGCCGGGTGGCGGCGGAGGGCGCCGAGCGCGGCGGCTGCCGGCGGACGCGGGAGGCGGCGGCGCGTCGGGCGGCGGTGGAGAGGCGGCTGGCGGCGAACGGGCCCGCGGGCTCGCGACGGGCTTTGCGGGCCGGCGGCGGCGGGAGATCCGGCGGGCGACATGGCGGCTCGGGACTGGTCGGTTGCGGCGGCGGACGTGTCCGGCCGACGGCGGACGCGTTTGGCGGCGCGGAGGGAAAAATTTCTAGGGTTGGACTGCGCGAAAATCTCGGGATGCCCACATATTTATAGGTAGAGGGAGCTAGGAGGCTCCAAATGAGGTGCGGTTTTTGCCCACACGATCGTGATCGAACGACCTAGAGCATGGAAGAGAGTTTGGTAGGTTTTGGGCTGGTTTAGAGGGGGTTTTTACTGGACACTCAAATGGACTTTGCGGATGCCCGGTTAACCGTTGGAGTACCAAACGACGTCCGAATGGAACGAAACTTGACCGGTAGTCTCCGGGTGGTATATTGAGGCCACTTGACAAGCCTCGGTCCATTCCGAGAAAGTTTGACACACGCACACGAAAGAAAACAAGAGTGGTGCACCGGAGGAGATAGGAGCGCCGGATTGGAAAACGGACAACGGGGAAAATGCTCGGATGCATGAGATGAACACGTATGCAAATGCAATGCACATGATGACATGATATGAAAAAGCATGACATGACAAAAAGCAAAACGAAAGACAAAACCCGACCACGGAGGAAATAACATAACACATAGCCGGAAATGGCAAGAGAGTTACAAATATGGCAAGTTACATGCGGGGTGTTACATAACTGTTCTGTCAATTATATCCAATTTCAAATTAGAAAATAAAGAGTAAGTTCATAATATCAATAGCATAATTTGGCATTGTTCATAATGCGGGGAGCTTCACCACACTACTGGATTACCATGTCAACCTAACAAGCATAGATGAAGGGCAAAGAAAATCATTGTATCTATTTTGGATAATGTGCATGGCATGTTGTTCATATCATCAGCCACATCAGTAAGATAAAACAGGAGATGACAAGGTGCAAACGTGGGCTGCTTCACCACACACTGGATTATAGATCCACAAAAACAAGCATACATATAGGGAGTATTAAGTAATGTGCATGGTATGAATAAGGAATTTGGTTTTACAAGTAAAACTTAGAACTTACGGTTCTTACGATCATGCATTTGGGTAGAAACAACAAACTAAACAACAGTAAACGATAGGGAGTATGAGAAAATTAAACAGCAGTTGAGGATAAAGGCTTTAGAAGGACTGACTTACATTAACAGTTAACACCGGCTTTATAATGCCCTTCTCCATGTCAAGGGAAGGATAATTCAAGAATTTCAGCACAGAATCTTCTTCATAAGCATTGCCTGTACTCTACATTTTGTAGAGAGTAATTATAGATATGATAATACTGGAAGGGATAGAGGATAATGAAAATAAGATGCAGATTGATGCTACATAATCAACTACCAATCCCTGGAAGTACAAGCGTTAGAGGACAAAATGTACTGACAAGAGCAATGGGCTACACTTCTGCACTGGCATTGTCTGTGTATTCTACTTGTTGGTAAGATTAAATATAGATCTGATCTTTTTTAGTAAATGGTGGGCGAGGGAGATAAGATGCAGAATGCTACAAAATGAACCAATCCCTCTTCCCATAATACAAGAGTGTTTCGAACACTGGTGTACTGTACAAAACATTCTTATATTATGGGACGGAGGGAGTAGCTGTTAATGTAAGTACAGTGATAGACCACGTTCAGTCCTTACAAGAGGACTGCAGAGCTAAACCTCTTCAAAAGCATTGGGTTGATTCTAAATTTATGTAAGAGTCCATACGGATCTTATAATGTCCACCAAATGGACGATTACGAGGCTAACATGTGCAGTGATGCTACATAATCAAACAGCTATGAAAGTAAGTATGGTCATACAGGGCAAGAGGTACTCACAAGAGCAATGCAGTGTGCAGTATAGTTGCGAGATTTTGTGGTCCCTTGAGAACGAATGTTATTCTGCTAACAGTTTTTGTACAAGTGAGACATTAAGGCAAATGCAGAAATGTAGTTCAAATTGTGATGTGATATCATAGACAGTTACTTACGCTGCAGCTGAGACCAATGTGTAACAAGATTATTCCAGTCACCGTCGGATAAATGTAGCACCGGAGACTTTACAGAAATTTCGTTCAGAGGCTTGCCATCGAAGTGCGCTTGCCTCAGGTAGGAACGATACTTCATCAACGAGTGCTTGAAAAGCGCAACCAACCCTTGCTCGTCATCACAATCCAGTTTGCTCCTCACCTATTTAAAAGAATGAAATATTTTGTCTTCTGTCAGCAGAAACATATGCAATAATGACCATGAATAACATTAGTACATTACTTACGCGTAAGTTGCGGAGGAAGACTGGAAATTGTTCTGTGTCTGCGGTATAATCTTTCCATGAAGGAAAGATGCGCACAAAGTTCCTGACAACAACATAAGCTTCGTCTTCTAAACTGGGAAGAAATGGAACAGGGGTCCTATTTGCTGCAATTGGGGCTCTCTCTGGTTCGAAAAGGGATTTGGCAACTGGATTTGGTGTACTCTTTGCTGGAATGGGGGTTTTGCGTCGTACAACTGGTGCTATGTCAACTGGCATAATCATACTGTTTGCTGCAGTTGGGGTCTGCTGAGTTGGCGCATCAGAAATGACCAGTGTAGTAGGGCTAGAGTCTGCTAGAGTTGGGGTATTTTGTGGGTCAGGTGATATTGCAACTACACCTAATGGGCTATTTGATTTATCAGGCGCCACTACCTTTTCCAAATACTTTGCTTGTGCTCCTCCACGATCAGCAATCGCCCTCTTCCTTTTGAACGTCTGATACACAAGAACAACATTTGAATGGATAAATATGGTATGATGACAGATGGAATATGTACTGAAAATGGATAGGCAGGGCGTATTCACATACATGATGTGTAAACTAAGCTAATGGCAGTTCAACAAAGTAGAAGCAATGCAAAGCATCAGTTGCAAGATATGTGCGAGCAATGTAACCTTGGAAAGTTAGAGCAAGTACCTTGATGGGTGAATTAGATAGGGCATCTTCCTCTGACTCCTCCACTAGGGAGCTACATTGACTTAGGTCTCCCTCTAGCTCAGAATCACTGTTAGGATCATATTCTGAGCATGAATCTGTAGGTGGAGAGCGTTTGCATTGCATTGCATCCAGACTTGATTTCAGTCCCTGAATGCCAAGTTTGATAGCCATGGCATTGTTCCGCTTTATTCTTTTCATGCGCGCAAGCTCATAATCATTATGATGCTGTTCAGAATCTGAGATTCATGAAAACATAAAAAGTAGTCAGATTATCTATGGAATGCATTGCGGATTCAACTCGGAGACTGTCTCCCTATAAACCCCTGCATATGCAAAGTTCACCTCCCCAACCGTGCTGACCAGACCACACACAGAAATACAAACCCCTTATGTGTCTATAGCAGGCAGGCACACATTTCAAAACTGAAGTAGGAACATTAGAATCATATGAAATTCACATTTGAACAAATAAACTAAGCAATTATGAGTGGCGTAATGTTTAGCTTCAAGGGTGGAGTGTTGGTAGTGCGACACAAAGCAAGTAGGCAGATTGTATTCCATCTAAAAGATCGAAACCTATGTAAAAGCTGGAAATGACACTTTCTTTCTATACAATGCAGTGTTCGTTACCCACACATGATGGAAGAGATCACATAGAGAAATACTATTCACTTATGTCTACGGTTCCAGTATTTAGAAACAGGGTGGTCCACCCTAAAAGAATATTGACAACAAATATGACAAGGCAAGCATAGATGTAGTGAATCAATCATTTACTTGTGAGCTTACTAGGACAAGTATGCAGAATTGTAAATGCAGTAAGAGACCGTCCAAAATCTGAATGAAGAAGTTTGTCTAGCACTTATTGTTTGCAACTAATCGACGTGAATAATTGGATATTATATCGAATGAGTAAGAAAGACAAGTAAAATTGTCAACAAACCTGGCTTGCAGTAGTAATCTGGGTCAATGTCACTACGATCAACAATCCAAAATGACTAGTTTCTGTTCCGAGGGCCGGAATTTTGAAAACCTTGTGAACTTTAGAGGTAATAAAGATTACTGAAATACATCTGAACCATTAAGTGTAGGTAGCACTGAGCATACAACAAACCCTAATGACAGTCCTGCCTAATGAGTAATGAATCAATTAGAAAATGGGTGATGAGGAGTGGCTGCTGAGTGTTGAGGACGTATCTGAGGATAAATCGGGTTGGCTTGGTGGGTGCTGCACGCCTAAGCCCTGAACGGACTGGGAAGGTAGGCACGGCGGCGCGCCCGGGCAGCGGTGACGCTGTTTGGCGAGCGACTCCTCCTAGAGTCATGCCGTCCGGGGACGGCAAGTCGCCGGCGAGTCAGGCGGCTGGGGGCGAGTAGAGATCGGAAGCGCGCAACAGAACAGAGGGGAATCGGGGCCTGGGACGACCCAAAATCCCAAGGTGGGCCGGCCCACCGTGGGCACCCTGTAGAGATACACACCCGAGCGGCGAACATGCATTTTCGAAACTAATTTAGGAACATTTATCTGACCAATTAAACAAGTCTTTTATAATAATATCAGATTCATATTTGAACAACTAAGCTTGTTTAGCATGATGGGTGGAGCAGTGTTATTATGACATGAAGCACGTATTCTGATCGTATAGTGATCATAAAAGGGGGAAACTCTAAGCATATTTTTATAAGCAAAAGAGGGTTTCCCCTCCGATTTCTATTAAAGAAACCACCATGGAACCAACATGATCAATTAAACCCTAAGCATGATCAATTAAACCGTATTATGGTTGTGCCATGGCAGATTTGAAGCTGCAAACCGGAGAAATGATATTTAGCATCCAGTGTTTGCTTCGAACTAAGAACTAAATTCTAAGAGCTGAAAAGAAAGTAGAGTAACCAAGTTAAGATCTATTTTCTGGTTGAGATCAAAAAGTTGAGGAGATATGAAGTACCACCTCTCTTGCGGCGCCGTGTAGGCATCGGGGGTGCGATGGCTGTCGGTGGCGTTGAAGCAGATCTGCGACGGTAGACGGGTGCATCGGGGGATAAGTCCCGTTGCGGTGGAAGAGAAGGTCGTGTGAGCGGCACCGACAAAGAGGACGACGGCGCCGATGAAGCGAGAGGACGCGATGCAAGGCTATTGGTCCGTCGCCGTGGATGAGAAACGTCCATCTCTAGCAGTGGACGACGCGGTCTTGGTAGGCGCTCCGGCGTGGTGGAGGACGGTGGCGATGGATGTGGTGGAGGACGGCGGCGATGGATGGGGTGGCGGACGGAGGCTGGTGTGGGGATGGGGTGTTCTAGCGCGGACGGTGTATGTATGGGAAAATGGAGGGAGAGGTACGGGGAACCATGTTTTTGGGACGCGCCTGTGTGAAATATGGGAAAGTTACGAACTCAGCCCCCGTTTATAATTTGGACGTCTTGTCGGTTGGGGATAGGACGGTAATCTCGCATCTCGCCAATATTTGCCCAGAGCGATTTCGGGCGAGGAGAGGGTGGTTGGCGCCCATGGTTGGCACCCACGGTGTATGAACGGGGCTGACATGTAGGGCGGTTGTGTCACGTCTGAGTGAAGTTACAAACCTGCCCCTATTGAAAATATTTGCCTACATCGATTTCGGCCGAGTCGAGTTTGTTTTGCCGCCCACCGTGTATGAATGGGGAATGGAGGGAGAAACAGAGGTCTTTCGGACGAGCTTGAATCAAATGAGTTTTGCCGCCCAGGTTTGACGCCCACCGTGTCAGAATGGGCTCAGAGGCGGCCGTGTCACGTCTAATTGAAGTTACTAACCTACCCCTATTTAGAGCAGTGGAAATCGGGCCGATGGATTGTCCGTGTAATGGGAAGACGGTAATTTCCATCTCCCAAACACTTGGCTTCGGGCAGCCGACGTGGGAGTGGACATTTTGCTGCTTCTTTCGAATTTTGGGACAATAAGCATCCACGTTTACCCTGGCAACTAAATTCGAATCCATTTTGTATTCCTATATGAATCTTTATAAATCATTCTATGTGTTCTTATATATCTTCAAAAGGACGACGAAGATGTATTCCACTGTCATATATGAATATGGTTTACAAATGCCGATACTCAAATTTAGAAACTAGAATCCATTTTAAGGTGAATTCGAATATTTGGAACACTTCATGTCCAACTCAAATGTCACACGCAGCATAATGTGTACTCCCATTTAGATATGTACACAAGCGATGTATCAAGATTCAAATACCGAGTCAATCAACCAAGAATGTACAGAACTAACAGACATATAAACACTTATAGAGTATATGGATCAATAATATCAACTAACATACATAAGCCAGGCCGCTGTACTTTTTTTTGGCTACAACAGCATCCTTTTTTTAGCCAGCATCTTGGCCCTTTCCGATGCGTGCCACTTATGGTCCATCTATACTACTACTATTGTTGAATGCACATTCAGCCCGATTGGCATACTTGTAGGTCTGGCACAACAATCCAAATGAAATGTCTCCGAGTCTTATCAATTAAGACAGACTTGTGCTCAAATAAAATTATAAACCAAAAAACAAAAAAACAATTATTACATGATCTCTAAAACAAATGGTTTGATTGATTACGTGAAGAGACAACACAAAGGTTATTCAACTATGGAAAGAACATTTCACCTATGATTTACCAAGTAGGAATTTAATTTCCTTTTTTCCTTCAGGACCTTAACAATCTGGTCAGTCTCAGCTTGCTTCGTTTTGAAATCCACCAAATATTTAATGGTTGTCTTGAGTACTGCTTGTGATTGTGCTGTTTGCTTCCTCAACATGTCAACTTCATCTCTAAGTGCAGAAGCAGAATCTCTTTCTACCACTAGTTTAGCCTCTAGAGCATCAGCAGTTGGCAATTCATAATGCACGATTGGGCCGGTGCCACTGCTGTGGGATGATGCAACGTCCATGGGGACCTCGCTCTTTGATCTTGGGCTAACCTGTTTTGCCATTAAAGTTCCGATTGGATTCAGAAAAGTTGAAGTTAGCAAAACATCTCAACTGGGAGTTATAACAGCAAACCAGCTAAACAAACAAGGAATTAAAGAGTTTCAATTGGATGCTGAAAAGTAGTTATTAACATCATTGTAACCCGCTGTTGCAGCAGCAAAGCAGTTAAACATACAAGTAGATATTTAAGTTAAGGCCAACAGGTAATTCTTAACAGTAAGTATCAAACACATAGATAGGCGCAGTCTACAATATGATTAACAGGCTGTGCCATTATGTAATCAGTAGCAAACTAAATTAAGCGAAGCAACGTAATTGAACAATTTTGCAATAAGTGGCTAATTAAAATTCCGAGAAGCAGGTAACTGAACTTACGCTAGTTCTTTGTACAGGCACACTGCAACTTCTTTTTCGCTTACAAGGTTGTATGAAGGAGTCCATGGCATCAATTGCTTGGATACGCAGTCCCAATACTTCTTTCTTCCGACACTGCATGGGTAAGTCGAATGGTTAATCTGGGAAGATGGTGCGTCCTTGATATGTTATATGAGGACGTGTAGTCAGACTAGTTGTAGCCAAACACATCACACTGGGTTTTACTGTATATTTCATGCGATTACTTTTGCATATCGAGATCTAAGCAATCTACAATAGGATGAAAAGACTGGCATCCTTCACATTATTGGCGAACTCAGTTCATAGAAACAAGCAATTCAACCATTCTATGGGTAAATCAAAAGCGCCACTGGAATATTTTTCACTATCCAATCATACACGCAAAAAGGGGCGACGCCACCATAGGGGCTGGTATGGGCGGCCGCCTCAGGTGGCTGGAAAGTGTGCACCTAGTTTGAGTCGTCCCAACGCACGAGCAGGCAATGTAAAAAATAAAGAAAAATGTTTCAATTTGGATGGGCCAATAACATAAGTGCAAGGCAGGCCCTATAGCAGGCTCGCGGCCCAAACGAGCGCCTCCCATATCGATCGACAGCAGGAACAATCCCAATTCATTCGCTCCAGCCTCAAGTCTGGTTCGCTCCTAACCTAGCCGCCGCTGGACAGACCGACATAACACTTCCTCGCGCCCTCGTTGGAGGGCGGTCGCCGGGCTTCAAGCGAACGGAAGGACAAGAAGATGATGATCCAACCCTGGGTGTAGCCTGCATGGGAGGCAGCGGCGGCAGCACGGGCATGGCATCGAGCTTGCGCAAACGGACAGTCGCCGCTTGCAAGAGTAGCATGCGCAACGAGCAGGTACATCACATCCCTGATTATATCTAATTCAACTCTTCAATTTCTGGCCAATAGTTAAACCTGACGGTGTTGTAAAACTGCTGGTATCTAGGGAATCTATGAGAAAATGAAACCAATTTCTACTTATTTTATAACTCCCCCAATCAATGCTGAACTGACTGAATCTGATGTATCTAATCAAGTTTCCGGTGCAAACATACAAGCTCATGTTGTTCTTGAGCCTGAAGTGTCTAATGAACAGACTGCTAATGAAGGATTTGATGCAAACATTTTACATGCTCCTGGTGATGAACATCTAGTGTCTAATGAGGGATCTAATGCAAGCATTTTGCAAGCTCATTGAAGGATTTAGTGTCTAATGATGATCTACTATGTTGATAGAGACAGAGATTTGCAAGCATTGATGACAAGCAAATTATAGTGCATTTTCATAGCTTGAGGAAACGTTGAGGCCATCTACCAGAAAGTCCCCGTATCATGACAACATAGCATAAATACTTTTCTAATGTGTTGTTTGAAACTATTGGCATACTTGTGCAGGATAGATATATTGATATGCAGTTTGCGCACTGGTTATACGTGCAATTACACTTCGATATTTTCAGCCAGAGAACGAATAATTCAAGCAGGTATAGACCATGTTTGTAGTCCTTGTACACCATGTTGCGTTTTGTTTTTTTGGTGCTTGCATCATTTAGTGTTTATAATCTGAACTACTTTGGATCATTAGCTGGTTTTCAAAGTGCATGTAGCTTCACATTTCTCAAGTTATGTTGATTTCCGGAGTGCAAGTGCCTTCATATTTTTTAAGTTAAATGTTCGCCCCTGGTAACTTGAATTCGTGGATCAGCCACTGCACACAAATCATACACGAATGCCAGTACGAATTAAATGAAATGCAGGGACTTACGCTAGCTCGTTGTACAGGCTCACTGCAGCTCTGCTTGCGCTTGGGATGGTCCATGTACAAGACCATGTTACCAGTTGCTTGGATGTGCAAGCCTTGTGCTCCTTGCATCCCCCTCTGCATTTTTGACACGGCGAATGGTTGATCAAATAACAGGAATGGACCTTGATGTTGTACCGGAGGACAGATACTTACAAGGTTATACGGGTGTGCAGGATGTGTACCAGATCCCGTAGCGCCGTCATGCTTCGCTAAAAATGGATTTGCTTGTTTCAGATGATATCTCCAGAAGAAATAAGAGTTAAAGTCAGAGTTGCATAGGCGTGTAAGCTAAGAGAGCAGTGAAAGGATATCCAAACATCATCGGAACAGTGCACAAGGGAGTGATGTGTGGATACCTAGTTCGGGCCGGCGTTTGGGCATGCTCGCCTAGCTAGAGTGCGGGTCACTTCAGAGCCCTTGAGGGTGATGCGCTGGCGTTGGCTGGCCGCGCACGGATGCAGATCTTGAGTGGCAGCAGAGCGCTACGATGCGGTGGACGACACCGTTGGTGAAGCCCCAACGGCCTCGGGGGGCGGAGGTACGACGATGTGCTCGGTGAAGTAGCCCCAGTGAGCTGGGAGACGGCGTCGGTGAAGCGCACCTGATGCGGTGGAACTCGGTGTCTGTGAGGCACGTCGGTTGCGGCGGCCGACGTTGTCGGTGGACCACCCGGTGTGGTGGACGAGGGCGTAGATGAGGTAGCTCCGATGCGGTGGTGAAGCGCGACCGTCGTCTTCGTCGCCGTCGTCGGGCACAGAGGTGGGGAACGGTGGGGAAAGAGACGAGACGAGGGGTGATTCGAGGGTTGGCGGCGAATTAGGGATTTGAGCAATCTGGGCGCGGAAGGGGACGGTCGAGAAGAGAGATTTTGCAGGGCTGGAATTGGGGCCGCCAGATATTTCAATCCGAAACATGGAAGCGCGAACTTATATTGTCGTCGTCCTTTTTTTGGGGGGAGGGGGGGTGGGTGGCTGGGTACTACGCGTCCGTCCGACACACGCGACCACCCCAACAAGACTATGCTTCAGTGCCTTAAGGCACCTGCCTTTGTGTCCATGACATGTGGACCCAACAGGTGTCTGGCCCACATGTCAGTGACCCAAAGGCAGTTTCCTTTAAGGCACCGAAGCAGCATCCACCCCGACACGACCGTGGTCTGCCTGGTGCGCCTACATTTGAGAATGCAAACGAATCTTCTTTCATTTGCAAACGAATCTGTATGTATTACCATGCCCGTGTTTTCCTTGCAATAATTAGTCATTCGAAACGAGATACTCCATCCGTTCACTTTTGTAAGTCGTTTCAGACAACTTAAAATGAACTATTTTGCACATTGTCTGAAATGTCTTCAAGGTCTTATAAAAGTGAACAGAGGGAGTACTATAAATTAATTAATGAGGAGTTATTTGAAAAAATCGAAACGGTACCCTGCTAACGTGGATTAGAGTGTGTGTCACATAATTAGTTATTTGAATTAGAGTGTGTGTCACGTAGCGATCTCCAATTCTAACGTGCATTTCGCATTTCACTGTATCCACGCTACTTTTTAATACAAATTCATATGTATATGATGAACACCATGGTAGTGAGAAAGCTTTTGCATGGATTCAAACATATGACCTACAAAATAGCACAACAAACTGAGTCAATGTCAACTTTTCGAAACTTAGTATGGCACGAATTCGAAATAATTACCCGTATGCCTGGTCCTCGGTTCAAATCTTACAATGTAAACCGAATTGAAACATCGATATTAAGTCTCGTACTATGTACATTCAAATGTTGTTTTTAGCCCCCCCTCCCGCCCCCGCACAAACGCTACAAACTTCCTGTATCGGTCAATCTTCCTCTCCTAACCACCTTAGGAAGCTATCGGTTTCCAACACACGTTCATTCTTTCTCTCCATGTTTCGATCTCTAAGTCTCTCAACTACACAACCCCTTTTTCCACTCTGTTACCAAATGTATTTACCTCACACACCCGCCATTGCACCCCATGCCGAGCTCTCTCTCTCCCCCTCTCCCTCTCACCCTCTCGCGCTAAATACATGCATTGCCTATCTAGCCCCCCAACCTCTCGTGCGCACGCACGCATGTTGTATATCTAGGTCACTCCCTCGAGACTGTCTCACTCTTTCTTCCGCACGGCGGGCCACACTCGCTCAATCTCGCTCTCTTTATCTGAGCCTCGTTTAACCTCGTTTCCTTTCACACACAAATGATATATCTCCCTGTTCGGGCCTCGATCGACACACTCTATACTCTCTCACGTAGATTGTCTATCTAGGTCAGTCCATCCAAGCCGCCGCCACTCTTTCGACCTCATGGTGGGCCACGCTCACTCAATCTCTCTCTCTCTCTCTCTCTCTCTCTCTCTCTCTCTCTATCTCCGTATGTCTCGATTGACCTTGCTCTTTCTCGGACAAAAACGATATATCACCATGTTTGAGCCCAATTTGACCTATTCACATTGTATACTCTCTCACGCACATCGTCTATCTAGGTCACTCTCTCCAACCCGTCTCACTCTTTCGATCGCACGGCGACCCTATGCGATCGGTTGACCTTGCTTCCTCCCACGCACAAAATATATCTACACGTCTGTGACTGGATCATCTCTCAAGCTCTATCTTACAGCCCTCACCCTTTCCAAAAAGCTCAATCAGACAATATCTCTCCAGAGCATATATATTTGTTCAATGAATGTCGGACCACACTCACTTTGTCTCTCTATCTATATGTCTCTCGATTGACCTCGCTTTCTCACACCGTATCTTCCACGCGTTGAAGCTACTACCTCTCCATCCCTCGCAAAGCCGGAGCTATTTACATTGCGAGGGGCACTCCAACCTTGGACTAATTTGTGTAGGCATTTATTCCGGTCGGTTTAGATTATATTTTCGTAGCATTCGGCCCACAACTACTCCAAACACCGTTGCAACCCACGCAACTCCCCTAGTTGATTTCCCTCTGGCTCGGTCATCGCTCTCTTGCACGTCCTTTCTCGCCTTCAACGTCGCACCATGGTATTATTGAAAAAACTATGTTATTCTCTTTAATTATTATAAATAAGCTACAAAACTACACACCGATAGTCCACTTGGAATGGAACAAATTTCGACCCACAAATTAAAGTTCTACAAACTACACACCGAGGGGCCCACATGTCATGAAACAAATTTGGACCCATATACAAATTAAAAAATAAAGGACGAGGATCGAACAAGCGACCGGGCCTTCAAGCCGCACGTCAATAGGCAACATACGTAGAATAGCAATGTTTGTTGTACCCCTTTGTTCACATAATGTTTTTATATTACCACAGCCTAATTAATGGATAACATGGAATATTATTTTTAGTACTATTCGCCGTCACTTACTGGTGGGTTCCATGTGTGCTCTCTCTCTCTCCTCCCCTTCTGTGTTTAGACGCACGGGCAAACAGGAAGAACTCGCGGGCGATGTTGCCGTTGACCATATCTGGACGCGTTCACAAGTCACGGCACCAGTTTCACGTACTAGCATCACTAGTCAGTGTGTACGTGCAATGCACGTTAATTTGGAAGTATATTAAGTGCATGCGGATATTAACTACTAGGATATTATTTGCGTGTTGTCATGTGATTAGCACTACTTTTGCATTAAATTAACTGCACGCTAAATGTGTTGAGCGCTCGACATTGAAGCAGTCTAGGTCGTTAGATGACAAGGAATAGATGTGCTTGATGACGTTTTATATTTAATTTGATACGGCTCTAGCAGAACATTCAATCGATCAAACCATACATTTCGTTCAGTCTGACTCTGACTTTAAATTATACGATGATCGATATAAAATAAACGGAAATGATAAACGTTCGGATTTTAAGCATGGCAATCTGAACGTTTTTCATGGCAAATTTAGATTACGCGGCAGCGGCAGGGGCGTCTCGCGGTGGGAAGCCGCTCCTCTGCCGTGCTCTCTGCGTCGTCGGGCCACTGACCGACGGCGACGGCGGCGTCTTGCGCCATTGTTGGCGTACTCCTGGACTTGGGAGCGAGTCAACTGGCGGGAGGAGGCGACTGGCATTGGTGCAAGGAAGCGGTCGATGGCGGCCATCCATGCCGCTGAGGGGGGCACTGGCACCCGCGCGGGGACAGGCGCTGTCAACGGCGCGGCGGAGACTTTCGTGTGCACGGGCACCGGCACGGGCGCGCACGTCAGTGCACGCGCAGGCGCATGCGCTGGCAGGTGCACGGGCACCGGCACGTGCGTGCGCGTCAGTGCACGCGCAGGCGCATGCGCTGGCAGGTGCACGGGCACGTGAAAGTCGCCGGGGACCTCGTGGAACCACGTGGGATCAAGCTTGGCGACAATGTGCGGCTCCCAGCCCATCAATGCCACGGGGATGGGCGCTGGCGCAGTCGGGGCAACGGGAGCTGGAACGGGAGCGGGGACAGGTGCGACGTCTTCCCGCAAGGCCAGTTCAAGCTCGTCCCAAAGCGCCTTATGTTCTTGAGACACCGGCTGGGTGTCTTCCTCAAGAAACTGGAACACTAAGGGCAGACCATCGTGATGCGGCATGGCGTATGTTTAGGTCAGGCTAGTTGGAGGTAGACGACAGGAGAATCGGAGAGGAAGAGAGAGGATTGTAGCGATACCGGGAAGTGCGGGGTTGATTTTAAATTGCGGCGCCGGCGACATTAAAAGTGGGAGCAGTTGGGACGACGGTGGGCGGCGGAGCCTGGTCAAAGGGCTTTCCTCCCGGTGAGCCTGCACAGCGGTCTGCTCGCACGCCTCCCTGACAGCCGGCGCAGCGGTCTGCTCGCACGCCTCCCGTCGACTCACACGTTTGCTCGGACGGTACCTGCCGATGAGAAGCAGGACTCGTGGCGGCACATAAACGCCCACGGTTTCAATAGTGAAAGCGTTCGCCTTAACGTGACAGGTCTTTGTTCCAAAATACCTTGGCTCTTCATTTGTGCAACTTGTCATAAGCAGCTTGTCTCAAATTGAAGAAAAAACTTACGAAGTAATATTTGTGCCATATCACGTGACCATGCTTAGTTTCAAGAATTTATGCTCACTTTTGGATTTTCTAAAATTTAAGATCCAGGATTCGAAACAATATCATAACCTACATCATGCAATAAATTTTCAAGCCGTACATCTGTCCTGTTGTATTTCTTAAGAAAAGATTGGGTCAAACATTTTGCTTAGTTAGACTTCAGACAAGTTATATATGCAGAGTAAAAGGATAATCCCTCCATACCAGTGCATTGTCTGATATATTAACTCAAGTACTAGGCACGAACAAACGGGCTCAATTCTATGCTCATCCTGGTGTAGTAGTAGTAGTAGTAGTAGTAGTAGTACTAGGCAATGCAGTTGACGGGTGACCTTGACGAGCGGCGACCGAGGGAATTGAACCGTGCTTGGCACGGTAGGTAACGTTGTCTAGTTACTAAAGCATCCCTCCGTTGTTCATCGGTAGTCATTATGGACCAGGGACATGAGGGGAATTTCCTAGGGCTGGAATTCTGGCCGCCAGATATTTCGACTTGAAACGCTGAGGCTCGACTGGTTGGGGTTGCCTAATGTGCGTACCACGCACGCCACCGAAGGACACGAGCCCGGTTTTTTTAGGATCAACACGAGCCAAGGTCTGGCTGGTACGCCGTTGGGTCCTACCATTCGAGAATACGAAAGGAACCTTTTAAATTGCCGACAAATCTATGTGTATTACAATACCCGTATTTTCCTTGCAAATACTAATCTCAACGTGGTAATTGATTTATGACGAGTTGTTGAATTATAGTGAGTTTGTGATATAGTGATCTCTAACGTGGATTTCACATTTCATGGTATCCCTAGTAAGTTTTCCAATGCAAATTCAAATTTAAAAGATGAACAATATGGAGGTGAGAAAACTTTGTATGTATCAAGCATATGACCACCCACACACACAGAGACACACACGCACGAACACAACAACAATCCAATAAGTATAGTGCATCTATTTTTCCAAACCATGCATGTATGACACGAATTCAAAAATACTCCTTCTATTCCTAAATAGTAGTCTTTTAGAGAGTTCAACAAGTGACTACATACGGAGCAAAATGAGTGAATCTAGACTCTAAAATATGTCTATATACATCTGTATCTGCCAGTCCATTTGAACCCTCTAAAAAGACTAATATTTAGGAACGAAGGGAGTAAAATGTAAGACATCCATGGTCCTCAGTTCAATATTTAAAATGAACATGAAACTGAAACATGAATATTAAGTCTAGTACTACAGTACATGCAAATGTTGTGTTTAGGCGGAGCTATGATTGTCGGGAGTCAACCCCTCGACCTTAGATAAAATTGTGGAGCTCTGCTTAGGGTTGTTTAGATTATATTTGTCCCCACCCTCCCAACCACCGATTGTTTGTGCACCCCCACCCCTCCTCCCCGGGAGAATATCATGTGCCCCCATACCTTAGATGCTATATGCCGATACGAGTTGCTTGGAGCTTGTAGATCTGAGATATAGCAGCTCACATGATGTGTCTTAATATTTTTGCAGGAAACCTTGATGAGTTTGAGAATTGCACACAATTTGTACAAAAACTACTTAGATGCCCTTTGATCCCATATCCAACGACCTCGATGCTCGTATCACCGTAGCATCTAAGATGAAGGAGGACATCATATTCTCCTGTATGTAAGAATATCATGTGCTACCACACCTTAATGCTTTGGTGATACAAGCTCTTCGGAGGCGTTGGATTTGTGACCCAACACCTCCTCGGTGGTTCGAATGGTTTTTTGTAGAAAAGCCCCAAAAGAGTTCGGCCACTGCTTACAAGCACAAAGACTGCTCAGATGCCATTGGATCTCAGATCAAACGACCTCCAAGCTCGTATCACCGTAGCATCCAAGCTGCGATAGCACCTTATGTTTTCTTGCACGGGAGAGTATGAGGTGCTCCCGCACCGTAGATTCTATGGTGATACGAGTTCACTGAGATCTAACGGCCCATAGTAGGAGGTTTGAATGTTTTTGCAATATACGTCTGATAGAGTTTGGGAAATGCGCAGAAAGTACAAGTACTACGCATGTGCCATCTGATCACTGATCATACGACCTAGATGCTCATATCACCGTAGCGGGTAATTAAGCTACGGGGAGCACCTAATATGAGCACCGGGGAGCCGTTGGATCGAAGATGCAGCGGCACACACGAGGCCTGAATGTTTTATTTGCAAAAAAACCTTTGGAGAGTTTGGAAATTGCGCATAATTACAAAGACTACTCCCAAGCCATTGGATCTCACTTCCAACGGTGTAAAAACTCGTATCACCATAGTATCTAAGCTGCGGGGTGGATGTGATATTCTATGCCGCTGTCATTTTTGTTCGTAAACATGCAAAATACGTGTAACTCGTGCCGTTACTTGTCTAACCGCGCAAAGTGTTTGTTCAAAAAAACCATCCTACACTGAAATATCGGAACAACACACGGGGGTCCCACTTGTCATTAATCAAATTTGGACCTAAAACTAACAAATCTGAAAGACGAGATTCGAACTAGCAACCTGGACTACAAAGCGCAAGTCGATAGCCTGAAAAAACGAATGGTTGTTGGCTTTGTCCCATAACTTGATTTTATACAGTACTTGCATTAAGTAGAGTAGAGGGAGTGCCTCGTCAACACATGCATGACCGTTGTCTCACTTACTGGTGGGTCCCAGGTCTGCGATCTCAATCTCTCTTCTCTCCATCGTCTAACCTTTGCACGGGCACACACGAAGAGCGGCGCTAGCTTGCCGTGGTGTTATTACAACTAAAAAAAGCTTGGAAAATAGAAGAATCGCCTAGAACAAGAGACCTTGTGGCTGGTCGAGACGAAGCTAACCACATCTATCCTCCGTGCCACATTTGCATGATGAAGCTGTGTGGCTAGTGGGGTGTTTTCGACCGACTGGCTGGGTCCCGAGGTCGAACCATAGGTACTACGTCTGATACAGTATATTTTTACACGCACATTTTTCATCCGTGCCGAGACGTGGCACACACTACCGCGAGGTTTCTGGGTCCTCCCGGGTGGTGCACGCATATATTCTTCCCGACGTGGGACGCCCTACCGCGCCTTTTCTGGGTCCTCCTCGATCGTAGCGCCAAAGCAATTAAATGAGTCATCAAATCACGAAAGACCACCTTTCCCGCCGAGTACATCAGTGAAGGACGGTGGCTAGCTAGTTGGGCTAGTTCGACCGATTAGCTAGGCCGCCGCCACATTTGTTTTTTCACACCCTTTTTTATCTACTTGCCGGCAGGTAAATTTAAATATCCACCGCGGCGTTGCTCTGGTGTTTGGGTGCGGCAGGATTTTTAATTTTTTGATTGACGGGAGCAGGCGCGGCAGGATTTTTAATTTTTTGATTGATAGGAGCAGGCGCGGCAGCAATTAGTCATGATGACTCCGCCTGTAAAAACCCACTGCTCCCTGATGTGAGAAGTCGTCGACTGGTGTTTTACCATGGTGAAAACCAAAAGATTCCCCGCTCCCTCCGCCTTCCCGTAGATTGCATTGCCTTTCACCCGTTTCGCCCCCTTTGCTTCCTCTCCCCATTGCTTCTACCTGGTGCCATGACGGCGCAGCAGATCACGGAGTCCGAGGTGAGGCGCCTGACACAGGAGCTCCATGCCAAGGATGCGGAGCTCAGGGCCAAGGACGTGGAGCTCCGTGAGCTCAAGGAGGAGAGGAGTGCCATGCTCCTCCGTTATGTGGGGGAGTTCACGGAGCTTCAAAAGCGGCAGGCGTCCACCACAAAGATGCTCAAGGCGTCGGCGGCGTTGCTGCAGAAAGCGAGAGATACGATAGGCCATCAGGGGAGCCAGTTGGAGCACGAGCGGGCCGATCGTGATGAGGTCCAGGATCGCCTCAGCCACTTGGTGAACCAAGTTGCCACGCACGTGTTGCGGCTGCGCGATGCCTACCGTCGTGCCAGCGCGACGATGCCGGCCGTCGGGCAAAACCCGTTCGACCACCCGGTCGACTTCAACGAGCTGCGGCTTCCTGACCAGGTCTCCTTCTTCACCTATATCTCCGAGGATCTGAGCCGTCTCCGTGCGATGGTGGGGGCTGAGCTGGACAAGGAGGGGTTGCGGGCTGCCGTCGCCGTTGCCGAGCGAATCCTTTCAGGGCTCCGTCACCGGAATCCATTCGTGCCATTGGACGCCATCTTTGACGAGCGGGCTCCCGTCGACCGGGAGAGGGCTCTGCAGGCAGTTGCACCCTGCATCACCAACGTCGTGCGCCTCGAGAAGCAGAGGGACTTGGTGCAACATGACCGTTGGATCAAACTCAGACGATGCAGATCAGTCACTGTAGCACAAGGCGTGTGGGTGTGTTTGGTTGCATTCTCATCTCAATATAGTTGTTTCCTCTTCGTGTATTTTTGTCAACCTACTAGTGTGGACTCATGCACCCTTCATGCACTCTGCCAAACACCCAAAAGTGGCTCGAGAAGGGAACTTTTGCTCCCATCCTATGCACCCTTCATACACCCTGCCTAACACTATTCGTGCTTCATATGGTTCATGTTTCGTGGAGTACCATCGCACCGTACTCTCCGTGCGCTGTGGACCTAGTTCTGTTAACATCGATCTCACTGTTCATTCTCGACCGGACAGTCAAAAAGCGGTACTATGTTACATATAGGAGTAGTTGACATGCGCACAACATCATTTGTTATTGTCATATCTTACTACACTAGCAACAAGATTGTGTAGTACTGACGTATGAACCACTGCACATGCCTAGTAGTAGGAGCACTGTGTATGTTCAAGTGGCTGCCGTGTTTCGTACTCCTCCGTCGTAAGAGTGGAAACGCTTGCTGTAATGATTTTTTTTCTTCAGAAAAACAGTGGACACGCTCTACCGTGCGGATCCTCCTCCAGCCATGCACTAAATTACTCACTTTCGCCGACGTGTGGGACAGCCAGCACCTGGGTCCACCAGCCATGCACTAAATTACTCTGTAGTAGAGTGATGGTAGACTACCCTGATCGAACCGCCGCAGTAATGCCCAATGAGCCGTCAAATCACAAAACCCCCTCCTTTCCGGCGGTAAGTTGGACGGACGAAGCAACCATCATTTCACTCTTCTCTCTCAGCTTCCTCTCTTGAAGAAAACCCCCACTCGCTTCGCTTCTCCCTCATCTCGTTCCTCCTTTCACTCTTCTCTCTCAGCTTGCTCTCTTGGATGGACGCCGGAGCACCGGCCGACGTGATGTCTATGGCTCTTGCGAAAACCGTCGAGGCCCATGGTACGAAGAAGCGCAAGCACCCCGCCGAGACTACCGCAGACAAGCTCAAAGCCATCGCCCTGTCCAAGCCCCCCTCTCCGGGATCCCTCATTAAGCAAGTCCAGGTAATGTCTCATGTTGACGATCTTTTTCTCGATCTTGATCGGGTTTTTTCATCTAACACGCAGTACTAGTACTGGTAGTACAACTTTCTGGGTGATCTTGCAGGTGATTTTAGTGTGCCAAATGACGGTTCTAAATTCCTCTTTTGACCAAAACATGCGAGAGGTTGACACTGATTTCTTATAGATTACTTTCAACTACTCCCTCTGTCCCAAATTTCTTGTCTTAGATTTGTCTAGATACGGATGTATCTAATACTAAAATGTGACTTGATACATCCGTATCTAGACAAATCTAAGACAAGAATTTTGGGATGGAGGGAGTACTTTATGAACATCAATGCTACCTTTTAAGAGGGTATATTTGCCTCAGTAACTTGTGTTATGGATATTGCATGTAATCCCTCTGCTCGCATGCCTTTGAAGACATGTTCTAGTGTCTTTGTTCACTCATTTCTGTGCGTATATGTAGTCATATATGGAGTATAATATCGAAAATCATCTTATATTTCTGAATGGAGGTAGTAATAAAATATGGTTTCTGTTTGAATTAGAACCAGGTCCGCAGTGGAGATGAAGTTCTCAAAGTCATGTCGTGTGAACTGGAAGACCTGATGATGAGTTCTACTGCTGAACTATCCAGCTGTTGTGTCCTTGTCGCCACGTGTCCTGAACTAGTGTTTTCCTGTAGCATTGTTGTCAGGCGTGTTCTTGAGGTTGTACTTGACCACAACAATTTCCTGGCTGTGCCTTCGATTACGAAGGGTGTGGTTCTTGTAAAGCTTCCCAACAAATCTGTTGCGGCCTGTCTTCATCATCATGTTTATGAGTGGAAAGTCCACTCTGTTAGGTTCTCCAAGGTTGACAAGATGGTGATGGTGCATGTAGACATCTCACACGAAGTCCATGGCCTAGTCAGTTATGCGGGGTTCATCCCGTAGGTCGGTGGCAAGAAATAGTCTGCAGAGTTTAGTTAGTGCAACTTTGCTTGTCTGTAGTAAGTACTATTGTTCAGTACTTGATTTGTGTTTGTGAACCCTGTATTGTTTATTAGTACTGCCGCTTTTGGTGTGTGAATGGTCTATGTTAATGTCTGTCCACTCAATTCAGTCTGTATATTTTGAAGTATCCAGATCATATTTTTTGTGAGGACGGTTTATCAATTATGGTTACACTCCAATATCTGTATGCATTGCAGGGTTTATCGTACCCACCAGGATTACCAGTCCCATGGATGTTCGGTCCATACGATTTGTCACGACCTTTGTACTGTCCTGCTTGTGGGAGTAGGCGGGGCCCGTGCATGCCACGTGTAGTTGGACGATCAATCTTCTGTTTAGTACTTCAACATAGTGATTTCCTGGTAAGGATTCACTCGTGTCACATCAAGTAAATCTTATTGATTTACTATCTAAATCTTATTAATTTAATGTCATGTTTTCTTTCTTTTCCTGCAATTTTACGATGAAGGTTTTGCCATGTGACATTCATCACAGAATAAACCATTTGGTTTGCTCTACGATGGCTATTTTTGCAGGTTTCACTTCTTATGTCGTGTCAGTAACGATGGCACTGTCCATCACTATTACTGGAAAAAATTGGATCAGTCTGTTGTCTGAGTACAAGCTAAATCCCTATGATGAACTGCAGTTTGGTTTAACAAAAATGCCACAATTAGTCCTTCTCGCGTTTAAAAGAAATGAAGAAAAAAACTGGATCACGGTCACGGATCCTAGTCAAGTTAGAAAGCTGATCATAGTAGACCAGACACGATCGCCGCTGTCTCGCACAGATCGAGCACCGGCAATTGCTCTAGCACTGACAGTGGCAGCAGCTCAGTCTGATCCAGCTGAGGATTGGGCACCGACCGCGTCAGCGGATCAGTCTGATCTACCGGAGGATCGGGCATCGACACCGGCACCAGCTCTACAAGGAGCACCATCTCCGGCAGCAGCAGCGGCTTCGGCACCTGCACCAACACTTGCACTTGCATCTGCTCCGGCCCGTGCAGTTGCACCGGCAACAGACTGGGCTGCAGTTCGCACTTCATATACCAAAGTCCTTGCAAAAACCGACATGTCCACCTTCTTGGTAAGCATTGGCTGCCCAAGTGCTTCGTTCTTTTTTCTTTCCATGTTGTTTCACATGATTCACCATGTTGATCTAACTGTTTGGGTATGTCTTCTTGTTTGCAAACAGAGAATTCCTAGAGCAACGAGGGAGTCGTTCAACAATCCGGGCGACCGCGGCCAAGTTTCTCTTACCATGCGCAGCCTTGGTGTGAATGAACCTGCTCAATATACCGTAAGTACAAAGGATGGTCGCATGATGATTGATGCTAAAGGATGGTCAAGGTTCAAATCTAAATCATATCTTGCGGTAGGGGATGATGTCAAAATCGAACTTTCTCGGCAAGGAGAGCTGGTCCAAATCAACTTTGAAATTCTTCAGTAGCAGCACGCAACTGCCGAACTGATCTATCCTCCAAGAGATTTTGATGTAATAATCTGGCATGGTGAAACAAGTGTCCTGTGTGTATACGTAGTACGACAGTATTATTTATCACATGGTATATCGTTGATAGAATTGCAACTCTGATTGGTAGTTAGGAACTGTCGTTCGATTTCATTCCAACAGCTGCCGTGCTTTATTCAATTTTGTGTATTCGCCTTGCGACAGCATCTAAAACCAGCGCCGTACCGACCGCTTGCAATATGAAAAGCGCTGAGGTAGAACACATGGGCCCCCAAACATGCAGGGTCAGCCTGCGGCCCAAAGTCCAGAACCCTGAGCCTATCTGAGTATTATATTCTCAGCTGAACCCCCATAAAAAAAGCTGAACCCCCATAATGCCTGTGCGTTGCAGAGGGAGTATATTTCTCGGCAAGGTGAGCCTGTGATATAAAAGATTTGTATATTTCTTTACAGAGGGAGTATCTATCTGTCAAAAAATATATTTATGTGTAACTGTTACTCCTGTCTTTCTACTTCCTTTCGCTGATATGCGGGGCAACCGGCAACGGGGTCCACGTGCCATATGCACAAATTAGAGTGCACAACTTCACGGTAGACACACCCCGGTCGTATCGCCGCAGTAATGCCCAATGAGCCGTCAAATCACAACCCCCCTTTCCAGCTTTAGCAGTAAGCTGGACGGACGAAGCGGCAATATTTAACTGGGCCTGAATCCCCTTCTCCCTCGTCTGCTTGTTCAGAGAAACCCCCCTCTCGGCGATTTCATAGGGTTTTCTCACGGAGAACCTGGTACGAATTCTTCATCCATCCCCGATAAATCCAAGTCCCTTGGTCGCAGGTAATCCTAGGATGGCAGCCGCCGCCGTTCATGCATTTTTCTTCCTACTGAATATAGTGTGTTTCATTTGCAGTGCCCAAAGTGCGAGTACCCTACAGGTTTCTGCGCCCTCGGCGAGATGCCACACTTGTTCCTTCTCATCCTAACACAGCATTTTGAAACGCGCATAGTATGTTCCTAGAATCCTCTTTTCTATCCAGGAGGGTGGGGTTTTTTTGAACATGTTGTGTTCTCATATTATTTTTCCTGCAGTGTATTATTTGCTCTGCCAGAACACATGTACTCAAGATGCTCGGCCTTGCCATAACTGAATACACTAGTTTAATGTTCACAGTGAAGACAAGCCATGGATATAAGTTCCGAGTTGGGTTCATGAACCAAGAAGATCGCTGCTTTTTTATGGCCGAACTTGGATAAACTTTCTCAAGTGTTACGGACTGAAAGTTGGCGCACGAATGTTGATGGAAATAGCAGAACCTGGTCTCATCTTCACTGCGATCTTCCACCCCGACGTCGTTCCAATTGTTCATCCATGTTAGTTTTGTATCTGGTTCTTGCTTGTTGCCTCGATTACTTCTTAATCCACCTATTCTGTCTAACTAATCACAATTTAACTGTAGAAGTAGCAACGAATCTCTCACGAAGATGCTACTTCTAACTAATATTTTCTTATAATTGGTGGCACGTGTAGGTTTTTTCAGAGTTAAGCAGTCTGCTCGTTTGTTACTCTGTAATAACTCGGCTGTTACTAATGGCACTGAAGTTGACTGGATCGACATCCACAAGTTTCTACACTTTATTGATCGTCTTGAGGTCCTTATGGGGCGTTTCAATGGTGGAAGGCCACGTGGGATATGTGTGCCACTGCTGCACTCGTTGAACAGGTCCAACTGTGTCGAGAAACTTATGGTACGAGCGGTTTTCTGTTATATATGTTGTTCATAAACTATTGCTTATACACAGTTTTACAGCTGTGATCTTATTGAAATAGGAACTACCGAGTTCTATTGTTCCTACACAGATGCCTGACCATGGTCGGGTCAGACTTGCGCTTGGTCACAACATGATGTTTATGTCGACCTACTCAATTCCCCTTGGAGGTGAAAAGATACTTATTCATGGGTGGTCTCAAATAATGAAGGCCCGTCCATCTTGGAGAATAGGACAGAAGATTATGTTCATGCTTTTCCATGGCTCTAAAGCGAATATCTTGTTTATAGACCACGTTGCGAGATGACGCCGCTTTCAGAAGGTTGTGGATGCGCGGGGTGGCACCTGGGCCTTGTCCTGGGGCTTGGCGGCCTCACCCTTGGTTAACTATAGGCAAAGTAGCACTGTTCGAGGCGTGCTTTGTACGGTTGAACCTGTATAAGTACTCATACTGCTTTCAGCTTTGGTTGTTAAGTGCCCCTGCTGGTTTCAGTTAAAGTTGTTAAGTACTCCTGCTGCTTTTACAGTCTGTCCTGTTTCTTCAGTCCTGTCTTCCTCCAGCCGCCAAAACCAAAGCATCGCCGGCCGGGCCGCCTGCTTCCGCCTCCCACGGCTAGCTGCGCCTCAGCGCACGCTTCACCGCCCCACCGTCTCCTAAATCATTAACGCCGACGTCCTCCGCGCACTTCGGTGCGCTCGCTGCGGCGCCGCCCTCTTGCGTTGTCAACATGGTCAACAAACAACAGGAATCGGCAGAAGTACGTGGAGAGGATGACAGTAGGGGCCCGCCACGTCAGCGTATGGAAAAATAAAATGCTCCCTCCTAGTGTTTTCCTGACATCTGGGACCCACGACATTGTGAGCGTATATCGTCAATAGACAAGTGAACAGCACAAGATCGGCTGACACCTGGGACGTAGCTACTCGAGCAGTATTTTTCTTGTTTGGTATTGTTGAGACGGAGCAGGGTTTGAACTGGGCTGTGGCCCGTCTAGCCCAGGCTTATATTTTATGTTCACCATGTGACCAACCCAGCTATTTTTTCTTTGTGAAAATGAGCCCAGTTTATTTTTTCTGAAGACTACCCAATCCAATCCGACTTATTTTTCTACGCCCTGATGGGCTGCAACTCTTTCAAGACGCCTGCAAATCTTGAAAGTAATATGAAATGGGTTGTAAATATAAAAACAGATGACAAATTGGCAATTACTTTATAATTTCTGAAATTTATCACATTTTCAGTTTCCTATTTCACTGGGCATTAACCTAATTTAAATATATCTTCAAAGTACTTTAAATCTGGCTCGACATTTCGGTATTAAAAATAGTTTGGAACCCACAGAAATATGTGAAATTGGCCCTGGCCAACCAAAAAAACGACTGCAATAAATTGCATAAGAAGTTGCCATGAGCTATATATAGATTATTAAAAAAAAGAGGGAGTGGTCTGACTTGTGGGCCTATTTAGTTGACGTGTATGCATGATTTTTTTAGTTATTATATACGTCAACAAACTATTCTAGCAGACGTAACCGTTGGATGTTAATCCAACGGCCGTCGTGTTTCTTCAATCTCTGATCTTCTTGCTCCAGCCGCCAAAGCAGCGCCGGCGGGACCGCCTACTCCCGCCTCCCGTGGCCGGCTGTGCTGCCGCGCAGGCCTCAGCGCCCCCTACTACTCCCACCGCTGGCCAGGGCATCCCTCTACTCACCCACACCCCCTGTTATTTTGCGGCGACGGCAGCCTCACACCGCAGCCGAACCGGTGAACCCTCGTACTCCTCTCCGCGCGGGCTTCCACTGCCGCGTTTTCCCCGGCTCCGCATCGTCCCCTTCCTAGGCCTCGCCGTCGTCCACCGCCATGGTGCTCTCGGCGCGGCGTGGTCAATGTGGTCAACGACCGACTTCCATCGGAAGAGTACTGTACGTGGAGAGGCTGACAGCTGGGTCCACCGCAGCCGCAAGGAAGTGCCTCCTTATTACGCGGAAAATAATTATTCCTCCACCTGTCAGCAGGGACCCACCGGACGGGCCACCAGTATTTCACGAAAAAAAAAGTTTCCCCCTGACTGCTGGGACCCACAGGACGGGCCACCATATTTCGCGAAAAAAACGTTCCCCCCGCTGTCAGCTCGGACCCACCGGAAGTACCTCCTTATTACGCACAAAAAAATGAATACCCCCTGCTAGCTGGGACCCACCTTGGTGGGAGGCTGACTTGTGGGCCTACTAAGTTGACTGGGACGGAGGCCTTTGTCAACTTTAGTCAATATAAGAACGATTCTAGCTCCAGTGACCGTACGATGTCCATCCAACGGCCGTAGTGCTTCTTCAACCTCTGGTCTTCTTGCTCCAGTCGCCCAAAGTAGCGCCGGTCGTGCCGCCTGCTCCTGCCGCCCGTGGCCGGTTGTGATGCCGCGGAGGCCTCACCGCCCCCTACTACTCCCACCGCTGGCCAGGCCATCCCTCTACGCACCCACACCCCCTGTTATTCTGCGGCGTCAGCAGCCTCACACCACAGCCGAACCGGTGAACCCTCGTACTCCTCTCCGCGCGGGCTTCCACTGCCGCGTTTTCCCCGGCTCCGGATCATCCCCTTCCTAGGCCTCACCGTCGTCCACCGCTGTGGTGCTCTCGGCGCGGCGTGGTCAATGTGGTCAACGACCGACTTCCATCGGAAGAGTACTGTACGTGGAAAGGCTGACAGCTGGGTCCACCGCAGCCGCAAGGAAGTGCCTCCTTATTACGCGGAAAATAATTATTCCTCCACCTGTCAGCAGGGACCCACCGGACGGGCCACCAGTATTTCGCGAAAAAAACGTTTCCCCCTGACTGCTGGGACCCACAGGACGGGCCACCGTATTTCGCGAAAAAAAACGTTCCCCCCGCTGTCAGCTCGGACCCACCGGAAGTGCCTCCTAATTACGCACAAAAAAATGAATACCCCCCTGCTAGCTGGGACCCACCTTGGTGGGAGGCTGACTTGTGGGCCTACTAAGTTGACTGGGACGGAGGCCTTTGTCAACTTTAGTCAATATAAGAACAATTCTAGCTCCAGTGACCGTACGATGTCCATCCAACGGCCGTAGTGCTTCTTCAACCTCTGGTCTTCTTGCTCCAGTCGCCCAAAGTAGCGCCGGTCGTGCCGCCTGCTCCTGCCGCCCGTGGCCGGTTGTGATGCCGCAGAGGCCTCACCGCCCCCTACTACTCCCACCGCTGGCCAGGCCATCCCTCTACGCACCCACACCCCCTGTTATTCTGCGGCGACGGCAGCCTCACACCGCAGCCGAACGAGTGAACGCTCATACTCCTCTACGCGTGGGCATCCACTGCCGCGTCTTCCCCGGCTCCGCGTCGTCCCCTTCCTAGGCCTCGCCGTCGTCCACCGCCCTGGTGCTCTCGGCGCCGCGTGGTCAACGTGGTCAAAGAATGGCTTCCATCGGACGTGGACTGTACGTGGAGGGGCTGACAACTGGGTCCACAGCCACAGCAAGGAAGTGCCTCCTTATTACGCGCAAAATAATTATTCCTCCACCTGACAGCGGGGACCCACCGGACGGGCCACCGTATTTCGCGAAAAAAACGTTTCCCCCTAACTGCTGGGACCCACCAGCTACATCTTCGCATGCAAGGAAGTGCGTCTGAAAAAAAAATGATTTGCCCCCCTGACTGCTGGGACCCACCAGCTACACTTCGCACGCAAGGAAGTGCGTCCGAAAAAAAGATTCGCCCCCCTGACTGCTGGGACCCACCAGCTACATCTTCGCACACAAGGAAGTGCGTCCGGGCAAAAAACAAAACGATTCCCCCTGACTGCTGGGACCCAGCAGCTACACCTTCGCACGCAAGGAAGTGCGTCCACAAAAAAACAAAACGATTCGCCCCCCTGACTGCTGGGACCCACCAGCTACATCTTCGCAGGCAAGGAAGTGCCTGACAGTCGGGACCCACCTAGTCGAAGCGTACGTAGCGTTGTCATTCTGGTCGCGAATGTGTACGTACATATATACTGGTCGATGTAAAGGCGCGCACGTGTCGTAGTAGAGGCGCGTACGTGTCGTAGTAGAGGCGCGCACGTAGCATGTACACGTACGTACAGCGGCCAGGGTGCAAGAAAGAAAATACGGCCACGTACGTACATACGGGCAGGGTCTCGAACGCCTACTCGCGCATACGTACGGCCAGGGCTCGTGTACATGGCTGGGTCAGAATGGAGAAACATCATCGCCGTGTTCATGGGGAGGCAACGGAATGCGTCATGTTCATGGGGAGGCAACGAAATGCTTCTTGTTCATCGGGAGGGAACGGAATGCGTGGGAGCCAACCGGCTGGGTCGGAACGGAATGCGTGGTCATGTTCATCGGGAGGGCTTGGACGGAACAGGCGATGGAAACGAGGCCTGGCATACCGCAAAACAGAGGAAACGGCCTTGTGTTCGACCGGCCACGTTCGAAACGGGATCCTGTTCATCGGGAGGGGTCTGGCGTACAGCAAAACGGAGGAAACGGACCTCCTACGGTCGAAACGGGGGTCCTGTTGATCGGGAGGGGTGTGGCGTACCGCAAAACGGATGAAACGGACCTCATACGGTCGAAATGGGGGTCCTGTTGATCGAGAGGGGTGTGGCGTACCGCAAAACGGATGAAACGGACCTCTACGGTCGAAACGGGGGTCCTGTTCATCGGGAGGGGTGTGGCGTACCGCAAAACGGGACTCCACGGGATATTGTTCATCTCCACCGTCGACCTCCTCCAGCCTCCACGGGCTACCGTCGACCTCCTCCAGCCTCCACGGGCTCTTGTTCATCCAGCCTCCACCGCGCGCTACTCCACCGGCTACTGTTCAACCACCCCTCCACGGGCACCCCTGCACCGTCTACCGTTCATCCAGCCCTCCACACCATGGGGTCCTGTTCAACCACCCCTCCACGGGCACCCCTCCACCTTCTACTGTTCATCTAGCCCTCCACACCACGGGGTCCTGTTCATCCAGAGGCAATGCCACTGCTCACTATTCATCCACCCCCCCCCCCCACGCAACGCTCACTGTTCATCCAATCGATCGGCTTCAGTTAGCAGCAGTAGCGAAGGAATCGCTCGATCGGGTTCAGTTAACAGCCATCGATTGATCGCTCAGGTTCAGTAACGCGTAGCCTGTAGTGCAATCGCTCGGGTTCAGTTAGAGCCCAACGCCTCGCTCGGGTTCAGTTAGAGCCAACGCCTCGCACACACGCGCGTACGTGTATGAGAGAAACGCGCATCGCTCGGCCCCCGACCTCCCACCGTAACCGGGAACTCCCCGAAATTTTCCTCCCCCTTGCTTCTACCATGGTTTTTTCCGTCATGGACGGCCCAAAGAATGTCATGCAGCTGCGTCTCCGGCCCGCCCAGGACGAAAAGCCCATTTTCTGTCATGATTTTTTGTCATAGAAGTAGGAGCCCACCACATCTATGATGATACCGGGTTTTGTCACAATTATCGTCATAGAAGTGTCATATGTATGACAGGAAAAAAATTCGTCCAGCCCAAAATGTCACGGATGTGTCTTTTTTTGTAGTGAATATATCTTAATGCTATGGTTGGGTTTTACCTTAATGAACGTTAGTAGTTGCGGACGCTTGCTAATAGTTCCAATCATAAGTGCATAGAATTCGAAGTCAGGGATGACATGATAGCAGTGGCCTTTCCCACATAAAACTTGCTATCGGTCTAGTAAAGTAGTCAATTGCTTAGGGATAATTTCGCAACTCCTACCACCACTTTTCCACACTCACTATATTTACTTTATTGTGTCTTTACCTAAACAGCCCCTACTTTTTATTTATGCTCTCTTTATTATCTTGCAAACCTATCCAAAAACACCTACAAAGTACTTCTAGTTTTATACTTGTTCTAGGTAAAGCGAACGTTAAGCATGCGTAGAGTTGTATCGGTGGTCGATAGAACTTGAGGGAATATTTGTTCTACCTGTAGCTCCTCGTTGGATTCGACACTCTTACTTATCGAAAGAGGCTACAATTGATCCCCCATACTTGTGGGTATCAGAATCCCGTCTTCGGACCTGGCGAGGCGCTCCGGCTCTAAGGCCAGAGCGGAGGTTGGGGTCGTGAACCCTTAGAAGATCAAGTCTCCTCGGATATCAGCGACATAGTCTAGATTCCCAAGATGGCCAAGCGAGTCGACCAGGGGCGTAGCTGTCGATCTGCTCTAGATGGCCAAGCGAGTCGACCCGCAGTGCGAAGCCGCCGAACACGAAAATCTGGCCGGGGAGAAAAACCTCTCCCAGGACGGCATTGTTGTAGATGACTGATGGAGCCATCGAACCTTCTGATGATGATACAGCGGAACTCTCAATGAAAGCACCAATGTCGGTGTCAAAACCGGCGTATCTCGGGTAGGGGGTCCCGAATTGTGCGTCAAAGTTCAATGGTAACAGGAGACGGGGGACATGATGTTTACCCAGGTTCGGGCCCTCTCGATGGAGGTAATACCCTACTTCCTGCTTGATTGATCTTAATGAATATAAGGATTACAAGAGTTGGTCTACCACGAGATCGTAATGGCTAAACCCTAGATGTCTAGCCTGTATGATTATGATTTCCCCTACGGACTAAACCCTCCAGTTTATATAGACACCGGAGGGGCCTATGGTTGTACAGAGTCGGTTTACTGAGGAAGGAATCTTCATATCCGAACACCAAGCTTGCCATCCACGCAAAGGAGAGTGCCATCCGGACACGAGAGGAAGTCTTCTATCTTGTATCTTCATGGCCCATCAGTCCGGCCCACGTCACACAGCCCGGACGTCCGAGGACCCCTTAATCCAGGACTCCCTCAGGGCCCACGAGGGTAGGGGGCGCGCCTACCCCCCTGGGTGCAACCTCCTGCCTCGTGGCCGCCTCGTGGCATTCCAGACTTCAAGTTAAAGTCTTCTGGTTGCTTTCGGTCCAAGAAAGATCATCGCGAAGGTTTCATTCCGTTTGGACTCCGTTTGGTATTCCTTTTTTGCAAAACTCTAAAATAGGCAAAAACACAGAAACTGGCATTGGGCCTCCGGTTAATAGGTTAGTCCCAAAAAAATATAAAAGAGCATATTAAAGCCCAATAAACAGCCAAAACAGATAATATAATAGCATCGAACAATAAAAAATTATAGATACGTCAAGCCTCCCCAAGCTTAATTCCTGCTCGTCCTCGAGTAGATAAATGATAAAAATAGAATTTTTGATGTGGAGTGCTACCTAACATAATTATCAATGTAATTTTCTTTATTGTGGCATGAATGTGCAGATCCGAAAGATTCAGGACAAAGGTTTAATATTGACATCAAAATAATAATACTTCAAGCATACTAACAAAGCAATCATGTCTTCTCAAAATAACATGGCCAAAGAAAGTTATCCCTACAAAATCATATAGTCTGGCTATGCTCTATCTTCATCACACAAAATATTTAAATCATGCACAACCCCGATGACAAGCCAAGCAATTGTTTCATACTTTTGATGTTCTCCAACTTTTTCAATCTTCACGCAATACATGAGCATGAGCCATGGACATAGAACTATAGGTGGAATAGAATGGTGGTTGTGGAGAAGACAAAAAGGAGAAGATAGTCTCACATCAACTAGGCGTATCAACGGGCTATGGAGATGCCCATCAATAGATATCAATGTGAGTGAGTGTCACGACCGGTTTTTCAATAAAATATTTATTGAGAGACCAATCCCTTTTACGGACCAGTAAAGAACAATTCCTTCTCGCTGGTAGACAATATCTTGGTCACAGAAGAAAAATACCAGGAGTACTGAATATAATACAAGGTTGAGCGGGGACTGCCCAACAATTTATTACAAGCGCGCCGATAAAACTTAACGGCGGATAGGGTGGCATAACTACTAACTTACGATAGGACTGGTGGTGGAAATATCACAGCGAAGTGGGTGACAAGACTCCTGAAAACTAACAGTTCCTCGAGCGTCGGAGTGAGGCTCGAGGAGACTTATTGCGGGTGGCAGAAGCGTATATAATACAAGTGACCAATATCCAGGATCGCACGGGACTGACTGGGATTCCTCTAGGCGTCGGACTCACTATCAAACTCTTCATCCATGAGATCGCCTTCGTCAACATCTGGCCAAATCAACAAGCCAGGTGAGTACAATGAAAGTACTCGCAAGACAGTTCGGACATAAGATATAACAAATGTAAACATGATGCATATGAACAGATTAACAAGTGCACTCAGACATAGGGATAATAATGCATGGGAAATAAAAGAGAAGTCGGGCGGTAGTCCTCCCGAAATCCCAAAATAAATACTGGGTGCCAAACGAGGGTCTGAATGACTCCTCGAGAGGAAAATGCAAGGATAACAATGCCGCAGTCGGGCGTCAGGGCGACACCACATAAAGGGCTTATATTGAAAATAATGACAAACATGCCACAGTCGGACGTCTGAGCGACATCACATAAAGGGCTTATATTTAAAGTAAATGATAAACATGCCACAGTCGGACGTCTGAGCGACATCACATAAAGGGCTTATATCCACAACTTAGTATCTCATGAATTTAAAACATAACAGGAGAATAATCGGGTATGAGATAAACAACAGGGTTAGTCCATCCACAGGAATAACGTTCAACCAAGTTTTACTGCTCAAGCTTATTTACTGGGAAAGAGTATACCATGAGGATTCGACACAGACATGGATATACTGATCACGTTACTTGACCATGGATACGATGACTCGGAAGGATTTGACTTTGCAGAGTTTGTACTTTAACCACAGCCAACGGATTTCAGTAGTCACGGGGACTAGTTCCGTCTACGGTGTTTTGGAAGAAACACATCTAACCAGTACACACCCATTCAACATTCCGAAGCCAGGAATCACCCTCGGCAACGTTCAAGAAAAACCTTGAGTCGGGGAGGCTACAACCTCGCGTAGCATGGGATCAAATTTATATACGCGCGCTCTAAGGGGTGCCCCCCTCTCGGTCCCAACCGGAAACACCCATGCCCCCTGACCGGATGACTGGTTTTAATCCATGGCCATGGAACCCTCATCCTGGCCCCTCTATTTGGTGTGTACACGGAAAGAGGTTACCAACTTACTAAACCGCATTCTGGCAGAAAACATGTGGTAGCACGGAAGGGGGAAGAACGATAACGTGACTCCGTCCACGTTAACGTCGGAATTTATCGGATGACGTAAGGCTGGCATGCCACAACAGTACCACCTTACTGCCCTTCATGTCACCACATGACTAGGCCATCTCTCCTCAGAGACCATAGCAACTTCGGAACACAAGGGTAGTTGCCTTACATGCAACGAGATACTTATCGATGCTCTTATGCCATGCACAACCATTCAAGCAAACATGCAAAACACCTATCATATCAAAGGTTCAAACATGCTTGCCTGGTTCGGAGAAGTCGAAGCCTAGCTCGGCGAAGTTCGCGGCTCCGTCACCTCTTCCGGAACCTACGGTATAGCGAAAATGCATTCTAACGTGAAAACCAACGCGTGCATAAAAGTTGTCTCAAAAAATTTCCAAATAAATCCTATAAAAAACTAGACAAAATTATAAGACTGTCAAAAATCACTTTTTATTAAAAAGTTATAAGGGTTTTTGTCCAGGGACTAATCTGTAATGAAACAGAAAAGAAACAGGGACTTAACTGAGAAAACAGAAAACGGTTCGAATAGAAAACGCGCCAGCCCACAGGGAAAACATACTTTGCCCGAAGGCGCCAACAGAAAACGGTTCGCGGGGAAAGAAAGAGAGGCTGACGTGGGGGGTCCACATGTCAGGTTTAAACACCTCGCCGGTGCCCGAAGGCTGCGGTGGTCGCCGGTGTCGAACCACGGCGAGTCAGGGAGATCGGAGTGTACCAAGAGGTTCAGCGTGTCCTTCCGCGTCGGTGGGTGGTGGACTTGGGCGTCGGGGAGCACCACGTCGACGGCGACACTTTCTCCGGCGGACGGCGGCTCGGGCGATGGTGGGGAACTCCGGTGGGTGCTGCAAACTCCGAATTGAAGTGCGGGTCAGGAGTGTGGATGTATAAGGAAGTTACTGGCAAGAGATGGGAGGCAGAGGTGCACGCACGGGAGCGAATTGAGCTGGATCCCGTGGCGGGTCGCGGCGGCCGGAGTTGAGGAAGGAGACTCCCTCGGGGCTCTTCCAGTGGCTAGGCGGGGTCTTGGTGGAGTGCAGAGGTGGTGTGGGTACTAGCTGAAGCTCGGGGCCTCTATTTATAGGCGATTCGAGAGGGTGGCCATGAACGGAAAATCTCCGGCGAGCGAGTACGGCGAGGCAGAGGCTTGCCAGGCAGCATCAGTGAGAGTTACTGGTCCCGTTCCACTGCTAAACTCGGTCGGGCATGGCGTAATGGCGCCGGTCTTCGTCGGGGTCGCCGTACTGGCACGGCGGCGGCAGAGAGCGCGCTCCGCGCCTAGCGGTTCACGACGAGGGTGGCAGCGCGCACGGGGGAGTGGAAGACCACGCGGCGGCCTCCGGTGGCTTGCACGGCGCTGGACGGCGCCGTCTGCGCTGCGCCTCTCTCTGGCGGCCGCAAAGCCGCCGCTGGCGTCGGTCACGGGGCGGCGCACCTCCTCCTGCTCGTCGTCGATGCCCGCAAGCATGCAGGCGCTCGTGCGGTGCAGCGGACAAGGGGGAGGGGACAGGAAACACGGCGACGCCCGGGCACTGGCGAGCTCGACAACGGACACTGAAGAAACGACAGTAGTTTCAGTCACTGTTAACTGAACTTGACTGAACATTACAGAAACAGTGTCCAGCAGGTGTTTGATGAAATGATTTGGCATGAAGAAAAAATTTCCTGGAGCTGGGACTTGGTGAGGTGACCTCTCAATGCACCCAGAGGCTGCCTGATTTTTCTCAGATTTTTAGGAGAAGGTTTTGAATGAATTTCATCAAATTTGGCAAATCTGGTCCAAACTTGCAGCAGGTGTAGTTTGAAAATTTTGAACTGAAGACCAGTGGATCTTCATGGATCTTGGTTGAGGGTTCAAAGGACTAGGAAGGGAAATTGGTTTGGGGGCAAAAATCAAAACAGAAAGGGTAGCTCCTTTGTAAATCTTCAAGAGCTAGATTAGAAGGCAGAAATTGTTTTTGATGAGAAATAAATGGAAAATAAATATATGGAGAGGTTCAACTTGTTGTAGTTGAGGTACATCATGATCCAAAGGTGGGAAAAGGTTTATGGAAGAGGATTTGCACTTAGGTCATGGCAAGAGAGATTTGTTGAAAGTGGAAAAGGATTATTCCAAAAGCATTGTTGGGCTTTTCAAAGGAATTTTCAAAAGACATTTTTCCAAGAGAGAAGCATTTTGGTTTGAGTCCAAATAAAAAGAAAGAACCTCCAAGACCAACATCAAGTCTTGGGTGAATCCAAATAAAACTCTTGCCATAAAGAAAATATTTTGAGAGGGAGGGTTCTTTTGAAGAAAAATTTAAATCGCCTCCCTCAAGTCAAATAAATTTTTTGAAAAGGCCAAATAAAATTTTGGGTGTCACAGTGAGTAGGGATTGCCATGCAACAGATGCACTAGAGCTATAAGTGTATGAAAGCTCAACAAAAGTAACGAAGTGGGTGTGCATCCAACTCGCTTGCTCACGAAGAACTAGGGCAATTTGAGGAAGCCCATCATTGGAATATACAAGCCAAGTTCTATAATGAAAGATTCCCACTAGTATGTGAAAACTGATAACATAGGAGACTCTCTATCATGAAGATCGTGGTGCTACTTTGAAGCACAAGTGTGGTAAAAGGATAGTAGCATTGCCCCTTCTCTCTTTTTCTCTCATTTTTTTATTTGGGCCTTTATCTCTTTTTTTATGGCCTCTTTCTCTTTTTTTATTTTTCGTCCCAAGTCTCATCCCGACTTGTGGGGGAATCATAGTCTCCATCATCCTTTCCTCACTGGGACAATGCTCTAATAATGATGATTATCACACTTTTATGTACTTACAACTCAATAATTACAACTCGATACTTAGAAGAAAATATGACTCTATGTGAATGCCTCCGGCGGTGTACCGGGATGTGCAATGAATCAAGAGTGACATGTATGAAAGAATTATGAAAGGCGGCTTTGCCACAAATACAATGTCAACTACATGATCATGCAAAGCAATATGACAATGATGGAGCGTGTCATAATAAACGGAACGGTGGAAAGTTGCATGGCAATATATCTCGGAATGACTATGGAAATGCCATAATAGGTAGGTACGGTGGCTGTTTTGAGGAAGGTATATGGTGGGTGTATGATACCGGCAAAATTTGCATGGTATTAGAGAGGCTAGCAATGGTGGAAGGGTGAGAGTGCTTATAATCCATGGACTCAACATTAATCATAAAGAACTCACATACTCATTGCAAAAATCTATTAGTTATCGAAACGAAGTACTACGCGCATCCTCCTAGGGGGATAGATTGGTAGGGAAGGACCATCGCTCGTCCCCGACCGCCACTCATAAGGAAGACAAGCAAAAAATAAATCATCCTCCGACTTCATCACATAACGGTTCACCATATGTGCATGCTACAGGAATCACAAAGTTCAACAAAAGTATCTCTCAAACTCACAACTACTCAACTAGCATGACTCTAATATCACCATCTTCATATCTCAAAACAATCATAAAGAATCAAACTTCTCATAGTATTCGATGCACTTTATATGAATGTTTTATTATACCCATCTTGGATGCCCGTCATATTAGGACTAGTTTTATAGCCAAAGCAAATTACCATGCTGTTCTAAAAGAATCTCAAAATAATATAAGTGAAGCATGAGAGATCAATAATTTCTATAAAATAAAACCGCCACCGTGCTCTAAAAAGATATAAGTGAAGCACTAGAGCAAAATTATCTAGCTCAAAAGATGTAAGTGAAGCACATAGAGTATTATAATAAATTCTGATTCATGCGTGTCTCTCCAAAAGGTGTGTACAGCAAGGATGATTGTGGTAAACTAAAAAGCAAAGACTCAAATCATACAAGACGCTCCAAGCAAAACACATATCATGTGGTGAATAAAAATATAGCCTCAAGTAAAGTTAACGATAGACGAAGACGAAAGAGGGGATGCCTTCCGGGGCATCCCCAAGCTTAGGCTTTTTGTTGTCCTTGAATTCTACATTGGTGTGCCTTGGGAATCCCCAAGCTTAGGCTCTTGCCACTCCTTATTCCAAAATCCATCAAATCTTTACCCAAAAACTTGAAAACTTCACAACACAAAACTTCAACAGAAAATCTTATGAGCTCCGTTAGTATAAGAAAATAAACCACCACTTTAAGGTACTGTAATGAACTCATTCTTTATTTATATTGGTGTTAAACCTACTGTATTCCAACTTCTCTATGGTTTATACCCCCCGATACTACTCATAGATTCATGAAAATAAGCAAACAACACACGAAAAACCGAATCTGTCAAAAACAGAACAGTCTGTAGCAATCTGTATCATTCGAATACTTCTGTAACTCCAAAAATTCTTAAATAAACTGTTGGATGTGAGGAATTTGTCTATTAATCATCTGCAAATAGAATCAACCTAAAATCACTCTCCAGTAAAAAAATGGCAGCTAATCTCGTGAGCGCAAAAGTTTCTGTTTTTTACAGCAAGATCGCAAAAACTTCACCCAAGTCTTCCCAAAGGTTCTACTTGGCACAAACACTAATTAAAACATAAAACCACATATAAACAGAGGATAGATGAATTATTTATTACTAAATAGGAGCAAAAATCAAAGAACAAAAATAAATTTGGGTTGCCTCCCAACAAGCGCTATCGTTTAACGACCCTAGCTAGGCATTGATAATTTTAATGATGCTCACATCAAAGACAAGAATTAAAGGACAAACAGAGCATCATAGAACACGTGATAAACACATATAAGTCTAACATACTTCCTATGCATAGGCATTTTATAAGCAAACAAATTATCACAGCAAGCAAAAATTAGCATATGCAAGGAAGAAGAAAGAGACGATAGCAATCTCAACATGACGAGAGGTAATTTAGTAAGATAAAAATTTCTACAACCATGTTTTCCTCTCTCATAATAATTACATGTAGGATCATAGGCAACTTCAAAAAAATAGCTATCACATAACATATTCTCAACACGATCCACATGCATGCGAAGTTGACGCTCTTCCAAAATAGTGGGATTATCATTAACTAAAGTCATGACCTCTCCAAACCCACTTTTATCAAAAATACCATAAGATTGAACATTCTCCAAATATGTGGATCTAAAGTTGACACTCTCCCGGACCCACTTTCTATATTATTGCAAACACTATTATCAATCTCATATTCATCATGGGGCTTAAATAAATTTTCAAAATCATAAGAAGAATCACCCCAATCATGATCATTGCAACAAGTAGGAGACATAGCAAAACTAGCATCCCAAGCTTAGGGTTTTGCATATTATTAGCACAATTGACATCAAGAGAATTTATAGTAAAATCAATGCAATCATGCTTTTTATTCAAGGAGCTATCGTTAATCTCTTCATAAATTTCTTCATCACAATTTTCAGATTCACGACTTCAAGCAAAACCTCATAAAGATAATCTAGTGCACTCAAATCACAAGAAATTACTTCATTACAATTGGATCTCTTAAAAAGATTAGCAAGGGGATGAGGATCCATAAACGTTTAGCAAGCAAAGATGCAAGCAAAAAGAAGGCACATGGTAACACAAGGTCGAACGGAAGGAGGGCGAAGAAAAGGCAAAGGTTTTCGAAAATCGTTTTAGAAGTAGGGAGAGGAAAACGAGAGGAAAATGACAAATAATGTAATGCGAGGGAGAAGAGTTTATGATGGGTACTTGGTATGTCTTGACTTGGCATAGATATCCCCGGCAACGGCGCCAGAAATCCTTCTTGCTACCTCTTGAGCATGCATTGGTTTTCCCTTGAAGAGGAAAGGATGATGCAGCAAAGTAACATAAGTATTTCCCTCAGTTTTGAGAACCAAGGTATCAATCCAGTAGGAGACAACACGCAAGTCACCTAGTACCTGCACAAACAATCAAGAACCTTGCAACCAACGCGATAAAGGGGTTGTCAATCCCTTCACGGTCACTCGCAAAAGTGAGATCTAATAAAGATAGTAAAGTAAATATTTTTGGTATTTTTGTAGTATAGATAGGAAAGTAAAGATTGCAAAATAAAAGAACGGCGACAGAAATTGGCAAGTTGACGGGAAACTAATATGATGTAAAATAGACCCGGGGGCCATAGATTTCACTAGAGGCTTCTCTCACGATAGGAATTATTACGGTGGGTGAACAAATTACTGCCGAGCAATTGATTGAAAAGCGCATAGTTATGAAGATATCTAAGGCAATGATCATGAATATAGGCATCACGTCCGTGTCAAGTAGACCGAAACGATTCTGCATCTACTACCATTACTCCACACATCGACCGCTATCTAGCATGCATCTAGAGTATTAAGTTCATAAAAACAGAGTAACGCATTAAGCAAGATGTCATGATGTAGAGGGATAAACTCAAGTAATATGATATAAACCCCATCTTTTTATCCTCGATGGCAACAATACAATATGTGCCTTGCTGCCCCTACTGTCACTGGGAAAGGACACCGCAAGATTGAACCCAAAGCTAAGCACTTCTCCCATTGCAAGAAAGATCAATCTAGTACGCCAAACTAAACCGATAATTCGAAGAGACTTGCAAAGATATCAAATCATGCATATAAGAATTCAGAGAAGAACCAAATAATATTCATAGATAAGCTTGTTCATAAATCCACAATTCATCGGATCTCGGCACACACACCGCAAAAGAGTATTACATCGAATAGATCTCTAAGAACATCGAGGAGAACTTTGTATTGAGAATCAAAGAGAGAGAAGAAGCCATCTACCTAACAACTATGGACCCGAAGGTCTGTGGTAAACTACTCACGCTTCATCGGAGAGGCTATGGTGTTGATGTATAAGCCCTCAGTGATCGATTCCCCCTCCGGTAGACCGCCGGAAATGGCCCCAAGATGCGATCTCACGGGTACAGAAGGTTGCGGCAGTGGAAAAGTGGTTTCGTGGCTCCCTCTGTTCAATCAAGGGTATAAGAGTATACATAGGCGAAAGAAGTACGTCGGTGGAGCTACGAGGGGCCCACGAGGGTGGGGGCACGCCCTCCTGCGTCGTGGCCGCCTCGTGGCATTCCAGACTTCAACTCCAAGTCTTCTGGTTTGCTTTCGGTCCAAGAAAGATCATCGCGAAGGTTTCATTCCGTTTGGACTCCGTTTGGTATTCCTTTTCTGCAAAACTCTAAAATAGGCAAAAAAACAAAAACTGGCACTGGGCCTCTGGTTAATAGGTTAGTCCCAAAAAATAATATAAAAGAGCATATTAAAGCCCATTAAACATCCAAAACAGATAATATAACAGCATGGAACAATAAAAAATTATAGATACATTGGAGACGTATCAGATGTTAACTTCGCCCTAGTCGCCTTAGGGTGAGTAATAAGGAAAGAAAGTTGATCCAACAATTGAATGGAACTAGATGATTCCCCGCGCGTTGCTGCGGGAGCTCTTAGCCATATATGGTGATAATACATAAATCGAACAACCTTGTTTGCATAGTAGATATATGATCTTAAGATTAAAAAAATGGTATCACTACAAAAAAAGACACATCCGTGACATTTTGGGCCGAACGAATTTTTTTTCTGTCATACATATGACACTTCTATGACGATAATTGTGACAAAACCCGGTATCATCATAGATGTGGTGGGCTCCTACTTCTATGACAAAAAATCATGACAGAAAATGGGCTTTTCGTCCTGGGCGGGCCGGAGACGCAGCTGCATGACATTCTTTGGGCCGTCCATGATGGAAAAAACCGTGGTAGAAGCGAAGGCGAGGAAAATTTCGGGGAGTTCCCGGTTACGGTGGGAGGTCGGGGGCCGAGCTATGCGTGTTTCTCTCATACACGTACGCGCGTGTGTGCGAGGCATTGGCTCTAACTGAACCCGAGCAAGGCGTTGGGCTCTAACTGAACCCGAGCGATTGCACTGCAGGCTACGCGTTACTGAACCCGAGCGATCGATCGATGGCTGTTAACTGAACCCGATCGAGCGATTCCTTCGCTACTGCTGCTAACTGAAGCCGATCGATGCTGCCTCTGGGATGAACAGTGAGCGTTGCGGGGGGGTTGGATGAACAGTGAGAGGTGGCGTTGCCTCTAGATGAACAGGACCCCGTGGTGTGGTGGAGGGCTGGATGAACAGTAGCCGGTGGAGGGGTGCCCATAGAGGGGTGGTTGAACAGGACCCCGTGGTGTGGAGGGCTGGATGAATAGTAGACGGTGGAGGGGTGCCCGTGGAGGGGTGGTTGAACAGTAGCCGGTGGAGTAGCGCGCGGTGGAGGCTGGATGAACAGGAGCCCGTGGAGGCTGGAGGAGGTCGACGGTAGCCCGTGGAGGCTGGAGGAGGTCGACGGTGGAGATGAACAGTATCCCGTGGAGTCCCGTTTTGCAGTACGCCACACCCCTCCCGATGAACAAGACCCCCGTTTCGACCGTAGGAGGTCCGTTTCGTCGGTTTGGCGGTACGCCACACCCCTCCCGATCAATTGGACCCCCGTTTCGACCGTAGGAGGTCCGTTTCGTCCGTTTTGCGGTACGCCACACCCCTCCCGATCAACAGGACCCCCTTTTCGACCGTAGGAGGTCCGTTTCCTCCATTTTGCGGTACGCCACACACCTCCCGATCAACAGGACCCCGTTCCGAACGTAGGAGGTCCGTTTCCTCCGTTGTGCGGTATGCCAGGCCTCGTTTCCATCGCCTGTTCCGTCCAAGCCCTCCCGATGAACACGACCACACATTCTGTTCCGACCCAGCCGGTTGGCTCCCAGCGTTCCGTTGCCTCCCGATGAACACGACGCATTTCGTTGCCTCCCCATGAACACGACGCATTCCGTTGCCTCCCCACGAACACGACGACGCTGTTTCTCCGTTCCGACCCAGCCATGTACACGAGCCCTGGCCATACGTATGCGCGAGTAGCCGTTCGAGACCCCGCCCGTATGTACACATACGTGGCCGTATTTTCTTTCTTGCACCCTGGCCGCTGTACGTACATGTACATGCTACGTGCACGCCTCTACTACGACACGTACGCGCCTCTACTACGACACGTGCGCGCCTCTAAATCCACCAGTATATATGTACTTACACGTTTGCGACCAGAATGACAACGCTACGTACGTTTCGACCAGGTGGGTCCCGACTATCAGGCACTTCCTTGCCTGCGAAGATGTAGCTGGTGGGTCCCAGCAGTCAGGGGGCGAGTCGTTTTTTTTGCCCGGACGCACTTCCTTGCGTGCGAAGATGTATCTAGTGGGTCCCAGCAGTCAGGGGCAAACGTTTTTTCGCAAAATATGGTGGCCCGTCCGGTGGGTCCCCGCTTTCAGATGGAGGAATAATTATTTTCCACGTAATAAGGAGGCACTTCCTTGCTGCGGCCGTGGACCCAGCTGTCAGCCTCTCCATGTACAGTCCACGTCCGATGGAAGCCGTTCCTTGACCACGTTGACCACGCCACGCCGAGAGCACAAGGGCGGTGGACGACGGCGAGGCCTAGGAAGGGGACGACGCGAAGCCGGGGAAGACGCGGCAGTGGATGCCCACGCGTAGAGGAGTACGAGGGTTCACTGGTTCGCTGCGGTGTGAGGCTGCCGTCGCCGCAGAATAAGAGGGGGTGTGGGTGAGTAGAGGGATGGCCTGGCCAGCGGTGGGATTAGTAGGGGCGGTGAGGCCTCCGCCGCATCGCAGCCGGCCACGGGATGCAGGAGCATGAGGCACGACCGGCGCTGGTTTGGGCGGATGGAGCAAGAAGACTAGAGGTTGAAGAAGCACTACGGCCGTTGGATGGACATCGTACGGTCACTGGAGCTAGAATCGTGCATATTGACTAAGTTGACAAAGCCCTCCGTCCCCGTCAACTTAGTAGGCCCACAAGTCAGCCTGCCACTATACTTAGTCCCAGCTAACAGGGGGAGTATTCATTTTTTTGTGCGTAATAAGGAGGCACTTCCTTGCGTGCGAAGATATAGCTGGTGGGTCCAAGCTGTCAGCGGCGGTGGACGATGAAATACAGAGGCCCTTTCGCTGGGTCCCTGATGTCAGGTGGAGGAATCATTATTTTGCGCGTAACAAGGAGGCATTTCCTTGCGTGCGGCCGTGGACCCAGCTGTCGGCCTCCCCACGTACAGTCCACTTCAGATGCATGTCGGTCGTTGACCACATTGACCATGCCGCGCCGAGAGCACCAGGGCGGTGGACGACGGCGAGGCCTAGGAAGGGAACGACACGGAGGCAGGGAAGACTCGGCAGTTGTTTTCCACGCGGAGGGGAGTACGACTATACGAGGGTTTACTGGTTCGTCTGCCGTCGCCGGAGAATAACAGCAGGTGTGGGTGAGTAGAGGGATGGCTAGGCTAGCAATGGGAGTACGGTGGGGCGGTGAGGCCTGCGCGGCAGCAGAGCCGGCCGCGGGGAGGAGGGAGCAGGCAGTCCCGCCGGCGCTTGTTTGAGCGGCTGGAGCAGGAAGAGCAGAGATTGAAGAAGCACGACGGCCGTTGGATGGCCATCCAACAGTCACTGCTTGTGCGTCAACCTTTTTTTTAGGAAAGCCTCAAATCTGTGGAAAATAGCATACAGCCCATCTGCCATTATTTCTAATAATTTACAGCCCATTTGCTAATTATTAAGGTTTTTTTTGGAGCCCATATTCTTTTTGTTAGCATTACAGCCCATATTGTGGCCACGGTTAAAAAATTATACGAAATTTTGCATATTTCGGTGCGGTCCGAACTGTTTTTAATCCCAAAATTTCGACTCACATTCAAACTGATTTTAAAAATAAATGTATATCAATATAAAATCCAACAAATTCTCCACGCATAAAAATTAATGTAATTTAAAATCTCGAAATGAAAACAAAGATATTTGAAACTAATTGTCGGTTTGATGTGTTTTAGAAATGTACAGCCCATTTCTCATTACTAATGGGCCATTTTCTCGGCCAGCCGAATGAAAGCTCTCCTCGTCTTGAAAGATTTGCAGCCCAACAAGCCTGACAAAGCGACTTACTTGGCAAATCACAAAAAAATGGGTTGTGGCCATGGACCCAGCTGTCAGCCTCTCCACGTACAGTACTCTTCCGATGGAAGTCGTTCCTTGACCACGTTGACCACGCCGCGCGGATAGCACCATGGCGGTGGACGACGGCGAGGCCTAGGAAGGGGACGACGCGGAGCCGGAGAAGACGCAGCAGTGGAAGCCCGCGCGGAGAGGAGTACAAGGGTTCACTAGTTCGGCTGCGGTGTGAGGCTGTCGTCGCCGCAGGGCCTGGCCAGCGGTGGGAATAGTAGGGGGCGGTGAGGCCTCCGCGGCAGCACAGCCGGCCACGGGAGGCAGGAGCATGCGGCACGACCGGCGCTGCTTTGGGCGGCTGGAGCAAGAAGACCAGAGGTTGAAGAAGCACTACGGCCGTTGGATGGACATCGTATGGTCACTGGAGCTAGAATCGTTCATATTGACTAAGTTGACAAAGCCCTTCGTCCCCTTCAACTTAGTAGGCCCACAAGTCAGCCTCCCACCAAGGTGGGTCCCAGCTAGCCCGGGGAGTATTCATTTCTTTGTGCCTAATAAGGAGGCACTTCCGATGGGTCCGAGCTGACAGCGGGGGGAACGTTTTTTTCGCAAAATACGGTGGCCCGTCAGGTGGGTCCCAGCAGTCAGGGGGCAAACATTTTTTTCACAAAATATGGTGGCCCGTCCAGTGGGTCCCTGCTGTTAGTTGGAGGAATCATTATTTTCCGCGTAATAAGGAGGCACTTACTTGCTGCGGCCGTGGACCCGGCTGAGACTCTCCACATACAGTATACTTCTGATGGAAGTCGTTCCTTGACCACGTTGACCTTGCCGTGTTCCGTTGCATGCATGCGTCCATGGGCGTGGTGCGTCCCCACTGTCAGCCTCTCACGTACAGTCATCTTTCGATGACTCTCGATTGTTGACCACGTTGACCACACCGTGTCGAGCGCACCCAGACTGGAACGACCCGGAGATGGGGAAGACGGGGCAGTGGAGTCACAGATGGAGAGGAGTGGGAAACTTCACTGGTTCGGGTGCGCGGCAGCACAGCCGCGGTGCCGCCCACGGGAGACAGGAGCAAGAACAGAGGTTGAAGAAGGAGCACGGCTGTTGGATTAACATCCAACGCTCCAGCTGCTAGAATCATTTGTTGATTAAGTTGACAAAGCCGTGCGTACATGTCCGCTTAGTAGGCCCACAAGTCAGTCACCAAATCTGACGGGTCCCAGCTGTCAACGGGATGAATATTTTTTTTCGCAAAACAAGGAGGCACTTCCTTCCGCGCGAAGATACAGCCGGTGGGTCCCAGCTGTCAGGTGGAGGAAACATTTTTTTCAGCTTAATAAGGAGGAACTTTCCTTGCGTGCGACCATGGACCTCGTGGGTCCCAGCCGTCAGGCTCTCCACGTACAGTCCTCTTCCGATGACTCTCGTTTGTTGACCAAGACGCACCGAACGCAGCGAGGCGGTGGACGACGGCGAGGCCCTGGACGAGAACGACTCGGAGATGGGAAAATGCGGCAGTGGAGTCGCAGATTGAGAGGAGGAGAAGGGTTATAACTGGTTCTGTTGCGGCGTGGGGCTGTAGTCTGTGGAGAATAACAGGAGGTGTCGAGGGGTGGAGGGATAGCCTGGCCAGCGGTGGGGTAGCGCTTCGCAGCGATGCATGCTAAGCAAAGCCGCTAGCCGCCGGAGGCCGGACCAGGCGGTCCCGGCGGCGCTAGAGAAAGAAGACGAGAGACTGAAGGTGCATGCCGGCCGTTGGATATAAATCCATTGGCTGTGGATGACACAATCATTTGTTGACCAAGTTGACAACGCCCTGCGTAGGCTTCGACCTATTGGCCGACATGTCAGCCTGCAAAAATGTGGCATATATTTAACCCATGTTTTCTAGAATGTACAGTCCATTTGCTGGGCTGGGTGAACAAATAATTTCGCGTCAATCAGGCCCATTTACATGTTCTAAGAAATCCCAGCCCATTTGCACTTCCTTGAAATACACGTATTAGGTGGGCTCGTTATATATATAATGTTATGTTAGAAGGAGCAATTAATATCAAAGAATAAACCAGAGAGGCACATTATGTATATATATATAATTATGAAATTAGCGAGTTATTGCTCAAAATAAAAATGAGAGCGTTATTATTAAATTGGTCCTTAAAATCTTCGCAAGCTTTTGTACGCAATCACCAGGATTTTCCTTGCCTGTGAGTCAAAAACAACCAGGATTTTCCTTGCCAACTTCCGTTAAACATTTACTTTTATAAGTTAATAACACGTGGGATGTTTTTATAATGTATATATAAGTCTCTATAAAATATATGATAATAGTAATAATATAAATATATATAATGTGGTTAGAAGGGAAAACATAAATTGGACACAGCATTACTTTTATAAGAGACATGCGTTTTATACCCCACAGTAGGCATACTAACAAGTTCACACACAAATACAACAGAAAAGGTAAACATTCATATCAAACTCAGGTTCACAGGACAAGTTCATATTCATAGCCAACATTCACTATCAACAACTCAAAAGATTCATATATACACAAGCTCAGCGTATCTATGCATCCAAATGATTGATAGATCACACGACAATAATCATACGTAATTCACAAAAAGATTCAGATATACACATCTTCAGTATGTTTATGCATCCAAATGATTGAGATCACAGCCAATATGATCCATGGACGAACTTTAATTACCTAGGGTACAGACTGGTAAATGGTGTTCAATCGGAGGTACTTCTTGCTAAAATTAGTTCTTGTACGAGTAAACTTTCGAGTACATAAGAGGCAGCACAGACAATCTGAACTTTGCTTGTAGGTTTATCCTCAAATAGTGGCCTCGTGCCGAGGGAGGTTTGAGCAACTTGGCCACTACTTTCATCCAACTAGTTTACTGGCTCATCTTGGTCATGTATCTCGCCAAAATTCTACATTGCAGACGAGAAAGGAGGCGGTTGAGAAAATGAACCACCCAAATTTTTTGTGCAGTTCAACTGAAATGGAGCATCCTTGGCGTGCAGACTGATTAAGTGCCAGATGAATATACGCGTCAACCAACTTGTCTGGAATCTTTAGACTCCATGCCATATAGTTCGCTACCATATGTGCCGATAACCAAAAGGCACAAGTTGGGACCAAAGACTGGACTCCGTTTTTCTAGGCTATGCACCAAGCAATATTTTTGGCGTTCACTCTCCTAATACTTGGAGTTTGACAATTGGTTGACGCCGGTTGATACTCGAATGAATATAGGAACTTCTTGTCAACATCGATGCTTGTCTGAGTGAACTTTGGAGTACATAGCAGCAACATAAGTACCTGTCCATCTGATCATTTTGTGCAGTTCTACTGAAATCACCCGATGTAATGATTTGCCTGCGAGTTCAGGCTCCAAATTACTCCTTTATGAAATCGGCAAACAGTAGCACAATACCAAATTACCAATACATATGACAGGCACAATAATCAGGATAAAGACCAGTACCAACCTGTGTGAGGTAGCATATCAATTACTATTTCCTTTGACTGGAAGCCGAAATAAGCCAAGCGACTGACAGCAAAGGAAGAAAGCAAGCGGAGATTAGCGACTGACAGGAAAGGATGGAAGCTGTCGAGGCAATGAAGCACCCAAAGTTTTTGTGCAGTTCCACCAAAATCGAGCATCCCTGTTGGCACATATATTGAGAGAGTGAGATTACTGTAATAATGGGACTAGTTGATGAAACATACACTAACAAATAGAAGCACCCTCATTATCTTAATGGGTAAAGTTAGCAACATAGTAGTCTTGCTTAAAGAGAGGTATTAGTTTATTTAATCGGTGCCAATTAGCTCAACTCAACACTCAAAGCATTGCCATTTATCATAGGTTTCAAAACTTTAACGTGCAAAGATAAAGGAGTTTCTCATGACAGTAGCACGATACAGATAGAGATGACAGCAAACTAATATGGATGAAGGCCTTAGGCCCGTACCAACCTGAGAAAAAAAGCTTATTCATGTAGTCCCATAAGAGATGATAAAGCACTCACTGGAATCACACAATAGTATATATTTTTGTGCACTTCAAATGTATGGTTGAAATCACTCTTGTTTACCAGTGCTGAGATTATATCGAAATATTATCAAGAACTTCCAGCAGAGTTAAAGCACTGGCTAGAATACAGTTCATTGTATTGTCTTGTGTAGTTCCACTAAAATGTATGATTGGCACAACATGATCCCTGTTTGCACAAGTAGGAACAAGGTGAAACCTTCATTAGCTTAGTGAGAAAGGATAGGAAGACATTATCATATTACTCAAACAGTAGCATCAAATTCATGATGGACAATACGCAAAACATTGCCTCATTGAACCAATGGCAATAAATTGACATGCAAAACAATAGCACTATTATGTGATGACACTAATAATATTCCCTCCCTGCTCCACCACATGATTCACCTCCATAGACAAACATATACACGTACATGATTCAGCATAGGGTCCTACTAAAGTTGTGTTTAACTCCAATAGGAAAATTAGGCAGTAATAAATTAGTGGTACTTAAGTACTCCTAATTAATTAAGTGAGACAGCAGAAGTGGAAGGGCTCCCTGGAGGATCGTCTCACATGTAAGGTAGTCGTTGCCGAAGCCCTTGAATGGCCTCGACTGAGGCCTCTGGCTTCAGCAAGATTGCCTTGGCACTGTTTATTCTTCTTCCTCTTCATGCCCTGTTTCTCTTTCTCCTCACCAGTTGGTGAAACCAAGTACACGATTGGCCTTCTAATTTAGAATTGGTTTTGTCAGTGAGGGAGTACAAGTGTACTAGTAAAAAAAGCATTATTTTCTCATGGCAGTCGGAAAATAGAGATGAACACATGCATTAAATATCATTCTTACCTAAAGGAAGGTTATGGCGCTAATATGGATGATGAGGATTGGAACACAGATCTCCCTTTGTGCAGTTCCACCAAAATGAACCAACTGTTCCATTCTGACATTCCAGTTAAACAACACAAAAGTCACTTCTTTTAAGAAGAGTTTTATGCAGTGCACCAAAAGGTCACAACAGCAACCAGGTGAATTGGATATCCCTGTTTGCACAAAAAGGCACAGAGGACATAGTCAGAGTCTCAAACAATTACAGGCAAGAACATTTGGCTAAACTTGTCATGGCTTATAACAGTGGCATGGCATCATTTTTACCAGGGACATTAGATTAAGAATAGCTAAGGCTGCGTTCGGTTCACAGGTTTGGTGCAGGATTTTCATAGGAACACAATTCCTACGGTATTCTTTCCCTTCCAACCGTTCGGAACACGGGAAAGGTGAATAGTGTTTCACAGGAATGCTGGTCTGGTAGTACTGATTCCATAGGATTAGAAACATCCACGCGCTGCTCATTTTTTGGGCGGAAGCCCAAGGCAGGCGCTCGCTGCCATGCGTTAGACAGGTTGCTGTGCTGTGTTGCCGGAATAAAAAAATCAACCTATGTGTGGTACGTGAGGTGAGGACAAGAGTAGTCACTGTGCAGCTAAATAAACAAATAGAATCTCATACTGCCAAGCATGCTACTCTAAAAAAACAAATCTGTACATTTCGTAGTCCATCCGAACACATTCTCTTGAGAGTTTCCTCCGGTTCGCTGGTCCATAGTTTTATACCAACATTCCTTTCCTATTCCTCTATTTTCATCAAGACCTATGTTTTCTGCCCCTTTATTCCGAACGGAGCCTAAATATTTGGTATAAGGGCATGGGACAGTGGGTGCACCAGCAGTCCAGCACCATGTACGTAAAAAGGGCATAAAGTGGTGATTCATAGTTTGTTGCCCCGAGAAACAAACATCCAAGAAACATATCTGGGTTGGTCCCATTTTTGTTCACTCTAGCCACCTACTCCTATGTGTGGATAGAAAATCTAGTCCTGGTCATACCACTGTATACAGCGTTACCCCTATATTTCCCTTTTCGACCAAGAGACCGGTTGGAAGACCAGTCTGTACTACTTTCACCCCCTTTCCTTCCTGTTTGTACCAAGTCCGATGTACATACTAAATTCCCCCACCCCCACTTTATTTCTTGTTTCAACCAAGTACTCCCTCCGTCCGGAATTACTTGTCATCAAAATGGATGTGTCTAGAACGAAAATACATCTAGATACATCCATTTCAATGACAAGTATTTTCGGATGGAGGGAGTACAAGATTCGACTCCATGAAGTAGCTTTACCTCTAACAATAGAAGAAAAAAATATGTGACGTTGGACCATCCGATCGAGAGGGGCTGAGAGGTAGAAAATGATGCACATGCAGCAACGTAGCGAGCTGGGGAAGTAGAGCTAAGGCGGTTTCGAACGAAGATATACCTGAAGGTCGTCGGGATGTGGATAGGTGGGCGGCGGGAGGCCGGATCCGCCCACCGGCAACGACGAAGGGATCGGAGGACCTCCCGCGTCGGCGCTCGGCCAGAGATAATGGTGCGGCCGGCAGTGGGTCTCCTCCCTCGCTGTCGACGACGGCCTAAACGCTGCCCCTCCTCCCCTTCACCGGCGGAGGGGGATACGTCCGGATCTGTAACCAGCGGTGAGGATAGAAAGCCAGTGTTTTTTGAAGGGAGAAAGACAGTGTTACTACCCCTATCTTGTTTAGATCTGGAGAGGATGAGAGTGTGTGAATAGAGCAACCCTAGCAAGCAAGCGCAGAGGCTCCGACCTATATATACGTTGTGGGGTAGTTTTCCTTTTTCACTCCATCAAAACAATCGTTTAAAATTGTGTACTACTACATGCCAGGTCGCGGTTTTTTTAGTTGTTGATTGTTTTTTGAGATAGCTACCCGCTTGTTCCAAGTGGTGTTACGGTGTGCCAGGTCGCACTTTGTATCGTTCAAGTCTGGTACTACAAGTCCCTCCATTAAATGAAAAACCACCCCTCGTAAAAATTGTGAACAAGCCCACGGCTAAAATTAACGGAAACGTGGGTTGCCCCAACATGCATTATTATTTATATTTTCTACTCCCTCCGTTCCTAAATATAAGTCTTTTTTATAAGCCACACCTAAGACAAGAAATTTTTTTTATTAGCAGTGAACCCCACATGTCATAGACACAAAAATTGTGGCAAGATTCCCTCAGGCAAGCCAAAGTGTGTCTAACAATTTGAGCAACTCAGGTTAGGCAAGTGTGGCAAGTGTGGGGAAAATAATGTGGCAACATAAGACAAACATAGTCACAATCCAAATAGCCCCGTAATTTTTTGTGACATGCATGAAATTTTGGTTAGTTAAATTTATAGTCAAAATTTGGCAAGGTGCATCAAATCAACACATGCAAGTATCAAAAGGAAAGTCACGGCATGCATGCATGCGTTGTACTCCCTCCGTTTCCATATATAAGTCTTTTTAGAGATTGCAACAAGTGACTACATACGAAGCAGAATATGTCTACTCCTACATACGAAGTAGCCCATTTGAAATGTGTAAAAAGACTTATATCGAGTGTAGTGCTTTGATGTGTCGCGTCAACTCGTACAAGACCGAGAAATTTGATTACTACAACACCCTCTCCCTCGCGGACTGAGCTCCGGTGCCTTAACTGCACCTGCCTTTGGCTGCATGACAGGAGGGCCAACCACCTGTTGGGCCCACCTGTCATAGACGCAAAGGCAGGAGCAGTATGTAGAAGCTTTCGCTACACGCTATCCCTCCGGCACGAGGTGGACGGACATGCAGCAGTGGATTCGATACTGTAGCAGTAGGAGTAACATCATTGTTCGTCTTCTCGAAGAGGCGAAGAGCCAAGCGCAACCCGAACGTGGCAATTGCGAACGCTCGCGTGGTGCGGTTCCTTGGAGTACTAGCCAGGCTCTTGCATGAGACAAAATTGCTATTGTTTAACAATTAAACTCCATTATCCATTGGTTGATACTCATTCTGCATAGGTCCACGCGCTTAGCACCGTTTCCTCCTGGGGTCACCAATGTTTATTTGCTAATTAATAGCATTGCATGCAATGAACTAGCCATTGCAAGTCATTAAAAGCATGCACACCTCTCATCTCTTATTGGTTGATATGTCAAGAAACAAGAAACAAGGTAGAAGTTAATGCACCGCGCCTAAGTGTTTTGGGACTATTTGGTTTTCGTAAGATGACTTACACACCTAGACGGAGGGAGTAGTATAGCCCTGTAAACCGGAAAGGAGTATTTGCCTTTCTACAGATTTCAACAAGTGACTAGACTACACCGTGTGCAGTACTCCCTCCCTTCCGGTTTATAGGGCTCAAATCTCAAATCTCATGAACCAAGGCATTTTGCCATTGGAGGAATGTATCTCGTACTTTACAAAACTACCCTAATTAAACTCATGCATTAATTACGTAGTTCTCTCGTTTTCCTCTCAGCCTTGGTCGCGGTGCACAATATTGAGCACTCCTATATGACTAGCCGCTCTATCTACATGCGGGACATTTCAAAGCATCCAGGCCCGCGTGCCATCCACCAAATCACAGCGAGGTGCTACAGTCGAGACTCACCTGTCACCCCGGTGTGGCCGTCATGACCCGTCATATCACAAAACCCACACCTTTACCAGCAGTGGTAAGGTGGCCTCCAAGTTGGACTGGACGAAGCAACCATCATTTCACTGGAACGCTCGTTCAAGCCATTTCTTCCCTTTCTTGAAGAAAACCTCACTCCAGGCTACTCACTTCTGCCATTTTTCTTCTGTACCGACGAAGGAAAGGTGGGCGAATCAGTTATGCTGCTATATTTTCATTCCAAGAATCTTCTTTTTGTGAAGCACCGACCGATTCTCACATCCTATTCTTTTCCCGTTTTCATTGCGATTGTGGTTTCCTTTTGATTGCTTTTTGTTTGTCAGTTCATTGATGGATCCTGGAGCACTAGGCAAAGAATTGCCGGCGGACAACCCACTGGAGACAGCGATCTCCAGGAAGCGAGCACCGACCAACGAGTTGACCATGTTACCATTTGTGCCTTTCTACTTCACTTACTACGCTACATTACTCAAGTTCGTACGTCCACTCCTAGGTACATGTCCGTCTCGTAGTTCCAGTCCCACGTGTTCTTCATATAGATGGAACGATCCTTGCATAACACGTGCACCTTGATGCTAGATGTCTCGCGTGTTGGCAAAAGGATGAACAAAGCTCACGTAAAAAACATAGAGTGGAAGAACATAGATTCCGGACGACCGAGAAGGAGCAAGGAACCTCGTGGTGGAGCGTCTGCACTCATAATATTTAATATTATTCAGCGATATAAAATTAACCAATCATCTCCACAGTGGACTGGAAGAGTACGAAACACGGCAGCCCAGTGTAGTTACATCATACTAGTACATGGCTAACCCACGCTATCACCATATTTCTTGGCTTCCATGCGACACCTATCTCTAGTAATCCAGCAGCCTCTATCGCTTCTCCCTCCTCGTCTCTATCAAAGTGCGGCGGGCTGGCGTTTCTACCGTCTATTGAGGTTGGTTAACTATCACATGTTTGCGACATGCCAAGAGCATTCTAAAAAATATTCCTTTCATGTTCCGTTTTCAAAAAGAAAAAAATCCTTTCACGTACGAATTTGCCTGTATGCTTTGAGCAACTTGCATGTCCTATACTGCTCCTGTTTGATACTCTAACTTAGCTAGAGGTTAGACTAACTCATGACTAACCCTGAACTAACTGTAGCCAAAGAGGTGTTTGGGTGACAGGGTTAGATTGACAATAAATGCACGTCATGGAGAGAGAAAAGTGATTTTTCAGTGGTCCCAATGAGAACTATCTCCAGTTAGCACCTCTTGGGTGGGATAGTTTTTTTTGGTGGGTTCGGTGCAACTTGCTCCAATTTAAACCCTCGTGCTTGGATACTTTAGGGCCATTTGAGCCCCAACTAGCTCAAACTAACTCTAACCCATGGATCCAAACAGGGCCTATGGTCAGTCTCGACGTGGAGCAGTCGCGTGCACCGGGAAGCAGCGCTCTCTCGGCCGTCGCGCCACTTCAAAGCCGGCGCCAGTGAGAGGTCGCCTCCGCTCTGGCCGGGCTTTAATGCGGCACTGACGCTCTAGGGCGACGCTGACCGTTTCACGCGGGAAGCGCGCGCTGGCAAGGGAGTATAGGTTTTGAACCGTTTCAGGTGTAGTACTGGTAGTTTGCAAAACTACTCAATTATTGCACTCAGTTTCCTAAGAAATTGTGGTAAAAAACATTACTCCACAGATCGCTTCCCTTCTCCTTCCTCTTCCACCGCCCGCGCACGTCCGCGGGAAGCGACCGGTCAACCCTTATATAGGAGTGCTAGCACAGAAAGATGCATGCATGACCACTAAAATTTCCATATTAAAGCGCCACTCCGGCGGGAGTATGGCGTATGTTGTTACCTTCGGCCGGCCCATGGCTACCGGGCGACGGCGACCAGAGAAGAGGTGGCGGGAGGGGAATGAATGCAGCTACTGTCTGGGTTCGCCTTCCGGCTTAAATAAATGCGCAGCATCACGTGTACCCGCGGGTGCACAAATTGTAACATACGTGTCTGCTTAAGTGGGCGTCACGTAACTGGTGTGTGTGTGAGAGAGATTCTGAGAGACAGAGTGCGTGTGTGCGACTCTACTCTTCGGACATGTACTCAACCTTTTGCATCGGGATATAAGTATAATGGTATTTACTTTAGCTAGTGATTTACGTGGCCATGTTAACGTGGTTATGTCAAAAAAATGTCACTTCCTGCTCGTGATTTGCGTTATATAATTACAAGCAAGATTCTCGTGCATTGCATGGAACATCAATATGCATTTTTTACAGAACACCTATTGTGATTGACCCATGCAGGAGTAATCCCATGTGTAAAAACTAATGATATCTCGAGAATTTTATCAGAAAACTGGTATCTCGAGAATGTCATCAAAAAAATGAAAGATGAGAGATAAGGCGAGGAGGAGTGGATCGTGGTGGTGACTGGTGGTCGGAATGGGCGGAGGCATGGGGATGGACGGCGCCGGCAGGTGGCAGCGGCCACCATGCATGCTAGATTGTTCCAGAGACTTATTCCTTTTTTAATTGCTGAGCAATGAGGTTGCGGGAGATAATGATGTGCAGAGAGGTGCCGGTATCTTTTGTAAAATTATCATAGTTTGCTTTCTATCCTCAGATATAGATCATACGGTCTGTATTACAAGATGGCAGGCACGCCATCACCGCCAACTCGTTTTTTATAAGGGTACAGATGATAAGTTTGCTGACTACTAAAGTAAAGTGGAATTTTTCCATGTTATGCAAGTAAATAAAGGTGATTGTTTATCATACGGGTAAGGTTGGATGAAGGGTGGTAGGAACAAATGCTCCGCCTAGAGCATGTGTGTGTGAGATGGAGTCTTAGTGTGTGTGTGTGGGGTGTGTGTGTGTGAGAGAGAGAGAGGAGAGAGAGAGAGAGATGGAGTCTTAGTTTGTGTGTGTGTGTGAGAGAGAGAGAGATGGAGTCTTAGTGTGTGTGTGGGGGGGTGTGCATGCGTGCGTGCGTGTGTGTGTGTGTGTTTGTGTGTGTGTGTGAGAGAGAGAGAGATGGAGTCTTAGTGTGCGTGTGTGTGGGGGGGTGCGTGTGTGTGTGTGTGCGCGTGTGCGTGTGTGTGTGTGTCGCGGGGTCCTCTGTGGAGGATGTAATTTAAGTGTGCATGGCTTCATCATAGAGAGGTGATGTGTATGGCAGAGGCCACCAACGATGGGGTGCGAGAGAGAAAATGCCCGTAGAGAGGGAAGAGAAGGTGTGTGCGCGTGAGAGGAGTCGACATCGAGAGAACGTGTTTGGTCGAGAGACACCAAGGAAGACTACTATATATCGATGGTGCATGTAGGCGGGAATTAAACAAAGGGATGGTCTTATTGGTTTCGGGGATATAGGGCAAGAGTGAGAGGCGGGGGGTAGCTAGAAGGAGATTGTTAAGTGTGAGTGTGTGTTTTACCCATCCAGGCGGAAGTTATATGCACAAAAGAGGAGAACGATTTGATGTGGCGTTAGGATTTAGGGTAATTAAACGTATGGAGACATAGAGACCTTGAACGTGCATGTGTGAGAGGTATACATGTATACGTGGGATGTGTGTGTGCGCGCGCGCGCATGATCGAGATAAAAGAAAGAAGACATAAGTCATAAGATCAACGACATGGGAGAGACGGATCGGTATGACAATATGCATGCATGTGAGAATGCAGGGAAGAAGGCCCGACAATTGAGCATGTGTTTTTGTCTTTAAGAGATAGTGGCGTGGGCTGGAGCATGCATCTATGGCAAGCAGAGGGAGTGAGGCGCAACGATTGTGCAAAAGAGACCAACCTATAAATGCATATGTATGGAGAGACATATATAGTGTGGGTGATAGGAAGCAAGACTCCGTGCGAGAAAGAAATGTTGACAGGGAAACTACAGATAGATACAGAGATGGAGATGCTAGCTAGAGGGACATCCGCTAGTTTGGGTGTTGGAGATGACCGTCGGGTGGTTCAAAGGGTGAAGTTATATATGCGTGTGAGAGGGCACTTGACTGCATGTAGAGAGAAACATATGTAGTGTGCGTGATAGGAATCAAGAGTGAGGGCGAGAAAGAAGGTTGATGGAGAAACAGATAAATAGAAAGATAAAGATGCTAGCTAGTGCGCGTTAGAGATAGGAGTCGACTGGATCAGAAGGTTGGGTTATGTGTGTCGGTGTGAGAGAGATAGAGAGAGGGTGCATGTGAGTCACATACAAACACATATCAGAGAGAAATGAGATCTAGAGAGACGGAGTTTTGTGTCTGCGAGAGAGAAAGATATTTCACAACGAGAGTGATAGCTAGAGAGACATACGAGGGAACGCAAGATATCTCTAGGGAGAGAGGGTGTGTGTGAGCGACATACAAGAGAACAATGGAGAAATATGAGACCCTGGGAGACAGAGTTTGTGTTTGTGTGCGAGAAAGAGATATTGAATAGGAAGAGTCGTAGGTTCTCATATCTAAGGAGCGAAAGACATCTCTGTATGAGGGGTGTGCGAGTGGCACACATGGGAATAATAGAGAGAAATGAGACCCCGGGAGACAAAGTTTTGTGTTTGTGTGACAGAAAGAGATTCCACATGGAGCATCATAGTTAGAGACACATAGCGCGGAGCGAGATATACTTAGAGAGAGATAGAGTGATGAAGGTCGAGGGAGATAGTACCATCAGTGTGTTATGAAGATAAAAGATCATTGTCGACATACAGGTAGCACGAGAGATACCTGAGAGACGATGAACGCGTATAGGTCCAGAGAGATAGTCCTATATAAGCATGAGTGATAGCTATATGGTGAGACGGATATCTGGATTAAAGGGGATTCAAATATTTAAACTGGAGATCACGACATCGATAATATCATAACGCAAATTGGTGTATCAAACATGCATATTCATTTGAATTTGGGCACATGTGTAATGTTATATAGTTTATCAATATTGGTGACCCATAGATTCTTCAATTACAAACAATGCATGGTTTATATGCAATTAATGTCTAAACGGGATTACACTATATGTTGCGTGTGTGAAACACATTATACATGTTTGAGAAGTAAAAAAACCCGCAGAAACACACATTAATTGGAGAGAGTTAGCGAGGAATGCATACATTGGATTTCAACATAAAGTGGTTTCAAATATTTGAAAATCCAAATTGATGGATACAACCTTATGAATCTGAGATCATGCCATTTGTAAACCATATTTATGTATAAATGGTGTTGTGCTTTTGAAAGTATATATAAAAATGATGTATGTAGAATGTAATTCCAATTGAAAATGGATCCCGCCCGAAAAAAATTAGAATACAAACGGGATTCGAATTGAGTTGGCACGGTAAACGTGCACTCTGCAAAATTTGAACGAAGCGGGGAAAGTCGCAGTAACCGCCCGAAACCAAAATCTGCGAGATGGAAATCACTACTACCTATCCCTGCCACGCAAAGCCTATCTGCTGGATTTCTATAGGTTTCGATAGGGGTAGGTTTGTAATTTCACCCAAACATGACGTAACCGCCTCTCACCCGGATTCATACACGGTGGGCGCCAAAACACAGTGTGTCCTCGGCCGAAATCAACACCCTCCCCGATTCATATTCATACACGGTGGGCGCCAAAAACAAACTCTCATCGGCAAATATTCGGTGTATGCGAGATTACCGTCCCATCCCCAACCGACTAATGTTGCTGTGATGTAGTAGAAATTTGAAACGGGGGCTAAGTTTGTAAATTTCTCCTCGGCCGAAATCGACTCCCTCCCCGATTCATATTCATACACGGTGGGCGCCAAAAACAAACTCTCGTCGACAAATATTCGGTGTATGCGAGATTACCGTCCTATCCCCAACCGACTAATGTTGCTGTGATGTAGTAGAAATTTGAAACGGGGGCTAAGTTTGTAAATTTCCTCGCAATTGAGACAAGCGCGCCCTGAATACATGGTTCCCCCCTTCCTCTCTACCTCCCTTTTCCCCATTCGTACTCCGTGGGCGCCAAAACACCCTCTCCACCCCACCCTCCTCCGTCCGCCGCCGTCCGCCACCCCATCCACCGCCGTCCTCCTCCACCATGCCGGAGCTGATACCCCGACGCCGCCGTCCATTACAAGAGATCGACCTCTCTCATCCACGGCTTCGGACCGGGATCCTTACATCCCGTCCTCTCGCTTCATCCCCGCCGTCGTCCACCTTGCCGGCGCCGCTCCTACGACCGTCTCGTCCACCGCGCCCTGTCGCCACCGTCTACCCTCCTAGATCTGCTTCCACGCCGCCGACAGCCATCGCTACCGCAGCACCGTCAAATTCTCAGCAGATGCGTACACGGCGCCGCACCAGAGGCGGTACTCTTTCGTATCTGCTCAACTTATTTATCGCAGCAAGAAAATAGATCGCCACTGCTTTACTCTGATTTCTTGTCTTGGTTGCGAAGTTGCCTTTGTCCGGTTTGCACCTTCAGATCCGCCATGGCACGCTCAACACTATACTCCCAATGCTTATGGTTTTACCCTTTTATATTCCACACTAGTTAAATCACAGTAGACTAAATTTCAAAATTGGGTCAGTCGATTTTTTAGAGCTCGCCGGAGTTCGCCGGTGCGATCGAAGGGGCTCGGGTGGTTGTGGGGCCTCGCCGAACGAAGAAAACTCGACGCGGGTGGGGGTTGGGGCGGGGGTGGGGTGGGGGTGGCGGAGGAACACAGGCGGTGGGGGCCGGTGGTCCGGCCGGCGGCCCGTGCGGTGTTCTGTATGGGAAGAATCAGAGACGAGGAAGAAGAAGGGTTAGGAGACGTAGGATCTTCATCCAACTGCCTGAAATGGTCGAGAGACAGCTGGGAGTTGCATTCTTAATGCGCTCTGGTTCATCATGTGTGGGCACTGCGCAACCAACATTTTATTATCCAAAATCTGCTTGCTCTTCTTTACCATGTTCCTCTTCCGTTCTTCTTTAATATGTACTCTCTCCGTTCCTAAATACAAGTCTTTGTATAGATTCCACCATGGACTACATATGGAGCAAAATGAGTGAATCTACACTCTAAAATGTATCTGGATACATCTGTATGTGATCCATAGTGGAAATCTCTACCAAGACTTATATTTTGGAATGGAGGGAGTATGATAGTAGTATAGTATGTTCCTTGTACTGAAGATGAGTAGGGACATTTGCAGTGTAGAGGTCTATACGGTCGGTTGTGATGGACACTTTGATCCTCTTTGATTCGTAGGATCTTGCAAACATAGGAATAGGATTTGTTGTGGCCTGCCCACTTGAATCCTATCAGAATAGCAAGGAAATGCGGGGAGCTGTGTCGCCTTTGAGAGTTACACTGATATTAACAGTACCGCACCTTCACTTGAAGAGAGCTGGTATCCGAAGCCTTTCTAGCCGTACCGGCAATACTAGCACATATATTCCAGCAAGTTCCACTTTGCTGATTTTACTCTGATGCTTAAGGTTTTCCCGTTATATCTACACTATGATCTGTGTAGCTGCTTTGTGTCGCACTAGCAGCAGTCCACTCTTGAAGCTAAACACTTCAATGACTTACAAAATTGGCACCAAGGCATTGAGTGCCATTCTGGATGCAATGAAACTCATATGCTCCCCACCTGTTGATTCTTGTTCAGAATATGATCCTAACGACTATTCTAACCTCGAGGAGTCAAAGGCAGATGGCATGTCCTGTTCACCCATCAAGGTGCCTGTTCTAATTTGGCAAGGTTTTATTGATTGCGGGTATCTTGCATATGTTGTCTTGCATTTCTTCTACTTTGTTGCACCGCCATCTGCTTAGTTTACTCATCATATATGTCGAGATGCCATGCCCATCCATTATCAATACATATTCCATCTGTCATCATACCATGTTTTTTCACTCAAATGCTGTTCTTGTGCATCAGACATCAAAAAGGAAGAGGGTGATTGCCGAACCTGAAGGAGCACCAGCAAAGTCCTTGAAAAACGTGGTGGTGCCGGAGAAATCAGACAGCACCCCACTTATATTGGATGTACAACTAGTGACACAAAACGTAGGACCGACTCCAGCAGACTGTACCCATACTTCACTGGCCACACCACTAGCCCCACCACACAGGACCTGCACTCCAGCAAAAGATATACCGATTTCCTTTGCCATAGCACCAGCTGTACCACAAAAAAATCCCACTCCAGCAAAAAGTACAGCAAGTCCACCGGCCGAAGACCTATCCCAACTGCAGAGACGGCCAATTCCTGCAGATTGGAACCCCATTCCATTTATTCCTAGTTTAAACGACAATGCTTTCAATGTTGTTAAGGACTACATGCATATATTCTCATCATGGGAAGATTATTGTGAAGACAAACACCATTTTCACATCTTCCTGTCCAACTACGTGTAAGTGCTATTATTCATGGTTATTATTTTCCTGTTTTCTGCTGATTGAACACATCAGTGATTTACATTACATTGTTGTAACTAGGCGAGGGTCAATCTGGATAGTCATGACGAGCAAAGCTTGCTTGTGCTTTTCAAGGAAGCATTGCAGCAGTATCGGTGTTACCTGAGGAAATCACACTTTGATGGCAAGTCTATAAACGAATTTCCGGTGAAGTCTCCTGTGCTAAATTTAGAAGACATTGAATGAAAAACCTTGGTACGCACTGGTCTCGTTCCCAGGTTGAGGTACTGTCTATGAAATCACATGACAATTTGAACTTCTACTTTTCCGCATGTGCCTTACGGATCTTTTTTCCAGGAAATCTGCTCGAAGAAGAATTCCGGTTTGACAAGAACGACAGGATATCGCAAATATGCTGCCCGCTGCTTTGCTCTTGTTAGTACCTGTTGTCCTGTATCATTGTACTTGCATACATACCTGGTTCATTATGTGACAGCAGTATGCATGATAGCTTGCTTATCAATTGTTCGCTCCAAATTATCTGATATGTATGAATGGTTACATTAGTGTAGAATATATGCAATGCCAATGTTTTTTAGCTCTGCATTGTTCTTCTAAGTACATGCTGTCCTTTATCAGTGTACTTATAATGACAGGTAGTTGTTCATGTACCATCACTCTGCAGCTTATTTTCCTTTGCCCTCCATTTTCTACACATCAGATCTATATTCACTCTTACCATAAGGTTGGTACTGAAGAAGTTTAGCTGTGCATTGCTCTTGGCTGTACCTTTTGCCTGTATCGCTGCACTTACATTTATAGCTACTTGGTTATGTAGCATCACTCTTCATCTTATCTTAAATATTCTCCATTTTTCGTATATTATCACATCTATATTCACTCTTAACAAAATGTAGAATAAAGGAAATGCTTTTGAAGAAGATTCTGTGGTAAACTTCTTGAATTGCCCCCCCCCCATCAGCATGGACAAGGCCTTTATAGAGCCTGTCTTCACCAATAATGTAAGTTTGTCCATCTCAAGCATTCAAACTTTGTTGTATATATTTGGTTAGGCATGACTGCAACAGCTGTTTATTTTTTGTGTTTGCATCAAATTGCTTGTTTAAAGTTTATTATGTAGTTCATAAACAAAATTTTGTCCTTTCTCAATTTAAGTTTTCAGTTGTACAACCAAGTTCCTTCTTCATACCATGTAAATTAAACTATACAGAGCAAGTGATCTTCTTTTGCACTGCATGTATGCTTCTGTTCTTCATCCGTAATCCAGTGGTGTGGTGAACCTACCCACTACAGCACAATGTCATATTCTGCAATGTCTTAACTATAAACAATGTCATATCATTCTACTATTATTTAAACCGTCTCTTTATTTGCCAATCTGAAATGGTATAAGTTGACAGCACACTAACCATTGATACTTATGAGTTCTTGATCTGTAATCCAGTGGTGTCATGAAGCTGCCAACTCCTTCACAATGTCATTTCCTGCCATGTCTTGACCTGAACAATACCATATTGTGTTAATGCAATTTTAAACTGTGTTACTTTATTCGTCAGTAAGAAATGTGATGAATTGTCAGCACTGATACTTTTATGTGCAAAACCTGTCATCTGTCTGCTTGTTTATCTTTCTGAGTGAGGAAGATATAAGTGTTGAACAAGCGCAGTCTCATCATCTTGCTCAGCTGCTTGCGCTGCAGCTCCCCAGCAGGGCTAACCTTTCTTGAACTCTATTGAAGTGCTGTCGGTTTTGTATATTATTTTGTCGGCGTGTTTATTTGCACTGGTGGCGATCTTTGATGCCTAGTGTATGTAATCTGCTATCTGCTTGTGCTTTATTATCATAGTGGCGAACTTTGATGCCCAGTGGATGTAATATGCCGTAATTTCTTTATTGTATAGTCTTGGTTTTTTCTTATGCATGATGCTGCAGTTATTTTACTATATATATATATCCTGTCTTCGTAGTAAACCGGCCAAACCGTAAAATTACGGTACATAATCGGGCCGTCTTGCAATCACGATGTAGGTTGGGTGTGAAACGTGCCGAACAGCTCACGGGCCGGCAGCAGCCCGAAATGAACCCCGGCCCATCATTGTGCGAATCAAATCACGGGCTTTTAACAGGCCAAAATTGTCTCGGTCCTTGTTTGGCCCAATCAGATATCGGCTGCGAGCAGGCCGGATGCAAACCGGGCCGTAGTTAGGCCCAACTATATGACGGGCTTTTAACATGCCGAAATTAATATAGGGCCGAAATGTTAAACAGGCCTTTAACAGGCCAAAACTGATATCAGGCTGAATTGCTAAGTGGGCCTTTAGCAAGTGGGCCCAAAAGCATAGTGTCCAGTTGATGGGCCGAATCTGATAGGGGCCATAATTGAGCCCAAAGCCTCTTAAAGGGCCGGACCTGATCTGGGCCGTAATTTGGCCCAGAACGTCGTAGGCTTTTAACGGGCCGGATCTCATATGGGCCACTATTAGGCCCGGAGCGTGGCAGGCCATTAATGGACCAGATCAAATATGGGCCGGCATTTGGCCCAAAACATGGCAGCCAGTTAATGGGCCGGCCTCCTTGGGTCCTCAAAATCTTGTGGGCCTATAGCTGGGCCGGCCCATTAATGTCGGCGAAATCTCGTGGGCCTTTAGCTGGGCCGGCCCATTATGATCCGCAAGAATCTTGTGGGCCTTTACCTGGGCCGGCCCATTATGGCACACAAAAATCTTGTGGGCCTTTACCTGGGCCGGCCCATTATGGCCCACAAAATCTTGTGGGCCTTTAGCTGGGCCAGCCCATTATGGTCCGCAAAATCTCATGGGCCTTTAGCTGGGCCGGCCCATTATGGTCCGCAAAATCTTGTGGGCCTTCAGTTGGGCCGGCCCATTTAAACTTGATGGGCCGGTCCACGTGTCAACATATCATAGGCGCGTCTCGCCCATTGGATGAGTGACACCTGTGCCAACGCGGACGTGACACGTGTCTTCTCCAGCCAATGATGATTTTACACGTGGAAAATCCCCATTGGTCGGGGCTGTTAACGGGTTATCGGATCCAAAACCCGACCCGATAGCTTAACGGCGTTCTGTTACGGTGGATGCCACGTGTCAGTCACCCTTGACGAAAGCACTTCTGTGACGCGCGATTTATCGTCATGGAAGTGGACACTTCCGTGATGATAATTTTGGTAATGTCATGGAACACTTCTACGACAGCACAGGTATGACTATCTTGATTCTGTCATAAATTTGTCATGGATGTACATGCATGACAAAAAACGCGACCTACTGTGACAAACACGTATCATCACGGAAGTGTATTTTTTTGTAGTGTATGGACATAGTACTTGGGGTATAGTTATAAAGATTATAAAATCTGAATTAGGCAACCACCATAAGTAATCTCACATGACTTACATAGATATTAATATATGTAAACACACTAAGAAAATGGATTCCAAAATGGGAACTCGAGATTCTTTGCTTACTTAAGATCCAGAAATAATGAATGGTAATGTACACACCAAGAGGTAAATCAATAATCTATGCATACTTCAAATCTGCAAAGAATGAAAACTAAACATGAATATTAGCCATTGTAGTAGCTTACTATGTTTGAACGGAGCTCTTAGCGACAATAAGAGCAAAACGAATCATATCATCGGAGCAAAAAGATACCAATTTATTCTCTCTCTTTTTTTGAATTACAAAGCAAGTTCTAATTCCTTTTGTCTCAAAAATCTGCTGAAAATAGCATGAGAACTTATGCATAGATCAGAACAGATATCCAAATTATCAACTTGCAGTCGGAATCTGTTCGCAACAAATAAATTAAACCTGAAAAAAATTATGAGCTATAAGCAAATTAAAAAAACAATGAAAATTTGTATCGTCTAGGATCTCAAACATAATGAATTCTTTTGTTCAAACCTCAGACAATAGGCATATTCTAGATTTTTATTGCAGCAAATGAAAATTGGGCACACATTACATGGAGTCCGGCAATCATATACTTCACAAAAACTACAGTATTTGTGCTGATTTGAGCTCTGGTGCTTAACTTCCCATTTATCCCGATCGTTGTCCTTATGAACTTCCATATAGGTATACTGATACATCTCCAACGTATCTATAAGTTTCGATTGTTCCATGCTATTATATTATCTGTTTTGGATGTTTAATGGGCTTTATTATGCACTTCTATATTATTTTTGGGACTAACCTACTAACCGGAGGCCCAGTGCAAATTGCTGTTTTTTGCCTATTTCAGTGTTTCGCAGAAAAGGAATATCAAACGGAGTCCAAACGGAATGAAACCTTCGCGAGGATCGTTTTTGGAACAAACGCAATCCAGGAGACTTGGAGTGGACGTCAAGGAAGCAACGAGGCAGCCATGAGGTAGGAGCGCGCGCCTAGGGGGTAGGCGCGCCCCCCACCCACGTGGGCCGCTCGTGGCTCCACCGACCTACTTCCTTCGCCTATATATACTCTTATACCATGAAAACATCCAAGAGCACCACGAAACCCTATTTCTACCGTCGCAACCTTCTGTACCCGTGAGATCCTATCTTGGGGCCTTTTCCGGCGCTCCGCCGGAGGGGGGATCGATCACGGAGGGCTTCTACTCAACACCATAGCCTCTCCGATGATGTGTGAGTAGTTTACCACAGACCTTCGGGTCCATAGTTATTAGCTAGATGGCTTCTTCTCTCTCTTTGGATCTCAATACAAAATTCTCCTCGATTTTCTTGGAGATCTATTCAATGTAATACTTTTTGCGGTGTGTTTGTCGAGATCCGATGAATTGTGGGTTTATGATCAAGATTATCTATGGATATTATTTGGTTCTTCTCTGAATTCTTATATGCATGATTTGATATCTTTGCAAGTCCTTCGAATTATCAGTTTGGTTTGGCCTACTAGATTGATCTTTCTTGCAATGGGAGAAGTGTGTAGCTTTGGGTTCAATCTTGCGGTGTCCTTTCCCAGTGACAGCAGGGGCAACAAGGCACATATTGTATTGTTGCTATCGAGGATAAAAAGATGGGGTTTATATCATATTGCTTGAGTTTATCCCTCTACATCATGTCATCCTGCTTAATGCATTACACTGTTCTTATGAACTTAATACTCTAGATGCATGCTGGATAGCGGTCGATGTGTGGAGTAATAGTAGTAGATGCAGAATCGTTTTGGTCTACTTGTCACGGACGTGATGCCTATATACATGATCATGCCTAGATATTCTCATAACTATGCGCTTTTCTATCAATTCCTCGACAGTAATTTGTTCACCCACCGTAGAATTTGCTATCTTGAGAGAAGCCACTAGTGAAACCTATGGCCCTGATGTCTACTACACAACCTTCTTCTTGTAGATGTTGTTGGGCCTCCAAGTGCAGAGGTTTGTAGGACAGTAGCAAATTTCCCTCAAGTGGATGACCTAAGGTTTATCAATCTGTGGGAGGCGTAGGTTGAATATGGTCTCTCTCAAACAACCCTGCAACCAAATAACAAAGAGTCTCTTGTGTCCCCAACACAATGGTAAATTGTATAGGTGCACTAGTTCAGCGAAGAGATGGTGATACAAGTGCAATATGGATGGTAGATATAGGTTTTTGTAATGTGAAAATATAAAAACAGCAAGGTAACTAATGATAAATTGAGCACAAATAGTATTGCAATGCTAGGAAACAAGGCCTAGGGTTCATACTTTCACTAGTGCAAGTTCTCTCAACGATAATAACATAACTAGATCATATAACTATCCCTCAACATGCAACAAAGAGTCACTCCAAAGTCACTAATAGCGGAGAACAAACGAAGAGATTATTGTAGGGTACGAGACCACCTCAAAGTTATTCTTTCGGATCGATCTATTCAAGAGTTCGTACTAGAATAAAACCTTAAGACACATATCAACCAAAACCCTAATGTCACCTAGATACTCCAATGTCACCTCAAGTATCCGTGGGTATGATTATACGATATGCATCACACAATCTCAGATTCATCTATTCAAACCAACACAAAGTACTTCAAAGAGTGCCCCAAAGTTTCTACCGGAGAGTCAAGACGTAAACGTGTGCCAACCCCTATGCATAAGTTCACAATGTTACGGAACCCGCAAGTTGATCACCTAAACATACATCAAGTAGATCACGTGAATATCCCATTGTCACCACAGATAAGCACATGCAAGACATACATAAAGTGTTCTCAAATCCTTAAAGACTCAATCCGATAAGATAACTTCAAAGGGAAAACTCAATCCATTACAAGAGAGTAGAGGGGGAGAAACATAGTAAGATCCAACTATAATAGCAAAGCTTGCGATACATCAAGATCGTACCAGCTCAAGAACACGAGAGAGAGACAGAGAGATCAAATACATAGCTACTTCTACATACCCTCAGCCCCGAGGGTGAACTACTCCCTCCTCGTCATGGAGAGCGCCGGGATGATGAAGATGGCCACCGGTGAGGGATCCCCCCTCCGGCAGGGTGCCGGAACGGATCTAGATTGGTTTTTAGTGGCTACAGAGGCTTGCGGCGGCGGAACTCCCGATCTAGGTTATGTTTTGGGGGTTTCTGTATATATAAGAGGTTTTGGCGTCGGGAACAAGTCAAGGGGGTCTCCGGGCTGTCCACGAGGTAGGGGGCGTGCCTAGGTGGGGTGGGCGTGCCTCCCACCCTCGTGGGCAGCCCGGGACTCTTCTGGCCTAAATCTTTTACTCCATGGCCTTTTTTTTGTCCATAAAAAATCGTCAAAAATTGGCACGTCAATTGGACTCCTTTTGGTATTCCTTTTCTTTAAACTCAAAAACAAGGAAAAAAATAGAAACTGGTACTGGGCTCTAGGTTAATAGGTTAGTCCCAAAAATCATATAAAATAGCATATAAATGCATATAAAACATCCTAGAAGGATAATATAATAGCATGAATACTTCATAAATTATAGATACGTTGGAGACGTATCAGCATCCCCAAGCTTAATTCCTGCTCGTCCTCGAGTAGGTAAATGATAAAAGAAATAACTTATGAAGTGTGAATGCTAGCAGGTGCACAAGTTTGATCAATGATAATTTCAATCACCTTTTTTCTAGCATCACTATATGTCATAACAGTAGCTCATATCATAAAGCTTCTCATGATCAAGTAACAAGCTATTCACATGTTAAAGCATAGACCATAAACTTTCTTGAAGACTTACAAACTATGTTCTTAGTCATCAAACAATTGCAATTCATCTTACTTTAAGGAAGGGTCTATGTAAGATCTTTGATTTAGCAAATCCACATACTCAACTATCATATAGTCTTCCATGATTGCTACCACTCAAAGCATATTTTTAGAACAAATAGCATCCATCGAACACAGAGAAAGATAGGGGCTTAATGTTTCGCCTCCCAACTTATTTATCATATAGATAATTGTCAACAATAATAATTCATGATCAAATATATTTGAATGGCCATATATGCTTAGATCTTTCTCCACCACATGATGCTTGCCAACTAAGAAGTAGGTTGGAATGAGAAGGAATACTACTGACTCTTGCATAAAAGTAAAAGATAGGCCCTTCGGAGAGGGAAGCAAGGATTTGCAGAGGTGCCAGAGCTCGAAGCTTTAAAACGGAGATGAAAATAATTTTGAGAGGTATGCTTTCATTGTCAACATAACGACCAAGAGTTCCCAATATCTTCCATACTAGATACATTTTAGGCGGTTCCCAAACAGAAAGGTAAAGATTTTACTCCCCCTCCACCAACAATCACACTCCACGGCTTGTCCGAAACAACGGGTGTCGTCCAACTATCAACAATCCCGGGGGAGTTTTGTTTAAATTATTTGTGATTTTGTTTTTGATCTTTTGATCATAGGACTGGGCATCCCAGTTACCAGCCATTTTCTCATGAATGATGAGCGGAGTCCACTCATCGTGAGAATAACCCACCTAGCATGGAAGATACTGACGGCCCCTAGTCGCTACATGAGCAATTCGGGCATACAAAACAGATTATTATTTGAAGGTTTAGAGTTTCGCACATGCAAATTTACTTGGAACGGCAGGTAAATACCGCATATAGGTAGATATGATGGACACTAATGGAAGAAACTTGGTTCAAGGAATTTGGATGCACAAGCAGTATTCCTGCTTAGTACAGATATTTTGGCTAGCAAAGGATTGTAAATAGAAAGCACCACATGTTAGAGGATCCATAACAATATAACTTCTATACAAATATACCCATGCATAACTCATTATGTTGTCTTCCTTGTCCAACTTCAACTAATTTGCTCAGGTTTGAAAATAATTAATGGGGCTCACAATCATAGAAGATGTCCAAGATAGTATATTTATATGTGAAATCTCTCTTCCTTCGATATTCTTTCATGAATTGTTCAAGTGACCAATACAATGTTTGCTAACCTTCAAAAAATTTACCACCTCTACTTATTATATGTGAAGGCATTACTCCCCATGGGAAAGGCATATGAAACATATATATTTTCAGATTTATGACATTCAAATCATTCAACCATTTACTCATAGGATATAAGTAAAGCACACGAGTAAATGACAAACTACTCCAAAAAGATATAAGTGAAGATCAATGAGTGGTTAAATAATTATGTAGCTATGTGAAGACAGTCTCTCATTTAAGAAGTTCAGATCTTGGGATATTATTCAAACATCAAGCAAAACAAAACAAAACGACATTTCAAGGATAGCACTCATCAAGTGAAGAAGCAAAAACTTAGGCTCAACCGATACTAACCGATAATTGTTGAAGAAGAAAGGTGGGATGCCTACCAGGGCATCCCCAAGCTTAGATGCTTGAGACTTCTTGAAATATTATCTTGGGGTGCCTTGGGCATCCCCAAGCTTGAGCTTTTGTGTCTCCTTAATTCCTCTCATATCACGATTTCCTAGATCTCGAAAGCTTCATCCACACCAAACTCAACAAGAACTCGTGAGATAAGTTAGTATAAACCAATGCAAAAACCTTATCATTCTCTACTGTAGCAAATCACAAAAATTATTATTCAACATTGCATACTAAATGTCTCTGCATATTTAATACTCCTATCCTCAAATAGAATCATTAAACAAGCAAACATATGCAAACAATGCAAACATAACAGCAATCTGCCAAAACAGTACAGTCTGTATAGAATGCAAGATTCATCATACTTCCCTAACTCCAAACATTATGAAATTCTACCACACTGTAGAAAATTTATCATATCTTATTATGCAAAAAGTTTCAACATTTTATCATATTCTGACTTTTCTAGGGAATTTTTGCAACAACGATAAACTTTCTGTTTTTAAACAGCAACATGTATACTTGCAAAATAAGCATGGTAAAGGCTATCCTTGACATTTTTATTGAAAATAGAGATGCAAAACATTATTCTAAATAACAGCAAGCAAAAACTAACAAAATAAAATGACGCTCCAAGCAAAACACATATCATGTGGTGAATAAAAATATAGCTCCAAGTAAGGTTACCGATGAACGAAGACGAATGAGGGGATGCCATCTGGGGCATCCCCAAGCTTAGGCTCTTGGTTATCCTTGAATATTGCCTTGGGGTGCCTTGGGAATCCCCAAGCTTAGGCTCTTGTCACTCCTTATTCCATAGTCCATCGAATCTTTACCCAAAACTTGAAAACTTCATAACACAAAACTCAACAGAAAACTCGTAAGCTTCGTTAGTATAAGAAAATAACTCACCACTTAGGTACTGTTGTGAACTCATTCTAAATTCATATTGGTGTAATATCTACTGTATTCCAAATTATCTATGGTTCATACCCTCCGATACTACTCATAGATTCATCAAAATAAGCAAACAACACATAGAAAATAGAATCTGTCAAAAACAGAACAGTCTGTAGTAATCTGTATCAAACGCAAACTTCTGGAACTCAGAAAAATATGCCAAAATAGGACGACCTAGATAATTTGATTATTGACCTACTGCAATTGTAATCAGTATTTTATCGCTTTCTGGTGATTTTTAAAATTGTTTTCGTGAGCAGAAAGTTTCTGTCTTTTTCAGCAAGATCAAATAATTATCATCCAAGAAGATCCTATAGGTCTTACTTGGCACAAACACTAATTAAAACATAAAACCACGTCTAACAAGAGGCTAGATGATTTATTTATTACTAAACAGGAACAAAAAGCAAGGGACAAAAATAAAATTGGGTTGTCTCCCAACAAGCGCTAACGTTTAACGCCCCTAGCTAGGCATGATGATTTCAATGATGCTCACCTAGAAGATAAGAATTGAAACATAAAGAGAGCATCATGAAGAATATTACTAGCACATTTAAGTCTAACCCACGTCCTATGCATAGGGATTTTGTGAGCAAACAACTTATTGGAACAATAATCAACTAGCGTAGGAAGGCAAAACAAGCTTAACTTCAAGATTTTAAGAACATAGAGAGGAAACTTGAAATTATTGCAATTCCTACAAGCATATATTCCTCCCTCATAATAATTTTCAGTAGCATCATGAATAAATTCAACAATATAACCATCACATAAAGCATTCTTTTCATGATCTACAAGCATAGAAAATTTACTACTCTCTACATAAGCAAAATTCTTCTCATGAGTAGTAGTGGGAGCAAACTCAACAAAATAATTATCATGTGAAGCATAATCCAATTGAAAATTAAAATCATGATGACAAGTTTCATGGTTATCTTTATTCTTTATAGCATATGTGTCATCACAATAATCATCATAAATAGGAGGCACACTATCATCATAATAGAATTGCTCATCGAAACTTGGGGGACAAAAAATATCATCTTCATCAAACATAGCTTCCACAAGCTTGTGGCTTTGCATATCACTAGCATCATGGGTATTCAAAAAATTCATACTAACAACATTGCAATCATGCTCATCATTCAAAGATTTAGTGCCAAACATTTTAATGCATTCTTCCTCTAACAATTGAGCACAATTATCGGAATCCTTATTTGCACGGAAGACATTAAAAAGATGAAGCATATGAGGCACCCTCAATTCCATTTTTTGTAGTTTTCTTTTATAGACTAAACTAGTGATAAAACAAGAAACTAAAAGATTCGATTGCAAGATCAAAAGATATACCTTCAAGCACTCACCTCCCCGGCAACGGTGCCAGAAAAGAGCTTGATGTCTACTACACAACCTTCTTCTTGTAGACGTTGTTGGGCCTCCAAGTGCAGAGGTTTGTAGGACAGTAGCAAATTTCCCTCAAGTAGATGACCTAACGTTTATCAATCCGTGGAGGCGTAGGTTGAAGATGGTCTCTCTCAAACAACCCTACAACCAAATAACAAAGAGTCTCTTATGTCCCCAACACACCCAATACAATGGTAAATTGTATAGGTGCACTAGTTCGGCGAAGAGATGGTGATACAAGTGCAATATGGATGGTAGATATAGGTTTTTGTAATGTGAAAATATAAAAACAGCAAGGTAACTAATGATAAAAGTGAGCACAAACGGTATTGCAATGCTAGGAAACAAGGCCTAGGGTTCATACTTTCACTAGTGCAAGTTCTCTCAACGATAATAACATAACTGGATCATATAACTATCCCTCAACATGCAACAAAGAGTCATTCCAAAGTCACTAATACCGGAGAACAAACGAAGAGATTATTGTAGGGTACAAAACCACCTCAAAGTTATTCTTTCGGATCGATCTATTCAAGAGTTCGTACTAGAATAACACCTTAAGACACATATCAACCAAAACCCTAATGTCACCTAGATACTCCAATGTCCCCTCAAGTATCCGTGGGTATGATTATACGATATGCATCACACAATCTTAGATTCATCTATTCAAACCAACACAAAGTAATTCAAAGAATGCCCCAAAGTTTCTACCGGAGAGTCAAGACAAAAACGTGTGCCAACCCCTATGCATAAGTTCACAATGTTACGGAACCCGCAAGTTGATCACAAAAACATACATCAAGTAGATCACATGAATATCCCATTGTCACCACAGATAAGCACATGCAAGACATACATAAAGTGTTCTCAAATCCTTAAAGACTCAATCCGATAAGATAACTTCAAAGGGAAAACTCAATCCATTACAAGAGAGTAGAGGGGGAGAAACATCATAAGATCCAACTATAATAGCAAAGCTCGCGATACATCAAGATCGTACCACCTCAAGAACACGAGAGAGAGAGAGAGAGAGAGATCAAACACATAGCTACTGCTACATACCCTCAGCCCTGAGGGTGAACTACTCCCTCCTCGTCATGGAGAGCGCCGGGATGATGAAGATGGCCAACGGTGAGGGATCCCCCCCCTCCGGCAGGGTGCCGGAACGGGTCTAGATTGGTTTTTAGTGGCTACAGAGGCTTGCGGCGGCGGAACTCCCGATCTAGGTTATGTTTTGGGGGTTTCTGTATATATAAGAGGTTTTGGCGTCGGGAACAAGTCAAGGGGGTCTCCGGGCTGTCCACGAGGTAGGGGGCGTGCCTCCCACCCTCGTGGGCAGCCCGGGACTCTTCTGGCCCAACTCTTTTACTCCATGGCCTTCTTTTGGTCCATAAAAAATCGTCAAAAATTGGCACGTCAATTGGACTCCGTTTGGTATTCCTTTTCCGTAAAACTCAAAAACAAGGAAAAACAGAAACTGGCACTGGGCTCTAGGTTAATAGGTTAGTCCCAAAGATCATATAAAATAGCATATAAATGCATATAAAACATCCTAGAAGGATAATATAATAGCATGAATACTTCATAAATTATGGATACGTTGGAGACGTATCAAGCCCTTGGGTCTATCTTCCATTATATTAATCTCTCGTCAACTAGCCAATTTCTGCCACTATTTATCTTGCAAGCTTTACTTTTCAATCTATACAACAAAAATACCAAAAATATTTATCTTATTATCTCTATCAGATCTCACTTTTGCAAGTGGCCGTGAAGGGATTGACAACCCCTTTATCGCGTTGGTTGCAAGGTTCTTATTTGCTTGTGCAGGTACGAGGGATTTCCTTCTAGTCTCCTACTGGATTGATACCTTGGTTCTCAAAAACTAAGGGAAATACTTATGCTAGTTTTATGCATCACCCTTTCCTCTTCAAGGGAAAACCAATGCATGCTCAAGAGGTAGCAAGAAGGATTTCTGGTGCCGTTGCCGGGGAGATCTACGCACAAGTCAAGACATGCCAAGTACACATCATGAACTCTTATCCCTCGCATTACATTATTGGGATTGCCTCTCGTTTTCCTCTCCCCCACTTCACCCTTGCCGTTTTATTCGGCCTTTTTCCGTTCGTCTCTTTTCGCTTGCTTCTTGTGTGCTTGTGTGTTGGATTGTTTGTCACGATGGCTCAAGACAATAATAAATTGTGTGACTTTTCCAATACCAACAATAATGATTTTCTTAGCACTCTGATTGCTCCTATTACCGATGCTAAATCTTGTGAAATTAATGTTGCTTTGTTGAATCTTGTCATGAAAGATCAATTCTCCGGCCTTCCTCGTGAAGATGCCGCTACTCATCTAAACAACTTTGTTGATTTGTGCGATATGCAAAAGAAGAAAGATGTGGATAATGATATTGTTAAGTTGAAGCTATTTCCGTTTTCGCTTAGAGATCGTGCTAAAACTTGGTTTTCGTCTTTGCCTAAAAATAGTATTGATTCATGGAATAAGTGCAAGGATGCTTTTATCTCTAAGTATTTTCCTCCCGCTAAGATCATCTCTCTTAGAAACGATATTATGAATTTTAAGCAACTTGATCATGAGCATGTTGCACAAGCTTGGGAGAGGATGAAATTAATGATATGTAATTGCCCTACACATGGTTTGAATTTATGGATGATTATACAAAAAAATTATGCTGGATTGAATTTTGCTTCTAGAAATCTTTTATATTCGGTCGCGGGAGGCACTTTTATGGAAATCACTTTAGGAGAAGCTACTAAACTCCTAGATAATATTATGGTTAATTATTCTCAATGGCACAGCGAAAGATCTACTAGTAAAAAGGTTCATGCGATTGAAGAGATTAATGTTTTGAGTGGAAAGATGGATGAACTTATGAAATTATTTGCTAATAAGAGTGTTTCTTCTTATCCTAATGATATGCCTTTGTCCACTTTGATTTAGAATAATAATGAATCTATGGATGTGAATTTTGTTGGTAGGAACAATTTTGGTAACAACACGTATAGAGGAAATTTTAATTCTAGGTCGTTCCCTAGTAATTCCTCTAATAATTATGGTAATTCCTACAACAACTGTTATGGAAATTTTAATAAGATGCCCTCTGATTTTGAGACTAGTGTTAAAGAATTTATGATTTTGCAAGAGAATTTCAGTGCTTTGCTTGAAGAAAAATTGCCTAAGTTTGATGAGTTGGCTAGGAACGTGGATATAATTTCTCTTGATGTTGACTCTTTGAAACTTAGATCTATTCCACCTAAGCATGATATCAATGAGTCTCTCAAAGCCATGAGAATTTCCATTGATGAGTGCAAAGAAAGAACCGCTAGGATGCGTGCTAAAAAAGATTGCTTTATGAAAGCGTGTTCTTCTAGTTTTCATGATAATAATGATGAAGATCTAAAAGTGATTGATGTGTCTCCTATTAAATCTTTGTTTTGCAATATGAATCTTGATAAAGATGGGACTGGAGATGAGTCAACTTTAGTTAAAAGGCGTCCCAATGATTCGAAGTTTTTAGATCTTGATGCAAAAATTGGTAAAAGTGGGATTGAAGAGGTCAAAACTTTACATAGCAATGAACCCACTATTTTGGATTTCAAGGAATTTAATTATGATAATTGCTCTTTGATAAATTGTATTTCCTTATTGCAATCCGTGTTAAATTCTCCGCATGCCTATAGTCAAAATAAAGCCTTTACCAAACATATCGTTGATGCTTTAATGCAATCTTATGAAGAAAAACTGGAATTAGAAGTTTCTATCCCTAGAAAACTTTATGATGAGTGGGAACCTACTATTAAAATAAAGATTAAAGATCATGAATGCTATGCTTTGTGTGATTTGGGTGCTAGTGTTTCCACGATTCCTAAAACTTTGTGTGATGTGCTAGGTTTCCATGAATTTGATGATTGCTCTTTAAATTTGCATCTTGCGGATTCCACCATTAATAAACCTATGGGAAGGATTAATGATGTTCTTATTGTTGCAAACAGCAATTATGTGCCCGTAGATTTCATTGTTCTTTATATAGATTGCAACCCTACATGTCCTATTATTCTTGGTAGACCTTTCCTTAGAACGATTGGTGCAATTATTGATATGAAAGAAGGAAATATTAGATTCCAATTTCCATTAAGGAAGGGCATGGAACACTTCCCTAGAAACAAAATTAAATTACCTTATGAATCTATTATGAGGGCCACTTATGAATTGCATACCAAAGATGATAATACCTAGATCTATTCTTGTTTTTATGCCTAGCTAGGGGCGTTAAACGATAGCGCTTGTTGGGAGGCAACCCAATTTTATTTTCGTTCCTTTCTTTTTGTTCCTGCTTAGTAATAAATAATTCATCTAGCCTCTGGTTAGATGTGGTTTTATGTTTTAATTAGTGTTTGTGCCAAGTAAAGCCTATAGGATCTTCTTGGGTGATAATTATTTGATCTTGCTGAAAAAGACAGAAACTTTCTGCTCACGAAAACAATTGTTAAAAATCACCAGAAAGAGATAAAATACTGATTCCCATTGCAGTAGATTAATAATCAAATTATCTAGGTCTTCCTATTTTGGTAGAATTTTTGGAGTTCCAGAAGTTTGCGTTTGATGCAGATTACTACAGACTGTTCTGTTTTTGGCAGATTCTGTTTTTCAGGTGTTGTTTGTTTATTTTGATGAATCTATGGCTAGTATCGGGGGGTATGAACCATAGAGAAGTTGTAATACAGTAGGTTTAACACCAATATAAATAAAGAATGAGTTCATTACAGTACCTTAAATTGGTGGTTTGTTTTATTTCGCTAACGGAGCTCATGAGATTTTCTGTTGAGTTTTGTGTTGTGAAGTTTTCAAGTTTTTGGGTAAAGATTTGATGGATTTTGGAACAAGGAGTGGCAAGAGCCTAAGCTTGGGGATGCCCAAGTCACCCCAAGGTAAAATTAAAGGACAACCAAAAGCCTAAGCTTGGGGATTCCCCGGAAGGCATCCCCTCTTTCGTCTTCATCTATCGGTAACTTTACTTGAGGCTATATTTTTATTCACCACATGATATGTGTTTTGCTTGGAGCGTCTTGTATGATTTGAGTCTTTGATTTTTAGTTTACCACAATCATCCTTGCTGTACACACCTTTTGGAGGGACACACATGAATCGGAATTTATTAGAATACTCTATGTGCTTCACTTATATCTTTTGAGCTAGATAATTTGCTCTAGTGCTTCGCTTATATCTTTTTAGAGCACGGTGGTGGTTTTATTTTATAGAAATTATTGATCTCTCATGCTTCACTTATATTATTTTGAGAGTCTTTTAGAACAGCATGGTAATTTGCCTTGGTTAAAATTTTAGTCCTAAAGTGATGAGCATCCAAGATAGGTATAATAAAAACTATCATATAAAGTGCATTGAATACTATGAGAAGTTTGATTCTTCATGATTGTTTGGAGATATTAAGATGGTGATATTAGATTCATGCTAGTTGAGTAGTTGTGGATTGTATAAATACTTGTGTTGAAGTTTGTGATTCCCGTAGGATGCACATATGGTGAACCGTTATGTGATGAAGTCGGAGCATGATTTATTTATTGATTGTCTTCCTTATGAGTGGCGGTCGGGGACGAGCGATGGTCTTTTCCTACCAATCTATCCCCCTAGGAGCATGCGCGTAGTACTTTGTTTCGATGACTAATATATTTTTGCAATAAGTATGTAAGTTCTTTATGACTAATGTTGAGTCCATGGATTATACGCACTCTCATCCTTCCACCATTACTAGCCTCTCTAATACCGCGCATCTTTCGCCGGTATCATACAGCCACCATATACTTCCCTCAAAACAGCCACCATACCTACCTATTATGGCATTTCCATAGCCATTCCGAGATATATTGCCATGCAACTTACCACCGTTCCATTTATTATGACATGCTTCATCATTGTCATATTGCTTTGCATGATCATGTACAGGGCCGGTCCTGAGATTTCGGGGGCCCGGGGCGAACTTCAAATTGGGGGGCCCTAATATACGAGCCATTGTAATATACGTGTGCATATATATATTTGTCTAAACACACACACACACACACACACACACATATATATATATATATATAATCAGTAACACTTAAATCCAAAATCTGTATGCGTATCAAAAAAAATATACATAATACCTTAAAAATTTCTTCTAACATTCCTCGATGCAAAGTCGCTTATGATGGGGTCGATGTCAATCTCATCCAATAATTTCTTCTCGATGCATAATGTAGCCAAACCATTTAACCTTTCTTGAGTCATTGTTGACCTCAAATAATTCTTCAACAATTTCAGCTTTGAAAAGCTTCTCTCGGCCGATGCGGCCGTCACATGCACAGTAAATAAGATGCGATAAGCAATGGAGATATTCCGATAACAATCAACTTCTCTAACATGCCCAAAAATCTCCATGGCAGACATTACGCCATTTGGCAAAGTGAATCTCATAATCTTCAATTCAGAAATAAGATCATATACCTCTACATCAGATGAACCATCAAGAGAGAATGTTTCTGCAAATTTTGTGCAACACTCTTCAAGTTCATTATCACTTAATGACTTCAGGGTGCCCGAGCTCAATAAAAATCCAAAGATATCTTTGAACACCATTAGTTCTTTAAATCTATCCTTCAAAGAAGTGACCGCCATATCAACCAAAACAAAAAAATATTTAACACGAAAAGCCTTCTCATCTTCTAGAATTTCTTCTTGACAATCACTTTCACCAAACTGTCTCTTCCTCTTAGCACGACGTTTCATTGGAAACACGGGATCAATTCCCATTTCAGTCGCAATACCTTTGGCGATGGTCAAACTTGAAGAAAACCCATCATCTCTGTACTTCTCAAAATATTATGTTATACCTTTTATTTGCTTCAAAGCAGAGTCAATACACATGGTTGACGATTGCAGCATCTTGCTAACTTTATTTACAGCAAACAGAATATCATGCCAGATAATCATACCAACTAGAAACTCAAAGTGACCAAGTGCATCAAATAAATTTTTTGCATCGCTTTTATCCTTAGGTTCAGTGTCAGAAGCATCACGTAACTCAGACAAAGCTGACCTTAACTCAATGGCTTGATATCTTATTGCTGTAACACTTTTGATTCGACTCTCCCAACGAGTGTTAGATAATGATTTCACAGTCAAACTAGGAACATGTTTAAGCAAAACATTCCAACTTTTCGTAGAACAAGCAAATAATATATATATATGCGTTGAACAATTCCAAAAAATGAAACAGCTTTCTCACATGTTTTTGCCATATCACAGAGAGTGAGATTAAGACTATGACAAGCACATGGCATGTATAATGCTCTTGGATTCACATCAAGTAACCTAGATTGTACCCCTCGGTATTTTCCTTTCATGTTAGAACCATTGTCATATCCTTGACCCCTTATATCATTAATATTTAAGCCAAAAGTCTCCATAGATTCAAGCAGTACTTTAAAAATCCCTAAGCCAGAAGTGTCATCCACCTTTAAGAACCCCAGAAAGTACTCCTCAATTTTTATTTTCCCATCCGACAAATTAACACAACGAACTAAAAAAGTCATTTGTTCTTGATGACTGACATCAGGGGTACAATCTAGGATAACAGAGAAATACTTGGCCTCTTTAACAACCTTTATGATAGAACATGTGATGTCAGCAGCCAAAAGAGATATCAACTCGTTCTGAATTTTATGACTGAGATAATGGTAATGAATTTCTTTGTTCTGGATACGTCTAAGGTGGTCTTGCATTACCAAATCAAATTCTGCAATCATCTCAACACAAGCTAAGAAATTACCATTATCATCCTTGTAAAGTTGCTCACTGTTTCCGCGAAAAGCCAAGTTGCGTTTACCAAGATATTTCACAATGGCTATTATTCTTAACAAAACTTGCCTGACACGTTCTTTCTCCTTTGTTATTTGATGCTGCAAGTCCTTGTCAATAGTTTCCTCTTTCCGTAATCTAATCCTTAATTCATTCCACTTGTTCATGTTATTAATATGATCAACACTATTTTCATGTTCTTTAAGCTTCTCACTAATGTGCCTCCAATGATCTAATCCATCATGTGCTAAGGAACTCTGACTCCTGCTACTGCTAGACTTGAAGATCTTACAACAAAAGCAAAAAACTTTGTCAACACCTTCTGAATAAACTAGCCATTTTCTATCATGTTTCTCTCCATTGCTTAATTTCCTATGATAGTGAGCATAGGAAAAATGTCTTCCTGCATCATCTACACGGTATTCCATTTTATTCTCTTCCTCTCTCATTGGCCCTTCCTCAACTAATACATCTCTTGCTTTATTGTCAAGATTATCCCAATTTCTTGGATCATAAATATCAAGAGTATAGACTGGTTCATCAACACTAGGAGACTGTTCTTGTGCATCCGATGAATTACCTACATTCTCGGAGCCACTTACATTGCTGTCGTCGATGTTGGTTTCGACATTTTCTTCTTGCTGATCGAATTCTGAATTCACATTAGTTTGTTGCTCTTCCTCTATGGCAACTATCGCCAACTCATCACCTGGGTTTATCGAAGTAGTGGAAGTACTCTTGTAATATAAGTGCAGATGCCCACGCTGTGATTGTACCAATTTATCTACGGCCTTCTTCTTTTTCCTTTTTTTACTACCCGATGCATATGTCCTGTTTCTCGGAGGCATGCTAACACATAATCCTGAAAAAGTAATTTTTGCATCAATTATTGAACAATACCACATACGCATCAAGGAAACGGCCAAACGCAAATATAATATACCTGGTTCTGTGTCAGTCCATGTGCTATTTGCAGCGCCTAGACTCGGAGAGCAATGAGCAATTGACCAAGCGTGAGGGCCCCCTGAATTGAAATCAGCTGTGAACTGGATTAGGAAGGAGATTAGGAGAAGAGAATTAGAAATTAGCAAGAGCCAGATGGGAGTGGGCAGACCTGCAATACGGCGTGTCGCGGTGTCGCCGTGTCAGCGACGGCAGGCGGCGGCCTAGGCCCTAGGGCTGGGAGCCTGCGTGATGAGATGGGTCGAACCGTCGAGTATCCTGCCGCATATTGTTGTCTTTTTTTCACGTGGAGGACGAAGGAAAGCAATCGCTAATCAAGCCGTGCATGTCGCTAATCCTGCCGCTGCTGCTCGTATCTCTTGCGATCCTGTGCGTGTGCGTGAAAGGCTTTGACTATTTTGTTTGACATGGTCCTACAGCCTGCTATATGTATATACCTAGTACATACCTGGGTGGGGGCCCCTACCTTGTGGGGGCCCGGGGCGGCCGCCCCCCTGCCCCCCCCCCCCCCCCCGCAGGGCCGGCCCTGATCATGTAGTTGACATCGTATTTGTGGCAAAGCCACCTTCATAATTCTTTCATACATGTCACTCTTGATTCATTGCATATCCCGGTACACCGCCGAGGCATTCACATAGAGTCATATTTTGTTCTAAGTATTGAGTTGTAAGTGAATAAAAAGTGTGATGATCATCGTTATTAGAGCAGTGTCCCAAGTGAGGAAAGGATGATGGAGACTATGATTCCCCCACAAGTCGGGATGAGACTCCGGACTAAAAATAAAAAAAGAGGCCATAAAAAGAAAGAGAGAAAGGCCCAAACAAAAAAATGATAGAAAAAAAGAGAAGGGACAATGTTACTATCCTTTTGCCACACTTGTGCTTCAAAGTAGCACCATGATCTTCATGATAGAGAGTCTCCTATGTTGTCGCTTTCATGTACTAGTGGGAATTTTTCATTATAGAACTTGGCTTGTATATTCCAATGATGGGCTTCCTCAAAATGCCCTAGGTCTTCGTGAGCAAGCGAGTTGGATGCACACCCACTTAATTCCTTTTGTTGAGCTTTCATACACTTATAGCTCTAGTGCATCCGTTGCATGGCAATCCCTACTCACTCACATTGATATCTATTGATGGGCATCTACATAGCCCGTTGATACGCCTAGTTGATGTGAGACTATCTTCTTTTTGTCTTCTCCACAACCACCATTCTATTCCACATATAGTGCTATGTCCATGGCTCACGCTCATGTATTGCGTGAAGATTGAAAAAGTTTGAGAACATCAAAAGTATGAAACAATTGCTTGGCTTGTCATCGGGGTTGTGCATGATTTAACTATTTTGTGTGATGAATATAGAGCATAGCCAGACTATATGATTTTGTAGGGATAGCTTTCTTTTGCCATGTTATTTTGAGAAGACATGATTGCTTTGTTAGTATGCTTGAAGTATTATTATTTTTATGTCTTTATTGAACTTATATCTTGAATCTTTTGGATCTGAACATTCATGCCACAATAAACAAAATTACATTGAAAATTATGCTAGGTAGCATTTCACATAAAAAAAATCTGTTTTTATCATTTACCTACTCGAGGACGAGCAGGAATTAAGCTTGGGGATGCTTGATACATCTCCAACGTATCTATAATTTTTTATTGTTCCATGCTATTATATTATCTGTTTTGGATGTTTAATGGGCTTTATTATGCACTTTTATATTATTCTTGGGACTAACCTACTAAGCGGAGGCCCAGTGCAAATTGTCGTTTTTTGCCTATTTCAGTGTTTCGCAGAAAAGGAATATCAAATAGAGTCCAAACGGAATGAAACCTTCGCGATGATCGTTTTTGGAACAAACGCAATCCAGGAGACTTGGAGTGGACGTCAAGGAAGCAACGAGGCGGCCACGAGGTAGGAGGGCGTGCCCAGGGGGTAGGCGCGCCCCCCACCCTCGTGGCTCCACCGACCTACTTCCTTCGCCTATATATACTCTTATACCCTGAAAACATCCAGGAGCACCACGAAACCCTATTTTCACCGCCGTAACCTTCTGTACCCATGATATCCCATCTTCGGGCCTTTTCTGTCGCTCCGCCGGAGGGGGGATCGATCACGGAGGGCTTGTACATCACTACTAGGAAAAAGCTTATAAATAGAGCAATAGCAGTAGCGTGGGAATGGAAGCCGTGCTACTAGTATGTAGTAGTAGCGCGGGTAAAAACAGTGCGCTGCTACTTAAAAATAATAGTAGCGCGGGTCTACCGGTTTTTTTTGAAAGCTCACTGATAGTAGGAGAGGCTCCTACTGACTTTAAATTAATGCAACACCAGGATCAGGGGAGGTGTGGCCCCATAATTACAAGGTAGAGAGCTGAGTATTAATATACAGACTACTTTAGAGTAAAGTGTTGTCAAAACCTACTAGAAAGAATCAAACTAGGGGGGTAGAAGTCAAATAGTGGCCACCAATCCTATGATAAAGGGGTGGAGAGAGTTTCTGGTGCGGTGTACCATCATGGACATATCATTTTTGAACCTGCCTCTCCATGATTCCATTGATGGCATCACATTCCTAAAATGTTCATTATTCCTCTCTTTCCATATCCCCCAAGCTGCTATGATAAAGGTTTCCATGAATAATGGTCCCCCCCAGGATCTTTTTCCCCCATGGATGAGATCCAGCCTGCATGGAGAATCATGCCAGTGCATCCCAATCGCAGTCCAACACTCAGTTGCAAATGGGCACTTGAAGAACAGGTGGGTCACCGTTTCCTCTGGGGGCGAGTCACAAAGCAGGCAGGTGTACACATTACCTTCCAGCTTGTATTGTCTCCTCCTCAACATGTTTCGAGTATTCAGACGATCAGCAAACAGAAGCCAAGAAAAAACTTTCCATTTGTTCGTGCATTTGGATTTCCAGATCCAAGGAAAAACTGCATCCACAAGAACATCTTTAAAGCAGAACTTATAGTAGTCACTTGATTTGAAAGTTCCTAGCCCTCTAGCATCCCAGACACAGCACCAATTGTCATTTGTGTCCCTGTCAGGATTGATCCCCACAGTTAAGGCCTGAATCTCTTCAACTTCCGCTCTTGCCTGGGGAGAGAATGGTATGCGAAAAGCCTCTCCAATGGTGCTAGACCTCAGCAGTTTCTGAATTGACACATCCTCCTCTCTCACAAATGAAAACGCCCTCGGGTATGCGGTCTCCAGAGGTTGATCACTCCAAAGATCCTTCCAGAATAAGGTTGTACTACCATTCCCAATTTTGATCTCAGTCACTCCTCTGAAGATGTCTGATAATTGCATGAGATCCCGCCACCAGAAGGAGCCACACGGTTCCGCGGCATGCGGTACAACGTCTGAATAATATGAACTCCATATCAGATTCACCCACGGCACATCTAGTTTATTGTAAAACTTGTATAGCTGCTTGAGCAAAAGGCCTTGATTCTGAAGTTGAAGGTCCACAATCCCAAGCCCCCCTAAAGCCTTGGGGCTGCAGACGAGCTCCCAAGAGGCAAGAGAAATGCTTTTTGTCCCATCTTCCATCTTCCTGCTCCAGAAGCAATGTCTACGGATTTTATCCAGGTGTTCCACGATCTTAGGAGGGATTCTGATGGAACACATGGCATACACCATAAGCGAAGACACCACCGAATTACCATAGGTGAGTTTTGATCCGTAGTCTAGCAGGTTAGCGGCCACAGAGACTCTTCTCTCAACAGACGTCACAAGAGGCATGAAATCCATTATTGTGGGTTTAGTAGTCCCAAGCGGGAGCCCTAAATATGTGAATGGCATATTCCCCACAACACAACCAAACATGTCCGCAAAATCCAGTGCCTCAGCGGGCGTAACATTAATCGGGATCAGGGTTGATTTCTGAAAATTGAGACGTAACCCAATGGACGCGGCATAGTCTACCAGGAGTTTTTTCAGAGCCTCAACCTGCTCTTTCGCAACTGGAAGAAAGACAATCGTATCGTCCGCATACTGGATTACTGGGTAGTCTGTCTCAGCTGTCGGGATTGGTTTCTGAAGTATCACCTCGCGGAAGGCATGGTTGATGGCAGATTGCAACAGGTCAGCCGCTAGGACAAAAATGAGCGGTGAGAGAGGATCCCCTTGGCGCACTCCCCGTTTACAAGTGAACTGCCTCCCTGGTGTGCCATTTAGTAGGACCGAAGACTTTCCGGATTGAAAGATACAAGCAATCCAGTTTAGCCACTTCTCATTGAACCCCATCGCTCTCAGGATCTCTATCATCGGGGCATGTTCAATAGTATCAAACGCCTTGGCAAAGTCTAGTTTTAGCAGCAAGACCTTTCTCCCCGACGCTTGACACTGATGAGTGTACTCGAACGCCCAAGCTAAGCAGTCCTGAATCGATCTGCTCTTGAGGAACCCGTATTGGTTTGTATGAATAATGCACAAGATGATCCTCTGTAGACGATTCGCAAGCAGTTTGGTAATGATCTTCAGACAACAGTTCAGAAGTGTGATCGGTCGGTAGTCATTTACTGTTTCCAGGGAATGGCATTCAGGAATCAATGTAATGAACCCAGTATTAATGCTGTCTAGGTCTAGGCCCCCCTCATAGAAATCCATGACAAGTTTATAAAAGTCCTGTTTTATAATATTCCAACATGACTTCAGGAAGCAACCGTTGAATCCATCTGGCCCCGGTGCTCTATCCAATGGCATCTGTTTGACCACGAGGTCAATTTCATCAGTGGTGAAAGGAACTGTCAGATCATCAAGGCCCTCCACTTTCCTAATGATGTGATGTAGGTCAAAGCGCATGTTTGGAGGGTCAGAAGAGCCTAGACGCTGTTTATAGGAGGAAAACAGCAAGGACGCTTTACCTATATGGTCATCAATCAGCGTACCATCATCAAGTTTAAGTGTGGATATTGAGTTCTTGCGGTATCTCTCTGTGGCCACTGCATGAAAGAATTTCGTGTTGCCATCCCCAACTTGAAATCTCTGAACTGTACATCTTTTCTGCCAATACATGCGTTTATACTCCAGTAACTTAAGGAGGTGCGCTTTGAGAATAATTCTGAAGTTGGTTTCTGGAACAGTAAGAGGTCTTTTATCCTCTAACGTATCCAAATTCAGAAGAGTTGCATTGGAATTATCAATTAGAATGGATAATCTTGAGAGTTTCTTGCTCCAGGATTTTAAGGCGTAACGCAGCTTCTTCAGTTTTCTATAGATCAGAGCCGATGAGTTAGCCGCATAACAAGGTTGGTTCGAAGAACGTTGCACTGTGTCATGAAACCCTGAAAGATGTATCCAGTAGTTTTTGAAACGAAACACCTTGCTTTTAGGGATACACGAATCTATACCAATGACGCAGGGGACGTGATCAGAGACAGGTTTACCCAAGGGTGATATAGTGGTATTAGGGTAGGAAGAAGTCCAGTGCACCGAGGAGAAAAACCAATCCAATTGCACCAGCAAAGGGTCGTTCTGCATGTTACTCCACGTGTACGTCCTACCCTTGATGGGTAGCTCAACTAATGACTGGGTGCGGATAAAATCATTGAAGATCAACATATCATTGGCGTTGCCACCCGGCCTACTTCTGTTATCAGGCGCGCGACAGTAATTAAAATCCCCAGCCAAGATCCAATCTTCAGAGACTGGAATGTGCATACTGAACAGCCACGCCGTAAAATTAGAGCGATCAATACCATCACATGGGCCATAAACATTGATTAGATTCCATACAGCATTGGAGTGTAAAGAAGTGAATTTAGTTCCAAGGGCAAAAGACTCCTCAAGGAAAACCATACCAGAGAAAACAGACGAATTCCAAGCAGTAAACAGACCACCCGATGCCCCATTAGAGGGAATGAAAGCAAACATATCAAGTCGCTTAGGACAAATAGTTTTAACAAAAGCCCTATCGAAATTCTCACGCTTAGTTTCTTGCAAACATAAAACATCACAACCACTTATATCAATAGCATTACGGATAGCAAGGTGTTTTTTGTCCGCGTTAATTCCACGAACATTCCAGCAGAGGATATTCCACCTCCTAGTTTGCGGCATCGTTGGGAGGGGGTGTAGCTTGCGGAGCGACCATCAGCTTCTCAGCAGTGAGTTCCTCAGGCGACACTCCACATCTGACAATGCCAATCTCTTGGATAACTGGGATTGATGTAGGAGCAGGGACAGAATCCGAACTGACATCCAAAACAGCAGAAAGACCAGACGGGGCCGTAGCAGACAGGTTACGAGTGACAACAGGAGTTTTCCTTGGTTTCACCTTGGACATTCCTCTTTTAAGATGAGAAGGTTGAGGGATACGAAACCCATCGTAGCGGGTGGATCGAGTACTGCGACGTAGTTGGGTGGTGTCCACATGACCAGACTCAGCCAGAATCATTTTGCCAAAACAGTCAGACCCACTGTCCGTATATCCATCAGAAACCAAACCAACAGTCCCACTGCTCGCAATCCCAGAAAGAGCAAATGGTGAAATGTTCTCCAACCCAGCAGGCTCAACAGAAATGCAGATAGTGTAGGTCCCATTATCCAAAAAGAGAGATTTAGGGAGTCTGGCCAAGATACAGTCCTCCCTCATGAGATTATTGCAGCATTGATTCCAGGCATGAACCATAGCAGTGCCCACAATCGCAAACAAGTTGAGCGGATTGATAGGGAACTGAGAGCCATCAAAAGAACTGGGTGGGGAGCTATCATTGCAGAGCCTAGGAGTCCAGATGCCGGCGTAAATGAGACCAAAGGTGTCAAGCAGAGCAGCAAAAGGATCAACAACCACGGACCTCTCAGAGCCAGAAGCACGGACAAACTGCATCCCGGGGGTGTCAACACCACGAACAAAGTTATCTGCCGCCTCAGAAATATCTGAGTACATAGACCATTCATCCTGCGGATCATCAGAAAAATTACTATCATGCTCCACGCCATCCATCAGAGAGTTTCCAGTGTACTGAAAATAGGTTCTGAAACTAAAGCCTCGGTATGGTGGTGGTACAACAGGCCAAGCTCCCCAACCATTTTCTTGCAACTGTTCATGTTGTTGCTGCGGTAACCCCTGAGCCCAAGCTTCATCTACCTGCTGTTGAAGCCATTGTTGATGGTCTAGTTGCCACTGCTGCGCTGCAGACAGGAACGGAAGCTCGTATGGGTGTGGCGAAGCATTCATAGGCGGGGGGGCATCCTCATTACCAACTAATCCAGGCATCGTGTGACGACCATTCAAGATATAAACTGGCACCGACCACGAGCGCCCCATCCCTGGCAGGTGACTGGACCTCCTAACAACCAGACTATGCGGAACCAAAGCAATATCGCTGACTATGGCACGCACCAACACTCTCTCCTTGCTCTGCCCAGGTCTGTGCCAAAGTTCAAGTTTTCCAAAACAGGATACTGCTTTATTGATATAGTGATCTGTTTGATAGTCCATTGGGAAAGCAAGAAAGAGTATCCAGGCAACATACTGAAACGGACACAACCGCATATTTTCCCCTTCATCATGCGGAACTAGCGAAAATGTCATGCTTTCATCAACAGGATCCAGTTGGTGAGGGCTTTGTCTAATGTACTCATCCCGGATAAAAACATCCTCAAAAGCAACCATGCCAATTCCAATCGGATAAACAAAAGCATCGGGGATATTCAGATGAAAGTCATCTCGAAGGATATTAAGTACATCTTGCAACACTAGCTCCTTGCGATGATCCGGAATTGCGGGGGTAACAGTGACAATAGCATACCTATCGTGGCTCAACGGAGGGTCATCCACGACTATGGTGTTCCTCTGCAGCCGGTGGTCCGGCCCCCTCTCGAGCGCAGCTCCCTCTGGCACAAAGCGAAAAGGCACAGCAGGGAAGTTCGCCATGGCCACACCAGTGTGCAGCTTGGGGACAGGCAGGGGTGGAGGAGCAGGGGGAGGTGGCAATGACAGGACTATGGGTGGCAGGCTCAACGAATTAGAAAGAGCCGGAAGCGGAGGAGACGTCGAGAGAATACCTTTCTGCAGCACAGAATCCACAGCAGCCCTGTTTTTGGGGACCCAAATCTGTGTGACCAAGGAAGGTTTGGGACTCCTCGGTATACTCGCTTGAGTCTTGTGGGCCTGGCAGGAAACTTGTCTGCGGAGATATAAGGCTGTAGCCGCACCACATTGGCGGCCCAAATGGCCCAGCAACCCACAATGTAGACAGATTAACTTAGACGGGCAGAAGGCGGCAATATGAGAGAAACTATTGCAACAATCACAACTAGCTCGACGCGTATCAGCATTTCTCATGTTGTATGAAGGAACCTTCCCAGAGTGAGGGGTATAAATATTGGCGGGTCTACCGTTCCCACGCTACTACTAAATATCCCCTCAGGATAGCTTATAGTAGTAGTGAGGGATATAAAAGTCGCGCTACTATTATTTTTTAGTAATAGTGCGGGCTGCAATTCCACGCTACTACTATAATTTAACGGGATCAGGCAATGTATCCTACTTTAGCAGCAGCGAAGCACTCGTGGCCTGCGCTACAACTAGTGGCACCGCGCCGTGGGTTATCTCCCCTGTCCCTTGTCCCTCCCCCTCCACCGCCCTCCCCCAACCAATCTTGCCCACACCGCAGATGCCTCCTGCGCCCCCAAACGATGGCGACAGGGACGCCGCCGCCCTAACACGCGCCTCCTTCCACCTCCCCCAGCTCGTCTTCCCGCCGACCACCGTGGTCGGGCTGCGGCGACCACCAGAGGTCCGCCGCCGGCAGGAGCTCCCTCCTTCTCCACTACGAGGCACCAGCATAGGGGGACGACTCCTCCTTCCATCCCTAGCCGCGGCGTCCAACCTCTAACGCCGCTTGAAACCCTAGCCCGAATCCGGCAGAGGTGCAACAGCACGGGATCCCCTCCAAAAGTAGCATCTTCTTCTTCCTCTGGTTCTTCTTCTTCTTCCCCAGATCTGATGAGTGTGTGTGTTCTCGTGGTTGTGTGCAGGCACCTGAAGGAAGGGGCGGGCCATGGAGAAGCTACAAGGTGTGGGCCTGAAGCCATGGATGGATGTGTTTGGTATGAGGATAGCGGACGGCGAGGAGGCACCGAACCGAGCGGCGGGCAAGGACGAAGTGAAGCTGCGCGCACGGTCGTCCTATCCCTCCTCCGCCTGCTGTTACTGGAAGCAAGCGCAGTACCATCTCATCTCATCCACGAGGTGAGCTCCCGTCCGCGTGCCCGCAAGCTGCTTGTGTTTATGCCCATATCGTTTCTCTGTTCACCGACACCCCCACGGCAGCCTACAGCCTCTGCCCACCTACAATCCTCATTGTTTGTTTAGTGCTCACCAACCCACATTGAACGATCCCAGTCGATGAATGAATGCATCTGGTCCAGCAAGAGGGGAGGGCAGAGCAGAACAGGGCATCCAATGCCTTTCTTTCCCATATACTTTTGCCTGCTCAAGTACTAGCATACGTATGATCATCATTAGAGGCTAATCTCCTTTTTGCCGGGTCATTGGATGCTAATCATAGTTTAAGACTTTGGTCGGTCAAGTCAAGCAAAACTAGTACGTACGTAGTGACATGTGATTCATCGGTCAAGTCAAGCAAGACACAGCTACACTCACTCTAAGTGACTCTGCTCTCCCCGTCCGGCGCTCGCATCCGCCACCTGCTGCTCAGCTTCGCCGGCCGGCAACGCAAAGTTTCGTCCTGCACTATATTTCTTGCTCAATTGTTGTTAGTGCTTAGGTTGTACTATTAGCAGCAGCAGAAAGTACAAGAAGGGTTTCAGATTTCTCGCTTGTGCAAAGAATAAGTTCAGTCAATCTAAGATCCCTATTTACTTCCAATGAATTCCCTTTGTAATGGTAGTGTTTGCAATGTAAAATTGCAGTGTAAGATAGACTAATAAAAGACTGAAACTACAGTCCAAATCATTGTTACTTAACTTGAAATATTTAGACTGAAAATATGCACTGTAATTTAATGTGCATTTTTGCCCAGTAATGTGTCTTCCTTCTCTTTTTGGTTGCCTGAATTTAAAGTGGTTTTGGACTGTAATTTTCAGTAATGTGTTACTTCTAGTTTACCTGAATATTTTTGTATTCTTATCAGTTTTGTGCCCCATTCTAAAGAAGTTCAGTAAATGTGTACGTCCCATTCTGTAAATACAATATTGTACAAACCATTTAGATACAACAACCTGATCTTTGTTTTCTTTTTCACAAGAAGCTATTTTTGGCTTACATGAAGGGATGCATGCTCTTCATCTTGCAGGTATGACTCATCCCCGCATTCTTACTTCGCCTTTGTTTCCTTCAGCTTCTTGATCATGAAATTTTAAGATAAATTGTAAGTACTCAGTATCATGTTCTTAAGCAAAGATACTGCTTTTTGCTTGAATTACAGTGTTTTCTCTGACCTATGTATAGTGTCAATAAAAATCTAAATTACAAGATGGCGATACATATTTTGGTGGCATCTTACATCATAGTAATTTACAACCAAGATAGGTTTACAATGTCTTTTTGGTAGCAACTATAATGCATAGCTGCAGATTTTGTCGAATACACATATGTATTTTGTATGCATGACAAATACTGGGGTTAAATAGAATAACAAGTAAATCATTCATTTTGTCTTCATATTTACTTGAAGGACTGCTTGTTCTTCATCTTTGTATGCCCCATGTATTTGCTTGTAAGCTTCAGTAGTGTTATCTATCTAGTCTGATTTATACATTGCATTCCTAAGCTGAAATATTTTTTGTAACTGAAATATATAGTCTGAGTTTCATTCAGTTATTTGTCACTTTTTAACTGAATATCTTTTTGTAACTGAAATATACGTGTACTTACAATGCCTGTCTCATAGGGCCCTTCCCAGCGAGACCTAAGTTTAATTGAATATCTTTTCTGTCGATGGTCGTAGGATTTTATGCCCCATGTATTTAACTGAATATCTTTTCTGTTGATGGTCGTAGGATTTTATGTCTCATGTATTTACAATAGTAATGTTCTAAATTTAGTGTTTCTTGAACATGGTCAAGGACTCAGGGCAATGGATAAAATCTAGATGCCAAGTTGACTTTTTTCCTGCGGATTTGCTTATCGTGAAGATGCACAAAGGTTTGATAGCTCAAGCATTGGATGTTGGCAAAATAGAAGTTCCTTCACCAAAGGAAGAAAGTAGTTCCACCGATTCAGAAGCTAGTAGAGATACTGAAAACTTTGACACTAGTGGCGATGACGACAATGATCGTAATCACAAGCACCGAAGACCATTGCCATGTTCTTGCATACTATAGTATTATCTCGATCACAGCATTGAAATAGTAAGATCTATTACTTCACATTTTCTGTATCATGAGAACCACGGCCGCGTTGTGCCAATATATGTGTAGCCTTCAAAGGTGTCCTCTTAACTGTAGTTGCCGTTAATGATTTGAGTTGCAATTAACGTTCTTCACAATACGCTCCAAAATCCTAACTGAGTAGCGTCAATGAGTGTCAGATTCAGATCCAACTATGATGTATCACTTGCCTGCCTAGACTATTTTCTGTACTGCAACATTTTATGTTTTTATTTTTTTAATTACTAATAAACTACTAGTAGCGTGGGAAAAAATAGTGTGCTACTAGTATTTAGCATACTAGTAGCGCTTAGTATTCTAGATGCGCTACTACTATTTGACGTTAGTAGTAGCGCGGGTTCAAATAGTAGTAGCGCGCGTGACATCCGCGCTACTATTAAAATGTTATTAGTAGAGTGGGTTTACGCGCGCTACTACTAACTTTTAGATGTAGCGCGATACTAGTAGCGCGGGTACCCGCGCTACTAGTAGCCAATTTACCCGCGCTACTAGCAGCCTTTTTTCTAGTAGTGCATCAACACCATAGCCTCTCCGATGATTTCGGGTCGATAGTTATTAGCTAGATGGCTTCTTCTCTCTCTTTGGATCTCAATACAAAGTTATCCTCGATTCTCTTGGAGATATATTCGATGTAATACTTTTTGCGGTGTGTTTGTCGAGATCCGATGAATTATGGCTTTATGATCAAGATTATCTACGAACAATATTTGATTCTTCTCTGAATTTTTATATGCATGATTTGATATCTTTGCAAGTCTCTTCGAATTATCAGTTTGGTTTGGCCTACTAGATTGATCTTTCTTGCAGTGGAAGAAGTGCTTAGCTTTGGGTTCAATCTTGCGGTGTCCTTTCCGAGTGACAGCAGGGGCAGCAAGGCACGTATTGTATTGTTGCCATCGAGGATAAAAAGATGGGGTTTATATCATATTGCTTGAGTTTATCCCTCTACATCATGTCATCTTGCTTAATGCATTACTCTGTTTTTATGAACTTAATACTCTATATGCATGCTGGATAGCGGTCGATGTGTGGAGTAATAGTAGTAGATACAGAATCGTTTCGGTCTACTTGTTACGGACGTGATGCCTATATACATGAGCATGCCTAGATATTCTCATAACTATACGCTTTTCTATCATTTGTTCGACAGTAATTTGTTCACCCACCGTAGAATTTGCTATCTTGAGAGAAGCCACTAGTGAAACATATGGCCCCCGGGTCTATCTTCCATTATATTAATCTCCCGTCAACTAGCCAATTTCTGCCACCGTTTATCTTGCAATTTTTACTTTTCAATCTATACAACAAAAATACCAAAAATATTTATCTTATTATCTCTATCAGATCTCACTTTTGCAAGTGGCCGTGAAGGGATTGACAATCCCTTTATTGCGTTGGTTGCAAGGTTCTTATTTGGTTGTGCAGGTATGAGGGGTTTGCGTGTAGTCTCCTACTGGATTGATACCTTGGTTCTCAAAAACTAAGGGAAATACTTACGCTACTTTGCTGCATCACCCTTTCCTCTTTAAGGAAAAACCAACGCATGCTCAAGAGGTAGCATACACTAGTACAAAACAGGGCTTTCGTCACAGGTCAATATTCACATTAGTCCCGGTTCAGTCACGAACCGGGACTAATGTGAGCATTGGTCCTGGTTCGTGCGGCTAAGGCATTAGTCCCGGTTCACCTGGGCCCTTTAGTCCCGGTTGGTGCCACGAACCGCCGGTTCATGGCACGAACCGCCGGTTCATGGCACGAACCGGTACTAATTTCGACTTTATTTGCAAAATCTCTCTGGAATTTGTAAAATGGGCATAACTTTTGCATACGAACTCGGATTAAAAAGTTTTTTATATAAAAATCATCTACTCGGAAAGTTACATCCGATTTTAACTGGGGGAACCCCGTTAAACATTTTCAAAATCGTCAAAAACCTAACAGAAAAAAAGTTACGGGGCTTTTAAGATCTGGAGAGGCAAAAAATTCAAAAAATTTCAAACTTACTAGTGGGAAACTTACTAGTAACAGAAAAATATATAGTTTCAAATTTTATATTTGGAAAAAATGTGGTCAAATCTGGTCAAACTGTGGTCAAACAATGGTCAAACTAATTATTCTAGAATATTAGTGTTACTAAATAATTATTTCAGTTTTTTTGAATTTTGGTCAAATCTGGTCAAACTGTGGTCAAACAGTGGTCAAACAATGGTCAAACTAATTATTCCAGAAATATTAGTGTTACTAAATAATTATTGTTTTTTAAAACAATAGTTTCAAACTCAAACAGTGAAATGTGACACTTCATGCTCAAGCTAAATTCCTGAGGGTTAATAGGATTGACATCTTACTATTGTCAGGAAGACAACAAGTGCAGACTTGGAAACGAGGGAGAATAGAACCCGGAAGTTAAGCGTGCTCAGGCTGGAGTAGTGAGAGGATGGGTGACCGTCCGGAAAGTTAGATGATTTGGAATGATGAGGGGTGATTAGAGATTAGAGGATAAATTGAGCAGTGATGAGGGGTGGTGATTAGAGATTAGAGGTTAAAATAATTCAGAAATTTGAAAATAAAAAAAATAAAAAAAATTTCAAAAAAAAATCATAAAATTTCCTTTAGTCCCGGTTGGTATTACCAACCGGGACTAAAGGTGGAGCTCCACGTGGCCGCGGCCTTTAGTCCCGGTTCGTGTAAGAACCGGGACTAAAGGGGGGAGGCATTAGTAACGACCCTTTAGTCCCGGTTCAAAAACCGGGACTAAAGGCCCTTACCAACCGGGCCAAAAGCCCATTTTTCTACTAGTGATATACCAAAGGATGTTTATCCCTACAATATATATAGTCGGGTATCAGGATACCAATGAATTTGCAAAGGAGCCATATCTCTATCTATATGTGGTAAGAAAAATATTTACTTAAAACAACATCATGTTTGTATTCATAACAGAGATACTTGAGTAGAGGAGGATAGACAATGTGAAGTCCATCATAATTAAGGATTTATAGTAAACCTTCTCTGGTCCTCTACCAACAAACTTCTCATGATCGTAGTCCTGAACGTATTAAATCTTTCCGTATAACTGAACATTGCATTTCATACTTTGATCTTCTCAGTTCCTAAGAAGCACGAAAAATGAGAATACATGGTCAGCGATGATAAGAAATCCACACCTTTGAAGCAAATCAAGGAAAATGACCCTCTCATACAATCACCAAACGTCGTCCAAAAGTAGAAGCCTGTAGTATAGACCTCTGAAGAAACATATCCAGCTGGGTCGTATATACAACATTTAATATCAGGTCAATAACTGTGCTACAACTTACCTCAAACAGATGGATGTCTAGGTGCAGTTACAGCAACCGATTTTCCACCTCCTTTCCAGGTACTCCTCCACCAGGGTTGCATAGTCAGGATTGAAATCACAGAAAACTCCTCCGTGAGTGGGTTGTTGTCAGCAGATTTTGCCCGGAGAGACCTCCACCGACCACCACAGCGCCCACGGGAGCAGCTACACCTGAACAACTACACTGATTGGTGGAAGAGCAGACACGCAAGTAGCAGCCCTGGTCGCCGGAGCGGCGTCGCGCGCAATGGGTGGCGGGGTGGCTTGCAAAGGTCACATCTTGCAGTGTCGATGGGGACGCCTGGTACCGCCGACGGGGTGAGAGCAACATCGCCTGGGTCGTGGGGCGGCTCGACCCCGCGGCTCACCGGGGTCACACTGGATGGCGTGCCTCGCTCGCCGAGGCTGGCTCACCAGTGTCACATGGCAGCGACGTACGCTGCGCTCGCCGGGTCACTCTGGACTCCCGAGGTGGAATGGCGTACAGGATGCATGGCCACATGCGCCTGGTGGTGGATTTTTGTGATCAGATTCATTTGTCAGTTATGGAAGGGGAAGCGGAAGTAAAAAGGCAATGGAGTTTTTCTGATTTGATTAGATTCATTCGTCAGTTATATGGAAGGGGAAGCGGTGGGGAAAACGGAAGGAGGGTCTATTTACGCTAGTGGAACCGAACATGGCGTTAAAGTTGTCCCTCAAGCTAGCAGCGTTGATGTGGCAGGACGACGGATCCTGCGTGGAGCCGCGAGCCAGGGTGTGGCGAGCGCAGGGGGGGAGCTGGCCCACCGGTCTTGCATGTGAGGGATCCTGGGCGGGTGGCGCTGGGTCTTACCAGCAGTAAGTGAAGATAACGTGGCTGTTTTCTATTATAGTGGGTCCCGCATGTAAGCCTCTAACTAAATGCCGACGTGGTAGTGCTGTTGATGCGGGTAGGCTGCATGTCAAAGTCCACATTACAACCTCCAACTAACCACTCGGTTTGATTTACAACCCTCAACTCAAAAACCATCCGAATTACACCCTAAACTTACCACATGGTTCAAAACACAACCCTGGTCTTGGTTTTGGGCTGGTCAACCGGTTTTGACCGGAGTCAAGGCTGACCGGACATGCCAAGTCAGCAGCCAAGCCCACCCAACCATCCAACGTAGTTTCTCTCTCTCTCTCTCTCTCTCTCTCTCTCTCTCTCTCTCTCTCTCTCTCTCTCTCTCTCTCTCTCTCTCTCATTTTCTCACCCGAGCGCACCCAGTCCTCGCCGTCGCCTGGCACCTGCCACTGCCATGCCCGCTTCCCCGCTGCACCTGATCCGGCCATCGCTGGTGATCGGCGACCGACATCTCTGCATTTCCGCCGCCCTCTACCCTCTACTCGCAAGGCAGCTCAAGCCCCGCCCCAGCCCAACCCACCCCACCAGAGTTGCCACCGCCGGTGATCTCGACATCTTCCGCCACTTGAGATCGACGAACGGCCCCTCATCACGATCACGCTCGGATGAGTGGTGGTCGTGGGGAGCAGCGTCAGGGGGCGGCGGCGCATGGACAGGCAGCTCCGGCTCGGGCGTGGGAAGAGCAGACAAAGTGATGGCGAGGGAGTCCGGCACGCGGCCATCGGGGCGAAGGTGGAGCGCCGCCACGCGTTTGTCACGTCCGTCGCCGGTGGCGGATGGGGGCAGGGCAGGCGACCGCCGCCGCTGTGAGAGCGAAGGGGTGAGGCGGAGGGCTCGGGCTTCACCAGGCGGAGGTGCAGCGCCGCCACGCGTCGGTCACGCTGGTCATCGGCTGCTGCATGAGTTAGTTGCAGTGGGAAGGCGGGCACAACAGCCGCGGGTCAGGATGGAGGAGTGCCAGGCGGCGGCAATGGGGATTGGGTCGGGCTCAGGGTTTTTTTTTGAGACAAGGGCTTGGGCTCAGGTGAGAAACTGAATTGAGACTCCGAAAGAGAGAGGGTCTAGGTTAGATGGGCTGCTGACTTGACATGTCCAGTCAGCATTGACTCTGGTCAAAACCAGTTGAACAGTCTGAAACCAAGACCAGGGTTGTGTTTTGAACCATGTGGTAAGATTAGGGTGTAATTCAGACGGTTTTGGAGTTGAGGGTTGTAAATCAAACTGGGTGGTTAGTTGAAGGTTGAAATGTGGACTTTTCTCCAAGAGAAATAACATAGTAGGGATGAACTATTTAGGTATTAATTATAGATGTCAACGTGGAAGACTGTAAGTGCATCTAGTGCCCCTTAGTGATTTTGGTGTATTGAAGACTTATAGGTTAAGGGACTAATGTGTTTGTGAGTGTACATAGGTCTATAAGTCTATGAGGAGTTTGATATTTATAGAGAAAGTCGACCCCTAAAAATGAATGTCTTCAACTGAAGACTTTGGCTTTCTGAACACTTTGAAAGCGAAGAAATTGGTGTGACCGTGAAGACTTAATATTCATGTGAGGAATATGAAGCTTAAAGACTTTCGTTTTCGTAGTTTCGTTTTTCTCTTTCTTGAGTCATAGGAAACACCGTACTGTTAAAGGGGGTCGAGGTAAAACTAAGGAAAATTTTCCAAGTGATGCTCATCTCAAAATCCTACACCTACCAATCCTTTCGAGTGAAGCCATTGGAAATCTCATGCAGTTCAGTCAATTTCTTCAGTGACAAAGACGAAGATCTTCTGGTCTCTGAGAAATTTGTTCTGACTGAGGAGTTAGGATATCGCCAGTGCGGATAGCCTACAAGTGAGGAACATGATATCCCTGAGGAATTTGATAGCTCAAATATCCGACCATTGCTGTGCTATGCGCCAGCTCTCCCAAAATATCTACCCACCTAACGGTCATATCATTGAAGGGCATTTATGTCTTATCATGTCGGGCTGCTCCCTAGGCTATAAATAGCCGCCCCCTACAACCACTAGCTGGTTGGCTGCTTTGAGAGAAACTGACACTTGTCATTAGGAGCATCCCATCCTCCGAGGACTTTGAGCGAAAATCATCAAGTGAGTAAAACCCAAACCCAAACACCTACAAACCCAAAGTGATTGAGCATCATTGAAGAGATTGTTCCTGTGTGGAACCGACGCTTGTTACCTTTGAAGATTGTGTATCTTCCAGACGGTTAGGCGTCACGGTCTAGAGCATCCAAGAGAAAATTGTGGATCGCCGAGTGACCGAGTTTGTAAAGGTTTGGAAGTCACCTGGAGACTTACCACGAGTGATTGGGCGAGGTCTGTGTGACCTTAGCTCAAGGAGAATACGGTGAGGACTGTGTGTCCGGGACTGTGTATCCTCAGGTTTAAATACCTAGCCGCTCCAACCAGACGTACGACTGTCACAGCAGTTGGAACTGGTCCACCAAATCACTGTCTTCACCGAGCTACTGGTTCTATTTCCTCATTACTGTGTTGTTGTACTTGATCGTTATGTTTTAAGACTTTGACTGAAGACTTTCTCAATTTCCTCAATCCTATTTTTCTTCAGTCAGTTTGTCTTTAGCCTGCTTATCCTGTGTTTACGCTACTTGTACTCTGTGCTTGTTTTCATTTGATCATGATGACTGTGCTATTGTTCTGTTATGCTTGCATCTGAGTACTTATTCCGCTGCTAGTTGTTCGTGACTTAGGAATTTCCTCACCCTGAAATTCTTCAGTGACGAATTTATAAAAATCGTCTATTCACCCCCCCTCTAGTCCATATAACGCACTTTCAAAGACACCTGGACAAATTTTTTTAATTGGTGTTGGTCTTATTTGATCAAATAGACAACCATATGGACTAAATTGATCAGTCCCGTGTTCTTTGCTTAAGGTGTGCAGCTACTTTGGGTTGATGGACCAATGGCGCATTTTAGTCAAAAATTTAATAATATCTCTATATTTCTTAGATGCTATGCTTTTGGTAAGATTTAGACACGAATATGTGCCTTTTGCCACATAGGAACATCTGCAGATATATGCCCATATCTGTCAAGCCATGAAACCCGGCACGCCGATTTTTTCGCTTTGATTCGGTTCGGTTTTTATGGTTTTTATACTTTAGTTTATACAGTTTTATACATAGATACGCTTCGGTTTCGGTAATAACCATTTAATTTCGGTTCAGTTTCGGTAATAACCAAATAAAACAAAGTTGAGTCGAAATTTTTGAGCCAACACATAACTTTTTCTTGTATAAATATATGATATATATCATAATGAGGAAAAACAACTAGAAAAGGATAAAGAAGGGATGTTGGATAAACAGTCAGGCTAATCATGTAAACTGAAGCACTAAATTTGCTAGAAAGTATTGTACTATAGCAGACCATTATGCTTTTGAACACAAAAAACCTCAATTTCGGTTAATTATGTTTAACCAAATGGTTTTTGGTTTCTTACGACAAACCGAAATGCAAACGTTTTTCAGATTTCAAAACTAAAACTGAAACCGAAACATGAAAAAACTGAAATTTTTGTTTGGTTTAGTTTTTTTTGTTATGTTTTGGGTTTTTGGTTCGGTTTTGCACACCTGAAGGCCAGCCTAGGCAGTTTTGGGGGAAATTAGATGAGATATATTGTATTAATTTGTTTCTTAAATTTGTTGTATATGTGACAAAAATATAAACTGTATTCTCTCTCACCAATCCTATATTTAGCTTCTTTTTTAAGGCCTTCTGTAGGCGAAACGGTAGGAAATGCTCAGAGCAGAGCAACAAAAAGGTGTGGCGAGAGAAAAAAGGCAAGAAATTAATAGGTAAAATCACTGACTAAATAGACGTTAGGTAGGCACATATTCACTCACGTATACATGCCTATAAAAACCATGTCGACTTCTGTGTGTAGGGGAACCAACCTGAATGTGCAGTGCTCGTTCCTAGGGGGGAGGTTGGAGAGCAGAGCAAATGAGCGTCCGGAGTGACATCGAGAATTCATTGTTTTTGAGAATTCAATTCCACAATAAAATCTGATGGGAGTAGGAGGCATTGGAAATTTGAGTAGCACAAGTACCGTCGTCCTAAGCGCAAAGTGATTTCTGTCAGCTGCTTCAGCCTAACTCCACGCAGCCGGGTCACGAACAACGACCCTACATTAGAGTTTAGACTCCATGAAGGCAAAGAAATGATGTAGCACGCTTATGATACAGTGCAACTCTGGAGTAATCTGCACCAATGAGTTTAATTTGCTAGCCTCCAACCATCGATTATAGATTTAGCTGCGACTAGGTACTGGATTAGGCCGTTAAACAAAAAAATGATTTCTGAGTAATATAACGCCTTTTACACAAAACAGCAGATTTCGTCTTATTATCAGGGCACTCCATCTGATTGTGTTCTTCTTTCTTGCCCATTTCATATGGGGAGGGAAACTTCCTGTCATTACCTAGACTGGGTCACACACCGGTCCGGCACACTTCCAGTAAGCACCGCACACTGCATGGGCCGTCACCTCCATCTTTCATCGATCCATCCTCAGAGCAGAACTGATGCATCGACTTTACTAGGCCTCTCTGCCATCGACGCCACCACAACGCCAGACAGCGTCGTCCTCCTGCGCGAGTCCGTCAACCTGCATCGGACGCCGAGCTTCCACTGCGCCACGCCGCCGAGACCCACCGTCATCGATGTGGAAGATGAAACCCCGCTCCGCCTCTGGGCCCTTCCAATCAGCACCTGCTCCAAAACGATGCCCTCAAGAGGGAGAATGAAACCATAGTTTCCGTTATCATCCGACTTGGGAGACCCAGATCCAGGGTTTCCCCCGAAGCGGATGCCTCTTGGAGGAAGAGGGGCACGCCAACTACAGCTGCCCACGAACACGAGCCGTGCCCATGACCACTTAGCTCTCTCGACGGCGCCTTCAAGGAGGACACGACGCCATGAGCGCCGTCGCCGCCCTAGGGTTTTCACCTGAGAAATCATGGAGTGGGAAAATGTGGGGCGGACCCGAACGACGTCTCCAGAAAGAGAAACGGCACCCTCGGGCGTCTTCGCAGTCGTGGCCGGCAGGAGCCGACCAGGGAATTATCCCAATCTAAATCCCCACCTCCCGCTCCGCCCCATCCGGTGTCCGGCAAGCAGCGCACCCATGTCCGTTACGACGGAGTGCACGATGCAAGTATTGGAGGAAGAAGCAGCCCGACGCCGTTGGCCGCTGAGGCAACAAGCAGCGGCACCAACCCGCCGGTGGATCGCCGGCCATCTGACCCGATCCTCGGCAGCCCGCCGACCCGCCGCGTCACCGGACAGGGAGGCCCACCTTGGGGACGCCGCCCCGGATCCAAGGCCCTCCGCCCTAGATCGGGAGGAGCAGCGCCGATAGGACGCCGGTCAGCCGCCACACCGCCGAAGTCCAGATCTGGGCCGTCATGAACTAGATCGGCGCCGTCGCAGCCCAGATCGGGATCACAACCTCGAGCCAGGGAGCCCAGCGTCACCCTTTGACCCGCGAGAGGGAGGAGTACCTCCGCCGCCGCCGCCGCATGCACAGGCTAAGGCCGGCGCCTACCAGCGGCGGCGACAAAGGGGAGGGAGAAGGAGGGGCGGTGACCCGGCGGCTAGGGATGGAGCCCCTGGGTCGCCCGCGCGGGGGGGGGGGGGGATGGAGGGGACACTCTTTAGTATGGGTAAATACACATCTGCGTGTTTTGCCTCGTAGGAGGCGCCGTGGAGAAATATGCATGTATCTCTAAGACCAAATAGGCCCAATAGCGGGTTAGCCCGTCAGTTTTGGAGAAAATGCTTAACTAGAAAAAATAGTGTCAATTTCTTTCAGAACATGGGTACAAATTTCATAAAATAGTTATGCGGGATGTGCGGCAAGCCCGCTGAAATCAGCGGCATGACCGTTTGGGCCTGTTACTCACGACGCGGTGAGCCCAACGGCAACTTGCGGGCTATTTGTGCCGAGAGGCATGGCGGCCGAGCGGGATGTCCCAAACCTCTTGCAAGCTCAAATTCTTCCATTATGTCCTGTCCTGCGTCAATTGCATCAACAACATCATCACACAAAAGGATGCGTATATTAAGCAGATGCTCCACATACTCTAGCTCTAGCGTGAGTAATCCCAAATTACCTATCAAGCACAAAGAAAAATCAGAACTTCCCACCAAATCATAGACAAATACCAGATCACGACTTACATTGTGCTTCTTGCACTTGTAAACAGCCATCCATCATGCTCCTTGGTGGTGGAGAGGTAAAACTTGGCCACCGTGCCCCAGTCAGGGCAAGGAATCAGTACCACTAGAACAGAGCGGCTACGCAAACCTAACCGGATCGAGATGGAGGAGGACATGGTGGAAGAATTGATGGCGACAACAGTAAGGCTCGATGATGATGGCGAGGCTATACGACGACAGCGGCCAACTGGCTCGGGTGATTTGGGAACTAGGGATTGGAGGGGGGCGAAGAGGATTAGGGTGTGGTTCATGTGCTGCACGATGCGGACTAGGGTGTGGCACGGCTCGAGTGCGGCGCGGACCGGACCAGGCGCTGCACTGAACTGGTTTTCAGACAGAGGAAACCCCCGAAATGAACCCAACAAAAAATAAAAAAAACACCTACGTGACAGGGCTAGTCAGAACTCAATTGGAGAAATTCGCTTAGGAAGAAAATGTGGAACGAAGGTGAAAATGGTGGTATAGGTTGAGGATTTTCGCAAAATTGGGTAAAATTTGTTGCCTGGGTGAATCTTGAGGGTGAAAAAAAATGAAATTTACTCTAAAATTATTAACTTGTCCTACATATCATTAATTTAGTTGTTTTGGCAGTTACTTCCGGCTTTAGAACCATCGACCAATAATAATACCCTAATAATAATTTAACAAGGGAAATTTTATGATGCTCGTAAATAAAGGTCATCAATATATACTTCGGAAACGCCTCTCGTACGGTCAAGTGGTGACATACACCTCTCTGATTAGTACGCGATGGAAAAATGCGAAATGACAAGTATACATGAGTTCATTATAGATTTGCCCGGGAACCCTGAAAGGAATGTTTTGTACTTGCACACAATCATTTCACCTTCAGCACGCTTTTTCTTTTTGCCTATTCACCTCTTCGGCTTCCTGACAAAGGAGCTAGGAGAGAGGCCATGTCCTTTAGCTTTCCTCTTTGGAGAAAACACAAAGATTTCCCCATGCACTGGTGCACTCACCGTCGTTACCCATTCACAAATTACAAAGAGTAGGGCTGCATAATGGCGCCACGCGAAGCGCTCTCCTAGCTTTCCATGCATGCCACCCAACGTTTCGAACGTGTAGCCAGTAGACCTGCTGGTGGCTCTGTGCAAGACGGAAAGCCCCGGTCAAATATAACGTGGAGCGTAGATCCCCTTCGTTGTTGCTAGGAGCAAATGGGTGACTCTAGGGTGGGGAACTTTTGGTCTATGGGGACATATGCACCCTATATGGGAAAAAAATTTAGTAATTCAACAAAAAGTCAAAAATTCCTGAAAATATTTTTTAAATAAACTTGACCTTCTATTGTACTCGTGAGAAATAAAATCCACAAAAAAAAAAATCCTTTTGACTTCTTTCCAAAAAGACAAATTTTTGGCTAAAATAGTGTGAATAGTGACCTATAATAGCAAATAAATTTTGTCTTTTTTGATGTGAGGTCAACTTTTTTTTTTCATCGACATTTATATATCAGTGTAAAAGTAAGTCAAAGTGTTTTGTCATAATAGTTCTTACCTATTTTGACTTTTTTTTAAAATATTAAAAAAAATCCCCATATAGGGTGCATATACAATCAGGAACCAAAGTGTATTTCCCGTGACTCTAGTAGGTAGATCCTTCAAAAAGGCGCCGCGTATATACTGGCATGCAGCACATGTGTGCATGTGATCCTTCTACGAATCTGTTCTCTTTGTTTTCTCCCCCTTCTACGCACTTTGAGATGGGCTGATGGTTATGAAGAAGGTTATTTATCATACTCGGCGGATCCTTCTCCTGCCACAGAGGTAGCTTTACGGCTGCCGTATCTTCCAAGTGTTGGAAGTGAACTCTCTTGAGGCGCTTAACGGACAAGGTGGCCCAAGGTAGCGCATTGGGAAGCCGGGAAGGAAGCTCTATTCGCCGGACTTCTTTGCATGATATCGTCGAGGTCGATTTCCTCGCAATGTATAGGCGCAAATAGGGACTTGCGGAAATTCGTCCTCAACCCGATGACCACCCCAAAAATCGTTGAGGATGGTAGCATGAGTGTGGATGTCCTCCGTAATAGGGGCTTCAAAGATGGTGTCGTCGCCCGCGTAAAGAGATGAACGAAACAGCTCTCCTCGCCCTCCCCCCAAGGGGTGCAAGTCCCCCCTCTTGGTGGCCAACTGCAAGAGACGTGCGAGGGGGTAGATCCCGATGACGAAGAGCAGTAGGGAGAGAGGGTCGCATTGGCGCCTTTAGTAAATGATTGAAGGAAGTTGATTCACCAACTGAAGGATGTGAAATAAAACACGTCTATTACTTTATCAGTACTTTATTGGTGGTGATGAAAACATATAAAGCATCACGACAACTCTTTTGGTGGTTGAAAAACCGAAGAACTAGACCCTTACACACTTATGTATGCGTACACAACTACACCTTACCGTTATAGTGAAAATTGTTAGATAAAACGAGAATAAACGAGACACGAATTTTTACGTGGAAACCCTTGCCGGAGAAAACCACGGACACACGAAAGCGCAATCACTATGATGAAGGAGTATTACAAGCACGAGACGACAGACCGTCTTTAGGTGCGACTACATGGGGTATATATGAGGGCAACACATAAAAGTTCTTGGAGGACAAGTAAACGAGTTATACCCGTACGCGTCGGTACCAACACAAAGGCCCAGACCGTTTGTACTACGTCTAGTCCAATACGGTAGTAGAATTTGGATCGTCATTTAACAAAAATGTTGGGCTTGTCCTTCTGCTTGCAGCAGATTCAACAAACAAAAGTGTTGATTTGTCACTTCACGCATGCTCATGATGCAAAATCGCTTTTATGTTGTATTGACACTTACTTCATGCAAGTTCCACTTGCATGCGAAGAACCATTAATTAGCAAGAGAATTTTTTAGATACTTCAATTTTTTTCTAGGTCAGCAAGTTACTATATTTCGAAGGATTTACCGTGCAACAATCAATTTTGTGCAATCGTGCAATTGAACGAACAAAGCCCTCCAATCCGAAAACAATGGCCCGAATCTAGATAGCCTGGTTCCCAACTCTACTTAGTGTGGTTCCATCGGCACATCTCCAAACCGAGCTCTTCTTCCCCAAACAGATCTATGGCAAACCAATTCCCTTGTTCAATGTACTATTCACCGTGCCAAATACTGAGTTTATATTCTTTTTTTAGAGAGAAATTAGGAGCTTAGAAATTGTCTCAAATGCTTCTGTAGTTTTCTCTAAGCTTCTGTAATGGTAAACGATAATTAATAGTTCAGTACAGAATGATTCTGTATAATATTATGCATAGGAGACTCAGTCTGATTAGAACTCTTTCAAACGAGACATAGACGCATCTATCAACAGTATTGTTACCGGCAGAAAGGAACTCTAAATCGAAGGCAAGCTCATCTCTCGGAGTTGAGGAGAGAGTTACACGCAAAAGGATCTGCTCGGGGAGGATCCTATGTTATCCGACCGCTTGAAACCTAGAACGATCTGTTTGGGGAAGGAGGGCTCAGTTTGGGGAGAGATGAGAACAGTAGTGTGATGTCTATGTTTCGGTGTGTGTGAGCAGAGTATCACATGTCTTTATGCTTAGTTGCTTATAGTTGTCTGGGACCTGTGTTTGGAAAGTATGATCAATGTGGCCGACACTGGTCACACACATATTTTTATCTCCAGGCCTTCTTAATTTTGACATTACATGCAGCTACAGTTGGCATAAGAGCATGGTTAATAATATCCTAAAATCTAAAAAGTGATACGCATTATTTGGTTGAATGGAGCGGCCGCGTCTTGCATGCATGTGGCTATTAATTTTTTTGTCTTCTAGTACACGTGGCTGTTAGCATTAAATGCATTCACACTCAAATCCACGCATATTCATTTTGGAGTTTTAAATTTTAAAAAGTCATATCTTTCAAACCGCGCGTCGGAATTCAAATCTGTTTTCACTGCTGGAACTATTGCAACGAGATCTTTGAAACTAGATCCCGCATGAGTATGTTTCGATGAAATTTTTTTGATGCCAACTTTGGTGCTATATGGTGCAACTTTAGTAATACATCGTGCAACTTTTGCAAAACCAATTTTTGGATCTGCATGATTCAACTTCCTATGAGATTGCAGTCTAGCAATCATGACAACTTTAATGTTTAGTTGGCAGGACTATTGGCACACACATATGCTCAGTTGGCGCGATAATATAGTCTAGTTGCACACACATTGATATTTAGTTGGCAGGACTAGTTACACACACATATGCTCAGTTGGCGCGGCAATGTAGTCTAGTTGCACACATATTGATGTTTAGTTGGCAGGACTATTGACACACACATATGCTCAGTTGGCGCGGCAATGTAGTCTAGTTGCACACACATTGATGTTTAGTTGGCAGAACTATTTGGCACACACATATGCTCAGTTGGCGCAGCAATGTAGTCTACTTGCACATACATTGATGTTTAGTTGGCAGGACTATTTGGCAACACACATATGCTCAGTTGGCGCGACAATGTAGTCTAGTTCACATACATTGATGTTTAGTTGGCAAGAAGACTAGTTCGTCGAAACATCCCCATGCGGGATCTACTTTTGAAGAGCACGTCACGAGGGTTTCAACAGTGAAAACGGATCTGAATTTCGACGCGCGGTTTAAAAGATATGTCTTTTATAATTTTAAAAACCAAAAATTGATGCACAAGGGATGACCATGAGGAAAATTAATGCAGTGGCATGCATGCATCCATCACGTGAGAAGAGACCAAACAAGATAATTAATTAATAATGTCCTTTTTAACACTTTTGGATTACAGTAATTTTGTCTTTTTAATATGCGGTTGTCTAGTCCCTGGAACCAAGGGACAGGCACTTGCTTTATTTAGCCGGCCGCTAGCGAACGCTAGCTAGCGCTCGGCCGCCAGCTAGACCCGTCCTAATAATATAGCCAGCTGCTGGCTATAAGCCTGTGCCATGTCATCTACAACACATCTTATAGCTAACATGTACAAGAGTAGATAAAAAAAGTGCACTACTTTTTATTATGTGGCCCACCTTTCATTCTCACAAAATGCCTAGAAGCATGTGCTAGAACGGACTCTTCACGAAGAGCCCGCTTACCTTCTCTCTCCTCTTCTCTTTCCTTCAACTAAGCAGAAATATACTAGTTTAATCCTTATAGCCCGCTGACTCAGCTCTATTGTACTTGCTCTAACAGAACTACTACCTATAATGTTAAGCCTTTACTCTTGCAAATAAAATGCTAGTCTAAATCTGGCTTTTGCGCCACTTAAACCATAGGGTCATCTGGTGCTCATATATAGCATGTCGACTTCCACATGTGTAGGGGAACCAACACTCCGAAGTGTACTGCTAGTTCCCGAGGGGAAGACAGTGGAGGAGAGCAACAAATGAGTGTACCAACTGCCATTCATAATTCAGTTCAATTACACAAAATTATCTAACAGAAGTAGGAGGCATCAGAAATTTGAGTAGTAGCCTTAACATTCCGCCTTGCGTGAGCCTCTTTCTGTTCATTGCCGCTACAGCAGAACTAGGTGAAGACGCTTCTGGTGCAAGTAGCATGCGTCTAGTGTCTAGGCCCACGATGGGGAAGGGAAGCTGTGACGTCATGACAATTAGGCCCCAAGTATATACATCAGTTCATCTTGTTTTGGCCTTCAGGAGCAGGTGAGGGTCTGCTAGCTACCGAAGATGGTGTCTTTTGCTGATTTTCTCCCCTTCATTGGTGTGGCTGCATCTCTTGACATTTGACCTTAGAATTTCAGGCTGGGTTTCTCCTCTTCTAGCGGTTGCCTGTAGCTCTGTTAGGTCTAGCTGTTCCAGCACTATGTATCTTTGCCGTTTCTTGTTGTTTTATAAGTTGGTCAGTTGTAATCCTTACCAGTTGATGGTTTTGTTAATTTGGGGCCCTATCTCGATCTCGGCCGAGCCCTATCTCCGCCGAGCCGGTTGATGGTTGCATGTATCAAGTCAGGCAACGCTCGAGCCCTATCTCGGGCTCGGCCGAGCCTTTTTTTTCTCTAGAAATTATAGATTACCACCAAACACCGAAGGAATGTTTTGTACTTGCACATGATCATTTCACCCCTTCAGCCTACCTTTTGGATATTCAATTCTTCAACTTGCTGACGAAGGGAACTGCTGTTCGGATAATTCAGTTACGCAAATAACGCTGCCCATTTTCGCTGCCATGGCAGCCAAAATCGATAGGTGGCGTTTCTGTCAGTAGTTTCAGTTTTCTGTTATGTTTTCAGTTAGCCGCACGAGGGCACGTTTGGATGTGTGCTGCACGCGAATAGGTAGTAGGCCTGCTGCACGACTTCGCCCGTCGACGGGCACAGGCAAGATGGAATATGTTGCGAGCTTTACAGCACGATTTAGCATCACTGAATAAAAGGAGGAGAAGAACAGAAAAGCAGCAGAACTTGCACTGCACAAATCTCTCCTATCTCGTTTTTCTTCACAGAGTGATCGAGTTGGGAGAGAGAGAGAGAGGTGCTCCAGCGAGCTCAACGGCAACGGCTACACATGGCATCAGATCGGTAGGTTGCGAGGGCGACCATGTCGACCAGCGGCAAAGGCTCGCACCCCGACATGGCTTGGAGACACCGCTGCACACGCACGCGGCCTCACCAGTGCGGGGAACGAGCAGGAATTGCCGCGGCGGCGAAATGGTGGTGCATCAACAGGTCATCCGGGAGATGAGCTCCGCCGGAGTCTACCCCATGTTGACACTCACCAACTACGCCGACTGGGCTATGCTCATGAAGGTAAAAATGCAGGTGGAGGGCCGGTGAGATGTCGTTGAGCCTTGAGACGGGCAACACATCCTACAAAGACGAGCGCAAGGCGATTGTCGTGATATTCTGCGTCCTTCCAGTGGACATGGTGGGTCCGATAGGCACTAAGGCCACTGCCAGGTGCACCGCATGGGCGCTACCTGCCACAAAGTGTTTTTTACCAGAACCGGTATTTGCCGGTGAGATATCCACGGTTGGCCAAATTTCGTGTTTTGACCTTTTTGACATACAAAATCGGGATCTGACCCCACTTTGAAATATTTTCGGGATCTGACCCTTTTGCTACCGCCAGAGACCCTAGCGGTAGGGTTAGACAGCCTACCGCCAGAGACCCTGAAGGTAGGGTGTGACGGAGGGGGACGGCGGCCGTCACCGCGCGCTGACGTGGATAAGTACCTTACCGCCAGACAACCTGGCGGTAGGCTGTCTAATCCTACCGCCAGGGGCTCTGGCGGTAAGGTGTGGCAGGGTTTTGCCGTACAAGCCTTCTGTAACGAAATATGCAAGTGCCCTGGCGGTAGGTTCACCCTACCGCCAGGACACATGGCGGTAGGCTGTCTGACCCTACCGCCAGGGAGCCGCCAGTAGGGTCCTCTGTTTGTTTTTTCAAATTCATTTGGTTGCTTGTTTTCAATTTCAATATGACAGCAATATCACATCAAGTTTTACAAATATGACAGCAATATATGAGCTCACATATTAATAAAGGTTCCAGATAGCAAATATCAAACAGTTTACACATAGATTCATAAGTAGGAAATAGCAAATAGCAAACTTGTCCACATAGTTTGACAACCCCTACTAAAACATAGATGCATATCCAATAGACATGTTTATAGGTTGGATAAACGTCCCCCCTCGTATGTTAGGCCTGGCCGTAGAGACAGATACGGCAGCGGACCCACCGGTTCAGGCAGAGGCGGAACGCTGGTCGGCATCCGCCCGTTCAAGCACCCCCACCTTGCCTTGCCAGTTGGAGTTTTCGCCTCCGCCCTTCCCCAGTTGATGATATCGAACGCCGATGCACTTGGGGGCGGCATCCTGGCTCTCTCCTTCGCATTTCTCTCGAAGTAGATCCTCTGGCCCAAATTGCGCAGCTCCCAGTTGGAGTGCTGCTTGGCAACTTCAATGGTCGCTTCCCGGCATTCACGGCAAATAGTTGGATCTCCCTCCATCTCTGCCTTCACTCTCTTCCACTCCTTCACACTCAGCGACCAACACTTCACATCGTCGGCGATCCGTTCTGCCCTCTCGTGCCACCGCACTGCCCTCGTCTCCTGTAGGAACTCGTCTGAAAAAGCGGTCACCGGCTGCAGAAGCTCGGGGAAGGACTCGTACACGTACGGAAGTGGCAAGCCGGACGGGTCGTGTTGTAGATGAATGGGCGATGGTTGCGCCACTGTTGCAGACCTAAACATATGGATCAAATAAATAAAATACATATATCAAGATGTGTCAAATGCAAAATCATACCATATCATACCAACCAAATCCATTACTTGCATCATATATATTTTGTTTACTACAATATGCATCATATCAACATGGATCATATCATAAAAAAAATTACTCCAACATTCATCTTGAATGTATTATCTCCAAACAACATCTTCATATCATCATATCAACATGCATCATAAAACTACTATCAAGTCCTCCCACATGCATTACATCATAATTTTTAACAAAAAAAACTATGAACTAGGGTTCATCTTCACACTAACATATGAACTATTGATTAGAGTTCATATTCAATACCACTACTTACTAAAGAACTAAGAACTACAACTACAATCAAGCTAAAACAATCTTAGGTGAAAAAAAATTCAATCTAAATTAAAAAACATGAGGGATTTCAAGCAAATAATGCGTCGAATCCGAAGCAAGTTTGCAAAAACTAATTGGAGGGATTGGAGGAGCTTACGTTTCGCTTTTCGGGGCCATCTCGATCCGCAAAAATGGTGAACAAACGGTGAAGATCCGAGGGGGGAGTGGAGGAGATGAGAGAGGGAGAGAGGGGCGACTTGGGGGAGAAAAAGAAGAACTGCCGACGGGGGGAGGGGGAAGGGCGGGGAGATGGGCAGGGGCGCGGGGGTTTCGGGGGAAATAACTGCCCGGGCCCTACCGCCAGGGGCTCTGGCGGTAGGGTTAGATAGGCTACCGCCAGGTGCCCTGGCGGTAGGGTGCGACGGAGGGGGACGACGGCCGTCTCTGCGCACTGACGTGGATAAGTACCCTACCGCCAGGGGTCCTAGCGGTAGGCTGTCTAACCCCTGGCGGTAGGAAAAAGGGTCAAATCCCGAAAAAATTTCAAGCCGGGGTCAGATCTTGATTTTGTTTGTCAAAAGGGTCAAAACACGAAATTTTGCCTCCACGGTTCACTAGCTTTGAGATTTGCGCACTGCGTCTGGTATTTTCATGTATTCAGCTGCACATATTTGGTACTTCTCTTATTTACTCTTACATGTGTGTTTGCCAGTGTTTTGGTCATAGAAAGCTACTAGTGGGTCCTACGAAAGTGCATGCATGACAAAGACGCGGACACACCTCTCACCCTATAAATCTATGGCTTTTATTTATCTTTTGACAGTTTCAATCATTCATATCTTTTGAACTAAAAGTTTGTTTTTGATTTTTCTTTATATATTCCAATTCCTGGCCACAAAACCTTCAAAACAAGACCAATCTTTGATACATTTGAAAGTAGTCTAAATTTGACGATTCAAACCATATTTCAGTTAACTCAAATATGTGGGGAAATATAAAAATATGAAATGAGTTATTTCAATTAACTGAAATAAGTACTACGTTTTTTTAATTCAGTGAAACCAATTTTATGAATTGAGTAAAATCATTGTTTGAATGAGTGAAATCGTTTTTCAAATGAGTGAAGTATAGTTTTTTAAACGAGCATAATCTGTTTTATGAAGCGAGTGATTTTTTTCTCTATTCAATTGAATGAAATCGGTTTTTTGAAATAATTGAAATGAGTTATTTGAAACGATTGAAATCAAATGAGTGAAGTTAGTTTTATGAAATAATTTAAGTTTATTTTTGTGATTTTTTTCTATTCAATTGAATGAAATTGGTTTTTTCAAATAATTGAAATGAGTTATTTCAAACGAGTGAAATCAAATGAGTGAAGTTAGTTTTATGAAATAATTTATGTTTAGTTTTATGAAACCAGATTTTTTTAAATGACTTAAATTAGGTTTTAAAATTATTGAAACATGTATTTCTTTCAATTGTAATGACTCAAATCAGTTGTACCAAATGAGTGAAATGAGTTGTTTGATGCAATGAGTGAAATCAGTTTTCTGAAATGTGTGAAATAAATTTTGAAATGAGTGATATCCATCATTTTGAATGGGGCCTAAATCCATCTTTTGAAAACGAGTGAATTTTTTTTTTCAAATGAGCGAAACACTAGAAAAAACTTTGTGAGTTCCATATTCCAGTTTGTGAAAAATGAGCGAAACATTAGAAAAAACTAGAAAAAATGTTGTATCAGATATATCCTTGTCTTTGTGAGTTCCATATTCCAGTTTGTGAAAATGAGCAAAACACTAGAAAAGACTTTTATGAAATAGTGAAACAATGTAATGTTTTATGAAAGTGATTTCAAAGATAATTGAAATATATCAAATAAAATATATTTCAAATAGATCCAAAATTGATCTTGTTCTGAAGTCTTGTCACCACGAATCCAAATATACAAAAAGTTTCAACAATTGACATTTGGTTCAAAGATATGAATCATTAAAAATATGAGGAGGAAAATAGAATGCATGTCATATGTATGGCGTGAGAGAATGCAAGCATGCATGCACCGGTATCTCAGCTCTAACTCTCTCTCTCTCTCCCTCTCTCTCTCCTTTCGTCAATATCTGACACTAGTAGATGTATTTCTATGTCTAATCTAATAATTGGAAATAGAGTATAAAACGTGCACAAATCATGACAAAAGTGACGGATGGTGGATTGGCCATTGATACATACCAGCACCGATAAAATTACTTACCCGCGCTACCTGCGTGCGCGAGGCGAACTTTCAACGCCTGCAACGGGAGTTCGACAACATCTCCTTTTGCTCCATGGAAACGATCAATGACTTCTCGATGTGCAGGTCTGGCCTCTTCTCAGGCGAAGGGTGAACCGCGGGGGCAGGGGCGGGGGGGGGGGGGGGGGGGTAGTGGGGAGGCTGGATCTGGCGGCGGCAGGATGCGACGGGCTCCGATGGGTGGGTGGCGCAGCGACGGGTGTGCGGCGGGATGCGTGGAGGTGGTCACTTGGTAGGACAAGAAAAGGGAACTGGCGGTTGGGCAGTTGGCGTGCGGCTTCCGTTTTACATCACCAGAGAGTTGGAGATGCAAATTTGCATCTCCAAGTGTTGTATTTTACATTACTTGGAGCAGGTGATGTAATATTTTTTTACATCTATATCATCTATTGTTGGCGCGTTTTTAGGCCTGAGAGATGTAAAAGTTAGGTTTTTTTTGCATCTACCTCTATTAAAGATGCTCTTATCTACATATGCTAGGGCTAAATGCAAGTTTTGGAGAGATTTCAACTCTCAGAAGCCCAGTTTCGGGCAAAACCCTAGCCGGTGGGCCCTGCACGCTCTACCCCTTTGACCAGCTTCTAAAGGGGGTTGACCAATGGCAAATTTATGTAGCTTCTAAAAGTTACACACAAATCATATAGGCCCAAAGAATTTGGGACCTAAAAGGTATGTTCCGGACAAGTACTAGGAGTTGTTTTGTAAAGTAGTAGGGTTTTGGGAAAAAGTACATAACATCAAATTAAAAAATTATTTCAAAATCCTTGAAACTTTTTGATGCAAAAAGATATAAAATTTGCCTCACTTAACCAAGGAATAAAAATATACAAAAAAGGTTAAAACAAGAGGGGTTTTCTGCAAATTTGAAGCAAACATGACTTTAGTTTGTTCAAATTTGAAAACATTGTATAGCAACAGCATCCTTTCAAGATTTTGATGCAAAAACATATAAAATTTGTCAAAATCGATTAAAGTATGAATTACTTGTGATTTTGACAAAGTATAAGGACCTATTTGCAAAAGTATATGAGATTGCAGTTTTAACTTGTTCAAAAATAGAAACAAAGTGGATATTCATAATCTATGAAAATTTATACCCCAAATTGATATATAGCTTGTATATGTTGACGTTTAGATTAGTCAGATTTGAATTAATCAAATTCAAACATTTTTTAAAGGTTTTTAAAACAGAAATTGATTTAAATTGGAAAGTAAAACAGGAAAAATACTTTGTTGAGGCAATTGTTAAGGCCGTCGGCATAGATGTAACAATGTCAGCCTTCCGTCAGCCAATGTCTCACCAACGCCACATGTCATGGGATAACGGCGACGTCGTGACTCAGGAGCGTTGCAGAGGAAGATCGGAAACAGTACTGTAATACAAAGGCCTTTAGTCGCGGTTCGTAAGAGGCGCGACTAAAGGGGGGTCTTTAGTCGCGCATATTTAGTCCCGGTTGCACAGCCGGGACTAAAGGCCTTTTTTCTACCAGTGGAGTGCTTACTAATACAAATGAAAATGACAAAAATGACCATCCAATCAACGGTTGATCTGGTTCAATATTATACTGCCTCCTATGAGTAGTAAAACTGTACTATTTCTGGAAAACAAATTGAGTAGTAAACTGTACCATAAGAAAACTCGCTGGTTTATAGGTGAAAGCACTAATAAGGTAATAAGCGTATGGTAGCCACTTATTCACTCACATATACGTGCCCATAAATAGCACGTCCAGTTCTGCCATGTATATAGAGGAACCAACACTTGAAGTGTACTCCTAGTTAGCGAGGGAAAAGTTCGGAGAGGAGAGCAACAAGTCAGTTTACTGAGAGCCGTTAACAATTCAATTCAGTTCAATTCCACAACAAGATCCGATAGGAGTGGGAAGCATCGGAAATTCGATGCGTGAGCCTCATGATATTCACCGATGCTTCCATCCAACTCGCCGTAGTCGGGTCGTGTTCAAGGACCCTGCGCTAGACTCTAGGCTCCATGGGGTCAAGGGGATGCTCTAATTTCTTGTCCTAGCCCGTCACTATCCAAAAAGATGGCCATAGCGGAAGTTCGTCCTTCATTGCCCATGCGTGTGACGGGGAGTGTAGATCCTCTTTGTTTTTCTAGCAAGGAATGAGCAAGTCGAGTAGGTAGATGCTCCAAAAGGATGAGTATATCCTGGCATGCAGCAGATGTGCGTGCACCTGATCCATCGACGAACCTGGTCTCTTTTGTTTTCTACTCTAGTCTTTTGGTAAAAGAAAGGAGTGACCATGTATCGGGGTATATCTACCATCTTGTCTGGAGTAGATGCACCACAGCGGCTTAGATCCTGCATCAACATTTTCTTTCTTGAATCTGTCGAGTAGTAAACCAGTATATGAATCAACGGAGCCTAAAATCACTGTCCGGAGAACTCAAAGGCTCGCTTATGCTACGCTTGTCTCTGGCCACCCCGACGCCGGCCGGCCCACCAACAGGACCTTCAGTTCTTTCCCGCGTTCCGTATTTGTTCCGGTTTACAAATGTTCTTATTTTTTCCATTTTGTTATCCTTATTTTCCTTTTTTCCTTCTCTTTTTTAACTCATATGATTTTTAAACAATGGGTGCACATTTTTTTATTGTCATGAATATTCAAAACTCTATTATACAAATTCATTTTTAAAATATCATGAACATATTCTAACATTTGAATATGTTTAAATGTCATGAATATTGTTATTGAATTGTACCAACATTTCTCTCTTAATGTATGCATAGTTATAAAAAAGTTACATGAACATTCAGCTAATAATATTTAAATTCCATCATCATTTTATTGAATAGTACAACATTTTTAAAGTTTTACAAAGAAAAATTCATGTATGCGTTCCGTGCACTTACTGCAGCCAATCGATAGAATTTAATGCGCTGGCCCATCTACTATGCCACTCTGTTTCGGTTTTGTGAAGCTTCCGAAAGCTTTCGGTTGGGTTTTTTCTTTTTCTTTCTTGTTTTTCTGTTGTCTGGTCAGCGCTTTTACTCGGTTTTCGTTTGGGTTTTTCTTCTTCACTTTGATTTTCTTTTTTTACATTTTCCTTTTTCTTTGTTTTTCTGAATCAAATGTGTGATTTTTTTAAAAAAATTGATTTTTTAATCATTGCATGCGCAACACGCGTCTTCGTTAGGACATAAAATTATAAATTTTTAATATGTAATAATTCTAAATGTGGTTGATTATCCATTGAAATCATGGATACAATTCAACAAAGGCATTATTTTTATTGACAATTTGGAAGAACGAGGGGACGGCCTAGCGAGCGACCAGGAATGCACGCGTCGCTGGGTCGGCCCATGTGAGCGCTCCCGTGAGCGCCAGTTGGAGAGTTGAAGCACAAGGCGCTGACTAGGAGGTCTCCTAGATCGCCGCTAGCTATGTGAAAATGAGCTAGCGTGGGCTTTATGGGTCGGCCCAATGTGGGGCGACGCTCCACCACACCCAGCTATATGCGAGACATAGACTCGCATGAGGAGCCGGCATGCTAAGTTTCGATTTGCCACAGATCACAAGTAGGCCTAGTCTATCGACATGTCATGATGCTCAGCCCATAATACATTATGATACTGCATATCAAGGTTTTACGTGCCTCGACCATAGTTTTTGAAGTTTTTTTTTGCGAATAAGTTTTTGAAGGTATGATTGCCCTTGAAATCATGGAAGCGACGGCGATAGGCAAAGCACTATCTTTGGCATTTGATCTTCATGAAGCAAGGGTTTGGATTATTTCGGATTGCCTCGACATGATTAAGAATCTAAATTTCGGCAACACGCTCACCAGCTATGGTTTTATATTGAAATAGATAGATAGGAAGAAGGAAATGTTTCAGTTGTCATCTTTGACCACGAGTGGAGATAGTTAAATAGAGATGTGCATGATTTAGCAAAATGTTCATTTTCTCCATCCGTAGAGGTAGACATGTTTGGTTGTCATGGCCCGGCACCCCTCTTGTATCCCTATGAACATTATTTATTGAATAATAATACTCTTCCGTTCTCTGAAAAACATATCAACATTGCGGTTCCCTTTTCTGTATCAAATTACCGGCTCTAATACAAAGCAGTGTTCTTTACCAAACTTAATATGCGAGCAATGATTTATTTTGTGTCCTGTCAAAGCAACATAGACCACCTTCGTAGCCACCTTGGAGTTCGTTGACAGTGATTCATTACATCGAATCTCATTGCCCTGATTTCCATCCGAACAACTAATGCACAATGTACTTAACGTTAAGAGTGGTAAATTTGTAACGATATTTTTTTATTTAGGTGAAACAAATGCCTAAAAAGAACAACACATTCAAGCTCTCTGAATGGGAAGCTGTCGGAAACAAGCTCTACTATGACAATATGGTTATCTAGAATGTTTGTTAGTTTAACCGATTCATGATTGACATTGAGAGCTGTTAGAGAATTCGGTTTCCTAGCTGTCATTCCGCCTATTATTGGAGGGCGTACCTACCCTCAATGAAGCTAGGTGATTTCAGATTGTTTTGTAGATGCCATGTATACATCTTGATCATGTGACTGTGTCGTCGCTAGCCATGATCGTACGGCTCATACTGTGTCGTGCCGGAAGGCAAGAGGGAGAATGTTCGTTCTCTATAAGTTCTGATTAAGGAACTATATGAATTATCTTGTACGACTTTTTTTTGGAATACCAACAATTTTTGACAATATAGTTCATCTAATCATCTCTAATTATTGATGCATCCGATTCTCATATATATCATTTTTTAACCACTCACCCTCGTGACTTGCAGTCTTCCACATCGTCTCATACAGTACTCCACAACAAACTAAATAGATGGAGCTCACAAGGTTTTCCAACTATGAGGTTCATCTTGCTACCGCAAGAGTCAGTTGCTTATACTCTAGAATTGATAATAACACACTAGCATTTATGTGCTTTAACAAGGTAGGAAGTAGCCTTCATTTCTCCAAGGATATTTATGTCATTTTTTTCTATGAGATTTGTTGTGCGTAGTCACCAAACGCCCCCTCTAGTCATCGTCTCCAGTCTTTATTTCTCTCACCGCCGTGGGGCAAACCCCTGATGGGTAGCAGCAGCAGGGCTAGCTTCCCTGTTGTATTTTGTAGTTCAGTCGACTCCCTTCCAGTAATGCTAATAGTATAGCAGCTATAGCCAAAAATCGGCTATATTGAGTTGCCACGTCAACTATAGCCAACCTAATATCCCATTTATAAAATAATTAATCATACTTGTATGCTATATCATTAATATATAGCCCATATTATTCTTCACAAAGTGTTTTCAAGCCCGTGCTACCGCAGGCTATAAATCTACGGTATGTTTTTCTTCTCTCTCCTTTCCCCTCCCCTCCAACTAGGTAAAATTATGATCATCTCTTATAGTCCTGCCTATGTCACCCTATTATAGTTGCTTTTACGGCACGAGCCGGACTGCAGATGCGACTGATAGGACATTGATAATAGAGCGGAACGATTCTATGGAAAGACAGGACCCTTTGGCATCATCCTCGCTCAGTTCCAATGATCTCTTTAGAGGGGCTTGTAAGCCGATCTACCTACCTTAAATCTTATCGGCAGGGAGATTTCGGAATCAACCGTCTCCTTCCTTGGCTTCATCTGCGATGTTATTTATGAATGGCGTGGTAGATTAGCTTATACTGGGGCGATATTTCTCTGATAAGAATTGACCTGAAATGTGTCATTGAACACATTTGTGCATGATCCTCTGGTCTTAATTAAGTACATGTCCTATGGCGGCGTAGATCCTTGCATGAACATATTTTTCTTTACTTTCTCCCTTATATCATTGTGTCCGTTTGTGAATCAATGGCGGAGCCTAAACCAACTATCTGGAATGTGTGAACAACATGATAATATCTTACTTTGTCACGGATCGCTACCAAGCACAACCAACTAAGTAGTCCAGAAAAGCACTAATGGTTAATACACTATGATAATGTGAAAACTGTCTGATCACCTCGCCAGCTAGCAGCTAGGTATCTTCGTTAGCCATGATTCTTCACTTCCAATCTCATCGCATTGGATATCATATATCCGATCATGTACATAGAATGTATTTCGAGCATCAATAGTAATTTGTTGCCCACGTGTTCACTTTTCTATTCAACGAGAGTCACGATAGCAGATTGACGAACCTAGGGAGAACAATCTCTCCGAGAACCAATTGATTCATTACCGTTGCTTGATGAGAACTGTGTTTCTTAATTGCTACAACACCCCTGCTAAAAAGAGTTGATACAAGACCCGCTATGGATCCCGCAAAAAGAAACCCGCCATGGAACTAAAAGTTGGTTAAAAGATCCTATGGTGCAGCTGTAGATATGCCAATTTTCAGCGATACCACTCTTGATGTCAGATGACAGCCAGTTTATTGCGGCTGCTACATGACACATTCCCTACTTGTCTGACGCCGAAGCTCCTGAGGTTGTAGCCCTTCGCAATGGTTTACTCTTGGCCGACATTATGGGGTGTATCATGGTAGTCATGGAATCAGACTAGTTGAAAGTCATGAAGCGGTCAGGAATGCAGAGAATTATTATGGCCACAATGTTGCAATGATTTTGGAATGCTTCCACCTATCCAAGAATTTCGGGATGATTGAATTCTGATCGTGCACGAGAGAAGCCAATGTAGTGTTGGGGAACGTAGCAGAAATTCAAAATTTTGTACGCATCACCAAGATCAATCTATGGAGTAATCTAGCAATGAGGGGAAGGGGAGTGCATCTACATACCCTTGTAGATCGCGAGCGGAAGCGTTCAAGAGAACGGGGTTGATGGAGTCGTACTCGTCGTGATCCAAATCACCGATGATCCTAGCGCCGAACGGACGGCACCTCCGCGTTCAACACACGTACGGAGCAGCGACGTCTCCTCCTTCTTGATCCAGCAAGGGGGGAGGAGAGGTTGATGGAGATCCAGCAGCACGACGGCGTGGTGGTGGAAGTAGCGGGATCCCGGCAGGGCTTCGCCAAGCGCAAGCGGGGAGGAAGAGGTGTCACGGGAGGGAGAGGGAGGCGCCAGGGCTTGTGTTTTGCTGCCCTCCCTCCCCCCACTATATACAGGGCCAAGGGAGAGGGGGGCGCAGCCTTGGATCTTCCTCCAAGGAAGGGTGCGGCCAGGGAGGAGTCCTTCCTCCCCAAGGCACCTCGGAGGTGCCTTCCCCCTTTAGGACTCTCCGTTTTTCTTATCTCTTGGCGCATGGGCCTCTTGGGGCTGGTGCCCTTGGCCCATATAGGCCAAGGCGCACCCCCTACAGCCCACGTGGCCCCCACGGGGCCGGTGGACCCCCTTGGTGGACCCCCGGACCCCTTTCGGCACTCCCGGTACAATACCGATAAAGTGCGAAACTTTTCCGGCGACCAAAACAAGACTTCCCATATATAAATCTTTACCTCCGGACCATTCCAGAACTCCTCGTGACGTCCGGGATCTCATCCGGGACTCCGAACAACTTTCGGGTTACCGCATACTAATATCTCTATAACCCTAGCGTCACCGAACCTTAAGTGTGTAGACCCTACGGGTTCGGGAACAATGCAGACATGACCGAGACGTTCTCCGGTCAATAACCAACAGCGGGATCTGGATACCCATGTTGGCTCCCACATGTTCCACGATGATCTCATCGGATGAACCACGATGTCGAGGATTCAATCAATCCCGTATACAAATCCCTTTGTCTATCGGTATGTTACTTGCCCGAGATTCGATCGTCGGTATCCCGATACCTTGTTCAATCTCGTTATCGGCAAGTCTTTTTACTCGTTCCGTAACTCACATCATCCCGTGATCAACTCCTTGGTCACATTGTGCACATTATGATGATGTCCTACCGAGTGGGCCCAGAGATACCTCTCCGTTTACACGGAGTGACAAATCCCAGTCTCGATTCGTGCCAACCCAACAGACACTTTCGGAGATACCTGTAGTGCACCTTTATAGCCACCCAGTTACGTTATGACGTTTGGTACACCCAAAGCATTCCTACGGTATCCGGGAGTTGCACAATCTCATGGTCTAAGGAAATGATACTTGACATTAGAAAAGCTCTTAGCAAGCGAACTACACGATCTTGTGCTAGGCTTAGGATTGGGTCTTGTCCATCACATCATTCTCCTAATGATGTGATCCCGTTATCAACGACATCCAATGTCCATGGTCAGGAAACCATAACCATCTATTGATCAATGAGCTAGTCAACTAGAGGCTTACTAGGGACATGGTGTTGTCTATGTATCCACACATGTATCTGAGTTTCCTATCAATACAATTCTAGCATGGATAATAAACGATTATCATGAACAAGGAAATATAATAATAACCTATTTATTATTGCCTCTAGGGCATATTTCCAACAGTCTCCCACTTGCACTAGAGTCAATAATCTAGTTCACATCACCATGTGATTAACACTCATGGGTCACATCACCATGTGACCAACATCCAAAGAGTTTACTAGAGTCAACAATCTAGTTCACATCACTATGTGATTAACACTCAATGAGTTCTGGTTTGATCATGTTATGCTTGTGAGAGAGGTTATTAGTCAACGGGTCTGAACCTTTCAGATCCGTGTGTGCTTTACGAATATCTATGTCATCTTGTGGATGCTACCACGCGCTATTTGGAGCCATTTCAAATAATTGCTCTACTATACGAATCCGGTTTACTACTCAGAGTCATCCGGATTAGTGTCAAAGTTCGCATCGACGTAACCCTTTACGACGAACTCCTTTTCACCTCCATAATCGAGAAAATTCCTTAGTCCACTAGATACTAAGGATAAGTTCGACCGCTGTCATGTGACCCATTCCCGGATCACTTTTGTACCCCTTGACCTACTCATGGCAAGGCACACTCCATGTGCGGTACACAGCATAGCATACTGTAGAGCCTATGTCTGAAGCATAGGGGACGACCTTCGTCCTTTCTCTCTCTTCTGCTGTGGTCAGGTCTTGAGTCTTACTCAATACTCACACCTTGTAACACAGCCAAGAACTCCTTCTTTGCTGATCTATTTTGAACTCTTTCAAAATCATGTCAAGGTGTGCATTCTTTGAAAGTATCATCGGGCGTCTTGATCTATCTCTATAGATCTTGATGCCCAATATGCAAGCAGCTTTATCCAGGTGTTCCTTTGAAAAAAACTCCTTTCAAACAACCCTTTATGCTTTCCAGAAATTTTACATCATTTTGGATCAACAATATGTCATTCACATATACTTTATCAGAAATGTTGTAGCGCTCCCACTCACTTTATTGTAAATACAAGTTTCTAACAAACTTTGTATAAACCCAAAAACTTTGATCACTCCATCAAAGCGTATATTCTGACTCCGAGATGCTTGCTCTAGTCCATGGAAGGATCGCTGGAGCTAGTATACCTTTTAGCATCCTTAGGATCGACAAAACCTTTCTGATTGTATCACATACAACCTTTCCTTACGAAAACTGGTAAGGAAACTTGTTTTGACATCCATCTGCCAGATTTCATAAATGCAGCTAATGCTAACATGATTCCGACGGACTTAAGCATCGCTACGGATGAGAAAATCTCATCGTAGTCAACTCCTTGAACTTGTGAAAATTCTCTTTGCCACAAGTCGAGCTTCATAGATGGTAACATTACCGTCCATGTCCGTCTTCTTCTTAAAGATCCATTTATCTCAATGGCTTGCCGATCATCGGGCAAGTTAACCAAAGTCCATGCTTTGTTCTGATACATGGATTCAATCTCGGATTTCATGGCCTCTAACCATTTGTCGGAATCCGGGCCCACCATCGCTTCTCCACAGCTCATAGGTTCATCGTTGTCCAACAACATGACTTCCAAGACTGGATTACGCATTACTCTGAAGTAGTACGCATCCTCGTCGTCCTACGAGGTTTGGTAGTGACTTGATCCGAAGTTTCATGATCACTATCATAAGCTTCCACTTCAATTGGTGTAGGTGCCACAGGAACAACTTCCTGTGCCCTGCTACACACTAGTTGAAGTGACGGTTCAATAACCTTATCAAGTCTCCACCATCCTCCCACTCAATTCTTTCGAGAGAAACTTTTCCTCGAGAAAGGACTCGTTTCTAGAAGCAATTACTTTTGCTTCCAGATCTGAAATAGGAGGTACACCCAACTGTTTTGGGTATTCTATGAAGATGCATTTATCCGCTTTGGGTTCGAGCTTATCAGCCTGAAACTTTTTCACATAAGCGTCGCAGCCCCAAACTTTTAAGAAACGACAACTTAGGTTTCTCTAAACGGTGTCGTCTCAACGGAATTGCGTGGTGCCCTTTTTAAAGTGAATGCGGTTGTCTCTAATGGCTAACCCATAAACGATAGTGGTAATTCGATAAGAAACATCATGGTATGCACCATATCCAATAGGGTGCAGTTATGATGTTCGGACACACCATCACACTATGGTGTTCTAGGCGGTATTAATTGTGAAACACTTTCCACAATGTCTTAATTGTGTGCCAAACTCGTAACTCAGATACTCATCTCTATGATCATATCACAGACATTTTATCCTCTTGTCACGATGATCTTCAACTTCACTCCGAAATTACTTGAACCTTTCAATAATTCAGACTTGTGTTTCATCAAGTAAATACACTCAGCATCTACTCAAATCATCTGTGAAGTAAGAACATAACGATATCCACTGCATGCCTCAGCACTCATTGGACTGCATACATCAAAATGTATTACTTCCTTCCAATAAGTTGCTCTCTTGTTCCATCTTACTGAAAACGAGGCCTTTCAGTCATCTTGCCCATGTGGTATGATTTGCATGTCTCAAGTGATTCAAAATCAAGTGAGTCCAAACGATCCATCTGCATGGAGTTTCTTCATGCATATATACCAATAGACATGGTACGCATGTCTCAATCTTTTCAAAAAACGAGTGAGTCCAAAGATCCATCTACATGGAGCTTCCTCATGCGTTCTATACCAATATGACTCAAATGGCAGTGCCACAAGTATGTGGAGCTATCATTACTATTTTATATCTTTTGGCACGAACATGTGTATCACTACAATCGAGATTCATTTTAGGTGCAAGACCATTGAAGGTATTATTCAAATAAACAGAGTAACCATTATTCTCCTTAGATGAATAATATTGCGATAAACATAATCCAATCATGCTCAACGCAAACACCAAATCTCGATGGTAGAGGGAGCATGCGATGCTTGATCACATCAACCTTGGAAACACTTCCAACACATATCATTATCTCACCTTTAGCTAGTCTCCGTTTATTGCGCAGTTTTTATTTCGGGTTACTAACACTTGGCAACCGAACCGGTATCTAATACCTGGTGCTGCTAGGAGTACTAGTAAAGTACACATTCATATAACGTATATCCAATATACTTCTGTCGACCTTGCCTGCCTTCTCATCTACCAAGTATCTAGGGTAGTACAGCTTCAGTGACCGTTCCCCTCATTACAAAAGCACTTAGTCTCGGGTTTGGGTTCATCCTTGGGATTCTTCACTAGAGCAGCAAACGACTTGCTGTTTCATGAAGTATCCCTTTTGCCCTTGCCCTTCTAGAAACTAGTGGTTTTACTAACCATCAACAATTGATGCTCCTTCTTGATTTCTACTTTCGCGGTGTCAAACATCGCGAGTTGCTCAAGGATCATCATGTCTATCCCTGATATGTTATAGTTCATCACGAAGCTCTAATAGCTTGGTGGCAGTGACTAAGGAGAACCATCACTATCTCATCTGGAAGATTAACTCCCACTCGATTCAAGTGATTGTAGTACTCAGACAATCTGAGCACATGCTCAACGATTGAGCTTTTCTCCCTTAGTTTGCAGGCCTAAGAAACTTGTCAGAGGTCTCATACCTCTTGACGTGGGCACTAGTCCGAAATCCCAATTTCAGTCTTCGGAACATCTCATATGTTCTGCGACGTTTCAAAAAACCGTCTTTGGTGCCACAATTCTAAACCGTTAGCATTACTCACTGAACTATCACGTAGTCATCAAAACGTTATGTTAGATGTTTCGCAACATCTACAGACGACGCTGAGGTTCAGCACACCGAGCGGTGCATTAAGGACATAAGCCCTCTGTGCAGCAATGAGGACAATCCTCAGTTTACGGACCCAGTCCGCATAATTGCTACTACCAACTTTCAACTAAATTTTCTCTAGGAACGTATCTTAAACAGTAGAACTAAAGCGTATGACATAATTTGTAAAGACCTTTTGACTATGTTCATGATAATGAAGTTCATCTGATTATTGAATGAACTCCCACTCAGATAGACATCCCTCTAGTCATCTAAGTGATTCATGATCCGAGTCAAACTAGGCCGTGTCCGATCATCACGTGAGACGGACTAGTCATCATCGGTGAACATCTCCATGTTGATCGTATCTACTATACGACTCATGTTCGACCTTTCGGTCTCTTGTGTTCCGAGGCCATGTCTGTACATGTTAGGCTCGTCAAGTCAACCTAAGTGTTTTGCTTGTGTTCCGAGGCCATGTCTGTACATGCTAGGCTCGTCAACACCCGTTGTATGCGAACGTTAGAATCTATCACACCCGATCATCACGTGGTGCTTCGAAACAACGAACCTTCGCAACGGTGCACAGTTAGGGGGAACACTTTCTTGAAATTATTATAAGGGATCATCTTACTTACTACCGTCATTCTAAGCAAATAAGATGCATAACATGATAAACATCACATGCAATCAAATAGTGACATGATATGGCCAATATCATTTTGCTCCTTTGATCTCCATCTTCGGGGCACCATGATCATCTTTGTCACCAGCATGACACCATGATCTCCATCATTGTGTCTTCATGAAGTTGTCACGCCAACGATTACTTCTACTTCTATGGCTAACGCGCTTAGCAATAAAGTAAAGTAATTTACATGGCGTTATTCAATGACACGCAGATCATACAAAAATAAAGACAACTCCTATGGCTCCTGCCGGTTGTCATACTCATCGACATGCAAGTCGTGATTCCTATTACAAGAATATGATCAATCTCATACATCACATATATCATTCATCACATCTTCTGGCCATATCACATCACATAGCATACCCTGCAAAAACAAGTTAGACGTCCTCTAATTGTTGTTGCATGTTTTACGTGGCTGCTATGGGTTTCTAGCAAGAATGTTTCTTACCTACGCAAAAGCCACAACGTGATATGCCAATTTCTATTTACCCTTCATAAGGACCCTTTTCATCGAATCCGATCCAACTAAAGTGGGAGAGACAGACACCCGCTAGCCACCTTATGCAACTAGTGCATGTCAGTCGGTGGAACCTATCTCACATAAGAGTACGTGTAAGGTCGGTCCGGGCCACTTCATCCCACGATGCCGCCGAATCAAGATAAGACTAGTAACGGCAAGAAGAATTGGCAACATCAACGCTTTCTACTCGTGCATAGAAACTACGCATAGACCTAGCTCATGATGCCACTGTTGGGGAACGTAGCAGAAATTCAAAATTTTCTACGCATCACCAAGATCAATCTATGGAGTAATCTAGCAACGAGGGGAAGGGGAGTGCATCTACATACCCTTGTAGATCGTGAGCGGAAGCGTTCAAGAGAACGGGGTTGATGGAGTCGTACTCGTCGTGATCCAAATCACCGATGATCCTAGCGCCGAACGGACGGCACCTCCGCGTTCAACACACGTACGGAGCAGCGACGTCTCCTCCTTCTTGATCCAGCAAGGGGGGAGGAGAGGTTGATGGAGATCCAGCAGCACGACGGCGTGGTGGTGGAAGTAGCGGGATCCCGGCAGGGCTTCGCCAAGCGCAAGCGGGGAGGAAGAGGTGTCACGGGAGGGAGAGGGAGGCGCCAGGGCTTGTGTTTTGCTGCCCTCCCTCCCCCCACTATATACAGGGCCAAGGGAGAGGGGGGCGCAGCCTTGGATCTTCCTCCAAGGAAGGGTGCGGCCAGGGAGGAGTCCTTCCTCCCCAAGGCACCTCGGAGGTGCCTTCCCCCTTTAGGACTCTCCGTTTTTCTTATCTCTTGGCGCATGGGCCTCTTGGGGCTGGTGCCCTTGGCCCATATAGGCCAAGGCGCACCCCCTACAGCCCACGTGGCCCCCACGGGGCCGGTGGACCCCCTTGGTGGACCTCCGGACCCCTTTCGGCACTCCCGGTACAATACCGATAAAGTGCGAAACTTTTCCGGCGACCAAAACAAGACTTCCCATATATAAATCTTTACCTCCGGACCATTCCAGAACTCCTCGTGACGTCCGGGATCTCATCCGGGACTCCGAACAACTTTCGGGTTACCGCATACTAATATCTCTATAACCCTAGCGTCACCGAACCTTAAGTGTGTAGACCCTACGGGTTCGGGAACCATGCAGACATGACCGAGACGTTCTCCGGTCAATAACCAACAGCGGGATCTGGATACCCATGTTGGCTCCCACATGTTCCACGATGATCTCATCGGATGAACCACGATGTCGAGGATTCAATCAATCCCGTATACAATTCCCTTTGTCTATCGGTATGTTACTTGCCCGAGATTCGATCGTCGGTATCCCGATACCTTGTTCAATCTCGTTATCGGCAAGTCTCTTTACTCGTTCCGTAACTCACATCATCCCGTGATCAACTCCTTGGTCACATTGTGCACATTATGATGATGTCCTACCGAGTGGGCCCAGAGATACCTCTCCGTTTACACGGAGTGACAAATCCCAGTCTCGATTCGTGCCAACCCAACAGACACTTTCGGAGATACCTGTAGTGCACCTTTATAGCCACCCAGTTACGTTATGACGTTTGGTACACCCAAAGCATTCCTACGGTATCCGGGAGTTGCACAATCTCATGGTCTAAGGAAATGATACTTGACATTAGAAAAGCTCTTAGCAAGCGAACTACACGATCTTGTGCTAGGCTTAGGATTGGGTCTTGTCCATCACATCATTCTCCTAATGATGTGATCCCGTTATCAACGACATCCAATGTCCATGGTCAGGAAACCATAACCATCTATTGATCAACGAGCTAGTCAACTAGAGGCTTACTAGGGACATGGTGTTGTCTATGTATCCACACATGTATCTGAGTTTCCTATCAATACAATTCTAGCATGGATAATAAACGATTATCATGAACAAGGAAATATAATAATAACCTATTTATTATTGCCTCTAGGGCATATTTCCAACATGTAGTTGCTGATTGCTTAGCTAAATCTTGCTACAGCTCCAAATCTGCCTCTTTGGAATAGTAGTGCCCCTGAGTTTATTTCATCTTTGACTGTAAACGACCTCGCTATCATGTGATGACTAATACATATTCGCGTCAAAAAAAAATCTAACCAACAATGGCAGCTGATGCTCTCGTGACCCTAAGAGCATCTCTAGCAGACCTCTTAAACCGCGGAACTGAAAACGCGTTATAAGGGCCGGTTTGAGCTGTGGCCGAACAGAACCCTTAAAGTTAGACTGTAAAATCAAATATTCGCTTATATTTTTTCCCCACGTCTTCTTCTTCCTCTCGCTCATGTCCACGATTAGCGAGCTCGCTCCCACGAAACCAGTGGACAGCGCACGAAGCGGCCAAATACGAAGCTGACGGCGTTCAGCTAGCTCGAAGTGACCAAATACGAAGCCGCCAGCGACCAAATACAGCGCACGAAGCTTAATCAATCCAGGAGCGCTAGCTAGCTAGCTCTTCTGTCGGGCGGACGGCGGCCGGGGCGGACGGCTGGCGGGCGGTCGGCGACGGGCGGATGGGAGCGAGCCATGAAGGTTCCGATGGCAGTTGAACTCCCGCCAACGGTCTTTCGCGTATACGGGGCACCCTCGGATGGCCTCCGAAATCCTTACTTTCACGGGTTTGGCAGGGATGTTTTCCGTGCCCCTTCAAATTTTTTACAGGTCGGAGTCATTTACAGGTTCTATTCGGGTCACTTTTTTGTCTAAAACTGTAAACCAGCGGTTATTTTACAGTTCCTTGTGTTTTACAGGGTCTGCTAGAGATGCTCTAAACATTCTTATGCACCCTATTACCGCTGCAACTGCATGGACATATATGACAAGTTTTGCAACTTCAGTTCAATTTGCTACACTAGGGGTTAGTTGGGGTACCCCACGATGTATGGTTAATAGATTCACACTAGCATTCAAGTGCGTCAGCAAGCATTTGCCTTCATTTCTTCACAGATATGAAGTAATTCACTTTTTCGCACCTGGATATGCTATGCAGAGTGACACACCTACAAGCCCACTCAGCCCTCACGTCAACCCGCTCCCCCCCTCCTACCACCACCCTACAGAAACACCGTAATAGACGACAAAGCGAGGGCCATTCTTTTCTTTTATCTCAAGGTGGATTTGACTTAGCACGTCTCTCACTCCTACATAGGCAGCTTATACATGCTGTGACTGAAGGGATCGGTGATACACGGGGATGGTGCTACAGAAGGGGTCGGAGCCTTGGCCTCCTCTCTAGCTCAGTTCCGTGGATCTGTTTGGGGTCACTCTCTCTAATTCACTTCTGTCTTTCTCATTAATGAGGAACGTATGCTTGCTGGTTATCCGATTTTATGCCACTGACGTGTGGGACTATATACACAGACTGTTCTTACAATCTACTGTACATGTAGGATTAGAGTTGAAGTTATACATGTTGGTCGGTAGCTACAAAATTCCTCATGTTGACGACGAAACGAGATTCAATAATACTAAGTGCAATCTTTTGGAGACAATCATCAATATCTTCTGAATAGTGTTTGGATCAGGTCTTTGTACTTCACTTATTCGTGATAGTAAATATTAAATTAGCTTTATTTAAATACACTTTCATGCCAGTCGCCGCATAGGAGACGTCCTCCACAAATACCCCTGCATGTGCCAGACCAAGTAATTCTTACAGCTCGACCGTGTTTATTTGTGATAGCAAATATTTAATTAGCTTTATTTAAATACACTTCCTTGTGTTGTTGCCGCATAAGAGACGTCCTGCACAAATATGTTGAACAATGGAAAACTGCTGTTCGGCACACCTCAACAGAGGCCGCCCTGGTCATGTATTTATATGCATCAAGAGGTTACAGATTACAACTTGTTGCGATCACAACAGAATACAAGATAAACATGATCTACAGCCAGATACGAATCACGTCTAACTAACCTATCTTGATGCACAAGCTAGGCGTATATACAACATGATTCGGTTGTTTAACACTCCCCCTCAATCACAGCCGGTAAGGTTGAGATTGCGTCTAAGTAATCGAAGTTGTTGTATTCCGATAGGTTTAGTTAGACCATCCGCCAACTGATCTTCTGGAGGTATGAACCGGCTCCCCAAGGCCTTGAGTGCAACACGTTCTCGTACAAAATGAAAGTCCACCTCAATATGCGTAGTCCGTGCATGGAACACCGGATTAGCAGAGAGATATGTGGCGCCAAGGTTGTCACACCAAAGAACAGGTGCACGTGCTTGCTACACTCCAAGTTCACCAATTAAAGACTGTAGCCAAATGATCTCAGCTATAGCATTAGCTAATGACTTGTATTCTGCTTCTGTACTTGACCGTGCCACCGTAGCTTGTTTCACTAGTAAAAAAACTACTTTACGTGAGCAACATTAGTCCAAGTTTGTAAACGGACCGGCACTAATGTGACCATCAGTGCCGGTTCCAACAGCTAGCGGGGCAGGAATCATTAGTCCCGGTTCGTGTTGAACCTCTAGTACCGGTTCGTGACACGAACCGGGACTAAAGGCGTGGTGGAAGGCTTGTGTCAGGATGGGGGTCCACTGGCACATTTAGTCTCGGTTCATGTCACAAACCGGGACTAGATATGCACCTTTAGTCCCGGTTTGTGTAACCAACCGGGACTAAAGATGCTCCTATATAAACCCTTCGTCGAGCCCGAGCTCTCTGTTCTTCCCCTTTCCTCTCCTCTCTGTTCTTCCCCTCTTGCTCGAACTCATCCTTCATTTTTGCAAAAAAAATTCAAGATTTGAAGGCACCCCATCCATCCAAGTGTTCACAAAGATTAGCAACTTTGTCCTTTCATCTCTCATTGCTAGATTAGCTCTTGCAATGCTCTGTAAGTATAGTGATTTGTGGGTTTTAGTTTGGGAGTATTTATATGTGGTAGTTTATTTGATTTATATGCAGTTTGAGCTCAAATTAACTTCTTAGTTTGCATGTGTAGGTGTGGTTTACTTAGTGCCTTCCTGTCCCCGTCCTAACCACCGTCGATTGCCCGCACTGTCCTGTCGCCGGAACCACCTTGGTGAGCCTCTTTTTCTTCTCCTTTTTATAAAAAAATTCGTGTTTGTGTGATTCAGATAGTTACTTGTATAACTTTCTTACCCGTACGTTGTTTGTTATACATAGTGGCATGGTTTTGATATCCGTCCCCGTCGGCCCTCGGCCGTTTTATGATTCGGATGTGTTATATTCTGTTTTATAAGTATTTGTTGCATTTCGTGTTTATTACAAATTATGCACATGCAGTTGACATAGATATTTTTATCTAGGAGGTATGTGAACCGGAAATTCCAACCGACCCTCTTGTCGAGAGGTTAAATTTAGTTGAAAAAGAAAACAATTACTTGAAGAAAAAAATGAAAAGAATTGAGGAGGAGAAGATGGAATTGGAGTTGCATGTTACCGATGTCGTCAATGATCACAAGATCAAGATGGATGCAATGCGCTTGAAGATTAGAAATATTAGAAAATATGCTATTGATAGTGAGGCTTGATATCATTATATATGTTGTTGGATTAATTGTTACCTTAGTTGCGATCTTGATCGCATTCGTTGTCGCATTTAAATGCTTTAGCTAGAGAGTTTGTATGTTGTTTTGTGAGAATAAGTGTGTATGAACTTTATGTATGAACTTGTATTAATCTGGTCTTTTCGGTGTTGTGTAATGAAGATGAGCCGGCAATGGATGTACGATGACTGATGCTCTCCCCAGTTCATTAATGGCGTGCATACTTTTCTGATTGCGGCTGAGGCAAACAAGCGGGCGGATGGTTTTATGTGTCTTCCATGTACTGACTATAAGAATGATCGGAATTACTCTAACTCAAGAACCATTCACATCCACAATTTGAGTCTGGTTTCATGTCCGACTATAACTGTTGGACCAAGCACGGAGAAAGAGGGGTCCTAATGGAAGAGAATGAAGAAGAAGAGGATGATGACAACTATCCTGCTCATGGGTTCCCTGAATATGATGGTACAACAATGGGGGAAGAAGCTGAGACGGCAATGAGGGAAGAAGCTGAAGAAGAGGCATCAGATGAGTCCGCTGATGATCTTGGTTGGCCATTGCCGGTGCAAAGAGAAACTGCATAAGTGAAAAGGAGAGGCTGAAGTTGCAGCGCATGTTAGAGGATCACAAGAAATTGTTGTACCCAAATTGCGAAGCTGACAAGAAAAAGTTGGGCACCACACTGGAATTGCTGCAATGAAAGGCATAGAATGATGTATCTGACAAGGGATTTGAAAAGTTGCTGATAATGTTAAAGAAGATGCTTCCAAAGGACAACGAATTTCCCAGCAGTACGTACGAAGCAAAGAAGGCTGCCTGCCCTCTAGGATTAGAGGTGCAGAAGATACATGCATGCCCTAATGACTGCATCCTCTACCGCGATGAGTACGAGGATTTGAATGCATGCCCGGTATGCGGTGCAATGCGCTATAAGATCAGCCGCGATGACCCTGGTGATGTTGAGGGTTAGCGCCTCGGGAAGAAGATTCCTGCCAAGGTGATGTGGTATGCTCCTATAATACCACGGTTGAAATGTTTGTTCCAAAACAAAGAGCATGCCAAGTTGATGCGATGGCACAAAGAAGACCATAAGAAAGATGGGAAGTTGAGAGTACCCGCTGACGGGTCGCAGTGGAGAAAAATCGAGAGAAAATGGGGGGACTTTGCAGTTGACGCAAGGAACGTATGGTTTGGTCTAGCACAGATGGCATTAATCCTTTTGGGGAGCAGAGCAGCAATCATAGCACCTGGCCTGTGACTCTATGTATGTATAACCTTCCTCCTTGATTGAGCATGAAGCGGAAGTTCATTATGATGCCAGTGCTCATCCAAGGCCCTAAGAAACCCGGCAACGACATTGATGTGTACCTAAGGCCATTAGTTGAAGAACTCTTACAGTTGTGGAATGAAAAAGGTGTACGTGCGTGGGATGAGCACAATCAAGAGGAATTTGATCTATATGCGTTGCTGTTTGTGACCATCAATGATTGGCCTACTCTCAGTAACCTTTCAAGACAGACAAACAAGGGATACCGCGCATGCACACACTGTTTACATGATACCGACAGTATATATTTGGATAATTGTAAGAAGAATGTGTACCTAGGACATCGTCGATTTCTTCCGAGCAGGCATCCCGTAAGAAAGAAAGGCAAGCATTTCAAAGGTGAGACAGATCACCGGAAGAAGCCTCGCCACTCTACTGGTGATGATGTACTTGATATGGTCAAGGATTTAAAAGTAATCTTTGGAAAGGGTCCTGGCGGACAATCTGTTCCGCATGACACTGATGAACGTGCACCCATGTGGAAGAAGAAATCTATATTTTGGGACCTACCCTATTGGAAAGACCTAGAGGTCCGCTCTGCAATCGACGTGATGCACGTGACAAAGAATCTTTGCGTGAACCTGCTAGGCTTCTTGGGCGTGTATGGGAAGACAAAACATACACCGGAGGCACTGGGGGACCAGCAACGTATGCACGGAAAAGACAACATACATCAGGGTCATGCCAGCTATGCTCTTACCAAAGAAGAGGAATAAATCTTCTTTGAATGCCTGCTCAGTATGAAGGTCCCGTCTGGCTTCTCATCGAATATAAAGGGAATAATAAATATGGCAGAAAAAAGTTCCAGAACCTAAAATCTCATGACTGCCACGTGATTATGACGCAACTGCTTCAGGTTGCATTGAGGGGGCTTCTACCAGAAAACGTTCGATTAGCCATTTGTGAAGCTATGTGCATTCCTCAATGCAATCTCTCAGAAGGTAATCGATCCAGAAATCATACCAAGGTTAGAGAATGATTCGGTGCAATATCTTGTCAGTTTTGAGTTGGTGTTCCCACCATCCTTCTTCAATATCATGACACACATCCTAGTTCACCTAGTTGAAGAGACTGCCATTCTAGCTCCTATATTTCTACACAATATGTTCCCCTTGGAGAGGTTCATGGGAGTCTTAAATAAATATGTTCATAACCGTGCTAGGCCAGAAAGAAGCATCTCCAAGGGCCATGAAAATGTGGAGGTCATTGAGTTTTGTGTTGACTTTATTCCTCTAACATGCGATTGAACTTCAACTTCTCCCTTTCACTTTGGCATTCTCTCTGTACATCAACAATGACCCGGCGAAGATCATCATCAGGCACATCGTCTGGTTCCTCTTTATCTTCAGCTTCCCCCATTGCAGTATCACCGTATTCACGGGGATAGTTGTCATCATCCTCTTCTTGGTCGAAACATTATAGTGTGGCATGAAACCCTTCTCAAGCAGGTGCAAGTGAAGCTTTTTCAAGTTAGAGTAATGCTTCATATTCTCACAGACAGTACATGGACAATAAATAAAACCATTCTGCTTGTTTGCCTCAACCACTTCGAGAAAAATATGCATGCCATCAATGTACTCGGAGGTGCGTCGGTCACCGTACATCCATTGCCGGTTAATCTGCGTGCATTATATAATTAAGTGTATCAAAAACCATTACAGAACATCATGAATAGATAAGTGACCAAATTAATACAAGTTCATCATCACATTAAAACCAAAGTACAGTAGTAATCAAATGTTATTACTGAAAAAATAAATACATAAAGTTCATACATAGTTCTCATAGAACAACATATAGCTCTGTAGAGCATCTAATTAAAACATACATTGAAACTAACATACAACAATGTAAAACATTTAAATGCAACAACAAATGCGATAATAATCGCAACTAAGGTAACAATTGATCCAACTGCATAATGATATCAAGCCTCATTATCAATGGCATATTTTCTAATCTTTCTAATCTTCAAACGCATTTCATCCATCTGGATCCTGTGATCATCGGCGACATCGGCAACATGCAACTCCAATTCCATCTTCTCCTCCTCAATTCTTTTAATTTTTTTCTTCAAGTAATTATTTTCTTTTTCAAGTAAATTTAACCTCTCGACAAGAGGGTCGGTTGGAATTTCCGGTTCACATACCTCCTAGATAAAAATATCTATGTCACGTTGGTCGGCATAATTGTCATAAACACTAAATGAAACAAATAGTAATAAAATATAATATACCACATCCGAATCATAGACAGGACGAGGGCCGACGGGGGCAGATACCAAAACCATGGCATTATAGAATAACAAACAATAACAAAAGTAAGAAAATTATACAAGTATCTATCTAAATCATACAAGTAAGAAATTTTTTCCTTTTAAAAAGAAGATACGAACAAGAGGCTCACCATGGTGGTGCCGGCGATGAGCTCGGCGTGGGCAATCGATGGCGGTGAGGACGGGGATGGGACAGGACGGACCGCCAAACCTAGACAAATCTTGGGGAAACTGGAGCTTGGAGGTCGAGCTTGGAGAGGAGAAAGCTTAAGTGTGGCTCGGGCACATCGAACACCTCATGTGCATAGGAGGTGAGGGCAGAGCAACACACAACTCCCACACGCCGACCGGACAAAAAACAGAGGAGTGAGCGGCAGGGGCGTATATATATATATAGGCATCACTTTAGTCCCGGTTGGTGGCTAGAACTGGGACAGAAGACCGTGATGGAAATATGCTCTAGAGGCAATAATAAAGTTGTTATTTATATTTCCTTATATCATGATAAATGTTTATTATTCATGCTAGAATTGTATTGACCGGAAACTTAGTACATGTGTGAATACATAGACAAACAGAGTGTCACTAGTAGGCCTCTACTTTGACTAGCTCGTTAATCAAAGATGGTTAAGTTTCCTAACCATAGACATGTGTTGTAATTTGATGAACGGGATCACATCATTAGAGAATGATTTGATTGACTTGACCCATCCGTTAGCTTAGCACTATGATCGTTTAGTTCATAGCTATTGCTTTCTTCATGACTTATACATGTTCCTTTGACTATGAGATTATGCAAATCCTGAATACCAAAGGAACACTTAGTGTGCTATCAAACATCACAATCTAACTGGGTGATTATAAAGATGCTCTACAGGTGTCTCCGATGGTGTTCGTTGGGATGGCATAGATCGAGATTAGCTGCACGGAGAGGTATCTCTGGGCCCTCTCGGTAATGCACATCACTATAAGCCTTGCAAGCAATGTGACTAATTAGTTAGCTGCGAGATGATGCATTACGGAATGAGTAAAGAGACTTGCCGGTAACGAGATTGAACTAGGTATTGAGATACCGACGATCGAATCTCGGGCAAGTAACATACCGATGACAAAGGGAACAACGTATGTTGTTATGCGGTTTGACCGAGAAAGATCTTCGTAGAATAAGTAGGAACCAATATGAGCATCCAGGTTCCGCTATTAGTTATTGACTGGAAGTAAGTCTCGGTCATGTCTACATAGTTCTCGAACCCGTAGGGTCTGCACGCTTAACGTTCGGTGACGATCGGTATTATGAGTTTATGTGTTTTGATGTATCAAAGGTAGTTCGGAGTCCCGGATATGATCACGGACATGATGAGGAGTCTCGAAATGGTCGAGACATAAAGATCGATATATTGGAAGGCTATGTTTGGACATCGGAATGGTTCCAGGTGAGTTCGGGCATTTACAGGAGTACCGGAGGGTTATCGGAACCCCCCGGGGAGTGTATGGGCCTTATTGGGCCTTAGTGGGAATGAGGAGGAGGCGGCCAACACTACTAGGGAAAGCCCTAGTAGTAGCGCTTGTTTTTGAGCTAGCAGTAGCGCTTGTACCAGCACTACCGCTAAGGCGCTACAGCTAACTAGTAGCAGTAGCGCTGGAAAGGGAGCGCTACTGCTATACCTAGTTAGCAGTAGCGCTTCTTCTGAAAAGAGCTGCTGATAGTACAAAGTAGCAGTAGCGCTTCTTCTGAAAAGCGCTACTGATAGTACAAAGTAGCAGTAGCGCTTCTTCTGAAAAACGCTGCTGCTAACTTTTCCTGTATTTTAAAAAATACAGTTTATTTTCGTTGTGGTTTTATATACAGTACTTTCATCACATGATTTTATGACCATGATTAGTTTTTATATATATCAGTGGGTGAAATGAACGTGGAGTAGATTCAAGTGGAGGCAACATGTGGAGCATGTCGAAAGTACTACTAATCCAAACTTGATCTAGTTTGGATTAGTAGTACTTTCGATGTGCGCCACATGTTGCCTCCACTTGAATCTAATCCATGTTCATTTCACCTACTGATATATATACTAACTCATCATGCTCATATAACAACTTTGCATCATGCATCATCGATCATAATAATAAATAACTCATCATTGGTATCATAATAACAAGTCATACTCATCATCATCGATCATACAACTTCTACTCGATACCACATCATCATCATAGTCATCTAACCAATCATACTTAGTTGTTCTTAGCACATGATCATGAGTATTAGCTAGGACCTACTACCTTCTCCTAGGTAAAATAGCATAAAACAAGATAGCCCCTGACTCTCCATTATGGAGAATGGAGATTATCCTGTCTCCAATTCTTGCCTTTTGCACAATCTTGCTTCCAAGAACCTCCCTATGACTGACCATACATTTTTTCCATTCTTTGATTATCAGGTCTTCACAGTTTTTAGAAATCCGATATGCACATGTGTCGTAGGATGACCTGGCAGTATGTTCAAAACATCAAGGCGACCATTCTGATACATCAGATGAGGCACACAATCCGACGGGATTTTCTGTTGAAAACATAGTAATAACTTCATAGTTAGCAATGTACTTAAGTTTTAAAAGAATTTATGCAAAAGATGCACAGATGTCGTAATAGTAAAAAATCTTACCATGGCATCTCCATGGATGTTAGCGTGGTTCAACACGTGCCCTAGTGGCACGTATTCACCGTAATGTGGAGGAGTTTGATAATAGGTATTGTAATTCTCAAAATCAGTACAAAATGCGATCAGATGATTTTTCTCCTGATAAGTTAACTCAGAACCATCGGTGTAGTAGGTTCTGTCTACCATCTTCCGCACATTGTTTGAAGAATGAAAATAAGCTATAAATGGAAATAAGCTATCAACTATTTTGAAATAAACAATATAAATTAGTTAATAACTATGTTTGAGAAACTCACATAGCGGTAGAATTGGAAGCATATTGCTACCTTTTGAGCACTGCATTGGTTTTCGCTTGAAGAGGAAAGGGTGACGCAGTAAAGTAGCGTAAGTATTTCCCTCAGTTTTTGAGAACCAAGGTATCAATCTAGTAGGAGACCACGCGCGAGTCCCACGCACCTACACAAACAAATAAGAACCTCACAACCAACGCGATAAAGGGGTTGTCAATCCCTTCACGGTCACTTACGAGAGTGAGATCTGATAGATATGATAAGATAATATTTTTGGTATTTTTATGATAAAGAGAAATAAAGATGCAAAGTAAAATAAACGGTAATAGAAATAGCTAAGTGTTGGAAGATTAATATGATGGACAATAGACCCGGGGGCCATAGGTTTCACTAGTGGCTTCTCTCAAGACAGCATAAGTATTACGGTGGGTAAACGAATTACTGTCGAGCAATTGATAGAATTGAGCATAGTTATGAGAATATCTAGGTATGATCATGTATATAGGCATCACGTCCCTGACAAGTAGACCGAAACGATTCTGCATCTATTACTATTACTCCACACATCGACCGCTATCCAGCATGCATCTAGAGTATTAAGTTCATAAGAACAGAGTAATGCTTTAAGTAAGATGACATGATGTAGAGGGATAAACTCATGCAATATGATATAAACCCCATCTTTTTATCCTCGATGGCAACAATACAATATGTGTCGTTTCCCCTTCTATCACTGGGATCGAGCACCGCAAGATTGAACCCAAAGCTAAGCACTTCTCCCATTGCAAGAAAGATCAATCTAGTAGGCCAAACCAAACTGATAATTCGAAGAGACTTGCAAAGATAACCAATCATACATAAAAGAATTCAGAGGAGATTCAAATATTGTTCATAGATAAACTTGATCATAAACCCACAATTCATTGGATCTCGACAAACACACCACAAAAGAAGATTACATCGAATATATCTCCAAGAAGATCAAGGAGAACTTTGTATTGAGATCCAAAGAGAGAGAAGAAGCCATCTAGCTAATAACTATGGACCCAAAGGTCAGAGGCAAACTACTCACACATCATCGGAGAGGCTATGGTGTTGATGTAGAAGCCTTCCGTGATCAATGCCCCCTCCGGCGGAGCACCAGAAAAGGCCGCAAGATGGGATCTCACGGGTACAGAAGGTTGCGGCGGTGAAAATAGGGTTTTGGCTCCGTATGTGATGGTTTGGGGGTACGTAGGTATATATAGGAGGAAGAAGTATGTCGGTGGAGCAACGAGGGGCCCATGAGGGTGGAGGGCACGCCTGGGGAGGTGGGCGCGCCCCCTGCCTCGTGCCTTCCTCGTTGATTGCTTTACGTAGGCTCCAAGTCCTCTGGATCACGTTTGTTCCGAAAATCACGTTCCCGAGGGTTTCATTCCATTTGGACTCCGTTTGATATTCTTTTTCTGCGAAACACTGAAATAGGCAAAAAACAGCAATTTGGGCTGGGCCTCCGGTTAATAGGTTAGTCCCAAAAATAATATAAAAGTGTATAATAAAGCCCATTAAACATCCAAAACAGAATATAATATAGCATGGAACAATAAAAAATTATAGATACGTTGAAGACGTATCAAGCATCCCCAAGCTTAATTCCTGCTCGTCCTCGAGTAGGTAAATGATAAAAACAGAATTTTTGATGTGGAATGCTACTTGGCATAATTTTCAATGTAACCCTCTTAATTGTGGTATGAATATTTAGATCCGGAAGATTCAAGATAAATTTTTTAATATTGACATAAAAGTAATAATACTTCAAGCATACTAACTAAGCAATTATGTCTTCTCAAAATAACATGGCAAAAGAAAGTTCATCCCTACAAAATCATATAGTTTGGTCATGCTCCATTTTCGTCACACAAGAATGCTCTCATCATGCACAACCCCGATGACAAGCCAAGCAATAGTTTCATACTTTAGTAATCTCAAACTTTTTCAACTTTCACGTAATACATGAGCGTGAGCCATGGATATAGCACTATGGGTGGAATAGAATATAATGATGGGGGTTATGTGGAGAAGACAAAAAAGGAGAAAGTCTTGCATCAACGCGGCTAATCAATGGGCTATGGAGATGCCCATCAATTGATGTTAATGTGAGGAGTAGGGATTGCCATGCAACAGATGCACTAGAGCTATAAGTGTATGAAAGCTCAACAAAAGAAACTAAGTGGGTGTGCATCCAACTTGCTTGCTCACGAAGACCTAGGGCATTTGAGGAAGCCCATTGTTGGAATATACAAGCCAAGTTCTATAACAAAAAATTCCCACTAGTATATGAAAGTGACAAAACAAGAGACTCTCTATCATAAGGATCATGGTGATACTTTGAAGCACAAGTATGGAAAAAGATAGTAGCATTGTCCCTTTTTATTTTTTTTTATTTTTTTGGGCCTTCCTTTTTTCTTTTGGCCTTTCTCTTTTTTTTGGGACAATGCTCTATGAATGATGATCATCACACTTCTATTTATTTACAACTCAATGATTACAACTCGATACTAGAACAAAGTATGACTCTATATGAATGCCTCCGGCGGTGTACCGGGATGGGCAATGAATCAAGAGTGACATGTATGAAATAATATGCATGGTGGCTTTGCCACAAATACGATGTCAACTACATGAGCATGCAAGGCAATATGACAATGATGAACGTGTCATGATAAACGGAACGGTGGAAAGTTGCATGGCAATATATCTCGGAATGGCTATGGAAATGCCATAATAGGTAGGTATGGTGGCTGTTTTGAGGAAGATATAAGGAGGTTTATGTGTGATAGAGTGTATCGTATCATGGGGTTTGGATGCACCGGCGAAGTTTGCACCAACTCTCAAGGTGAGAAAGGGCAATGCACGGTACCGAAGAGGCTAGCAATGATGGAAAGTTGAGAGTGCGTATAATCCATGGACTCAACATTAGTCATAAAGAACTCACATACTTATTGCAAAAATCTACAAGTCATCAAAAACCAAGCACTACACGCATGCTCCTAGGGGGATAGATTGGTAGGAAAAGACCATCGCTCGTCCCCGACCGCCACTCATAAGGAGGACAATCAAAGAACACCTCATGTTTCAAATTTGTTACATAACGTTTACCATACGTGCATGCTACGGGATTTGCAAACTTCAACACAAGTATTTCTCAAATTCACAACTACTCAACTAGCACAACTTTAATATCACTACCTCCATATCTCAAAACAATCATCAAGCATCAAACTTCTCTTAGTATTCAACACACTCATAAGAAAGTTTTTACCAATCTTGAATACCTAGCATATTAGAACTAATTTCACAATTAAAACAAATTACCATGCTGTTTTGTAGGACTCTCAAAATAATTGAAGTGAAGCATGAGAGAACAATAGTTTCTATAAAACAAAACCACCGCCGTGCTCTAAAGGATATAAGTAAAGCACTAGAGCAAAAACTATATAGCTAAAAGATAAAAGTGAAGCACATAGAGTATTCTAATAAATTCTGAATCATGTGTGTCTCTCTCAAAAGGTGTGTACAGTAAGGATTATTGTGGTAAACTAAAAATCAAAGACTCAAATCATACAAGATGCTCCAAGCAAAACACATATCATGTGGTGAATAAAAATATAGCTCCAAGTAAAGTTACCGATAGACGAAGACGAAAGAGGGGATGCCTTCCGGGGCATCCCCAAGCTTTGGCTTTTTGGTGTCCCTAGATTATCTTGGGGTGCCATGGGCATCCCCAAGCTTAGGCTGTTGCCACTCCTTGTTCCATAATCCATCAAATCTTTACCCCAAACTCGAAAACTTCACAACAGAAAACTCAACAGAAAATCTTGTGAGCTCCGTTAGCGAAAGAAAACAAAACACCACTTCAAGGTACTGTATTAAACTCATTATTTATTTATATTGGTGTTACAACTACTTTATTCCAACTTCTCTATAGTTTAATAACTATTTTACTAGCCATAGATTCATAAAAATAAGCAAACAACACACGAAAAATATAATCTGTCAAAAACAGAACAGTCTGTAGTAATCTGTAACTAACGCAAACTTCCGGAACTCAAATTTTTTGACCAAAATAGGAAGACCTAGACAATTTGTTTATTGATCTACTGCAATTGGAACCGGTATTTTATCACGTTCTGGTGATTTTTAACAATTGTTTTCGTGAACAGAAAGTTTCTGAAATTTTCAGCAAGATCAAATAACTATCATCCAAGAAGATCCTGTAGGTTTAACTTGGCACAAACACTAATTAAAACATAAAAAAAATCTAACCAGAAGCTATATCAGATATTTATTCCTAAACAGAAGCAAAAAGCAAAAACTAAAATAAAATTGGGTTGCCTCCCAACAAGCGCTATCGTTTAACGCCCCTAGCTAGGCATAAAAACAAGGATAGATCTAAGTATTGCCATCTTTGGTAGGCAATCCATAAGTAGCTCTCATAATAGATTCATATGGTAATTTTATTTTCTTTCTAGGGAAGTGTTCCATAGCTTTCCTTAATGGAAATTGGAATCTAATATTCCCTTCCTTCATATCAATAATTGCACCAATCATTGTAAGGAAAGGTCTACCAAGAATAATAGGACATGAAGGATTGCAATCTATGTCAAGAACAATGAAATCTACGGGCACATAGTTCCTATTTGCAACAATAAGGACATCACTAATTCTTCCCATAGGTTTCTTAATAGTGGAATCCGCAAGGTGCAAGTTTAAAGAACAATCATCAAATTCACGGAATCCTAGCAAATCACACAAGGTTTTTGGAATCGTGGAAACACTAGCACCCAAATCACACAAAGCATAGCATTCATGATCTTTAATTTTAATTTTAATAGTAGGTTCCCACTCATCATAAAGTTTTCTAGGGATAGAAACTTCCAACTCAAGTTTTTCTTCATAAGATTGCATCAAAGCATCAACAATATGTTTAGTAAAAGCTTTATTTTGACTATAAGCATGAGGAGAATTTAGCACGGATTGCAACAAGGAAATACAATCTATCAAAGAGCAATTATCATAATTAAATTCCTTGAAATCCAAAATAGTGGGTTCATTGATATCTAAAGTTTTGACTGCTTCAATCCCATTTTTACCAAATTTCACATTGCTACCTCTTGAGCACTGCGTTGGTTTTCCCTTGAAGAGGAAAGGGTGATGCAACAAAGTAGCGTAAGTATTTCCCTCAGTTTTTGAGAACCAAGGTATCAATCCAGTAGGAGGCCACGCACGAGTCCCTTGCACCTACACAAACAAATAAATCCTCGCAACCAACGCAATAAAGGGGTTGTCAATCCCTTCACGGTCACTTACGAGAGTGAGATCTGATAGATAAGATAAGATAATATTTTTGGTATTTTTATGATAAAGATGCAAAGTAAAGAAAGTAAAATAAAAACGGCGCCAGAAATAGCTTGCTGTCGGGAGATTAAATATGATGGAAAATAGACCTGGGGGCCATAGGTTTCACTAGAGGCTTCTCTCGAGAGCATAAGTATTACAGTGGGTGAACAAATTACTGTTGAGCAATTGACAGAATTGAGCATAGTTATGAGAATATCTAGGTATGATCATGTATATAGGCATCACATCCGAGACAAGTAGACCGACTCCTGCCTGCATCTACTACTATTACTCACACATCGACCGCTATCCAACATGCATCTAGAGTATTAAGTTCACAAGAACGGAGTAACGCTTTAAGCAAGATGACATGATGTAGAGGGATAAACTCATGCAATATGATATAAACCCCATCTTGTTATCCTCGATGGCAACAATACAATACATGCCTTGCTGCCCCTACTGTCACTGGGAAAGGACACCGCAAGATTGAACCCAAAGCTAAGCACTTCTCCAATTGCAAGAAAGATCAATCTAGTAGGCCAAACCAAACTGATAATTCGAAGAGACTTGCAAAGATAACCAATCATACATAAAAGAATTCAGAGAAGATTCAAATATTGTTCATAGATAAACTTGATCATAAACCCACAATTCATCGGTCTCAACAAACACACCGCAAAAGAAGATTACATCGAATAGATCTCCACAAGAGAGGGGGAGAACATTGTATTGACATCCAAAAAGAGAGAAGAAGTCATCTAGCTAATAACTATGGACCCGAAGGTCTGAGGTAAACTACTCACACATCATCGGAGAGGCTATGGTGTTGATGTAGAAGCCCTCCGTGATCGATGCCTCTTCCGGCGGAGCTCCGGAAAAGGCCCCAAGATGGGATCTCACGGGTACAGAAGGTTGCGGCGGTGGAATTAGGTTTTTGGCTCCGTATCTGGTAGTTTGGGAGTACGTAGGTATATTTAGGAGGAAGAAGTACGTCGGTGGAGCAACGTGGGGCCCATGAGGGTGGAGGGCGCGCCCCCTACCTCGTGCCCTCCTGGTTGATGTATTGACATAGGGTCCAAGTCCTCTGGATCACGTTCGTTCCGAAAATCACGTTCCTGAAGGTTTCATTCCGTTTGGACTCCGTTTGATATATTCTTTTTCTACGAAACTCTGAAATAGGCAAAAAACAACAATTCTGGGCAGGGCCTCTGGCTAATAGGTTAGTCCCAAAAATAATATAAAAGTGTATAATAAAGCCCAATAATGTCCAAAACAGAATATAGTATAGCATGGAACAATAAAAAATTATAGATACGTTGGAGACGTATCAAGCATCCCCAAGCTTAATTCCTGCTCGTCCTCGAGTAGGTAAATGATAAAAAACAGAATTTTTGATGTGCAATGCTACTTGGCATAATTTCAATGTAATTCTTCTTAATTGTGGTATGAATATTTAGATCCGAAAGATTCAAGACAAAAGTTTAATATTGACATAAAAATAATAATACTTCAAGTATACTAACTAAGCAGTTATGTCTTCTTAAAATAACATGGCCAAAGAAAGTTATCCCTACAAAATCATATAGTCTGGGTATGCTCTATCTTCACCATACAAAGTATTTAAATCATGCACAACCCCGATGACAACCAAGCAATTGTTTCATTCTTTTTGCGTTCTCAAACTTCTTCAATCTTCACGCAATACATGAGCGTGAGCCATGGACATAGCACTATATGTGGAATAGAATGGTGGTTGTGGAGAAGACAAAAAAGGGAGAAGATAGTCTCACATCAACTAGGCGTATCAACGGGCTATGGAGATGCCCATTAATAGATATCAATGTGAGTGAGTAGGGATTGCCATGCAACGGATGCACTTAGAGCTATAAGTATATGAAAGCTCAACAAAAGGAACTAAGTGGGTGTGCATCCAACTCACTTGCTCACGAAGACCTAGGGCATTTTGGGAAGCCCATCATTGGAATATAGAAGCCAAGTTCCATAATGAAAAAAATTCCAACTAGTATATGAAAGTGATATCATGGGAGACTTTCTATCATGAAGATCATGGTGCTACTTTGAAGCACAAGTGTGGTAAAAGGATAGTAGCATTGTCCATTCTCTCTTTTTCTCTCATTTTTTTATTTGGGCCTTTTCTCTTTTTTTATGGCCTCTTTTTTTCGTCCGGAGTCTCATCCCGACTTATGGGGGAATCATAGTCTCCATCATCCTTTCCTCACTTGGGACAATGCTCTAAAAAATGATGATCATCACACTTTTATTTACTTACAACTCAATAATTACAACTCAATACTTAGAACAAAATATGACTCTATGTGAATGCCTCCGGCGGTGTACCGGGATATGCAATGAATCAAGAGTGACATGTATGAAAGAATTATGAACGGTGGCTTTGCCACAAATACGATGCCAACTACATGATCATGCAAAGCAATATGACAATGATGGAGCGTGTCATAATAAACGAAACGGTGGTAAGTTGCATGGCAATATATCTCGGAATGGCTATGGAAATGCCATGATAGGTAGGCATGGTGGCTGTTTTGAGGAAGGTATATGGTGGGTGTATGATACCGGCGAAAAGTGCACGGTATTAGAGAGGCTAGCAACGGTGGAAGGAGGAACAATGCGTATAATCCATGGACACAACATTAGTCATAAAGAACTCATATACTTATTGCAAAAATCTACAAGTTATCAAAGCAAAGTATTACGCGCATGCTCCTAGGGGGATAGATTGGTAGGAAAAGACCATCGCTCGTCCCCGACCGCCACTCATATGGAAGACAATCAATAAATAAATCATGCTCCGAGTTCATCACATAACGGTTCACCATACGTGCATGCTACGGGAATCACAAACTTTAACACAAGTTTTTCTCAAATTCACAACTAATCAACTAGCATGACTCTAATATCACCATCTTCATATCTCAAAACAATTATCTAGTATCGAACTCCTAATAGTATTCAACACACTCATAAGAAATTTTTACTAATCTTGAATGCCTATTATAATTAAAGCAAATTACCTTGCTGTTTTGTAGGACTCTCAAAATAATATAAATGAAGCATGAGATAACAATAGTTTCTATAAAACAAAATTACCACCGTGCTCTAAAAGATATAAGAGAAGTACTAGAGCAAAAACTATATAACTCAAAAGATATAAGTGAAGCACATAGAGTATTCTAACAATTTCGGAATCATGTGTGTCTCTCTCAAAAGGTGTGTACAGAAAAGAAGATTGTGGTAAACTAAAAAGCAAAGACTCAAATAATACAAGACGCTCCAAGCAAAACACATATCATGTGGTGAATAAAAATATAGCTCCAAGTAAAGTTACCGATGGAAGTAGATGAAAGAGGGGATGCCTTCCGGGGCATCCCCCAAGCTTTGGCTTTTTGGTGTCCTTAGATTATCTTGGGGTGCCATGGGAATCCCCAAGCTTAGGCTCTTGCCACTCCTTGTTCCATAATCCATCAAATCTTTTACCCAAAACTTGAAAACCTCACAACACAAAACTTAACAGAAAATCTCGTGAGCTCCGTTAGCGAAAGAAAACAAAACACCACTTTAAGTTACTGTAGTGAACTCATTATTTATTTATATTGGTGCTAAACCTACTGTATTCCAACTTCTCTATGGTTTATAAACTATTTTACTAGCCATAGATTCATCAAAATAAGCAAACAACACACGAAAAACAGAATCTGTCAAAAACAGAACAGTCTGTAGTAATCTGTAACTAACGCAAACTTCTGTAACTCAAAAAATTCAGCCAAAATAGGACGACCTATACAATTTGTTTATTGATCAGCAGAAATTGGAATAAATATTTTATCACGTTCTGGTGATTTTTAATAATTATTTTCGTGAACAGAAAGTTTCTGCAATTTTCAGCAAGATCAAATAACTACCATCCAAGAAGATCCTATAGGTTAAACTTGGCACAAACACTAATTAAAACATAAAAACACATCTAACCGGAGGCTAGAACAAATATTTATTTCTAAACAGAAGCAAAAATAAAAAAATAAAAATAAAATTGGGTTGCCTCACAGCAAGCGCTATCGTTTAACGCCCCTAGCTAGGCATAATATCAAGGATAGATCTAGGTATTGCCATCTTTGGTAGGCAATCCATAGGTGGCCCTCATGATAGATTCATATGGTAATTTTATTTTCTTTCTAGGGAAGTGTTCCATGCCTTTCCTTAACGGAAAGTGGAATCTAATATTCCCTTCCTTCATATCAATAATTGCACCGATCGTTCTAAGGGAAGGTCTACCAAGAATAATAGGACATGAAGGACTGCAATCTATATCAAGAACAATAAAATCTACGGGCACATAATTCCTATTTGCAACAATAAGAACATCATTAATTCTTCCCATAGGTTTCTTAATGGTGGAATCTGCAAGGTGCAAGTTTAAAGAGCAATCATCAAAATCACGGAAACCTAGCAAATCGCACAAAGTTTTTGGAATCGTGGAAACACTAGCACCCAAATCACACAAAGCATAGCATTCATGATCTTTAATTTTAATTTTAATAGTAGGTTCCCACTCATCATAAAGTTTTCTAGGGATAGAAACTTCCAACTCAAGTTTTTCTTCATAAGATTGCATCAAAGCATCAACTTATGTTTAGTAAAAGCTTTATGTTGACTATAAGCATGTGGAGAATTTAGCACGGATTGCAACAAGGAAATACAATCTATCAAAGAGCAATTATCATAATTAAATTCCTTGAAATCCAAAATAGTGGGTTCATTGAGATCTAGAGTTTTAACTTCTTCAATCTCACTTTTATCAATTTTAGCATCAAGATCTAAAAACTCCGAATTTTTGGAACGCCTTCTAGGTAAAGGTGGATCATATTCAGTCCCATAATTATCAAGATTCATATTTCAAAACAAAGATTTAATTGGGGACACATCAATAACTTTTAGATCTTCATCTTTATTTTCATAGAAATTAGAAGAACACGCTCTCCCAAAGCAATCTTTCTTAGCACGCATCCTAGCGGTTATTTCTTTGCACTCATCAATGGAAATTCTCATGGCTTTGAGAGACTCATTGATATCATGCTTAGGTGGAATACATCTAAGTTTCAAAGAATCAACATCAAGAGAAATTCTATCAACGTTCCTAGCCAATTCATCAACTTTAAGCAATTTTTCTTCGAGCAAAGCATTGAAATTCTTTTGTGAATTCATAAAATCCTTAACACTAGTCTCAAATTCAGAAGGCATCTTATTAAAATTTCCATAAGAATTGTTGTAGGAATTACCATAATTATTAGAGGAATTTCTAGGATAAGGCCTAGGATTAAAGTTTCCTCTATACGCGTTGTTACCAAAATTATTCCTACCAACAAAATTCACATCCATAGATTCATTATTATTCTCAATAAAAGTAGACAAAGGCATATCATTAGGATCAGAAGAAACACTCTTAGTAGTAAATAATTTCATAAGTTCATCCATCTTTCCACTCAAAACATTAATTTCTTCTATCGCATGCACTTTTTTATTAGTAGATCTTTCAGTGTGCCATTGAGAATAATTAACCATAATATTATCTAGGAGTTTAGTAGCTTCTCCTAAAGTGATTTCCAAAAAAGTGCCTCCCGCAGCCGAATCTAAAAGATTTCTAGAAGCAAAATTCAATCCGGCATAAAAAATTTGTATGATCATCCATAAATTCAAGCCATGTGTAGGACAATTACGTATCATTAATTTCATCCTCTCCCAAGCTTGTGCAACATGTTCATGATCAAGTTGTTTAAAATTCATAATATCGTTTCTAAGAGAGATGATCTTAGCGGGAGGAAAATACTTAGAGATAAAAGCATCTTTGCACTTATTCCAAGAATCAATACTATTTTTAGGCAAAGATGAAAACCAAGCTTTAGCACGATCTCTAAGCGAAAAAGGAATTAGCTTCAATTTAACAATATCATTATACACATCTTTCTTCTTTTGCATATCACACAAATCAACGAAGCTATTTAGATGGGTAGAGGCATCTTCACTAGGAAGGCCGGCAAATTGATCTTTCATGACAAGGTTCAACAAAGCAGCATTGATTTCACAAGATTCAGTATCGGTAAGAGGAGCAATCGGAGTGCTAAGAAAATCATTATTGTTGGTATTGGTAAAGTCACACAGTTTAGTATTATCTTGAGCCATCGTGACAACCAAGCAATCCAAAACACGAGCAAACAAGAAGCAAGCGAAAAAAGCGAATGGAAAAGAGAGGGCGAATAAAACGGCAAGGGTGTAGTGGGGGAGAGGAAAACGAGAGGCAAATGGCAAATAATGTAATGCGGGAGATAAGGGTTTGTGATGGGTACTTGGTATGTTGACTTTTGCGTAGACTCCCCGGCAACGGCGCCAGAGGTCCTTCTTGCTACCTCTTGAGCACTGCGTTGGTTTTCCCTTGAAGAGGAAAGGGTGATGCAGCAAAGTAGCGTAAGTATTTCCCTCAGTTTTTGAGAACCAAGGTATCGATCCAGTAGGAGGCCACGCACGAGTCCCTTGCACCTACACAAACAAATAAATCCTCGCAACCAACGCAATAAAGGGGTTGTCAATCCCTTCACGGTCACTTACGAGAGTGAGATCTGATAGATATGATAAGATAATATTTTTGGTTTTTTATGATAAAGATGCAAAGTAAAGAAAGTAAAATAAAAACGGCGCCAGAAATAGCTTGTTGTCGGGAGATTAAATATGATGGAAAATAGACCTGGGGGGCCATATGTTTCACTAGAGGCTTCTCTCGAGAGCATAAGTATTACGGTGGGTGAACAAATTACTGTTGAGCAATTGAAAGAATTGAGCATAGTTATGAGAATATCTAGGTATGATCATGTATATAGGCATCACGTCCGAGACAAGTACACCGACTCCTGCCTGCATCTACTTCTATTACTCCACACATCGACCGCTATCCAGCATGCATGAGTATTAAGTTCATAAGAACAGAGTAACGCTTTAAGCAAGATGACATGATGTAGAGGGATAAACTCATGCAATATGATATAAACCCCATCTTGTTCTCCTCGATGGCAACAATACAATACGTGCCTTGCTGCCCCTACTGTCACTGGGAAAGGACACCGCAAGATTGAACCCAAAGCTAAGCACTTCTCCCATTGCAGGAAAGATCAATCTAGTAGGCCAAACCAAACTGATAATTCGAAGAGACTTGCAAAGATAACCAATCATACATAAAAGAATACAGAGAAGATTCAAATATTGTTCATAGATAAACTTGATCATCAACCCAAAATTCATCGGTCTCAAAAAACACACCGCAAAAGAAGATTACATCGAATAGATCTCCACAAGAGAGGGGGAGAACATTGTATTGAGATCCAAAAAGAGAGAAGAAGCCATCTAGCTAATAACTATGGACCCGAAGGTCTGAGGTAAACTACTCACACATCATCGGAGAGGCTATGGTGTTGATTTAGAAGCCCTCCATGATCGATGCCTCCTCCGGCGGAGCTCCGGAAAAGGCCCCAAGATGGGATCTCACGGGTACAGAAGGTTGCGGCGGTGGAATTAGGTTTTTGGCTCCTTATCTGGTAGGGGTACGTAGGTATATATAGGAGGAAGAAGTACGTCGGTGGAGCAACGTGGGGCCCACGAGGGTGGAGGGCGCGCCCAGGGGGTAGGCGCGCCCCCTACCTCGTGCCCTCCTGGTTGATGTCTTGACGTAGGGTCCAAGTCCTCTGGATCACGTTCGTTCCGAAAATCACGTTCCCAAAGGTTTCATTCCGTTTGGACTCCGTTTGATATTCTTTTTCAGCGAAACTCTGAAATAGGCAAAAAAACAGCAATTCTGGGCTGGCCTCCGGTTAATAGGTTAGTCCCAAAAATAATATAAAAGTGTATAATAAAGCCCAATAATGTCCAAAACAGAATATAATACAGCATGGAACAATCAAAAATTATAGATACGTTGGAGACGTATCACGCATCAAGATCTAAAAACTCCAAATTTTTGGGACGCCTTCTAGGTAAAGGTAACTCATCTCCAGTCCCATCATTATCAAGATTCATATTGCAAAACAAAGATTTAATAGGAGACACATCAATAACTTTTAGATCTTCATCTTTATTCTCACAAAAATTAGAAGAACACGCTTTCACAAAGCAATCTTTCTTGGCATGCATCCTAGCGGTTCTTTCTTTGCACTCATCAATGGGAATTCTAATGGCTTTGAGAGACTCATTGATATCATGCTTAGGTGGAAAAGATCTAAGCTTCAAAGAATCAACATCAAGAGAATTCTATCAACGTTCCTAGCCAATTCATCAACCTTAAGCAATTTTTCTTCAAGCAAAGCATTGAAACTCTTTTGCGAATTCATAAACTCCTTAACACTAGTCTCAAATTCACAGGGCATCTTATTAAAGTTTCCATAAGAATTGTTGTAGGAATTACCATAATTATTAGAGGAATTACTAGGGAACGGCCTAGGATTAAAGTTTCCTCTATACGCGTTGTTACCAAAATTATTCCTACCAACAAAATTCACATCCATAGATTCATTATTGTTCTTAATCAAAGTAGACAAAGGCATATCATTAGGATCAGAAGAAACACTTTTAGTAGCAAATAATTTCATAAGTTCATCCATCTTTCCACTCAAAACATTAATTTCTTCTATCGCATGCACTTTTTTATTAGTAGATCTTTCGGTGTGCCATTTAGAATAATTAACCATAATATTATCTAGGAGTTTAGTAGCTTCTCCTAAAGTGATTTCCATAAAAGTGCCTCCCGCGGCCGAATCTAAAAGATTTCTAGAAGCAAAATTCAATCCGGCATAATTTTTTTGTATAATCATCCAAAGATTCAAACCATGTGTAGGGCAATTACGTATCATTAATTTCATCCTCTCCCAAGCTTGTGGAACATGTTCATGATCAAGTTGCTTAAAATTCATGATATCGTTTCTAAGAGAGATGATTTTAGCGGGAGGAAAATAATTAGAGATAAAAGCATCTTTGCACTTATTCCATGAATCAATACTATTTTTAGGCAATGACGAAAACCAAGCTGGGTAGCGGCATCTTCACTAGCTATTTAGATGGGTAGCTTAACGAAAAAGGAAATAGCTTCAATTTAACAATATCATTGTCTACATCTTTCTTCTTTTGCATATCACACAAATCAACGAAGCTATTTAGATGGGTAGCGGCATCTTCACTAGGAAGGCCGGTGAATTGATCTTTCATGACAAGATTCAACAAATCAGCATTAATTTCACAAGATTCAGCATCGGTAAGAGGAGCAATCGGAGTGCTAAGAAAATCATTGTTGTTGGTATTGGTAAAGTCACACAATTTAGTATTGTCTTGAGCCATCGTGAAAAACAAGCAATCCAACACACGAGCAAACAAGAAGCAAGCGAAAAAAAAGCGAACAGAAAAGAGAGGGCGAATAAAACTGCAAGGGTGAAGTGGGGGAGAGGAAAACGAGAGGCAAATGGCAAATAATGTAATGCGAGGGATAAGAGTTTGTGATGGGTACTTGGTATGTCTTGACTTTTGCGTAGACCTCCCCGGCAACGGCGCCAGAAATCCTTCTTGCTACCTCTTGAGCACTACGTTGGTTTTCCCTTGAAGAGGAAAGGGTGATGTAGTAAAGTAGCGTAAGTATTTCCCTCAGTTTTTTAGAACCAAGGTATCAATCCAGTAGGAGACCACGCTCGAGTCCCACACACCTACACAAACAAATAAGAACCTCGCAACCAACGCGATGAAGGGGTTGTCAATGCCTTCACGGTTACTTATGAGAGTGAGATCTGATAGATATGATAAGATAATATTTTTGGTATTTTTATGATAAAGAGAAATAAAGATGCAAAGTAAAATAAACGACAATAGAAATAGCTAGGTGTTGGAAGATTAATATGATGGAAAATAGACCCGGGGGCCATTGGTTTCACTAGTGGCTTCTCTCAAGATAGCATAAGTATTACAGTGGGTAAATGAATTACTGTTGAGCAATTGATAGAATTGAGCATAGTTATGAGAATATCTAGGTATGATCATGTATATAGGCATCACGTCTGTGACAAGTAGACCGAAACGATTCTGCATCTACTACTATTACTCCACACATCGACCGCTATCCAGCATGCATCTAGAATATTAAGTTCATAAGAACAGAGTAATGCTTTAAGTAAGATGACATGATGTAGAGGGATAAACTCATGCAATATGATATAAATCCCATCTTTTTATCCTCGATGGCAACAATACAATACGTGTCGTTTCCCCTTCTGTCATTGGGATCGAGCACCGCAAGATTGAACCCAAAGTTAAGCACTTCTCCCATTGCAAGAAAGATCAATCTAGTAGGCCAAACCAAACTGATAATTCGAAGAGACTTGCAAAGATAACCAATCATACATAAAAGAATTCAGAGGAGATTCAAATATTGTTCATAGATAAACTTGATCATAAACCCACAATTCATTGGATCTCGACAAACACACCACAAAAGAAGATTACATCGAATAGATCTCCAAGAAGATCAATGAGAACTTTGTATTGAGATCCAAAGAGAGAGAATAAGCCATCTAGCTAATAACTATGGACCCAAAGGTCTGAGGTAAACTTCTCACACATCATTGGAGAGGCTATGGTGTTGATGTAGAAGCCCTCCGTGATCAATGCCCCCTCCGGCGGAGCGCCAGAAAAGGCCCCAAGATGGGATCTGACGGGTACAGAAGGTTGTGGCGGTGGAAACAGGGTTTTGGCTCCGTATGTGATGGTTTGGGGGTACGTAGGTATATATAGGAGGAAGAAGTACGTCGGTGGAGCAACGAGGGGCCCATGAGGGTGGAGGGCGTGCCTGGGGAGGTGGGCGCGCCCCCCTGCCTCGTTGATTGCTTTACGTAGACTCCAAGTCCTCTGGATCACGTTTGTTCCGAAAATCACGTTCCCGAAGGTTTCATTCCGTTTGGAGTCCATTTGATATTCTTTTTCTGCGAAACACTGAAATAGGCAAAAAACAACAATTTGGGTTGGGCCTCCGGTTAATAGGTTAGTCCCAAAAATAATATAAAAGTGTATAATAAAGCCCATTAAACATCCAAAATAGAATATAATACAGCATGGAACAATAAAAAATTATAGATACGTTGGAGATGTATCACGTATCAACAAGGACCCAAATGTCCATATTGTGTTGGTCGATGTCAGGATCACCAAGATCCATGGTGACAAGCATACCCTCATAAAAACCATACATCTTGCAAAGTGATTCCCAATTTTTGCAAACAAAATGGGTTACGCTCTCAGAATTGTACAGATTTACTTCAAAATCCATACCATGAAATGTCCATATTGAATTTTCTTTGTTTCGAAATTTTCATGGTCTTCAAAATCCATCCTCTCCAAGACATAGCGTCTTGCATGGCATGGGATAAGCTACTCGAATTGTAGAAGATGAAGTTGAAATAGTTGAAGTCCAGCTTAATTACGAAAATAACACTTGTCGTTGTTGCGTACCGTTTCAACATCGAAGGTCTCTTGGAGCTTAATGCTGAAGCGCCGATCTTCGCCCAGGTGAGGCCTGTCGCACAGACCTCGGTCGTCGTTGCACCAGCTGCACTCCCTCGGGAGAATTTTGTCGTCCGATGATGACATTTCCTACGTTCATAATTCGAAGATTAAACTTGTACAATTCAATATATGTACTACAAAAATTAAATTAGATCATTATTATTCATCACGGGTTGAATATCGGTCTGTCAAGTCTTTTTCTTGAAAACTTTCAGCTCGCGTGGTGTATACATTCGACCGTTGGTGGTGGTGGAGACTCTCACTCACTGATTCCTCTCTAACATTTGCGACCGTCGGTGATGGTCGTTACTCCTCCTTCCCCTAGTGCATAACAAAGGTCTAGCACCCGGAGAAGAAGGAGAAACGACCCCCACGACAACAGTCGGGCTTCTTCGTCCTCTCTCATATATGGTGGATAAACTCGGTCACTGATTTTTCGACCTTGAGTGATGGAGCCTCGATAGACTTAAAGTCAATCCGAAATGTCGTTTAATTATTTTCTAGAAAATCCATGCCACTCGATATTTCCTACATATTCTAGCACAAGTCATGCCAGAATTCACGAAAAAATCCGGCATGACCTTTGCTAAAAAAAAAGACATATCGAGCACTCCAGCAAAACATAGGCCACTGTAGGAGGTGTAACCTGCAAACATGGCCGGCCACTTGGGCAAGCACACATCCTATTTGAGCAACACAATATATACATGTTTATATCTACATCATATGATCATTTAAACTTGATGGAGTAGTTTTCCAATCTGAGCATTCAATAAGCAAATCCAAATCGTAAAATAAATTAGTATTCAAATTAGCATTCATTCAATAAGCAAAACTAAATAATCTCTTTCGTCCGTACGTCGTCGAATTTTATCACTAATGGATCTCGAATAGTATCATACATATAACATCACTAATACAGCTAAAACCATAGCGAACGATGGGTATCGGCGCGGGCGGTGCACACCCAAAGAGAAGGAACCATAAGAGGATCATAGCTCCAGTGAGATCCCTGAAGAACCTCCCAGGTATTGGAGAACCTTCCCTCCAACGCAACCATGTAGCGACGGACGTGCTCGTCCTCCTTGCTGACACGGTGACGTGCCACCTCCGCGGGGTCCTCAAGCCTCCGCACCATCACTGGCCCACGCGACCGCCACCAAAGAAGGTTCGGGTCAACGACGGGCTGGCTCCTCACCAAGCTGCGCCCCCCGGAAGGTAGCACCTCCCAGTACTAGCCCAGCGGAGCCCACTCCCGGACATGGCTCCTCACCAAGCCTAGGCCTCCTCCATCGAGTCGACGACGAGGATGCGGGATAGGCATTGTCGGTGTCAAAACCGGCGGATCTTGGGTAGGGGGCCCTGAACTGTGCGTCTAAGGTCGATGGTAACAGGAGACAGGGGACACGATGTTTACCCAGGTTCGGGCCCTCTCTATGGAGGTAATACCCTACTTCCTGCTTGATTGATCTTGATGAATATGAGTATTACAAGAGTTGATCTACCACGAGATCGTAATGGCTAAAACCCTAGGAGTCTAGCCTGTATGACTATGGTAATGGGGTCTCTCCCCTCCGGATTAAGTCCTCTGGTTTATATAGACACCGGGAGGATCTAGGGTTACAGAAGGTTGCTTACAAAGGAAAACAATCTACATATTCGGTCGCCAAGCTTGCCTTCCACGCTAAGGAGAGTTCCATCTGAACACGGGTGCAGTCTTCGGTCTTCGTATCTTCACAGCCCATCAGTCCGGCCCATGGCTAACAGGCCGGACGCCCGAGGACCCCTTAGTCCAGGACTCCCTCAGTAGCCCCTGAACCTGGCTTCAATGACGAGGAGTCCGGCGCGCAGATTTGTCTTCAACATTGCAAGGCGGGTTCCCCACTTTCCGAACTCCAAGATAGTTTCCGGGCGTGATGATTGTATCCGGACCTGTAACACACACCACACACAACCGTTGAGAGAATATAATATTCCATGGGTCCAATCCGCTGACAACTTATTACAACGTGACATCACGCCCGCCTGGTCATGATTTCAGACCGTTCTGTTCTGCCGCTCCATGTTCCGAAACGTGGTTGCCTTTGACATGTCTTATCCAAGCAGAGATCGTGTCCCCTTATTGAGGGATTCTTTTATCAACACGGAGGTGGGTAACCCAACCACCCTTAAAGTACAACTCCTTGGGAATAGGCAAATTTTAAGGCCCGGGAGGAGGCGTACGATATTCTTGGCCTTTATAAAGGGGCATAGACCCGCCTTTCCTCTCCACGCTTGCTTCTTCCTCGACTCTTAATACCTCGAGTTCCAACACCCAGGTTTCACCCTCTGTAAGCCTCAGTCATGTCCGGATCCAGCCGTCAAGTCCGGTGGGTGGCTTCTTCTGTTACAGAGGAGGATATCGCAAAGCTTCGGGCGGCAAGATATCTGACCGCAGAAATCCTCCATCGGATTCCCCCGGATCCGGCAAGAGGGTCATGTTCGTTTCCCACTTCCTCCAAGGATTAGGGTTCGCCCTCAATCCCTTCGTCCGGGGGCTCATGTTCTATTGTGGATTAGATTTTCACGATTTCGCCCCGAACTCTGTTCTTCTCATCTTGGCGTTTATAGTCACGTGCGAAGCCTTCCTCCGAACTCCTCCACACTTCGGCTTGTGGCTCAAGACCTTCAATGTGAAACCACAAATGATAGAGGGGGAGCAGGCGGAATGCGGTGGTGCCTTAGTGAGCAAGCTTGTCAATGCTGTCTGGCTAAAAGGGCCTTTCAGAGAATCTTCTGACTTATGGCAGCAGGAGTGGTTCTATATCACCGGGCCCCGTGGTTCCAAGTGGGCAGCTGCGCCTACGTTTCGATCCAGCCCCCCAATTCAGCTGGCATCATGGATTAATAAGGGGTTGGACTGGGGATCAGTTGACTAGGTGCGGACACTGCAAAGTCGCATCCGAAGCCTCATTGAAAAGGATATCAATATTGTTAACGTTATTCAGGTAATGCTAGTCCACCTGACCCTGCCGTGCCAGCGACGGCCTCTCCGCCTGTGGGAGTTTAACCCATAAGGGCCACGGACTCTTCAGCACTTCTTCGGCACTACGCACAAAGGAATGTGGAAATTATACTTCGGGAGACGAAAACAATGGCCGGACACCACTGAAGATACTGGCCTAGACTGTAACCATCCGGACACCCCGGTAAGTACTCATCCGCCGAACACCTCATAATCAGATATCTAGTGGTAAGATACTAAGCAAACCATCCTTTTCCAGGGCTGGATAAAGAAAGCGGAACGGATTAGGTGTCTGGCCCCTCTTCCCGAAGACTCAGCAGACTCCGTGTTAACAAGGATGCTGGCACCGGCACCGTACCAGATGCCGGTAGGGGAGGGCAAGGTGGAGAGCGAGAAGACCCGGGATGACCTTCGTTCCAGAGGTAAATCAGATACTGAGTCCAGAGAAATCAACACTTCTTCGCCTGAAGACAAAGGTGAAAGAGAAGCCAGTATCCCTTCTCCATTCAGGAGGAAAAGGGCCGCCTTCGAAAGTTGGGAGGGGCGGTCTCCTAAGAGAGGCAAGATGCCACCGTCGAGCGGCTCGGGATTGGAAGGCAACGCCGGTGAACGGCTCCGTCATGAGGACAAGCCCTCAACCAAACCGTATGTGAATCCGGGATACTTTGATAGCATCCTGCTTCTTTCTTGTTACCGAAGAGATACGTAACGTGCCTGTGTATTTTTATAGTCCGGCATAGAGTTTTTCTGGGCAATCCTCTTCTTTGGGAGATCTCCTCCCAGAGATGATGGAGAGCGAGACGCCTCCCCCAACCTCCTCGCCCAATAAGGCGGACGACTCCGAAGTGTCATGTCTGAGTGTTGTTCTTTATCAACAAGCTGTGCAGGGGATGAAAGAGGCAGTACCCGAAGGCGGACCTCCGATCTTCTGGAATTCGGGGGCCGATAATGAAGGCCCCGGACTGTCCGGTTTTCAGCTAACGATGATTCTAGAGACGGGTGAACGGGTTCCTTCAAAGGATGGTCATGCTCCCAGAGCGGCTTCCGGAGACCCGGCGACGCCGGGTATATTGCGGGATATGTTGCAAAAAGCATCCGTCTCGGAGCAACTGTGCACCTTGACGGGTACGGTGGTTGAGAAGATTCTGTTCGCGAAGAGCGGATTGAATGAAGCCTTCATGAGCCTGCTAAAAGGCTTCGAGGTAGTTTTTTAAACTATATTTTATTTGCAAAGATGCACCTGTGTATAGGTAGTAGCCCCTGAGACTCGGGTTGGCTTCCCATGGGAGGTGAACGGAGGATCGAGAAGAAATATTCAAGGACTAATCTGATTAACTTGGACACAGGCTGCTTCCCCCCTGGCTACTTCCCAGACTACGGAAATTGCCGAGCTGCAGTGGAAGCTTGATGTGGCAGGGGATGACATTGCGTTAATCAATATGTGTCTTGACGAGTCGCAAGGTGTGTATTCAGGGCAGTCCCTTCACATACATTTTTGTGATATAAGCATGATGCTGAAGGTTATATACTGGAATATGCATGACTGCAGATGGTGCTGCTGTCGTTGAAACTCTTCGGGCGGAGCTGGCCCGGGCCAAGGAGCAGGCCCGGTGTAGTAATGCGGCTGCCGAAAAGGCATCAGCTGAGTTAAAAGCCGGACAAGCTGCTCGGCGCCAAGACGAGGAGAAGATATCCACGATGGCGCTCGAATTACAAAATGCTGCTAGCCGCTGTGAACTTCTTGAGAAGGAAAATGAAGCCAAAACAGCCGAACTTGATAAGGCCTTACGAGAGGCGAGAGAAGCGCGGTCTGAATCTAGAGCAGCCTATGAGGAGATCCGGCAAGCTGGGGAGATTGGGGCTGGTAAGCCCTTTTTGCTATAGGCTAAGTTCGGTGATCCGAACTATGCTCAGCTTAACCAAGGGTGGAGTTCTCCGGACGAGTTTTTAGACTTTTCGAAGAGTTCTTCCGATGCGGCGCAGTTTTATCAAGCGCGAGAGGGATATGCAACAGAGAAGCTTTTCTGGTCACAATTTGATGCGTCAAAGTGCCCTCTGTTGCTGAATGAACAGATGTCTCAATGGGCCGAGCTTAATAGGATATCCGGCGCTGCCATGAAGAACTTCATAATCCGGCTGTGGCCGACTGAGCCTGTTCCGAATAGCTACTTCGGCTTGGTGCAGCAGCTCGTTGATGCGGTGCCACGTATCGACGCTGTGAAGAGGTCGGCATGCATTGAGGGTGCACGGATGGCCTTCGCCCGAGTCAAGACATTCTGGGGGAAGATGAAGGCCATCGAAGTTGCGGCGAAGAGTCCACCCAAGGGCTAGGACCGTTATGCACCGGAGCATTATTTTGAAGACGTCTTAGAGGCCGCTCGCTTAATAGAGGGTCAATGCTCGAAAGACATAATATTCGAGTGACGTGTATGAGAATTGTAAAAGATAATTTTATAGTTAATCTATTTGTATGTTTTTCTCGAAAGCTTATGTTCCTCCTGTGCGGCCGTTTTAATATAATCTGAAAGTTTTCCAGTCGTCGGCTTCAGCCCCCTCGTTGGAAGTATGGGGGTGTTCGAAAAAGCATTTAATCACTCTTGATCCAACGTCTTGGTCCATGAAGGAGGTGATGATGCGGCGAACCAGGCAATCAAACTATAGGGCGTTAACAATTTCACTTAGCCATAGGAGTTTTATAGGGGGACTACGATATAGCCCCTAGTATGTGTACGACTTATTCCAATATGGTGTGTTACATATATGACCTGAAAAAAAGGTCCTTCGTGTAATACGGAGGGAATCGCGACAGATTCCGATAAGTCATCGAGTGGTTGACCAGCTCTCGCAGCATCATGACAGTCAGTTTTCGGCTTTCTCTACTAAGGTGCTTGACTAGGCGAGCCGGAAGCACAATCGCAGTAGTTCTCCCTTTACTCCCCTAGCCGATAGAGCGGAATATAAGGTAGCAAGCACAAGAGCCGGGCAACCCAACCATTGACCCAAGACATGACGCGGAGCTGATGCATATAAGGCCAAATTCGCGACACCGAAGTACGCTTATAAAGTTGTTCGGACTTTGTTGGCAACTCACTTGTTCCCATACCGAGCCCCTGGCAGATTGTGCCGAGGTATGGCTGTAAAACAGCTATAGGGGCCAAATTCATTTGCGAAAAAGAAAGAAATGATTAATCCAGATCATATTTACTGGGACCTGAGCGATATGCCAATGATTACTTTATATATATAGAGACCACAACCCCAGCTATTTGACATGCCCGAGGTCGAAGGCGGAGGAAAAAGGCATATTACAGGCTCGAAATAAAGAGTGCGGTCTACAAAAAGTTATTTTGGACCTCCTGTCGCACGTCTGCGCTACCTGTGCTCGACGAGAGGGAATCCTTGACGGCAGTAGCCCCTTAGGTGAGTGTACGGTTCCGAACTACGATAGAGTCGATTTAGATGCTTGTCCTTTGCGTCACCTGTTTTTAAGAGATAATGAAGAAAGAAGTAAAAAGAAAGTAGATAAAGAATGTTACTGGAATGCTTGCAGGCTTGTCCGTATTGTGCTTCCGCCAATGCCCATGGTATCTTAAGTGCGTAATGATGTATGCGCGGTACAAATATTGCAGGTATATGCGATGGGCGGCGGAAGCCGAACTACTATTTCTGCTCCGGGATTGGTCGATCCTCTCCATCGTCCCTATCGCCTGGCGGCCTCCTCCCCATGTGTTCAGCGTTGAGCTTGCCGGCCTGCTTGAAGACCCAACAGCTTCTGTTGGTATGATTAGCTGGTTTATCGGGGTGGCCGTGAATCTGGCAGGGTCGGTCAAATATCCTGTCTAGGTTGGATGGTCCATCTCGATTCGCCTTACATGGCTTTTTCCGTTGACCGGGTTTGGGATTGTTAAATATGGCGTTGACCGCTGTGTCGCGTGATCTTTCATTATCATTACGACTGTTGTGTTTGCTTCGCCGTGGCTTGCCATTGCCGTCTCAGATTTCAAAGGTGCCCGGGTCGCCGGCATTGTTGCTTCTTCGAGCGAGCCAGCTGTCTTCTCCCGCGCAAAAGCAGGTCATTAAAGCGGTGAGGGCTGTCATGGATTTAGGTCCTTCTTGACCAAGGTGGCGTGCTAGCCATTCATCTCGGACGTTGTGTTTGAAGGCCACGAGGGCTTCTGCGTCCGGACAGTTGACGATTTGGTTCTTTTTAACTAAGAACCTAGTCGAGAGCTTCCTGGTTGACTCTCCGGGCTGTTGGACAATGTGACTTAAGTCATCGGCATCCGGTGGCCGAACATATGTTCCTTGGAAGTTGTCGCGGAAGGCGTCTTCCAAATCTTCCCAGCTGCCAATAGAATTTTTCGGCAGACTATTTAACCAGTACTGAGCCGGTCCTTTGAGTTTTAGTGGCAGGTACTTGATGGCATGAAGGACATCTCCGCGGGCCATGTGGATATGGAGGAGGAAGTCCTCGATCCATACCGCGGGACCCGTTGTTCCGTTGTATGATTCGATGTTCATGGGTTTAAACCCGTCTGGAAATTCATGCTCCATTACTTCGTCCGTGAAGCAAATTGGGTGTGCGGCGTACCTCTGATGGAGTCCATTTGCAGTTTTCTGCCCGGGCGTGGCTAGGTTTATCACGTCCGAATAGGTATCCGTCATTGTGTGTCGAGGCACGTCCTCGCGCTCCGTAGAGTGATCTTGCGTGTCCTGCTCTACTATTCAAGTCCTGTCGAAGGTCGTACGTACAACCCCGAGCTGTTTTATTCTTGCCTTTATAGCGCGGTGGGGTGGTTTTGTGTTCGGCCTGAATTGCCGCTTTATCCAGACCAAGTTGTGGTCGGCCTGCCGCATTGTGCAATGATGGTACGGGCTCCAGCGCCTCGTCATCGAACTGGGGTAGCAGTCTACGCTTCGGGTAGCTTTTGGCTGGGCCACTAAGGCCGTATTCTTCGGCGGCCAGGACTTCCGTCCACCTATCATTGAGCAGATCTTGGTCCGCTTGAAGCTGCAGCTGCTTCTTTTTCAAGCTTTGCAGTGGCTATTAGACGGTGTTTGAAGCGCTCCTGCTCGAGAGGTTCCTCGGGCACGATGAAATCCTCGTTGCCGAGGCTTTCCTCATCCTTGGAGAGCAGAAGATAGTTAGTGTCCTCCGAGTCTTCATGTATGGCCTATTCATCCTATTTGGAGGTTGCTCCCACAGGGTCTTCATTGTTTTCGGCGCCGTCCGGAGTATTGTTTTCTCCGGTGCCGGTGTTGTTGTCTTTTCTACGACGTGACTTAGAGCGGCGCCGCTGACGTCGGCGACTGGGCTTTGTCCCAGGAGGTTTATCTTCGACTGGATCCTCTTTGTCATCGTTGTTAGTTTGTTTAGGCGTATCCACCATGTATACGTCGTAGGAAGAAGTGGTCGTCCATCGCCCAATGAGTGGCGGGTTTTGGCCTTGCTCTTTGTCGGCATCGTCGTCCGTACTGACGATGTCTTCAGAGCCATAATCAAGCATGTCGGTTAAGTCCTCGATAGTGGTTATGGAGTGGGTGGCGGGCGGGAAGCAAAGTTCCCCATCATCAGCCCCTAGTTCGAACCGTACATAGTTCGACTGTGAGTCCCCCGCCAAGGACAAGTTCTTTAATAAGTTCAGCACATCGCCCAAGGGTGAGTGCTGGAAGATGTCTGCGGCACTGAACTCAAAGATCGATAAGCGATCAAGTTCGGTATCCGCGGACTCACACGGTTCAGAACTTATACTCGGAGAAGAGTCTGGAGTTCCGGTGACACGAGTACTGCGTGAGGTCAAGCCCACGTGCGGCTCCAATGCCGGAGAATCTGTGGCCTCCATGGTGGGGTTGAACCTCCAATCCTTGGATGCCGTAGTGTGCTCTGGATCTAAGGCCGGAGTGATTACAGGAGCTATCTCCTGGATGTGGTCTGACGACAGATTTAGGTCATGTTCCTCGAGGTGACCGGGAGCGGTCGCCACGGTTTCGAATCCGGTGGAGATTAAATCTCCATGGATGTCCGCAACATAATTCAAGCTCCCAAATCTGATCTGATGGCCAGGGGCGTAGCTGTCGATCTGCTCCAGGTGGCCAAGCGAGTTGGCCTGCAGTGCGAAGCCACCGAACACGAAGATCTGTCCGGGGAGGAAGGTTTCTCCTTGGACAGCGTCACTATCGATGATTGAAGGGGGCATCGAACCTTTTCATCGATGGTACAATGGAACTCTCAATGAAACCACCAATGTCGGTGTCAAAACCGGCGGATCTTGGGTAGGGGGTCCCGAACTGTGCGTCTAAGGTCGATGGTAACAGGATACAGGGGACACGATGTTTACCCAGGTTCGGGCCCTCTCTATGGAGGTCATACCCTACTTCCTGCTTGATTGATCTTGATGAATATGAGTATTACAAGAGTTGATCTACCCCGAGATCGTAATGGCTAAAACCCTAGGAGTCTAGCCTATATGACTATGGTAATGGGGTCTCTCCCCTCCGGACTAAGTCCTGTGGTTTTATATAGACAACGGGAGGATCTAGGGTTACACAAGGTCGGTTACAAAGGAAAAGAATCTACATATTCAGTTGCCAAGCTTGCCTTCCACGCCAAGGAGAGTCTCATCCGGACATGGGTGCAGTCTTCGGTCTTCGTATCTTCATAGCCCATCAGTGCGGCCCATGGCTAACAGGCCGGACGCCCGAGGACCCCTTAGTCCAGGAATCCCTCAGGCATCATCGACGTCGATGCGGGAATAATTGCTTTAACTAAAAAATAACAACAAATGTGACACCTAAAACACCTAAATTCTATTAACTACACCTAATTAAAAACCTACATTTTGAACATGATTCGATCATAACTAGGGTTCATACTACATTATTTTAAGATTAAACACCTAAAACACCTAAATTAAATTAACAACATGGGGTGGCTGGTCTCACCTCGATCGAGGTCGGAGGGGGTCGGTGACGATGGACGGCGGCGGGGATGATGCAGGGGCTCCTTGATTTCTGCAAAAACAAAATATAAACAAAAAGATTATTATCGTCATCTTAGTACTTAGTGAAACTCCATAAGCTACATTTAATTATTCTATTCAAATTTACTTATAATTTCATATTGTATTCAAATTTACTTATTTAAATTTTCTAAAAATTTCATATTCTATTCAAAAGACCTACATTTACTTATTTTTCCAATTTAATATTTTATTCTATTAAAATTTACTTATTCAAAATTTCTAAAAATTTCCTATTCTATTCAAAAGACCTATATTTACTTATTCTTTTCAAATTACTTATTCAAATTTTCTAAAAACAAAATATACTAAAAAGCTACATTTACTAAAAACAAAAACCTACATTTAACAAAAACTAAAACCTATTTACAGAAAGGGGGAGGAGGAGGTGGGAGGAGGCCAGGAGGAGGAGGAAGGAGGAGGAGGAGGGAGGAGGAGGGGAAGGAGGAGGACGAGGAGAGAGTAGGAGGGGGAGGAGGAGAGAGGAGGGAGGAGGAGGAGGAGGGGGCCACCGGAGAGTGAGGAGGAGGAGGGGACCACCGGCGGAGAGGGAGGAGGAGGAGGAAGGGGCCACCGGCACCGCAGAGGGAGGAGGAGGCAGGAGGAGGGGGAGGAGGAGGAGGGAGGGATCGACCTTGGAAAAGCGCTACTACTAAAACCAATAGCAGTAGCGCTCTCTGTAAAAACGCGCTACTGCTAACGCTAAGCATGTAAAAAATTTCAAAAATACATTGGTCATCAATGATCTTTTTGTGTAGAATCTAAATTGTCAATAGGAATCTTCTCCGGTTTAAGAACCTGTGAAGATTCCTATTGCGGCCACAGGTCCTACACATAGAGTTCAATGAAGACCAAGTGGTTGTGATGGTTTGAGAAGCACCATATTTAAGGTGGTAAAAATTATGTTCGCGGAGTGAGGTCGGACTAAACTTTGGTCTTATTAGGAGGGGACTGAATATATCAGTAGCGCTGGTAAAGGAAAAGCATTGTTGCTAATATCAATAGTAGTAGCGCTTTCTACCAATGAGCGCTACTAGTATCCCTAGCATACCTGGAACGGTCTGTCAGTTTTAGTAGTAGCGCGTTTTCTAGGTCCAGCGCTCCTGCTATGCTCATATTAGCAGTGCTTGTAGTTCCCGAGCGCTACTGCTAAGTAGCAGCAGCGCTTACTATTTTATAGCACTACTACTATGCTACTGTGTATAAGCATTTTCCTAGTAGTGCAAGGTGGGGCGCCCCCCCCCCAAGCCCAATCCGAATTGGGGTGGGGGCCGGCCCCCCTTTCCTTCTCCCTCTCTCCTCCTTCCTTCCTCTCCTACTCCCACTAGGGAAAGGGGAATCCTACTCCCACAGGGAGTAGAACTCCCCCCTTGGGCGCGCCATGAGAGGGTCGACCCTACCCCTCCTCCACTCCTTTATATATGGGGGAGGGGGGCACCCCATAGAGACACAAGTTGATTGTATAGTCATGTGTGGTGCCCCCCTCCACAGATTTCCACCTCGGTCATATCGTTGTAGTGCTTAGGCGAAGCCCTACATCGGTAACTTCATCATCACCGTCATCACACCGTCGTGCTGACGAAACTCTCCCTCGACCTCAGCTGGATCTAGAGTTCATGGGACGTCACCGAGCTGAACGTGTGCAGATCGCGGAGGTGCCCTACCTTCGGTGCTAGGATCGGTCGGATCGTGAAGACGTACGACTACATCAACGCGTTATCATAAAGCTTCCGCTTTTGGTCTACGAGGGTACGTGGACAACACTCTTCCCTCTCGTTGCTATGCATCACATAGATGGATCTTGCGTGTGCGTAGGTAAAATTTTGAAATTACAGCGTTCCCCAACAGTGGCATCCGAGCCAGGTCTATGCGTAGATGTTATATGCACGAGTAGAACACAAATAGTTGTGGGCGATAATAGTCATACTGCTTACCAGCATGTCATACTTTGATTCGGCGGTATTGTTGGATGAAGCGGTCCAGACTGACATTACGCGTACGCTTACGCAAGACTGGTTCTACCGACGTGCTTCGCACACAGGTGGCTAGTGGGCGTCTGTTTCTCCAACTTTAGTTGAATCGAGTGTAGCTACGCCCGGTCCTTGTTGAAGGTTAAAACATCACACTTGACGAAAAATCGTTGTGGTTTTTGATGCGTATGTAAGAACGGTTCTTGCTAAGCCCGTAGTAGCCACGTAAAACTTGAAACAACAAAGTAGAGGACGTCTAACTTGTTTTTGCAGGCCATGTTGTGATGTGATATGGTCAAGACATGATGCTATATTTTATTGTATCAGATGATCATGTTTTGTTACAGATTTATCGGCAACTGGCAGGAGCCATATGGTTGTCGCTTTATTGTATGCAATGCAATCACCCTGTAATTGTTTTTACTTTATCACTAAGCGGTAGCGATAGTTGTAGAAGAAATAGTTGGCGAGACGACAACGATGCTACGATGGAGATCAAGGTGTCGCGCTGGTGACGATGGTGATCATGACGGTGCTTTGGAGATGAAGATCAAAGGCACAAGATGATGATGGCCATATCATATCACTTATATTGATTGCATGTGATGTTTATCCTTTATGCATCTTATTTTGCTTAGTTCGGCGGTATCATTATAAGATGATCTCTCACTAAATTTCAAGGTATAAGTGTTCTCCCTGAGTATGCACCGTTGCGACAGTTCGTCGTGCCGATACACCACGTGATGATCGGGGTGATAAGCTCTACGTTCACATACAATGGGTGCAAGCCAGTTTTGCACACGCAAAATACTCGGGTTAAACTTGACGAGCCTAGCATATGCAGATATGGCCTCGGAACACTGAGACCAAAAGGTCGAGCGTGAATCATATAGTAGATATGATCAACATAGTGATGTTCACCATTGAAAACTACTCCATCTCACGTGACGATCGGACATGGTTTAGTTGATTTGGATCACGTGATCACTTAGATGATTAGAGGGATGTCTATCTAAGTGGGAGTTCTTAAGTAATATGATTAATTGAACTTTAATTTATCATGAACTTAGTACCTGATAGTATTTTGCATGTCTATGTTGTTGTAGATAAATGGCCCGTGCTACTGTTCCGTTGAATTTTAATGCGTTCCTAGAGAAAGCTAAGTTGAAAGATGATGGTAGCAACTACACGGACTGGGTCCGTAACTTGAGGATTATCCTCATTGTTGCACAGAAGAATTACGTCCTGGAAGCACCACTGGGTGCCAGGCCTGCTGCAGATGCTACTGATGACGTTAAGAACGTCTGACAGAGCAAAGCTAATGACTACTCGATAGTTCAGTGTGCCATGCTTTACGGCTTAGAACCGGGACTTCAACGATGTTTTGAACGTCATGGAGCATATGAGATGTTCCAGGAGTTGAAGTTAATATTTCAAGCAAATGCCCGGATTGAGAGATATGAAGTCTCCAATAAGTTCTATAGCTGCAAGATGGGGGAGAATAGTTCTGTCAGTGAACATATACTCAGAATGTCTGGGTACCACAACCACTTGACTCAACTGGGAGTTAATCTTCCTGATGATAGTGTCATTGACAGAGTTCTTCAATCACTTCAACCAAGCTACAAAAGCTTCGTGATGAACTATAATATGCAAGGGATGGATAAGACTATTCCCGAGCTCTTCACGATACTAAAAGCTGCGGAGGTAGAAATCAAGAAGGAGCATCAAGTGTTGATGGTCAACAAGACCACCAGTTGCAAGAAGAAGGGCAAAGGGAAGAAAGGGAACTTCAAGAAGAACGGCAAGCAAGTTGCTGCTCAAGTGAAGAAGCCCAAGTCTGGACCTAAGCCTGAGACTGAGTGCTTCTACTGCAAAGGAACTGGTCACTGGAAGCGGAACTGCCCCAAGTATTTGGCGGATAAGAAGGATGGCAAAGTGAAAGGTATATTTGATATACATGTTATTGATGTGTACTTAACTAATGCTCGCAGTAGCGCCTGGGTATTTGATACTGGTTCTGTTGCTCATATTTGCAACTCAAAACAGGGGCTACGGATTAAGAAAAGATTGGCTATGGACGAGGTGACGATGCACGTGGGAAATGGTTCCAAAGTCGATGTGGTTGCGGTCGGCACGCTACCTCTACATCTACCTTCGGGAATAGTTTTAGACCTGAATAATTGTTATTTGGTGCCAGCGTTGAGCATGAACATTATATCTAGATCTTGTTTTATGCGAGACGGTTATTCATTTAAATCGGAGAATAATGGTTGTTCTATTTATATGAGTAATATCTTTTATGGTCATGCACCCTTGATGAGTGGTCTATTTTTCTCGATAGTAGTGATACACATATTCATAGTATTGAAGTCAAAAGATATAAATTCAATAATGATAGTGAAACTTATTTGTGGCATTGCCATTTAGGTCATATTGGTGTAAAGCGCATGAAGAAACTCCATGTTGATGGGCTTTCGAAATCACTTGATACTTGCGAACCATGCCTCATGGGCAAGATGACTAAGACTCCGTTCTCCGGAACAATGGAGCGAGCAACAGACTTGTTGGAAATAATACATACTGATGTATGCGGTCCGATGAGTACGCTCGTGGCGGGTATCGTTATTTTCAGACCTTCACAGATGATTTGAGTAGATATGGGTATATCTAATTGATGAAACATAAGTCTGAAACATTTGGAAGGTTCAAAGAATTTCAGAGTGAAGTGGAAAATCATCGTAACAAGAAAATATAGTTTCTACGATCTGATCGCGGAGGAGAATATTTGAGTTACGAGTTTGGTCTTCATTTGAAATAATGCGAAATAGTTGGCAACTCACGCCACCTGGAACACCACAGCGTAATGGTGTGTCCGAACGTCGTAACCGCACTTTATTAGATATGGTGCGATCTATGATGTCTCTTACTGATTTACCACTATCGTTTTGGGGTTATGCTTTAGAGACGGCTGCATTCATGTTAAATAGGGCACCATCTAAATCCGTTGAGATGACGCCTTATGAACTGTGGTTTGGCGAGAAACCCAAGTTGTCGTTTCTGAAAGTTTGGGGCTGCGATGTTTATGTGATAAAGCTTCAACCTGATAAGCTCGAAACCAAATCGTAGAAATGTGTCTTCATAGGATACCCATAGGAGACTGTTGGGTACACCTTCTATCACAGATCCGAAGGCAAGATATTCGTTGCTAAGAATGGATCCTTTCTAGAGAAGGAGTTTCTCTAGAAAGAAGTGAGTGGGAGGAAAGTAGAACTTGATGAGGTAATTGTACCTTCTCCCAAATTGGAAAGTAGTTCATCACAAAAATCAGTTCCAGTGATTCCTACACCAATTAGTGAGGAGGCTAATGATAGTGATCATGAAACTTCAGATCAAGTTACTAATGAACCTCATAGGTCTACCAGAGTAAGATCCGCACCAGAGTGGTATGGTAATCCTGTTCTGGACGTCATGTTAATAGATCATAACGAACCTACGAACTATGAGGAAGCGATGATGAGCCCAGATTCCGTGGAATGGCTTGAGGCCATGAAATCTGAGATGGGATCTATGTATGAGAACAAAGTGTGGACTTTGGTTGACTTGTCCGATGATCGGCAAGCCATCGAGAATAAATGGATCTTCAAGAAGAAGACCGACGCTGACGGTAATGTTACTGTCTACAAAGCTCGACTTGTTGCGAAAGGTTTTCGACAAGTTCAAGGAGTTGACTACGACAAGACTTTCTCGCCCATAGCGATGCTTAAGTCTGTCCGAATCATGTTAGCAATTGCCGCATTTTATGATTATGAAATTTGGCAAATGGATGTCATAATTGCATTCCTGAATGGATTTCTAGAAGAAGAGTTGTATATGATGCAACTAGAAGGTTTTGTCGATCCAAAGGATGCTAACAAAGTGTGCAAGCTCCAGCGATCCATTTATGTACTGGTGCAAGCCTCTCGGAGTTGGAATAAACATTTTGATAGTGTGATCAAATCATATGGTTTTATACAGACTTTTGGAGAAGCCTGTATTTACAAGAAAGTGAGTGGGAGCTCTGTACCATTTGTAATATTATATGTGGATGACATATTGTTGATTGGAAATGATATAGAATTCTGGATAGCGTAAAAGGATACTTGAATAAAAGTTTTTCAATGAAAGACCTCGGTGAAGCTGCTTATATATTAGGCATCAAGATCTATAGAGATAGATCAAGACGCTTAATTGGACTTTCACAAAGCACATGCCTTGATAAGATTTTGAAGAAGTTCAAAATGGACCAGTCAAAGAAAGGGTTCTTGCTTGTGTTACAAGGTGTGAAGTTGAGTGAGACTCAATGCCCGACCACTGCAGAAGATAGAGAGAAAATGAAAGTCATTCCCTATGCTTCAGCCATAGGTTCTATCATGTATGCAATGCTGTGTAACAGACCTGATGTTTGCCTTGCTATAAGTATAGTAGGGAGGTACCAAAGTAATCCAGGAGTGGATCACTGGACAGCGGTCAAGAACATCCTGAAATACCTGAAAAGGACTAAGGATATGTTTCTCGTTTATGGAGGTGACAAAGAGCTCATCGTAAATGGTTACGTCGATGCAAGCTTTGACACTAATCTGGATTACTCTAAGTCGCAAACCAGATACGTGTTTATATTGAACAGTGGAGCTGTCAGTTGGTGCAGTTCCAAGCAGAGCATCATGGTGGGATCTACGTGTGAAGCGGAATAGATAGCTGCTTTGGAAGCAACAAATGAAGGAGTCTGGATGAAGGAGTTCATATCCGATCTAGGTGTCATACCTAGTGCATCGGGTCCAATGAAAATCTTTTGTGACAATACTGGAGCAATTGCCTTGGCGAAGGAATCCAGATTTCACAAGAGAACCAAGTACATCAAGAGACGCTTCAATTCCATCCGTCATCAAGTGTCGGAAGGGGACATAGAGATTTGCAAGATACATACGGATCTGAATGTTGCAGACTCATTGACTAAGCCTCTCTCATGAGCAAAACATGATCAACACCAAGACTCCATGGGTGTTAGAATCATTACAATGTAGTCTAGATTATTGACTCTAGTGCAAGTGGGAGACTGAAGGAAATATGCCCTAGAGGCAATAATAAAGTTGTTATTTATATTTCCTTATATCATGATAAATGTTTATTATTCATGCTAGAGTTGTATTGACCGAAAACTTAGTACATGTGTGAATACATAGACAAACAGAGTGTCACTAGTATGCCTCTACTTTGACTAGCTAGTTAATCAAAGATGGTTAAGTTTCCTAACCATATACATGTGTTGCCATTTGATGAACGGGATCACATCATTAGAGAATGATGTGATTAACTTGACCCATCCGTTAGCTTAGCACTATGATCGTTTAGTTTATTGCTATTTCTTTCTTCATGACTTATACATGTTCCTATGACTATGAGATTATGCAACTCCCGAATACCAGAGGAACACTTAGTGTGCTATCAAACGTCACAACGTAACTGGGTGATTATAAAGATGCTCTACAGGTGTCTCCGATGGTGTTTGTTGGGTTGGCATATATCGAGACTAGGATTTGTCACTCCGTGTTACGGAGAGGTATCTTTGGGCCCTCTCGGTAATGCACATCACTATAAGCCTTGCAAGCAATGTGAATAATGAGTTAGTTGTTGGGGAACGTAGTAGTTTCAAAAAAATTCCTACGCACACGCAAGATCATGGTGATGCATAGCAACAAAAGGGGAGAGTGTTGTCCACGTACCCTCGTAGACCAAAAGCGGAAGCATTAGCACAACGCTGTTGATGTAGTCGTACGTCTTCACGATCCGACCGATCAAGTACCGAACGCACGGCACCTCCGAGTTCAGCACACGTTCAGCCCGATGACGTCCCTCGAACTCTGATCCAGCCGAGTGTTGAGGGAAAGTTTCGTCAACATGACGGTGTGGTGACGATGATGATGTTCTACCGACGCAGGGCTTCGCCTAAGCACCGCTACAGTATTATCGAGGTGGACTATGGTGGAGGGGGGCACCGCACACGGCTAAAAGATCAAACGATCAATTGTTGCGTCCTTGGGGTGCCCCTGCCCCCGTATATAAAGGAGCAAGGGGGGAGGTGCGGCCGGCCAGGGAGGAGGCGCGCCAGGAGGAGTCCTACTTCCACCGGGAGTAGGACTCCCTCCCTTCCTTGTTGGAATAGGTGAAGGGGAAAGAGGTGGAGGAGAGGAAGGAAAAGGGGGGCGCCGCCCCCTCTCCTTGTCCTATTCGGACTAGGGGGGAGGGGCGCGCGGCCCTAGCCCTGGCCGCCTCTCCTCATCTCCACTAAGGCCCACTATGGCCCATTAACCCCCGGGGGGTTCCGGTAACCCCTCCGGTACTCCGGTAAAATCCCGATTTCACCCGGAACACTTCCGATATCCAAATATAGGCTTCCAATATATCAATCTTCATGTCTCGACCATTTCGAGACTCCTCGTCATGTCCGTGATCACATCCGGGACTCCGAACAACCTTCGGTACATCAAAACATATAAACTCATAATATAACTGTCATCGAAACATTTAGCGTGCGGACCCTACGGGTTCGAGAACTATGTAGACATGACCGAGACACGTCTCCGGTCAATAACCAATAGCGGAACCTGGATGCTCATATTGGCTCCCACATATTCTACGAAGATCTTTATCGGTCAGACCGCATAACAACATACATTGTTCCCTTTGTCATCGGTATGTTACTTGCCCGAGATTCGATCGTCGGTATCTCAATACCTAGTTCAATCTCGTTGCCGGCAAGTCTCTTTACTCGTTCCGTAATACATCATCCCACAACTAATTCATTAGTTGCAATGCTTGCAATGCTTAAGTGATGTGCATTACTGTCGGAGTAAATGGCCACGGGTAGCCTAACCGACTCCCCCTGGCTCTTCGAAAAATTATCAGGCCAATCGAGCCTTCAAGCATCCAGAGCATGGGGCTGCCTTCCTCTGGCCGGCTATCCCCAAGGCCGACTACCAGAAGGCGACCCGGCCTCAAAAACCTTCCCAAAGAAAGCTACGAGATGGCCGACTCCAAGAAGCCGGCCCCAAGAGGACCGACTCCCAGAAGCCGGCCATGAAGAAGGCCGACTCCCAGAAGCCGGCCAAGACTGCACCCACCAGGGCTGCACCCACCAGGGCTGCACCCACGCCGGCTGGTGACTCCAACCGATGCCCCTACCAGAACGGCCACAAGCGCAAGGCCCCTATGCCGCCTTCCACCAGTCGGCAAGTAGCCACCGTCGAAGACGAACAACCCGAAGAGCGGCCCGCTCCCAAGAAGAAGGGCGGCAGGCCGGCTTGGCAGCCGGCCTTCTCCTACGAGCAAACTCTCGATGCCCCCTGCAAGTTCCACAGCGGCGCAAAACTGTCCAACCACACGACCCGGAAGTGCCATTGGTTCACGCGGATCTCCAATGGCAAGGGGCTGGTGCCGCCTCCGCCTCCTAGCCCGCCGCCTCCAGCCCCTCAACAGCCGGCTGTTCGACCAGCAGTCGGAGCCATTCAGGATGAGTTCCCAGATGAGCACGCCGCCTACGTCGTCTTCACGAGCCAGATTGAGGACAAGTGCAGTCGGCGCCGACAGCACCAAGAAGTCAATGCGGTCGCCTCCAGCAACCCCGAGTTCATGCATTGGTCTGAAAGGCCCATCAGCTGGAGCCGGGCCGATCACCCAGAGGTGATGCCGTCTCCCGGCTCCTACGCATTGGTGTTGGATGTCACCCTCGCTACGGAAAGGCGAGCTGCCCGTTTCTCCCGCGTGCTGATTGATGGTGGAAGCAGCATGAACATACTGTACCGCAACACCATGGAGAAGTTGAACCTCAAGGCGAAGCAGCTCATGCCAAGCCGGACTGTGTTCCATGGCATCGTACCCGGCCTGTCCTGTTCCCCAATCGGCAAGATCAAGATGGATGTTCTCTTCGGAGACAAGGATCACTTTCGCCGAGAAGCGATCTGGTTGGAAGTAGTGGATCTAGAAAGCCCTTACCACGCCTTGCTTGAACGACCTGCCCTGGCCAAGTTCATGGCTGTGCCCCACTACGCCTACCTCAAGATGAAGATGCCGAGTTCAAAGGGGATCATCACTATAGCCGGAGACTACAAGAAGTCCATCGAGTGCGCTGCGGCCAGCAGCCGACTGGCCGAGTCCCTCGTGGTTGCTGAAGAGAAGAAGATGCTGGACCGAGTCGTGGCCATCGCCAGCAGGCAACCGGCCCTGTCCCCCAACCCCAAGGAATATTATGCTCAGGGCTCCTTCTAGCCGGCCAAGGAGACAAAGAAGATACCTCTGGACCCAGAGAACCCGGAGAGGTTTGCTGTCATTGGTGCAAACCTGGACAGTAAATAGGAAGGCGAGCTCGTCGACTTCCTCCGTGAGAATCGGGACATCTTTGCATGGTCCCCAAAGGACATGCCGGGTGTTCCAAAGGATTTCGCCGAGCACAAGCTACACGTCCGAGCGGACGCGAAACCAGTCAAGCAACCTCTCCGCCGCCGGCTTCATTATGGAGGTGTTTTTTCAGAGTGGCTTGCCAACCCGGTCTTGGTGTTGAAGAAGAACAATAAATGGCGTATGTGTATAGATTATACCAGCCTCAACAAAGCCTGCCCCAAAGATCCGTTTGCCCTACCACGGATCGATCAAGTGATAGACTCCACAGCCGGATGCGAGCTGTTGAGTTTCTTGGATGCTTACTCAGGATACCACCAGATCAAGTTGGACCCAGCCGACCGCCTGAAGACCGCCTTCATCACACCAATCGGAGCTTTCTGCTACCTGACTATGACATTCGGCTTGAGAAATGCCGGTGCCACTTTTCAGCGTTGCATGCAGAAATGCCTCCTCAAGCAACTCGGCAGAAATGCCCACGTCTATGTAGACGATATTGTGGTGAAGACGGAGAAGCGCGGTACCCTGCTGGAAGACCTCAGAGAAACATTTGCCAACTTGCACCGATTCCAGATCAAGCTCAACCCTGAGAAATGCGTGTTCGGAGTACCAGCCGGCCAGCTTCTAGGCTTTTAGGTCTCCGAACGTGGCATTGAGTGCAACCCAGTGAAGATCAAGGCCATAGAGAGAATGGAGATTCCTACCAAGTTGCGAGACGTTCAGAAGTTTACCGGGTGCCTGGCCTCCCTAAACCGCTTTATCAGCCGGCTAGGGGAGAAGGCTCTCCCCCTGTACTGACTCATGAAGAAGTCCTCTCACTTCGAGTGGAACGACCAAGCAGATCAAGCTTTCCACGAGTTGAAGAAGATGCTGACCACACCACCTGTCCTGGCAGTGCCGACTGAGAAAGAGCCCATGCTCCTTTACATTGCTGCGACTAGCCGAGTGGTCAGTACAGTCATCGTGGTCCAGCGCCCAGAAGAAGGCCGAGCTCAGTTAGTCCAGAGGCCGGTATATTATTTAAGCGAAGTACTGTCCACCTCGAAGCAAAATTACCCGCATTACAAGAAGATGTGCTATGGAGTGTACTTCGCCGCCAAGAAGCTGAAGCCCTACTTTCAAGAGCATCCCATCACGGTCGTATGCACTGCCCCGCTTGCCGAGATCATAGGCAGCAGGGATGCATCCGGCCGGGTGGCTAAGTGGGCCATTGCGCTGGATCCTTACACGATCTTCTACCAGCCCCGCACCGCCATCAAGTCCCAAGCATTGGCCGACTTCCTTGTCGACTGGGCCGAGACCCAGTACCTACCGCCGGCTCCCAACTCCACTCATTGGCGGATGCACTTCGACGGATCCAAGATGCGCACCGGCTTGGGAGCCGGCATCGTCCTCACCTCTCCCAAGGGCAACAAGCTCAGATACACATTGCAAATCCATTTTGCCGCCTCCAACAATGTGGCTGAGTACGAGGCGCTCATACACGGGCTCCGGCTAGCCAAAGAACTCGGCATACGCCGGATCATGTGTTATGGCGACTCGGATTTGGTGGTCCAGCAGTCATCTGGCGACTGGGACGCCAAGGACGCAAACATTGCGAGCTATCGATTCCTCGTCCAGCAAATCAACGGATACTTTGAAGGGTGTGAGTTCCTCCACGTGCCACGGGCCGACAACGAGCAAGCACATGCCCTGGCACGAATCGGCTCCACCCGACAAGCTATACCAACCGGCGTCTCTCTCCAGCGCCTCCTCAAACCGTCTGTCAAGCCGTCTCCAGAATCGGACTCTATCTTCGTACCGCCTGCCCCTGATGCAGTCGGATCCGACTGGGGGAACCCAGCAGGCGGCTCGGGGACTTCGACAAGCGGCCCGGGGACTGCTGTAGTCGCACCCGGCTCGGGGACATCAGAACCCGGCTCGGGGACATCAGAACCCGGCTCGGGGACTGCAGCAGTCGGCCCGGGGACTGCAGCAATCGGCCCGGGGACTGCAACGACACAACAGGCGGTGGCCGACTCCAACTCTTCACCACACAACGCACCCACCCGGGTTACAGTAGCCGTACTGACAACAGAAGAAGTCACAGCTCCATCATGGGCCCAGCCCATCCTCAACTTCCTAGTAAACAGACAGCTGCTGACTGATGAGATCTCGGCAAGACTAGTTCAACGCCGAGCCGGAGCATACGCAATAATAAACAGAGAACTTGCTAAGCGGAGCGTCACTGGAGTCTTCCAGCGCTGCGTCGAGCAAGAGAAGGGCATAGCAATCCTCAAGGATATCCACCAAGGCGAATGTGGCCACCACACGGCCTCAAGATCACTTGTCGCCAAAGCTTTCCGCCATGGTTTCTTCTGGCCGACTGCTTTGGAAGACGCCAAGGAATTAGTCAAATGCTGCAAAGGATGCCAAGTCTTCAGCTCCAAGCAACACCTGCCAGCTTCTGCACTCAAGACCATCCCCCTCACCTGGCCCTTTGCCGTTTGGGGGCTGGACATGGTGGGCCCATTCAAGACAGCCCGTGGCGGCATAACACATCTGCTTGTCGCCGTGGACAAATTCACCAAGTGGATTGAAGCGAAGCCAATCAAGAAGCTGAACGGGCCGACTGCCGTGACATTCATCGCAGACATCACCACTCGGTATGGTATACCACACAGCATCATCACCGACAACGGCACGAATTTTGCCAAGGGAGCACTAGCACGTTTCTGCGCGACACAGGGCATCCGACTGGACTTAGCGTCCGTTGCCCACCCGCAGTCAAATGGCCAGGTCGAGCGAGCAAACGGCCTCATCCTCTCCGGCATCAAGCCCCGACTGGTCGTACCACTGGAGCGTTCGGCCGGCTGTTGGATCGATGAGCTGCCGGCTGTCCTCTGGAGTCTGCGTACTACCCTGAACAAGTCAACCGGCTTCACTCCTTTCTTCCTTGTATATGGTGCCAAGGCTGTCATCCCAACGGACATCGAGTTTGACTCGCCTCGGGTCACCATGTACACGGAGGCAGAGGCCAAGGAAGCGCGAGAAGACGGTGTCGACCTGCTGGAAGAAGGTCGGCTGTTAGCACTCAGCCGGTCCGCCATCTACCAGCAGGGTTTGCGCCATTACCACAACCGGAAGGTCAAGCCAAGATCCTTCAAGAAGGCGATCTTGTGCTCCGGCTGATCCAGCGAACAGCTGGCCAGCACAAGCTCTTGGCCCCTTGGGAAGGCCCTTTCGTCATCAGCAAGGCCCTAGGCAACGACTCCTACTACCTGATCGATGCACAGAAGCCGAGGGCACGCAAGAGGGATGATTCCGGCAAGGAGTCGGAACGACCATGGAACGCCAATCTCCTGAGAAGATTTTACAGTTAAAAGCAGTATGTATCACGCTACCTTTTTGTATTAAGTACAAGACAACGGGCCCCCCGAGGCACACTCGGGGACTACCCTCCTTTATCTATGAATGACGAATGTCATACCCATGAATGTACTATTACATTTGTTTCTCTATCTGGCACCGGGTTCGACTAGTCGGCCCGGGGACTGGCCGCCTTGAGTTATATTAAAAGTTCTACCTGAAGTCAGACAAGTAGTGTGCCAGCACCCGAGCCCTCTCTTGTTGTAAGTCGCAGCTCGAAGAACCGACTGTCCGACTGGCAAGAGCCAAAGGCAGGAAAGGATGCCCACATGAAAAACGGCTAAGGACTAACGAACTTATATAACACAAGCCGGCCTCCAACCACGCCCACCGGATGTCAGAACAGCCGACTGGCCGGCTTCCCAGTCACTTCGCTACAATCCAAGAAAGCTAGAGTACTTGCCCTCCCAACTGGCCAAGCACCTCTCCAGCCACATACTGCAGAGCAGCTGTCCGGCTGGGAAGGCGGCAACCAAGGGAGGGCGGCAAAGGAAACAGCGAAAGGATGAAAAGCAAAGAACAATGGAAAGCCAAACACATGCATGATTATATTTACACATAAGGCCTTCAACAGGCCGGCAGTCAATATAGTTTGAATACACCCCCAGTGGGTGGAACTGCGCAAACTTAACAAAATATTGTTCAAAGAGTAATAAAACACGAAAGTAAAGGCGGCAGATTAGGCTAAGGGCGCAACAGGGGAGCCGGGCTGGTCGGTGGAGACGGCAGCAACGGCTGGAGGAGTGGCCGGCTGGCGAGTCTCGGCTTGATCATCGCCGACCGCAGGCGGTGCGCTCGCACGCGCCTTGTTGCTGGAGGCACGGTCAAGCTGAGGCTGGCCGGCTGCTCCACCATCTGGCACGGCGTCTTCACCCTCCTCCTCCTCCTCCTCGCCCTCGTCGCTGGAGTCGATCTCCTCCGCCGAGTCCTCGCCATCTGCTGGGTTCAGCCCGAACCACCACTCCGGCTGGGCAACGCCGTTATCATCCGTCTCAGGAGCAAAGGCGCTGGTGTCGGTGTAGTCGGCGATCGCCGAGGCACGCTGGATGATAGCCGGCCGTGCCGGCTCCAGCTCCGTGTCGGCCTCCTGCCGCCAGGTGGCCAGCTGGTCCAAGCTCAGCTTAGGATACCAGGCTTTAACGAACTCCAGCGCCCGCCTGGCGCCTGACCGAGCTGCAGAAGCCTTCCAGGCCTCGAAGCGGCCGGCCGCTACCTCCAGCCAGTCGGCAGTCCGACTGGGGGTGCGGGGAATCACCTCGCTGGGCCAGAGAGCGGCCAGCACCTGTGCCCCAACACGTTGAAGCCAGCGGAGCATGAGGTGAGCCGGCTGGAGGCGGGCTTGAATCGCCAGGAGCTGTTCCTCAAGCGACCGGCGAGCGTTCGGCACGATCTCAGCACCAGCCTGCCTTTGCGCCTCGTGGTGGGCCTCGACGACCTGGTTGGCAGCAGTAGAGTAGCCAGGGAAGTACTCTGCACAATAAAGAAGAGAAAAATACAAAGTTAGAGAGTGAACCAAACGGCAAGCGGCAAGCAAGGAACGAAGAAGAGGGTGGCCTACCGTCAACCAAGTCTTTGATCTGGCCGTAGCCGTTGATCAACGACTGCATCGCCTCGGCCCAGCTCGCCGCCTCGGTCTCATATTCGGCTTGGAGGGCGGCCTCGCTATCCTGCACCGCCTTCAAGGCCGCCTTGTGGCTCTCCTCCTAGTCGGCCAGCTTCTTGACCAGGCGGTCACGCTCCTGAGCCAAGGCGTCGAACTCGGCTTCCTTAGCGCGAAGGGCGGCCCGGGTCCCACCCAGCTGCTCCCTCAGTTTGGCGTTGGCCGCTGCAAATATGGCAGAGAAGAAAAGAGCACGAGAAAGAAGTCGTCAAGAAAGATCCGACCCGACTGGTCAGCAGTCGGCCCGAATCTCGGGGACTACACCCAGTGGGATAAAAGATGAAGCACTTACCCCGGCTCTCAGTTAGATCAGCAGTCTTCTGGGTCAGCTCCCGAGCTTGGGAGTTGAAGGCAGCCGCACGGAGGTTGTGGTAGTCCTGCAAGTCGGACAGAGCAGCGAATGAGAACAAGATAGCAAACAAAGCCTACCAAGAAGTTCCAAGCCGCCTGCTCAGCAGCCGACTCGGAACTCGGGGACTACACCCAGTGGGTGCGCCGACGCGCCCCCACGGAAGAAACCAAGATCAAGAAGCAAAAAACGGGAAGACTCACCCGAATGGCCGCCCGTGTCGCGAGGAACTCGTCATTATACTGCGTCAGCACTGCGGCCTGGGACTGAAGCCGGTTCCGGACTTCTTGCGCCGCCACATTCACCACAGCCGTCCCACTACCCAGCGTCCACCCCGACCTGGCGCTGGCCGTCTCCACGTCCTGGGCCGACGAGCTGGAGCCCGCGGCCTTCTGCGGGTCCGGAGCCGAAGTTGCCTTCCCCGCGCGCTGGCGCGATGGCGACCGGACCACCAGGTCCGTCCTCACAGCCGGCTCGCCTAAAGCCGATTGCGTAGGCGGCGTGTTTGGCCGGCTGCCTTGGGCCGCCCCGGTTGGCGAGGGCGGTGCCGCCTCCCTCTCCCGGACGACGATGTCGTCCTCCCTCTCCAACCCCGGCTTCCTCCGGTGGGGGCTCCGGGATCTCGGGCGCCGCGACACACAGGGGGTGACAAGCAAGGCCCCCTCCGCTGTCGTTGCGGCTGCAGCCTCCGCCTGGGCCTTGGCCGCCGGGTCGGCACGTGCCTTCGCCGACTCCTCCGCCTCCTCCTGCGCCGCCTTGGCGGCGGCCTCCCTCAGCTCTTCCGCCTCCCGCGCCTCCCGCGCATTTCGCTCTGTCGCCGCTTGAAGCTCGGAGCGGGGGTCCACACGGCGGGTGCTCCCGGATCCTCCCGGCGATCCAACCACGGAGGCGGCAGCAACCCGCTCAAGAGAAAGCGGAGCCTTGATTTTTTAGACAAGACAAGGATTCAGAAATCAACAAGAAAAGAAGAAGGAGTATGCAAGAGAATCTACACTTACGCCGAAACCGTTTACGGCTACTTCACCACCTTGCGGAAGCGGGCCGCCTTCGCGGCTGCCTCATCCCGTCTGGTCGCCGCCGCCCCGCCCTTGGGCTTCTTCGGCTGACTGCCGAACAAGCCCGACGCGGCCCGGCGCTTCTGCGTGCCGCCCCGAGCAGGCGGCGCGGCGGAGGAACCCGCGCCATGGTCGGACGCCGGCTGGCGGCGTGGGACGATTTCCGCCTCGTCGTCATCCGGCCAGTCGTCGAGGCTGGCTCCAAGCCTGGAGCCGCCTGCGTCACTGCCTGCTTCGCCGCCTCCTGCCTCGGTGTTGTCGTCCATGGCGGCCGCCCCCAAGTCGGGGTCCTCCAAGTCATGCTCTGCCCGGTCGGGGAGAAATCGGCGATCCGCCCCCGCTGTCCCGGCCGCAGGTCGAAGGAGAGGGCTCTGCCAAGATGTGTCGACTGGTCAGAGTCGGCCAAGAAAAACTTGGTGACAAAACTAAAAGAAGAAAAGATAAATAAAGCATACCATAGGAGGGGGATGAGCACGGGAGTACAGCTCCTTGCCAAACCGCCACTCTGCGGAGAGCTTGCAGTTCGCGAGATAATTTACCATATGAACCACCTCGTCATGAGGATCTTCTTGGTGCACATCCGACTTGGATCGAGTTGGCCGCTTATCTGACTGATCAGATGAGGGCGGCTTTGAAGCGGGAGCACTCGGCGCATGATGAAGGCGGCCAGCAGGTCGGACCTAGTCAGGCCCTCCGACTAGATCATTACCCGGAGTCGGGCGACGGCGGCGGCTCCAGCCGGCGACAGCGTCATGGCCCGATAGGACCACTGGGCCGCCTCCCAGCCGGCGGGCCGGCTACGTAAGCCGGCAAATTGACGTAGTCGCCTTGCGGGGCGACGTTCTTCACGTAGAAGTACGATTTCTGCCAGCGCTTCACCGACTGGATCAGCGTGATGACAGGGAAGGGGTTGTCGGCTGTCGGCCTTCGCATCGCGATGAAGGCGCCGCTCTGAGCCGGCATGCCCTGCATGCGGGTGCCGAGCTTGGTTTGGAAGAATTCCCCCCAGAGCTCGAGGGTGGGAAGAACGCCAAGAAAGCCCTCGCACAGAGTGACGAAGGCGGATAGCAGCACCACCGTGTTTGGAGTGAGGTGGTGCGGCTGGAGTTGATAAAACTCGAGGAAGGAGCGGAAGAAGGCGCTCGGGGGCAGACCGAGGCCGCGCAAGAAGTGCGAGCGAAAGATTACCCGCTCGCCTTCCTCCGGCACCGGCGTGATCTCCTTCTCCGGCGCGAGACGGACCCGCACCTGGTCCTTGCCGGGCAACCGCCGCGTCTTGCGGAGGAAGTCGATGTGGTCCGTATGGACGTTGGAGCCGTCCCAGTCTCCGCCGTACTGCATGATGGCGAGAAGCTGGCAAGAAAGGGTGCGGCGGCGGAGAAAGCACGGCCCCGCAGCGGCGAAGCTGCGGGGTGGTGCGAAGATTGGTGGGACGGCGCGGCGGCAAGATGCTGCTGCGATGGAAAGGAGGAGGAAGAAGATGGTGGAGAGAGGATGAGCGTGCGAGCGTCTGCCGCTTCCCCTCCTCCCCCTACTTATAGCCTTGTGCGGCGAAGCCAAGGAGGCGAGGCGTGGGGGGGAACGTGGGATTAACCGCGCCCACTCCCCCACGTCCCACGATTATTGCGCCCTAACGACGTGCAGAAACTGCCGCCGGAAGGCGTGCGGCCCGCTTTGGGGCACAGAGAATCCGCGCCTGGGCCTAGGCGTAGGAGTGATGGGCCTCCGGCCTACGGCGACGACCTGTCGCGCGCGTGGGTTGGCAGGCTTTTTTCAGCCGAAGGGTGCCACGTGGTACGCGGGCGGCGAGCGGCCGGCCCACAACCCGGCGTGCGCACCAACCGACTCCCGCCTTCAGACTTCAGAAGTTTCGCCAAGACGGCGCACCCAACCGAAGCCGGCTCCCAGCTGCTGGCTCGTCAAGATAAGAAGCTGACTGAGCTTCTCGACCTCTCAGCCTCGAAGCCCAACCAGCTTCGGGGACTACTGTCGGAGTAAATGGCCACTGGTAGCCTAACCGACTCCCCCTGGCTCCAGAGCATGGGGCCAATCGAGCCTTCAAGCATCCAGAGCATGGGGCCGCCTTCCTCTGGCCGGCTATCCCCAAGGCCGACTACCAGAAGGCGACCCGGCCTCAAAAACCTTCCCGAGGAAAGCTACGAGATGGCCGACTCCAGGAAGCCGACCCCAAGAGGACCGACTCCCAGAAGACGGCCATGAAGAAGGCCGACTCCCAGAAGCCGGCCAAGACTACACCCACTAGGGCTGCACCCACATAACGGTGATAAGACAGGGCGTGGCCGCAGTACAGCCTACCACCCCCGAATCCTGTAACATGCATGAACATAGGGCACCGTACGGGTCAGCCATCCCCCGTCCGGCGCGGCACTGTAGCCATGTTGACCTCGACGTCACCCACGACAGGCGCCAGTACGGCCCGCAGGCGGCGGGGCCCTTTAGCCAGAGAGAAGCTCGAAGGCGGCCCGGCCTCCCCTAGTCGGCCTGGGGTGTAGCCGGCTCCCAATAGCAGGCTACCTCCCTCCCTCGAAACCTGTGCATCATTAAGGAGACAAGACGAGGTGAGGCTATAGTAAGAGCCCGCCAGGCAGCGGCACTGTAGCCACGCTTACCTCGACAAAGCCCTCGTCATTAGAGGCGAGGCAATAGTAACCAGCCGCCGACAAGGCCCCCATGCAGTGGGGCCGGCTTGTCGGCCAAGAGGCCGGCAGCCGGCGGGACCCACCAGTCGGCGGGCCCCAACGGCCGGCGGAGAAGCCGGCGAGCACAGACACTGACGACTGGGACCCGCACCCAGCAGGATTACCATTGTACCCCTGGGGGTAGGCCTATATAAATCCCCCGGGACACCCATGCAAAGGGTTGATCTGATAGAGTTTTACACACCACATAGAGAGAAAAGGAGAGCTAGCCTTGCCCTTCTTCTTCCCCTAGCCAAACAGCTCAAGGAGCACTTGTAGCTACTTGTGTTGATCTAGTGATCATGCGGAGACCCCGCAGAGAAGGACTAGGGGTGTTATCTCCACGGAGAGCCCCGAACCTGGGTAAGATTCGCCGGCGTGCATGTCTTCGCCTTATCCCGTTTCCAGGCACCGGCGATGTCTTACTGGCTCCCACAATGATAAGCCACCCGTTGGCATATGTCGCACCTACCACCCGACAATTACCGAGTGGGCCCAGAGATACCTCTCCGACAATCGGAGTGACAAATCCTAATCTCGAAATGCGCCAACCCAACAAGTACCTTCGGAGACACCTGTAGAGCACCTTTATAATCACCCAGTTACGTTGTGACGTTTGGTAGCAGACAAAGTGTTCCTCCGGTAAACGTAGTTGCATAATCTCATAGTCATAGGAACATGTATAAGTCATGAACAAAGCAATATCAACATACTAAACGATCAAGTGCTAAGCAAACGGAATGGGTCAAGTCAATCACATCATTCTCCTAATGATGTGATCCCGTTAATCAAATGACAACTCATGTCTGTGGTTAGGAAACATAACCATCTTTAATTAACGAGCTAGTCAAGTAGAGGCATACTAGTGACACTCTGTTTGTCTATGTATTCACACATGTATTATGTTTGCGGTTAATACAATTCTAGCAATACCAATAGTTCACATCACCATGTGATTAACACCCATAGTTCACATCGTCATGTGACCAACACCCAAAGGGTTTACTAGAGTCAATAATCTAGTTCACATCGCTATGTGATTAACACCCAAAGAGTACTAAGGTGTGATCATGTTTTGCTTGTGAGAGAAGTTTAGTCAACGGGTCTGCCACATTCAGATCCGTATGTATTTTGCAAATTTCTATGTCAACAATGCTCTGCATGGAGCTACTCTAGCTAATTGCTCCCACTTTCAATATGTATCCAGATTGAGACTTAGAGTCATCTGGATCAGTGTTAAAATTTGCATCGACGTAACCCTTTACGACGAACCTTTTTGTCACCTCCATAATCGAGAAACATATCCTTATTCCACTAAGGATAATTTTGACCGCTGTCCAGTGATCTACTCCTAGATCACTATTGTACCCCCTTGCCAAAATCAGTGTAGGGTATACAATAGATCTTGTACACAGCATGGCATACTTTATAGAACCTATGGCTGAGGCATAGGGAATGACTTTCATTCTCTTTCTATCTTCTGCCGTGGTCGGGCTTTGAGTCTTACTCAATTTCACACCTTGTAACACAGGCAAGAACTCTTTCTTTGACTGTTCCATTTTGAACTACTTCAAAATCTTGTCAAGGTATGTACTCATTGAAAAACTTATCAAGCGTCTTGATCTATCTCTATAGATCTTGATGCTCAATATGTAAGCAGCTTCACCGAGGCCTTCCTTTGATAAACTCCTTTCGAACACTCCTTTATGCTTTGCAGAATAATTCTACATTATTTCCGATCAACAATATGTCATTCACATATACTTATCAGAAATGTTTTAGTGCTCCCACTCACTTTCTTGTAAATACAGGCTTCACCGCAAGTCTATATAAAACTATATCCTTTGATGAACTTATCAAAGCGTATATTCCAACTCCGAGATGCTTGCACCAGTCCATAGATGGATCGCTGGATCTTGCATATTTTGTTAGCACCTTTAGGATTGACAAAACCTTTTGGTTGCATCATATACAACTCTTCTTTAATAAATCCATTAAGGAATGCAGTTTTGTTTATCCATTTGCCAGATTTCATAAAATGTGGCAACTGCTAACATGATTCGGACAAACTTAAGCATAGATACGAGTGAGAAACTCTCATCGTAGTCAACACCTTGAACTTGTCAAAAACCTTTTGCGACAATTCTAGCTTTGTAGATAGTAACACTACTATCAGCGTCCGTCTTCCTCTTGAAGTTCCATTTAATCTCAATGGCTCGCCGATCATTGGGCAAGTCAATCAAAGTCCATACTTTGTTCTCATACATGGATCTCATCTCAGATTTCATGGCCTTAAGCCATTTCGCGGAATCTGGGCTCATGATCGCTTCCTCATAGTTTGTAGGTTTATCATGGTCTAGTAACATGACTTCCAGTACATGATTACAGTACCACTCTGGTGCGGATCGTGCTCTGGTTGATCTACGAAGTTCTATGGTAAATTGATCCGAAGTTTATGATCATCATCATTAACTTCCTCATTAATTGGTGTACGCATCACTGAAACTGATTTCTGTGATGAACTATTCTCCAATTCGGGAGAAGGTACAATTACCTCATCAAGTTTTACTTTCCTCCCACTCACTTCTTTCGAGAGAAACTCCTTCTCTAGAAAGGTTCCATTCTCAGCAACGAATATCTTGCCTTCGGATATGTGATAGAAGGTGTACCCAACATTTTCTTTTGGGTATCCTATGAAGATGCACTTCTCCGATTTGGGTTTGAGCTTATCAGGTTGAAACCTTTTTCACATAAGCATTGCAACCTCAAACTTTAAGAAACGACAGCTTAGGTTTCTTGCCAAACCATAGTTCATATGGTGTCGTCTCAACGGATTTAGACGGTGCCCTATTTAACGTGGATGTAGCTGTCTCTAATGCATAACCCCAAAACGATAGTGGTAGATCGGTAAGAGACATCATAGATCGCACCATATCTAATAAAGTACGGTAACGACGTTCGGACACACCATTACACTGTGGTGCTCGAGGTGGCGTGAGTAGTGAAACTATTTCACATTGTTTTAACTGAAGGCCAATCTTGTAACTCAAATATTCGTCTCCGCGATCAGATCGTAGATACTTTATTTTCTTGTTACGGTGATTTTCCACTTCACTCTGAAATTATATGAACTTTTCAAATGTTTCAGACTTATGTTTCATCAAGTAGATATGCCCATATCTGCTCAAATCATCTGCGAAGTTTAGAAAATAACGATACCCGCCGCGAGCCTCAACACTCATCGGATCGCATACAACAGTATGTATTATTTCCAATAAGTCAGTTGCTCGCTCCATTGTTCCGGAGAATGGAGTCTTAGTCATCTTGCCCATAAGGCATGGTTCGCAAGCATCAACTGATTCATAATCAAGTGATTCCAAAAGCCCATCAGCATGGATTTTCTTCATGAGCTTTACACCAATATGACCTAAATGGCAGTGCCACAAATAAGTTGCACTGTCATTATTAACTTTGCATCTTTTGGCTTCAATATTATGAAAATGTGTATTACCACGATCGAGATCCAACAAACCATTTTCATTGGGTGTATGACCATAGAAGGTTTTATTCATGTAAACATAACAACAATTATTCTCTAACTTACATGAATACCGTATTGCAATAAACATGATCCAATCATATTCATGCTCAACGCAAACACTAAATAACATTTATTTTAGGTTCAACACTAATCCCGAAAGTATAGGGAGTGTGCGATGATGATCATATCAATCTTGGAACCATTTCCAATACACATCGTCACTTCACCCTTAACTAGTCTCTGTTCATTCTGCAACTCCCATTTCGAGTTACTATCCTTAGCAACTGAACTAGTATCAAATACTGAGGGGTTGCTATAAACACTAGTAAAGTACACATCAATAACATGTATATCAAATATACCTATGTTCACTTTGCCATCCTTCTTATCCACCAATTACTTGGGGTAGTTCCGCTTCCAGTGACCAGTCCCTTTGCAGCAGAAGCACTCAGTTTCAGGCTTAGGTCTATACTTGGGCTTTTTCACTTGAGCAGCAACTTGATTGCCGTTCTTCTTGAAGTTCCCCTTTCTTCCCTTTGTCCCTTTACTTGAAACTAGTGGTTTTTGTTTACCATCAACACTTGATTTCTACCTTCGTCGATTTCAGCATCACGAAGAGCTTGGGAATCGTTTCCGTTATCCCTTGCATATTATAGTTCATCACGAAGTTCTACTAACTTGGTGATGGTGACTAGAGAATTCTGTCAATCACTATTTTATCTGGAAGATTAACTCCCACTTGATTCAAGCGATTGTAGTACCCAAACAATCTGAGCACATGCTCACTGCTTGAGCTATTCTCCTCCATCTTTTAGCTATAGAACTTGTTGGAGACTTCATATCTCTCAACTCGGGTATTTGCTTGAAATATTAACTTCAACTCCTGGAACATCTCATATGGTCCATGACGTTCAAAACGTCTTTGAAGTCCCGATTCTAAGCCGTTTAAGCATGGTGCACTAAACTATCAAGTAGTCATCATATTGAGCTAGCCAAACGTTCATAACATCTGTATCTACTCCTGCAATAGGTTTGTCACCTAGCGGTGCATCAAGGACATAATTCTTCTGTGCAGCAATGAGGATAAACCTCAGATCACGGATCCAATCCGCATCATTGCTACTAACATCTTTCAACTTAGTTTCTCTAGGAACATATCAAAAATAAAACAGGGGAGCTAAACGCGAGCTATTGATCTACAACATAGATATGCTAATACTACCAGGACTAAGTTCATGATAAATTTAAGTTCAATTAATCATATTACTTAAGAACTCCCACTTAGATAGACATCCCTCTAATCCTCAAAGTGATCACGTGATCCATATCAACTAAACCATGTCCGATCATCACGTGAGATGGAGTAGTTTCAATGGTGAACATCACTATGTTGATCATATCTACTATATGATTCACGCTTGACCTTTTGGTCTCAGTGTTCCGAGGCCATATCTGTTATATGCTAGGCTCGTCAAGTTTAACCTGAGTATTCCGCGTGTGCAACTGTTTTGCACCCGTTGTATTTGAACGTAGAGCCTATCACGCCCGATCATCACGTGGTGTCTCAGCACGAAGAACTTTCGCAACGGTGCATACTCAGGGAGAACACTTGTACCTTGATAATTAGTGAGAGATCATCTTATAAAGCTACCGTCGAACTAAGCAAAATAAGATGTATAAAAGATAAACATCACATGCAATCAAAATATGTGACATGATATGGCCATCATCATCTTGTGCCTTTGATCTCCATCTTCAAAGCATCGTCATGATTTCCATCGTCACCGGCATGACACCATGATCTCCATCATCTTGATCTATATCAATGTCTCGTCACATGGTCGTCTCGCCAACTATTGCTCTTGCAACTATCGCTATCGCATAGCGATAAAGTAAAGCAATTATTTGGCGCTTGCATCTTATGCAATAAAGAGACAACCATAAGGCTTCTGCCAGTTGCCGATAACTTCAACAAAACATGATTATCTTATACAACAACTTATATCTCATCACGTCTTGACCATATCACATCACAACATGCCCTGCAAAAACAAGTTAGACGTCCTCTACTTTGTTGTTGCAAGTTTTACGTGGCTGCTATGGGCTAAGCAAGAACCGTTCTTACCTACGCATCAAAACCACAACGATAGTTCGTCAAGTTAGTGATGTTTTAACCTTCACAAGGACCGGGCGTAGCCACATTCGGTTCAACTAAAGTTGGAGAAACCGACACCCGCTAGTCACCTGTGTGCAAAGCACGGCGGTAAAACCAGTCTCGCGTAAGCGTACGCGTAATGTCGGTCCGGGCCGCTTCATCCAACAATACCGCCGAACCAAAGTATGACATGCTGGTATGCAGTATGACTTGTATCGCCCACAACTCACTTGTGTTCTACTCGCGCATATAACATCAACGCATAAAACCTGGCTCGGATGCCACTGTTGGGGAACGTAGTAATTTCAAAAAAATTCCTACGCACACGCAAGATCATGGTGATGCATAGCAACGAGAGGGGAGAGTGTTGTCCATGTATCCTCGTAGACCGAAAGCGGAAGCGTTAGCACAACGCGGTTGATGTAGTCGTACGTCTTCACGATCTGACCGATCAAGTACCGAACGCACGGCACCTCCGAGTTCAGCACACGTTCAGCCCAATGACGTCCCTCGAACTCCGATCCAGCCGTGTGTTGAGGGAGAGTTTCGTCAGCACGACGGCGTGGTGACGATGATGATGTTCTACCGACGCAGGGCTTCGCCTAAGCACCGCTACAGTATTATCGAGGTGGACTATTGTGGAAGGGGGCACCACACACGGCTAAAAGATCAAACGATCAATTGTTGTGTCCTTGGGGTGCCCCCTGCCCCCGTATATATAGGAGCAAGGGGGGAGGTGCGGCCGGCCAGGGAGGAGGCGCGCCAGGAGGAATCCTACACCCACCGGGAGTAGGACTCCCTCCCTTCCTTGTTGGAATGGAGAAGGGGGAAAGAGGTGGAGGAGAGGAAGGAAAGGGGGGCGTCGCCCCCCTCTCCTTGTCCTATTCGGACTAGGGGGGAGGGGCGCGCGGCCCTTGCCCTGTCTGCCTCTCCTCATCTCCACTAAGGCCCACTATGGCCATTAACCCCCGGGGGGTTCCGGTAACCCCTCCGGTACTCCGGTAAAATCCCGATTTCACCCGGAACACTTCCGATATCCAAATATAGGCTTCCAATATATCAATCTTCATGTCTCGACCATTTCGAGACTCCTTGTCATGTCCGTGATCACATCCGGGACTCCGAACAACATTCGGTACATCAAAACATATAAACTCATAATATAACTGTCATCGAAACGTTAAGCGTGCGGACCCTACGGGTTCGAGAACTATGTAGACATGACCGAGACACGTCTCCGGTCAATAACCAATAGCGGAACCTGGATGCTCATATTGGCTCCCACATATTCTATGAAGATCTTTATCGGTCAGACCGCATAACAACATACGTTGTTCCCTTTGTCATCGGTATGTTACTTGCCCGAGATTCGATCGTCGGTATCTCAATACCTAGTTCAATCTCGTTACCGGCAAGTCTCTTTACTCGTTCCGTAATACATCATCCCACAACTAATTCATTAGTTGCAATGCTTGCAAGGCTTAAGTGATGTGCATTACCGAGTGGGCCCAGAGATACCTCTCCGACAATTGGAGTGACAAATCCTAATCTCGAAATACGCCAACGCAACAAGTACCTTCGGAGACACCTGTAGAGCACCTTTACAATCACCTAGTTATGTTGTGACGTTTGGTAGCACACAAAGTGTTCCTCCGGTAAACGGGAGTTGCATAATCTCATAGTCATAGGAACATGTATAAGTCATGAAGAAAGCAATAACAACATACTAAACGATCAAGTGCTAAGCTAACGGAATGGGTCAAGTCAATCACATCATTCTCCTAATGATGTGATCCCGTTAATCAAATGACAACGCATGTCTATGGTTAGGAAACATAACCATCTTTAATTAACGATCTAGTCAAGTAGAGGCATACTAGTGACACTCTGTTTGTCTATGTATTCACACATGTATTATGTTTCCGGTTAATACAATTCTAGCATGAATAATAAACATTTATCATGATATAAGGAAATAAATAATAACTTTATTATTGCCTCTAGGGCATATGTCCTTCATTAGTTGCAGGATGATGCATTACGGAACGACTAAAGAGACTTGTCGGTAACGAGATTTAACTAGGTATTGAGATACCGACGATCGAATCTCGGGCAAGTAACATACCGATGACAAAGGGAACAACATATGTTGTTATGCGATTTGACCGATAAAGATCTTCGTAGAATATGTAGGAACCAATATGAGCATCCAGGTTCCGCTATTGGTTATTTACCTGAAGTAAGTCTTGGTCATGTCAACATAGTTCTCGAACCCGTAGGGTCCGCACGCTTAACGTTCGGTGACGATCGGTATTTTGAGTTTATGTGTTTTGATGTACTGAAGGTAGTTCAGAGTCCCGGATATGATCACGGACATGACAAGGAGTCTCTAAATAGTCGAGAAATAAAGATCGATATATTGGAAGGCTATGTTTGGACATCGGAATGGTTCCTGGTGAGTTTGGGCATTTACTGGAGTTCTGGAGGGTTACCGGAACCCCCCGGGGAGTGTATGGGCCTTATTGGGCCTTAGTGGGAAAGAGGAGGAGGCGGCCAAGGTTGGGGCGCCCCCCCCCCCCCAAGCCCAATCCGAATTGGGGTGGGGGGCCGGCCCCCCTTTCCTTCTCCCTCTCTCCTCCTTCCTTCCTCTCCTACTCCAACTAGGGAAAGGGGAATCCTACTCCCACCGTGTCGGGTTGTGGGTGCGACATATGCCAACGGGTGGCTTATCATGGTGGGAGCCAGTAAGACGTCGCCGGTGCCTGGAAACGGGATGAGGCGAAGACATGCACGCCGGCGAATCTTACCCAGGTTCGGGGCTCTCCGTGGAGATAACACCCCTAGTCCTGCTCTGCGGGGTCTCCGCATGATCACTAGATCAGAAAGAGTAGCTACAAATGCTCCTAGAGCTGTTGGGTTCAAGGGAGAAGAAGAGCAAGGCTAGCTCTCACTTCCCTCTCTATATGGTGTGTGTGTAACTCTGAGAAGCCAACCCTTTGCATGGGTGCCCCGGGGGGTTTATATAGGCCTACCCCCCAGGGGTACAATTGTAATCCGGCTGGGCGCGGGTCCCAATCGTCAGTGTCTGCGCTCGCCGGCTTCTCCGCCGGCCGTTGGGGCCCGCCGACTGGTGGGTCCCGCCGGCTGCCGGCCCCTTGGTCGACAGGCCGGCCCCACTGCCTAGGGATCTGGTCGGCGGCTGCTTACTGTAGCCTCGTCCCTGGTGAGGAGGGCTTCGTCGAGGTAAGCGTGGCTACAGTGTGCCGCCTCGTGGGCTCTCACTGTAGCCTTACCTCATCTTGTCTCCTTAATGTGGCACATGCTTCGAGGGAGGGGGTAGCCGGCTTCTGGGGGCCGGCTATGCCCTTGGCCGACTGGAGGAGGCCGGGCCGCCTTCGCGCCTCTCTCTGGCTAAAGGGGCCCGCCGCCCGTGGGCCGTACTGGCGTCTGTCGCGGATGACGTTGTGGCCAGCATGGCTACAGTGCCGAGCCGGACGGGAGATGGCTGACCCGTACGGCGTCCTGTGGCCATGCCTGCCTCGGGCTTGGGGGGTAGTGGGCCGCACTGTGGCCACACCCCGTCTTGTCACCGTTATGTGGGTGTAGTTTTGGTGGGTGCGGTCTTGGCCGGCTTTGTGGAGTCGGCGTGCTTCATGGCTGGCTCTTGGAAGTCGGTCCTCTTGGCGCCGGCTTCCTGGAGTCGGCCATCTCGCAACCATCTTGGGGGAGGTTACCGGGGCCGGGTCGCCTTTGGAGACCTGGCCCCTGCGGTAGTCGGCCAGGGGAAGTCGGCCCAACGCTTCGAACGCTTGAAGGCTCAATCGGCCTGATAATTTTTGAAGAACCATGGGTAATCGGTTAGGCTACCCGTGGCCATTTACTCCGACAGTAGTCCCCGAAGCTGATTGGGCTTCGAGGTTGGGTGGGAGTCGAGAAGCTCGATCAGCTTCCTATCTTGACGAGCCGGCAGCTGGGAGCCGACTTTGGTTGGGGGCGCTGTCTCGAAAAAAAAAATTGGGAGTCGGAGGGCGGGAGTTGGCCAGCGCGCGCACCGGGCCGCGGGCTGGCTACTTGCCGCCTGCGAACCACGTGGCTAAAAAGCCTGCCAGCCCACGCACGCGACGGGACGTCACCACAGGTCGGGGGCCCGCCACGCACACGCCCGGGCCCAGGCGTGGATTCTCTGCGGCCCGAAGCCGCCCGCACGTCTTCCTGCAGCGGTTTCGGCACGCTTTTAGGGCGTAATAATCGCGAGGCGTGGGGGGAGTGGGTGCAGTTAATCCCACGTCTCACCCCACGCCCTGCCTCCCCGGCTTCACCTTGCGAAGCTATAAGTAGGGGGAGGGGGAGAGCGGCAGGCTCTCGCATGCTCCTCCTCTTTCCACCATCTTCTTCCTCCTGCCCTTTCTGGCAACAGCGCCTCGCCACCGCGCTGTTCCACCACTCGCTCCTCCGCCGCCGCACTCATTCTCGCCAGCCCCACGCCACGATGCAGTACGGCAGGGATTGGGACGGCTCCAACGTCCACGAGGATCACGTCGAATTCCTCCGCAAGACGCGGCGGCTGCCCGGCGCGGACAAGGTGGAGGTCCGTCTCGCGCCGGTGAAGGAGATTACGCCGGAGCCGCAGGAAGGCGAGCGGGTAGTCTTCCGCTCGCATTTCTTGCACGGCATCGGCCTGCCCGTGAGCGCCTTCTTCCGCTCTTGGCTCGAGTTCTACCAACTCCAGCCGCACCACCTCCCCCCAAACACGATGGTGCTGCTATCCGCCTTCGTCACCTTGTGCGAAGGCTACCTCGGCGTCCTCCCTACCCTCGAGCTCTGGGGGGAGTTCTTCCAGTCCAAGCTGGGCACGCGCATGCAAGGCATGCCGGCTCAGAGTGGCGCCTTCATCGCGATGCGGAGGGTGGCTGCCGACAACCCCTTCCCCGTCATCACGCTGATCCAGTCGGTGAAGCTATGGCAAAAATCATACTTCTACGTGAAGAACGTCGCCCCGTAGGGCGACTACGTCAATCTGCCGGCTTACGTAGCCGGCCCGCCGGCGGGCAGGCGGCCCCAGTGGTCCTACCGGGCCGTGACGCTGACGCCGGCTAGAACCGCAGCCGTCGCCCGAGTGCGAGCGATGATCCAGTCGGAGGGCTTGTCGGGGCCCGACCTGCTGGCCGCCTTTGTCACGCGCCGGGTACTCCCGCTCCAGAGCCGCCCTCATCTGATCTGTCAGATGAGCGGCCAGCTCGATCCGAGCCGGATGTGTACCAAAGACATGCCGCACGACGAGGTGGCCTATATGGTGAACTACCTTGCGAACTGCAAACTCTCCGCAGAGTGGCAGTTCGGCAAGGAGCCATATTGCCGAGCCAATCCGCCACCCACGGTATGTTCTCCTTGTCTCTTCTTCTTCTCTCAGTTTTGTCGCCGAGTTCCTTTTGGCCGACTCTCACTAGTCGGCTTGCCTCGACAGAGCCCTCTTCTTCGGCCTGCAGGCGGGTCGGACGCGGAGCGCCGATTCGTCCCCGACCGGATGGAGCACGATCTGGAGGACCCCGACTTGGGGGCGGCTGCTATGGATGACAACACCGAGGCGGGTGGTGGCCAAGCCGGCGGCGAAGCAGGCGGCTCCGGGCTTGGAGTCAGCTTCGACGACTGGCCGGACGACGATGAGGCTGAAGTCGTCCCACGCCGTCAGCCGGCGTCTGGCCACGGTGCGGGTTCCTCCGATGCGCTGCCTGCTCGGGGCGGCGGGCAAAAGCGTCGTGCCGCGCAGGTTTGTTCGGCAGTCGGCCGAAGAAGCCCCGAGGCGGGGCAGCGGCGACTAGGCGGGAGGAGGCGGCCGCGAAGGCGGCCCGCTTCCGCAAGGCGGTGAAGCAACCGCAGACGATGTCGGCGTAAGTACATACTCCTTCGTGTACTCTTTTTTCTTTTTTCTGGTGGCTCCTGAATCCTTGTCTTTTTCTCCAAACAACCAGAGCTCCATTGTCGCTCGAGCGGGCGGCTGTCGCCTCTGTCGTTGGGTCGCCGGGAGGATCTGGGAGCACCACTCACTGCATGGACCCCCGTGCCGATCTTCTGGCAGCGACGGAGCGGAACGCGCGGGTGGCGCGGGAGGAGCGGGAGGCGCGGGAGGCGGAGGCCTTGAGGGCGGCCGCCGCCAAGGCGGCGCAGGAGGAGGAGGCGGCGAAGGCGCGCGCTGATGTCGCAGCCAAGGCCCAAGCAGAGGCTGCGGCTGCGGCGATGGCGGAGGGGGCCTTGTTGGTCACCCCACTGCGCGTCGCAGCGCCTGGGGCCCCGGAGCCCCTGCCAGAAGAAGCCGGCGGTGACCAGCTGGGGCTGGAGAGGGATGACGACGTCGTCATCCTGGAGAGGGCGGTGGTACCGACCCCGCCGACTGGGGCGGCTCAACGCGGCCGGCCTGATCTGCCGCCCGCGCAGTCGGCGGGGGGCGAGCCGGCCGCGAGGACTGAGCTAGCGGTCCGGACGCCGCCGAGCCGGCGCGCGGGGAAGGCTGCGTCAGAGCCATAGAAGGCTGCGTCGGAGCCGCAGCCGGCCGCGGGCTCCAGCTCGTCGGCCCAGGATGTGGAGGTGGCCAGCGCCACCTCGGGGTGGACGCCGGGCAGAGGGACGGCCATGATGAACGTGGCCGCGCAGGACGTCCAGACCCGGCTCCAGGCCTAGGCTACGGCACTGAGGCGATACACCGACGAATTCCTTGCGACGCGGGCGGCCATCCGGGTTAGTCTTCTTATCTTTCTTCTTCTTGATCTTGGTTTCTTCCGTGGGGGCGCGTCAGCGCACCCACTGGGTGTAGTCCCCGAGTTCCGAGTCGGCTGCTGAGCAGGCGGCTTGGAACTTCTTAGTGGATTTGGCTTTGCAATTCTTGTTCTTAATTCGATCTTCTGCCTGTCTTCCAGGACTATCACAATCTTCGCGTGGCTGCCTTCAACTCCCAGGCTCGGGAGCTGACCCAGAAAACCGCCGACCTAACTGAGAGCCGGGGTAAGTGCTTCGTCCTTTATCTCACGTGAGGGCACGTCAGTGCACCCACTGTGTGTAGTCCCCGAGATTCGGGCCGACTGCTGAGTAGTCGGGTCGGATCTTCCTTGACGACTTACCCTTATTGCTTCTACTTTTCTGCCATCCTTGCAGCGGCCAACGCCAGCCTGAGGGCGCAGCTGGGAGGTTCTCAGGCTGCCCTTCGTGCCAAGGAGGCCGAGTTTGCCACCTTGGTGCAGGAGCGTGACCGCCTGGCCAAGAGGTTGGCCGACCAGGAAGAGAGCCACAAGGCGGCTCTGAAGGCGGTGCAGGACAGCGAAGCCGCCCTCTAGGCCGAGTACGAGACAGAGGCGGCTGGCTGGGCCGAAGAAAAACATACTCTGATCAATGGCTATGGCCAGGTCGAAGATTTGGTTGACGGTAAGCCGCCTACTTCTTCGTCCTTTCTTGCCGTCTGCCGCTTTTGGCTCGTTTTCTGACTTGGTGTTTTCTCTTCTTTCTCTTTCTTTCTTGCATAGAGTACTTCCCTGGCTACTCTACCACCGCCAACCAGATCATCGAGGCCCGCCGCCAAGCACGAAGGCAGGCTGGCGCCGAAATTGCACCAAACGCGGGCCGTTCGCTGGAGGAGCAGCTCTTGGCGATCCAGGCCCGTCTCCAGCTGGCTCACCGACTGCTCCGCCGGCTTCAGCGTGCCGGGGCGCAAGTATTGGCCGCCCTCTGGCCCGGCGAAGTGGTTCCCCGCACCCCCAGTCGGACTGCCGACTGGCTGGAGGTGGCAGTCGGCAGCTTTGAAGCCTGGAAGGCTTCGGCGGCTCGGTCCGGCGCCAGGCGGGCGCTGGAGTTCGTCAAGGCCTGGTATCCCGGCCTGAGTCTGGACCAGCTGGCTACCTGGCGGCAGCAGGCCGACACAGAGCTGGAGCCGGCGCGGCCGGCTATCATCCGGCGGGCTTCGGCGATCGCCGACTACACCGACACCAGCACCTTCGCCCCTGAGATAGATGACAACGGTGTTGCCAGCCGGAGGAGTGGTTCGGGCTGAACCCGGCAGACGGTGAAGACTCGGCGGAGGAGATCGACTCCAGCGACGAGGGCGAAGAGGAGGAGGAGGAGGGTCAAGACGCCGGGCCGGATGGTGGAGCGGCCGGCCAGCCTCAGCCTGACCGCGCCTCCAGCACCACGTCACGCGCGGGTGCGTCGCCTGCCACCGGTGGTGACCAGGCCGAGACCCGCCAGCCGGCCACTCCTTCAGCCGGTGACGCCGTCTCCACCGACCAACCCGGCTCCCGCACCGCGCCTTTAGTCTAGTCTGCTATCTTTTGTTTTCCTGTCTTGTCACTTTTGGAACAATATTCTGTTCAGTTTACACAATTCCACCCACTAGGGGTGTATCCGAACTATGTCGATTGCCGGCCTGTTGGGGGCTTTATATGTATATATGACTATGCATGCGTTTGGCTTTTCCTCGTTCTTTGCTTTTCATCCTTCTGCTGTTTCCTTTGCTGCCCTCCCTTGGTTGCCGCCTCCCTAGTCAGACAGTTGCTCTGCAATCTGTGGCTGGAGAAGTGCTTGGCCAATTGGGAGGGCAAGTACTCTAGCTTTGTTGGATTATAGCAAAGTGTTTGGGAAGCCGGCCAGCCGGCTGTTCTGACAGCCGGCAAGCGTGGTTGGAGGCCGTCTTTTTGCTATATAAGTTCGTTAGTCCTTAGCCGTTTTTCGTGTGGGCATCCTTTCTGCCTTGGCTCTTGCTAGTCGGACAGTCGGTTCTTCGAGCTGCGACTTTCAACAAGAGAGGACTCGGGAGCCGGCACACTACTTGTCTGACTTCAGGTAGAACTTTTAATATAGCTCAAGGGGGCCAGTCCCCGGGCCGACTAGTCGAACCCGGTGCCAGACAAGAAATCAAATCTAATAATACATTCATGGATGTGACACTCGTCACTCATAGATAAATAAAGGCAGTCCGCGAGTGCTCCTCGGGGAGCCTGTTGTTTCATACTTAATACAAAAGGGTAGCATGATACATACTGCTTTCAACTGTAAAATCTTCTCAGGAGGTTCGCGTTCCATGGTCGCTCCGACTCCTTGCCGGAGTCATCCCTCTTGCGTGCTCTTGGTTTTTGCGCGTCGATCAAGTAGTAGGAGTCGTTGCCTAGTGCCTTGCTAATGACGAAGGGGCCTTCCCAAGGGGCCGAGAGCTTGTGCTGGCCGGCTGTTCGCTGGATCAGCCGAAGCACAAGGTCGCCCTCTTGGAAGGACCTTGGCTTGACCTTGCGGTTGTGGTAGCGGCGCAACCCTTGTTGGTAGATGGCGGACCGGCTGAGTGCTAATAGTCGGCCTTCTTCTAGCAGGTCGACGCCGTCTTCTCTTGCTTCCTTGGCCTCCGCCTCCGTGTACATGGTGATTCGAGGCGAGTCAAACTCGATGTCGGTTGGGATGACAGCCTCGGCACCATATACAAGGAAGAACGGAGTGAAGCCGGTTGACTTGTTGGGGGTAGTACACAGACTCTAGAGGACAGCCGGCAGCTCATCGAGCCAGCAGCCGGCCGATCGCTCCAGTGGTACAACCAGTCGGGGCTTGATGCCGGAGAGGATGAGTCCATTTGCTCGCTCGACCTGGCCGTTTGACTGCGGGTGGGCAACGGACGCTAAGTCCAGTCGGATACCCTGCGTCGCGCAGAAACGTGCCAGTGCTCCTTTGGCAAAGTTCGTGCCGTTGTCGGTGATGATGCTGTGCGGCACGCCGTACCGAGTAGTGATGTCAGTGATGAATGTCACGGCAGTCGGCCCGTTCAGCTTCTTGATCGGCTTCGCTTTGATCCACTTGGTGAACTTGTCCACGGCGACAAGCAGATGTGTCAAGCCGCCGCGGGCTGTCTTGAAAGGGCCCACCATGTCCAGTCCCCAGACGGCAAAGGGCCAGGTGAGGGGAATGGTCTTGAGTGCAGAAGCCGGCAGGTGTTGCTTGGAACTGAAGACTTGGCATCCTCTGCAGCTCTTGACTATCTCTTTGGCATCTTCCAAAGCAGTCGGCCAAAAGAAGCCGTGGCGGAAAGCTTTGGCCACAAGTGATCTTGAGGCTGCGTGGTGGCCGCATTCGCCTTGATGGATATCCTTGAGGATTGCCACTCCTTTTTCTGGCTCGACACAACGCTGGAAGACTCCAGTGACGCTGTGCTTGACAAGCTCTCTGTTGATTATTGCATATGCTCCGGCTCGTCGTTGCACTAGTCTTGCTGAGATCTCATCAGCCGGCAGCTCTCTGCTGACTAGGAATCTGAGGATGGGCTGGGCCCAAGATGGAGCTGTGACTTCTTCTTCTGTTAGTGTAGCCACCATGACTCGGGTGGGTGGGTCGGGTGGCGTGAAATTGGAGTCGGCCACCGCTTCTTGTGTTGCTGCAGTCCCCGGGCCGACTGCTGTAGTCCCCGGGCCGGGTGCGACTACGACAGTCGGCGAGCCAGTTGTCGAAGTCCCCGTGCCGCCTGCAGGATTCTTCCAGTCGGATCCGGCTGCATCGGGGACAGGCGGTACGAAGATAGAGTCCGACTCTGGGGACGGCTTGATGGATGGCTTGAGGAGGCGCTGGAGGGAGACGTCGGTCGGTATAGCCTGTCGGGTGGAGCCGATCCGTGCGAGGGCATCTGCTTGGTCGTTGTCGGCCCTTGGCACGTGAAGGAACTCGCACCCTTCAAAGTACCCGCTGATCTGCTGGACGAGGAATCGATAGCTCGCCATGTTCGCGTCCTTGGCGTCCCAGTCGCCAGACGACTGCTGGACCACCAAGTCCGAGTCGCCGTAACACAGGATCCGGCGTATGCTGAGCTCTTTGGCTAGCCGCAGCCGGTGTACGAGTGCCTCGTATTCGGCCACGTTGTTGGAGGCAGCGAAGTGGATTTGCAGCGTGTATCTGAGCTTGTCGCCTTTGGGAGAGGTGAGGACGATGTCGGCCCCCAAGCCGGTGCGCATCTTGGACCCGTCGAAGTGCATCCGCCAATGGGTAGAGTCGGGAGCCGGCGGTAGGTACTGGGTCTCGGCCCAGTCGACGAGGAAGTCGGCCAATGCTTGGGACTTGATGGCGGTGCGGGGCTGGTAGAAGATTGTGCATGGTGCCAACGCAATGGCCCATTTAGCCACCCGGCCGGATGCATCCCGGCTGCCTATGATCTCGGCCAGCGGGGCGGTGCACACGACCGTGATGGGATGCTCTTGGAAGTAAGGCTTCAGCTTCTTGGCGGCGAAGTACACCCCATAGCACATCTTCTGGTAGTGCGGGTAGTTCTGCTTTGAGCTGGATAGCACTTCGCTTAGATAATACACCGGCCTCTGGACTAGCTGGGCTCGGCCTTCTTCCGGGCGCTGGACCACGACAACTGTACTGACCATTCGGCTAGTCGCGGCAATGTAGAGGAGCATGGGCTCCTTCTCAGTCGGTGCCGCCAGGACAGGTGGGGTGGTCAGCATCTTCTTCAGCCCATGGAAGGCTTGGTCGGCTTGGTCATTCCACTCGAAGTGAGTGGACTTCTTCATGAGTCGGTACAGGGGAGAGCCTTCTCTCCTAGCCGGCTGATAAAGCGGTTTAGGGAGGCCAAGCACCCGGTGAACTTCTGCACATCTCGCAATTTGGTGGGAATCTCCATCCTTTCGATGGCCTTGATCTTCACAGGGTTGCACTCGATGCCGCGTTCAGAGACCAGAAAGCCGAGCAGCTGGCCGGCTGGTACTCCAAACACGCATTTCTCGGGGTTGAGCTTGATTTGGAATCGGCGCAACCTGGCGAATGTTTCTTTCAGGTCTTCCAGCAGGGTGCCGTGCTTCTCTGTCTTCACCACAATGTCGTCTACGTAGACGTGGGCATTTCTGCCGAGTTGCTTGAGGAGGCATTTCTGCATGCAACGCTGAAAAGTGGCACCGGCATTTCTTAAGCCGAATGTCATAGTCAGGTAACAGAAAGCTCCGAATGGTGTGATGAAGGCAGTCTTCAGGCGGTCTGCTGGGTCCAACTTGATTTGATGGTACCCTGAGTAGGCGTCCAAAAAGCTCAACAGCTCGCATTCGGCTGTGGAGTCTATCACTTGGTCAATCCGTGGCAAAGCAAACGGATCCTTGGGGCAGGCCTTGTTCAGGCTGGTGTAGTCTATACACATACGCCACTTGTTATTCTTTTTCAAAACCAAGACTGGGTTGGCCAGCCACTCTGGAAAAAACACTTCCATAATAAAGCCGGTGGCAAGGAGCCGGGCTATCTCTTCTCCTACGATTCTTCGCTTCTCTTCGGACAGTCGGCGAAGGGGCTGCTTGACTGGCTTCGCGTCGGCTCGGACGTGCAATTTGTGCTCGGCGAAATCCTTCGGGACGCCCGGCATGTCCTTTGGGGACCATGCGAAGACATCTCAATTCTCACGGAGGAAGTCGACGAGCTCCCCTTCCTATTTACTGTCCAGGTTTGCCCCAATGACAGCAAACCTTTCCGGGTTCTCCGGGTCCAGAGGTATCTTCTTCATCTCCTTGGCCGGCTGGAAGGAGCCTTGTGCATCACAGTCTTTGGGATTAGGGGACAGGGCCGGCTGCTTGCCGGCCATGGCCACAACCCGCTCCAGCATCTTCTTCTCTTCCGCCACTACGAGGGACTCGGCCAGCCGGCTGCTGGCCATGGCGCACTCGATGGACTTCGTCGCCGGCTACGGTGATGATCCCCTTCGAGCTCGGCATCTTCATCTTCAGGTAAGCGTAGTGGGGCACAGCCATGAACTTGACCAGAGCAGGTCGGCCAAGCAAAGCATGGTAGGGGCTCTCCAGATCCACTACCTCAAACCAGATCGCTTCTCGGCGAAAATGATCCTTGTCTCCGAAGAGAACATCCATCTTGATCTTGCCGATCGGGGAACAAGATAAGCCGGGGACGATGCCATGGAACACGGTCTGTCTTGGCATAAGCTGCTTCGCCTTGATGTTCAGCTTTTCCATGGTATCGCGGTACAGTATATTGATACTGCTTCCGCCATCTATCAGGACGCGGGAGAATCGGGCAGCTCGCCTCTCCGTCGCGAGGGTGACATCCAAGACTAGTGCATAGGAGCCAGGGGAGGGCATCACCTCTGGGTGGTCGGCCTGGCTCCAGTTGATGGGCTTCTCGGACCAGTGCATGAACTCGGGGGCGCTAGAGGTGACCGCGTTGACCACTTGATGCTGACGGCGCCGACTACGCTTGTCTTCGGCTTGGCTTGTGAAGACGACGTAGGCAGCGTGCTCTTCAGGGAACTCGTCTTGAATGGCTCCGACTGCCGGCCGAGCCGCCGGCTGCTAGGGGGCTGGAGGCGGCGGGCCGGGAGGCAGAGGCGGCACCAACCCTTCGCCCTTGGAGATTCGCGTGAGCCAGTGGCATTTTCGGGTCGTGTGGTTGGACGGCTTCGCGCCGCTGTGGAATTTGCAGGGGGCGTCGAGAGTCTGCTCGTAAGAGAAAGCCGGCTGCCAAGCCGGCCTGCCACCCTTCTTCTTGGGAGCGGGCCGCTCTTCGGGCTGCTCATCTTCAACTGTGGCCACCTGCCGACTGGTGGAAGGCGGCATGGGGGCCTTGCGCTTGTGATCGTTCTGGTAGGGCGCCGATTGGAGTCGCCAGCCGGCGTCTTGGGAGCCGGAGCGAGCACCTTCCCAGAAGCGTCCACTCGGAGCTCGGTCTTCATCGAGGAGTCGGCCGTGGCGTACTTGTCCGCGATGATCAGCAGTTCGTCGAGGGTAGCCGGCTCGTCGCAGAGGAGTCGGTGCTTGAGGAGGGTGCCCTCTCGGCACCCGGCGGTGAAGTACTCGATGGCCTGAACCTCGTGCACCCCCTCGCAGGAGTTGCGGAGCTCGGCCCACCGCGTGAGGTAGTCGCGGGTCGACTCGTTGGGCCCCTGGACGCATAGGGAGAGCTGGCGAGGCTTGGGAGGCCGCTTGTACGTGCTGGTGAAGTTGCGGACGAAGACTTTCGTGAAGTCCAGCCAGCTGTTGATGCTGTAGGGCTTGAGGCTGTTGAGCCAGGTGCGTGCCGTGCCTTGCAGCATGAGGGGGACGTACTTCACGGCCACGCGCCGATTGCCGTTGGCTATGCTGACAGCAGTGGAGTAGTCGATGAGCCAATCTTCTAGCTTCACAGAGCCGTTGTACTTGGGCGTGTCTCTGGGGAGCGAGAACCCTTTGGGGAAGGGCTCGTCGCGGATGCAGGGGCCAAAGCACGGCGGGCCGACAGCGTCTTCTTCTTCTAGCGCCAAGGATCGAGCAAGGCGGCCTAGTCGGTCACCAAGAGTCGGGTGCGTGACAGGCGGCGGGGTGAGACGTGTCTCCCTTCGAGGCGGGGGAGGAGGCGGATTTCCTTGGCGCTCCACTGCTCGAGGGCGGCCTTCCGCGTCGCGCTCGATGGTGATACGAGTCCGGCCGCGGCTAGCAGCCGGCTCCTTGTCTTTCATCTGGCGGGCGCCGCTCGCAGTCGGCGAGCGGGACATCGCGGCGTGCTCTCGGCGCGGGGGATGACTATCGGCGCGGGCGCCGGCTTCATGCCGTTCTGCAGCCGCGCCGATCAGCTGCTGGATCCGCCTTGTCATGTAGGGGAGCTCGTCGGCTCCCAGCCCATTTAGCTCTTCAGCGGCCGCCTGAGCGGCTCGCAGATTCTCGAGCGGGGTGGCGTAGACGGGGCGATCCGCCCCCAGCATGCTGGCGATAGCCGCGCCGCGCTTCTGGACGAAGCCGGCTCGGCTCGGCCCGCTAGGCGGCGGCGTAACGAAGGCGGCGCGGTCGACTTCGCGCTGGTGGGCCTCGGTGAGGCGTCTCATGGAGGCTATCTTCTGGCCTTCCGCGACGAGGGCGAGGCGGCGTGCCTCCAGGGTCTCGGCGTCGGCGTCGGCCGGGATGGGGACGGATAGGTCGTGCATCGTCGCTTGCAGGGCGTCGTGGGCGTTCTCGCCCGAGTTGGCGACGTGGCTGATGACCAACACTTCGGTGACAGCGCTGCTGCCACTGTCAGCTCGAGGGAGAGGATCGTCGAAGACCACCACGTCGGAGGGGTAGGCGTCGAGCGATGTCGTGTCGGAGTCGACGAGCATCGGGTCGGTGGAGCCGACCAACTCCACACCTACAGCAGGCTCGCTAGAGACGTGAAGCTGGTCGAGGAGGCTGACGAGGCGGCTCTCGGGGTAGTCCGTGCCCGAGTCGGACGCGGGCTCGTCGGAGATGCGAGTCTCGCCGAGCAGACCGGCGAGGCAGCTCGCTGTGCAGGCGTCGTCGACGCCTTGCAGCGCGTCGAGGCAAACGCCATCGGGCGCAGCAGGCTGGCTGCGCTCGCGGGGGAGGAAAAGGGTTCCCGTCCAGAACAGGTCTCCGGAAGACGGTGCACCTGGCCCCACGGTGGGCGCCAAATGTCGGGTGGTGGGTGCGACATATGCCAACGGGTGGCTTATCATGGTGGGAGCCAGTAAGACGTCGCCGGTGCCTGGAAACGGGATGAGGCGAAGACATGCACGCCGGCGAATCTTACCCAGGTTCGGGGCTCTCCATGGAGATAACACCCCTAGTCCTGCTCTGCAGGGTCTCCGCATGATCACTAGATCAGAAAGAGTATCTACAAATGCTCCTAGAGCTATTGGGTTCAAGGGAGAAGAAGAGCAAGGCTAGCTCTCACTTCCCTCTCTATATGGTGTGTGTGTAACTCTGAGAAGCCAACCCTTTGCATGGGTGCCCCGGGGGGTTTATATAGGCCTACCCCCCGGGGGTACAATTGTAATCCGGCTGGGCACGGGTCCCAGTCGTCAGTGTCTGCGCTCGCCGGCTTCTCTGTCGGCCGTTGGGGCCCGCCGACTGGTGGGTCCCGTCGGCTGCCGGCCTCTTGGTCGACAGGCCGGCCCCACTGCCTAGGGGTCTTGTCGGCGGCTGCTTACTGTAGCCTCGTCCCTGGTGACGAGGGCTTCGTCGAGGTAAGCGTGGCTACAGTGTGCCGCCTCGTGGGCTCTCACTGTAGCCTTACTTCGTCTTGTCTCCTTAATGTGGCACATGCTTCGAGGGAGGGGGGTAGCCGGCTTCTGGGGGCCGGCTACGCCCTTGGCCGACTGTGGGAGGCCGGGCCGCCTTCGCGCCTCCCTCTAGCTAAAGGGGCCCGCCGCCCGTGGGCCGTACTGGCGTCTGTCGCGGATGACGTTGTGGCCAGCATGGCTACAGTGCCGAGCCGGACGGGAGATGGCTGACCCGTACGGCGTCCTGTGGCCATGCCTGCCTCGGGCTTCGGGGGTAGTGGGCCGCACTGTGGCCACACCCCGTCTTGTCACCGTTATGTGGGTGTAGTTTTGGTGGGTGCGGTCTTGGCCGGCTTTGTGGAGTCGGCGTGCTTCATGGCTGGCTCTTGGAAGTCGGTCCTCTTGGCGCCGGCTTCCTGGAGTCGGCCATCTCGCAACCATCTTGGGGGAGGTTACCAGGGCCGGGTCGCCTTTGGAGACCCGGCCCCTGCGGTAGTCGGCCAGGGGAAGTCGGCCCAACGCTTCGAACGCTTGAAGGCTCAATCGGCCTGATAATTTTTGAAGAACCATGGGTAGTCGGTTAGGCTACCCGTGGCCATTTACTCCGACACACCGGGAGTAGGACTCCCCCCTTGGGCGCGCCATGAGACGGCTGGCCCTCCCCCTCCTCCACTCCTTTATATACGGGGGAGAGGACCACCCCATAGAGGCACAAGTTGATTGTTCAGCCTGTGCGGTGCCCCCCTCCACAGATTTCCACCTCGGTCATATCGTTGTAGTGCTTAGGCGAAGCCCTGCATCGGTAACTTCATCATCACCGTCATCACGCCGTCGTGCTGACGAAACTCTCCCTCGACCTCAGCTGGATCTAGAGTTCGTGGGACGTCACCGAGCTGAACGTGTGCAGATCGCGGAGGTGCCGTACCTTCGGTGCTTGGATTGGTCGGATCGTGAAGACGTACGACTACATCAACCGCGTTGTCATAATGCTTCCGCTTTCGGTCTACGAGGGTACGTGGACAACACTCTTCCCTCTTGTTGCTATGCATCACATAGATGGATCTTGCGTGTGCGTAGGAATTTTTTTGAAATTAGTGCGTTCCCCAATAGACCGACCTTTAGTCCCAGTTCCAGCCACAAACTGGGACTAATGGGGCTGCACCAGGAGGGAGGCCCTTTAGTCCCAGTTGATGTCTGGAACCGGGACTAAAGGGGTCAGACAAACCGGGACTGGTGCCTGCCGTGGCCTGGCCGGCGTCCTGGCCTCGCGAACCGGGACTGATGCACCCATTAGTCTCGGTTCGTAACACGACCGGGACTAATGCACTTATCTGGGCTGGACCAAAGCCCTGTTTTCTACTAGTGTAAGGAGAAGGAATACTACTTAGTTAGGTGGTCTAAAGTTTGTAGACCTAGAGATTTTGTTGGCCTGGGCACTCCAAATCATCTTCTTATGAGCCAAGCTTTGCTTTGTAAATGGTGGAAGAAGATTTACATCTTTGATTAACTCTGGCAAGAAATTTGAAGTAATAACTAACAAAAAATTCAATGTCTCACTGGAATAAAACATAGGCAAGGTGATTCTAAATTTTGGACAGGCTTGATCAAGTTTCAAAATCATATTTTTTTTCTCCTTGTGCAGATTCACTGTGGGGAATCGAAAAAATGTTTAATTTGGGAAGATTGGTGGTTGGAAGATAAATAACTCCAACAAAATTTACCTAGACTTTACAATGTATGTTTTGACAAAAACCTATTTGTTGCTGATGTATTAGGTAAAGGGCTTGATCATGTACATTTTAGGAGGACCCTCCTTGGGGAATCACTAGAATTATGGAATCATATTGAAGATGTTTGGGTTGATATTGTTCTCATTGATGACAAAGATGTCATCAAGTGGACATTCACTAAAAATGGTATGTATTATGTCACATCTTATTATAGACATTTCATTGAGCACGTCATTGACTTCCCATACAAGTTATTGTGGAAAAGAAGAATTGCCCACAAGGTTAAAACAAATATGTGGCTGGTTCTCACGAAAAGTATTTTATCTAAAGATAATCTGATTAGGAGGGGGTGGATTGGCAGTAGTGCTTGTCCTTTTTGTGGCTCCGATGAATCTATTAATCATCTATTTATGGAATTCTCTCTGGCCAAAATGCTCTAGAACCTTACCGAGTGTGCCTTTGAACTATTTGACATCCCTCATAATATTGTTGATCTACTCAATATCTGGATTAGAAAAAACTGGATAATGATAAGCACCTGGTGTTTCTGTGCTCGTTTGATCCATTTGCAAGTTGAGAAATAGTGATACATCTGGTAATGCTAAAATTACTGACCCTTATCTGCCAATCAAGTTAATTTCTGGGTGGATTAATGGTTTGATAGTCTTGCAGAGAAAACAAGAAGACTAAAGAAAAGTGAAGTGGATGGACAAATGCTAGAGCTCATAGAAAATGAATTGTTGAGGGTGTCCCAGGGCTCGCTTGTTGGCGTTCTTCGACTGCAATGAAGACAAATAAAAGTGTTTGTTCTGATGAAGTTTCTTCTGGGCCTCCCAGTTGCTATAGTTTGCTCCTTCTCCGTAGTATGTAGTATCTATCCTAGACTTTGAGACTTGGTGTGTTGTTATCAGTAATAGGTCCTATTAGTGACACCTCAAGCGTTGCTTTTGTCTTCATGGGTGCCTGCTACCTCTAATCTGAAGATAGAGTGTTGTGGGATCGTGGATAGCTAGATATGCTTTAGGTGCCTTAGGTTTTGGTGTGAGTGATGTCTATTTCTTCTGGTAGCTGTAAGACTTGATGCTTTCAATTAAATTAAATTGGACGATAATCCCCTCTTTATCAAAAAAAAAACCGAGTATGACGACAATTCCTCTCTTTCTTCGGTATTGCCTTGGGGACGGCGGAGGATGGTGGTGGATGACGTTTCCGTGTGCCACAATATTCCCTATGAGTGAAATTCAAGTTTGTTTTCTTAAGGAATCTTTGATGCAATATGGCAAGACATCAATGTTTGTCTCCTTGTGGTGACCACGTTTTTGTAACATGTTTGTCAAATGAAATAGGGCTTATTCCATCTGTGCCCCCAATTCCTTAGTTGTGCTCAGTTTTCCCCACGCTCCAAATTTTTGCTCACTTTTCCCCACTCCCTTAGCTGAAACTCTCACAAATGTTCATAACAGACGTTTGCCATCTTGGCTGTTAACTGACTTGTGGGGCCACGTTGGACTCTGTTGACTGTGGCTGTGGCTTCGCTGGTTGGGCCGTGTTTGTGTTCATAGGACGGGCCCGTTAGTTTGTTGGTAATAAATTTAAAAAGCCTGCTATGGATGGATGCATCCTGCTATGCATGCCCGGCTTTGGCATCGATGTAGCCTGCTATGCATGCGAACGCCGCCACGCACGCATCTAGTGACCTAGACCTAATCGTATGCATGCACGCCGACACGCATGCATTGATCTGTGTCGCACGGTTGACGGTGGATTCAGTCGCTCCGCAGCGTCGTTTCACGCGTCGCAGGCATACGTGCCGGTGGCAGAAGGGGAAGGCTGCACGCTCGCGTCCATATGTCGAGGCATCGGTTCACGCCGCACGGCTGCCGCTCGATTCAGTTGTGGGAGGCAGGCAGCCGCCAACGCAGAGCACGCAGAAGGGGGAGGCAGGCAACCGCCAACGCAGAGCACGCAGAGCACGCTCGCATTGATTCACGTTCACACATTGATGATTGCATTGGTTCACGCACGCGCAGAGTCACGATCTATGCCGTTTCCGCGTGTACCTACTTCGTCTCCCCCGGCTATTTAAACCGCCCTTCATTGCCTCTTCTTCTAAAGATCCATCTGCGCCTCCCCCTTCTCTTCTTCCCCCAAAAGCCAAAGCAAACACTCAGTGAAGCGAGCAAGAGGCAGTACAACGGGCCGACGTTCCAAGAGCCACCCACCATGCCGGAACGGCGGTACCCCGCCAACATCGTCGTCGAGGCATCGCTCCGCGTGTGGGCGTTCTCACGCTGGAGGGGTAGCACTGAGCTTGCACGGGGGTTCCTCCGTGCGGGCTTCCACCACCTCCCGGCGGGCTCGCCGCCCATGTTCAACCTCGTGGAGCAGCGTCCCCACGCCAACGCTCCAGTGGTAGGGCTCGTCATCCACTTCACCAACAGGTTCGATGCCTACTACCTGCTCGGCAAGGTGTATTGGTGTGGGTGCAAGTTCATCGCATTCACTACCTATAACATCTTCACCGACTTCAAGAGCGTCTTCCCCGCTCACAACCGCATGCACAGCCTCCCGTACTACCTCGGTGAGAACGGCCTTGAGGAGGAGCAGTACTGAAGCCAGCGGCGAAGAAGACGGTGAAGCCGGCGGTTAAGGTGAAGACGACGGTGAAGACATGGCGGTGTTGCCCTAGCTACCCTATCTACTATGTAGCGTGAGTTTGGTGTGTGTGTTGCCCGAGCTAGCTACCCTATCTATGTAAGGTTAATTATCTATCGGTGTCGTGTTATATGTAAGAACTTGTGTTGCCCTAGCAACCCTATCTAAGTTAAGTTATGTGTGTTATATTAATGCTTTGTTATGTTTGTATTTTGTTTGTCCCAAGTTTAGACACGGCTAATTGACTTGGGCAAAATTAACCAAACTAACTAAAAATGATGTGTTTATAGATGCCTTCTAAAAATAAGAACATATGGTCCACGGTTTTGGTTTGAGAGCTCTGTATTTTTTAGGTATTCCAAGAATACTTTGGTTTCCAAAAATATTGAAGTATCAAATACTTTGAGATGTTTGGCTTTAGTCAAAAGTGTAGTTTTATATACTTTAATATGTAGAAAACTACACTATTTTTTAAGTCTATAAAAGAGGGTTGGACCTCTTTTTCCAATACTGAAGTATTGGTTTGCTAGGCATAATAATACTGCAGTTTGCAAATACTTTGATTCTAAAATTACTTCACCGCCAAACTAAGCCAGGTTGTGAGCAAGCAAAACAAAAGCACATACGGTGAAGAGAAATCAAATCAAAAAAAATGAAGGGACCCATAAAGGAAAGCCGAAAAAATTCCTCAATGAAATAGAAGAGATTGGGCAATCAAATAAATGAAAAAATCAATCAGAAACAAACAAGAACAAAGCAATCGTTCCTAAACAAAAAAGAAACATCGCTTGTTTTTGGGCCTCATTTATCCTTTGTGGGCCTATTGTAGCTTGATTCTCTTTGGGCCCGCGAACTAGGTTTTTTTAGCAGAACTGACGAACTCGAGGACAAAAATTTGGCAAGTGCGAGAGAGAAGAGATGAACTTGATGTAGATCCCTTATGCTGCTCAAGTACTGCTTACTGTCATCTGACGAGCTAGGGTATGATCCAACACTCGAGGTTACTAGCTAACAAAATAATCCTATCACTGAACTGGTAGTTGTCTTCTGCCGAAACTGAAAGTGTCGAAACATAACAGTAAACTGCATACATTCAGAGATCGACAGTTGCACTAAACAGAGTTGCATTTGAGATAAATAGACTTGGATTGCTAAACAGTGGCAACAACAGTAGACAAACATCTCTAACGAGAGATGTCCATCAAGTAAAAAATTCCTAGAGCAAGTATTCCTAAAGCTATCAGATTGGATTGCTTCTTCAACTCAATCAACTGCTTGAAGTTCTTGTTCATCTTCTTCAATTCCGTCTTCAGTTCGACATCTACCACCGTTGGGTATTCCGGACGCGCTGCTGCTGCCGGAGCGGCACTGTCATGGGGCAAATTGAACTTGCGGATTGCATTCCCCCTCGAATCCAGCAAGCCCAACCCTTGAAGCCTATGGATGTAATCATCCATCCACTCGAAATGGTGGCATTTCTTCACGATCTGAAAACGAAATCACGTAACCTAAATCCCAAATCTGACAGATTTTTTGAGAAATTAGAGATAAAGGATGCGAGGAAAACTCAGATCTAACCTGCCCCTCCGGCTTACTCTCGCATTTGACGAACTCGCGCCCAAAGTTCCCATTCTTCTCCTCCTAAGAAGTCAACCGCTTCAGTGGCGCAGTCCGTGGGCAGTCAGTGCATCGAGTCATCGGCACTGGACCATACACCGGCCACGTGGAACGGGGGGCTGACGAGGAGGTCGACATATCATCGGAGAGGAAGAAACAGAGGAATTGCTCGAGAGGAAGAAGAACAAGAAGATGGGGAAAGAAACAGAGGAACTGCTCGAGATCTGCTCGATGCCTTTGTCTGTCAGATGGAGAAGAGGAGAAGGGGAAGCTATATTGGTAATTTGCCACATTGTATTTTGCAGTTTGAATATTTGAACCAACTCTTAACACTGACATGTGGTGGTCATGTGCGAAAAATACAATTTCATATGTAAAGTGGGGCAGATCGTAAAAACCCGAGAAGGACAGTGCAGTAGCCAATCATGATGCAAAACCAGCATCACGCGGACTGCGCATGCCTGCCCCCACATCTGACGGGTGGTGTTTGGCGCTTGGTAGAATCCGACGGCGGACGTTTGACGCTACGGTTTGGAGCATTTCTGCGGGGTTATGAGCCAGTCAACGGGGTTATTAGGGTTTGACCAGATTTCAAATGGCCATAACTAAATTAGAAAAAATCGCAAAAATATAAAAAAACGTAGTTCGTCCGCTTATGAGACCTAGTTACCATAAAAAATATAAACTCGGTATAGGGGCTTTTTTGAAAAATCATTTTTTGAAGTGATCTGTCGAAATCAAGTTCAAATGTTTTTTAAAAATTCAAAAAAAAAATCAAAATGTTGTAATTCTTGTGCACATAGCCGTCATATGTGACAAGGTTATCAGAAAAAAATATAAACTTGGTGTAGGTCATTTTCATGAAAAAAGGCTTCACACAAATGAGCTATCACCTATGAACATGTTCAGAGTTCGTAGAATAGGGAGAGAGGGTTTAGGGTTTGAAAAAAATCAAAATAATTCAAAAAAATCAGAAAAATCTCCATAGCTCCATTTTGGAGTGAATAAGAAGGATCTGAACTTACTTTTTCATTTTCATATCTAAAACGTGTTATTTGACGGTTTTGAATTAAAAGCATATTTTTTCAAAAAAGATGTAGTAATATGAATATTAATCAATAAATACTGAGACTTCGTTTTTACCCTATATATATGGAACAAGTGTTAATAAAAAAATATGCCTCATTTAGACAAGGTCAAAAAAAACTTGATTTCAAATAGGGTTGTTTACCCTAGCTTTCGAGCTCGTTTCTAGCACATTTCGCATTTGGACTGTTCACCTACGAATATTGGACTTGAAATGCTCGATCAAATACACCGCATAGAGAAATGAACCTCCAATGTTCAACTTCAACTTTGGCTAGAATCCAAATTTTGGCCCAAATTCAAATATTGATTTAAATTCAAATTTTGATGGAAATTTGAATTCTGACTCAAATAAGAAACCAAAGTAGAAGCAACATTATTACAACTGATAAGTTTTCACAGTAGCTCAAATCTACCAAGTTTAAGATGCCAACATATTAATACAAATCTACCAAGTTTTAAGCGATCGACTCGCCCTCAAATTTACAACACAAACATTTCCCAACAACTTAATTCAAATTTTCGACTTGCTCTTGTGTTTGCAGCTGGCTTCACCGTCTTGCTCCTGGTTTCCCTAGTTGAGATGCTCTTTTCTTTCAGACTCTTGTTCCTTTTGATCTTTACTTGGGGTTTTCACCATGGAGGTGCTGATGGAGTAGTTCCACTCGTCGAGCACTTGACGACCATTTGACGGTCATCTATGGGTTCAGTAATCTTTAAAGGCACAATTGGAAAAATTACCCCCTCCTCTTCCTCTCTTATAGCTTCAAAACCATCAAAGGCCATGGTTTCAAAATCTTCTGCTTCTTCATCTCTTGGCCTTTTCTCCCTAGAGCTGGTAAATAAAATTATAAGCCATAGGCAAAAAAGAGAACAAATGCAAGCAAAAGGGTAGTTGCATTCAACAAATGCAAACACATACCAAGATGCTTCATTTGCTGCTGCATTCTTCACTACTTCATTTGCTGCTGCATTCTCCACTGCATCTTCAGTCTCCATTGCTGCTGCATTCTCCTCAGCATTGGCTGCTTTCCATCTTTCCTCCTCTCCAAATGATGCATCCACTGCATTGGTACAAAGCCTAGCAATATGCCCCAGAACTCCACATTTTTTGCAAGCACGCTTCTTTGATAGACGACCCTCCTCACCTGCTCTAATCCTCTGGTTCCTTGGTCTTCCTGGTGGTCTAGTAATGACAGGAGCGTGGAGTTTGAACCCTGGATCTACTATGTTCCACTGGTCTTTCCCCAAGAGTGCAGGCACATTGTCAGCATAAGCATCCATAAATTTGGCAACAGAGAAATACTTAGAGCAATATTGATCAACTTCACCATCTGCACCCCCGATAACGGTCATCAGATGTAGGGCATGTATGCATGGCTTCCCACGGATCTGCCATTGCCTACAAGTACATTCTCTAGTACTTAGGTTCACAGGATACCTCCATACCCTATTTTTAGTGTCAGTATAGGTAGCCTCTCCCTCATATGTACCAGATCGAATACATTTCATCTTCAGTCCTCTTGCCTTCAAGTGCAATGCCTTAATCAGTGATGGGAGCACTTGATGACCAACATATTGTGTTTCTGCAATTCTTTTGCGAAGAGCCATCTTTATCATGATCATCTGCCTCATCTTGTCAAATGCTTGCCACAACAAGAGCCCTTTCACTGACTTGAACTTTGAATTGAAGCATTCTGCAAGGTTACTGGTCACATAATCTACTTTGCAGATTTCGTTGAATTTGCTTCTTGACCACACCTTGCCATGATGTGCATCCATGTACTCCTTCACAAGGGGATTTTGAGCATACAACACTCTCAAATGGTGTTCATGCTTCCTTTTGCTGCATGTGTATGATGCTGGCCATAAGTTCTCATCATAAACTTTACCTTTGAACTTCTTTTTGAAATTCTGCGCTAGGTGTCGCATACATTCCCTATGCTCCACTCCAGGGAATACAATTTCTACTGCACTCTCTAAACCCTTGCAAGCATCTGTGTGTATAGCTAAACCTGGGGGTGTGCCTATAATGTTGCGCAACTGCTGCAGAAACCAGACCCAACTTTCCTCAGACTCTGCCTCCACCACACCAAATGCAACTGAGAATAGCCAGTTGTGTCCATCAACTGCAGAAGCTGCTACTAGCTGTGCTCTCCATCTTCCAATCAAATGTGTAGCATCTACAGCCAAATAGGGCCTGCAACCATCTAGAAACCCCTGCCAGCAAGCCTTGAAACAAACAAAAGCCCTTCTGAAGCACTCCTTCTCAAATGACTTCCCTTTTATTTTGAATGGAACTGTATGCTTGTCAATCTCTACAACACTCCCTGGACTTGCCGTCTCCACTTCAGCTTTGAAAGTGTAAAGCAGCTGAAAACTGTCATTCCATTGACCATTAATTCTGTCAAGAGCCTTTTCCCTAGCATTGAAAATTCTCATGTAAGGAATTTCTATCTTGCACTTCTCAAAAAGCTTCCCATGGAGTGTTGTTGGACCAAGTCCAAGTTCTTCTCTCACCCAATCCAATATAGCATCTGCCACCCACCTAGTTTTTGCTAGCTTGGTTTTGGCCTTCCCCCCTCCCCCTCCAGGTGGACAGGTGTGCTTGTGTGGGTTTTTCTTTATCTGAAACAAAATAAAAGGATAAAAAACAGTTAAGAAACCTTACTCAATGATCTGAAACTAAATTACTAACTGAACTTGGATTACCTGAATATATTTGCTCTTTCTCATATGAGATGCATGCAACTTCCACCTACACCTAGGATATGGACAAAAAACTGTGAACCTTGCCGGCTCACTCCTTTTAACCTTATAGGTGTTTTCAGATATAATGCACCATGTTGTCACTGCATTCCGACAGTCCACCATTGATTGGAAAATGGTACCTACACTAAGCTCAGGTTTTTCCCTGTTCCACTCAATTGTTGGCATGTCATCACCATCGTATTCATCCTCGGTTAAGTTGTCCATGTTCTCCACCTTCTCTTCATCGTCAGTGTCATCAAACCTAGCTTGGCTGATCGGCTCCTCCGTATGTTCATCATCCACTACTTGCTAACTGGCTACATCGACTAGTTCAGGAAACATCATCTCGTCTTCATCATCATTTGTAGGCACTGCCTCGTCAGGTTCTGCATCTTCTTCTACACCAACTGCAGAAGGTACACGAGAAGCAGCAGCCGAATCGGAACCAGAATTGGCAGCAGGCATGTTGTGGCTCCATGAACCACTTGCTTTACTTGGTGTCGACCTACAAGGAGTGCGGGGGTGCTGGCTATTAGCACAGACAGATGATGTCTGAACTCCCTTCCCCTTCGCCCGTTCTGCGCGTGGCTAAAGCACATCGATTTGGAGTTTACTGAATTGGCAGCCAGCAATCCCAGCAAAAAGCAACGGCATATGATCGTCGCAAGTTAGTGGGAGAAATCTTTGCTCGTCACTGCTGAAATAATTCAGTTCAACAGCATCGGCATCACTCCAGGGATAGGTGTTTCGAAGCTCAGCTCGCAAATCTTTGAAAGATATGCTAGTTTCTACCACTTTGGAATAGAAAAATGATGAAATCAAATGCGGTTTAGTACCACGCAGCACACTAGTTTCCATTATAATCGCCAGCCGGAAAGCCAGCGCGGGATCAATCCTATTTTGTTGAAACAAAAGCTTCAGTTAGCCGGGTAAAATCGAGCACAAATCCGAGCGATTCAAGCAAACACAAGTCAAATACAGCCTACAATACGACTTAGAACGTCAATTCGAGAGGAAACGATGCTTACCCAGGTTTAATCCATGAATTATCTGCCGCGGATTCGACCCAATCCTCTCCACGGTCGACTGCCTTCCGGGCGTCCTCACTCAACATCGCTATGTAATCCCAGATGGGGAGGTGGGATATATCTGGCGGAGACGCGGCGTCCCCGACGAACGGAATAGGGGCATAGGGTGGAGGAAACAACTGCGGTGGGACGCGGCACGACGCCGGCGGAGGGGGCGGGGCGGCGCGGTGCGGTGCGGCCTGTCTAGATCTGTTTCAGATTCAGACAAGCTGCCCAATACGTGTCTCCTTGCGGTCCCACCCGTCAGCAAGCAACGGTCAGACGAAGACTCGCCCCCACTCGTCAGCAATTAACGGTCAATGGACGGTCAAGACGGCAAACGCCCGCTATGAGCATTTGTGAGAGTTTCAGCTAAGGAAGAAGGGAAAAGTGAGCAAAAGTTTGGAGCGTGGGGAAAAGTGAGCACAACTAAGGAATCAGGGGCACTAATTTAAATATCCCAATGAAATATGTGGTCGCTTAAAAAAACACGCCTTTAAGTGTATGTGTCAGACAACGTGAGATCTGCCAGTTTTGGGAGAATCCTTTAATGGGCAAACAATACGCGTGAGATCTGCAGTTCTAGGAAAATATATGCTAGTTTATGTACTTCACAAAAAGACTAGAACTGGTGGCCAGAATAATTTTGTATGCATTGGATTTGTTCATTTTCCACGGGGCAATAAAAATACATGCTTTTAACAGAAACTTAAGAGTCCACAAATACTAAGTCATTTGAATAGAAAATATTGTTTGAACTACGAGTGTGTGCTCCCGGGCTCACCTACTGGTTTACGATAGAATAGTAAGTACAATCACCAAATAAACTTCGTCACCACTTATTCACTCAGGTATACATGTCTATAAATAACATGTGTACACTTGTGCATGAGTAGGGGACAAATACTCCAAATGCACTACTAGTTGTCAGGGGGAAATGGTGGAGAGGAGAGCAGAAAATGAGTCTACTGTGTGTCATGGACAATCCAATCCAATTCCACAAAATAATCCAAGGAGTAAGAAGCATCAGAAATTTGAGTAGCAGCAAGTGACTTCGTCCAGGCACCGGTTCTTTCTCTTCAGGGAAGTGCTTCTGAACTCGATGCATGTAGTTTCGTGTTCGAGGACACTGCGCTAGTCCAGGCTCCATGTTCTAGAAGACTAGCTCGGCTCGCTTATGCTAACTTGTGAATGAGAAATACTGAAGGCCATCTCGGTAATCTGCATCAATGAAATGGCTTTGTTGATTGGAATGAACTACGCTCTTTGCAAATGAACTTTTGCGGTACACTCATACAGTGGCGGACCAAGGAATTCAAGTTAGCCAGGGCGAACATGTTAGGAGATAAAAAATTGAAGCACAAATACAAATGTTTTCAACACAATAAATGGCCTCGAAAGATTTAGTTTCAATATGGATAAGATTCAGCTACTAAGAACATGGAAGATTATATTGAAAAAACATCTTAGAAGCTAGTAACATGGTCTCTTGTTGCCTCAACACTCATTGGCTATAACAACATGACCCAAAACTCCAAGCAAAACCTACAACATGTAAAAAACAAAAATATATGTATCTAAATCTCATTTGCCTACTAACATGGTCGTGAAGGTGAGCTAGGGATTGGAATTTGGGAGGCAGTGTGGGAGTTTTTCTTCAATCGAACAATACTGAATATTCACTAGGCTATAGGCTCGTGTGCATGGTGTACGTAGTGTGTTGGTTCCTGAAAATTAAGAAATGGGCCTTCCACAACTAACTAAAGCCCACAAAGTGCAGCCTTCTGGGCCCAGCTTTTCTTTCTTCTTCCTCAGGAAGATAACTGTTGGACAGAAACGGATCTCATCGTCAATGGCGCTGCTCCCCTTCGACTAAAACTGAAAGGGGCTGAGCTGGGGTACCCTGCTCCATACCAGGAGAGCCGGGGCGGCCGCCCCTGCTCGCCCCAATGGTAGGTCCACCACTGCACTCATACTCCTCAAGGGTGCTGCGGAGTTAGTACCAACCAATTCTGACCGTTGATATTAAAGGGTATTATAGACCTTTTACAGTTTATATGGTAGTGTTTTGTTTAACCTAAGCCTACTCAATTTCTGAAACTCGTATGCGCCTCATCGATCGGATCAGCCACACCGCCTGCTTTGTTTCTGAAAAACGGCCGTCGTTCTTGTTACTGACTACTAAACTCCCATATTCAATCAACAGTATTGATCGCAGCTGACCTGATTAAGAAATTCTACTCAGATCGGCTACATTCTTCGGTGTTTTTTCACACTAACGAAGCAAAAAAGGATTAATCAAGTTGAATGATGCTAAAACTATCGGAGGGAGAGCGATGGAAGCATCACCCAACTGCTGCCCCATTATTACAGGTAGTCAAAAACAATTGAGACGGTTCTAGAATTAGCACAGGTAGTAAAAACACGATGAACTGCAAGCTAGGGGAGTTGCCCCTCAAATATCTTGGGATGACGATCTCTGATAAGGCACTTCGGATTGAGGACTACAACCCGGTAGTTCAAAAGGTGGGCTCTAGAATGGAGCCATGGCAAGGGAGGCTACTTGCGTCGGCTAGTCGGGCAGTGCTTATAAACTACTGCCTTTCGAATATTCCGATGTTCACTATGTGCTTCTACCTCCTTCAAGATGGTGTGCATGAGAAGCTCGATCGACTTAGATCCAGATTCTTATGGGAAAAGGTGGACGGGAAACAAAAGTACCATATGGTAGACTGGCAAACCATCTGCTCACCCAAGGAGAATGGGGGCTTGGGCATCATAAATACCAAGATCTTGAACTGGTGTCTCATGACCAAGTGGGCATGGAAAATTATCACCAACCAAGGAGGTCTTTGGCTGGATATCTACCGTAACAAATATTTGGTTGATGGAGAATGGAGTGCCCAAATCCCAATTTGCCAAGGCCATCCAGAAGGTGCAACATCTTCTCCGGCTAGGGACAGCTTATGAGATACACGATGGGAATTTAGCGGCCTTTTGGCTCGATCGGTGGTGGGTGGATACACCACTCTGTGAAATATTCCCTAGACTTTTCACGATAGCAGCGGCTCCGGAGGCCACAGTAGCGCAAGTTTGGTCTGGACCCGGCTGGAATCCGACTTTCAGACGCACCCTCGGGCCACTCGACATGGTGGATTGGACCAATCTCCACCTTATCATTGCTGCTATCCGCCCCTCTCCGGTCCAGGACGTGGTCTCGTGGAGGCTCGACCCAGCCGGCCAATTTACAACAGGCTCCCTTTACAAAGAAATATTTCGTGCTGCCCTTTCGTGGACTTAAGTGGCATTTGGAGGGCCAAGATCCTGGCTAAGATCGAAATTTTCCTTTGTCGGACGGCGAGGAACCGGATTCCAAGTGAGGCCATGGGCTGCCAATGAAATCCATCTAGCTTTGCTAACATGTATCACCTGATTAAGAGCACCTCCTCGCAGGACGCCCGCCTAGCATGGGTGGGGGTGGGGGCCCTCACCTGGGCCCTATGGAATGTCCGAAACAAAGCCTTGATCGAAGGAAAGGTGTTCAAGCAACCGGCGGACCTTATATAAAAGATTACCATCTTCTTGCAACTATGGAAGGCCCTTGGAAAACGGCAAGACCAGGGACGTAAGGACGAGCTTATATCCAACCTGCGTGCGCAGTGCGCCCGACTCAGAACGGCGGCTAGACGCGACGTCCAAGATTAGAGTTGCCTTTTTGCTCAGTTTGGTCTTAGTTGGCCGTGCTTCAGTGTCTAATAGTGCTGCGTCACTATTCCCCTCCCTATTTGCCTTTTCTAGGTAGTGTTTTCTTAGCTTCCTTTCTTGTAAGTGTCTTATCCTTAAGGGGAGCCCCTACTCGACGCCCGTTAGCGTCAAAATGACAACCTTTCGCTGAAGAGAACCACGTATGGGCCGGCCCATTTCGAGCTAGTGAAAATCTGGCCTGCAAAAAATTTGGACAGAAGCAATTGCGAGAGTGAGAGCTTGAACTAACGACCTCCCACTAAGAGATTCCTCTTGGAAACCAATAGACCACACAAGTTGTAGTGCTAGTTGCAGAGCCTGAGTTTAAGAACCAATTTGTATCGCCTGATCAGTTAAAGTACTATGTACATGGCAGACCCTTTACTTTTTTCAAAATTTCTTCGGAAAAAATGCTTTTTTTAATAATGTATGAAAATCTTGAACACATTTGCAAATTCGATCAAACTTTAAACACGTGAAACTTATTGAAAACATGACAAGTTGTTTTGAGATTTTCAAATGATGAACAATTTTTAAATACACATTGAACATTTTTTTATATACGCTGAACAAAGATTAAATACACACTGAACATTTTGTGATATTTGCTGGAAAAAATTTAAATACACACTGAACGTTTTGTGATATACGTTGAACAAATTTTCAATACACATTGAACATTATTGTGATATACGCTGAACAAATATTTAATTACACATTAAACATTTTAGTAATATATGCTGAACAATATTTAAGTACACATTGAATTTTTGTGTGAATATATGTTGAACAATTTTAAAATACACAATGAACATTTCTGAAAAATAAGCTGAGCCTTTTCTTAATATAGTGCAAACATTTTCTTAAATATATGAAGAACATTTTTTTGCACAGGTAATGAACTGTGTATAAAACATGAAAAAATAAAAAAAAATGAAAAGAAAGAAAAAGAAATAGAAATAGAAACAGAAAAAATAAATGAAAGAAACAGGAAAAAGAAGAAAAGGCAGAGCGATCGTGGGCCGGCCCAAAACTGGAGCGAGGGTGCCAGGTAAGCGAAGCCACCTTTTTGACGCCTGAGGGCGTCAAATAGGATCTGCCATCCTTAAGGCCGGGTTATATGCCTCTTGTTTAAAAAAGTTCTAGAATTAACAGGCTGTGGGCCCATGTCATACGGAGCAAAGCTACAGCTACACCGCCATTTTTTTTACATAATTAATTATACGGGCTGACATGGAGCAAATCAGTTGGATTAGAATCAGCGGCTCGGCCCCAACTCCGTTGAATTAAGCGGGAAAGCAAAGAATTTTAGGGACCGAGCAGTTATCCCTTCGGGAGACATCCAGAGGTCACTTTTGATGTCCTGTGAGCGCACTTAGTGGTGCATCCGCCGCTACATGTCGTGAACTGGGCGGTCCATCTGAACTTTTATTTTTATTTTTTATGTCTTTTTTGGAGTTTAGATGTTCTTTTCTGCTTTTTCGCTTTTAATTTTCGCTTAGTTTTCCCAATGTTTTAGAGATATTTACTTTATGAAGCATATAGTTATGCTTTCATAAGAAACACAAATTGCTTCGCGTTGAAGCATATATTTGCTTATGCGAGAAGTATAGTTTTGATTCTCGAAAAAAATGTGCTTCCATGAGATGTCGAGCAAATCATGTCCTTGCCTATGACATGATCACGTCGCACCGGACGTCGCTTACGTTTTTCCTGTCGCGATGGACCTCGCTTATAACTAGATTGAGGCCATGGCAGGTGAACGAGCTAGAGGCCGTGCGACAGAGGAGCTTGATTCGTGTTAATGTGGTGCATGGCCTATGCAAGCGCTTGACTCTTTTTTCCTCTTTCTCCTAATTTTTCACTAAAGCGACCGACTCTTCTACAGGAGGCACTGACACCTGCGACGCTATTGCTTTATGTCCACCCTGGCATCCGAGCCTAGTTGGTCTGCTGGGCAGCAGGTCAGGGGTTATTCTGTTCTTTCTTTCCGACACGTTCCAGATGGAATTAGGTGTTATCTGGTGTTGTGCCACTTTCGTCCGGACCCGCTTTGACTGCCTCAGCTAAGCTACTTGGGCCTTGATTTGTGGTACACAGCCTCATTTGCCTTTAGGCTCTCGAATTTTTATCTTTTTTTATCTATTGAGCCAAAAGTTTAAATTAAATTTTGTTTGCATATTCATATTTCATGTGCTGGGGGCTCTAAATAAGATATTCTATAAATACATTTTGGAGTTTTTAAAACTGAAAAGTTCCAACTCCTAAAATATCATATGAGAGAACGGGAAAAGCTTTAGACTTTGTACGACTGGAAGACGAAAACATAAGTTTCAAAACCTAAAACTTAAGACTTGGTGTGCCCTCGTGCGGAATACAACGATTTTGCAGATCGTGAGGCCATCGGGCGACCGGTGCAGCTGGGCCAGGTGTGTGCCCTGTACCTCCGTGCCCGTAGTTTTCTGGATCTAATTGTAGCTATTAACTGAATTTCAGGATTTCAATATGGAACAAGCTTTAAAAAACTGTAGCATGGATGGAGTCTTAGCAACACGCTTAATTTGTGATTTCTTTTCTTTAGTTTCATTCCAATAAGCAGCCACGTCTTTTTTCACGTGGGAGATGCCCTCCTAGCAACACAACTCGCTCAATTTTTAATGAAATGTAAAAGTTTAAAGGTCATTTCTCTAACAAATCCCAGCTTTAAGAGTACAAACTGATGCTTAGGGGTGGTTGCCATTTAATAGAGGGTGAGGGGTGGGGGGGGGGGGTAGGACATGACCTGTGGTGAGGAATATGCGAGCGTGACGAGATAAAAACACAACATATTTACAGGTAAGGCCACTAAATAAAGTTTGGTAGGGGAGCGGTGTTTCTGCTCCCGGAACCCGGGCAAAATAAAAAATCATTAAAAAATCCTGAATTTTTTTGGAAGCAAGATGCTCACGTGCGTCATGTTCGTGCAAAAATTGGTGGAGTTTGGAAATTCAAGGAGCATGTAAGAGTAAGGTTTTTTTTTATAGAAAGACTGTAAGGGAACCCTCTACAGTATGATTGATGCAACAAACCCAAATTGCAAGTATGCCTTGAACCTAGATGGGTGGGAAGGCATCAATGCCTCCCCACCACTAGGCTATGACTTAGTCTACGTTCTATGAGTAAGGTTACTGTTCTCTTTCTTGCCATGAGCTCCTCAGATGTCCAGACGGGATGAAATTTTGCACCGACATCACGCACGTGAACATCTTCCATACAAAGAAGGGGGGGGGGGGGGGTAGGACAGGACCAGTGGTGAGGAATATGCGAGTGTGACGAGATAAAAAACATATTTATAGGTAAGGCCACTAAATAAAGTTTGGTAGGGGAGCGGTGTTTCTGCTCCCAGAGCCCGGGCAAAATGAAAAAATCATCAAAAATACAAAAATCCCAATTTTTATTTTTTGGAAGCAAGATGCTCACGTGCATGATGTTCGTGCACAAATTGGTGGAGTTTGGACATTCGAGGAGCATGAGACAAAAAAGACAAATTTTGGCTCTATGAGTAAGGTTACTGCTCTCTTTCTTGCCATGAGCTCCTCAGATGTCCAGACGGGATGAAATTTTGAACCGACATCACGCACACAAACATCTTCCATACAAAAATATTCAGATTTCTTGAATTTCTGTAGCATTTTTTAAAACTTACTGTAGCTCGGGAGCAGATGACCCTGGGCACCGAGTTTGATTTTCGGTTTGGTAGCCAGTTATTCAATTGCATATACATGCCTATAAATAGTACATCCACTTCCGCATGTGTAGGGGAACGGACGCTTAAACTGTACGTACTGCTAGTTGCTAGGGGGGGAGGTTGGAGTGGAGAACAACATATGACTGTGCAGGGTGTCATTGACAATTCAACTCCACAACAAAATACGATGGGAGTAGGAAGCATCGGATGCCTGGCCCTCTTTCTCTTCACCGGCGATGCATCTAAACTCGGCGCAGGTTGGACATTTACCAGGACCCTGCTGAGAGAGGACGTCCTGAACGCAACGGATCTCATGGCATGCTTTTCTCACAGGGATCTGTGCATGGCAAGGTTTTGGTTACCGGTCCATATTTCAAGATTTCTCGTGGTTACCGTGTATTTTCGTGCCCCTCGGTAAATCCCCGTACCAAGCAAAAAAATACCATTTTTGAATTTAAACACTCAATTTATAGTAAAGTACGTAGGATCTAATTAATGCCATGAGAGTTGGTTCTGGCGTGTTGGTAGCAACATAGTTTCTGTTTTGAGAGGTCTCTGGTTCAAATGTTCGTTCATTCACTTATTTGAATTCAAAATTCAACTATAAAATTCGTTTGAAATATTCTCGGTATTTCTCAGTAACCGTGGTAACCGCGTTTATCAGTCCCCCTCGATAAAAATGTCTCATGCGGTAACCAAAACCTTGGTGCATGGCCAGACGTTAATTGGCATTACGAGTGAAATACAGTCGTAGGGAAGATTAAAAAAAAATACAGTCGTAGGTCTGCAGGGTATCTGCTCGGGAAGGAACCTGAAAATGATTGAAGGAAGTTGACTCACCAACAGAAAGATGTGAAATAACACACGTCCATTATGACGCGAAGTTTCTCAGCTCGAACTGTAAAATTGAAAAAAAATCTGATTTAAAAAAAAAGTTCTAAGAGCTTGCAAAGTTTGGTCATGAAATCACATTTGTGGAAGTCATGGCAAAAAAAATATCGATACTCTGAAAATGCTACTTCCGAAATCATTTTGGAGCACTGATTTTCTTTTCTTTTTTGGCGACTTCCACAAATGTGATTTCAATGTTTGTCATAAAAAATTCAGATTTTTTAAATATTGTTTGAGAAGGTTACTTTCTGTCTATTACTTGATCAGTACTTTATTGGTGGTTATGAAATCATATAAAGCCTTACAACAACTATTTTGGTGGTTTGAAAACCAAACAACTAGACCCTTTCACACTTATTATGTACGTGTACACAACTACATCTTACCGTTATAGTGAAAATGTTGGCCTTGTACTTCTCCAAGCATCTCCCTGCAGCAGATTCAACAAACAAAATTTTTGATTTGTCACTTAATGCAGGTTCATCATGCAAAATCTCTTTTATGTTGTATTGGCAGTTACTTCATGCACGTTCCACTTGCATACGGAGAACCATTAATTAGCAAGAGAATTTTTTTGACACTTCAATTTTTTCTAGATCAGCAAGTTACTATATATGGGAGGATTTGCCGTGCAACCATCCATTTTGTGCAATCGTGCAATTGAACTAACCAAGCCCTCCAAGCCGAGAACAATGGCCCGAATCTAAATAGCCTGGTTCCTAACTCTACTTAGGGTGGTTCCATCGGCACATCTCCAAACCGAGCTCGTCTTCCCCAAATAGATCTATGGCAAACCAGTTCCCTTGTTCAGTGTACTTTTCACTCTGCCAAATAACGAGTTTAGATTAATTTTTCTTGTAAGAAATTAGGAGCTCAGAAATTGTCTCAAATGCTTTTGTGAATAGCTTTCTCTAAGCTTCTATAATGGTGAACGATAATTAATGGTTCTGTACACAATGATTATGTACAATATTTTGGAGACAGAGTCTGACTAGAACTCTTTCATACGAGACATAGATGCATCTATCAACAGTATTGTTACCGGCAGAAAGGAACTCCAAATCGAAGGCAAGTTCATCTCTTGGAGTTGAGGAGAGACCTACACCTAAAACGGTAAAAGGATCTGCTCGGGAAGGAACCTGTGTTATCCAACAGCTTGGAACCTAGAACGATCTGTTTGGGGAAGAAGGTCTCAGTTAGGGGAGAGATGAGAACAATATAGTATGATGCCTATGTTTCGGTGTGTGTGAGCAAAGTATCACCTGTCATTATGCTTACAGCTGTCTCGGACCTGTGTTTGGAAAGTATGATCAATGTGGCCGACACTGGTCACTTACACATTTTATATCCAGGCCTTTTCAATTTTGATGTATTATTTCTTACATGCAGCTACAGTTAGTATAACAGTACAGCCTAATGTTGAAGCTGTTACTTGCTAATAAATCCTAGCTAGTCTAAATCGGGCTTTTGTGCCACTTAAAGCAATGGCTCATCCAGTTCTCATAAATAGCACGTCGACTTCCTCATGTACTGCAAGTTGCAAGGGGTAAATGGTGGTGGAGAGCAACAAATTAGTGTACCGACTGCCATCCATTATTCAGTTCAATACCAAGAAATTATCTGGTAGGAGTAGGAGGCATCAGAAATTTGAGTAGTTACCATAACATTCCTGCTTGCACAACTCTCTAGGTGGTCACTGCTGCTGCAGCAGAACTCGATGCAATCAGTTCTGGTGCAAGGAGCGTCCGCCTAAGGCCCTCCACTATATAGGGCAAAACATGTGCCAAATGCATTTTTACATCATTTGGCACCGGTTCACTTCATTGCCCAGCCTGTGCCAAAATTTGGGGAACCGGAGCAAATAGCTGCTCTGATGCCCACTTCTAGCATTGCAATGAAATATGTTAAACTGTATCTGCCATCTTTACTAAAGCTTTCCTAACGCAACAATCCATAGCAAACAACATTCCATTCACAACAGACATGAGAATTCAAATTTCTATATGATTGTTGACGATGACATGTATCTAGGATAGGGTCCTAGGCCTCACCTACATGCCCTAGCCAAGGACACTAGACAAGAGGCCAAGGCCTACAAAGTTAGAAAGGAGATACCGACTGAAATCACCACAGAGTGCAACTCACTCGACAGAAGGTCCACTCGGGTATCCCACTTCCACTCAACTGTCATTATTCACTCGAAGGACAGAAGACCTAGCGCCAACCCAGGATGGCAACGGTCAGGCAATCACTCCATCACTATAAAGACCACTAAACACAGGCGTTTCCAGTAACGTTCGTGCCTTTATTCTCTCATTGAACCCTTGCGCAAGTGAGGACTACGAGAGGTCAGCGGACTCTATATAAACCACCCCTCCCCTCTTGCACAGGGTTCGCACCCCCTATAACTCAACACTCCAGTCAAAACAAAGCCTCCGCAGCACAGAGATGTAGGGTTATTACCTCCTCCGAGAGGGGCCTGAACTCATAAATCCGAGTGTACAATCTCGCCGTAGCTAGGCTCTGCCCTCTCCTACGTATCCCCTACCTCTACTGCAGATCTGTTCCCACAACAGTTGGCACCCCCCGTGGGGTAGGCATCTAAGCGACTTCCGGCGAGGTTACGTTCTTCGAACTTCATCGACATGGTTTCCGGCGGTGAATTGTCTCTGGGCCGCGAGATCCGTCTCGGCGTGCTGATCTTCATCGCCGACGATTCGGCCTAGCCACAAGAAGCCCCCCTCGACGTCGAGGTTCTCCCTATTCGCGGGGCGGCGCACTTCCGTGCGAGTGCCTGCGGCGTCCTCTTGCGGCAGCCGTCGACTCAGTATCGGTCGGCTCCCGTAGCGTCTTCCCTCCCCGCCGCTCGCCGTCGCAAGCAATCCAGTCTTACCTCACATGGTCTTCACCTCAGTCTGAATACGCTCCATGTTCTTTTTGGTAAGTTCTAAGTCCAGTTGCAGTTGGATCTTCTCCTTCTCCGGAGCAACATACTGAGTTCCGAGTTCACAAGATTTCTGAGATCAACAAAAAAAAGACTCAGTCGAAGATGAGAAGGATTGTCGAAGTGTTTCCTCTGCTTCCGAATGGAGTAGAGCAAATCCAGATTGCTACTACCAAACATATTCTAAGACCCCCGTCGAATCAAACATTCGACAACGGTCTCGGAGACTACACCCAGTGGGTGCACTCAGAGTGCCGCCAGTGGATCCATTTTCACTCGGTCTCACTCCGATCGAACTGAGTGCAAAAAAAGAGAGAAAACAACTTGTTCTAAGACCCCGCCGAATCAAACATTTGACGGCGGTCTCGGGGACTACACCCAGTGGATGCACTCACAGTGCCCCCACTGGATCCATTTCCCACTCGACCCGGCCCGACCGGTCCGAGTGAAGAGCTTCAAGCAAAGATATTCTAAGACCCCCGCCGAATCAAACATTCGACGGCGGTGTCGGGGACTACACCCGATGGGTGCACTCAGTGTGCCCCCACTGGATCAGTTTGCCACTCGGCACAGCCTGACCGTTTCGAGTGGAGGGAATATAGAGTAAAAAGAAAACACCCAGTGGGTGTACAGATTCAAGACGGAATAAACCCAATCGGAAATCAACTTACAATCATACTTACGCAGACATTCGCTTGAAGGGCCGAACTAGCATCATAAGCAGACTCGCTAGCTTCGTACACCTCCTTCAGACGCTGCATCATCAGTCCAGCTTGAATCATGGCTTCCTTGCTGGCCCCTGTCTGGTCCTTAGGAACATGATGTAGAGTGAATGCACTTGGTGCTGGGATCGACGATGCAGTCAGAGGGATCGGCACTTGAGATTGGCCAGCAGGTCCCGAAACTGGAAGAGTTGTCACCAAAGGCGGGGCAGTCGATAGCGGAGCAGTAGAGATAGCACCAGCTTGGGACGAACCACCAGGCTCTTGAAGCACTGCGGTAGGTTGCACTCGAGGTGTTCTGTTTGATGACACCCTCCGAGTGCCTCCACCACGCGCACCTTTCGGGAGCTCGTCTTCATCGTCATCGCCCAGAAGGATGGCGTCTGCTGGTTCTATAGTCACTCGACAACAACAAATCATTCAATCGACAAATCAACCAATGAAGCAAAGCAGAGTGAAAGCTTGACATACCTCGCTGAGAAGTTGCCATATCCGCAGTTTCCGCCTCCGCGTGTTCCTCATCAATTTGCATAGGTGATGTTACCGAAGTAGCAGCCTTGACACAGTTCTCACTCGGTCAACAAAAACATGAAGGTCTGCAGCTATAAGATGGAAAGTGAAAAAGAAGAAGCACTCACGTTGAAGCAATGGGCACAGTAACCTTTATCCTGGGCGGGGCCTTCCGAGGCTTAGGTGGAACAGCCTTGGCTTGCTTGGCAGTTTTCTCAGTCGGGTCAGGAGTTGGCGTCCGAGTGCGCTTCTGGTTCTTGACAGTCTACACCACAACCATGCCTTGGCTAGCTGCCGGATCTTAAGTCTGCTTGGTACGGTGCTCGGTGCGTGATGGTGAGTCGACTTCTTCGCTATCATCAGAGTCGTCGCCATCGTCTTCACTGTCGTTGGCATAGTCCATATCAGCACGGCCACCGTCGCTTACCATTCCTTCAACAAGTTGGTCACCATTCGGCCCGGGAGAATACATCTTCGTGAACGCCTACAGAACACGAATGTCAAAATCAGTCGGTCCTCAATTCAGTTGCATATTGAAAATAGAGATTATTCACTCGATAAGTTATGTCTCACCTCTCCTGGTGGATTCTCAGCATCGAAAGGCAGAATTCGTTTGGCTATGCGTGGGTTGTCACGGGCCCCGCTGATGCTTTTAAGCCACTGGGCCACGGTATCCTCGCTGACTTCTTCTGGATGGGTCCGAGCATTGTCATCTGCACCTGAGTACAACCACATAGGATGGTCGCGCGCTTGCAGAGGCTGGATGCATTGACTGAGGAACACCTCCAGCAGATCTAGGCCTGTCACTCCACCCCGAATCAGCTCAACAACTGCTTCAACCAAGATCCCCACCTCGCCCTTCTCCTACTCATCCATAGTTAATGAACGAGGGGAGCGGAGTCTCTCCAGAGAGAAAGGGGGAAGGCCACTCAACGCACCAGGAGTCAAAACGTCGGTGCAGTAAAACCAGGTCGACTGCCAACCCCTAACCGACTCGGGAAAAGTCATAGAAGGGAAGGCGCTTCTACCTCTCATCTGGACACCTAAACCCCCACACATCTGGATTACGTGGTTTTTCGCATCATTCAGATTGGCTTTCTTAACCGACTGGGATTGACAAGTGAAAATATGTTTGAACAGCCCCCAAAGAGGATGGCATCCCAAGAAGTTTTCGCACATTGAGACAAAGGCAGCAAGATACGATATGGTGTTTGGAGGGAAATGGTGGATTTGCGCACCAAAGAAGTTCAAGAAACCATAGAAGAATGGATGCGGAGGCAAAGAAAAACCTCTCTCCACATGCGTAAGAAGAAGAACCCGCTCGCCATCGCGCGGCGCAGGCTCGGTCTCCCCCTCCGGCAACCTCCAAGATCCGGGGGCCAGTGGGCCATCGGCGACGAGCCCCTCAAGATCATTCGCCGTGACTGACGAGGGGATCCAATCGCCCTGGATCCAACCCGGCGGCAGAGCGGGCCGCGAGCTCGACCCCTTCTTCCCCTTGGCCACCTTCTTGGCGTGATCCAATGCCTTCGTCTTGTCCTTTATGGGGCGGCGCTGCGCTGAGACGGGTGAAGCAGATAGACAGGGAAGAAAGGGGAAAAGTGGAGGACACTCACGCCTCGACCGCGTCGTCTTTTATACCCGAACGGTCGAGTGGCTGACCTGTGGGCCAGCACAATCTCAGCGCATCCCACGACTGACGCCAGCCCGATACATGGCGAAAAAGGTGGGGCGAAGATCAAGGAGTCCCTCCCCACTTGCCCCGCTTACCGCACTGTAGCCGGCCCGCGCGCTTCTCAAAATTTCGAATCCCACAAAATCCGGGTCCAGCAAATCAATCGATTGCGTCAGAGATATCCAAATCCAATCTACTCGATGTGCTGCTATTTGTTTCACTCGGATACTCAAGAAGCCAGAATCGATCAAGGTGACTGACGGAGGATTTAAACAACTCGCGTACTTTCAGACTCCTAAAAAGTGTCTCCGAGACATTGAGTCGGGTCGAAACCAGCTTCAATCCTTCTTCACTCGGACCTCGATCCATTCGGGGGCTAATGACGATGACATGTACCTAGGGTAGGGTCCTAGGCCTGACCTACATGCCCTATCCAAGGACACTACACAATAGGCCAAGGCCTACAAAGTTAGAAAGGAGATACCGATTGAAATCACCACGGAGTGCAACTCACTCGACAGAAGGTCCACTTGGATATCCCACTTCCACTCGACCGTCGTTATTCACTCGAAGTACAAGATTTCACTCGAAGGACAGAAGACCTAGCGCCACCCCAGGATGGCAACAGTCAGGCAATCACACCGTCACTATAAAGACCATTAAACACAGGCGTTTCCAGTAACGTTCATGACTTTATTCTCTCATTGAACCCTTGCGTAACTGAGGACTGCGAGGGGTCAGCAGACTCTATATAAGCCACCCCTCCCCTCTTGCACAAGGGTTCGCACCCCCTGTAACTCAACACTCCAGTCAAAACGAAGCCTCCGCGACACCGAGAGGTAGGGCTATTACCTCCTTCGAGAGGGGCCTGAACTCGTAAATCCGAGTGTACAATCTCGCCGTAGCTAGGCTCTGCCCTCTCCTACGTACCCCATACCTCCACTGTCAGATCCGTTCCCATGACAATCTTTTCATTGCAGCATGAGTATTTACCCGTTTGGAGAAGATCTCTATATAATGTACAGAACAAGCTCGTAGAAGCACAACAAGATCGTGGAAAATCTTTTCCCCAAAACATGGAGCATCGTAACAAAACAGACCTACCACAGCTACAACCATTCCAGTGGCGGGAGTCAAATAATACCCGTCATAGGTAAACTCTTCCAAATTAGCCTGCGGGATGGAAAGGCAGTGATGGGCCCTATGCAAGTGTCCGCCACTGGTTTTCCATAAACCAGTGGTGGGTGTGGGAACACGCTGACCAAAACTACGATTCAGCAAGCCGCGTCAAAAGTTTCAAATTTTGAAAAAGTTTCCCGTGGTATGTGCTTACGGCCGCCAGCCACATATGTCTTAAATAAGATAATTCTTTAGAAATCATTGCAAACCAACCAAAAATAGTTTGAATGTGACCATGGGGCTTCCAATGATGTTTGCTAATCATGGAAAAAGTTTTAAATTGAATTGATATATAAAAGTTGCCTTTAGTTAGGCAGGCGGCGGTTTCCGTTCGAAAAACTTACACATCGCTGAAGAGTGTTGAGTTTGTACACACGAAGTGCATCATATTTTTGTCATAACGCTCTGAAAAGTTTACTACACCTCACAGGGGTCCAATGAATACCCCATGCCAACATTCACAGAACGACCAGAACTAGTGGCCAGAATAATTTTGTATGCATTGGATTTGTTCATTTTCCACGGGGCAATTAAGAACATGCTTTTAACAGACACTTGAGTGTCCACAAATAGTAAGTCACTTGAATAGAAAATATATTCTGTACTAGGAGCGTGTGCTCCTGTGCACACCTAGTGGTTTGCGATAGAATAGTAAGTACAACCACCAAATAAACTATCTCGGATCTTCAGCGATGGTTCTTCCTGATATGAATGACCCAATAGCTCTTGAAGCCATAGCATGCCCCGAGGCGTTGGCTCTAGTTGCCGATTTGTCTCTAGGGCGTTTGACGATAGCTTGCGACTGCAAGACAGTGATGGATGACATCAAATATGGGTCGGGAGGCACTCATATCACAATCGTGAAGGAGATAGAAAATAGAAGAGAAAATTTTGAGAGTTGTGATTTTATGTTCGAGGGCCGAGCTTCTAACCAGGAGGCACACAACCTTGTAAAGTTTTTGGTATCGCTCCCTGAGGGTTGCCACTTGTAGCTGTTAACTCCACATGACCGGCCTCTTGTATCCTTTTGAATTTTGCTTTGAATTAATAAAGTGTGGGTATTCCTAAAAAAACAAATAAACTACTGGTCGTCACTTATTCACTCAGGTATACGTGCCTATAAATAGCATGTACACTTGTGCATGTGTAAGGGAACAGACACTGCAAATGTACTAGTAGTTGTCAAGGGGGAATGGTGGAGAGGAGAGCAACAAATGAGTGTACCGTGCCATCGATAATCCAATCCAATTCCACAAAAGGATCTAGGAGTAGGAAGCATCAGAAATTCTAGTAGCAGCAACAGAATACGTCCAGGCGCTGACTGTTTCCCTTCAGGGATGTGCTGCTGAACTCGATGCAGGGAGTATCGTGTTCGAGGACCCTGCGCTAGAGTCTCCACCTTCTAAAAGACAAGCTGTAGCTCGGCTCGCTTATGCTAACCCGTGAATGAGTAACATTGTACGCCATCTCGGCAATCAGCATCAACGAATTGGCTTTGTTGATTGGAATGAGCTAAGAATACCGCCACACAGTGGCTGAATCCCCTTATGCCCACTCTTCAGAAATGAACTCTAACGGTACCCTCTTACTCCTCAAGGGTCCTGGGGACAGTATTGGTGCGTGCTCTTATATAGAGCCGGTAAAAAGAAATTAAGTTATACACTGTCGCAATGGCATGCATCAATGGTATCTGCGTTTATACTGCCAGAATCGCGAAGGCCCAATGGGGCAACGGTCGGCTTCATACCGACATTTGGAGCATGTACTTGCCTTTGTGTCAGGACGTACAGTCAGCGTGTTCGCCTCTGATACATATATACGCTGCAAAATGATGTCCTACCTGTAGAATATATGAATTGCACGATGTATTGCTCTTTATGCATAGGCACGTATATATGATGTATAAAGATGGACCACGGACCTCAACTCTACAAGGAACTAGGAGGCGGGCCCAATACGCAATATGCACATAACACATATACTCAACATCCCCCGCAGTCGAAGCGGCACCGCGGCTGACGCAAAGACTGGACCGGAACTCCTCAAATGACGCCGTAGGCAAGCCCTTGGTCATGATATCGGCAAATTGTTGGGAAGTAGGGACATGCAAAACACGAATATGGCCAAGGGCCGCCTGTTCCCGAACAAAATGAATATCCAACTCAATATGCTTGGTCCGTCGATGATGCACCGGATTAGCGGAGAGGTAGACCGCTGAGACGTTGTCGCAGTAGACCACCGTGACACGGTCAACAGGGCAAGAGAGCTCCTGAAGCAGCTGGCAAAGCCACGAACACTCGGCGACGGCGTTGGCCATCGCACGATACTCAGCCTCAGCACTGGAACGAGAGACCGTAGGCTGCCGCTTGGACGACCACGAGATGAGTGAGGGTCCAAGATAGACACAATAGCCCGAAGTGGAGCGACGAGTGTCAGGGCAGCCCGTGCAGTCTGCATCGGAGTAGGCGGTGAGGGCGGTGTCGGCGGAGGCATGAAGCGTGTCGTCAAGATCCATAGTGCCACAGATATAGCGGAGAATCCGCTTGACGGCAGCCCAATGAACGTCTCGAGGAGCATGCATATGAAGACACACCTGCTGCACGACATACGGGATCTCCGGTCGAGTTAGAGTGAGGTACTGGAGAGCACCAAAGATAGACCGACAGAAAGCAGCATCCGAAGCAAGAGAACCATCCATGGCAGAAAGCTTGGCCTTCGAATCAACAGGCGTAGCGGTGGGCTTGCAGTTAAGCATGCCGGCGCACTCAAGGAGCTCGTGAGCGTACTTCCGGTGATGAAGGAAGAAGCCATCCGGACGGCGCACCACCTCGACACCGAGGAAGTAGTGCAAAGGACCCAAGTCTTTGATGGTGAACTCAGCGCGAAGACGAGCCATGAGCTGACTAAGGAGACCAGCCGTACATGCCGTCAGGATGATGTCGTCGACATAGAGCAGCAAGTAGGCCGTGTCAGAGCCCTGATGATAGACGAAGAGCGAGGCGTCCGAGCGGGTAGAGCGGAACCCAAGCTGGTGGAGAAACACCGCGATGCGCTGGTACCAAGCGCGCGGAGCCTGCTTGAGTCCGTACAAGGACCGCGAAAGCAGGCACACGTGTTCGGGAAGCGCCGGGTCAAAAAACCCGGTGGGCTGCTGGCAGAAGACCTGCTCCTCGAGGTGATGATGGAGGAAGGCGTTGGAGACGTCCATCTGGTAAACCGGCCAAGCACGGGAGACCGCAAGGTGGAGAACCGTGCGTATCGTGCCGGGCTTGAAGACCGGAGCGAAGGTGTCGGTGAAGTCGATGCCAGCACGCTGTTGGAAGCCATGAACGACCCAGCGCGCTTTGTAGCGATCAAGGGTACCATCAGGACGGAGCTTGTGTTTAAAGACCCACTTCCCGGTAATCACGTTGGCGTGCCGGGGACGGGGAACAAGCTGGCACATCCGGTTGCGCAACAGGGTGTCAAACTCCTCTTGCATCGCAGCCATCCAGAGCGGGTCACGAAGAGCGGCTCGAACGGAGGACGATAACGGCGACAGCTCAGAGGTGGATGCCGCATGGACGTTGTCATCCGAGGCGTAGCGCGAGCTCGGGCGAAAAATGGCCGTACGGGCGCGGGTGACCGGACCGGCCACAGACGCCGGGGGGCCAGGGGCGTCGAGGGGGCCGCGGGGGCCGCGGGCGCCAACGTCGGGGGCGCCGGGGGCGCCAGTGCCGCGGCTGTAGGAGGCGCCGCATGCGGGGGGCGCGCCTCAAAGCCAGGGGCGGGCCAAGAGAGGCGCGCGAGCGCCCTAGGAGAGGCGTCGAGTGGCCCGCGTCACCAGTGGCAGGAGGGACAGGCGGGGGTACCTGGTGAAACGGAAACACATGCTCATCAAAGTAAACGTGCCGGAAAGTGAACACACGGTGGGAGACAGGATCATAGCACCGATATCCCTTGGAGTTGGAGGGGTAGCCGATGAAGATGCAAGTGACAGATCGAGGTGCAAGCTTGTGAGAAGCAGTGTCGGCAGTGCTGGGATAGCAAAGGCACCCAAAAATACGCAAGTCGTCATAAGACGGAGGCGTACCAAAGAGAAGATGGTGAGGTGCGTAGTTCCACCATGGGCGGCAGGGTCTAATGTTAAGAAGAAGTGATGCAGTGGCGAGTGCGTCCGGCCAGAAACGAGGCGGCACGTTGGCATGAAACAAGAGCGTGCGAATGCAGTCATTCAGAGTGCGAAGGACGCGTTCGGCTTGACCGTTCTGCTGTGAAGTATACGGGCATGTGAGGAAGTAAATTGTGCCGTGATGCGACAAAAGGTGCGGAAAGCAAGGTTGTCGAACTCTTTTCCATTGTCAGTCTGAAGCGCAAGGATGGGACGCCCAAACTGCGTGCGGACATAGGAGTAAAATGCCGTCAAGGTAGAAAGTGCATCCGACTTTCTGCGCAAAGGAAAAGTCCACACATAATGAGAATAATCATCAAGAATGACCAGATAATATAAATAACCCGAGTTACTGGGAACCGGAGAAGTACACACATCGCTATGAATCAAAAAAAAGGAAAAGAAGCAATGATGGTGGAATTAGTAAACGGCAGATGAACATGTTTGCCGACTCGACATGCATGACAAGTGTGATCTTTGATCTTATTGCAAATGAAACTGAAACTCCTAAGAATATGACGAAGTGTGACGGGGTTGGGATGACCCAAGTGAGCGTGCCAGAGATCGACGCCAACGGAGAGAGCAACCGGTGCGGTGGTGGTGGATGAAGGCGAGTGCACCAGATAGAGCTCGTCGGGGCTGTCACATCAGTGAAGTACCATCCTGGTGCGAGCGTCTTTGACACAAAAACCAAGCTCGTCAAATTCAACGATAACAGGATTTTCACGAGTGAAACAACGAACGGAAATGAGATTCTTAATAAGATGAGGTGACACAAGTATGTTAGACAAAGATAATGGAGTAGAAGTAGAAGGAAAAGAAGTGTGCCCAACATGTGTGATAGGAAGTGTGGAACCGTCGCCGACAATGATGCGGCGGTCGGTGGAGACAGGAGTGAAGGAGGCAAGGTTACCTGGATGAGCAAACATGTAAGCCGTAGCACCAGTGTCTATGTACCAATCACCACCTCTAGTGTAGTTGGTCGGCGTAGGAGCGGCATGCAGCCCGGTGAGGAGCACCGGGTCCTAGGGCGCCGATGGCAAGGCCGGCGAGGGGGGTGGAGACGCCATGGGAAAGCCGTAGCCGCGGCTCAACGGCGTCGGTGGGTACGCTCCATACAGCCCCGGCTGCAACTACGGTGCCGGGTAGACCGGATGGCCTGCCGGAAAAACCTGTGGGCCTGCTAAACAGATGCTGCAGGTACTGGCACCATCTAGCTGCTGCCCAGCGGCCGAGTGCTGGCCCGCTGACGACCCCCACCAGTACCCGGGAGACTCGTACGCGGGCGGAGCCCCGTACGCCCCGTACGTGGAAACGGGCGCGTGGGGGCCGCACCGGAGGGCACCGGCAGCGGGGCGACGACGGACGTGCCGTAGGTGGCGGCCACCCCGTACGGCGGCGAGGCCGCACCGTAGGGTGCCGGCGGCGGAGCCACGCCAGAGGGTGCCGGCGGCGGGACGGCAGAGGCGGCGGCGGACGGGCCGGTTGACGCCATCGCTGGTCCGACAACGGCGACTCGCGCGGCGGCTCAGGGTGGATCACGCGGCGGCAGCAGCAGCTCGGGCACACAGCAGATCGAGCGATGCAGCGGGTTTGAATCGAGCGAGGCAGCAACGAAGCAACTTGGCGGCAGGCGCGATGGATCGGGCGACACGGCGTGCAGCTGGCGGGGCGGGCGCGATGGATCGGGCAACACCGTAGCAGCGGGCGATATGTGGCAGCGCGGCAGGCGATACGCGCGAGGCGGCGCGTAGCTGCGGGCGGACACGTAGCAGCGGGCAGGCAGCGTGGCTTGGCGATCCGAGTAGCTGCGGGCGGGCGGGCTAGCGGCCGGCGGGTAGCGCGGGGCTAGCAGCGGGCAGCGGACGGGCTAGCAGCGCGCGAGGCTAGCGGCGGCTGGAGGAGCACGCACGCGAGAGGGTAGCGGCGGCCGGCGCGGTTGACGCGCGGGCGGCGGCGGCGGATGGGAGGCAGCGGCGGTGGCGACGCGGAGGAGGCGTGCGGCGGCGGCGACGCGGAGGAGGCGTGCGGCGTCGGCGGCGGCGGCAGCGGAAAACTAGGGTTTAGAACATAAAAATTGATACCATGTAGAATATGTGAATTGCATATTGTATTGTTCTTCGTGCATAGGCACATATATATGATACACAAAGATGGACTACGGAACTCAACTATATAAGGAACTAGGAGGCAGATCCAATACATAATATGCACATAACACATATACTCAACACTACCCCATATACTGTAACTAGCAGCCAACTCTGATCCGAATCGCGAAGGTCCGCGCGTCGTCCATGGTGTGGGATCAGATGCCGCTGCGTCTGGTGCAGCACTTCTCGGGCCCTGCTTTACTATGATCCATGAGCACAAGGACGAGCTCTAGCTCGTGAGTGAGCGAGAAGGCCGAAGGCTATTTGGTAACCGGCAATCAACGAGTTTAATTATGTGACGGGGCTGAGCTAAAAATGCCCCCGCAAAGTGGCTAAGTTTCATTTCGATTTGCCTTTAGAATTTTGTTTGAAAAGGGCAAAAGCTTTGCCACATTTATTAAAGGGAGTTTTTGTTTCGTACATGCCTGAAGGCCACCCCACAGGAGACAAAATCCTACTGTCCAGACATCATATTATTCAAACACTTAGCACCCGCCTTGACCCATCTACAAGAATCCTCACGGATCCTATGGAAGATGTATCCCTTAGTCGCGAATTTGTTGTTGAATACCTTAGTATTGTGCTCATTCCCAATTACCCACGTGACAAGCATTGTGAGTATTTTTTTTGGAAAGGAGGATGAACCATCGGTCTCTGCATCTGGGCGATGCATGCAGCAATTTTATTAATTATTTACAAAGCCCTTACAAGATAATACATTAGTAAGCCTGAAGCCACTATCTTGGCAACACCTATCGCTACTCTATCCCCGTGATGAAGGTGCCGAATGTCCGAACCTAATACCAAACAGACATCGCACCAACACCTAAGATCTAATGTCGGATGCCCCATCCAAGCCAAAATACCTGGACTGGGTTACACACCGGTCCGGCGCACTTTCAGTTGGCACCACATGCGCATGCTGCAAGGGTCGTCACCTCCTTCATCTATCGATCCATCCTCAGATCAGATACTGACGCACCGACCTTGCCAGGCCTCTCTGCCATCGATGCCACCACGACGCCAGACAACATCATCCTCCTGCACGAGTCCATCGCCACCCATCGGACGCCGAGTCTCCACTGCGCCACACCGCCGAGCTCCGCCGCCATCGATGTGTAGGATGAAGCACCGCTCCACCACCTACCGACTCCCAACCACCAAGCCGTCCACATATCCGTCTAGCCGATGAATGTCTCTAAATATGATGCCCCCATGGGGGTGACGATGAAGACGTCGCCATCATCCGATCCAGGAGGCCCCTCAACGCCTTCACTGAGGGCTACGACGCCCACGGGCGCCGCCGTCAATGGTAGCCTCCTCCAGATCTGAGGTTCCCCCCAGAAACAATGGAGCGTGGGACGCCCCACCATCGCCTCCAACAAGAAAAATGACACCCACGGGCGCCGCCGACGATGGTGGCATCCTCACCCACCTCAACAGCTAGACCACCATCTCCTCCTCCACTTGATCGGTCGCAGCGAAGCCACTGCGAGGCAACACCCACCGACCAGATCCCTTTGGACTGACGATGAAGACAACCAAAGGTAGAGGAGGTCACATCGCTGCGAGACCGGCGCATGGCCACACACATGTCGTCCTGAGGCGCCCGCTCAAGATCCACCGTCACAGCCACGCCTCCAAGCCGCGATGGAGGGACACCCCACCGCCTCCATCATCCCCCAGCACGGGCTTTGCCCAGCCGGGATCTGGCGGCGGTGGGAAGGGAGGGGGAGGGGAGGCGAATGGGAGGGGAGGCGGAGGGGAGGGGAGGGGATGAGAGGGATCTGGAGGGGAGGGAGGGCGGAGGGGACGGGAGAGATTTGGAGGGGCGGAGGTTGTTGGTCTGCACGTCCAAGATGCAGACAACAGCAATCTCGTTCCTTCGAGCATTGCGAGCATAGCCATACTGTTGTGGTTATCGCGATTTCCTTCAATGAAGTTCTCCCACCAAGCGGAAACATTGTTGATGCCCACCCAAGAGTTAGAATCAAAGCAGTGATGGCCAAGCCAACCACGAATAGATTCCCAAATTTGGAGGGAGAAGCGACATTGGAAAAACAAATGGGTGTCCGACTCCATGGCAGTGCTACAAAGAGGAAATCACCCACAATTGGGCCACCCTTGCTAGGCCAAACGGTCTGCCATCCAAATACGGTTTTGAATGATGAACCACACAAATAATCTGCACTTAGGGGGAGCCCAAAACTTCCATACTGTGTTCTTGAAGTTTGTAGCGGTTTGCCCGAAGAATTCTGCTTTGTGAGCCGATGGCGGGGAGTAGCATCCAAGCGACGTCAACTTACAAACAATGGAGTCCAAGGCCCCCAAGGACAGTAGGCCGGCACACCATCTCCCATTTTATTTTACATTTCCCTTCGGAGACCTTATCTGCACTTGCACAAAGAAAGGCCCTCCTGAGCTTCTCAACGAATTGTAACACCTCTACTGGAATGTCTAAGTGGAGTGATATGATAGATTGCCATGGCCGTGAGCACCACCTTCAGCACTGTAGCACTTGCAATGGGGGTGAAGTATTTCTCCTACCACGGGGGTAGCTTTTACCGCCACCTTATCTTCCAAGTGTTGGAAGTGAACCCTCTTGAGGCGCTTATACCGACAAAGGTGGCCCAAGGTTGGGAAGGAAGCACTATTCACTGGACGGCTTTGCATGATATGGTCATGGTCGATTTCCTCGCGACGTATAGGTGCAAATAGGGACTTGCGGAAATTCGTCCTCAACCCGGTGACCTCCCCAAAATCGTTGAGGATGGTAGCAAGAGTGTGGATGTCCTCCTTAATAGGGGCCTCAAAGATGACATCGCCGTCCGCATAGAGAGATGAACGAAACAGCTCTCCTCGCCCTCCCCCAAGGGGTGCAAGTCCCCCCTCTCGGTAGCCAGCTGCAAGAGACGTGTGAGGGGGTCGATCCCGATGACGAAGAGCAGTAGGGAGAGAGGGTCGCCTTGGCGCCTTTAGAAAATGGTTGAAGGAAGTTGATTCACCAACTGAAAGATGTGAAATAAAACATGTCTATTACTTTATCAGTACTTTATATTGGTGGTTATGAAAACATATAAAGCATTACGACAACACTTTTGGTGGTTGAAAAACCGAAGAACTAAACCCTTACACACTTGTGTACGCGTACACAATTACACCTTACCATTACAGTGAAAATGTTGGGGTTGTCCTTCTCCCTGCAGCAGATTCAACAAACAAAAGTGTTGATTTGTCACTTCACGCAGGTTTATCATGCAAAATCTTTTTTATGTTGTATTGACAGTTCCTTCATGCAAGTTCCACTTGCATGTGAAGAACCATTAATTAGCAAGAGAAAAGTTTCGATACTTAAATTCTTTTCTAGGTCAGCAAGTTACTATATTTTGGAGGATTTACCGTGTAACAATCAATTTCGTGCAATTGAACGAACAAAGCCCTCCAATCCGAGAACTACGGCTCCAATCTATATAGCCTGGTTCCCAACTCTACTTAGTGTAGTTCCATCTGCACATCTCCAAACCGAGCTCTTCTTCCCCAGACAGATCTATGGCAAACCAATTCCCTTGTTCAATGTACTTTTCACTGTGCCAAATAATGAGTTTATATTCTTCTTTGTTGAGAGAGAAATTAGGAGCTTAGAAATTGTCTCAAATGCTTCTGTAGTTTTCTCTAAGCTTCTATAATGGTGAATGATAATTAATGGTTCTGTACACAATGATTCTGTACAATATTACGCATAGGAGACTCAGTCTGATTAGAACTCTTTCAAAGGAGACATAGATGCATCTATCAATAGTATTGTTACCGACAGAAAGGAACTCTAAATCGAAGGCAAGCTCATCTCTGGGAGTTGAGGAGAGAGTTACATGCAAAAGGATCTGCTCGGGGAGGAACCTGTGTTATCCAGCGGCTTGAAACCTAGAACGGTCTGTTTGGGGAAGAAGGGCTCAATGTGGGGAGAGATGAGAACAATAGTATGATGTCTCTGTTTGGGTGTGTGTGAGCAGAGTATCACCTGTCTTTATGCTTACAGCTGTCTCGGCCCTGTGTTTGGAAAGTATGATCACTGTGGCCAACACTGGTCACTCACATGTTTCATCTTCAAGCCTTTTCAATTTTGACATATTGTTCCTTGCATGTAGATACAGTAGGCATAACAGTACTACTTATACTGTTAAGCCTTTACTTGCAAATAAATGTTAGTCTAAATCAGATTTTTGCGCTATTTAAATGATTAAATCAATGGGTCATCTGGTGCTCATATATAGCATGTCGACTTCCACATGTGTAGGGGAACTGACATGCCGAAGCGCACTGCTAGTTCTGAAGGAGAAGACGTGGAGGAGAGCAACAAATGAGACTACCGACTGCAATCCATAATTCAGTTCAATTACGCAAAATTATCTGATAGGAGTAGGAGGCATCAGAAATTCGAGTGGTAGCCTTAACATTCTGCCTTGCACGAGCCTCTTTCTGTTCATCGCCGCTACAGCAGAACTCGATGCAGTCACTCCTTGTGCAGGTAGCATGCGTCTAGTGTATATGCCCATGATGGGGAAGGGAAGCTGTGACATTACGAAAGTTAGGCTCCAATTATATACATCAGTTCATTATAGATTACCACGGAACCCCGAAGGAATTTTGTGTACTTGCACACGATCATTTCACCCCTTCTGCCTGCTTTTCCTTTTCGGATATTCACCTCTTCAGTTTGCTGAGAAAGGGAACTAGTGTTGGAACAATTCAGTTACGCAAATAACGCTGCCCGTTTTCGCTGTCATGGTAGCCAAAATTGATAGGTAATGTTTCTGTCAGTAGTTTCAGTTTTATATTATGTTTTCAGTTAGCCGCACGAGGGCACGTTTGATGTGTGCTGCGCGCGATAGGTAGCAGGCCTGCTGCACGACTTCGCCCGTGGAATGGCACAGGCAAGATAGAGTATGTTGCGAGCTTTACAGCACGATTTAGCATCACTGAATAAAAGAAGGAGAAGAACAGAAAAGCAGCAGAACTTGCACTGCACTCCTATCTCCTTTTTCTTCAGAGAGTGATCGAGTAGGGCGAGAGAGAGAGGTGCTCCGGCAAGCTTCACCGGCAACACGTGGCATCAGATCGTCAGGTTGTAATGGCGACCATGTCGAGCGGTGGCAAAGGCTCGCACGCCCGAGAAGGCTTGGAGACACCACCGCACACGTGCGCGGCCTCGCCAGTGCAGAGACATAGTTGGAGCAGGAATTGCGACGGCGGTAAGATGATGGTGCATCAGCAGGGGCGAGTTTTAGCATCTTTTCGGACCTCAGTTGTTTGGTTCCCCGCATACACGGTTCAGCTCGCATAGCACGGTTCTTAAAGCATCCTTGGCCCTGGCCCGTTGGGAACGGCCGAATCATCAGTTTTCAGAGATCCAGGCCCGAGCGATGCTTCGAGACGCACGTGGGTGGCTCTGTGGAGACGTGTGTCTCGAGTTAATCCCTCTCTCTCCCTAATTCTCAATCCCCTCTCTCTCCCTCTACTCCAGTGCGATCCCATCCGCCATGGGAGCAGGGGCTTCTTTGCACGGAGGTCGCGGAAGTATGTCCGGGGATCACCCTCGAACGCGCCGCGCGGCATGCACGCGCCGCTGCGGCCGGGGGCCACCATCGTTCGCCTGCCGCCGCCGCGGCCGCAGTAGCAGCACCGGGCGAGCCAGAGACGCACAAGCGCGCCGAGCGCGGCCGGGAGCACCACGGTGACGCCGACGCACACCCACTGCGCGAGCGTCTCCAAGCGGGTCTCCGGCGGGAAGAGCTCCGCCGCCGTCCGCGCCCGATTGCCTCCTGCCCCGCTGCTCCAACCCCGCTCGGGCCCCCTGCGGCTCCGCCGCTCCCCTCCCCGCGCGCCCGCAGGACGGCCCCGCGCTACCCGCGCCCGCCCGTCGGTTGGCCGCGGCTTGCGCTGTCTCGCCACCTGCTTCCATGCCTCGCCTCCCCTGCACACGCGCCTCGCACCCGAGGCCATGGCCACTCCGCTCCCGGGCGCCCGCTCCGCCGCGTACCGCGCTGCTCCGCCCGCTGCTAGCAAGCACGCGGCGGCCCCCTCGCTCCGCCTCGTCTCCTCGCTCTTGCGCCACCAGGGGTGGAGCCCCTTGCGCCCGGGGCGGCGCCCTGCTGCCGCAGCTGCTTCGTCCGCCGGCCGACGGCTTCCTCCCCCAGCGGGCCACCTCGCTGTAGACGCTGCCTCCTCCCGGGCGCGGCGCTCGCGTCTGCGCCCGCCCCGCCAGCGCCTCCTGCACGCCTTCTTGCTGAGCGCTGGAGCGGGTGACCAGGCAGCTGGGGCCCTAGGGCGCGAGCATCATGGAGTACACGAGCGAGGCGGACGCGACGACCATTCCGAGGCACTACGTGGTGTACTGGGAGCTGATGCTCAAGGACAGCTGCGAGGGGCCGTGGTCGGAGGCGGCAGTGTTCGAGCGGTGTTGCCTGGAGATGGAGGTGGCGCACGGCTTCTACGACGAGGGGGTACAGGAGCGGCCCAGTCAGGCTCCGGCGCCGGCCAATTCGACGGTGCAGTCAACGTGTTTGAGGAAATGAGGTCGTCGGTGTCAAGCCAAACCAGGTCGCTATTAAGTGTACTTGTTAACTTCTAATCATATGCATGTATGCAACCAAACGCCGGGTGAAAACTACATCTCGATGACAAGACCCCCAATACAGGCAACCAATCAATTGGTCATCTACGTTTTTGACCCTGTTTTTGCTTACCCAGGCCCTGCTCAGTCTGGCTCGTTTTTCCCCTCTAAGGCAGGCCCGGCAGCGAAAGCAACCAATCACGCCCCAGGTGATCCGGGAGATGAGCTCCGCCGGAGTCTACCGCATGTTGGCACACACCAACTACGCGGACTGGGCTTTGCTCATGCACGCAGAGGGCTCTTATTAACAATGCTAGGGCCAAATGCAAGTTTTTGAGGGATTTCAACGCTCCGAAGCCCCGTTTTGGGCGAAACCCTAGCCGTTGGGCCCTGCACGCTCTACCCCTTTGACCGGCTTCTAAAGGGGGTTGACCAATGGCAAATTCATGTAGGTTGTAAAAATTTACACACAACACACAAATCATATATGCCCAAAGAATTTGGGACCTAAAAGTTACGTTCCGGACAAGTTCTAGGGATTGTTTTGCAAAACAGTAGGGTTTTGGAAAAAAGTACATAACATTAAATTAAAAAAATTATTTCTAAAATCCTTGAAACTTTTTGATGCAAAAAGATGTAAAATTTGCTTCATTTAACCAAGGATCAAAATACAAAATAAAGTCAAAACAAGAGGGGTTTTCTACAAATTTGAAGCAAACATGATTTTAGTTTGTTCAAATTTGAAAACATAGTATACCAACAGAAATCTTTCAAGATTCTGATCCGAAGAAATATATAATTTTTCAAAATCGATTGAAGTATGAATTACTTGTGATTTTGACAAAGTATAAGGACCTATTGGTAAAAGTACATCAGATTAAAGTTTTAACATGTTCAAAAATAGAAACAAAGTGCATATTCATAATCTATGAAAAAGTATAGCTCAAATTGATATATAGCTTGTATATGTTGAAGTTTAGATTAGTCAGATTTGAATTAATCAAATTCAAACATTTTTTAAAAGGTTTTAGAAAACCAAAAATGATTTAAGTTGGAAAATAAAACAAAAAATACTTTGCCGAGGCAATTGTTAGCGCCGTCGCATAGATGTAGCAAGTCAGCCTTCCGTCAGCCAATGTCTCGCCAAGGCCACATGTCATGGGATAACGGCGACGTGAGGACTCAGGAGCGTTGCACAGCAAGATCGGAATGAGTGCTTACTGTTACAAATGAAAATAACAAAAATGCCCATCCAATCAACGGTTGATCTGGTTTATACTACTGCCCCTAGTAAAACTGTACTACTCAAATCGTGGTACTCCGCGCCGGCGGATGGAGTATTTCCAAAAAAAAGTAGTAATGTGACGCCCGGATAATCAAGCTACAGTAAATCTCTGCTAATGGTGCCACGTCACCTCGGGTACTGTTGATAAACTCAAGTTAGTTCAAAAACGATTCAAATTAAAATTTAAAATATAGGCAAAGAGTAAAATTTTCAAATGTCAAAACTAAAATGTTCGATTTGTGTCAAATAAATCGTAAATAATTATGATGGAGAAATCAAACTTTGATAAAATGTTTAAAGGCTCTAAAACAATTAAAACAGTAGTGAAAACAATTAAACAAATGCCTATTGAATTTATAAAATGCTAAAACTATTTTATTATTGGTTAAGCATTAATCTCACAGTAGTTTGTTGATAAATACAAATTTAGGCATTAGTGGTAATTTTTGTAAAACTACAAATAGAAAAAGGAAAATAAGAAAAAGAAAAGGCAAAACAAATAAAAGCAAATGGTGGCAACACCCCCCCCCCCCCCTCGCTGGGCTTCGGCCCAGCTGTTCACCGGGCCAACCAGGCCAGCCGATCGGCCACCCCCGGTTTCCCCTTATCCCCCGTAACCCTAGCTACCACCCGCAGCAACCACCACTCCCCCCCCACGCACCCCACTCCTCTCTCTGGCTCCCCTCGATCTGGATGGCGGTAGGCAACCTGCGCCCCTCGCCGTCGCCCCATAGCTGCGTCGCCGCGCCGAGCCCCCTCCGCGGAATCCCCCTCGTCCCGATCTGGATCGGCACCCGAGCCGATCCCCGACGCCCGGCGCCACCTCATCCTCGCCACCTCGGATCGCCTCCCCGTCTCCGCACCGACCTCGACTCCTCCCCGAGGCCGCTGCCATTCCCCGTCTGCCCCCTGTGAGCCGCCACCTCCCCTCCTCCCTTTCTCTGCTCACCGCGCGTCACCGTCGTGCCCCGCCCGTTCCGGCCACCATGGCCCCGTCCCGCGTGTGCGAGCTCCGCTCGTCGGGCCACGCCAGCTGCCGCGCCGTGCGCCCCTCCCGTGTGCTCCTCTGTCTCTCGTCGGCCGCCACTATATCGTGCCCCGCTAGACGCCCCGCGCTTGTCCGCTGGCTCCACGCTGCTTACTCGCTGTCGCCAGTCGCCCGCCTCGCGCCTCTGACCTCATCCACGCACGCACACCGCCGCCACGGTCGTTGCTGCAGCCCCACGGCCACCGCGCGCGTGCGGCCCCGTGCCTGGCTCCCCGGGCGGGTCCTGGCTGTGACCCCCGCATCCCTGCGCCGCCCCACGCTGGCCATGCCCCCTCATCGCGCCCGCACATCGCCCCGGCCAGCATCCGGGTTCGCCCCGTCGGGCGCCCGTGGCTGCGCCCGTTCGCCCGCACCGCTGCCCGCTCACGCCGGCGCCCGCTAAGGCGCCCTGGCCCAATGACAAGTGGGGCCCACGCCCCAGAACATTTGTTAAAAAAAGAATTAATAAAATAAAAATAAAAATAATATGAGTTAATAAATTAATTAATTAAAGAATTAATTAACTTAATTAGTCATAATTAGATTAATCTAATCACTAATTAACCTAATTAACTGTTAGTTAACTAATCAGTCAATGGCAGGCGGGACCCTCACGTCAGTTTGACCAGTCAACGCATCTGTTGACTGCTGACGTCATGCTGATGTCATGGTGATGCAATAATACTAATTTCAAATTAATTTAATGATAATAATTTACAAAATGATTTAAAACTTTATAAATTAATATAAAATAAATCGTAGCCCAGATGGAAAAACTTTGTACATGAAAGTTGCTCAAAACGACAAGACGAATCCGGATACGCAGCCCGTTCGTCCGGCACAGCTCCCTAGCATAGCAAACACGCAACTTTCCCCCTCCGGTTCGTTTGTCCAAAAACGCGAAACACTGGGAATACTTTCCCGGATGTTTCCCCCCTTCGCCAGTAGCACCCACTATTGCGTTAGGCCACCCCTAGCACCGCGTATTGCCATGTTATGCTTCGTGATGTTTTGATTTCTCTGTTATTTATTGTGTTCCCCCTCTGTTACTTCTTTCCGGTAGACCCCGAGACCACTGCTGGTACCCCTGTGATCGACTACATCGACGACGAACCCTTCTCTTGCCAGAGCAACCAGGCAAGCCCCCCCCTTGATCACCAGATATCGCCTATTCCTTCTCTCTACTGCTTGCATTAGAGTAGTGTAGCATGTTACTGCTTTCGGTTAATCCTATTCTGCTGCATAGCCTGTCATTGTTGCTACAGTTGTTACCTTTACCTGCTATCCTAATTGCTTAGTATAGGATGCTAGTGTTCCATCATTGGCCCTACGCTCTTGTCCGTCTGCCATGCTATACTACGGGAGGTGATCACGGGCATATGCTATATACTTTATACTGTTACATTACTTATGATACTATTCGGAGATGGGGGCTGAAGGGGCAGGTGGCTCCATCCCGGTAGAGGTGGGCCTCGGTTCCCGACGGCCCCCGACTGTTACTTTGTGGCGGAGCGACAGGGCATGTTGAGACCACCTAGGAGAGAGGTGGGCCTGGCCCTGGTCGGCGTCCCCGGTTACTTCATAACAACACGCTTAACGAGATCTTGGTATTTGATCTGAGTCTGGCCATTTGGTCTATACGCACTAACCAACTACGTGGGAAAGATATGGGCACTCGACGTCGTGGTATCAGCCGAAGCCTTCGTGACGTCAGCGACTGAACGGCGCGCGCCAGATTGGACCGCGTAACATGACTTCCTTTGTAATGGAGGTTGCTAGGTCTGCTTCCGGCCACCCTCGCAACATGCAGGTGTGCAATGGGCGATGGGCCCAGACCCCTGCGCCATAGGATTTAGACTGGCGTGCTGGCCTCTCTGTTGTGCCTAGTAGGGCTGCGATGTGTTGATCTTCCGAGGCCGGGCATGACCCAGGAAAGTATGTCCGGCCAAATGGGATCGACCGTGTTGGGTTATGTGGTGCACCCCGGCAGGGAAGTTTATCTATTCGAATAGCCGTGATCTTTGGTAACAGGACGACTTGGAGTTGTACCTTGACCTTATGACAACTAGAACCGGATACTTAATAAAACACACCCTTCCAAGTGCCAGATATAACCCGGTGATCGTTCTCACACAGGGCGACGAGGGAGGATCGCCGGGTAGGATTATGCTATGCGATGATACTTGGTGAACTTACCATCTACTCTCTACTACATGCTGCAAGATGGAGGCTGCCAGAAGCGTAGTCTTCGACAGGACTAGCTATCCCCCTCTTATTCTGGCATTCTGCAGTTCAGTCCACCGATATTGCTCCTTTACGCAGATACTCATGCATAAGTAGTGTAGATCCTTGCTTGCGAGTACTTTGGATGAGTACTCACGGTTGCTTTTCTCCATCTTTTCCCCCTTTCCATTCTACCTGGTTGTCGCAACCAGATGCTGGAGCCCAGGAGCCAGACGCCATCGTCGACGACGACTCCTACTACATCGGAGGTGCCTACTACTACGTGCAGGCCGCTGACGACGACCAGGAGTAGTTTAGGAGGATCCCAGGCAGGAGGCCTGCGCCTCTTTCGATCTGTATCCTAGTTTGTGTTAGCCATCTTATGGCAACTTGTTTAACTTATGTTTGTACTCAGATATTGTTGCTTCCGCTAACTCGTCTATGATCGAGCACTTGTATTCGAGCCCTCGAGGCCCCTGGCTTGTATTATGATGCTTGTATGACTTATTTATGTTTTTAGAGTTGTGTTGTGATATCTTCCCCTGAGTCCCTGATCTTGATCATACACGTTTGCGTGCATGATTAGTGTACGATTGAATCGGGGGCGTCACAACTTGGTATCAGCGCCGACTTCCTGTAGGAATCCCCCTTCCACACTCCTTGGCCGAAGTCGAGTCTAGACATTGCAAAACTTTTACTAACATGGCTGTGTGGCTTACGGGCCCACGTCGCCATTGGGTGGTGTTAGGATCTTTTATTCCTCGTCTATACTCTGGGACTCTGATCTCTCTTCTATTCGGGTTAAATGATTTTGCTAAAAACAAAACTAACTTTAGGTTCTCGAAAATACTTTCTCCCGGAGAGCCCCTCACTTCAGATGATCGCCTGCTGCGCTAAAAGATTCTGAAGTTACTCTACGATGTTCTCTCGAGTCTTTGTGCCATCACATTTGCGATTTCCTTCCACCGTCAACCCCTATGAAAACTTGATACACTTGCCATTCATACAATCATTCCTCGTTGATCTTGTTATTACAAGATACCCCTAAAATTCTCTCTATTGTTTTGAGAATACTTTGTGCCTACTGCCCTGCGGTTCTCTGCCACCTGAATTCCCCTACGGATAATGTCTCGCACTTATCGAGTATCCGTTCTTTCCCAGTTGATTTATGTATTTCACAAAAGTCTTCGAAATACTATTTGATCCTCCGAAAATCCTTAGCAGCTTATTGCTCTGCAAATACTTGTCTGCTTGCATTATGGCTGCTTTCCATATGTCTGGCTATATTCATTAGTCTCCTTTGACGACGTCTTTTTGATCCTATTGATTCAACATGAGTGCGAATGCCCACAATCATCGGTTGATCCTTTTAAATTATCTTTCCGGCTCAGATGTCATTTTGAACATGAGCTGGTTATCGACCAATCAAATTGTCGTCGATTGTACCCCCAAGTCTATTCAACTTATCCATTCTTAATCAGACCGTTGGCTTCTGATCCCTTGGTTTGGAAATGATAATTCATGTGCATTTGAGTTTTGAATTAGTTAGCTGTTTCTATAATCCGATACCCTTTCATTCCTTCTTCCTCTGATAGAGTACCGATACTCGCATCAGTTCCGTTGTATACCACAAGACCCCTTGTTGGATTATTATCCGACAGTGTCCTTCATATTCAATAACCTTGTGAGCCTTTCCATGGGTACATAATGCCTTTGGTAAATTGTATCCGTGCTTTGTCAAACAAGCTCTGCTTTCGAGCTTGTGTTATTTTGTCACATCCCTAGTTCTGGTATGACCTAGGCTAGCCTTCTTGTGAGCATCATGTTTAAATTCAATTTAAATTTGAAATGGGGATTTGTGAAACCCTCAGAAATCATTTCTGGAAATGACCCAGATAAAAATTGCTCCAAAAAGGTCCAAGAAAATGTTCATGTTACTCTCTGAAAATATTGGTCAGAGTTAAAATTCAAACCAATATTTCTAGGAGCTCACAAATATTTATTTTGGCCATTTGGAATTAATGCATAATTATTTGCATTGGATATATATGTTACATATATAATATATGTCCAAAAATTGTGCTAGTTGTTGAGGAGCTCTGGAATAATACCACTAGCTCCTACAAAAATTGGCATAAGAAAATAAATTGATTTACTATTTTTACTAAATCAGAAACAAATGTCAGAAATTGAAAAGAAACAAAAAGGGAAAAACCTTACCTGGACCTACCTGCGGCCTGGCACTGTGCGGCCCAGCAGGCCGGCCCAGCCAGCTAGCCGTGCCATTCGCCCCCCTCCTCGCGCCAGAGGGACAGGGCGCGTGGTGCGCGCCACGGCAGCTGCCTGCCTGCCCACTCCCCTCTTCGACCTGGCCTCGCCAGAAGCGCCCAGCTCCCCCTGGCCTCACTCCCTCTCTCCTGCGCCTCTCCCCTCCTCTCTCTCGCTCTCTCCCGCGATGCCCGAACGCACCGGAAAGCGCCACCGCACGCCGACGCGGCCACAGCCTCCCTCTCGCCTCGCCGTCGTGCCCACGCGCCCCGCCGCTGTGGGCTACGCCTCCTCGTCGAGACACACGGTGCCGGACGCCCTGGAACGCCGCCATCGCCATCGTCTTCCTCCTCGGGCTCCGCCGTCCGCCGCCATCGATTCGCCGTCACCAGGTCTCCCCAAGCCCGATGTGCTGCTTCGCGTGATCGCCGTGAGCATCTCCCCGTTTCCCCTCTCTTCTCCCCGTCGTTCCCGTGTCGTAGTCGCCGTTTCCACCAGGGCCGAAGCCATCGCCGCCGCAGCTCGTCGCCGTCGTGGCCACAGCCGCCGCAGCTCGCAGCCGAGCTCGCCGTTGCACTCAGTGCACTCTGGCGAGTCGAGCGGACCCGCTCGCAGCCTCCCCCGTGCCCCGCAACATCAAAACCCCGATGGCCGAACTCCGGCCGCCGCACTCGTCGTCGCCGCCGTCGTTCTGGGCCACCTCCGGCGAAACCCTTTGCACGGTTGGATGCGGCACTCCGCCAGCTCCCCGTAGCTCCTCTCCCCGTGTCGTTTGGACGCCGGAACAGCGACTCCGGCGAGGAACCGCCGGGGCTCGAGGTCGTCGCCGGCCGAATTCCGGCGAGGCCGACGTGGCTGTCATTAGCGCCTAATCCCGCAGCCTAAACCACCCCACCAGCCGCTGATCGTGGGCCCCAGGGCCAAGTCAAACCCTGGTCAGTGCGGGTTTGACCCGGGCTTAACCACTGTGTCACTGACGTGTGGCCCCCACACGTCAGGTTTGACCCAGGTTGACTGCTGATGCAGTGCTGACCTCAAGCTGACGCAATAAATGATTTCTGGAATTATTTTCACTCAGGAAATTCCAGAATATTGTTTAAACTTCAAAAATTCATATAAATTCAACCGTAGCTCAGATTGAAATAATTTATATATGAAAAATTATCAAAAAAATTCAATCTGTCCATCTGTACCAGTTTCATGCATGAAAAACCAACTTATACCTGCTGTATATGTGAAAACACATGAATGGTATTATAAAGGTTTATTTTGGAGTTGCATTTGAATCTTTGGTTCAAATGGACTTCATGCAAATGAATGCTAGCGGCATTAGCTCAAACAACATCACATCTTCATGCCATGTTCATGCATCATATTGTTGCATATGCTTGTGTATTGATTGCCGACACCGTTCCTTCTCGATAGGTCCTGCTCCGGAGACCGATCCAGAGAACCTGTCTGAGGAGCAGTGCCCCCTTGTTGATCTACCAGGCAAGCAAACCCCCTTGTTCATTTCGATACAATCCCACTCCCTCGCACCTGCTCTCTTTTATTGCATTAGGACAACAACGATTCAACTGCTACTTTATGCTGCGGTAGTTGAACCCATTCCTCTGCATGACCTGTCATTGCCACAGTAAATAGTTGAAACCCACTAGCATGTGTAGGAGTTGATTGAGCCATGTTGTGTTCCTACCATGCCATGCCTGCTATTGCTTAGAGTTGTGTCAGGTCTGATTCATTGGGAATGGATTGGAGTGTTATGATATGTTCTGATGCTGAGAGTTAAGCATGTGAACACGATTTGGTAAAGGTAGCGGTGAGAGGCCATGTAGGAGTACATGGTGGGTTGTCTCACTGGAACCGTCCTTAAGCACTGAGTTCTGTGTATGTTGTCCAATGAATAACTACTACCACACATTGGGTTCCGGTAACTCGACCCCTCTCGACTTATTAACCAACTTGATCTCTGTCCAGGAGTTGCAACTAGTTTCTGGTGTTTGTAGGTAGTGCTATTTTTCTACCGAGTGGCACCCGGCAGGGTGGGCTTGGGACAGACTAGGCACAGGTGGCACGGTGTACCAAGTGGCACCCGGGTGGTGGGCTTGGGAACCCTGCTCACATCGTTTGGGGCCGTGAGCGACACCCCGGCCGGATCTCCTTGCGGATGGAACCCGAATAGGCGATAAACGTGGACTAGAGTCTTGTGTGGTTAGTCAGGTCGTGGCCGACACCCTCGCCATGCTTCCGCTTGAAGGTTGCCGAGATACATGACGTGTACATGGCGGTAAGTGGCGAGAGCGTGTGTGAAGAAGTACACCCCTGCAGGGTTATCATGATCTATTCGAATAGTCGTGTCCTCGGTTATGGACTTCTTGGATGCTTACGTGGTACATAGACAACTTGAAGTGGATACTCTAAAATGCTCAAGATAAGTGTGAGTGCTATGGATGGCTTCTCGTAGTGAGACGGGAATGAATCCATAGTGGTGTATTGAGGTGGTGATTAGTGGACTCGTGTGCGCTTTCTTACCTCAAAGAAGTTACTCGTAGTCGTAGAATAGGTTAGCCACTGCGTCAAAGCTAGCTTGCTGCAACTGAACCCCACATTGCCTCCTTGATACTAATGCATGTATGATAGGATCTGATGTAAGTCTTGCTGAGTACCTTTGTACTCACGTTGCTTTATTTATGTTTTTGCAGCGGAGCCTTCGGTCTTACTAGTTTGCATGGACTTCGACAAGTAGCTTGTACCTCAGCTACGATCTTGTACCCTTTTTTGACCTTGAAGACTGCAGGGCTTACACCCCACAGCATTTTATTAATGATAAGAGCAGGAACAATACAGTGCTTCCTCAAGTTGAGGAAAAATAAGAAGAAGAATAAAACAAGAACCTAAAGAAGGCTATACAAGGGAGGGATGTACTATACGTAATAATTACAATGTTACACTTAACCAACTCTCCTCAAGGAGGTAGGAAATCAATCCACTTAAGTAAGGCCTCTCTATACTTTCGTTTGGTTCTATGAGAGAGCAGAGTGAGATCATGAATGAAGCCATTTCTCCACGCCCTGAAAGATGGTTTGATGTTCCTGAAAGCTCTGTCATTCCTGACCTTCCAAATATTCCACCAGGCAGTGAATACCACCTCCCCAAAGAGAGCTGCTATAGATCCTGAAAGGCTTGTTCAGAAAGAGGCAAGTAAAAAAGGTCTTGGAAACTACTAGCCTGAAAGACTTCCCTGACTGAGAGGTTTTTGTGGAGACAAAAGGAATAGAGCCTAGGAAATCGATCTTGAAGAGGGACATAATTGTTTCCAATTTGCCAATGATCAGACCAGAACAGCACAGTATCTCCACTATGAACATCAACCGAAGTAACTGCTCTGAAATTATCCATCAACTTGCAGACATCTCTCCACCAAAAAGAGCCACAAAGAATAGTATCATGTGGAATCCTTTGGAAATAGTAAGAATCCCAGACTAACTGAACCCAAGGCACATCCATCTTATTATAAAATTTATTCAGATGTTTCCGAAGGAGAGCTTCATTTTGCAAACCAAGGTTTAAGATTCCAAGCCCCCCTTCGATTTAGGCCTGCAAACAAGTGGCCAGGCATCTAGAGAATGGCCCCTCTCCTGACCATATTTCCTCCATAAACACTGCCTCTGAATCCTTTCCAACTGCTTCAAAATACCCTGAGGAATTGACAAGCTACAAAGGAAGAAGATTGGCAAAGAAGAAATGACAGAGTTTACTAATTGTAATCTACTCCCTTGAGGAAAAAACCAAGAACTTGATGTCAATCTTCTCTCCATACAATCCACTAGGGGAAGTAGATCCACAATCTTGGGCCCGGTAGTCCCCACTGGTAGACCTAGATATGTGAAAGGCATTTTGCCTAACTTACATCCAAAAGGCAGCAAGATCAGTAGCAACCTGGTCAATCACATTAATAGGATACATGGAGGATTTATGGAAGTTAATCTGAAGACCAGTTGCCTCTGAGAAAGAATATAACACTGATTTCAGTGCCCCCAATTGACCCTTGTCAGCATTTAAGAAAAGCAGTGTGTCATTAGCATATTGGACAACAGGGAAATCAGGATCATGGGTTGGCAGTGGCCTGCTTATTAAACCCTGCTGAAGAAGATCATTGATCAATGTCTGCAAGAGGTCAGCCGCAATAACAAAGAGCAAGGGAGAGATTGGGTCTCCTTGCTTAACTCCACATTTGCATTTAAAATGGTTACCGGGAACTCCATTCAGCAAGACAGAAGAAGTGTCTGATGACAACAACTGCTTAATCCATGTAATCCATGTTTTGTCAAAACCTTTTGCAACAAGAATCCTTATGATAGCCTCATGCTGGATAGAATCAAAAGCCTTTTCAAAGTCTAACTTAAGCAAAAGGATGGGCCATTTAGACTGATTACACTGATGGATATATTCAAAGGTCCAAGCAAGGCAATCCTGGATTGTTCTTGATTTCATGAAACCATACTGATTTTTATGCACACATTTGATGATCTCCTATTAAAATCTGTTAGCAGCAAGCTTTGTAAGAAATTTCAGACCAACACGAGTGAGTGAAATAGGCCTAAAGTCTCCCACACTCTCAGGTGTCTGTTTCTTTGGGATCAGAGTAATGTATGCATCATTGAGATTTTCTAACTGAACTGTTCCAACATGAAACTCATGTACCAGCTGAATAAAATCAGCAGATATTATGTGCCAACACTTTTTTTTTAAAAGTCCATTGAAGCCATCAGGCCCAGGTGCCTTATCAGTAGGTATTTCTTTAATAACCTGTTCAATTTCCTTTAGATCAAAAGGTTTTGTGAGCACCTCCAAGCCCTGAACCCTAGGTATTAAAGACAATATGTTCTCAACGATCTTGTACCCTTGTGAGGGTCTTGTAGATAGTCAGGCTTCTCAGCCTTTTTCTTTTGTAGTTGTCTGTACTCAGACATGTAATGCTTCCGTTGCTTGTATGCTCTGAATGATGGGTCATGTGACCCTTGTTTGTACTTAATGCTATGTGGCTCTTCTGGCCCTTTATCTATATGAGTTTGCGTTATATTGTGATGCCATGTTGTACAGCACATACTTGCATGTTATGCGTACGTGTAACGTGTATTGCTATGTGTGGAATCCGACAACCTAGTTGTCTATCCTTGGTAGCCTCTCTTATGGGGAAATGTAGTCTAGTGCCTCCACCGAGCCATGGTAGTCCGCTACAGCCCGGTTTACCAGAGTCCTGCTAGCCCAGCACTACTGCTCCGGAACACTTAGACTGGCCGGCATGTGATTCACTTCGTTCCTGTGTCTGTCCCTTCGGGGAAATGTCACGCGGTGACATCCGGAGTCCTGCCTAGCCTGCTACAGCCCGAGTTCCCAGAGTCCTGTTAGCCCAGTTGCTACAGCCCGGATTCACACGCTGCTGACTGACATGCTCGATGTTGTTTCATGTATGCCTGTCCTCGTAAGTTAGTGCCACTTTAGGTTCACGACTAGTCATGTCGGCACGGGTTCTCTGTCATATGGATGCTAGCGACACTATCATATACGTGAGCCAAAAGGCGCAAACGGTCCCGGGCCATGGTAAGGCGACACCCGTGGGAATACCGTGCATGAGGCCGCAAGGTGATATGAGGTGTTACATGCTAGATCAGTGTGACTTAGAATCGGGGTCCCGACAGCTTTGGTATCAGAGCCTGACTGCCTATAGGATTACCAAGCCACCCTGGTCGAAGTTGAGTCTAGAAATTCTTTAGTTATGTAAGGGAAATGATTGTGGAAGGGAACGTAAGGCTCTTTTTACTCCTTTTACCTCATGACTTTGTGATCTGAGTCATCCTATTTTTCCTACGGGGTTAAGGAACTAGGCTTCCTCTTCTGTCTATCAGGATCACGTGTTACTACTCCGTAGTCTCTTAGGATTGGTTGATCAGAGTCATATACCAGTTCGGGTACCTCCGGTGTAGCCTGTTTAGTAATATCTCAGAACCTTGAGTGATGATGTTGAGTATGGTGCTACCCCGTCTTTTGCAGAATGTCTCATTTTGAGCATTTTACTGCCTTTATGCTGCCGGAATTGTCCTAGGAGTTTGAGAGATACTAAATTTCCTTGTGCTACATGTTGCATCCTATAGTTGTTGTTGACCTCTTCCTTGGTTCCGCTTCTCAGGATGTCGTCAGTTAACCGAAGTTCTGTTGCTCGTCGCATGAACCACGGAGGTGGTAGGGATGAGGAGGATCCTCCCGACCAGCCTTCGTTGGCAGAGTTTATGTTAGAGATGGAGAGCAACAAGCATGAGTCTAACCGCTTGTTAGCACGTATCGAGGAGAACACCGCACCCCAGTGCAAAGAGTCGGTGACCATCTATGATTTCATTGGTCTGAAACCACCTACCTTCCATCATTCCATTGAACCACTCGATGCAGATGACTGACTCCGTAGTATCACACACAAGTTGCGTTCTGCGAACGTACATGAAGGTGACAAGGTCACCTATGCTGCATATCACCTGGAAGGTCCTGCTAGTCTTTGGTGGCAGAACTATGAGGCTATGCTTCCAGCTGGCTAGATACCGACCTGGAGAGATTTCACTGAGGCTTTTCGCGAGCATCACATTCCTCAGGCTCTCATTGACCGCAAGAGAGAAGAGTTATGTAGTTTCACCCAGGGTAAGATGGCTATTGATGCTTACAGTAGAGAGTTTGAGAACCTCCCCCGCTATGCTACAGAAGAAGTGTCCACGGACGCCAAGAAGCAGGCTAGGTTCCGAAAGGGTCTCAACCCCAAGTTGCGTCGGGATCTCCACCTGCACCATTGCAATACATTCCAGGCTCTTGTGAACAAGGCCATTAATGCAGAGACAGCTCAGCTCACTTACGAGGAGTCTCGTAAGCACACCCGTGATTTGGTTTCTTCCTCCGGTTTTAGTTCTCAGAAGCGCCGGATTTGGGTTCCGAACTCTGCTCTTCCACCCGGTTATACACCGAGGCCATCTTGTGTGGCACCTCACCCAGTTCAGCAGTATGCTCCACCCAGGCCTATTGGTAGACCACTTGTCAATGCGGGTCCACATCCAACTTCAGGGACTTGCTTCACATGCAGGAAGCAAGGACACTATGCACGTGACTGCTCTCAAGCCAACTATGCTCCACCCCAGCCCGAGAAGTCTATTGATCAGTGTCAAGTCAGCTCCCACTGAACGTGGACGTGTGCATCACGTCTCAGCAAAAGACGCTCATGATGATCCGGATGTCGTTCTTGGTACACTCCTTGTCAATTGCCATCCAGCTTCGGTTCTTTTCGATACCGGAGCATCTCACTCCTTCATTTCTGAAAGCTATGCCAGCTTGCGCAACATATCCTTTTGTGATATGCCCTCTCCACTAGTCATTCAAACTCCTGGATCCAAATGGCAAACCTCTAGTATAAGCCATGGTAATGAAATCCTTGTCGACTGACTTGTATTCCTTGCATCACTTATAGCCCTCAAGTCTATAGATATTAACATCATCTTGGGTATGGACTGGATGAAAGCTCATTATGCCAAGATTGATTGTTACACCAGGTCTGTTCAGCTCACACACCCATCTGGCAAGATAGTCAGCGTCTCCACCAGAGTTGCAAAGCGTCAACTCTACTCTCTTAATGCCAGCCCTCTTCCAGACCTTGAAGATATCCCGGTAGTCCGTGACTTTTCGGATGTCTTTCCAGAGGAACTGCCAAGTATTCCACCTGACAGCGATGTATAGTTTGTTATAGATCTTATCCCAGGAACCGCCCCAATTTTTAGGAGACCTTACAAGATGGCACCCTTAGAACTAGCTGAGCTTAAGAAACAACTTGATGAGTCCTTGCAAAAGGGTTTCATCCATCCTAGTTCTTCTCCCTGGGCTTGCCCCGTCCTCTTCGTCAAGAAGAAGGATGGTACGGACCGGATGGTTGTAGATTATCGTCCCGTTAATTTGGTCACGATAAAGAACAAGTATCCACTCTCCAGGATCAACGACCTGTATGATCAGCTCGCTGGATCCTCAGTCTTTTCCAAGATGGATTTGAGGTTAGGCTACCATCAAATCAAGATTAGAAACGGGGACATTCCTAAGATGGCTTTTGTCACTCGTTATGGCCAGTACGAGTACACCATCATGTCCTTTGGTCTAACCAATGCTCCAGCTACATTCTCCCGCTTGATGAACACAATCTTCATGGAGTATTTAGACAAGTTCGTCGTGGTTTACCTTGATGATATCCTTATTTAATCGAAGAACGAGGAAGAGCATGCCGAACATCTTAGACTTGTGTTAGAAAAACTCAGAGAGCACCGCCTTTATGCCAAGTTCTCCAAGTGTGAATTTTGGTTGCCAGAAGTGACCTACCTAGGCCACGTGATCTCTGGTAAGGGCATTGCTGTCAATCCCAAGAGAGTTCAGGCCGTTCTTGATTGGACTCCACCTGAAACAGTTAAACAAGTTAGGAGTTTCCTTGGTCTAGCCAGTTATTGTCGCCGCTTTGTTGAGAACTTTTCCAAAGTGGCCAAACCTCTCACGGAACTTCTCAAGAAAGATAAAAAGTTTGAGTGGTCCCCACAGTGTGAGTACAGTTTTCAGGAACTGAAAAGACGCCTAACTTCTGCTCCCATACTGGTGCCACCGGATTTCACTAAGGACTTTGTTATCTACTACGACGCCTCACGACAGGGACTAGGTTGCATTCTTATGCAGGATCGTCATGTGATTGCCTATGCATCTCGACAGTTGCATCCACATGAGGAGAATTATCCTACACATGATCTAGAGCTCGCAGCCGTAGTCTATGCTCTTAAGACATGGAGACATTACCTTCTTGGTAAACGTTGCGAGATTTACAACGATCACCAGAGTCTCAAATATATTTTCACCCAACCAGATTTGAACCTTAGGCAAAGACGTTGGTTGGAGTTGATCTCAGATTACGACTTAGGGATTACCTACACCCCAGTCAAGGGCAATGTCTTGGCTGATGCGCTAAGTCGTAAGTCCTATTGCAACAATCTTATGTTGCAGCAGGGCCAACCACTTCTCCATGAGGAATTATGTAAGCTTAACCTTCACATTGCTCCTCAAGGATTCCTTTCTACCTTGGTGGCGAAGCCTACTCTTGTGGATCATATCATAGAAGCCAGAAGCATGATACGGGGATTACCCGGATCAAGAGAAACATTGCCTAGGGTATTGCTGGTAGTTTCTCTATAGATGATCGAGGTGTTGTTCTCTTCGAGAACCGTCTGGTGGTTCCCAAGATGCAACATCTTCGGCACCTGATCCTTAAGGAGGCACATGAATCCCCTCTCACGATTCATCCCGGTAGTACTAAGATGTATCAGGACCTACGCCAGAGGTTCTGGTGGACTAGGATGAAGAGAGAAATTGCTGAGTTTGTAGCTAACTGTGACGTTTGTCGTCGTGTTAAGGCAGAGCATCAAAGGCCTGCTAGCACCCTTCAGCCTTTAGCCATTCCTGAGTGGAAATGGGATAAAGTTGGTATGGACTTCATCACCGGCTTTCCCAAGACCAAGAAAGGGAATAACGCTATCTTCGTAGTCATTGATCGTCTTTCCAAAGTGGCTCACTTCCCACCTGTTCGGGAGAGTATCACTGCTAGTCAGCTCGCTGACTTATATACTTCTCGAATAGTATCACTTCATGGTGTTCCACTAGAGATCAATTCAGACCGTGGTAGTCTTTTCACTTCCCATTTCTGGGAGAGTTTCCAGACTGCCATGGGAACCCATCTTTCCTTCAGTACCGCTTTCCACCCTCAGTCGAGTGGTCACGTGGAATGGGTCAACCAAATTCTCGAAGACATGCTTAGAGCTTGCGTTATCTCATTCGGTATGGATTGGGAGAAATGCCTACCTTTCGCCGAGTTTGCTTATAACAATAGCTATCAATCCAGTCTCAAGAAAGCTCCTTTCGAGATTCTGTATGGACGAAGATGTCGAACACCTTTGAACTGGTCAGAAACCGGTGAAAGACAATTCTTTGGACCGGACATGATCCAGGAAGCAGAAGAGCAAGTTCGCATCATTCGTGAGAATTTGAAAACAGCCCAGTCTCGTCAAAAGAGCCAGTATGACCATTGTCATAAGGAAGTGGCTTATGAAGTTGGCGACAAGGCTTACCTTCGGGTTACTCCTCTAAAGGGTACCCATCGTTTCGGTATCAAGGGCAAGTTGGCTCCTCGTTACATTGGTCCTTTTCGCATTCTCGCCAAACGAGGAGAGGTTGCCTACCAGTTGGAACTACCCCCACATCTTTCCCCAGTGCATGATGTCTTCCACGTCTCTCAACTCAGGCGTTGCTTCTCGGATCCCATCTGTGGAGTAGACCACGAAACGCTTGATCTCCAAGATAACCTCACTTATCGAGAGTACCCTGTTCGCATTCTTGATCAAGCAGAGCGTGTTACCCGACGTCAGAACATCAACTTTCTCAAGGTTCAGTGGTCTCATCATTCCGAGAGGGAAGCTACTTGGGAGCGAGAAGATCGTCTTCGACTGGAGTACCCCACCTACTTTCCATCGACCCCTGAATCTCGGGACGAGATTCTTTCAAGTGGGGGCGAGTTGTCACATCCCTAGTTCTGGTATGACCTAGGCTAGCCTTCTTGTGAGCATCATGTTTAAATTCAATTTAAATTTGAAATGGGGATTTGTGAAACCCTCAGAAATCATTTCTGGAAATGACCCAGATAAAAATTGCTCCAAAAAGGTCCAAGAAAATGTTCATGTTACTCTCTGAAAATATTGGTCAGAGTTAAAATTCAAACCAATATTTCTAGGAGCTCACAAATATTTATTTTGGCCATTTGGAATTAATGCATAATTATTTGCATTGGATATATATGTTACATATATAATATATGTCCAAAAATTGTGCTAGTTGTTGAGGAGCTCTGGAATAATACCACTAGCTCCTACAAAAATTGGCATAAGAAAATAAATTGATTTACTATTTTTACTAAATCAGAAACAAATGTCAGAAATTGAAAAGAAACAAAAAGGGTAAAACCTTACCTGGACCTACCTGCGGCCTGGCACTGTGCGGCCCAGCAGGCCGGCCCAGCCAGCTGGCCGCGCCAGTCGTCCCCCTCCTCGCGCCAGAGGGACAGGGCGCGTGGTCGCCGCATGCCGCGCGCATGTGCGCCACGGCAGCTGCCTGCCTGCCCTCTCCCCTCTTCGACCTGGCCTCGCCAGAAGCGGCCAGCTCCCCCTGGCCTCACTCCCTCTCTCCTGCGCCTCTCCCCTCCTCTCTCTCGCTCTCTCCCGCGACGCCCGAACGCACCGGAAAGCGCCGCCACACGCCGACGCAGCCACAGCCTCCCTCTCGCCTCGCCGTCATGCCCACGCGCCCCGCCGCTGTGGGCTACGCCACCTCGTCGAGACGCACGGCGCCGGATGCCCTGGAACACCGCCATCGCCATCGTCTTCCTCCTCGGGCTCGCCGTCACCAGGTCTCCCCCGAGCCCGCTGTGCTGCTCCACGTGATCGCCGTGAGCATCTCCCCGTTTCCCCTCTCTTCTCCCCCTCGTTCCCGCGTCGTAGCCGCCGTTTCCACCATGGCCGAAGCCATCGCCGCCGCAGCTCCTCGTCGTCGTGGCCACAGCCGCCGCAGCTCGCAGCCGAGCTCGCCATTGCACTCAGTGCACTCTGGCGAGTCGAGCGGACCCGCTCGCAGCCTCCCCCGTGCCCCGCAACATCAAAACCCTGATGGCCGAACTCCGGCCGCCGCACTCGTCGTCGCCGCCGTCGTTCTGGGCCACCTCCGGCGAAACCATTTGCACCGTTGGATGCGGCACTCCGCCAGCTCCCCGTAGCTCCTCTCCTCGTGTCGTTTGGACGCCGGAACAGCGACTCCGGCGAGGAACCGCCGGGGCTCGAGGTCGTCGCCGGCCGAACTCCGGCGAGGCCGACGTGGCTGTCATTAGCGCCTAATCCCGCAGCCTAAACCACCCCACCAGCCGTTGATCGTGGGCCCCAGGGCCAAGTCAAACCCTGGTCAGTGCGGGTTTGACCCGGGCTTAACCACTGTGTCATTGACGTGTGGCCCCCACACGTCAGGTTTGACCCAAGTTGACTGCTGCTGCGGTGCTGACCTCAAGTTGACGCAATAAATGATTTCTCGAATTATTTTAACTCGGGAAATTCCAGAATATTGTTTAAACTTCAAAAATTCATATAAATTCAACCGTAGCTCAGATTGAAATAATTTATATATGAAAAATTATCAGAAAAATTCAATCTGTCCATCTGTACCAGTTTCATGCATGAAAACCCAACTTATACCTGCCTATATGTGAAAACACATGAATGGCATTATAAAGGCTTATTTTGGAGTTGCATTTGAATCTTTGGTTCAAATGGACTTCATGCAAATGAATGCTAGCGGCATTAGCTCAAAAAACATCACATCTTCATGCCATGTTCATGCATCATATTGTTGCATATGCTTGTGTATTGATTGCCGACACCGTTCCTTCTCGATAGGTCCTGCTCCGGGGACCGATCCAGAGTACCTGTCTGAGGAGCAGTGCCCCCTTGTTGATCTACCAGGCAAGCAAACCCCCTTGTTCATTTCGATACAATCCCACTCCCTCGCTCCTGCTCTCTTTTATTGCATTAGGACAACAACGATTCAACTGCTACTTTATGCTGCGGTAGTTGAACCCATTCCCGTGCATGACCTGTCATTGCCACAGTAAATTGTTGAAAGCCACTAGCATGTGTAGGAGTTGATTGAGCCATGTTGTGTTCCTACCATGCCATGCCTGCTATTGCTTAGAGTTGTGTCAGGTCTGATTCATTGGGAATGGATTGGAGTGTTATGATATGTTCTGATGCTGAGAGTTAAGCATGTGAACACGATTTGGTAAAGGTAGCGGTGAGAGGCCATGTAGGAGCACATGGTGGGTTGTCTCACTGGAACCGTCCTTAAGCACTGAGTTCTATCTATGTTGTCCAATGACTACCTACTACCACACATTGGGTTCCGGTAACTCGACCCCTCTCGACTTATTAACCAACTTGATCTCTGTCCAGGAGTTGCAACTAGTTTCTGGTGTTTGTAGGTAGTGCTATTTTTCTACTGAGTGGCACCCAGCAGGGTGGGCTTGGGACAGACTAGGCACAGGTGGCACGGTGTACCAAGTGGTACCCGGATGGTGGGCTTGGGAACCCTGCTCACATCGTTTGGGGCCTTGAGCGACACCCCGGCCGGATATCCTTGCGGATGGAACCCGAATAGGCGATAAACCTGGACTAGAGTCTGGTGTGGTTAGTCAGGTCGTGGCCGACACCCTCGCCAGGCTTCCGCTTGAAGGTTGCCGAGATACATGACGTGTACATGGCGGTAAGTGGCGAGAGCGTGTGTGAAGAAGTACACCCCTGCAGGGTTATCATGATCTATTCGAATAGCCGTGTCCTCGGTTATGGACTTCTTGGATGCTTACGTGGTACACAGACAACTTGAAGTGGATACTCTAAAATGCTCAAGATAAGTGTGAGTGTTATGGATGGCTTCTCGTAGTGAGATGAGAATGAATCCATAGTGGTGTATTGAGGTGGTGATTAGTGGACTCGTGTGCGCTTTCTTACCTCAAAGAAGTTACTCGTAGTCGTAGAATAGGTTAGCCACTGAGTCAAAGCTGGCTTGCTGCAACTGAACCCCACATTGCCTCCTTGATACTAATGCATGTATGATAGGATCTGATGTAAGTCTTGCTGAGTACCTTTGTACTCACGTTGCTTTATTTATGTTTTTGCAGAGGAGACTTCGGTCTTACTAGTTTACATGGACTTCGACAAGTAGCTTGTACCTTGGGAGTTTCTTGTAGATAGTCAGGCTTCTCAGCCTTTTTCTTTTGTAGTTGTCTGTACTCAGACATGTAATGCTTCTGTTGCTTGTATGCTCTGAATGATGGGTCATGTGACCCCTGTTTGTACTTAATGCTATGTGGCTCTTCTGGGCCTTTATCTATATGAGTTTGCGTTATGTTGTGATGCCATGTTGTAGAGCACATACTTGCATGTTATGCGTATGTGTAACGTGTATTGCTATGTGTGGAATCCGACAACCTAGTTGTCTATCCTTGGTAGCCTCTCTTATGGGGAAATGTAGTCTAGTGCCTCCACCGAGCCATGGTAGTCCGCTAAAGCCCGGTTTACCGGAGTCCTGCTAGCCCAGCACTACTGCTCTGGAACACTTAGACTGGCTGGCATGTGATTCACTTCGTTCCTGTGTCTGTCCCTTCGAGGAAATGTCACGCGGTGACATCCGGAGTCCTGCCTAGCCTGCTACAGCCCTGGTTCCCGGAGTCATGTTAGCCCAGTTGCTACAGCCCGGATTCACACGCTGCGGACCGACATGCTCGATGTTGTTTCATGTATGCATGTCCCCGTAAGTTAGTACCAATTTGGGTTCACGACTAGTCATGTCGGCCCGGGTTCTCTGTCATATGGATGCTAGCGACACTATCATATACGTGAGCCAAAAGGCGCAAACGGTCCCGGGCCATGGTAAGGCGACACTCGTGGGAATACCATGCGTGAGGCCGCAAGGTGATATGAGGTGTTACATGCTAGATCGGTGTGACTTAGAATCGGGGTCCCGACATATTTAGTCATGAAGTTTGTGGTATATGTTCCTAAGATGCCTCGATGGGTTGAACCAATGCCTTCATACTTATCTAGTATTGCACCAGGTAAAACTTTCAACAACTATTGTCCTTTTCGAAATACGAGAGGTGAATGGAAGGTTATGAATTGAGGAAGTGGGAGTCGACCTTGAACTTTGTGTTCATGCCCATGGACACGATGTAGATCCTATCATGAAAGCTTCTGGTAATAATAACTATTCCCTTGATATAATATGCTTTGGTATCAGTGAATTGATCCTTTGCAATCGTGCTTCCGACAATATGTTCTTCTTTGATCCCATTTCTCGCGCAAGTTTAAGCACTTGTGTCATGCGGATCAATGCCCCAGTCCAACCTTTATTTTGATCTACCTTCGAGTATTACCCCCTGGTATCTCGACGATATCAACCGATTGCACTACATCTTATGCATTCCTGATGAAGTAGCGCCTTTCCCCGTCATAGTCACTCCACGGGTTCTGGGTTGTCGTCAACCGAGAACACCGATTAGTGAATCGAATCACCCCTGTGATTCAGTACTCCTAGTACTTTGTGCTTGAGAAGTTTAATACTCTATCACATCATTCCTAGTCTGATCGGCTATATCATTTTGTGCTGAATTTTTAACTGTGCTACCTGGTCCTTCTTCCCGGAGCACAATTTTCGACGATGAGATAACCTTATGCCGATCTTCCTAGTCGTTTCATTTCGCCTTGAACAGCAAGATCGATTTCGAGTTTGTGTCGTACCCTTGGTTCCCATAACCTTTCGCCTCACCATTCATTTGACTTGATGTCATCGCCGATCAATTACATCTTGAAATCTCTCGACAAAATTTGTCGTGATCATTATCAACATCTTGAATCCTTCCTGGATATCAACTGAATTCATGATGAGAAAAACCATCCTTGCCCTCGATGATTTGTGTCATCATCGACCACCTTATTGCCTTCCGTTCAACACAAACTTGTTTGTGTTTTGTGTATACCTTGAGATCCTTGCTATCCAGCATTTGTTGTCCTTTACCTTGGAGTATTACCATCTTTTTATGTCAATAATGTCGTGAGAATTTCATCACCTCTTAAGAATTCTTGATACAGGTGATACTTTTTGCCATATCCGTTCATTCCTTGGTCCCCGTGTTGTTTCTAACCGGAATACCGACAATTAAACTATGATGTGTGAATTCAAAACTTCTAGCAACCCTATTGCTTTGAAGTTAATGGTCAACCGTTCGTTCTTAGACTATTGTTTATTGGATCACCATTCTAACTTGATGATGCTCCCTAAGCCCATATTTCAGGTGCACCTTTCAACCAGTGTTTAATCGTGTATGATTTCCTCGAGCATACATCAATATATCATTTGATCTGACAAATGTTATCTCCTTGTTCACTTAATTGTGGAAACCCATCCTTTCGAAATCTCGATGAATTGTCGCTGAGTTCATCAGCTACCTCCTTATCCCTTCATTGGTTTAATGATGAGCTCTTGTTCTGGAACTCGCTTTCATAGTACATTTCCCGAGAATCTTACATTATCATCTCGTCAATTTGTGTTGCACCTTTTCTTCTCTGGCACCCTAAGTCGGAGGTATCCTGACACTACTCAGATCTGAACCTTGGACAGATATGATGGTTGGAACATATTTCCAAGAGTTATAATATTGGTCTTTATATGACTCGGTAAGGTGATGTCATGCCTAGCACACCTGGCCGGAGGATCTATTGTTATAGTTCTTCATTTTTGGCAAGGTTAACCATTCTTCCATGAGGAAATTGTAAGACTTATTCTATAAGTTATTCCTGATGAATCCCTTGAGTATCCAAAGTCCGACCTTTGCTTGAAGACCATGTCAATGCTATCTCGAAGCATGTCTGTGGTACTCCGTTCATCAACAAGAACATTTGAAGCCAATGCTAAATTCTCTTTTATCAATTATCCAAACACCGTTGTATGGGTAACGTCATGAAATTCCTCTCCCTTTACCTCAATGGTTCTCTACTTTCTATCCTATCATGGATATCATGCCCCGCTTGTCCTTGGGAAGGATATACCCCTGAAATATGTGTGTATACACATTTTCCTCCCCATTATTCTGATTAAACCTGGTAATCACCTTTCCTTTCCATTGGTTTGCTTAACCCTTCTTGTAATCTATATTATATAAGCAGTAGTATTCTTCTGCTTATGTAAAACACCTTGGTGTACAACCGTGTCAGTAAGACCCTGTTGCTTTTGTTGATAGCATTCCAGTAACCACCGATGGACGAGAACTTTGCCTATTGGTCCGCCTCATTCAACGAGCAGGAAAATGGTTCTCTTCGTCCCTCACCCTTGGTATCGATGTTGTTGCCGACATAACCGATAGGCTATCCTCTGACATGCCATGCTTACATGATCGTGCAAGATGTCACCGCCCTTCCTGCTTTTAACCCACATGGTTGGCCCATAACCCACAGTTCCACAATCGAAACCTGACTCTCTTATACACCGCTGTTTCCGAAGTTATTCCAACCGCTTGGCTTCGAATGAGATTCATGAGCCACCTGATTATCACCTATTCTGGAGTCAGTCACGATACCGATTCCCGTTGCTCTGAACCCCTCTCACACTCTGTTTCAGGCAACGACGATTGTCTATCCGCTTGAAACTTCTTATGGTACCTTCTTACCTTGCTCTCGATGTGTTTCATTTGTTCAACTCGAGAGATACTCATGTGTTCATTCTTGGGATAACCCCCTGACGATTTCCCCTTATAACATCCTATCGTTGTAGAGCTGCCCCTTACCTATTCGTAAGTATGGTGGAGTTCCCGAAGAAAGGACGACAAATTCATCATGATGCATTGGAATAAAGAATTGAAGACACCAACAAAAGGGACTAACTTCTTCGAGAAGAGCAACCAAGACCGAGAAGACTCGATAGAATTTCGTAACCACACCTTCCCCCTTTACTTCCCTCTTAAGTCTTGGGACGAGATTTCTTGTAGTGGAGGAGAATTGTGACGCCCGGATAATCAAGCTATACTAAACCTCTGCTAATGGTGCCACGTCACCTCAGGTACTGTTGATAAACTCGAGTTAGTTCAAAAACGATTCAAATTAAAATTTAAAATATAGGCAAACAGTAAAATTTTCAAATATCAAAACTAAAATGTTCGGGTTGTGTCAAATAAATCGTAAGTAATTATGGTGGAGAAAACAAACTTTGATAAAATGTTTAAAGGCTCTAAAACAATTAAAACAGTAGTGAAAACAATTAAACAAATGCCTATTGAATTTATAAAATGCTAAAACTATTTTATTATTGGTTAAGAATTAATCTCACAGTAGTTTGTTGATAAATACAAATTTAGGCACTAGTGGTAATTTTTATAAAACTAAAAATAAAAGAAACTACAAATAAAAAAGGAAAATAAGAAAAAGAAAATGCAAAACAAATAAAAGCATAAGGGGGCAACACCCCCCCCCCCTCGCTGGGCTTCGGCCCAGCTGTTCACCGGGCCAACCAGGCCAGCCGATCGGCCACCCCCGGTTTCCCCTTATCTCCCGTAACCCTAGCTACCACCCGCAGCAACCACCACTCCCCCCGCCCCCACGCACCCCACTCCTCTCTCTGGCTCCCCTCGATCTGGATCGGGGGTAGGCAACCTGCGCCCCTCACCGGCGCCCCGTCGCCCCGTAGCTGCGTCGCCGCGCCGAGATCCCACCGCGGAATCCCCCTCGTCCCGATCTGGATCGGCACCCGAGCCGATCCCCGACGGCCAGCGCCACCTCATCCTTGCCGCCTCAGATCGCCTCCCCGTCTCCGCACCGACCTCGACTCCTCCCCGAGCCCGCTGCCATTCCCCGTTTGCCCCCTCTGAGCCGCCACCTCCCCTCCTCCCTTTCTCTGCTCACCGCGCGTCACCGTCGTGCCCCGCCCGTTCCGGCCACCATGGCCATGTCCCGCGTGTGCGAGCTCCGCTCGTCGGGTCGCGCCAGCTGCCTTGCCGTGCACCCGTCCCCTGTGCTCCTCTGTCTCTCGTCGGCCGCCACTGTATCGTGCCCCGCTAGCCGCCCCGCGCTCGTCCGCTGGCTCCGCGCTACTTGCTCGCTGTCGCCAGTCGCCCGCCTCGCGCCTCTGACCTCCTCCACGCACGCACACCGCCGCCACGGTCGTTGCTGCAGCCCCACGGCCGCCGCGCGCGTGCGGCCCCGTGCCTGGCTCCCTGGGCGGGTCCTGGTCGTGACCCCCGCATCCCTCCGTCGCCCCGCGCTGGCCATGCCCCCTCACCGCGCCCGCACATCGCCCCGGCCAGCGTCCGGGTTCGCCCCGTCGGGCGCTCGTGGCTGTGCCCGTTCACCCGCACCGCTGCCCGCTAGCGCCGTCGCCCGCTAAGGCCCCCTGGCCCAATGACAAGTGGGGCCCACGCGCCCAGAACGTTTGTTAAAAAAAGAATTAATAAAATAAAAATAAATAATAATTAAAATATTAATTAACTAATTAAAGAATTAATAACTTAATTAATCATAATTAGATTAATCTAATCACTAATTAACCTAATTAACTGTTAGTTAACTAATCAGTCAATGGCAGGCGGGACCCTCCCGTCAGTTTGACCACTCAACGCCCCTGTTGACTGCTGACGTCATGTTGATGCAATAATGCTAATTTTGAATTAATTTAATGATAATAATTTAGAAAATGATTTAAAACTTTATAAATTAATATAAAATAAACCGTAGCCCAGATGAAAAAACTTTGCACATGAAAGTTGCTCAAAACGACGAGACGAACCCGGATACGCAGCCCGTTCGTCCGCCACACCTCCCTAGCATAGCAAACACGCAACTTTCCCCCTCCGGTTCGTCTGTCCGAAAACGCGAAACACCGGAAATACTTGCCCGGATGTTTCCCCCCTTCGCCAATAGCACCCACTATTGCGTTAGATCACCCCTAGCACCGCGTATTGCCATGTTATGCTTTGTGATGTTTTGATTTCTCTGTTATTTATTGTGTTCCTCCTCTGTTACTTCTTTCCGGTAGACCCCGAGACCACTACTGGTACCCCTGTGATCGACTACATCGACGACGAACCCTTCTCTTGCCAGAGCAACCAGGCAAGCCCCCCCTCTGATCACCAGATATCGCCTATTCCTTTTCTCTACTGCTTGCATTAGAGTAGTGTAGCATGTTACTGCTTTCGGTTAATCCTATTCTGCTGCATAGCCTGTCATTATTGCTACAGTTGTTACCTTTACCTGCTATCCTAATTGCTTAGTATAGGATGCTAGTGTTCCATCAGTGGCCCTACACTCTTGTCCGTCTGCCATGCTATACTACTGGGCCGTGATCACTTCGGGAGGTGATCACGGGCATATGCTATATGCTTTATACTGTTACATTACTTATGATACTGTTCGGAGATGGGGGCTGAAGGGGCAGGTGGCTCCATCCCAGTAGAGGTGGGTCTGGGTTCCCGACGGCCCCCGACTGTTACTTTGTGGCAGAGCGACAGGGCAGGTTGAGACCACCTAGGAGAGAGGTGGGCCTGGCCCTGGTCGGCGTCCGTTGTTACTTCATAACAACACGCTTAACGAGATCTTGGTATTTGATCTGAGTCTGGCCATTTGGTCTATACGCACTAACCAACTACGTGGGAAAGATATGGGCACTCGACGTCGTGGTATCAGCCGAAGCCTTCGTGACGTCAGCGACTAAGCGGCGCGCGCCAGATTGGACCGCGTAACGTGACTTCCTTTGTAATGGAGGTTGCTAGGTCTGCTTCCAGCCGCCCTCGCAACGTGCAGGTGTGCAATGGGCGATGGGCCCAGACCCCTGCGCCATAGGATTTAGACCGGCGTGCTGACCTCTCTGTTGTGCAAGGTAGGGCTGCGACGTGTTGAACTTCCGAGGCCGGGCATGACCCAGGAAAGTGTGTCCGACCAAATGGGATCAAGCGTGTTGAGTTATGTGGTGCACCCCTGCAGGGAAGTTTATCTATTCGAATAGCCATGATCTTCGGTAACAGGACGACTTGGAGTTGTACCTTGACCTTATGACAACAAGAACCGTATACTTAATAAAACACACCCTTCCAAGTGCCATATATAACCCGATGATCGCTCTCACACAGGGCGACGAGAGAAGGATCGCCGGGTAGGATTATGCTATGCGATGATACTTAGTGAACTTACCATCTACTCTCTTCTACATGCTGCAAGATGGAGGCTGCCAGAAGCGTAGTCTTCGACAGCACTAGCTGTCCCCCTCTTATTCTGGCATTCTGCAGTTCAGTCCACCGATATTGCTCCTTTACGCAGATACTCATGCATAAGTAGTGTAGATCCTTGCTTGCGAGTACTTTGGATGAGTACTCACGGTTGCTTTTCTCCCTCTTTTTCCCCTTTCCATTCTACCTGGTTGTCGCAACGAGATGCTGGAGCCAGACACCATCGTCGACGACGACTCCTACTACACCTGAGGTGCCTACTACTACGTGCAGGCCGCTGACGACGACCAGGAGTAGTTTAGGAGGATCCCAGGCAGGAGGCCTGCGCCTCTTTCGATCTGTATCCCAGTTTGTGTTAGCCATCTTATGGCAACTTGTTTAACTTATGTCTGTACTCAGATATTGTTGCTTCTGCTAACTCGTCTATGATCGAGCACTTGTATTCGAGCCCTCGAGGCCCCTGGCTTGTCTTATGATGCTTGTATGACTTATTTATGTTTTTAGAGTTGTGTTGTGATATCTTTCCGTGAGTCCCTGATCTTGATCGTACACGTTTGCGTGCATGATTAGTGTACGATTGAATCGGGGGCGTCACAAGTAAACTGTTCCATAAGGGCATCTCCAACAGCAACTCGTAAAAAAACTCCCTTAACCGTTTGCGGACAGGGGACCAGTTCATGGACACGGATGCGGGACGCAGCCATCCAACGATAGCCACATACATTTTGACAGCAACTAATCAACGAGATGAAATTGGTGCAAATCGAATGGTTTTCATTCAAGTTCGGATATAATTTACATAAAAAGGTCGATATATCGACCGTTTAACTAAAAAACCAAAAAACTAACCCTAAACACTATACCGGACAACCACCTTGTACGCGTGGCCACCCTGCCCTGCCGCACCGCCGTCTCCGTCATCGTCATGGTGGTCGCTCCAGCGGCTGAACAGCGCCGGAGGGATATGGCAACCTTGCCCGGCGGCTACCTGTCTCTCGCGGTGGAGCCGTTCCACCTCATGTAGCGCCGTGCAGAGGGCAGTCGCGGCCACTGCTGACGTGGCCTGCGGAGCCCTAGCGACGACCTTGCTGCGACCAGCGTTCGCGGAGTAGTCGCTGAGCGACCACTCCTCACCGATCTTGGCGAGTTCGCTGTCAAGGCGGCTGCGGCGCCTGGCGGCCGTCTCCGCGGTGGTGACGGAGTGGTCGAGCGTCCACGCGGTGGCGAGGTCGGGGTCGTTGCGGACCAAGTCCGACGCCAAATTGCTCTTGGCGAACGCGGAGCGGCGACTGGCATTGCGCCGGTCGTATCGTTCATGCTGTCGAGCCGCGTGCTCTGCCTCGGAGATGACGGACCTCGAGCCCGAGGGACCGCCGAGGTAATGGAGGAGGCGGCCGCGCGCCTTGTTGATCGCGGACGGCACCTCCTCCTTGACGACGAGACGGTGACGGCGCGTCGATGCGGCTGTACTGGCTGCGCGGTGGAGATGCAGGCTCGTCCTTGACGCGGTGTCTGATCTGGACGCTGAGGTGGTGCAGGGGCGAGGCCGGCTCCTCCTTGACGCAGCGTCCGATCTGGACGACAGGTTCTACCGTGGTGAGGCCGGCTCCTCCTTCACCGGCATGAGCGTGGACGCCTGCTCGGTCTTGACGTTACGGCGCGGCGGGGTGGTCGACTCCTCTTTCACTCACGCCGGCGGCGACAGCCCCATGTTGCCGAGCGACCGCTCCGTCATTAACACGATCTGATGGACGAAATCTTCGTCCGTCAGAGCGGCCTCCTTGAGGAGTCGGGGCGGCTGCTGCGGCGGTGCCTGCTCCTCCTCATCACCATAGGAGATGACGATCTCCTCCTTGGCGGAGGAGCCGGCCGCCAGGGACGCTGACGGGCCCGGAGAGCATCTGCGACGGTGCAAAGACCTGCCTGAGGAGGAGCTTGCACGAACTCCACCTGCCGGCGCGGAGCACCACGACTTCGGCATTGCCGCAGCTTGGGTTCAGGAAGGAGAGGGAGGGGCTCGGGGCACGGAGACGAGGAAGGGGAGGGGAGGGGCGGTGCTCGGAGAGGGGGGTAGTGCATCTTTATGCAACTCCGGCGCGCGGCTTAAATAGTCGCGACGAGGACCAAGCGAAGGGCCGGTCAGCCGCTTCAATGCGGCGCAACGGCCGGAGTTGGTTCTTCGGGAACCTGCGTCTGCATTGAAGCGGCGGCTGCCAAGAGGTCACGTCGGTCAGCGCCGCCCTCCCTCCCTCCCATCGGTCGCATCGCAGCATCAATGTCGGCATCCGCATGCTCTGGGTCGTCATGAATGCGGCGCGGTAAGCGGTGCGTGCATCAGAAGAAAAGCGTGGGAGGGGCGGGTGGCGGGTTTTTGATTGGGCAGGGCGGTCAGAAGCGGGCTTGGGAGTGGTCCAGACTTCCGCAAACCTCTCATAAATCGCGTCCGAACCGCTCCGCAGACCAATACAAATCGGCGTTGGATAATTTCTACGGTCCGGACAGTTGCTGAAGGTTTACGGGTCCGCATTGGAGAAGCCCTAAGAAGACTCGCTGGTTTATAGGTGAAAGCACTAAATAAGTGTATGGTAGCCACTTATTCACTCACATATACGTGCCCATAAATAGCACGTCCACTTCTGCCATGTATATAGAGGAACCACTACTTGAAGTGTACTCCTAGTTACCGAGGGAAGAGTTCGAAGAGGAGAGCAACAGGTCAGTTTACTGAGAGCCGTTAACAATTCAATTTAGTTCAATTCTACAACAAGATCTTATAGGAGTGGGAAGCATCGGAAATTCAATGCCTGAGCCTCACGATCTTTACCGGTGCTTGCGCCGATCGCCGTAGTCGGTTCGTGTTCAATGGCCCTGCGCCAGAATCTAGCTTCGTGGGGTCAAGGGGATGCTCTAATTTTCTTGTGCTAGCCCGTCACTATCCAAAAAGATAACGGAAGTCCGTCACTCATTGCCCATGCGTTTACACGGGGAGTGTAGATCCTTTTGTTTTACTTGCAAGGAATGGGCCAGTCGAGTAAGTAGATGCTTCTAAAGGAGCAGAGTATATCCTGGCAGGCAGCAGAGGCCTGCACATGATTCGTCGACGAACCTGGTCTCTTTTGTTTTCCACCCCTTCTATCCACTTTGAGATAGACCGATAATGATGATGAGGATTATGTATCCTAATCTTTTGGTAAAAGAAAGGAGTAACCGTGTATCGGGGTATATCTACCATCTTGTCTGGAGTAGATGCACCACAGCAGCTTAGAGTATCTACAGCCAATGGACAGTAAATTCGAGCCCATGTCCGCGGGTGTGCCATCAGTCCCACCTCAAATTCGAGCAATCTGCATCCGGGTATCTTATTTTTCAAACCTTAAGCCCATGCAAATTATTTAAACTAGAAAATCCACGCACTACGCAGATCAAATAACCTATACTACCCCAATCCTCGTTGGAGATGTCCACTCCAAGCTGCAGGCGGAGCGCCGCCCCTCCTCCGGTGGTCGTGGTTCTGCAGCTGCGGTTGGCCCTGTTGGTGATGGTCTGCTTCCTCCGCCTCCTTCCGCTCCGGCGCGTGCTCCTCCTTCTTCCCAAGTTGCTAACCCCACTCTCACCTGTTTCGCGTGTCAATGTCCTGAGCATTTTCAATCTGGATGCCAAAATCCCCCCTTTTGCCTGATCTGCAGAGAGGACGGCCACCTGACGGTTGACTGTCAAAATCGCATCAAACCTCCTGCTTTCGTGCACTATGGCATCGGCCTTCCTGGATGCTCTTTCTTCGCCCTTGACCGTGAGGATCCACATGCGGCTCCGATTCATGCCTTATCCAACTCCGGCATCATTACTGTCAAAGATAAGAAAGTCACTCCCCAGGTCCTTCTTGATGAGCTTCGCCTTTGGGATGATGGGGGTTGGGACTGGCAGATCCGCCAACTTTCTGAGTCTGAGTTCGCTACTTTGTTCCCCTCCAAAGAAAGCCTTCGCATGATTTCGTCTTGCTCCAGTTTCACTCTTCCCCTAAACCAGCTGGTCGTTTCTGTCAAGGCAGCTTCCAATGGATCGAAACCCATTTCCTCTCTGACGGACGTCTGGGTCCTAGTTGATGACGTTCCTCCTGCGCTCCGCTCCACCACTTTCCTCATGGTGTTCGGTGTTCTGATTGGCAAACCTATCGCGGTCGATCCAGATTCGCTGTGTGTCTTGGGCCCTGTTAGATTGCGGGTGTGGAGCGTCGATCCTCTCTGTATCCGCGGCTATGTTGATGTCTTCCCCTCCGCTGGCGGTTTCCGTCTCAGGGTTAGGGTGGAGGGTGATGCAGCTCCGGTTTCGCCCCCACCTCCACCACCCCAGCCTACTTCGGACGACGGCGACAAGGACAAGGACGGTGACGGTCTCTAATAACCAACAAGTATAGGGGATCGCAACAGTTTTGGAGAGTAGAGTATTCAACCCAAATTTATTGATTCGACACAAGGGAATCCAAAGAATATTCTCAAGTATTAGCAACTGAGTTGTCAATTCAGCCACACCTGGATTACTTGATATCTGCAGCAAAGTATTTTGTAGCAAAGTAATATGGAAGTAACGGTAACGGTAGCAAAAGTAGTATTTTTGGGTTTTGTAGTGATTGTAACAGTGGCAACGGAAAAGTAAATAAGCGAAGAACAATATGTGAAAAGCTCGTAGGCATTGGATCGGTGATGGAGAATTATGCCGGATGTGGTTCATCATGTAACAGTCATAACATAGAGTGACATAGAACTAGCTCCAATTCATCAGTGTAATGTAGGCATGTATTCCGAATATAGTCATACGTGCTTATGGAAAAGAACTTGCATGACATCTTTTGTCCTACCCTCCCGTGACAGCGGGGTCCTAATGGAAACTAAGGGATATTAAGGCCTCCTTTTAATAGAGTACCGGGCCAAAGCATTAACACATAGTGAATACATGAACTCCTCAAACTACGGTCATCACCGGGAGTGGTCCCGATTATTGTCACTTCGAGGTTGCCGGATCATAACACATAGTAGGTGACTATAGACTTGCAAGATAGGATCAAGAACTCACATATATTCATGAAAACATAATAGGTTCAGATCTGAAATCATGTCACTCGGGCCCTAGTGACAAGCATTAAGCATAGCAAAGTCATAGCAACATCAATCTCAGAACATAGTGGATACTAGGGATCAAACCCTAACAAATCTAACTCGATTACATGATAAATCTCATCCAACCCATCACCGTCCAGCAAGCCTACGATGTAATTACTCACGCATGGCGGTGAGCATCATGAAATTGGTGATGGAGGATGGTTGATGATGATGATGGCGACGGATTCCCCTCTCCGGAGTCCCGAACGGACTCCAAATCAGCCCTCCCGAGAGAGTTTAGGGCTTGGCGGCGGCTCCGTATCGTAAAACGCGATGAATCTTTCTCTTTGATTTTTTTCTCCCCGAACACGAATATATGAAGTTGGAGTTGAGGTCGGTGGAGCTCCAAGGGGCCCACGAGGCAGGGGGGCAGGCGCGCCCCCCACCCTCGTGGCAAGGGTGTGGGCCCCCTGACCTTGATTCTTTCGCCAGTATTTTTTATTATTTCCAAAAATAATCTCCGTGGAGTTTCAGGTCATTCCGAGAACTTTTGTTTCTGCACATAAATAACACCATGGCAATTCTGCTGAAAACAGCGTCAGTCCGGGTTAGTTCCATTCAAATCATGCAAGTTAGAGTCCAAAACAAGGGCAAAAGTGTTTGAAGTAGATACGACGAAGACGTATCAACTCCCCCAAGCTTAAACCTTTGCTTGTCCTCAAGCAATTCAGTTGACAAACTGAAAGTGATAAAGAAAAACTTTTACAAACTCTGTTTGCTCTTGTTGTTGTAAATATGTAAAGCCAGCATTCAAGTTTTCAGCAAAGATTATGAACTAACCATATTCACAATAACATTTAGGTCTCATGTTTACTCATATCAATGGCATAATCAACTAGCGAGCAATAATAATAAATCTCGGATGACAACACTTTCTCAAAACAATCATGATATGATATAACAAGATGGTATCTCGCTAGCCCTTTCTGAGACCGCAAACATAAATGCAGAGCACCTTTAAAGATCAAGGACTGGCTAGACATTGTAATTCATGGTAAAAGAGATCCAGTCATAGTCATACCCAATATAGATTAATAGTAATGGATGCAAATGGCAGCGGTGCTCTCCAGCTGGTGCTTTTTAATAAGAGGGTGATGACTCAACATAAAAGTAAATAGATAGGCCCTTCGCAGAGGGAAGCAGAGATTTGTAGAGGTGCCAGAGCTCGGTTTTGAAATAGAGATAAATAATATTTTGAGCGGCATACTTTCATTGTCAACATAACAACCGAGAGATGGCGATATCTTCCATGCTACACACATTATAGGCGGTTCCCAAACAAAATGGTAAAGTTTATACCCCCCCCCCCTCCACCAACAAGCATCAATCCATGGCTTGCTCGAAACAACGAGTGCCTCCAACTAACAATAGTCCCGGGGGAGTTTTGTTTGCAATTATTTTGATTTGATTTGCATAAAGCATGGGACTGGGCATCCCGGTGACCAGCCATTTTCTCGTGAGTGAGGAGCGGAGTCCACTCCTCTTGAGAATAACCCGCCTAACATGGAAGATATGGACAGCCCTAGTTGATACACGAGCTATTCAAGCATACAAAACAGAATTTCATTTGAAGGTTTGGAGTTTGGCACATACAAATTTACTTGGAACGGCAGGTAAATACCGCATATAGGAAGGTATAGTGGACTCATATGGAATAACTTTGGGGTTTAAGGGATTGGATGCACAAGCAGTATTCCCGCTTAGTACAAGTGAAGGTTAGAAAAAGACTGGGAAGCGACCAACTAGAGAGCGACAACAGTCATGAACATGCATTAAAATTAATAAACATTGAGTGCAAGCATGAGTAGGATATAATCCACCATGAACATAAATATGATGAAGGCTATGTTGATTTCTTTCAACTACATGTGTGAACATGTGCCAAGTCAAGTCACTTGAATCATTCAAAGGAGGATACCACCCCATCATACCACATCACAACCATTTTAATAGCATGTTTACACGCAAGGTAAACCATTATAAACTCCTAGCTAATTAAGCATGGCATAAGCAACTATAATCTCTAATTGTCATTGCAAACATGTTTATTCATAATAGGCTGAATCAGGAACGATGAACTAATCATATTACAAAAACAAGAGAGGTCGAGTTCATACCAGCTTCTCTCATCTCAATCAGTCCATCATATGTCGTCATAATTGCCTTTCACTTGCACGACTGAACGATGTGAATAAAAATAATAGTGCATGTGCATTGGACTAAGATGGAATCTGCAAGCATTCAATAAATAGGAGAAGACAAGGCAATATGGGCTCTTGGTTAAATCAACAATAATGCATATAATAGCTACTTTAACAATTTAATCATGGTATTCTCCTGTCAACGCCCAAAGAAAAGAAAAGAAATAAAACTATTTACACGAGAAAGCTCCCAACAAGCAAAAGAAGAACAGGAAATCTTTTTGGGTTTTCTTTTTAATTATTACTATTACAGCAAGAAAGTAAACTGGCTAAAAGCTACAACTAATTTTTTTGGTTTTTCTTAAGGTTTATCAAACACACAAGAAGAAAGTAAGAAAAAGAAAATAAACTAGCATGGATAGTACAATGAAAGAGTATGAGCACCGACATCTAGCAATGAGTGTGCGAATATGAATGTAATGTCGGTGAGAAATACGTACTCCCCCAAGCTTAGGCTTTTGGCCTAAGTTGGTTTATTGCCATGGCTGGCCTGGCGGATATCCATAGTTGTAGTTGGGGTTGTACTGAGATGCAGCAGTCATTGCATCGTGGGCTGCAGCTTGGAGGCGAGCTATCTCAGCCCTCCTCTTATACTCATCCGCCTCCTCTCTGGTTATAAAATATCTCCCTTTTGCCTGAAAATCAAAGAAAGTAGAAGCAGGGAGAGCGACGTGATAGGTGCATTGTCTGTCAAAAATTAGTCGATACTGGAGGAACTGATCGTTCCTCTCAACAAAACGATGACGAACCATAGCCTCATAATCTAAATAAGCAGGCGGCAACTCAATATCATCCTCACGTATAGTTACACCAAGAAAATTAGCTAAACGGGTTGCATAAATTCCACCAAAGAAATCTCCATTAAATCTATTATGATGCAACCTACGTGCAACAATGGCTCCCAAATTATAATGTTTATCTCCTAACACAGCACTCCTGAGAATACTAAGGTCAGGGACACACATGTGACATGCTTCATCCTTACCATTTATGCACCTACCTATGAAGAGAGCAAAATAATGTATAGCAGGAAAATGAATGCTCCCTATGGTAGCTTGTGCTATGTCTCTAGATTCCCCCACGGTTATACTAGCAAGAAAGTCTCTAAATTCAGATAAAAGTGAAACAAGCTCAATAAAATTGATAGCAACTACTCCTACAAGTGCCTAGAGACTATATCATGCATTAGAACTACTTGGAACCATATAAATTTGACATGCAAGCTCAAGAACATGGTCACCTAGGCAGCACAAATTTGCAATGAATAAAGCACTAGAACAAAAACTAATTGGACCAATGGAGGAGTCACATACCAAGGAACAATCCCCCAAAGCAGTTTTGTGGGAGGTGCTTTGAGCAAGGAGATCGAAAATCGCAGCAAAATGAGCTAGAACTCGTGCTTGAGCTGGTTGGTGATTTTTTTGGGAGGAAGAAGGAGTGTGTGGATGCAGGATTAAGTGGAGGGAAGCCACCGAGGGCCCAAGAGGCAGGGGGCGCGCTCTGGACCCTCGTGGCCAGGTGCCAGCTCCCCCTGCTGTGTTCTCAGTGCCAAATATTCTCAAATATTCCAGAAAAAATCATATTAAATTGGCAGGGCATTTGGAGAACTTTTATTTTCGGGGTATTTTTATATTGCACGAATAATTCAGAAAACAGACAGAAAAATACTATTTTTACTTTATTTCAACTAAATAACAGAAAGTAAAAGAAGGGTGCAGAAGGTTGTGCCTTCTAACTTCATCCATCTCATGCTCATCAAAAGGAATCCACTAACAAGGTTGATCAAGTCTTGTTAACAAACTCATTCCGAATAACATGGAACTGGAGAAATTTCGAATAACACTATGTTACCTCAATGGGGATATGCACATCCCCAATAATAAGAATATCATATCTCTTTTTGAGAGTAGGAAGAGGAAATTCAAAACCTCCAAAAATAATCGATGGAATTTTTCCAATAGAATTGATACTGTGGACTTGAGGTTGTTTCCTCGTAAAGTGTACCATGTGCTCATTATCATTAACATGAAAAGTGACATTGCCTTTGTTGCAATCAATAGCAGCCCCTGCAATATTCAAAAAGGGTCTTCCTAGAATAATAGACATAATATCGTCCTCGGGAATATCAAGAATAACAAAGTCCGTTAAAATAGTAACATTTGCAACCACAACAGGCACATCCTCACAAATGCCGACAGGTATAGCAGTTGATTTATCAGCCATTTGCAGAGATATTTCAGTAGGTGTCAACTTATTCAAATCAAGTCTACGATATAAAGAGAGAGGCATAACACTAACACCGGCTCCAAGATCACATAAAGCAGTTCTAACATAGTTTCTTTTAATGGAGCATGGTATAGTGGGTACTCCTGGATCTCCAAGTTTCTTTGGTATTCCACCCTTAAAAGTATAATTAGCAAGCATGGTGGAAATTTCAGCTTCCGGTATCTTTCTTTTATTTGTAACAATATCTTTCATATACTTAGCATAAGGATTCATTTTGAGCATATCGGTTAAACGCATACGCAAGAAGATAGGTCTAATCATTTTAGCAAAGCGCTCAAAATCCTCATCATCCTTTTTCTTGGATGGTTTGGGAGGAAAAGGCATGGGTTTCTGAACCCATGGTTCTCTTTCTTTACCGTGCTTCCTAGCAACAAAGTCTCTCTTATCATAAAGTTGATTATTTGATTGTGGGTTATCAAGATCAACAGCAGGTTCAATTTCTACATCATTATCATTGCTAGGTTGAGCATGAACATCATCATTAACATTATCACTTGGTTCATGTTCATTACCAGATTGTGTTTCAGCATCGGAAATAGAAATATCATTTGGATTCTTAGGTGGTTCAGGAATAGGTTCACTAGAAGCATGCAAAGTCCTATCATTTTTCTTTTTCTTCTTTTTAGAAGGACTAGGTGCATCTATATTAGTTCTTTGAGAATCTTGCTCAATTCTCTTAGGTGGCCTTCGGGATACAAAGGTTCCTGAGTCATCTTACCAGTTCTAGTAGCCACTCTAACGGCATAATCATTATTCCTACTATTTAATTCATTGAGCAAATCATTTTGAGCTTTAAGTACTTGTTCTACTTGAGTGGTAACCATAGAAGCATGTTTACTAATGAGTTTAAGTTCGCCTTTAACTCTAGACATATAATCACCCAAGTGTTCAATCATATAAGCATTTTGTTTTAATTGTCTACCAAAATAAGCATTAAAATCTTCTTGCTTAACCATAAAGTTATCAAACTCATCCAAGCATTGGCTAGCAAACTTAGTAGGAGGGATTTCAGCTTTATCATATCTATAGAGAGAATTTACCCTTACTACCTGTGTCGGGTTATCAAGACCATGAGTTTCTTCAATAGGTAATGGATTAAGATCATATATTTCTTCAACACGCGGTAAATCAAGACCATGTATTTCTTCAATAGGAGGTAAATTCTTAACATCTTCTGCTTTAATACCCTTTTCTTTCATAGATTTCTTTGCCTCTTGCATATCTTCAGGACTGAGAAATAGAACACCCCTTTTCTGCGGAGTTGGTTTAGGAATAGGCTCAGGAATTGGCTCAGGAAGTGTCCAATTATTTTCATTGGTCAACATATTATTCAATAGAATTTCAGATTCATCCGGTGTTCTTTCCCTGAAAACAGAACCAGCACAACTATCCAGGTGGTCTCTGGAAGCATCGGTTAGTCCATTATAAAAAATATCAAGTATTTCATTTTTCTTGAGAGGATGATCAGGCAAAGCATTAAGTAATTGGAGAAGCCTCCCCCAAGCTTGTGGGAGACTCTCTTCTTCAATTTGCACAAAATTATATATATCCCTTAAAGCAGCCTGTTTCTTATGAGCAAGGAAATATTTAGCAGAGAAGTAATAAATCATATCCTGGGGACTACGCACAGAACCAGGATCAAGAGAGTTGAACCATATCTTAGCATCACCCTTTAATGAGAACGGAAATATTTTAAGGATATAAAAGTAGCGAGTTCTCTCATCATTAGTGAACAGGGTGGCTATATCATTTAATTTAGTAAGATGTGCCACACCAGTTTCAGATTCATAGCCATAAAAAGGATCAGACTCAACCAAAGTAATTATATCAGGATCAATAGAGAATTCATAATCCTTATCAGTAACAAAGATAGGTGAAGTAGCATAAGCAGGATCATATTTCATTCTAGCATTCAGAGTTTTTTGTTTAAGCTTAGCTAATAATTTCTTAAGATCACTCCTATCATTGCAAGCAAGAAAGTCTCTAGCAGTTTCTTCATCCATAACATAGCCCTCAGGCACAACAGGCAATTCATATTTATTGGGAGAGTCTCCATCATCACTTTCATCAATATTATCAGTTTCAATAATTTCATTCTCTCTAGCCCTAGCAAGTTGTTCATCAAGAAATTCACCAAGTGGCACTGTAGTATCAAGCATAGAAGTAGTTTCATCATAAGTATCATGCATAGCAGAAGTGGCATCATCAATAACATGTGACATATCAGAATTAATAGCAGATTTTAGGTGTCGCAAGCTTACTCAAAACAGAAGGTGAATCAAGTGCAGAGCTAGATGGTAGTTCCTTACCTCCCCTCGTAGTTGAGGGATAAATTTTTGTTTTCTCGTCTTTCAAGTTCTTCATGGTGACCAGCAGATATAAATCCCAAGTGACTGAAAGAATAGAGCTATGCTCCTCGGCAACGGCGCCAGAAAATAGTCTTGATAACCCACAAGTATAGGGGATCGCAACAGTTTTCGAGGGTAGAGTATTCAACCCAAATTTATTGATTCAACACAAGGGGAGCCAAAGAATATTCTCAAGTATTAGCAACTGAGTTGTTAATTCAGCCACACCTGGATAACTTAATATCTGCAGCAAAGTATTTAGCAGCAAAGTAATATGGAAGTAACGGTAACGGTAGCAAAAGTAGTATTTTTGGGTTTTGTAGTGATTGTAACAGTGGCAACGGAAAAGTAAATAAGCGAAGAACAATATGTGAAAAGCTTGTATGCATTGGATCGGTGATGGAGAATTATGCCGGATGCAGTTCATCATGTAATATTCATAACATAGGGTGACACAGAACTAGCTCCAATTCATCAATGTAATGTAGGCATGTATTCCGAATATAGTCATACGTGCTTATGGAAAAGAACTTGCATGACATCTTTTGTCCTACCCTCCCGTGGCAGCGGGGTCGTAATGGAAAGTAAGGGATATTAAGGCCTCCTTTTAATAGAGTACCGGACCAAAGCATTAACACATAGTGAATACATGAACTCCTCAAACTACGGTCTTCACCGGGAGTGGTCCCGATTATTATCACTTCGGGGTTGCCGGATCATAACACATAGTAGGTGACTATAGACTTGCAAGATAGGATCAAGAACTCACATATATTCATGAAAACATAATAGGTTCATATCTGAAATCATGGCACTCGGGCCCTAGTGACAAGCATTAAGCATAGCAAAGTCATAGCAACATCAATCTCAGAACATAGTGGATACTAGGGATCAAACCCTAACAAATCTAACTCGATTACATGATAAATCTCATCCAACCCATCACCATCCAGCAAGCCTACGATGGAATTACTCACGCACGGCGGTGAGCATCATGAAATTGGTGATGGAGGATGGTTGATGATGTCGATGGCGACAGATTCCCCTCTCCGGAGCCCCGAACGGACTCCAGATTAGCCCTCCCGAGAGAGTTTAGGGCTTGGCGGCGGCTCCGTATCATAAAACGCGATGAATCTTTCTCTCTGATTTTTTTCTCCCCGAACACGAATATATGGAGTTGGAGTTGAGGTCAGTGGAGCTCCAGGGGGGCCCACGAGACAGGGGGCGCCCCCCACCCTCGTGGCAAGGGTGTGGGCCCCCTGACCTTGATTCTTTCGCCAATATTTTTTATTATTTCCAAAAAATAATCTCCATGGAGTTTCAGGTCATTCCGAGAACTTTTGTTTCTGCACATAAATAACACCATGGCAATTCTACTGAAAACAACGTCAGTCCGGGTTAGTTCCATTCAAATCATGCAAGTTAGAGTCCAAAACAAGGGCAAAACTGTTTGGAAAAGTAGATACGACGGAGACGTATCAGTCTCCCGGACGACTCTAACCATGGCAATGAGCATCACTTCACCCAATCGGAATGGGACGGGCTGACTTCTGAGGACCGTGATTTGCTCAAGGAGAATGCCCCAGTGGGGGTGGGAACAAGGACTCAATGGGTGATGTTGGTGGGGTGGCTGCGGCTTCTGGTGGAGCAAGGGGCACCCCCTTCTCTGGTGTTTGCTCTAACATCCCAACTCGCCCCACCTCCCTGTCCCTCTCTGGTATTGAAGATCTTCCCCTGTCCGGCCCGGTGTCCAAGAGAAAGAAGACGAAATCTTCCATCAAGAAGTTCTCGGTGCGTAGCAGGGCCTCCGGTGATTCCAAGCAGTCGGCGGCGGGGTTGTGCCGCAGGCTTGATGCTGATTTGGGCGCGGCCTCGGGCCCCTTGTCAGCGGCGGCCTCTCCGGGTCGCGCCCGTCCTGCGGTGTGCTACCTCTTGAGCATGCGTTGGTTTTCCCTCGAAGAGGAAAGGATGATGCAGCAAAGTAGCGTAAGTATTTCCCTCAGTTTTTGAGAACCAAGGTATCAATCCAGTAGGAGGTTACACGCAACTCGCCTCGTACCTACACAAACAAATAAGAACCTTGCAACCAACGTGATAAAGGGGTTGTCAATCCCTTCACGACCACTTACAAAAGTGAGATCTGATAGAGATAATAAGATAAATATTTTTGGTATTTTTATGATATAGATTGGAAAGTAAAAATTGCAAAATAAAAGACGGAAGAAATAGTAAATTGATATGAAAATAATATGATGGAAGATAGACCCGGGGGCCATAGGTTTCACTAGTGGCTTCTCTCAAGATAGCATAATTTACAGTGGGTGAATGAATTACTGTCGAGCAATTGATAGAAAAGCGCATAGTTATGAGAATATCTAGGCATGATCATATATATAGGCATCACGTCCGCGACAAGTAGACCGAAACGATTCTGCATCTACTACTATTACTCCACACATCGACCGCTATCCAGCATGCATCTAGAGTATTAAGTTATGAGAACAGAGTAACACATTAGGCAAGATGACATGATGTAGAGGGATAAACTCAAGCAATATGATATAAACCCCATCTTTTTATCCTCGATGGCAACAATACAATACGTGCCTTGCTGCCCCTGCTGTCACTGGGAAAGGGCACCGCAAGATTGAACCCAAAGCTAAGCACTTCTCCCATTGCAAGAAAGATCAATCTAGTAGGCCAAACTAAATTGATAATTCAAAGAGACTTGCAAAGATATTTAAATCATGCATAAAAGAATTCAGAGAAGAATCAAATATTGTTCATAGATAATCTTGATCATAAACCCACAATTCATCGGATCTCGACAAACACACCGCAAAAAGAATTACATCGAATAGATCTCCAAGAAGATCGAGGAGAATTTTGTATTGAGATCTAAAGAGAGAGAAGAAGTCATCTAGCTAATAACTATGGACCCGAAGGTCTGTGGTAAACTACTAACACATCATCGGAGAGGCTATGGTGTTGATGTAGAAGCCCTCCGTGATCGATTCCCCCTCCGACGGAGCACCAGAAAAGGCCCCAAGATGGGATCTCACAGGTACAGAAGGTTGCGGCGGTGGAAATAGGGTTTCGTGGTGCTCTCAGATGTTTTGAGGGTATATGAGTATATATAGGCGAAAGAAGTAGGTCGGTGGAGCCACGAGGGGCCCAGGAGGGCGGGGGGCGCGGCTACCCCCGTGGGCGCGCCCTCCTACCTCGTGGCCGCCTCGTTTCTTCCTTGATGTCCACTCCAAGTCTCCTGGATTGCGTTTGTTCCAAAAATAACTCTCCCGAAGGTTTCATTCCGTTTGATATTCCTTTTCTGCGAAACACTGAAATAGGCAAAAAAAATAGCAATTTGCACTGGGCCTTCGGTTAATAGGTTAGTCCCAAAAATAATATAAAAGTGCATAGTAAAGCCCATTAAACATCCAAAACATATAATATAATAGCATGGAACAATCAAAAATTATAGATACGTTGGAGACGTATCAAGCATCCCCAAGCTTAATTCCTGCTCGTCCTTGAGTAGGTAAATGATAAAAACAGAATTTTTGATGTGGAATGCTACCTAGCATAATTCTTAATGTAATTTTCTTTATTGTGGCATGAATGTTCAGATCCGAAAGATTCAAGACAAAAGTTTAATATTGACATAAAAATAATAATACTTCAAGCATACTAACTAAGCAATTATGTCTTCTCAAAATAACATGGCCAAAGAAAGGTATCCCTACAAAATCATATAGTCTGGCTATGCTCTATCTTCATCACACAAAATATTTAAATCATGCACAATCCCGGTTTTAGCCAAGCAATTGTTTCATACTTTTGATGTTCTCAAACTTTTTCAATTTTCACGCAATACATGAGCGTGAGCCATGGATATAGCACTATAGGTGGAATAGAATATGGTGGTTGTGTAGAAGACAAAAAGGAGAAGATAGTCTCACATCAACTAGACGTATCAACGGGCTATGGAGATGCCCATCAATAGATATCAATGTGAGTGAGTAGGGATTGCCATGCAACGGATGCACTAGAGCTATAAGTGTAGGAAAGCTCAAAAATAAACTAAGTGGGTGTGCATCCAACTTGCTTGCTCACGAAGACCTAGGGCACTTTGAGGAAGCCCGTCATTGGAATATACAAGCCAAGTTCTATATTTAAAAATTCCCACTAGTATATGAAAGTGACAACATAGGAGACTCTCTATCATGAAGATCATGGTGCTACTTTGAAGCACAAGTGTGGTAAAAGGATAGTAGCATTGCCCCTTCTCTCTTTTTCTCTCATTTTTTTGTTTGGGCCTTTTCTCCTTTTTTTATGGCCTCTTTTTTTATTTTTCGTCCGGAGTCTCATCTCGACTTGTGGGGGAATCATAGTCTCCATCATCCTTTCCTCACTGGGACAATGCTCTAATAATGAAGATCATCACACTTTTATTTACTTACAACTCAAGAATTACAACTCGATACTTAGAACAAAATATGACTCTATGTGAATGCCTCCGGCGGTGTACCGGGATGTCCAATGAATGAAGAGTGACATGTATGAAAGAATTACGAAAGGTGGCTTTGCCACAAGTACGATGTCAACTACATGATCATGCAAAGCAATATGACAATGATGGAGCGTGTCATAATAAACGGAACGGTGGAAAGTTGCATGGAAATATATCTCGCAATGGCTATGGAAATGCCATAATAGGTAGGTATGGTGGCTTTTTTGAGGAAGGTATATGGTGGGTGTATGGTACCGGCGAAAGTTGCGCGGCACTAGAGAGGCTAGCAATGGTGGAAGGGTGAGAGTGCGTATAATCCATAGACTCAACATTAGTCATAAAAAACTCACATACTTATTGCAAAAATCTATTAGTTATCGAAACAAAGTACTACGCATGCTCCTAGGGGAAGGGTTGGTAGGAGTTAACCATCACGCGATCCCGACCTCCACACATAAGGAAGACAATCAATAAATAAATCATGCTCCAACTTCATCACATAATGGTTCACCATACGTGCATGCTACGGGAATCACAAACTTTAACACAAGTATCTCTCAAATTCACAACTACTCAACTAGCATAACTCTAATATCACCATCTTCATATCTCAAAACAATCATCAAGTATCAAACTTCTCATAGTATTCAATGCACTTTTATGAAAGTTTTTATTATACCCATCTTGGATGCCTATCATATTAGGACTAATTTTATAGCCAAAGAAAACTACCATGCTGTTCTAAAGGACTCTCAAAATAATATAAGTGAAGCATGAGAGATCAATAATTTCTATAAAATAAAACCACCACCGTGCTCTGAAAGATATAAGTGAAGCACTAGAGCAAAATTATCTAGCTCAAAAGGTATAAGTGAAGCACATAGAGTATTCTAATAAATTCCGATTAATGTGTGTCTCTCCAAAAGGTGTGTACAGCAAGGATGATTGTGGTAAACTAAAAATCAAAGACTCAAATCATGTGGTGAATATCAAAACGCATATCATGTGGTGAATAAAAATATAGTCTCAAGTAAAGTTACCGATGGATGAAGACGAAAGAGGGGATGCCTTCCGGGGATTCCCCAAGCTTAGGATTTTGGTTGTCCTTGAATTTTACCTTGGGGTACCTTGGGCTTCCCCAAGCTTAGGCTCTTTCCACTCCTTATTCCATAATCCATCAAATCTTTACCCAAAACTTGAAAACTTCACAACACAAAACTCAATAGAAAATCTCATGAGCTCCGTTAGTATAAGAAAACAAATCACCACTTTAAGGTACCATAATGAACTCATTCTTTATTTATATTGGTGTTAAACCTGCTGTATTCCAACTTCTCTATGGTTCATACCCCCCCGATACTAGCCATAGATTCATCAAAATAAGCAAACAACACACAGAAAACAGAATCTGTCAAAAAACAGAACAGTCTGTAGTAATCTGGATCAAACATATACTTATGTAACTCCAGAAATTCTGAAATAAATTGGTGGACGTGAGGAATTTGTCTATTAATTGTCTGCAAAAAGAATCAACCAAATATCACTCTCCAGTAAAAAATGGCAGCTAATCTCGTGAGCGCTAAAGTTTCTGTTTTTTACAGCAAGATCATAAAGACTTCACCCAAGTCTTCCCAAAGGTTCTACATGGCACAAACACTAATTAATACATAAAAACACATCTTAACAGAATATATATGAATTATTTATTACTAAATAGAACCAAAAAGCAAGAAAATAAAATAAAATTGGGTTGCCTCCCAGCAAGCGCTATCGTTTAACGCCCCTAGCTAGGCATAAAGGCAAGAATAGACCTAGGTATTATCATCTTTGGTATGCAATCCATAAGTGACTCTCATAATAGATTCATAAGGTAATTTAATTTTCTTCCTAGGAAATTGTTCCATGCCTTTCCTTAACGGAAATTGGAATCTAATATTTCCTTCTTTCATATCAATAATTGCACCAATCATTCTAAGGAAAGGTCTACCAAGAATAATAGGACATGTAGAATTGCAATCTATACCAAGAACAATGAAATCGACGGGCACATAATTCCTATTTGCAACAATAAGAACATCATTAATTCTTCCCATAGGTTTCTTAATGGTGGAATCCGCAAGATGCAAATTTAAAGAACAATCACCAAATTCACGGAAAACTAACACATCACCAAGGTTTTTGGAATCGTGGAAACACTAGCACCCAAATCACATAAAGCATAGCATTCATGGTCTTTAATCTTAGTTTTAATAGTACATTCACACTCATCATAAAGTTTTCTAGGGATAGAAACTTCTAATTCAAGCTTTTCTTCATAGGATTGCATTAAGGCATCAACGATATGTTTGGTAAAAGCTTTATTTTGACTATAAGCATGAGGAGAATTTAACACGGATTGCAACCAGGAAATACAATCTATTAAAGAACAATTATCATAATTAAATTCCTTGAAAGCCAAAATAGTGGGTTCATTGCTACCTAAAGTTTTGACCTCTTCAATCCCACTTTTACCAATTTTTGCATCAAGATCTAAAAACTCCGAATCATTGGGACGCCTTTTAACTAAAGTTGACTCATCTCCAGTCCCATCTTTATCAAGATTCATATTGGAAAACAAAGATTTAATAGGGGACACATCAATCACTTTTAGATCTTCATCATTATTATCATGAAAACTAGAAGAACACGCTTTTACAAAACAATCTTTCTTAGCACGCATCCTAGCGGTTCTTTCCTTGCACTCATCAATGGAAATTCTCATAGATTTGAGAGACTCATTGATATCATGCTTAGGTGGAATAGATCTAAGTTTCAAAGAATCAACATCAAGAGAAATTTTATCTACGTTCCTAGCCAATTCATCAATCTTAGGCAATTTTTCTTCAAGCAAATCATTGAAATTCTTTTGCGAACTAATAAATTCTTTAACACTAGTCTCAAAATCAGAGGGCATCTTATTATAATTTCCATACGAGTTGTTGTAGGAATTACCATAATTATTAGAGGAATTACTAGGAAACGGCCTAGGATTGAAGTTTCCTCTATACGTGTTGTTACCAAAATTGTTCCTACCAACAAAATTAACATCCATAGATTCATTATTATTCTCAATCAAAGTGGACAAAGGCATATCATTAGCATCAATAGGAGCACTCTTATTAGCAAACAATTTCATAAGTTCATCCATCTTTCCACTCAAAACATTAATCTCTTCTATCGCATGAACCTTTTTACTAGTAGATCTTTCGGTGTGCCATTGAGAATAATTAACCATAATATTATCTAGGAGTTTAGTAGCTTCTCCTAAAGTGATTTCCATAAAAGTGCCTCCCGCGGCCGAATCTAAAAGATTTCTAGAAGCAAAATTCAATCCGGCATAAAAAATTTGTATAATCATCCATAAATTCAAACCATGTGTAGGGCAATTGTGAATCATTAATTTCATCCTCTCCCAAGATTGTGCAACATGTTCATGATCAAGTTGCTTAAAATTCATAATATCGTTTCTAAGAGAGTTGATCTTAGCGGGAGGAAAATACTTAGAGATAAAAGCATCTTTGCACTTATTCCATGAATCAATACTATTTTTAGGCCAAGACGAAAACCAAGTTTTAGCACGATCTCTAAGCGAAAACGGGAATAGCTTCAATTTAACAATATCATTATCCACGTCTTTCTTCTTTTGCATATCACACAAATCAACAAAGTTGTTTAGATGAGTAGCGGCATCTTCACTAGGAAGGCCAGAAAATTCATCTTTCGTGACAATATTCAACAAAGCAGCATTAATTTCACAAGATTCGGCATCGGTAAGAGGAGCAATCAGAGTGCTAAGAAAACAATTGTTATTGGTATTAGAAAAATCACACAATTTAGTATTGCTTTCAGCCATTGTGACAAACAATCCAACACACAAGCACACAAGAAGCAAGCGGAAGAAAGCGAACGGAAAAAGATGGCGAATAAAACGAAGGTGAAGTGGGGGAGAGGAAAACGAGAGGCAAATGGCAAATAATGTAATGCGAGGGATAAGAGTTTTTGATGGGTACTTGGTATGTCTTGACCTGGCGTAAGCCTCCCCGGCAACGGCGCCAGAAATCCTTCTTGCTACCTCTTGAGCATGCGTTGGTTTTCCCTTGAAGAGGAAAGGGTGATGCAGCGAAGTAGCGTAAGTATTTCCTTCAGTTTTTGAGAACCAAGGTATCAATCCGGTAGGAGGTTACACGCAAGGCGCCTCGTACCTACACAAACAAACAAGAACCATGCAACCAACACGATAAAGGAGTTGTCAATCCCTTCACGGCCACTTGCAAAAGTGAGATCTGATAGAGATAATAAGATAAATATTTTTGGTATTTTTATGATATAGATTGGAAAGTAAAAAATGCAAAATAAAAGACGGAAGAAATAGTAAATTGATATGAAAATAATATGATGGAAGATAGACCCGGGGGCCATAGGTTTCACTAGTGGCTTCTCTCAAGATAGCATAATTTACGGTGGGTGAACAAATTACTGTCGAGCAATTGATAGAAAAGCGCATAGTTATGAGAATATCTAGGCATGGTCATGTATATAGGCATCACGTCTTCGACAAGTAGACCGATTACTCCACACATCGACCGCTATCCAGCATGCATCTAGAGTATTAAGTTCATGAGAACAGAGTAACGCACTAGGCAAGATGACATGATGTAAAGGGATAAACTCAAGCAATATGATATAAACCCCATCTTTTTATCCTCAATGGCAACAATACAATACGTGCCTTGCTGCCCCTGCTGTCACTGGGAAAGGACACCGCAAGATTGAACCCAAAGCTAAGCACTTCTCCCATTGCAAGAAAGATCAATCTAGTAGTCCAAACCAAACTGATAATTCGAAGAGACTTGCAAAGATAACAAATCATACATAAAATAAGTCAGAGGAGATTCAAATATTTTTCATAGATAATCTTGATCATAAACCCACAATTCATCAGATCTCGACAAACACACCGCAAAAAGAATTACATCGAATAGATCTCCAAGAAGATCGAGGAGAACTTTGTATTGAGATCCAAAGAGAGAGAAGAAGCCATCTAGCTAATAACTATGGACCCGAAGGTCTGTGGTAAACTACTCACACATCATCGGAGAGGCTATGGTGTTGATGTAGAAGCCCTCCGTGATCGATTCCCCCTCCGGCGGAGCACCGGAAAAGGCCCAAGATGGGATCTCACGGGTACAGAAGGTTGCGGCGGTGGAAATAGGGTTTCGTGGTGCTCTCGGATGTTTGAAGGGTATATGAGTATATATAGGCGAAAGAAGTAGGTCAGTGGAGCCACGAGGGGCCCACGAGGGTGGAAGGCACGCTCTCCTACCTCGTGGTCGCCTCGTTTCTTCATTGACGTCCACTCCAAGTCTCCTGGATTGTGTTTGTTCCAAAAATAACTCTCCCGAAGGTTTCATTCCGTTTGGATTCCGTTTGATATTCCTTTTCTGCGAAACACTGAAATAGGCAAAAAAACAACAATTTGCACTGGGCCTTCGGTTAATAGGTTAGTCCCAAAAATAATATAAAAGTGCATAGTAAAGCCCATTAAACATCCAAAACAGATAATATAATAGCATGGAACAATCAAAAATTATAGATACGTTGGAGACGTATCATGGTGGTACGCTCTCCTGCCTCCACGGCCCGCAAGAGCGAGCGCATCTCCAACAGCCGCGAGCGGGTGGCTGATCGGGCGGCGCGGCGCGCGGTGGCCAGGGATCTTCCTATCTCAGGTACCCCCCAAGATTCCCCAACTGCCCCCTTGTCTGCTTCTTCTCCTGTTCGTCTAGTTCTGCAGTCGCAGTCCAATGCTCATCTTTTGCATATCTTAGAGGACGTAGGTATTACTTGTGATCCTAGTTTTGCGTCTCCCTCTTCGTTATTGGATATTATTCGTGCTAATGAAGTGGTACAGGCTGACATTGCTAGGGATAAGGAGGTTGCATCTAGGGCTCACGCCTCACTGGTTGTGGCCGGCGGGGTCGAGGGGGGACCTGATAGGGATCAGGCTCCCTCCATTGTGCCTCGGCGCAGGGCTGGCAAGCGTTCTAAATTCTGCATTGCCCCTAGCAGGTTGAGTCTTCGCATTAAAAATCTCTCTCTCTCTCTGATGAAGGATTTATTTTGGAATATTAGGGGTTTCGGCGCTAGGGGCACAGGGACCAACTTAAAGATCTAGTCTGATCTGAGAACATAGATATCATTGGCCTTGTTGAAACTCTTAAACCTTCCTTCTCCTCGAACGAGGCTGGGATCGATAGGTTTGATTGGAACCATTTGCCGTCCTCGGGTCACTCGGGTGGCATTCTTCTCGGCACTAAAAGAGATATGTTCGACTTTGTTGCCTTTGATTCTGGTATTTTTTGGGCGTACTGTTGTATCTCATCGCTCCCTCAATTTACTCCTGGAAGTTATGGTAGTTTACGGTCCGGCTGACCATTCTCTTTCTCATCTTTTCTTGGACAAAATTCTTAATAAGATAGAATCTTGTGACCTCCCTATGCTTATTGGTGGCGATTTTAACTTGATGCGCTCTCCTCTGGATAAAAACTCGCCTAACTTTTCCTGGCCGCTAGCTGATGCGTGCAACGCTTTTATCAGGGACTCTGCTATCCGCGAAAGTCCTAGGGTTGGTGCCCGTTACACATGGAGGAATCACCAAACGGCTCCCATCCGCTCTGTTCTTGATCGTGTTTTTATTTGCCCCAGGTGGGACGCTCTGCTCCCTTGGGCCTCCCTGCGGGCATTGCCCATCGTGGGATCTGACCATGCACCCTTGATTCTTGACGACGGGATTCGCTGTCTCCTCTTCGCGATTTCAGTTCGATGCGTCTTGGCTCCTGGTTGATGGTTTTGCTGACTTGATTGCGAATAAGATTTCTTCTTTCCTCTCTTCGACTCGGCGTTCTTTTGGTCCGATGGAAAACTGGCACCAATGCTCCTATTTCCTTCGTAAGTTTTTGCGTGGGTGGGCTATGAATCATGCTCCCGAGTCTAGCCATGACAAGGTTCGGATCGCTGCCCAAATCGGGGCCTTGGATGCTCGCGCGGATGGCTCTGGCCTCTCTTCCTCTGAATGGCAGGCCAGGTATGATTTAGAAGAGGCCTTGTTGTCCCTGCACCGACAAGAGGAAGTCTACTGGAAACAAAGGGGCACCATTAACTGGACGCTAAAGGGCGATTCCCCTACTGCATACTTCTTCGCCATAGCCAACGGCAGGCGTCGCCGTTGCATGATCGATAGCCTGCTTATTAATAACGCTAGGGTCTCTGACCCCTCCCAGATTATGTCACATGTGGTTAACTTCTTCTCTTCGCTACTCTCTGCTAAGCCTGAGGTAGGCTTTAGATTGGACAATTCTTTCTGGACCTCTCAGGATCAGGTTACGAGTGATGATAACGATGCCTTTCTGATTCCCCTCTCTGATGAGGAGATTTTCGATACGATGCGCACAACCAACTCAAATGCGGCATCAGGTCCTGATGGTTTCTCCATTCCCTTCTTTAGGCATTGTTTGCCTCAGCTGCGGGGTCTTGTCCATGCTATCATTCATGGCTTCTGGCTGGGAACCGTCGACATTTCTCGACTAAACTATGCGGTGCTTACTCTTATTCCTATAGTCAAAGGGGCTGACTTAATTACTCAGTTTAGACCTATAGCCTTGATCAATAACTTCGCGAAGCTTCCGGCTAAAGGCTTTGCCACTAGGCTCTCCCCCATTGCCCATTGCTCCCTTAGCCCGTTCCAAACGGCTTTTATTAAGGGCAGGTTCATTCTTGATGGTATTCCTTGTCTCCATGAGATTGTTCATGATCTGCGAGCCCGCGGCTCCAAAGCGGTAATCCTGAAATTGGATTTCGAAAAAGCTTACGAATCGGTCAGTTGGAAGTTCCTTCGACAAGTGCTACTAGCCAAAGGGTTTGATGGTGCGGCAGTACATAGGCTCATGCAGTTGGTTACGGGTGGCCACACTGCGGTTTCGGTCAATGGTAATGTTAGCCACTTCTTCGCCGACGGTAGGGGCCTGAGGCAAGGTGATCCTGCTTCTCCTCTTCTCTTCAACTTTGTCGCGGATGCTTTATCCCATATTTTAACTAGGGCAGCCGCAGCCGGGCACATTACTCCTGTCAGCTCCCACCTTGTTCCTAATGGTATTTCCCACCTACAATATTTGGACGATACCATCATTATGGTTGAGCTAAATGAGGAATGCATTATCCACCTGAAATTCTTGCTCCTCTGCTTCGAAGCGCTGTCGGGTCTCAAGATTAACTTCGCCAAGAGTGAAGTCATTGTTACTGGGGTCTTGGACGTTGAGGCGCAAAGAGTTGCTCATCTCCTCAACTGCTCTCTAGGATCCTTCCCTTTCGAATACCTTGGCCTCCCGATCTCCCCCCTCAAACTCTTGGCTAGCGATTTTGCTCCGGCTGTCACTAAGGTGGGAAATCAGGTCCTACCTTGGAGAGGACGGTACAACACCCAAGCGGGCAAGGTTGCCCTTACCAATGCTTGCCTCTCCTCCCTCCCCATGTTCCTAATGGGATTCTATCTTCTCTCTGGAGGGATCCATGCTGGCTTTGACAAGCACAGAAGTGCCTTTTATTGGAATTCGGCTAAGTGGTGGTGGAAAATCATGTCCTCTGTGGAGAGCCCTCTTTGCCTAACCATCCTCAAGGCTAAGTCTTTCAGGGATCGAGCCCCATGTTTGCTTCGCCCGTTGGTGGCTCCCAATTTTGGCGCCAGCTCGTTAAAGTTCATCCGATTTTCCAGTCTCTTGTCAAATTTGTAGTTCGGAATGGTAAGTCTACTCGTTTCTAGTTAGATTGGTGGTATGGTGAGTCCACCTTGGTTGTGGCCTTCCCGGCTCTTTTTTCTTACTACCGTAATCCGGAGATCTCTATCTTCGAGCTATCCCTGAATAACTGGGACCTAGATCTCCGCAGGACGCTCTCTCCTGTAGAGTTGGAAGATTGGCATCGCCTTACTGCTTGCTTCCCCTTGCTCTCGGAGGAAGAGGACTCGGTCATTTGGCCCCATTCTGCTTCTGGTCGTTTTTCAGTCAAGTCGGTCTATGCCAATCTGATCTCTCGCTCTCCCACGTCCAAGTTCAATTGCATCTGGAGAGCTCGTGTCCCCCCTAAGATGAAGATTTTCTTGTGGCAAGCTTTAAGTGGGAAGCTTCCCGCGGCGGATCAAATTCGGAAAAGGAACGGCCCGGGCTCTGATAGATATGCTCTTTGTGAGGACACCGAAAACACTGACCATATTTTCTTTCATTGCTCTTTGGCTAAATTCGTGTGGAGTTGTATTCGTTTTTGGCTACAAGTGAGCTGGAACCCGTCGTCCTTCGTAGACTTGAGACGGCTTTCTAGCGGCTTATCTGGCACTTCTAAGAGGATTTTCTGGGTTGGGTTTGCGGCGATCTGTTGGTCGCGGTGGACCACGCGCAACAAATTTACCATCGAGCATACCTTCCCGGCTAATCCTATGAGTTGCTGATTTAAAGCTGGTGTATTCCTGCAGCAGTGGAGATTATTGATTAAGGAGGCGGACCTCTAAGCTTTCGACGCTATGACATCCAAGATTCGGTCTACGGCTTCTTCCTTATTGCAGCGGAATCGGTCGGCGCCTTAGTTCTGCTTGCTTTTATCCTATGTTTTGTTTGCTGGCCTGCGTGCCATTATCGGCCCGTTAGCCATGTACGCTAAACTTCTTTCGGTTGGCTGCTACCTTGTTGGTTTGGCTGTTGGTTGTTGGTGGTGATACTCTGCCTGGTGGCTTTATTTATAAAGTCGGGTGCATGCCTTTTCTCTAAAAAAAGAGATGTCCACTATCTCCGTGCCCGGCTCCGGGTACATGGGCAGCATCCGCAACTCCAGCTGCTCCGCGTCGGCCTCTTCTTCTATCTCTGCGTCGAGTTCAGCGAAAAATGCGTCCCTTGCCGACTGCTCCCATCGGATGAACCGCCGGTTGGCCTCCACATAGGCATCCTCGTGGATGGACTCCATGATGGCATGTTGTCCACCATTCCGGCCGCTTAGGCGACCGTAAACTCTGCCTTCACGTCCTCCATGTTGAAGCCCGAAGCCGGCGCCAGCTCCTCCTTCGGGTGCTCCACCTTGTCCTCCTCCGGATCTGCCTCCTCCGCCGGAACCGTATGCTACTCCTCGTCCTCCTCCTACTCCTCCTCCTCCTCCTCCTCCTCCGGCTCCAGCGAGTCCGGAGGCAAGCCGGCTACGATGCGGATGGCGCGCCTCGTCCAGATCTCCTGCTCGATCTAGAAGTGGCGCTTCGGCGTGAACATTGCATAGATGGTCTTCTTTTGCCAGGCCATGGCAGACGGCGAGGGAAGAGGGAGGTGGGGACGAAGAGGAATGTGTTCGGACTGGCGGCGTGGAGAGGGGAAAGAGGTTCTGGATAGGGTTGGGGGCGCCTGCTGGCTTAAATAGCTGGACTTTGGCCTCGGGGGGTGAGCCAGAGCGGTGCCACATGGCATCCACACCCCCACTGGAGGAGACGTTCGTCGGACCGTTGGATTTTCAAGCGATTTTTTGTGGGACCAGGACGTCAGTCCAACATGGCAGACGCAGCCAGGCGCACAAGGCCTCCTCATATATGTCCCACATTTGGGCTGGATATGAGAGGTTCCGGTCACGAGTCTAAAACGCCCATGCTGACCGGCACTTTTTCTGACTGGTCACTGATTGGACCGTCCGCCCGAACATATAAAACAGATTTGGCAAGTCCGGTTATAGATGCTCTTACATCCCGCATCAACATTTTCTTTATTGAATCTGTCGAGGAATAAACCAGTGTGTGACTCAACGGAACCTAAAGTCACCCTCCGAAGAACTCAAAGGCTCACTTATGCTGCTCGTGTCTAGCGACCCCAACGCCTGCCACGGCCCAGCAGCCGGACCTTCGGTCTTTTTCCGCATTCCGTAGGGTATTATTGTATTTGTTCCGGTTTACATTTTTTTATATTTGTTATCTTTATTTTCTATTTTTTTCCTTCTCTTTTTTAACTCATATGATTTTTTAAACAATGGGTGAACATTTTATATGTGTCGTGAATATTCAAAACACTATCAAATATATTTTCAAAATATCAAGAACATATTTTAACATTTTGATATGTTTAAATGTCATGTATATTGTTATTGAATTGTGCCAACATCTGTCTCTAAATGTATGCATAGTTCTAAAAAAATTACAAGAATATTTAGCTAATAATATTTGAATTCCATGAGCATTTTATTGAATAGTACAACATTTTTTAAATTTTACAAAAAAATAATGTATGCATTCCGTACATGGCACCCACTGCAGCCTATCCATAGAATTAAATGTGCTGGCCCATCTACTGCGCCACTCTCTTTCGGTTTTGTGAAGCTTCCGAAAGCTTTTGGTTGGGTTTTTTCTTTTTATTTCTTGTTTTCCTGTTATCTGGTCAGACTTTTTACTCGGTTTTGGTTTGGGTTTTTCTTCTTTACTTTTATTTTCCTCTTTTATATTTTCCTTTTTCTTTGTTATTTTTAAAATTTTCTTTTTTCCAAATGCGTGAGTTTTTGTAAAATTTGATTTTTTTTTTAAATTCATCACAGGCATGCATGCACAACACATGCCTCCGTCAGGATATAAAAAATAATAACTTTTTTAATATGTAATAATGCTAAATGTGGTTGATTCTCCATCAAAATCATTGATACTATTCAACAAGGCATTATTTTTATTGACAATTTGGGGGAACGAGGCGACGACCTAGCGAGCGAGCCAGGAATGTATGCTTTGTTGGGTTGGCCCATGTGACCGCTCCCATGAGCGCCATTTGGAGAGTTGATGCGCAAGGCGCTGACTAGGGGGTTGATCACCGCTAGCTATGCAAAATGAGCTAGCTTGGGCTTTATGGGCCAGCCCAAGGTGGGGTGACTGCTCCACCACACCCCAGCTATATGCAAGACATGACTCGCATGAGGAATCGGCATGCTAAGTTTCCATTTGCCACAGAACACAAGCAGGCCTAGTATATCGACATGTCACGATGCTCAGCCCATAATACATTATGATACTGCATATCAACGTTTTGTGTGCCTCGGCCACAGTTTTTGATGGTATGATTGCCCTTCAAATCATGGAAGCGACCGCGATAGGCGAAGCACCGTCTTCGGCATTTGATCTTTATGCAGCGAGGGTTCGGGTTATTTCGGATTGCCTCGACATGATTAAGAATCTAAATTCTGGCAACACGCTAACCAGCTATGGTTTTATATTGAAATAAATTGATAGGAAGAAGGAAATGTTTCAGTTGTCATCTTTGACCACGACTGCTGTCATCTTTGACCACGAGTGGAGATAGTTAAATAGAGATATGCATGCTTTAGCAAAATTTTCATTTTCTCCATGTGTAGAGGTAGACATGTTTGGTTGTCATGGCCCGCAACCCCTCTTGTAACCCTGTGAACATTATTTATTGAACAATAATACTCTCGCATTCTCTGGAAAAAATATCAACGTTGCGGTTCCCTTTTCTATATCGAATAACCTGCTATAATACAAAGCAGTGTTCTTTCCCGCACTTTATATCCGAGCAATGATTTATTTTGTGTCCTATCAAAGCAACATAGACCACCTTCCTAGCCACCTTGGAGTTCGTTGACAGTGATTCATTACATCGAATCTCATAGGCTTGATTTTCACCCGAACAACTAATGCAGAATGTACTTAACGCTAACCGTGGTAAATTTTTAATGATAGATTTTTTTATTTAGGTGAAATAAATGCCTACAAAGAAAAACACATTCAAGCTCTCTGAATGAGAAGCTATCGGAAACAAGCTCTACTATGACAATATGGTTATCTGGAGTGTTTGCTAGTTTAACCGATTCATGATTGACATTGAGAGCTGTTAGAGAATTCAATTTTCTAGCTGTCATTGCGCCTATTATGGAAGGTCGTACCTACCCTCAATGCAGCTAGGTGATTTTAGATTGTTTGGTAGATGCCACGTATACATCTTGATCATGCGACTGTGCCGTCGCAAGCCATCATCATACGGCTCATACTGTGTCGTGCCGGAAGGCAAGAGGGAGAATGTTCATTCTCTATAAGTTCCGATTAAGGAACTATGAATTACAGCATCTTGTACGACTGTTTTTTGGCATACTAACAATTTCTGACAATATAGTTCATCTAACCATCTCTAATTATCGATTCGTCCGATTCTCATATATATCATTTTCTAACCACTCACCCTCATGACTTGCACAGTCTTCCACATCGTCTCATACAGTACTCCACAACAAACTAAATAGATGGACCTCACAAGGTTTCCAACTATGAGGTTCATCCTTCTACCGCAAGAGCCAGTTGCCTATATGCAGGATGCATTGATGATAACACACTAGCATTTATGTGCTTTAACCCGATAGGCAGTAGCCTTCATTTCTCCAAGGATACTTATGTCATTTTTTTCTATGAGATTTGTTGTGCGTAGTCACCAAACGACCCCTCTAGTCATCGTCTCCAACCTTCATTTCTCTCACCGCCGTGGGACAAACCCCTGATGGGTAGCAGCAGCAGGGCTAGCTTCCCCGTTGTATTTTGTAGTTCAGTCTACTCTCGACTCCCTTCCAGTAATGCTGATAGTATAGCCAATAATCGGCTATATGGAGTTGTCACCTCAACTATAGCCAACCTAATATCCCACTCATATAATAATTAGTCATACTTGTATGCTATATCATTAATATATTGCCCATATTGTTTTTCACAAAGTGTTTTCAAGCCCGTGCTACCGCAGGCTATAAATCTACTCTATGTTTCTCTTCTCTCTCCTTTCCCCTCCCCTACAACTAGGTAAAATTATGATGTGTCATCTCTTATAGTCCTGCCTATGTCATCCTATTATAGTTGCTCTTACGGCACGAGCCGGGCTGCAGATTGTGATTGATAGGACATTGATAATAGAGCGGAATGATTCTATGGAGAGACCAGACCCTTTGGCATCCTCGCTCAGTTCCAATGATCTCTTCAGAGGGCCTTGTAAGCTAATCTGCCTACCTTAAATCCTATCGGCAGGGAGATTTCGGAATCAACCGTCTTCTTCCTTGGCTTCATCTGCGACGTTATTTTTGAATGGCGTGGAAGATTAGCTTATACTGGGCCGATACTTCTCTCATAAGATTTGACCTGAAATGTGTCATTGAACGCATTTGGGCATGATCCTCTGGTCTTAATTAAGTACATGTCCTATGGGGGCGTAGATCCTTGCATGAACATATTTTTCTTTACTTTCTCCATTATATCAGTGTGACCATTTGTGAATCAACGGCGGAACCTAAACCAACTATCCGGAATGGGTGAACAACATGATAATATCTTACTTTGTCACGGATCGCTACCAAGCATAACCAACTAAGAAGTCCAGAAAAGCACTACTGGTTAATACACTGTGATAAACTGAAAACCGTTTGATCATGTACATAGAATCCTCACCAGCTAGCAGCTAGGCATCTTCGTTAGCCATGATTCTTCACTTCCAATCTCATCGGATTGAATTTCATATATCCAATCATGTACATAGAATCCGTTTAGAGCATCAATAGTAATTTGTTGCCGACGTGTTCACTTTTCTATTGAACGAGAGTCACGATAGCAGATTGACGAACTGACGGAGAACAATCTCTTCGAGAACCAATTGATTCATTACCGCCGCGGCGCCGCTTGATGAGAATTGTGTTTCTTAATTGCTACAACACCCCTGCTAAAAAGAGTTGCTACACGACCCGCTATGATCCGGCAAAAAGAAACCCGCCATGGAACTAAATGTTAGTTAAAAGATCCTATGGTGCAGCTGTAGATATGCCAATTTTCACTGATGCCACTCTTGATCTCAGATGACTAGCAGTTTATTGCGGCTGCTACATGACACATTCCCTACTTGTCTGATGCCGAAGCTCCCGGGGTTGTAGCCCTTCGCAATGGTTTACTCTTGGCCGACATTATGGGGTGTAGCATGGTAGTCATGGAATCAGTCATGAGGCGGCCAGGAATGCAGAGAATTATTATGGCCACAATGTTGCAATGATTTTGGAATGTTTCCACCTATCCAAGAATTTCGAGATGATTGAATTCTGCTCGTGCACGAGAGTAGCCAATGTAGTTGCTGATTGCTTGGCTAAATCTTGCTACAGCTCCAAATCTGCCTCTGTTTGGAATAGTAGTGCCCTTGAGTTTATTTCATTTTGACCGTAAATGATCTCGCTATCATTTGATGAGCAAATTCATATTCCCGTCAAAAAGAAATCTAACCAACAATGGCACCTGACGCTCTAGTGACCCTAAACATTCTTATGCACCCTATTACCACAGCAGCTACATGGACAGATATGACAAGTTTTGCAACTTCAGTTCAATTTGCTACAATAGGGGTTAGTTGGGGTACCCCACGATGTATGGTTAATAGATTCACCCTAGCATTCGAGTGCTTATCCAAGCATTTGGCTTCATTTATTCACAGATATGAAGTAATTCACTATTTTCCATCTGGATATGTTATGGAGAGTGCTCTCCCCTCTCATCCGTACAAAACCACTGCGATGGATGGCAACGCGAGGCCATTTTTTTATTTTATCTCAAGGTGGATTCGACTTAGCACGTCTCTCACTCCTAAATAGGCAGCTCATACATGCTGTGACTGAAGGGATCGGTGATACACGGGGATGGTGCTACAGAAGGAGTCGGAGCCTTGGCCACCTCTCTAGGTCAGTTCCGTGGATCTGTTCGGGGTCACTCTCTCTAATTCACTTCTGTCTTTCTCATTAATGAGGAACGTAGGCTTGCTGGTTATCCGATTTTATGCCACTGACGTGTGGGACTATATACACAGACTGTTCTTACAATCTACATGTAGGATTAGAATTGAAGTTATACATGTTGGTCGGTAGCTACAAAATTCCTCATGTTGACGACGAAACGAGATTCCATAATAACTAAGTGCAATCTTTTGGAGATAATCATCAATAACTTCTGAATAGTGTTTGGATCAGGTCTTCGTAATTCACTTATTCGTGATAGTAAATATTAAATTAGCTTTATTTAAATACAATTTCGTGCCAGTCGCCGAGACGTCCTCCACAAATACCCCTGCATGTGCCGGACCAAGTAATTCTTACAGCTCGACCGTGTTTATTTGTGATAGCAAATATTTAATTAGCTTTATTTAAATACACTTCCTTGCGAGTTGCCGCGTAAGAAACGTCCTCTACAAATACCCCTACATGTTTGGGAGGTAATACTAAAGTGTTGTATCTGGGTATGTTGCGTAAATTTATTATCATAAATTAGGTAAGTAGAGCATCTGAAGCCAAGACAGAGGCCAGGATAAAGAACCGCCACCCAACCGGACCCTCTAAACCCAGCCCAAACGTCTAGGTTGTCCGCACTCCTCATATCCAGGCTATATGTGAGGTGGATATGGAATGCCTGGAAGCGTCCTCCATATTAGAAGGACGAGCGGGACCCATGTGTAAACCATATGTCATACAGGTTCCTCCGTCGATTTGATGAGTACGCATTCATCCGCCACTCTGGCTTGTCGCCCGAGGGACCAAATCCGGATATTTAGGCCAGACGGCAAGGGCCCTATACACCTCCATTTCCCTCCTTTCCCTCCAATCCGCTCAACCACAGCTTTCCCTGTCTGCTTCCCTTTCCGCTTCGACCATGCCATCCACCATGGTCCGAAAAAGGATCACATATTACAAAATGCTTAGGCCCGAGCACCACGTGGAGATTGTGCGGGCGGTGCGCTCTACCAAGATACGTGGCGCCCAATGTCTTGCAGAGGAGGAGGACGAGGTGGAGGTGGATATCGAGGTACCAGAGGAGGAGGCGGACATGGTGGTGCTGGAGGAGGAGACGACGGGCATGTACGCCGGCGGATTTGGCATGGAGGAGACGGAGGTGGAGTTCCAGATCGCCTAAAACGCGGAGGTGGAGGCATCGCAACTCGTAGCAAAGCAATAGTTGGAGGCGGAGCAAGCGGGCGCTGCCACATTCGGCGCTCATCACTGATCCCATCCTCGTAGCCGAAAAACAGGCCCATCTTTGAGACACTCCAATCCGAGTGGAAGGTGGTGGTGAACCGCCGTCATATCTACCTTGGCGATGTGTGGCGGGAGTGGCTAATCGTATACGAGGAGATGAGGAGGAGGTGCCAGAGCTTCGCCCCGTCGCGAATGACCACGAGGTCTGCGGTCATCTACATCTCTGAAGACAATGAAAGAAATAGGGTAGCTTTCATTCAATACAATGTAACTTGTTTTATCTTTTTCGACGAAGGGTGAATTTTATTTGCTCAAATAAAGCATTAAAAGAATACAATACAATGAGCGCACACCCGGCCTCTGCATAATTAGGATGCACACAGTCAACCCAACACACACACGCATAAACACACCAACAACTAGGAAAGTCCTAAGACAAAAAGCTGTGCGTAGGCGTGAAAAAAAAAAAAAAGAGAAAAATACCCCAAAGCGATCAAATCAATGATCGACAAACTACAACTAAGACCATATCCGCACTAATCATTGACACCACATTGATGACGAGGATCTTCAACAACAAAGCCTTCAGGAAGGAAGCGACACTCAAGCGCCGCCGTTGCCGGATCCAACCACAGAGGCCGGAATCAAAGTTTTCACCCTGAAGAAACGGTCCGAACATAATCGGGCAATGCCTCCAACAAGGTAACGGCATAAAAAACATCGCCATTGCCAGGGATGACCACTCGAGTCTGACCTAGGCTTTCGCCCCGGAGCTCAAGACCGGGTGCTCGCAGCACCACCATCAAGTCACGCATGTATTGTCGCCACCGCTTTTCCGCAATCCCAGCAGCTACAATTTGACCGCCGCCACTCCACAAACATCCCTCTGCGTCAAGTCATCGTCGATAATTTGTAACTCACCACAGAAAGTCATTCACCGGATCAATAGATAAAAACTCCCAAAGTCTTTTCAATGACCTCCGTTGTTGTGGATCCGTACGAAGTCGCTGCAAACAATCTACAATCACAACCATCTGGCCAATCAGATCTAGATCACCACCACAAACCGAGGATCGCAGCATCGGAGGTCCGCACCGCACACATAGAAGCTCATTGCCGCAGCCTGACATGTCCAGAGACCGCCATAGCCAGAGCAGTGCCAGCAAAGATACACTGTGAGGCGCCGAAGGGAACCTCCCCGCACCACGGCAGGGCTGGATCTTGGGAGGATGGAGGAGTGCGCCACGGCATAAGGGTCACACAACGAGGAGGGCCAGGACGGTCGCAGCCAACACCACCACGGCCGCCGCCGACAGCAAGATCGCCGGTGCAGCGGACCGAATCATAGATTCGCGGGGAGGGCTGAAGCCACTTCAACTGGAGGCGCGACCCAGACCCAGGCGAACACCAGCCGCTAGGCGCTGGGGCGACCAGATCCGGCGCGCCGCTCGCCAGATCCGCAGGGAGCGGCCGGCGACGGCGGATGGCGACGGAGCCCGGACGAGGGAATGAGCAGAAGAGGAGGAAACCGAGCAGGGGCGCCTCGCCGCCGCCGTCCTTGAGGGCCGAGAAGGCTTCGCTGTGGGTCCCCACTGGTGACGGCGAGGAGAACAAAGCGGAAGGGAGGGCTGCCGGTCGCAAGATTAGGGCAGCGCCTGAGTCGCCCCTACGGAGCGACGCGGGGGACGTGTGAGTGGGTACTTGTTTTGAACTACTCGTATGACGTGTTACGCGTTGCATGGACGAGTATGAAAATAGCGATTTGCAAATGGGGGGTGTGGAATCAAACGAGGGTTGAGCAGCTCCTTTCCGCGAACGCATTCGTGGACATATAGGGGTCAAATTTGCACATTTTGGTTATAATTGCTCTTAGTGGCCAAATTTTAAATGGTATTTTCTCTCACCAATGCCAACTTTGGAGGAAGGAAGTGAAAAAAAACTAAATTGATAGATTCCTCATAGTTGGGATTAAATACGTGAAATCACTAAATAAGCATTTGGTAGCAACTTATTTGCTGACGTATACATGCCCATGAATAGAGCACATCGACTCGTTATTAGAGGAAAAGGTTGGAGATGAGAGCAACAAACTGAGTATGCCGGGTGCAATCGGCAGTTCATTTCCACATAGGCATGCAGGTGGACGCGCCCACGAAGCCATCCATCCATTATGAATTAGGGCGATTATTAAAGTAGCAATGATTAGCTTAGTTTCTTCTTCGCGGACGGTGGTGGACGTGTCCGCTTGCATCCCTAATTCCAGAGCAAGATTTGATGGGCATAGGAGGCATCGGAAAATTGAGTATCAGTGGTACCCGCAGATTATGCACAAGGCTTTTGTCGTTCGGCGCTGCTGCCGTCCTATTTGATGCACTCGCATCTAGTTCTAGGAGTCCGCTCAAGAGTTTAGAGTCCACCCCTTCGCGTTGGACTGGAATGAGAAGAATGCGAGTTTAGACTCTCAGGAATGTGGCCAGCTTACCTGCGGTGAGGTGCTTTCCTGGACGTTGGCGTGCCTGTCGCAAGGGTCGCGTCTGTGACTCCACCCTGCATTGCGTGCTGTGAACAGAATGCTTGAGGCTATTTGTCTCTGGATAGACTGGAAACCTCCATAGGGCATGTTGTATTCTTACACATGTACGCTGGATCTTGTCACCACCAAAACTTTGTGATTCCACATTTCTTATATAATGGAAAAGAAACAGCAATGCTGTATTTGGTATTAAAAAAAAGGAGTTTAGACTCCAATGTGGAGAGCCAAGGCTCAAGCTCTCTTATGCTATAGCCCGTAATTCTGAAATAAGAAGGCCATTGTAGCAATCTTTCTAAACGTGTTTAGCTAACAAAATCCATAAAATAAAAACAAAATCCTAACGTCCACTTCTTGAAGATGATGAATAAAATTGTTTCAACAACTAAAACACATGAAAATAACACACCTCTATAATTTGTTAATTCCTTATGTCATGATGAAAATAATAAAGGGGTATGGATATTGTGGGCCGGTTACGAGAAATATAGCATTATTGTAACTGGTTCGCTGGTCCAATATACAATGGTGAACATGGGTGCACATGTGCCCGAATTGTAAAATAAAATAAAAGAAGTTCAAATATTTCTCAAACTTTTGTGCAGCAAATATTGTCTAGCATATTAATCTTGCGTAGAGTTTCACGAAGAATTCGTGGTATCGTGGGTGAACTAAGACAGATTGATATTATATATGAGGTACTATTCACATGTTTGTAGATGCAATTTGGTCACTTTCACCAACAAGTCTGCAGAAGTCAAACGTTACACATGTGTAGTATACCAGACAATGTTTGTTGCAAAAAAGTTTCATAAACATTTGACTATTTTACTTTTTATTTATTGCTACAAGTATGCGTAGATCCAAGTTCAAAAATCCGCACTGGTTCGCTAGTTGACAAGTTGAGCGCTATACTCTTATGCATCTATGCGCGGACATCGTTGGGGTTTACCTTTTTCATGCAGCAGAATCATTTATAGTTACTAGATGACCCGTTGCGCCCATTGGCGCAGAGACCAACTGCAGTCCGGGGAAATTAATCAAACTATTTGAAATACAAAATGGTTGTTAAGTGAAATATCTGAAGGATGTTTCTTGTGAATGGTCTAAAAGTGCTTATGTTCCTGTTGTGTTTGTTCCGGCCCCACTTTAAGATTCAAATATTAATACTTGTACTGCTCTCTTATTTGCCTTGACGATGATCATTGACCACAGCTTTCGTCGCCTAGAAGGTAAATTGACTGACATAACCGGACCCTCCCCCCCCCCCCCCCCCCCCACTTCATTCGTAAACGTGCGGGCTGTCTGGAAAACCGAGATAAAGGCTCAGATAAAGAAAGGCCACCCAACCAGACACTTTAAACCCAGCCCAAACGTCCGGTTTGTCCGACACTCCTCATATATACGCTATATGTGGATTGGATATGGGACGCTTGGATGTGTCCAGCGTGTTGGAAGGACAAACAGGACACGCGCATAAACCGTCTATCCTACGGGTGCCTCCGTCAATTTTGGATGAGTACTCATTTGTGCTATCGCTCTGGCTTGCCACCTGAGGGACCAAATCCGACTATTTAAGCCGGACAGCGAGGGTAACCCCAGCTACATCCATTTCCATCCTTTCCCTCTCGTCCGCTCCGCCACTGCTTCCCCCGCCCGCTTCCCTCACCGCTCCGACCATGCCATCCGCCATGGTCCAGCAGAAGATCACATATTACAAGATGGTTAGTCCCGAGCGCCGCCGCGCAGAGATTAGAGTTATTTACCTAAAACCACCACACCTGGGGTTAGGGTAACAACTTGCTATCACATTGAACTAGGGCATGAAAAAACACCAAACTTGCGCCTAATGCGTAATGCGGAGCACTAATGCTCGAATTTGGTCCCGAAAACAAAAAAACCAGCCCGTGGGGCCCACCTGTTGGGGCTGATGTGGCAAATACCAAGCACAAAAAAGTACTTTGACCAGCTGAGGTGGCGGATGAGACGCGGACCCCACCTGTCTGTTCTACATGATTATCTTCACTCCAGTTCTTTTGATATACGACATTACATCGAGCAGCTTGTGGGTGGTCGGACTTTGGCGACTATGCCCACACCGGCGAGCACCATGGTGATGGTGGGGAGGGGGGTGAGGCCACGTAGCCCGACGCCGCTCCCTTCGGCGTGGACGCCTGAGCTCTCTGTGCCCATGCGGGCTGAGAGCTCCATGGCCACCGTGGCCATGAAAGCCGAGCAGCTGCTCGAGCTAGCCTAGGCCGCCTGGTCTACGCGCGCCCCACGCCATGAGCACACATGCACCTACGCGCGCCCAGCACCACTCCCACGAGATCCGGCAGCAGCTCGTCCTGCGCTGACGTTGGTCGTCGGCCATGGATGGCCTCGGCCGCACGGACACACCCAACGCATGGCCCTACCCGGGCGCGCTCGCATGGCCCCACCTCACGGCCGGCTGCCATTGTTGTCCTTGCTGCGCGAGCGCACTATGGCTCTCGTGCGCCTCCCCGTGGCCACGCGCAAGGTTCAACGACCGCACACTGAGCTCCAGCGAGATCCCGCACCGGCTATGTCCACATCCACCTCTGACGGGCCGCCACTTCCAGGACGCGGCCCACATACACAACCTTTCTCCCGGCGCAACGACCTGGTCAGGTGTTGCCGTTACGCAAGTCCTCTCTAGTGGCTGCGCTGGTGATGTCCATGGTCCAGCGCTCAAAACCTGTTCGGCTAAATGCCCAGAGAAAAAAGGGGAAGAAATAAAAAGAAAAAGGTGAAAAATAAATAAACACTTGAGTCATTGGCAAGTGGGACCATCGTCCAACTCAACATATTGTCCACACAAGCATGCCACCTCAACCGACAGGCGTGCCCCATCAGTCGGTGTTGCTGTTTCCGCGACCAAATTCGAGCGTTAGTGCACCACATTATGCATTAGGCGCAAGTTCGGTGGTTTTTTGTGTCTTGGTTCAAAAGCAGTACCAAGTTGTTACACCAGCCCCAAGTGTGGTGGTTTTAGGTAAATAACTCTAGAGATCACGCGGGTGCTGCGCGGTTCCGAGATACGAGGCGCCCAACACCTTGCAGAGGAGGAGGACGAGGTGGAGGTGGATATGGAGGTACCGGAGGAGGAGGACATGGTGGTGCCGATGGAGGAGGCAGAGGAGGACACGTCGGGCGTGGAGCCCTGCAGATTTGGCATAGTGGAGGCGGAGGTGGAGTTCCAGCTCACCCAGGACGCGGAGGTAGAGGCGGCTCACCTCGCAGCAGAGGAACAATTGGAGGCGGAGTAATCGGCTGATGTTGCATTCGCAGTGCTCATCACTGAACCCATCTTTGTGGCTAAAAACCAGGCCATCTTTGAGTCACTCCAGTCCGAGCGGGAGGTCGTGGCCAACCGCCGTCTTATCCACTTCTCCAATATGAGGCGAGAGCGGCCATTGGACATGGACAATGAGGAGAGGGTGCCAGAGCTTTGCCCCGTCGCAAATGACCACAAGGCCGCCAGTCCATCTCCAAAGATGATGAGTAGAAGCAGAGTGGTTGTTTTCATTCAAATGTAGCTTGTTTTATCCATATATGATGAAGTACGTATGATGTGTTTCACGTTGCAAATGGGGGGTGACTGGCTCCTATCCGTGAACGCGTCCGCGGACATATTGGGGTCAATTTGCACATTTCGGTTATTGTTGCTCGAGTGACCAAGTTTTAAATTGTTTTTTCTCTCAACAGTGCCACCTTTGGAGGACGAAAGTAAAAAAAAACTACATAGATAGATTCCTCATAGTTGAGATTGTACAGACAATGTAAAAAAGCAACATATTAAATACGTGAAATCACTAAATAAGTGTTTGGCAGCCACTTATTCACTGACGTATACATGCCCATAAATAGAGCACATCCACTAGTTACTAGAGGGAATGGTTGGAGAGAAGAGTAGCAAACTGAGAATGCCGGATGCAATCGGCAGTTCAATTCCACAACAAGATTTGATGGGCATAAGAGGCATCAGAAAATAGAGTATCAGTGGCACTGTTGGACTCTGCATGGGGCTTCTGACATTCGGCGCTGCTGCCGTCGTAATTGATGCACTCGCATCTAGTTCTAGGACTCTGCTCAAGAGTTTAGAGTCCACTCCTTTGCGTTGGACTGGAATGAGAGGAATACGAGTTTAGACTCAGGAATCGGCCCGCTCGCCTGCCATGTCACTCTACCCAGCGTCGCGTGCTGTGAACAGAATGCTTGAGGCTATTTGTCTCTGGATAGACGGGCAACCTCCATGGGGCACGCCGTATTCTTGCACATGTACGGTGGATCACATGACTGCCGAAACTTTGTAAAATCCACTTCCTTTAATTAATAGAGAGAGAAAACAGCACCGCTGTATTTCGTCAACAAAAATCGTTGTGGAGAGCGGAATCCTCGAGCTGGCTTATGCTATCCCATAACTCTGAAACAAGGAGATTTTCTATGGTACCCTGTACTGCTACGGAGGGGTCGGAGTAGTATGAAATCATCGACCGTTGATTTTATGAGGGTAATAATTCCTTAGGCGGCGGAGTTATTCAGTCCATGGAGCTGGGTCCACTACAAGGATTCTGGTCTATTGCAACAAAATTTATTGCTACAACTAAGGTTTGTTGCAATAAAAACGCAATATTACCACAAATTCTCCGGTTGTGGTAATAGGCCGCACATATTGCCATAACTTAGTTTGGTCACGATAAATACTAGATATGTTGCAATAGAGGCCTCATATTGCAACGAAGTGTGTCGGCGTTGCAATATGGTAGCGGTATTGCGACAAAAAAATTCCGTTGCATGAGGGCAGTCATTTTGTTGTAATAGAGACTACGTATTTCAACAGAATAACTATTTGTGGCAATATTCAGAAAGATATTGCAACGTCAGCGTGACGTTGCATTAGTTGCACATATTGTTGCAGAAAAAGTGGCTACCTATTGCAACAAACTGCATCGGCGTTGCAATATGGTAGCGTTATTGCGACAAACAAAATCCGTTGCGCGAGGCAGTCATTTTGTTGTAATAGAGACTAGGTATTTCAACAGAATAACTATTTGTGGTAATATTCGGAATATATTGCAACACCGGTGTGACTTTGCATTAGTTACAAGTTAAATAGTGTGAAAATATATTATTTGAATTTATAGATATTAAGTTATGATTTTTGCAAGCTTTTAGGAGTAATTAAATATTTTTAATCGCACCAATTTGAATTAACCAAAACAGTGGAAAAGTTTATAAATGGATAGAACACACTTTCTTGATAGGAATACATATTTAATTTGTTAAATTTGGATTTGAAATAGGCAAGTTGTTGCCATTTTAAAACTACAGTGTTTTCTGCCAAAAACATGGACCTGCCAGATGGAACTCGAAAATAGAGGGTCCCTGGTGTGAAAATTGCCAGATCCAGATCTGGAGCTGAATCTGACCGAGGACTTCTTTAGCCGCAGCCACTGACCTGCGGGCCCGGGGACTCGCTGGGGCTGACAGGCGTGGGTGACATCCACGGCGACCTCCAGGGCGATGACAAGTGGGGCCGGCCAGCGCGCAGTAAACCCAAAAAATTGCAGGCTTTCGCTTGGGCAGGAATTCGAACGCCCATCCACCATGTTGCAGATCAAGGTCAGACCACTGGGCTGGGCATGTATTTGTCAAATTTTACTTGTATTCTTATAGCAAATTAAAGAATAGGTTGTTTTTGACAAATCTGTGATATGCCAATAAGTAATTCTCAAAACTAAATTGGTTTGGTTGATAATTTACATAGTTGAATCTCTATGCTTTTTGTTTAAGAAAAAGCGACATGATTACGTTGGACCTACTCTGGCGCAGTGGATCCTGACATGTAAGCCATACTGTCCAGACTAGTGGGACTTGCCTTGCTGACAACGGGGCCACGCACCGAATGGGGACCTCCTATCTGCCGCATTCTGCGGCAGACTGGAGGGGCTTCGCACGGGGGGACTTCGCCTGGGCCAGCCCACGTGGGAGCAGCCAATGGTGTAAAATACAACGCAAAAAGGGAGCTGCTTTGAGCAGGATTCAAACTCATGATACGACGATTGTAGAGACAGGTGCCTAACCAATAGAGCATGTCAACGCTAGTGTTATATCTGCAACGCCAAATCCTTTAGAACTAACCATATCGGCAGATCCAAAAAAATCCTTTTTTGTAGAACATCTAAAGAAAATTCTGAATACTTTTAAAACAAAAAAATCTGAACATTTTTGTTTAAAATGAACAAGTATTGGAAAAATTGCCCAATTTTTGGATTTGTAACCAAGTTTCAAAAAGGGAAGAAGGTAGGAATTTGTGAACAAATTTTGTAAAACATGAACATTTTTTCAAATTCCCTTTTTTTTGACAAACACGAACAAAATTGAAGCTGGGAACTTTTTTCTAATTTATGAACAAATGTTGACAAAAAAGAATATTTTTTGAAAACATGAACATTTTGTACAAAAGGGAACATCTTTTTGCATCTGTGAACAAAATCTGAAACTCTGAACAAATTTTAAAATGTGACCATTACGAACATTTATTGAGTCTATGAACAAAATTAAAAAATAGGAACATTTTTTGAACTTATGAACAAATTTTGAACGGCAGACATTTTTTAAAATATCGAGAACACTTTTTGAATTTGTGAACAAAATTTGAAACACAAACACTTTTTGAAAGGTGGACATGTTTTCAAATAGGCGAACATTTTTTAGAACTCATGAATGTTGTTTGAACTTCTGAACAAAAAATAAAAAACAGGAACTTTTTTTTGAAAGGTGAACATGTTTTCAAATATGCGAACATTTTTCAGAAATCACGAATGTTGTTTGAACTTCTGAACAAAAATTAAAAAACAGGAACATTTTTTGAACTTCCGAACTTTTTTGAAATTTCAAACAAATTTTAAATTTTGAAAAAAAAAGGAATGAAAAAACGAGCAGAAAAAGGGATTACAAAATAAATAGAAAAAAGAAAGAGAAATACGAAAAAAGATAAAGAAAAATATGTAACGGAAAAAAGAAAAAGAGAAAAACAGATTAAGAAAAACTGCAAATAAAAAAGCGAAAACCACTAAAATCCGGCCCAGGAACCTTCTAGAAGCTTCCCAAAACCGATCAGGAAACTTCTAGGAGGTTCCCAAAACCGGAAACTGTAGCATTTTCCCACTAAAACTGATGATTGTTTATCTATCTCCTTCTATAATCCAATGGGAATTCTTGGGCAGAGCCCGACCAGCTGCCCAGGGTCGCCGGGTGGTGGCTCCGCCACTTAGGGCATCTCCGACGCTGACTCACAAATTGCTTGTCCGTTTATTTGCGGATAGGAGGACCAGTCCGTGAATATGAATGCGGGAGCCGGCCACTCGTCGTTGCCCGTATACAACTGAAATCGCATTTCAATAAACCGGACAAAATTCATGCAAACCCGACGGAATTCATCAAAGTTCAAATATAAAATAGCACAAATCATCCATACATAACATGCAAATAAGTCTAATACAATAATAGTTTAAATTCAACGAGATTAACCAGATGATCAACAAGTTTTTCATGAATGGATCATGTACTCCCACACATATTGCCTCTTCAGTTACATCCAACAGTGTATGGACCTAAATGGCCATCCCTCTATCATGTGGTACATCATGGCAGCGCGTACGGGCTACACAATGTGTGGAGCAACATTGAGTAAATAAATGATTCAATCGACAAGTTGAGCAAGAAGAAGCAAAACTTACGATCTCCTCTGCTGCCACGCGCAATGGCCACCTTGCCTCCAGGCGAGCAACCGTGTCACAAAACTTGGTGACGGTGATCTGGATGGCGTACCATCGACAAGATAATGACCTCATATTGCATTGTTGAATGATGTGCACGTCGTAGGGAGAACTTGCTTTCGCGCATGAAACGAATCATTCATGCGCTGCGAGAAGAGCCCCCTTTTGTGCCTGCCTACGAAATCCGCGGATACGATCAATCATGCATCGCACAACAACTCATCTTTCATGCTCGAGTACTCCGCCATCCTTCATACTCTAAAAAATGACATGGCATTCAAAAATTAGCACAATGGCATTTGAACAAACACCTGACGGTGCATTGTATCCGCCATGGACATCGTCGATAGGGGAGGAGGAGTGCACCTGGCTACGGACGGGTCCTGGGTGGATGACGCCGTTGTGAAAGGAGAGCCGGCACGTCGATACTAGTTGCGGCGGTCCGTCAATGCCTGTGTGGCGGACAGAGAGGTAAAACGGCGACGTCGGAGGAGGAGGAGGCTATTGCACGATTGACATGACTTAGAGTTGGATTGATATAACTCCAAGCTTCCTCATCATCAGCCTGTTGTTCGGCGAATGCCTTTATTTGAACAAAGCTCTCGAAATCCCTCCACACAAAATAACTAGATAGTTAGATTCCTCATACGTTGAACTGAGAAGGTAAAAAAGCAATAGATTTAGAGCAACTCCAACTCATCGACCCAAACGAACGGCGATTTTGTTCGCCTTTTGTCCGTTTGAGTCGGTCACCCACTCGATGCCCACACTATTTATGATTTGGATCAGCAATACGCCCAACATGCCAACCTATATTTACGGGTGTGGCCGGCTGGCCGCCGTTTTTCAACAAATATACATACATTTTGTATAGTTTCATAAGCAAACAAAAATAGCATAGTTTTGCAGCCAAATAAACTTAGCATAGTTTACAAGCCGAATAAAAATTAAATTATCTCAAATACATTTTTTTAAAGATACATCTATTGGTTGTTAACATGAGTCCACATATGTTCAACCAAATCATTTTGCAGCTGAATGTGAGTTTCCCAATCACGCATTTGATGATGAAATTGGGTGAACTGTGCAAACGTTGCCGCTCCTCCTCCATGCTCAGGCACAACATTGTCACCCTGAAACTGAAACCCATGATCGGAAATACGTTTCGGGCGCTCATCATCTACGATCATATTGTACATGATCACACAAGTAGTCATCACCTCCACAATTTCTTGGTGCTTCAAGCTCTAGCAGGATACTGAACGATGCCCCATCGAGATTGCAGAACACCAAAGGCACGCTCCACATCCTTCCTAGCACTCTCTTGCTCTTGGAAAAATATTTTCCTCTTCTCTCCGACGGGGTTGGGGATTGTCTTCACAATAGTGATCCACTGGGATAGATACCGTCACCTAGGTAGTAACCTTTGTTGTAGTTGTGCCCGTTGATGTTAACATTGACCGGCGGGCTGTTGCCTTCGGCAAGCCTTGAAAACACCGGTGAGCGTTGAAGCACGTTGATATCATTGTGCGATCCGGCCATGCCAAAGAAAGAGTGTCAGATCCAGAGATCTTGTGAGGCCACTGCCTCAAGTATGACAGTGCAAGCCCTGGCATGGCGCCTATACTGCCCTCGCCAAGCAGAACGGCAGTTCTTCCACTCCCTATACATGCAATCTATGCTGCCAAGCATCCCTGGGAAGCCCTGCTGGCATTCATCGCCAACAAGCGGGTTGTATCTTCAGTAGTTAGCTCTCTCAAGTACTCAGGGCCAAACACAGCAATCACAACCTTGCAGAACCTGTACATGGACTCTAGGCACGTAGACTCCCTCATACGGACGTAGTCATCAATGAGATCACCGGGCACTCCGTATGCAAGCATCCGGATAGCTACAGTGCATTTCTGATAAGATGAGAAGCCAATCTTTCCAAGGGCATCCTTTTTGCACTCGGAATAATTATCGTATCCGACCACCCCATCTCTAATACGGTTGAAAACATGCCTAGCCATATGAAAACGCCGACGAAATTTCTGATGTTTGAACAGCGGGTTGGTTGTGTCAAAGTAGTCCTTCCAAAGAAGCAAATGGCTGGTCTTTCGGTTGCGATTCAACGCCGGAATGTGCCCCGGGATCGAGCCCTGGAACAACGGCCGCTGCCTATTAAGGTGGTCATGGACTAACACAGCAGCCAGCATCTCCTCATAATCGGATGAGGAATCGTCGGAGTTGCACATAAAACTGTGGAAAAAGAACTACTCGGCGGAGTCCATTTGTACCTTGAGGCAAACTGTCGAACAGCTTGCGGTCGTCAACGAATAAGCTAGCCGGTGAAGCGACGCGTGCCTCCCCTGGACTAGGTGGTTGGCCTGGTGGCGTCAGCGGGGCGATGTCGGACGAAGGAGCTGGCCGGGGCCTTCGTGCTCGCGGCAACGTGGGAGTGGGGGCGGTGGGCTAGCAGCGAGGTGGTGGCCCAGTAGTGAGGCGGTGGTGGCGGCTACGTGGGAGGTGGAGGCGTGGGGGAGGTGTGGAGTCACCGGAACTGGGCGGCGGCGGGGTGGATGAGGGCTTGTTGTCGATAGGTGTGGAAGTGGATGGCCAATGTGTCACCGGCTACCGGGCCAAGGGAGGAGGAGGCGCGCGTCGCGCGCGTCTGTTTCATGTCCGCGCCGACGCAAATCAAACTCAAGATTAGGCCGGAAATGGATCGGCAGACGGACAAAAAGCAGACACGCGTCTATTTGGGTCGGCGTGTTGGGCCGACTTTTCTGTCTGCTTCGACCCAAACGGACATGCGCGAATGAAATGGGTCGGCGCGTTGGAGTTGCTCTTGATACATGAACTCACTCAAGAAGTGTTCGGTAGCTACTTATTCTCTGACGTGTACATGCCCACAAATAGAGCACATCAACCTCTCATGTGTAGGGCAACCGACAATCGAAATGTACTAGTACTGGTTGCTAGGGGGAAAGGTTGGAGAAGAGAGCAGCATCGAGTATGTCGAGTTCCATTGGCAGTCAATTCCACAACAAGATCTGATGGGCATAGGAGGCATCCGAAAATTGAGTATCAGTAGCACTCTCGGCGACAGCACGACGCTTCTCTCGTTCGGTGTTGCTGCCGTCTACCCGAACTATTCTCTCGAATGAGAGGAACACTAGTTTAGGCTTTGAGGAATGCCGCCAGCTCGCCTGTCGTGTGGTTCCAGTTCGCTTACCGAATAAGGGTATATTTTGCGTCGTCCCGCCTCCGACGATGTCCCTCTCCCGCCATCTCCACTCGTATTCCCTGTACCGTGCCCTACGCATCGTCTTGCTTTTGCACCTGAGTTAGCCCGACTCGTTGGAAATCGTCGATGTGAGCGTTCTCAGCGAGCCAGGCTCTAAAGTGCTTTAAGCTTCGTGCCGATGTGAGTCAGGCCTGCTTGCACGCAATTAAATGGTGCATTTTCATCCTGCGCGAGGCTGGTTGGGTTCTATGCAGCCTACCAAATGAATCCCTAATAACTAACAGAAACAAGGAAGATCTAGGCATGAACATGTACACACTAGAACTTTCTGCGCTCTCGCCCCCCGCTCCCCCGCTAGGGTTTCCCGCCGCCGCCGCCGTCGGCTGCTCGGCTCCTTCCCACCGCCGTCGGCCGCCCGGCGCAGGCCCCCTTCCCCCTCCCCTCCCCGCCCCCCATCCCCTCCTCCCCACCTTGCTGCCTCCGCCGTCTCCCCGGGAGGCGGCCGGGGCGGCGCGCGCCCTCCCTTCCTTCTTGTCCGTCCTCCTCCGCCCTTTCCCCCCACCGCCGTCGGCGGTCGCCCCCGAGTCCGGCCGGGTGGTGTCGGCGGCGGCGGGTCGTCCCTTACCCGCGCGCTCTCCTCCTTCCCGGGGTGGGGGGGGGGGAGGCGGCGGCGGTGCTCGGCTGGTGGTGGCCCGGCGTCCTGGTGGGCGGAGGCCGGCGGCGCTCGCCGCAGTGGTGCCGCCTCTTGGCGGCGGGGCGCTCCGGTGGTGCTGGATGGCCGGTGGCGCGTCCCCGGCCAGATCTGGGCCCGTAGGGCCCCATCTGGGTCCTTGCGGGTCGGCTCCGGCGCGACCGCGACGCTCTCTGTATGGGGAGGCTGGGGAGCGGCTTGGACTGGGGCAGCGGCGTCGACGGCGTGCCAGCTGCTGCGCGGAGGCGGGAGCTGTCCGGGCCTCTGAGGGCCCGGCCGGGCCTGTGGGGCCACGGGCCCGGTAGGCTCCTGCTTTGGCGTCCGGTCGGCTACCGTCATGGACGGTGGAGGTGGGGCCCTCCCGTATGTTGACGGTGCTGCTGCCCTAGTCCCGGCTCCTCTTCTTCGTTGTGCAGACCATTTTCGCAGTGCCGTGGTGAGACAGCGTGGGAAGCTTCGTGTCCGTGCTGGCGCAGGGTGGTGGTCGGTTTGGTGGCGAGCTCCGGAGTGCCTGAGGTGGAGGATGGGATCGGGAGAAATCGCTGTTGGCTTGGCCGACACCGACGCGGCGGCGCCTGAGGGTGCCACCGGACCTTCCTGGAGGGCGTCGGGGCTACGCTTCCTCTCTCCTCGCCGTGTACCGGGGGAAACCCTTAGCAGCAGCATCGCCATCGTCACGTCCCTTCTTGAAGGTGTTGATTGGTACCGGCGCTTCGGAGTCTCGGAGCTTGATGGGCGACTCCGGTGGTCACAGCGGTCGCGAGGCTTCGTCGTTTTTGTCGATCCGCCGTTATCGGCATTTGTTTCTTTTCTTTTTCTCTTTCTTTCTTTTGGGCGTGATTGTGCTGCTTCCGCCCCAGCATCTATCGTTGGCTGTATCGGTTGGTTGCTTTGGAATACAAAGCGGGGAAACCTTTTTTCTCAACATGTATACACTACTGCTGTTCTATTCTGCTAACAGAAACATGAAACAAAGCATGCATGTACTCCCTCCGTCCGAAAATACTTGTCCGAGAAATGGATGTATCTAGATGTATTTTAATTTTAGATACATCCATTTGTATCCATTTTAACGACAAGTATTTCCGAACGGAGGGAGTAACATATTATACTTCAGATTCCATCGCGTCTTCCGGTGCATGTGAGACGTTCGACCGGGCCGGCCGCTGTGGTGCTTCTCTTCCTGCACGACCACGTCTCACGGACGCTCCGGTGTTCCACCTCCACGACCACGTTCCCCACGCCGTCGCGGGAACCGCATCCTGGACCTTAGCATTGACCAGCGCCGCCGGGGCCGGCAAGCCAGCCCAGGCCAGAGGGTTGGCTGGCAGTCTTGTCCTCCTCCAGCTCAATTCCATCGATTTGCTCAGGGTCATTCTATCTTATTTTGTTCCTCGTTTCCCATTCGAGAGGAGCGGCAGGTTATTGGTTATCCGGTATTATGCCATGCCACTGACGTGCGGGCCTACCCAAACTGCTCCCACCTAATCTACTACTCCCTCCGTTTCTAAATATAAACCTTTTTAGAGAATTTGAATATGGCTACATACGAATGTATATAGACGTGTTTTAGAGTGTAGATTCACTCATTTATCATCGTATGTAGTGCATATTGGAATATCTAAAAAGGCTTATATTGTGGAACGGAGGGAGTACACAGTTAGAGTTGGATATATACATGTTGGTAGATAGGTGGTATTTAAGAATAATCCTAGACGTACGGGCCCTTTACGGGATTGCTAAGAACCCCCCCCCCCCCCCCCCCCCCCTGAATTCTCACCGGGGTGGCCCGCCTCACTCTCCTTCCTCTCAATCCCCTTTTGATATGTCAGCATGTAATTAATCTTAGCCCATAATTGCCTCTGTGTGTAGCATTACTCGGTATTTAACTAGGATTTTTTTGCAGGCGATTTAACTAGGATTATTTGAATACACTTCCATGTCAGTTGCCACCAAGGAGACGCCCTCCACAAATACGTCTGCATGTGCCAGACCATGTAAGCCTAACGGGCCGCCGTTATATATTAGTGAGCAAATTGCTCATGGGATTTCCTCTCACCGTCTCCATCTTTAGATGGAGAACATGAAAAAACTAAATAATTGATAGGTAGGTAGGTAGATTCTTCGTAGATGGGATGGTATCGGCAAGGTAAAGAAGTTGTAAGGACAGCTTGGCAAAAGGCTGTGCAGCAAGGCTTGCACCCATCTGTGAAAGGAAAAATTGATTCAGTCCATTGTGACTTGCATGATTGGGATAGAAAGACTCTGAAAGGGCCTAGAGCCCGACTTAACAAAGCTCAGAAGGAGTTGGAGGCACTCATGCAGGAACCATATACGGAGGAGGGTAGGGCGAAGCAGAAAGAACTCTCATTCCTCATTGAAAATCTACTGGACCAGGAAGAAATCTTCTGGGCCCAGCGTGGTAGGGTTCGATGGCTTCGGAAAGACGATCGTAATACAAATTATTTTAACCAATTTGCTTCAGCAAGGAGGAGAAGGAATATGATAAAAAAAACTCCGTAATAATAATAATAATGGGTGGACCGAGGGGAATGATAACCTCAGTCCACTGATTCGTGATTATTTTGATGGTCTCTTTCATTCTGATGATGTGGATTGTGATCAACAATTGATGCAGACTGTTAAAACACGTGTAACGCCTGAGATGAACAGCATGTTAACAGCTCCATACACCCGAGAAGAGGTCAAAAAAGCACTATTTCAAATTGGAGACATGAAGGCACCGGGGCCGGACGGTTTACATGCAGTCTTCTATAAGAGGTTTTGGCACATTTTGGGGGAGGAGCTCACTGATGAGGTTCTCGAAGCAGTACAGATGAGGAAAGTACCAGCAGGGTGGAATCACACAAATATTGTGTTAATACCAAAGGTAGATAGCCCAGAGGTAATAACACAGTTCAGGCCAATCAGTTTATGCAATGTGGTATATAAAATCATCTCTAAAATGCATGCGAACAGGCTAAAGAAAATTCTTTCAGAGATCATATCCCCCACACAGAGTGCGTTTGTGCCTGGTAGACTCATAACAGATAATGTGCTTATTACGTATGAATGCTTTCATGCAATAAAGAAAAAAAACTCATGGCTCTAATGGGTATTGTGCAGTCAAGTTAGACATGATGAAAGCAGATGATTGTGTGGAGTGGAGTTTCTTGGAGCAAATGATGTTAAAACTCGGCTTTGATCCGGGTTGGATTGAGATGATAATGGAGTGTGTTTCCTCAGTAAGCTATAAGATAAGGTTTAATGGTGCAGAAACGGATGAGATAATACCTACTAGAGGATTAAGGCAAGGTGACCCCTTGTCCCCTTATTTATTTCTGCTTTGTTCTGAAGGATTATCGAGCATGTTGGCCCATGAGGAAGAGGTGGGTGGCTTGGAAGGTATCAAAGTCTGTCGTAATGCACCATCCATCTCCCCACTTGCTTTTCGCAGATGATTCTCTCATTCTTATGAAGGCCAATACACAGAATGCAAATGCTTTGAGGAGGGTTTTAGATGTATATTGTGCAAGCTCTGGACAGCTTGTCAGTACGGCAAAATCAAGTGTTTTTTTCAGCCCCAATACAAATGTTGACGTCAGGGAAGGTGTGGACAGAAGTGATTGTTTTCAGCACTTGATTGACCGAATTTGTCGGAGAATTAAAGGGTGGAAGGAAAAATACTTTCTGCACAAGGGAAGGAAATTTTGTTGAAAGCAGTGGCCCAATCAATTCCCTCGTATGCTATGTCAGTTTTTAAATTGCCAAAAGGAATTTGTAAGGCAATAACAGATGAAATGGCAGGGTTTTGGTGGGGAGATAGTGAGGAGAAGAAACGGATGCATTGGTTTGCATGGTGGAAATTGTGCATGCCAAAGAAGAAAGGAGGACTGGGGTTTAGAGACCTTCACAGTTTTAATCTTGCTTTATTAGCAAAACAGTGTTGGCGTCTGATCCAGAATCCAGAATCTTTGTGTGCTCGAGTTCTCTGTGCTAAATACTATCCAGATGGAAACATATTGAATGCAGGGCCGAAGAAGGGATCCTCCTTTACGTGGCAGAGTATCGTTGCTAGGATTCAAACGTTCAAACGAGGATGTATTTGGAGAGTGGGTACGGGATCACATATAAACATTTGGCAAGATACTTGGGTTCCAACAAGTGAGTCCCGGAAAATCATAACACCGCGGGGATCCACTATGTTGACAACAGTGGATTAATTGATCCACATACAGGTCAGTGGGATGAGGTGTTGGTTCACGATGTCTTTTGGCCGGTCGATGTGTACAGAATCCTACAAATCCCACTGAGAGTGCATATCATGGATGACTTGTTTCATGGCATTATAACCGGAATGGAAACTTCACAGTTAGATCGGCTTATCACACAGAATTTAAACATCAATTTGGGCGCCAGATGGATCTGTCTTATCCACAAGGGAGCCGAGAACAGGATATATGGAAGCATGTTTGGGCTCTTCGAGTACCTGGGAAGATCAAGCACTTTGTGTGGAAAGTTATCCGAGGAGTGCTACCATGTTTTGGAACCCTTGCAGGGCGTCATATACCAGTATCCGGGCAGTGTCCGGTCTGCCGGATTGGTTATGAAGACACGCAACATTGTTTATTCCAATGTCCTCGAGCCTTGGAGATCTGGGAGAAACTCGGCTTAAAAACTGAGATTCAAAACGCAGCTCTACAGGACAGATCGGGTTCATTCACGATGAGCACTCTAATGTATAAAGATGAAAGCACAGAGGGCGTACCGATGGCAGAGCTAATGACAGTGGCTAGCTGGTACATATGGTGGCAGAGGAGACAGAAAGTAAAGGAGATACACATCCCACCACCGGATCGGACAGCTGTTTCAATCCGAGTTCTGGTCACGAACTTTTACCGTTCACTTGCAGTGAATCAGCACATAAGAAAGCGTGATCACATGTGGCAGAAACCGGGAAGGGGAGTAGTGAAGATAAACGTGGATGCGTCCTTTTGTTATGAGAATATGAATGGAGGAATGGGGGCTATTGCGCGGGATGAGCGCGGTGAGTTCATTGCTGCAGCTAGCTGGTTTATACCGCATGTGACAACAGCAGAATCTGCGGAGATAATGGCCATCCGTAATGGCTTCTATCTTGCCTCTAAGATCGGTTGCAATACTTTCCAGATAGAATCTGATTGCTATAATGCGGTCCAAGCGTTTAGTATGGAAGAATACTCGGGACAAGATTCAGCTACTGTACTTGAAGGAAAAGAGTTGGGATTAGATGTTGCTCATTATGAAATCATTGCTTGCCTACGGGAAGCAAATGAAGTAGCTGATTGTATAGCTAAATACTCCCTCTCTAGTAGACTCTCGGAGTTTTGGGATAGCTCAATCCCGGACTTTATTTCTCGACTTGTTGTAAACGACCTCACTATCATTTGAGAAATAGTGTTATTTACGTCAAAAAAAAGCAATAGATTAAATACTCCCGAGCTATCAAGGAATATTTTAAACAATTGATAGGAGTAGGTAGGTAGATTCTTCATAGATTTAATTTTATCTTCATATATGGAGTAGATGAAATGACTAAATAAGCGTTTGGTAGCCCATAAATAGCACATCGACTTCTGCAGGTGTAGAGAAACCCGCAATTGAAATTTACTAGTAATACTCTAGTTGCTAGGTTGGAGATGACAGCAACAAACTGAGTGTATCGAGTGCCATCGGCAGTTCAATTCCACAACAAGATTTGATGGGCATAGGAAGCATCAAGAATCTGAGTATCAGTAGAATATCCCATCAATGCATGAGGCTTTTCCCGTTCAGCTCGGTTGCCGTCGGAACCGATGGACAGTGGTCAGGTACTAGGACTCTGCTATAGAGTTTAGACTCTTGAGAACGGCAATATGGCAGACGGGCTCGCGCGCTCCTGTGATCTCGACGGGCAGTACAAGTCAAGGGAGTACCGGCAACCTGAACGGAAATACGAATCCAATATATATAACGTAGGAGACAGCTGACGGCGGCTGCGCGGGGCATGGGTTCACGAAGGTGTGACCGTGGTACAAGATTTGGTTGTCGCCACCGGGACCGTCACTTTCACGGCGCGGTATTATATAACCTCGGATACTTTTCCCCGGGTGGCGACAGAACACTACTATGGAGGCGATTCTGGAGGAGATGGATGGATATGAGTTCCTTTCGGATCCAGTCGATACGTAAGTTGCTTGGCCTTAAGAGATGGATTCAGATCTGATTCTGAGTTTCTTCTAGTTTGGATGTTAGATGTGCTTCCGATTCTTGCGCAGATTTTTGCCGCTGACTTTGGTGTGGGGACTTACTGCTTGACAAGGAGGCTTCCAATGATGTGCCGGTGGATCTACCGAATCACGCTGGTAATCGCATCGATGGCAGTGATGTGGACGCTGCAGTAGTCGCGAGTGAGAGATGACCCACAAACAAATTTGTTCAGCGATTCTGCGGCTACTCGGTCGTCTAATTAATGTGTGTTAGTTGTTTAGTGGTGTGGCAAGTCGTCCACGGTGATGTTGCTGAAGTTGTAGTTGGACGCTACATGATATGGGTTGGCCGAGCACCCCTGGAGCGACCGCTCCAGGGGAGTGCGCAGTGGAGAAGAGATTCAGGGGAGTTGCTGAAAAAAGAACAGAAACAGTATTTGTTTCGACAGTTGTAGTTCATTCGACTCACTGGGAGAAGCGTATATTGTTATTAGTTTATTATAATCTGTACTTCTGTGAAATTAGCTTTGATATGAGGTATGGGAAGAGCCCACTGAACGTCGAGTGAACGAAGTGTATGCAGGAAATTGATATGAGGTAAGGCAAACTCAGAATTACATATTATAGGTAACACCATGCCAACTCATGAGTCATGAAACAATTAGATCATGGCTTGATGAACTGCACTTCATGGTTGTAATTTTCTTCCAGGACTGGTTTTTTTTTTTCAAGATGTTTGGAATTCCTGGAAGTATTTGCCTACTGCATGCAACACATGAGTTTATCCCTTTCATGCTTGCTTTAGGGCTCAAAGAATTGGAACTTTGTCTATGCTTGATGTTTTCTAGTAGAAAGTATGGTTCGTCTCCTTGAACATGAGAAATATGTACTCCCTCCATTCTAAAATAGATGACTCAACTTTGTACTAACTTCAGTACTTTAGTACAAAGTAAGTATAAAGTTGGGTCATCTATTTTGAAACGGAGGGAGTACTTCTTAGTGCTTACATCAAACAATTGATATACACATCAACACCTGTGATCAAAAACAGGGTCGGCCATTCACCCGTAATTTATGCCTTCAAAGTCAAGTTCATTCATCATCAAAGGAAAGGATGAGAACTGCAGGTGTTCAAAGAATGACATATTGTTCTAATTTGCTCTTGTGTCTGTTTATAGCTTTTAAATATGCGAGAAAATGAGCTAACCTGTTTGTTTTACACCGCGTAGATTCTTGTTTTCCAACTAATAGGTGATGCTATATGATTAGATTTTCGATGCTATTCCATATGAAGTGCAACTTTCTCTAACGGATAGAATGAGATTATGTAATAACCAGGTGCAATCATTTGGACATAATCATCAGAACTTGTTTATAGAGTTTGAATAGGGTCTTAGCAATACACTTAAATTGTGATAGGTGGTATTCAATTATGTTTATTTGAATACACTTCCATGTCACTTGCCACAAGGGAGACGCCCTCCACAAATATGCCTACGTGTGGCAGACCATGTAATCCTAACGGGCTGACGAGCCTGGTCAGTTTTGGAGATAATGCTTAAATGGTGTATGTTGTGTCAACTCATCTCAAAGATTTGGTATAGTAGTGACCAAATTGCAAATGTCATTTCCTCTCACAGTCGTCATCTTCAGATGAAGAAAGTGATTTTTTTTTGGTAGATAGGCAGATTCTTCATAGTTGGGATTGTTTCGGCAAGGTAAAAAAAGCAACACATTAAAATAGGTGATATCACTAAATAAATGTTTGGTAGCCACTTATCCACTGACTCGACTTCTGCAGGTGTAGGGATACACTCAATCAAAATTTACTAGTAGCCCCTCCTTCCCATAATATAAGATTGTTTTGCAAGCTAAAACACCTTGCAAAACGATTTTATATTAGCGGACAGAGGGAGTGGTTTTTTTTTGCGGGTTGATAGAGGGAGTAGTTGCTAGGGGAAAAGGTTGGAGTTGAGAGCAACAAAATCTGAGTACCAGTAGAACCCGCCGTCAATTCACAAGGCTTTTCCCTTTCAGCTCTGCTGCCGTCCCAATTGATGAACTCTGATCGGGTACTTGGACTCTACTCAAGAGTTTAGACTCCTCCTCTTCGAGTTGGCCTGGAATGAGATAACCGCAAGTTTATACTCTCAGGAATGCAGTACGATAACTCTGCATGTTTGGTTTATTTGGTTCAGTAAATATATTTTTTCAATTTGTATGGTATTGCTACTTTGATAAATACGATATGATATTAAAATATGATTCTCATTAGTACATACGTAAAAAACCAGCATAGTTTTTGTACATATCATATTAACCGACGTTTTTCCTTCTTCCTGTCTCACCAAAGCACAGAGGTACATGTACAGTTTTTGTTCGTTTTTTCCGCTCTCTTTTTCGAGAATATATAAATACATATATTTTAACAACATAATGTGCCTAAGATTTTTTCTCCGTGAATTTGAAAAATCTTAACACAATGCAAAAATTTTGTTAGTCCAATTTTTTAAAATGTAGATAGAATTTAAAAAGGTTTGTGACATTAGAAAAAAAATTACGCATTTCAAAAACAATGTATGTGGCATTTCAAAAAATGTCCATGTAATTATAGGGAAAAAATATAGCATTAAAAAAATGTTCACAACTTTCAAAAATATGTTTGTGACATTAAAAAAAACACTTTTATACAGTAGCAAAAATTCTCGCACAATCTTCATGTTTTGTATCATAAAAAAAGGTTTCAATTATGTATTTATAAATTCTTTAACGTATTCAAAAAATTGTCAAAAACACGTATTTGAAAAAATGGTAATCATATATTGAACAAATTTAAACTTGTATAAATATGTTTTATATGTATACCAATAATGTACAATATGCATGAAAAAATAGATATAAACCTATATTAAAAAATGTAAACCATGGTTTAAAAAATGTAAAAATATATATATAAATGTTCCTAATGTATATAAAAATGTACAATGTGTACGAAAGACATAGAAATGTTATGGTAAATGAAAAAATAATAAAAAGGAAACAAACAAAAGAAAACATATAAAGAAATAAGGACAAGCGAAGAAAACGAGACACACGTAGGGCCAGTGCGTAACTGTCACATTACGTACTTCTTTTTCTTTTTCATTTACTTATTTATATGTATTTATATTTCAAAACTTAATTTCCTTCAAAATTTCACAAAATCTACCGCGCATTAAAAAAATGTTAATACGGTGTTAAAAAAGTTGTTCACACAAATTATAGAAAACATTGATAACATTTGAAAAAAGCTTCATGCCATTTAAAAATGTTCCCTTGTTTCAAAAAGTATGCGTAACATATTTGAAAAAAGTCACAATCTAAAATATTTTTTCCAAATTAAGAAAAAAAATGGTTTCTGTCATTCAAATGGATGTATCTAGGGAGTACTATTTTTTTAACTGGAGAAATATTAGTTGCCTCGGAAAAGAAAAAAATTGATGCCTAGAACATCGCTCGACAAGATTATATGGCTTTTATATTGGTGCATATGTATATGTATAGTATTAGTTTATGGCGGAGTAAGTATTTTTTTTTTGGACGCTGATGACGCCCACGTGTGCGGTTTGAAGAGCCCTGGACCGAACAAGTCGTTTCGTACTAGGGGCGATCCATCGAACGATTTTTGTTCGGCAGGATGCACCCCCCAGTGGGAAAGCAGCAGCCCACATAGCCCCACCCCCCACGTCACCCACGACCAGGCCTAGTAATGGGCCTCCACATCACCACACGTCAGTTCAAGTGAAAACAAAAACAGAAAAGGTTCATCAAAAAAGCCCAATTTTGTCATGACTACTATCAACTCTTCAAGCTGGGATCTGAACCTAATTATGAATAGGAAAAACAATTGCCATAATATGTATATTAGAACTTTCATCGAGTTAAAAAAAAGGATCCATACTAGTTATGAAAATTTAAAAAATGCCATTATTTAAGAACACATAGAAGAAACTTTGGCAACAACAAAATGTTTCAACAAAAAAGACGCCCATGTTTTATGACCGAAAAGCAATTAGTTTGCCATGGTTAAAAAATCCAGGCAGAAAAAGACATGGTTTTTTGCGTATGAAACCACAAAGATTTGTTATAATGCAAGTAGTTTGCCATATTTTTTTTGAAAAGGAGGACATGGCAAACACATTATAATTGACATGGCATAATAATTTTTTATGATCAATTAAAATGATTTAGCTGTGATCCAAAAAATAAATTTTCCGTGGTCAAATAACTGAAATTGCCGTGATCCATGATACGTCCATTTTGCATCATGTTTATCTACTGTTATTTATATTTTTTATGCACAATAATGCTTTTTGGATTAATTCTAATGTTTTTTCTCATAATATGCAAGGTATGCACAAAAAGGAAGAATACCGGCAGCTGGAATTCTGGACTTGAAAAGCTACGTCAGGCTACCTATTCTGCACAACTATAAATGAGCTGAAACTTTACGGGGAATTTTTATGGAATATATAAGAAATATTGGACCCAATAAGTACCACAGGGGGCCCACCAGGTGGGCACAACTAGACCTGGCCATGGGATACCCGGCCCGGCCCGGCCCGACCTTGCCCACGGGCCAGGCCTGGGCCTGAGATTTCAGCCCGACGCCCGGGCCGGGCTGGGCTCGGGCCCGACTAATTTGCGATTTAAGGGGCCCGGCCCGACGGCCTGAGGCCCGGCAGGCTTTTTCTCTGATGGGCTGGGCCTGGGCCTCATATTTAGGCCCGACGCCCGGGCCGGGCCAGGCCCGGGCCCATGTTTTTTACAGTGGGCTTTGTTTGGCCCGGCCCGAAGCCTGGCCCGGCCTGACATTTGGCCAGGTATAGGGCAACCCACCTGGGCGTGCGAGGGAGCCCAGGCGCGCCCTGGTGAGTTGTGCCCTCCTCGGCCCACCTCCGGTGCCCCTCTTCTTGTATATAAGTCATTTTGACCTAGAAAAAATAAGGAGAGGAATTTTGGGACGATGCGCCGCCGTCTCGAGGCGGAACTTGGCAGGAGCACTTTTGCCCTCCGGCGGAGCGATTCTGCCGGGGGAACTTCCCTCCTGGAAGGGAAAATCATCGTCATCATCATCACCAACAACTCTCCCATCTTGGGGAGGGCAATCTCCATCAACATCTTCAACAACACCATCTCCTCTCAAAACCCTAGTTCATCTCCTGTGTTCAATCTTTGTACCGGAACTATAGCTTGGTACTTGTGGGTGACTAGTAGTGTTGATTACATCTTGTAGTTGATTACTATATGGTTTATTTGGTGGAATATTATATGTTCAAATCCATTATGCTATTTAATACCCCTCTGATCTTGAGCACGATTATCATTTGTGAGTGGTTACTTTTGTTCTTGAGGTCACGGGAGAAATCTTGTTGCAAGTAATCATGTGTTAATTTATATGTGTTCGATATTTTGATGGTATGTATGTTGTGATTCCCTTAGTGGTGTCATGTGAACGTCGACTACATGACACTTCACCATATTTGGGCCTAAAGGAATGCATTGTGGAGTAGTTATCAGATGATGGGTTGCGAGAGTGATAGAAGTTTAAACCCTAGTTTATGTGTTATTCCGTAAGGGAATGATTTGGATCAAAAAGTTTAATGCTATGGTTAGAATTTATTCTTAATACTTTTCTCATAGTTGCGGATGTTTGCGAGGGGGTTAATCATAAGTAGGAGGTTTGTTCAAGTAAGAACAGCACCTAAGCACCGGTCCACCCACATATCAAATTATCAAAGTAGCAAACACAAATCAAACCAACATGATGAAAGTGACTAGATGAAATCTCCGTGCACCCTCAAGAACGCTTTGCTTATCATAAGAGACCGTTTTGGCATGTCCTTTGCCTCAAAAGGATTGGGCTACCTTGCTGCACTTTTGTTACTCTTATTGTTACTTACTCGTTACAAATTATCTTGCTATCAAACTACTCGTTACTTATAATGCAGTGCTTGCAGAGAAAACCTTGCTGAAAACCACTTGTCATTTCCTTCTGCTCCTCATTGGGTTCGACACTCTTACTTATCGAAAGGACTACGATTGACCCCCTATACTTGTGGGTCATCAATCCACAATCTAGATTTTCCATGGTCAAAATTAAAGAATTTGTCGTGGTCTAAAGGCTAAATTTCCCATGGTCGAATAAATGAAATTGTCGTTATCCACGATCTGCATTTGCCACGGTCAAAATTTAAGAATTTGGCGTGGTCCAAAAACTAAATTTTCCATGGTGAAATAACTATAATTGCGGTGATCCACAATAAAGATTTGGCATGGTCAAAAATCGAAAAGAATTTATCGTGTTCCAAAAAGAAAATTTGACATCCCTCCCTCCCCCCCCTCTCTCTCTCGCTCTCTCTCTCTCTCTCTCTCTCTGTGTGTGTGTGTGTGTGTGTTAATAGTGACACCACATACACAATAGGGCAATATAGTAGAACCGTCCAGCGGCGCATCTTCCCTAACGTCTCCCGAAAATACGAAGCCATGCCTTCACCCAGCGGCCATGGTAGTCGGTTGTGACTTGCAAGCTGCACCTTCCTGGACCATGAAGTTCATGTGGCATTGGTCGAACTAATAGTTGTGGTGTGTCTCGGTCTTTCTCCTCTGCGTTCTACCGTGTCGCCCTCGGTTGGTCGGGCTCCGTCATCCCCTCGAACAAATCTTAACCTAGATGAACTCCAAACTCTTTCAGCCGTTGGCCAATAGTTGCAACTCACCGCATCACCCTCATTTGGTGGGCATCGTTTATGCCGGCACTGCTCTTCACGCTACTCGACTTGATATCCGGGTGGGAGGCCACGCCATCGGCGTTTGTGCATGAATCGTCATGGCTCAGGTTGTTGGAGTGCGGCATTGGATTTTGTGGAAGGAAGCAGTGCACCGTTGTGTGCTATTCGGCTAGGTACTTCTTTGAGGTCTCGGTGTCGTTCTTCTGATTCGTTTTGTATGCCTCGGGTATCTAGATACCAAACATGAATTCCTCTGTGCCCATGGGATAAGGTTGTTCCAATTCGTAATAGACAACTAGAAGGTGAGGAAATTGAATGGAAATTCCTTATCCTTATGGTATGGACATCCTTGGCTAAGTTTACTCCAAGCTATTTACATATGCCTAATTATTGCGGTCTATTTTCTTCACCTGATATTCATTGATCCACGGTTTTACTTGCTTCTATAGGTACATACTATATCCATGATTCGTATTATTTATTCGTTCTTGGTTTTTTTGGAGGTTCTACAGTTCCTAGCAGTCGACTTTCGCTTAAGAAATGTTCATTTTTTTATGTAGTGTGCCTCACTCCCCACCCCAGTTTTATGCTCGGCGATGTTTTACTTCTCCTTTGCCTCTCTCATGTTCTTCTTAGACATTTTGTACAATGGGCTAAATGGCAGTTTGATTGTGTAAAATGGTATGTGAGTTCCTTAGAAAAAGCATTGGTGCTTGGAATATTATGTGGAACTATTATCTTATTTGGCTATAAGACATTTCAGATCAACTATGACACTCCTAAATTTGTGTATATGAAGATTGAACATGTAGATTGACAGTAAAGTTTCTCCATGATATCTTGTTAATAAATCTCTTCCCTTGCATGTACGACTGTACATGGTCATGTAATGTGCATAAACAAATAGAAGCAAATATCAGTGGGCAAGATCAATTATCAAACCGGTGATGATTGCAAATGACAAATCTATCTATAAATATAAGTACACCAATGACCAAGATCTCAAACACACACCTCTAGCACTATTTCAGTTTGCACACTACCAGACTTCCATGGGACAATCGGCCATCTTCCTGTCCCAACTCCTCCCCGTTGGTGGTAGCAATGTTGTCTGGATCCTTGGCATAGTTAGCGATGACATTACACTCCTTCATGTGGAAAATAACTTTGTTGCATGTTCCTATGACCTCCCTATCTTCTATAAATAAGAAAGTATAAAGACATGCATGAACACGCTAAATACACAGTTAATTTCAAGCCATTAGCTCGCTTTCAAACGCATTATTTTCATTTCTCTCATTAAAAAAACAACATAGACCGTTTGCATAATGGCAGACTAGTACTCCCTCCGTTCCTAAATATAAGTCTTTGTAGAGATTCCACTAGGTGGACTAAATACGAAACAAAATGAATGAATCTATACTTAAAATGCATCTATATACATTTGTATGTTGTTCATAGTGAAATCGCTACAAAGACTTACATTTAGGAACGGAGAAATAGTAGTGAACGGGACTAGCAGACTAGTAGTAGTGTGTACCTAGCCGGGGCGATGCTGGACTACATCCCTTGACTCCCGTTTGCATAGACGGTCGGACGCAGGAGGAAGGATTTGGGCGGCGCTTGCTACCTCTTGAGCATGCATTGGTTTTCCCATGAAGAGGAAAGGGTGATGCAGCAAAGTAGCGTAAGTATTTCCCTCAGTTTTTGAGAACCAAGGTATCAATCCAGTAGGAGACAACGCACAAGTCATCTAGTACCTGCACAAACAATCAAGAACCTTGCAACCAATGCGATAAAGGGGTTGTCAATCCCTTCACGGTCACTCGCAAAAGTGAGATCTAATAAAGATAGTAAAGTAAATATTTTTGGTATTTTTTTTGTATAGATTGGAAAGTAAAGATTGCAAAATAAAAGAATGGTGACAGAAATTGGCAAGTTGACGAGAAACTAATATGATGTAAAATAGACCCGGGGGCCATAGGTTTCACTAGTGGCTTCTCTCAAGATAGCATGTATTATGGTGGGTGAACAAATTACTGCCGAGCAATTGATAGAAAAGTGCATAGTTATGAATTTATCTAAGGCAATGATCATGAATATAGGCGTCACGTCCATGTCAAGTAGACCGAAACGATTCTGCATCTACTACTATTACACCACACATCGACCGCTATCCAGCATGCATCTAGAGTATTAAGTTCATAAGAACAGAGTAACGCATTAAGCAAGATGACATGATGTAGAGGGATAAACTCAAGCAATATGATATAAACCCTATCTTTTTATCGTCGATGGCAACAATACAATACGTGCCTTGCTGCCCCTACTGTCACTGGGAAAGGACACTGCAAGATTGAACCCAAAGCTAAGCACTTCTCCCATTGCAAGAAAGATCAATCTAGTAGGCCAAACTAAACCGATAATTTGAAGAGACTTGCAAAGATATCAAATCATGCATATAAGAATTCAGAGAAGAACTAAATAATATTCATAGATAAACTTGTTCATAAATCCACAATTCATCGGATCTCGCCAAACACACCGCAAAAGAGTATTACATCGAATAGATCTCCAAGAACATCGAGGAGAACTTTGTATTGAGAATCAAAGAGAGAGAAGAAGCCATCTAGATAATAACTATGGACCCAAAGGTCTGTGGTAAACTACTCAAGCATCATCGGAGAGGCAATGGTGTTGATGTAGAAGCCCTCCGTGATCGATTCCCCCTCCGGCAGATCGCCGGACAAGGCCCCAAGATGGGATCTCACGGGTACAGAAGGTTGCGGTGGTGGAAAAGTGGTTTCGTGGCTCCCCCTGATGTTTTTAGGGTATAAGAGTATATATATAGGCGGAAGAAGTACTCGGTGGAGCTCCGTGGGGCCCGCGAGGGTGGGAGGCGTGCCTACCCCCCTGGGCGCGCCCTCCTGCCTCGTGGCCGCCTCGCGGAGTTCCAGACTTCAACTTCAAGTCTTCTGGTTTGCTTTCGGTCCGAGAAAGATCATCGCGAAGGTTTCATTCCGTTTGGATTCCGTTTGGTATTCCTTTTCTGCAAAACACTAAAATAGGCAAAAAGACAGAAACTGGCACTAGGCCTTCGGTTAATAGGTTCGTCCCAAAGATAATATAAAAGAGCATATTAAAGCATGTTAAACATCCAAAACAGATAATATAATAGCATGGAACAATCAAAAATTATAGATACATTGGAGACGTATCAAGCATCCCCAAGCTTAATTCCTGCTCGCCCTCGAGTAGGTAAATGATAAAAATAGAATTTTTGATGTGGAATGCTACCTAACATAATTTTTAATGTAATTTTATTTATTGTGGCATGAATGTTCAGATTCGAAAGACTCAAGACAAAAGTTTAATATTGACATAAAAATAATAATTCTTTAAGCATACTAACAAAGTAATCATGTCTTCCCAAAATAACATGGCCAAAGAAAGTTCATCCCTACAAAATCATATAGTTTGGCTATGCTCCATCTTCGTCACACAAAATTTTCAAATCATGCACTACCACGATGACAAGCCAAGCAATTGTTTCATACTTTAGTTTCCTCAAACTTTTTCAACTTTCACGCAATACATGAGCGTGAGCCATGGACATAGCACTATAGGTGGAATAGAATGGTGGTTGTGGAGAAGACAAAAAAGAGAGGAAGATGGTCTCACATCAACTAGGTGTATTAATGGCCTATGGAGATTCCCATCAATAGATATCAATGTGAGTGAGTAGGGATTTCCATGCAACAGATGCATTACAGCTATAAATGTATGAAAGCTCAACAAAAGAAACTAAGTGGGTGTGCATCCAACTTGCTTGCTCATGAAGACCTAGGGCATCTGAGCAAGCCCATCGTTGGGATATACAAGCCAAGTTCTATAATGAAAATTCCCACTAGTGACAAAATAAGAGACTCTCTATCATGAAGATCATGGTGCTACTTTGAAGCATAAGTGTGGAAAAAGGATAGTAGCATTGTCCCTTCTCTTTTTTTCTCTCATTTTTTTCATTGGCTTCTTTGGCCTTTTTTTTATTGGCTTCTTCGGCCTTTCCTTTTTTTCTTCACACGGGACAATGCTCTAATAATGATGATCATCACACTTCTATTTACTTACAACTCAAGAATTACAACTCGATACTAGAACAAAATATGACTCTATATGAATGCCTCCGGCGGTGTACCGGGATGTGCAATGAATCAAGAGTGACATGTATGAAAAATTATGAATGGTGGCTTTGCCACAAATACGATGTCAACTACATGATCATGCAAGGCAATATGACAATGATGAAGCGTGTCATAATAAACGGAACAGTGGAAAGTTGCATGGCAATATATCTCGGAATGGATATGGAAATGCCATAATAGGTAGGTATGGTGGCTGTTTTGAGGAAGGTAAATGATGGGTTTATGGTACCGGCGAAAGTTGCGCGGTACTAGAGAGGCTAGCAATGGTGGAAGGGTGAGAGTGCGTATAATCCATGGACTCAACATTAGTCATGAAGAACTCACATACTTATTGCAAAAATCTACAAGTCATCAAAACCAAGCACTACGCGCATGCTCCTAGGGGGATAGATTGGTAGGAAAAGACCATCGCTCGTCCCCGACCGCCACTCATAAGGAAGACAATCAAAGAAACACCTCATGCTTCAAATTTGTTACACAACGGTTACCATATGTGCATGCTACGGGACTTGCAAACCTCAACACAAGTATTTCTCAAATTCACAATTACTCAACTAGCATGAATCTAATATCACCATCTTCATATCTCAAAACAATCATCAAGCATCAAACTTCTCATAGTATTCAATGCACTTTATATGAAAGTTTTTATTATACCCATCTTGGATGCCTATCATATTAGGACTAATTTTATAGCCAAAGCAAATTACCATGCTGTTCTAAAAGACTCTCAAAATAATATAAGTGAAGCATGAGAGTTCAATAATTTCTATAAAATAAAACCACCACCGTGCTCTAAAAAGATATAAGTGAAGCACTAGAGCAAAATTATCTAGCTCAAAAGATATAAGTGAAGCACATAGAGTATTCTAATAAATTCTGATTCATGCGTGTCTCTCCCAAAAGGTGTGTACAGCAAGGATGATTGTGGTAAAATAAAAAGCAAAGGCTCAAATCATACAAGACGCTCCAAGCAAAACACATATCATGTGGTGAATAAAAATATAGCCTCAAATAAAGTTACCGATAGACGAAGACGAAAGAGGGGATGCCTTCCGGGGCATCCCCAAGCTTAGGCTTTTGGTTGTCCTTGAATTTTACCTTGGGGTGCCTTGGGAATCCCCAAGCTTAGGCTCTTGCCACTCCTTATTCCAAATTCCATCAAATCTTTACCCAAAAACTTGAAAACTTCACAACACAAAACTTCAACAGAAAATCTCATGAGTTCTGTTAGTATAAGAAAATAAATCACCACTTTAAGGTACTGTAATGAACTCATTATTCATTTATATTGGTGTTAAACCTATTGTTCCAACTTCTCTATGGTTCATACCCCCCGATACTACTCATAGATTCATCAAAATAAGCAAACAACACACAAAAACAGAATCTGTCAAAACAGAACAGTCTGTAGCAATCTGTATCATTCGAATACTTCTGTAACTCCAAAACTTCTGAAAAACTAGGACAACCTGGATAATTTGTATATTAATCTTCTTCAAAAAGAATCAGTATTTTATCATGTTTTGGTGAATTTTAACAATTATTTTCGTGAGCACAAAGTTTCTGTGTTTTTCAGCAAGATCAAACAACTATCACCCAAGAAGATCCTATTGGTTCTACTTGGCACAAACACTAATTAAAACATAAAACCACATCTAAACAGAGGCTAGATGAATTATTTATTACTAAACAGGAACAAAAAGCAAAGAACAAAAATAAAATTGGGTTGCCTCCCAACAAGCGCTATCGTTTAACGCCCCTAGCTAGGCATTGATAATTTTAATGATGCTCACATCAAAGACAAGAATTAAAGAACAAAGAGAGCATCATAGAACACATGATAAACACATCTAAGTCTAACATACTTCCTATGCATAGGCATTTTATAAGCAAACAAATTATCATAGCAAGCAAAAATTAGCATATGCAAGGAAGAAGAAAGAGATGATAACAATCTCAACATGACGAGAGGTAATTTAGTAAGATCAAAATTTATACAACCATATTTTCCTCTCTCATAATAATTACATGTAGGATCACAGGAAAATTCAACAAAATGGCTATCACCTAACATATTCTCAACATGATCCACATGCATGCGAAGTTGACACTCTTCCAAAGTAGTGGAATTATCATTAACTAAAGTCATGACCTCTCCAAACCCACTTTTATCAAAAAATACCATAAGATTGAACATTCTCCAAATATGTGGGTACTAAAGTTGACACTCTTCCAAACCCACTTTCAATATTATTGCAAACACTATTATCAATCTCATATTCATCATGGGGCTTAAATAAATTTTCAAGATCATAAGAAGGATCACCCCAATCATGATCATTGCAACAAGTAGTAGATATAGCAAAACTAGCATGCCCAAGCTTAGGGTTTTGCATATTATTAGCACAATTGATATCAAGAGAATTTATAGTAAAATCATTGCAATCATGCTTTTTATTCAAGGAGCTATCGCGAATCTCTTCATAAATTTCTTCATCACAATTTTTAGATTCACGAATTTCAAGTAAAACCTCATAAAGATAATCTAGTGCACTCAAATCACTAGAAATTGGTTCATCATAATTGGATCTCTTAAAAAGATTAGCAAGGGGATGAGGATCCATAAACTTTTAGCAAGCGAAGATGCAAGCAAAAAGAAGGCACATGGTAACACAAGATCGAACGGAAGGAGGGCGAAGAAAAGGCAAAGGTTTTCGAAAATCGTTTTAGAAGTGGGAGAGAGGAAAACGAGAGGCGAATGGCAAATAATGTAATGCTAGGGAGAAGAGTTTATGATGGGTACTTGGTATGTCTTGACTTGGCGTAGATCTCCCCGGCAACGGCGCCAGAAATCCTTCTTGCTACCTCTTGAGCATGCGTTGGTTTTCCCTTGAAGAGGAAAGGGTGATGCAGCAAAGTAGCGTAAGTATTTCCCTCAGTTTTTTAGAACCAAGGTATCAATCCAGTAGGAAACAACGCACAAGTCACCTAGTACCTACACAAACAATCAAGAACTTTGCAACCAACGCGATAAAGGGGTTGTCAATCCCTTCACGGTCACTCGCAAAAGTGAGATCTAATAAAGATAGTAAAGTAAATATTTTTGGTATTTTTGTTGTATAGATTGGAAAGTAAAGATTGCAAAATAAAAGAACGGCGACAGAAATTGGCAAGTTGACGGGAAACTAATATGATGTAAAATAGACCCGGGGGCCATAGGTTTCACTAGTGGCTTCTCTCAAGATAGCATGTATTACGGTGGGTGAACAAATTACTGCCGAGCAATTGATAGAAAAGTGCATAGTTATGAAGTTATCTAAGGCAATGATCATGAATATAGGCATCACGTCCGTGTCAAGTAGACCGAAACGATTCTGCATCTACTACTATTACTCCACACATCGACTGCTATCCAGCATGCATCTAGAGTATTAAGTTCATAAGAACAGAGTAACGCATTAAGCAAGATGACATGATGTAGAGGGATAAACTCAAGCAATATGATATAAACCCCATCTTTTTATCCTTGATGGCAACAATACAATACGTGCCTTGCTGCCCCTACTGTCACTGGGAAAGGACACCGCAAGATTGAACCCAAAGCTAAGCACTTCTCCCATTGCAAGAAAGATCAATCTAGTAGGCCAAATTAACCAATAATTCGAAGAGACTTGCAAAGATATCAAATCATGCATATAAGAATTCAGAGAAGAACTAAATAATATTCATAGATAAACTTGTTCATAAATCCACAATTCATCGGATCTCGGCAAACACACCGCAAAAGAGTATTACATCGAATAGATCTCCAAGAACATCAAGGAGAACTTTGTATTGAGAATCAAAGAGAGAGAACAAGCCATCTAGCTAATAACTATGGACCCGAAGGTCTATGGTAAACTACTCACGCATCATCGGAGAGGCAATGGTGTTGATGTAGAAGCCCTCCGTGATCGATTCCCCCTCCGGCAAATCACCGAAAAAGGCCCCAAGATGAGATCTCACGGATACAGAAGGTTGCGGCGGTGGAAAAGTGGTGTCTTGGTCCCCCTGATGTTTTTAGGGTATAAGAGTATATATAGGCGAAAGAAGTATGTCGGTGGAGGTCTATGGGGCCCACGAGGGTGGGGGGCATGCCTACCCCCCATGGGCGCGCCCTCCCGCCTCCTGGCCGCCTCGCGGAGTTCCAGACTTCAATTCCAAGTCTTCTAGTTTGCTTTCGGTCCAAGAAAGATCATCGCGAAGGTTTCATTCCGTTTGGATTCCGTTTGGTATTCCTTTTCTGCAAAACACTAAAATAGGCAAAAAAACAGAAACTGGCACTAGGCCTTCGGTTAATAGGTTAGTCCCAAAAATAATATAAAAGAGCATAGTAAAGCCCATTAAACATCAAAAACAGATAATATAATAGCATGGAACAATAAAAAATTATAGATACGTTGGAGACGTATCAGCGCTCCGCCGGGGACAAGGCGCATCTGCCGTAGGGCTGGAGCAGCCTAGGGCAAGCACGAAAGCTGCCATGATGGCCTCATCCGCATCAGCGTGGGACGCGCCCGTCCACGTCGCGCCGGGTGACACCAACAGCCACCGCACCTCGGCCCTGCTGATGACCCATAAGTATAGGGGATCTATCGTAGTCCTTTCGATAAGTAAGAGTGTCGAACCCAATGAGGACCAGAAGGAAATGATAAGCGGTTTTCAGTAAGGTATTCTCTGCAAGCATTGAAATTATCGGCAACACATAGTTTTGTGATAAGGTAATTTGTAACGGGTAACAAGCAATGAAAGTAAATAAGGTGCAGCAAGATGGCCCAATCCTTTTTGTAGCAAAGGACAAGTCTGGACAAACTCTTATATAGAGAAAAGCGCTCCCGAGGACACATGGGAATTATCGTCAAGCTAGTTTTCATCACGCTCATATGATTCGCGTTTGTTACTTTGATAATTTGGTATGTGGGTGGACCGGTGCTTGGGTGCTGCCCTTCCTTGGACAAGCATCCCACTTATGATTAACCCCTATTGCAAGCATCCGCAACTACAAAAGAAGTATTAAGGTAAACCTAACCATAGCATGAAACATATGGATCCAAATCAGCCCCTTACGAAGCAACTCATAAACTAGGGTTTAAGCCTCTGTCACTCTAGCAACCCATCATCTACTTATTACTTCCCAATGCCTTCCTCTAGGCCCAAACAATGGTGAAGTGTCATGTAGTCGACGTTCACATAACACCACTAGAGGAAAGACATTGTGCTTGCCAAAGGATAAAATGTAAAAAGGAAAGGTGAAGATCACCATGACTCTTGTAAGGTATGAGACAAGAATAAAAGATAGGCCCTTCGCAGAGGGAAGCAGAGGTTATCATGTGCTTTTAGGGTTGGATGCAGGAAATCTTAATGCAAAAGAACGTCACTTTATATTGCCACTTGTGATATGGACCTTTATTATGCAGTCCGTCGCTTTTATTGCTTCCACATCACAAGATCGTATAAAGTTTATTTTGTCCACATTAATAAATCATACATATTTAGAGAGCAATTTCTATTGCATGCAACATGACAACTTACTCAAAGGATCTTACTCAATCCATAGGTAGACATGGTGGACACTCATGGCAAGACTGGTTTTAAGGGTATTCGGAAGCACAACTAGTATCTCTACTTGGTGCAAAGAATTTGGCTAGCATGAGGGGGAAAGGCAATCTCAACATGTTGGATGATCCATGACAATACACTTTATTTCAGATATAAGAAAACATAACCCATTATGTTGTCTTCCATGTCCAACATCAACTCTTTAGCATGTCATACTTTACTGAGTGCTCACAATCATAAAAGATGTCCAAGATAGTATATTTATATGTGAAAACCTATCTTTCTTTATTACTTCCTATTAATTGCAACGATGACCAAAACTATGTTTGTCAACTCTCAACAACTTTTATTCATCATACTCTTTATATGTGAAGTCATTACTCTCCATAAGATCAATATGATCTCTTTACTTCTTTTTATTCTTTCTATTTTCTCTCAAGATCATACCAAAATAATCAAGCCCTTGACTCAACACTAATCTTTATTATATATAGCTCACGGACTCGATTACATAGAAGGATCATAAAGCAAAACTCAAAACTAAATCATACTAAAACTTTATTCTACTAGATCAAGATATTACCAAAAGGATCGAACTAAGAAATACGGTAAAGATAGGAATGTGATGGTAATACGATAGCGGGGCACCTCCCCCAAGCTTGGCAGTTGCCAAGGGGAGTGCCCATACCCATGTGATTATATCTCTTTTACTGGTGAAGGAGATGGAGTTGTTGATGATGTAGGCTTGTCGTCCCTCTTCCAAGGCATAGGCTCGCCATCATAGAAGGATGATCGAGTCTCCGGGATCCTTAAATCTACAGCCAAACTCATCCTCTTGAATCTATATTCATACTCACAGTTTTGGTTTTGCAGGTCATAGATCTGGCCTTGGAGGTGCTCAATTTTCTCATGAAGCTTGAAGATGGCCTCCCTGATGTCCTTGGCGTCCAGCTTGTGGTTGTTGGTGAACTCCGTGATCATTATGTGATTGGAGTCGAGTCCACGCTCCACCATCTCCTGACACTTGAAAACTTGTTGCTCCATTGCCTCGAGCCTTGTCTCCATGCTTCTGGTCCTCCTTGGTCCCTCAACATCGCGGATGTGCAGCAACCCCTCACGCATCTCAATGATTTTAGGATGTTGCAGCACTTCCGCGAGGTAGGGGTTGATGACCTTCTCGAAGAACTTGTCCTTGGGGGCACTTGGAGACGTCATGGTGATCTAGATCTGTCAGAAAAATAGCTCGAAACAAAAACAGAGGATATTTGCGTGGTACGGTGGTCAAAACCTTCGGGAGATTATATAATGAATTTTTACCGACCAAAAGAAGTATCGTGCAAGAAAACGGAGTCGAGCACACGAGGTGCCCACGAGGCAGGGGGGCGCGCCCAGGGGGTAGGGCGCGCCCTCCACCCTCGTGGACGCCTCGTGTCCTTCCCGGACTACTTCTTATTTTCCTATTTTCTTAAATTCCAAAACGGAGAAAAACTGCCATTAGAACTGTTTTGGAGTAGGTTTACTTACCGTACTACGTACATATTCCTTTTCGGAGTCTGAAACGTTCTAGAAAGTGTCCCTTATGTATTCCTCTGGGGTTACGGTTTCAAGAACATTAGTTTCAACATTTATAGGATTACCTGAGATATAATGTTTGATTCTTTGACCGTTCACCACCTTCGGATTTGTGCCTTCAAAGTTGTTGATTTTTATGGCACCGGAATGATAGACCTCCTCGATAACGTAAGGACCTTCCCATTTGGAGAGAAGTTTTCCTGCCAAAAATCTTAAACAAGAGTTGAATAGCAACACATAATCACCTACATTAAACTCACGCTTTTTTATCCTTTTGTCATGCCATGTTTTAACTTTTTCTTTAAACAGTTTGGCATTCTCATAGGCCTGGGTTCTCCATTCATCAAGTGAGCTAATGTCAAATAGCCTCTTCTCACCGGCAAGTTTAAAATCATAATTGAGCTCTTTAATGGCCCAATATGCCTTATGTTCTAGTTCGAGAGGTAAGTGACATGCCTTTCCATAAACCATTTTATACGGAGACATACCCATGGGATTTTTATATGCAGTTCTATAGGCCCATAATGCATCATCAAGTTTCTTGGACCAATTCTTTCTAGATCTATTAACAGTCTTTTGCAAAATTAATTTGAGCTCTCTATTACTCAATTCTACTTGACCACTAGACTGTGGGTGATATGGGGATGCGATTATATGATTACCATCATACTTAGCAAGCATTTTACGAAAAGCACCATGAATAAAATGTGAACCACCATCAGTCATTAAATACCTAGGGACTCCAAACCTCGGAAAAATAACTTCTTTAAGCATCTTAATAGAGGTGTTATGATCAGCACTACTAGTTGGAATAGCTTCTACCCACTTAGTAACGTAATCAACAGCAACTAAAATATGTGTATACCCATTAGAGGAAGGAAACGGTCCCATATAATCAAAGCCCCAAACATCAAATGGTTCAATAACAAGTGAATAATTCATAGGCATTTCTTGACGTCTACTAATATTACCAATTCTTTGACATTCATCACAAGATAAAACAAACTTACGGGCATCTTTGAAGAGAGTAGGCCAATAAAAACCGGATTGCAATACCTTATGCGCACTTCTATCTCCAGCGTGGTGTCCTCCATAAGCTTCAGAGTGACACTTGCATAGGATCTGTTCCTGTTCATGCTCAGGTATACAACGTCTAATAACACCATCTACTCCTTCTTTATAAAGGTGTGGGTCATCCCAAAAGTAATGTCTTAAATCATAGAAAAACTTTTTCTTTTGCTGGTATGTGAAACTAGGTGGTATAAATTTAGCAACAATTAATTAGCATAATCAGCATACCATGGAGCAGTGCGAGAAGCATTTATGACAGCTAATTGTTCATCAGGAAAGCTATCATCAATAGGTAGTGGGTCATCAAGAACATTCTCTAACCTAGACAAGTTGTCTGCAACGGGGTTCTCAGCTCCCTTTCTATCAATGATATGCAAATTGAATTCTTGTAGCAAGAGAATCCATCTAATAAGTCTAGGCTTAGCATCTTTCTTTTCCATAAGATATTTAATAGCAGCATGATCAGTGTGAACAGTTACTTTAGAATCAACAATATAAGGTCTGAACTTATCACAAGCAAATACAACTGCTAAAAATTCCTTTTCAGTAGTAGCATAATTTCTCTGGGCACTGTCTAGAGTTTTACTAGCATATTGGATAACATTTAATTTCTTATCAACTCTTTGTCCTAGAACAGCACCTACAGCATAATCACTAGCATCACACATAATTTCAAAGGGTAAATTCCAGTCAGGTGGCTGAACAATAGGTGCAGAAATCAATGCTTTCTTAAGTATTTCAAATGCTTCTACACAATCATCATCAAATACAAAAGGAATATCTTTTTGTAAGAGATTAGTCAGAGGCCTGGAGATTTTAGAGAAGTCCTTAATGAACCTCCTATAAAAATCGGCATGACCAAGGAAACTTCTTATACCTTTAATGTCCTTGGGACACGACATCTTTTCAATAGCATCAACTTTAGCTTTATCAACTTCAATACCTCTTTCAGAAACTTTATGCCCCAAGACAATACCTTCATTAACCATAAAGTGGCACTTCTCCCAGTTCAAGACAAGATTAGTTCTTCACATCTCTGCAAAACTCGATCAAGGTTGCTTAAGCAATCATCAAAAGAAGTTCCGTAAACAGAGAAATCATCCATGAAAACCTCAACAATCTTTTCACAAAAGTCAGAGAATATAGCCGCCATGCATCTTTGAAAGGTAGCAGGTGCGTTACATAAACCAAAAGGCATACGTCTATAAGCAAAGGTACTGAAAGGACAAGTAAAAGTGGTCTTTCTTGATCCTCTTTTGACACAGGTATTTGAGAGAAACCGGAATAACCATCTAGAAAGAAAAAATGTGTATGTTTGGATAATCTTTCTAGCATTTGATCAATAAAAGGTAAAGGGTAATGATCCTTTTTAGTAGCTTTATTTAATTTGCAGAAATCAATTACCATTCTATAACCTGTAATAATTCTTTGTGGGATCAATTCATCTTTATCATTAGGAACAACGGTAATACCTCCTTTCTTAGGGACACAATGGACAAGACTTACCCACTGACTATCAGCAACGGGATAAATTATACCTGGCTCCAGAAGCTTTAGTATTTCTTTCCTTACCACTTCCTTCATCTTAGGATTTAACCGTCGTTGGTGATCAACAACTGGTTTAGAGTCTTTCTCCAATTTTATTTTGTGTTGGCATAGAGTGGGACTAATGCCCTTAAGATCATCAAGAGTATATCCAATAGCAGCACGGTGCTTCTTCAGAGTTTTCAATAATTTCTTTTCTTCATGCTCTGAAAGGTTAGCACTAATAATAACAGGATATATCGTCTTTTCATCAAGATAAGCATATTTAAGAGTATTAGGTAATGGTTTAAGCTCAAACACGGGATCACCCTTGGGTGGAGGAGGATCCCCTAGGATTTCAACAGGCAAGTTGTGTTTCAAAATAGGTCCCTGTTTAAAGAATACTTCATCTATTTCCCTTCTTTCATTCATAAACATATCATTTTCATGGTTTAGCAAATACTGTCCTAAAGGATCATTAGGAGGCACGGAAATAGAAGCAAGACCAATAATTTCATCTTTACTAGGCAATTCCTCATCACGGGGTTGTCTACGAAATTTAGCAAAATTAAACTCATGAGACATATCCCCCAAACCAATAGTAACAACATCCTTTTCGCAGTCTATCCTAGCATTAACAGTATTCAAGAAGGGTCTACCAAATATGATGGGACAAAAGCTATCTTGTGGAGAACCAAGAACAAGAAAATCAGCAGGATATTTAACTTTCCCACACAAGACTTCAACATCTCTAACAATCCCAACTGGTGAAATAGTGTCTCTGTTGGCAAGCTTAATTGTAACATCAATTTCTTCTATCTCAGCAGGTGCAATATCATGCATAATTTCTTTGTATAAGGAATGGGGTATTGCACTTGCACTAGCACCCATATCACATAAGCCATGATAACAATGATCTCCTATTTTAACAGAAATAACAGGATGCCTACAACAGGTCTATGTTTATTTTTAGTATCAGGTCTAGCAATTCTAGCAGCTTCATTGCAGAAGTAAATAACATGCCCATCAATATTATCAGCCAAGAGATCTTTAACCATAGCAACACTAGGTTCAACTTTAATTTGCTCAGGGGGTTTGGGTGTCTTAATGTTACTCTTGTTGACCATGGTTGAAGCTTTAGCATGATCCTTTATTCTAACAGGAAAAGGTGGTTGCTCAATATAAGCAGTAGGAACAACAGGATCATTATAAGTGATAGTCTTTTCTTCAACTTTAATATTTGCAACTACTTTTACTTCAATGGGAGGATTATATTTAAACCACTTCTCCGTAGGGAGATCAACATGAGTAGCAAAGGATTCACAGAAAGAAGCTACTATCTCAGAGTCAAGTCCATATTTAGTGCTAAATTCACGGAAAACATCGGTATCCATAAAAGATTTAACACAACCAAAGTTAGGTGTTATACCTGACTCTTAGCTTCGTCGAGATCCCAATCTTCAGAGTTGCGTTTAATTCTTTCCAATAAATCCCAGTTGAATTCAATAGTCTTCATCATAAAAGAGCAAGTACAAGAAGTATCGAGCATGGAGCGATTATTGAGAGAAAGTCGAGCATAAATTTTTTTGAATAATCATTTCTCTTGAGAGCTCATGATTGGGGCATGAATATAACATTGACTTAAGCCTCCCCCAAGCTTGAGCGATGCTTTCTCCTTCGCGAGGCCAAAAATTATATATATATAATTACGATCATGATGAACAAGATGCATACGATAAAACTTCTGATGAAATTCCAATTTCAATCGGTTGTAGTTCCATGATCCCATATCATCACATAGCCTAAACCATGTCAATGCCTCTCCCTTCAAAGATAAAAGGGAAGACTTTCTTCTTGATAACATCCTCGGGCATACCTGCAAGCTTAAATAATCCACAAACTTCATCCACATAGATTAGGTGCAAATCGAGATGTAATGTTCCATCTCCTATAAAAGGGTTAGCTAGCAGTTTCTCTATCATACCTGAAGGAATTTCAAAGTAAAAAATTTCAGTAGGTTCAGTAGGTTGAGGAGCAACTATTTGCTATACTGGTCAGGGTGAAGATACCCCGAACAAGCCCCTCAAAGGATTACTTTCCATAGTAACAAGTGACAGTAAATTTCAGCACACAATATAAATTTTTCCTTACCAAATTCCACCTACCAAAGGTGCTTCACTCCCCGGCAACGGCGCCAGAAAAGGGTCTTGATGACCCACAAGTATAGGGGATCTATCGTAGTCCTTTCGATAAGTAAGAGTGTCGAACCCAACGAGGAGCAGAAGGAAATGATAAGCGGTTTTCAGTAAGGTATTCTCTGCAAGCACTGAAATTATCGGTAACAGGTAGTTTTGTGACAAGGTAATTTGTAACGGGTAACAAGTAATGAAAGTAAATAAGGTGCAGCAAGATGGCCCAATCCTTTTTGTAGCAAAGGACAAGTCTGGACAAACTCTTATATAGAGAAAAGCGCTCCCGAGGACACATGGGAATTATTGTCAAGCTAGTTTTCATCACGCTCATATGATTCGCGTTTGTTACTTTGATAATTTGGTATGTGGGTGGACCGGTGCTTGGGTGCTGCCCTTCCTTGGACAAGCATCCCACTTATGATTCACCCCTATTGCAAGCATCTGCAACTACAAAAGAAGTATTAAGGTAAACCTAACCATAGCATGAAACATATGGATCCAAATCAGCCCCTTACGAAGCAACTCATAAACTAGGTTTAAGCTTCTGTCACTCTAGCAACCCATCATCTACTTATTACTTCCCAATGCCTTCCTCTAGGCCCAAACAATGGTGAAGTGTCATGTAGTCGACATTCACATAACACCACTAGAGGAAAGACAACATACATCTCATCAAAAAATCGAACGAATACCAAATTCACATGACTACTTATAGCAAGACTTCTCCAATGTCCTCAGGAACAAACGTAACTACTCAAAAATCATATTCATGTTCATAATCAGAGGGGTATTACTATGTGTCGGGGATATACCCCGCGGCATAAACCGGCCGGAAGTATAACCCGGCCAGACTTGGCGGTTTATTTGAGATCCTGCTGACACTTGGCGATTCACTGGTGACCTGCCCTGACCTGCGGTTTACAAGCAACCTTCCTGGACATTATGATTCACTGGTAACCCGGCGGGCGGGACAGACGGTGACAAGGCCCAAGGCACAGAAGGCCGGTTCATGATTATGGTGGGCCGGTTTAAGAGGAAAGGCGTGAGGAATATTTTACCTTACAAGGAGTTAAGACCAGGACTTCTATCCGGTTTGTATTAGAGATAGACTAGTCCTAATCCTAATAGGACTCCACATGTAACCCGCCCCTTCAACATATATAAGGAGGGGCAGGGCTCCCCAAAGAGGAACAGGCAACAATCAACAATCTCTAGGGCTAGACACAAAGAGCCGGTTTACCGGCGGCTCCCTCATGATGATAATGAGATCTAGCCTCAAACAGCATGTAGGGTTATTACGGGATGATGTTTCCCGGGGCCCGAAGCTGTCTAAATCCTCGTCTTGTGTTGCGTCTCTCGATTCCGCTCAACCCCTCTCAAGCTACTACATAGATGCGCTGGCCTCACGACTAAGTCCTCACCCTAGGACAACTGTCGTGACAAATCCACGACACTATGCATAAAGGATCTGAACATATGATCTTCCATCAAATAAACCAACTAGCATCAACTACAAGGAGTAATCAACACTACTAGCAACCCACAGGTACCAATCTGAGGCTTTGGGACAAAGATTGGATACAAGAGATGAACTAGGGTTTTAGAGGAGATGGTGCTGGTGAAGATGTTGAGGGAGATTGACCCCCTCCCGAAGAGAGGATCGTTGGTGATGAAGATGGCGATGATTTCCTCCTCCCGGAGGGAAGTTTCCCCGACAAAACAGCTCTGCCGGAGCCCTAGATTGGTTCCGCCAAGGTTCCGCCTCGTGGCGGCGGAGTTTCTTCCCGAAAGCTTGCTTATGATTTTTTCCAGGGTAAAAGACCTAATATAGCAGAAGATGGGCACCGGAGGCCTGCCAGGGGGCCCACGAGGCAGGGGGCGCGCCCCCCACCCTCGTGGCCAGGGTGTGGGCCCCCTCTGGTACTTTCTTCGCTCAGTATTTTTTATTAATTCCAAAAATAACTTTCGTGGAGTTTCAGGACTTTTGGAGTTGTGCAGAATAGGTCTCTAATATTTGCTCCTTTTCCAGCCCAGAATTCCAGCTGCCGGCATTCTCCCTCTTCATGTAAACCTTGTAAAATAAGAGAGAATAGGCATAAGTATTGTGACATAACGTGTAATAACAGCCCATAATGCAATAAATATCGATATAAAAGCATGATGCAAAATGGACGTATCACCTGCCGCCGGGCGCCGCTCGAGCTAGGCCGTGACGGCCTCGTCCGCATCAGCGCGGGACGCGCCCGTTCACATCGCTTCGGGCGCCGCTAGCAGCCGCTACATCTCGGAGCGGCTCCTCCGAGCTCCTCTCCCACCTTGCCTTCCTCGGCGCGGCTCCTTCATCGAGCTCGCTGATGTTGGGCTCGTCGTCTCCCTGCTACTCGTCGCCTTGTCTCCCCCGATGGCAGCGTGCTCCACCAGCCGGGCGCCGCAACGGATTAGGCCGACACCAATGCACGACCCTGAACAATGTTCGTTTGGGGCAGCAATAGGGCCGCGTCCATCCGGATTTATGGATACACCACGTACGGCAGCATTTTGACCGCATCTCATCTGTTTAAGATCAACAAGCATGTTAAATGAAGCATAATAAATAGTTCAGATCAAACATAGCAAATAGTTTCACATCTAAAATAGTTTTGTAACCCAATCAAAATAAAAACAATATCTACAACCCAATAAAAATTTGTTTGCATCAAAAGAAATTAAACCGATAGATCTACTGGTTGCCAATGTGAGTCCACATGTGCTCAACCAAGTCATTCCCAAGCTGGACATGAGTATTGCCAATCACGCATTTCATCATTAAAATGGACAAACTTTTCAAAGGTTGCAGGAGGTGGCTGCTCAGGCCCAACATTTTCACCCTGAAAATCATACCCTTGGTCATAGATGCTATCATCTCGCTCATCCTCCACAATCATGTTGTGCATGATCACACAAGCAGTCATCACCTCCCAAAGCTTCTGAGTGCTCCATGTCAATGCAGGGTTTCGAACGATACCCAATCGAGAGTGAAGCACACCGAAAGCATGCTCCACATCCTTCCTAGCACTCTCCTGCATTTGGACAAACTTCGGTCTCTTCTCTCCTTGCGGATTTGGTATGGTCTTCACAAGAGTGGACCACTGAGGATAGATATCATCAGCTAAGTAATATCCCTTGTTGTAATGGTGACCATTGATCTCATAGTTGACCTCCGGGGAGTGGCCTTCTGCAAGCCTTACAAACACTGGAGAACACTGATATCATTGTGAGAACCAGCCATGCCAAAGAAAGAAAGCCATATCCACGGATCTTGTGAAGCCACCGCTTCAAGTATGACAGTGGCACCTTTGACATGCCCCTTGTACTGGCCCTCCCAAGCAAATGGATAGTTCTTCCACTTCCAGTGCATACAATCTATACTACCAAGCATGCCAGGAAAGCCCCTATCGGCATTGATCGCCAACAACCTCTCTGTATCAGCGGCAGTTGGCTCTCTCGGGTACTCAGGGCCGAACACTGCCACCATGGCCTTGCAGAAACTATACATTGAGAGGAGACGTGTGGACTCACTCATACGCACATACTCATCCAGAAGATCACCAGGAATTCCATATGCAAGCATACGAATAGCCGCGGTGCATTTCTGGTAAGAAGATAAGCCAAGCTTGCCAAGGGCATCCTCTTTGCACTCAAAGTATCGGTCATATGCTACCACTCCCTCCCGAATACGATTGGACACATGTCTCCTCATTAGGAACCGGCGACAAAATTTGTGTGGTTTGAAGAGTGCGCTATTCTCAAAGTAATCGACATAGAGAAGGGTGTGGCCCCTCTCCCTATTGCGGTCAAGGCCGGAGCATGGCCGCGGATTGATCCCCTGAATTGAGGCCATTTCCTACTAATGTGGCCGTGGACGACCAATGCAGCCACCACAAGCTCTTCAACATCCGAGGACGAATCATCCGATGAACAAAATGAAGTTGTGAAAGAAATACTCATCCCTGCTATCCGTGGTACCTTGTGAGCATAGCGTCGAAAACCTTGCGGTCGTGGTGGAGACGCGACCGAAAAGAGAAAGTCGAGGAAGCGAAGCAAGGTTGGTGTTGGTGAGTGGACGCCCTGCGGCAATGCAGCACCCGTCAGAAGTTGTTTGGGTCGACGGTCGGCGCCGGCGGCCGTAGCTTCTCTCCCACCGGCAACAAGGAACCACGAACGCCGGCAAAAAGCTCTTCCAAAACGCGGGCGTGAGCCGTCTATGGCATGGCGTGGTTGTGGGGTGGATGGCCTTGATGGAAGGTGGCGCAGCCGGGAACGGGGGTGGCGGCAGCGATGGCAGGGGACAAGGGCGGAGGGAAGGGCAGGGGAAGTGGAAAATGGATGTGTCCCTGTCGGGCGGGCCAGGGGGACTAGGGCGCATGTCCGTTCGGCCATAAACGCGGCCCAAAGTTGGGTGGGGAATGGGTCGAAAGCGGACAAAAAATGGACATTGGTCCGTTTGCTCCCGCGCGTTGGGCCGCCTTTTCTGTCCGATTACCCCCAAATGGACGCGACCGGACCATTCGGGGTTGTGCGTTGGAGTTGCCCTTAGAGGTGATCAACGAGGATGGGGGAAGAGACATGTGGGTGAGTGGGGACGAGAAACTGAGATGGAGGAGTGGGCGCTTCGGGACGGTTGGTCTCGTCCCGAACGAGTTCGTGGGCTGGTGTGGCGACTTGTGTGCTTTAAGATTCGTGCAAAAATCCAACGATAAGAGCATGGTTAATAATACAGCCAACAATCGGCTACAAGGAGTTGCCATGTCATCTAGAGCCAGCCTAATAGCCGGCATGTACAATAGTATGTTTTAAATGTGTACTACTTTATCAATAGTTGACCTGCATTACAAGCTAACAAAGTGTCTTGGGACTCGTGCTACAACTGACTACTCCCTCCGTTCCGAATTACTTGTCGCACGTATGGATGTATCTAGATGTATTTTAGTTTTAGATACATCCATTTAAGCGACGAGTAATTTGGAACGGAGGGAGTACTATTTTACAGCCTGCTTATTTTCTCTCCCATCTTCTCTCTCCTTCAACTAGACAAAGATATAATATTTTACTCCCTCCGTCTCATAATATAAAAGCGTTTTTGACACTACACTAGAGTAAAAAAGCGCTCTTATATTATGGGACGAAGGAAATAGTTCTTATAGCCTACTTATGTCACCCTATGGTACTTATTCGGTCGAACCGAATGGCTTCGTGTCACATGTGTGACATTTTTTATTTGAGCTTTTTTTAAAACTAAAGTTTAATTAGTTGCCAAGGAATACAGTATAGTACTTCCCTCCGTTCCTAAATATGAGTTCTTTTAGACATTTCAAATGAACTACTCCCTCCGTCCGGAAATACTTGTCCGAGGAATGGATGAATTTAGATGTATTTTAATTTTAGATACATCCATTTGTATCCATTTCTACGACAAATATTTTCAAACGGAGGAAGTACAACATACGGATGTATGTAGACATATTTTAGAGTATAGATTCACTCCTTTTTCTTCATGTATAGTCACTCGTTGTAATCTTAAAAAAAGACTTATATATTTGGAAACAAGGGAGTACATCGCGCATGCGTCTAGAAGGTGCAGCCAATCGGGACGCAGTTGAGCTCGTTAAACGCCCAACAAACAGTAACAATAAAGGCTTCGAGTCGCCCGTCACACCCGCTGCTCGCCCAAGGCGCCGCGAGCACGTCACTACGGATGCGGACGCGTGGTGCCCACCCTACCGCCGGATGGGGGCCAGGTCGCCACCCAGCCCCCGCCCTCGAACCCAGACGCCTTCCCGTCCAGATCCACTCCGCCCGCCTCGTCATCCCCCCTCCTCCCTCCCTTCCACCCTCCAGATCCCGCAACCCGCGAAACAAACCACCAGCCAAGCCGGCAAGCAATCCGCGCGCGCCCATTGTTCTCTCTCTCCCTCTCACTCAGCATCCTCTCCGACGGCATGGCCGCGCCCGCACCCGCCAAGAGGAGAAGCAGCGGCGGTGGCGGAGGCGGGGAGAAGAAGGATCTGTTCCACGTCGTCCACAAGGTGCCCGCTGGCGACAGCCCCTACGTCCGGGCCAAGCACCTCCAGGTTGGTTAATCGTTCGCAGCTCCCTTCCTGCCCATGCAAATTCTGCCTCCGCGTTCTCTCTCCATCTCTCGAGTGGATTTATTGTGGTTAAAACTTAAAACGGAAACTGGAATAGTATATGTAGCCTTGATTGTGCACCGGTTGCCCAATCATGATAACGGCCACCATGAAAGCAGACGTCCATACGTTTCCGTCGGCTTCGGGCGATTCTTGCCTTCTTGCTCTCGCCGCCAAATCTTCTTTGCTCCTCTTGGGCGGAAGAAATCGTTGTTCGCCGAATCGATCACTGTGCTAAGGTTCTCCGTGTTGCCGCAAATGGGCAGTGGTCCATCGCGCGGAGTCGACGTGCGTGCTTAATTACATCAAATTAAACTCAGTTACACCATAATTCATGATTAGTAGCTGAACAAGAAAAAAAATCACTTCCCTAAAAAAAAGGATTTTTTTCCCCTGCTACGTTAAATTGCTGACTTGGGTGAAACGGCTTGGATTGATCAGCTCGTGGAGAAGGACGCGGAGGCGTCGATCGTGTGGTTCTGGAAGGCGATCAACTCCGGGGACAGGGTGGACAGCGCGCTCAAGGACATGGCCGTGGTGATGAAGCAGCAGGACCGCGCTGAGGAGGCGATAGAGGCCATCAGATCCTTCAGGCACCTCTGCTCCAGGCAGGCCCAGGAGTCCCTCGACAACCTGCTCATTGACCTCTACAAGGTGCGTCACAGTTGCATATCTCACAGGGAAATCTGCTCAAGGGTCGATTCTTGCATCAATTCTAAGCTGATATGTCTCATTTTGATCTTCAGAAATGTGGAAAAGTAGACGAGCAGATAGAGCTGCTGAAACAGAAGCTCAAGATGATATGCCTCGGCGAGGCCTTCAACGGGAAGATCACCAAGACGGCACGATCCCATGGCAAGAAGTTCCAGGTCTCGATCCAGCAGGAGATGTCACGCATTCTGGTACGGGTTACTGCTCCCATGTTACTCTTACTGATTGCTAATTAGGCATGTCACTGCAGTATTCAGTTACACTCGGGTTACTGAAACTTTCCCTCTGCGATTGCAGGGTAACCTTGGCTGGGCTTACATGCAGCAGAACAACTATGAAGCCGCAGAATTGGTGTATCGGAAGGCCCAAACTATCGTACCTGATGCCAACAGGGCGTGCAACCTCGGCCTGTGCTTGATCAAGCAGGGCAGGCATGAGGAGGCAATGCAAGTACTCGAGGATGTCCTACTTCGCAGAATCTCCGGGTTGGATGACGACAAGGCGGTTGCCCGAGCCGAGCAGCTCCTCCGTGAGCTCGGTCCGACAACACATGTTTCATCGCCCTTTGATATTGGCTTGAGTTTCACCGAAGAGATCATGGAGAGACTAGACCTTGCGATGAATGACTGGACACCGTTCAGGTCGAGGCGGCTGCCCGTATTCGAGGAGTTAGATGCATTCAGGGACCAAATGGCTTGTTGATTCGTTACTTCTTCAGTTTTTTATCTTTTAAAGTGCATTTGCGTGTGGTAAATAGAAGTTGATGTGCATGTATGTAGGAGGTTTTGTGGATGTTACAGGTGTGAATGAGAGATTTGATAGATTCTAGATATCATAAGCAGCTAGGGTTGATGCAAAGCGTCCCCTTGTGGAATAATGTGGTTTCAGTTTTGAATGCAGTTGGTCTTTGCCCAGGAATATGTTTAATTTGACCTCGTTAGGGTGTGATATTGTCATTTGGATTACTAAGTTGCTTTAATTGCAAAAACTGAAATGATTCCTTTTCATTTTGCTAAAAGCCCAACACTGAGTGTAACATATTGCATACCAACTAAAATTTCATCCATTCAGGAGCCAGCTTGAGCGAACACTGCCAAAATCAAGAACTTGAGAACAAGTAAAAGAGACGTGGTGCTGAATACGGATAAGTGAGCACTATATACACTCACAAAATAGACATGTGGTGATGGATACTCGTAAGAGATCAGTATATACACACACACAAAAAAAACACAAACACTGCAAGAAGACATCCCAGTATTTGTTGGATTGTTGAATCCAAGAGTTTGGTTCGTTACTGTATATTATCCTTAAGTGACAATCTCACTATGTGTACAAAGGACACAAAATAAAGAATGTGAACTCTGCAATGCTCTTTAACCCACAGTACGGATTTCAACGCGGGACTCACCAGGCTAGCTCTTTTTGAAACCAAGGGTCTGCAACTTCAATTCCCAACCCTTCCTATTCCCAGCCGACTTCTCTTGATCCTGAAATATATGTTACATTCAGTTTCATGCTCATGGCTCGCCCTCTTTCTCCCTCATTGTTCTTGTGTGGTTTAATGTGGTGTGCAAGCCATGCTCGATGTTTTGGTTGTTGCTTCAGGCTCATGGCTCATCCTCTTTCTTCCCCATTTTTCTTGTGTAGCTTAATGAGGTGTGGTAGTCGTGCTCGATGTGTTGGTTATTACTTATACACTTTTCACGTACATGAAGAAGGCACAAGTTTGCGAACTGTGCTTTATAGACGTATTGTTATTGGACTTTAATGCTCCTAGCTTCTCCAACTGTATCATGTCAGATGTGCAAGTACGAACTCGGCTTTAATTTTGAATATCTTCACCGGTCGGTAATTTAAGTTCCCAACACATCTCGCTCTAAGCCAACTCCTTTGAAACCGAATTTTGTGAAATTGTCTAAGGCTTTTTGTGAATAAAGTGAACACCTTTACTTTTTTTGCCCCAAACATTCTCTCTACGTCAATAAATCACGAGGTTGTATACCCTTGATGTGAGATATTTAGACTGTTGAAGATAATCAACGAAATGTTTTCGACTGGAAGGCAAGCACACCAACAGAAGCCTTGAGGTCCATTAGCCACCTATGGGAGACACCCTCAAAAATTTCCTACGCTCACGCAAGATCTATCTAGGAGATGCATAGCAACGAGAGGGGAAGAGTGTGTCTACGTACCCTCGTAGACCGAAAGCGGAAACGTTTGACAACGCGGTTGATGTAGTCGAACTTCTTCTCCTTCCGACCGATCAAGCATCGAACGTGCGACACCTCCGAGTTCTGCACACGTTCAGCTCGATGACGTCCCTCGAACTCTTGATCTAGCAAAGTGTTGAGGGAGAGTTTCGTCAGCACGACGGTGTGGTGACGGTGATGGTGAAATGATCCGCGCAGGGCTTCGCCTAAGCACTAGGAGGCGTAAACTGTGAAGGGGGGCGCCGCACACGGCTAGGAACCAATGTTGTGTGTTCTAGCAGTGCCCCCCTCATATATATAGGTTGGAGGGGGAGGAGAGGCAGCCAAGGGGGCGCCCCAAGTAGGAGGAATCCTACTTGGGCGCCTCCCAATTCAGCCTCCCGCCCTTCCATATTCATCCGGAGGGGGAGGGAAGAAGGAGGAAGGAGAGAAGGAAGGGGGAGGCCGAATCCCTCCCCTTCCTTTCCCTCTTCTCCTCTTTCCTTCCCCCCTATTTTGGCCTACATGGGGCGCACCATCCCCCTAGGGGATGGTTTGTCCCCTTCTCGGGCTACTGAGTACATATCGGTACCCGAAAGGGATCTCGTTATCGGCAAGTCTCTTTACTCGTTCCTTAATGCATCATCCCGCAACTAAATCATTAGTCACATTGCTTGCAAGGCTTATTATGATGTGCATTACCGAGAGGGCCCAGAGATACCTCTCCGATACTCGGAGTGACAAATCCTAATCTCGGTCTATGCCAACCCAACAAACACCTTTGGAGATACCTGTAGAGCTTTATAATCACCCAGTTACGTTGTGAAGTTTGATAGTACACAAGGCATTCCTCCGATATCCGGGAGTTGCATAATCTCATAGTCAAAGGAATATGTATTTGACATGAAGAAAGCAGTAGCAATAAAACTGAACGATCAATATGCTAAGCTAATGGATGGGTCTTGTCCATCACATCATTCTCCTAATGATATGATCCCGTTCATCAAATGACAACGCATATCTATGGTTAGGAAATTAACCATCTTTGATTAAAGAGCTAGTCTAGTAGAGGCTTACTAGGGACACTGTGTTTTGTCTATGTATCCACACATGTATCAAGTTTCCGGTTGATACAATTCTAGAATGAATAATAAACCTTTATCATGATATAAGGAAATATAAAATAACAACTTTATTATTGCCTCTATGTCATATTTCCTTCAGTCTCCCACTTGCACTAGAGTCAATAATCTAGTTCACATCGCCATGTGATTTAACACCAATAGTTCACATCTTTATGTGATTAACACCCGTAGTTCACATCTCCATGTGACCAACACTCAAAGGGTTTACTAGAGTCAATAATCTAGTTCACATCGCTATGTGGTTAACACCCAAAGAGTATTAAGGTGTGATCATGTTTTGCTTGTGAGAGAAGTTTTAGTGAACGGGCCTGCCACATTCAGATTCGTATGTATTTTGCAAATTTCTATGTTTACAATGCTCTGCATGGAGCTACTCTAGCTTATTCCTCCCACTTTAAATATGTATCCAAATCGAGATTTAGAGTCATCCAGATCGGTGTCAAAGCTTGCATCGATGTAACTCTTTACGACGAACTCTTTATCACCTCCATAACCGAGAAATATTTTCTAAGTCCTCTAAGGATAATTTGACCGCCGCCAGTGGTCTACTCCTGGATCACTATTGTACCCCCTTGCCAAACTCATGGCAAGGTACACAATAGGTCTGGTACACAGCATGGCATAATTTATAAAACCTATGGCTGAGGCATAGGGAATGACTTTCATTCTCTCTCTATCTTATGCCATGGTCGGGCTTTGAGTCTTACTCAACTTCACACCTTACAATATAGGCAAGAACTCCTTCTTTGACTGATCCATTTTGAACTTCGTCAAAATCTTGTCAAGGTATGTGCTTTGTGAAAGTCCTATTAAGCGTCTCGATCTATCCCTATAGATCTTGATGTCCAATATATAAGTAGCTTCACCGAGGTCTTTCATTGAAAAATTCTTATTAAAATATCCTTTTATGCTATCCAGAAATTCTATATCATTTCCGATCAACAATATGTCATCCACATATACTATCAGAAATGCTATAGAGCTCCCATTCACTTTCTTGTAAATACAGGCTTCACCATAAGTCTGTATAAAATCATATGCTTTGATCACCTTATCAAAGTGTATATTCCAACTCCGAGATGCTTGCACCAGTCCATAGATGGATCGCTGGAGTTTGCACACTTTGTTAGCACCTTTAGGATCGACAAAACCTTTTGCTTGTATCATATACAACTCTTCTTTAAGAAATCCATTAAGGAATGCAGTTTTGACGTCCATTTGCCAGATTTCATACTCATAAAATGTGGCAATTGCTAACATGATTCATACTGACTTAAGCATTGCTACGGTTGAGAAGGTCTAATCGTAGTCAACTCCTTGAACTTGTCGAAAACCTTTTGCAACAAGTCGAGCTTTGTAGATGGAAACGTTACCATCAGCGTTTGTCTTCTTCTTAAAGATCCATTTATTCTCTATCGCTTGCCGGTCATCGGGCAAGTCAACCAAAGTCCATACTTTTGTTCTCATATATGGATCCTATCTCAGATTTCATGGCCTCAAGCCATTTTGTGGAATCTAGGCTCATCATCGCTTCCTCATAGTTCGTAGGTTCGTCATGGTCTACTAACATGACTTCCAGGACAGGATTACCGTACCACTCTTGTGCGGAACGTGCTCTGGTTGACCTACGAGGTTCGGTAGTAACTTGATCTGAAGTTTCATAATCATTATCATTAGCTTCCTCTCTAGTTGGTGTAGGCATCACGGGAATGGTTTTCTGTGATGATATACTTTCCAATTCGAGAGAAGGTACAATTACCTCATCAAGTTCTACTTTCCTCCCACTCACTTCTTTCGAGAGAAACTCCTTCTCTAGAAAGGATCCATTCTTAGCAAGAAAAATCTTGCCTTCGGATCTGTGATAGAAGGTGTACCCAACAATTTCTTTTGGGTATCCTATGAAAACGCACTTCTCCGATTTGGGTTCGAGCTTATCAGGCTGAAGCTTTTTCACATAAGCATCGCAACCCCAAACTTTAAGAAACGACAGCTTAGGATTCTTGCCAAACCATAGTTCACACGGTGTCGTCTCAACGGATTTAGATGGTGCCCTATTTAATGTGAATGCAGCTGTCTCTAATGCATAACCCCAAAACGATAGTGGTAAATCGGTAAGAGACATCATAGATCACACCATATTTAATAAAGTACGGTTACGATGTTCGGACACACCATTACACTGTGGTGTTCCAGGTGGCGTGAGTTGTGAAACTATTCCACATTGTTTTAAATGAAGGCCAAACTCGTAACTCAAATATTCGCCCCAGCTATCAGATCATAGAAACTTTATTTTCTTGTTATGATGATTCTCCACTTCACTCTGAATTTTTTTGAACTTTTCAAATGTTTCAGACTTGTGTTTAATTAAGTAGATATACCCATATCTGCTTAAATCATCTGTGAAGGTCAGAAAATAACGATACCCGCCGCGAGCTTCAACACTCATCGGACCGCATACATCGATATGTATTATTTCCAATAAGTCATTAGCTCACCCCATTGTTCTGGAGAACGGAGATTTAGTCATCTTGCCCATGAGACATGGTTCACAAGTATCAAATGATCCATAATCAAGTAATTCCAAAAGTCCATCCGCATGGAGTTTCTTCATGCGCTTTACACCAATATGACATAAACGGCAGTGCCATAAATATGTTGCACTATCATTATCAACTTTGCATCTTTTGGCATCAATATTATGAATATGTGTATCACTATGATCGAGATTCAATAAACCATTTATATTGAGTGTATGACCATAGAAGGTTTTATTCATGTAAACAGAATAACAATTATTCTTTGACTTAAATGAATAACTGTATTGCAATAAACATGATCCAATCATATTCATGCTCAACGCAAATACCAATTAACATTTATTTTAGGTTCAATACTAATCCTGAAGGTAAAGGGAGTGTGCGATGGTGATCTTATCAACCTTGGAATCACTTAAAACACACATCGTCACCTCGCCCTTAACTAGTTTCTGTTCATTTTGCAACTCTTGTTTCGAGTTACAAATCTTAGCAACTGAACCGGTATCAAATATCCAGGGGCTACTATGAACTCTAGTAAAGTACACATCAATAACATGTATATCAAATATACCTTTGTTCACTTTGCCATCCTTCTTATCCGCCAAGTTTTGGGGCAGTTCCGCTTCCAGTGACCATTTCCTTTGCAATAGAAGCACTCAGTTTCAAGTTTGGGTCTTAGCTTTGGGCTTCTTCATGGGAGTGGCAACTTGCTTGCCATTCTTCTTGAAGTTCCCTTTCTTTCTCTTGCCTTTTTTTTGAAACTAGTGTACTTCTTTAACCATCAACACTTGATGCCATTTCTTGATTTCTACCTTCGCCGATTTCAGCATCGCGAAGAGCTTGGAAATCGTTTTCGTTATCCCTTGCATACTATAGTTCATCATGAAGTTCTAGTAACTTGGTGATAGTGACTAGAGAACTCTGTTAATTACTATTTTATCTGGAAGATTAACTCCCACTTGATTCAAGCAATTGTAGTACCCAGACATTCTGAGCACATGCTCACTAGCTGAGCTATTCTCCTCCATCTTGTAGGCAAAGTACTTGTCAGAGGTCTCATACCTCTTAACACGGGCATGAGTCTGAAATATCATTTTCAGCTCTTGGAACATCTCATATGCTCCATGGCGTTCAAAACATTTTTGAAGTCCCGGTTCTAAGCCGTAAAGCATGGTTCACTAAACTATCAAGTAGTCATCATACCGAGCTTGTCAAACGTTCATAATGTTTGCATCTGCTCCTGCAATAGGTCTGTCACCTAGCGGTGCATCAAGGACATATTCTTCTGTGTAGTAATGAGGATAATCCTCAGATCACGGACCCAGTCCGCATCATTGCTACTATCATCTTTCAACTTAGTTTTCTCTAGGAACATATCAAAAATAAAACAGGGGAGCTATACGCGAGCTATTGATCTATAACATAGATATGCAAATACTATCAGGACTAAGTTCATGATAAATTAAGTTCAATTAATCATATTACTTAAGAACTCCCACTTTAATAGACATCCCTTGAGTCATCTAAATGATTACGGGATCCAAATCAACTAAACCATGTCCGATCATCACGTGAGATGGAGTAGTCTTCAATGGTGAACATCTCTATCTTGATCATATCTACTATATGATTCACATTCGACCTTTCGGTCTCCAGTGTTCCGAGGCCATGTCTCTACATGCTAAGCTCGTCAAGTTTAACCCGAGTATTCCGCATGTGCAAAACTGTCTTGCACCCGTTGTATGTGAACGTAGAGCCTATCACACCCGATCATCACGTGGTGTCTCAGCGGTGGCTAGGAACCAATGTTGTGTGTTCTAGCGGTGCCTCCCCCTCATATATATAGGTTGGAGGGGAAGGAGAGGCAGCCAAGGGGGCGCCCCAAGTAGGATGAATCCTACTTGGGTGCCTCCCAATTCGGCCTCCCCCCTTCCATATTCATCCGGAGGGGGAACGAAGGAGGAGGGAGGAGAGAAGGAAGGGGGAGGTCGAATCCCTCCCCATCCTTTCCCTCTTCTCCTCTTTCCTTCCCCCCTATTTTTGCCTACATGGGGCGCACCATCCCCCTAGGGGATGGTCTGTCCCCTTCTTGGCCCATTAGGCCCATGTAGTTGCCGGGGGGATGCCCGAAACCCCTTTCGGTAACCCGATATGTACCCGGTACCCCCAGAACACTTCCGACGTCCGAATATCATCGTCCTATATATGAATCTTTACCTCTCAACCATTCCGGGACTCCTCATCATGTCCGTGATCTCATCTGGGACTCCGAACAACATTCGGTCACTAAATCATATAACTCATATAATACAAAATCGTCATCGAACGTTAAGCGTGCGGACCCTACGGGTCCGATAACTATTTAGACATGACCGAGACACCTCTCCGATCAATAACCAACATTGGACCCTGGATGCTCATATCGGTTCCCACATATTCTACAAAGATCTTTATCGGTCGTACCGTAATGGCAACATACATTATTCCCTTTGTCATCGGTATGTTACTTGCCCGAGATTCGATCGTCGGTATCTTCATACCTAGTTCAATCTCATTACCGGCAAGTCTCTTTACTCGTTCCGTAATGCATCATCCCGCAACTAACTCATTAGTCACATTGCTTGCAAGGCTTATTATGATGTGCATTACCGAGAGGGCCGAGAGATACCTCTCCCATACTCGGAGTGACAAATCCTAATCTCGATCTATGCCAACCCAACAAACACCTTCGGAGATACATGTAGAGCATCTTTATAATCACCCAGTTACGTTGTGACGTTTGATAGCACACAAGGCATTCCTCCGGTATCCCGGAGTTGCATAATCTCATAGTCAAAGGAATATGTATTTGACATGAAGAAAGCTGTAGCAATAAAACTGAACGATCGATATGCTAAGCTAACGGATGGGTCTTGTCCATCACATCATTCTACTAATGATGTGATCTCGTTCATCAAATGACAACACATATTTATGGTTAGGAAACTTAACCATCTTTGATTAACGAGCTAGTCTAGTAGAGGCTTACTAGGGACACGGTGTTTTGTCTATGTATCCACACATGTATCAAGTTTCCGGTTGATACAATTCTAGCATGAATAATAAACATTTATCATGATATAAGGAAATATAAAATAACAAATTTATTATTGCCTCTAGGGCATATTTCCTTCAATTAGATCAAGATCCAACTATCATCCTTCTTTCTTCTTCCTTTAGCTTTCTTCCTCCTCCAACCATTCCTTCTCTCACAAAATTGACTTACCCAAATTTTTTGAATGACCATCTTGAATTTTTTTCCATCTACCATTTTTATTTAAGCAAACTACATATTACTTTCCATAATTATAGAACAAAAAAGGTAGGATCCATCTTAGGTTTCTGAATTTTCACAGGATAAGGAAGTATGTTCATGTACACGGTTCTAACTAATATATAACACAAGATGCATATCACCACACCAAACTCAAGTTTTCACTGTCTTTTCATACCATTGAAGCTTGTAATCAAAGAGCTAGACGCATTATTTTAAGGTAGATTCGATGCAAAGCATTCCCTTGAGAATTTATGTTTGAGCTAACTACATAATAGATTGTTGATATGATAAGCTAGGGTTGATGCAAAGTGGCCCCTCGAGGAATATTCTGGTTTCGATTATGAATGCATATGTTATTTGCCCAAGATACGTCTAATTTGACTTCCTCTAGATGGAAATTTCCATGTGGATTATTCACTTACTTTAATTGTAAAAGGTGAAATGCTTAATAATAACATAATGAAATGTTTATTTTGCTAAACGATCCAACACTAAGTATAACTATTGCATATACCAACCAAAATTCCATCCATACCAAAGCCAATTTCAAACATACTAGCATTGGTATGCACTGCCAACGTCGAAAACTTGAGAGCAAGTAACAGAGGCATTTGGTGCTGAATCACGGAAGTATATACACAACAAATATCACCAGCACCGCAAGAAGGCGTTCCAAAATTCGTTGGGTTCTTGATATCCAATAGATTTATTACTGGATATGGAGATCATATTGCAACGACAATCATACTACGTGTAGAAAGCCTGACTAATCCCAAAGGTGAATTGCCAATGGTACTTAGCTTGCATTATGGATTCCAACACCACAATAATCTGGTTCTTTTTTAATCCATGTGTTGCCAACTTCAATTCTCAACGCTTCCTATTCCTAGTTGGCTTCTCTCAATACCGGAACATTGGTACCATTTAGCTTCATGCACATGGTTTTCCCTCTCCACAACCCACCCCCTCCCCCCCCCACACACACATGCATTGTTCTTGTGCCACTAGTGTCGTGTGCTAGGCGTGCTTCGTGTTTTGGTTATTAATTATACACCTTCATGTACATGAAGAAGCCACAAGTTTGAGAATGATGTTTTATGGTTGTATCATTATTTGGACCTAGTGCTCATGATTTCACAAATTATATCATGTCCTATGTTGGTAGGTAAGTACTGGCTCGAGTTTAATTTAAAATATCTTCACTCATCTACAATTTTTATTCCCTATACATCCTACTCTGAGCCATCCTCTCGAACCAATTGTTTATGAAATGGCCTGCAACTTTTTTCTATGAAATGAACCCCTTTACTTTCTTCGCTCCAAATGTTCTCTCTATGTGTTAATAAAATGTGAGGTGGAATACCATTGATGTTTATATTTTGATTGTTCAAGAATGTGGCCCCTGATTTAACATGTGCCAAAAGCAATCCATTTAGACAGTGAAGCCAAGCCCACAAACTAAAGCCTCGCGGTTTGACACCCACTTGTGGGAGACATGCTCAAGATTAATAATAATGGGTCCTTACTAGAGTCGGACGGATCGAGGGGATGGTGCTTTGTCATCTTAGATGCCTCTAGTGACATAGTTGGAGCAGGGGTAGCAAGATACCCAAAATACATGCATGTATTCAACCATTTTCTATAGCACAAGCTTGGGGGTGACTCAGGTTCATATCAAGACTAGCATTTAGTTGTTGTTGCAGGTGACTAAGGGAAGCTACGATGATATGATGCCTTTACATGGTGTGGTTGGGAGGCCTGGTAGATTATAGATATCACAAGGTGGGGCTAATACAAAGAGTCTTCTTTAGGAATAATGTGGTTTCCGGTTTGAGTGCACTTGTTCATTGCTCGACATGTGTTAGTTTGACTTTCTCATGCTGTGAATTTCCAATGATTACTCACTTTCTTTAATCACAAAACTTGATGTGTTTTTCCCAAAAACTCAATAGGGAGTATAACATATAGAACAACTAAAGTAAATACTCCCTCCGTCCGGAAATACTTGTCATCAAAATGGAAAAAAGGAGAAGTATCTAGACGTATTTTAGTTCTACATACATCCCTTTTTATTCATTTTGATGACAAGTATTTTTGGACGGCGGGAGTAAATTGAAGCCAAGAAACGTAGGCACATGATGTTGATTCACTATTAGGAGCACAATATATATAAATAGGGCCAATTCCAGTTCTGCCCCTAACTCGAACCCACTACTCAGTTTTGCCCCTAGTTTTCGGGTATGCTCAGTTTTGCCCCTCTGCCGTCAGTGCCACTTATAGAAATGCCCCTCCGCTCCGTTTCCATCCAGTCAAGGCTGTTTGACCGCTAACTTGCCGTCATTTTGACATATTTGCCCCTCTTTCTTACATGTGGGCCCTCTCTTACCTCTTCGCTTCACTCTATCTCTGCTCTTCTTCAACCTCTCGACAGCTCGATTTGGACAGGGGAGAGAGCGACCGCAGCAGGATTCAGAGGCCGACGGTGGGTTGATTTGGAGGGCGGCGGCATGTCCACGTCGAGCTCGTCGATGGCTTGCGAGGTAAGTGTGGCTCGTCGGTGGATCGATCTGGGGGGATTTCTGTCCCAATTAGGGTTCATCAGATTGGGGATTTCCTGCGTTTAGGTCGATGGTGTTGGGATTGTTCAATTTCAATCCGAGTTCTACCTTCCCCATCCGTCATTCTCTGGGCTGGAGATGAGCATGACGCGGCAGTGCGCAGGGCACAGTCTCATCCCCGCTCGTCGCGTCGCCTGGGGAGGTGCAAGCACGGGAAGAAGATTCTTAGGCTGCCCCCTAGATGTAAGGGATTAACTCTCATTCCCACTCTGTCTGCCCTCTCATTTTGCTTTCATTATTTGCCAATTTTTTTGTATAATGTAAGATATAATTCTGCAGCTCCCTGATGAATGCGACTGGCTAGTTTGGATTGATCCCCCTCCCACAGATTGTGTTGCTCGTGCATTTGAGGAACTTCATGCTGGATTGGAGAAAAGTTGGCTAAAGTCCCATCATTTGGAGAGGAGGTTGATGTACTTAACAGAGAAGAACAAGAAACTCAAGTTGAAGATCAAAAAGAGAAATGAACTTATGCAAACATGGGGATTTGTCATAGTAATTTGCATTAGCATTTTGGCATCAGTTTTTTCTGAGTGGTTTAAGAATCCATACTGGCTGGATTATGGTATGTAATGAAATGTAATGTATTGCTGCGTGAGCTATCTTAATTAGTTGTATTTGTTCCAAAGCACATTGGAAATGAGTTTCATCTGGTGTAATGTGACAAGTTTTAACTGGAAATGAGTTTGCTATTTTGAGTATATTCTGTTCCATTTTGTAGCAATGTAGTAATGTGACAAAACTTGACAGTGCAGTAGTAATGTGACAAAAATGACAGTTAAATGGGCACACTAGCAGCTGGACCATACATAGGACATGATCACATTGAGACATAAGAGAGTTCACAGCATTGTGCCACAACAAACTTCAAATCTAGTACATGACCTTACAATTTTCACACCCACAACAAATTTTAACAGCATTACAAGTACTACCACATCTACTTGTTCTTCTTGCTCCTGGTATTGCAAGCTGGGTTTGAAGAGAGCCTAGAACTCCTCCTGGTGCTCACAGTTTTGCTCACAGCCTTGTTTGGAGTAGAAGAACTGGTAGGATTATTGCTTCCAGCGACAGAACCTATAATCTCCTCTTCTGCAATTTTGAACTTCTTCTTAAGTAGTGACTGTCCCCTCTCAGCTGGTATTTTGTAGTTCTTTCTTGGGCTGCAAAGTCACAAAAAAATGGGAGAGGTAAATTAGCAAACATTGAAGAATTTAGGAAACAACTTCAAAAATAAACCAAAAAAGTACCTGACTGCACTACTGACTGTTGTTGCATATGCAGAAGTTGAATTTGCATTAGCAGCATCTCCAGCACTTGCATTTTTTTCACTTACATCATCTCCAGCAGTTGCATTTGCATTTGCAGCATCTTCAGCCCTTGCATTTGCATTAGCAGCATCTCCAGCACTTGCATTTGCATTTACATCATCAGTAGCAGCATCTGCCATAGTTTCATTAGTAGCAGTTGTTGCATCAGTAGCAACATTAGTTGCTTCATCATTTTTAGACAGAGGTTCATCATCAGCATTATCAGCACCCCAATGTTCTTCCTCTCCAAATGCAGGGTCAATGGACTCTTTGCAGTGGCTGCCTTTGTGCCCAAGCTTCCCACATCTTGAACACTTATTCTTTCTTCCTCCAAGTCCTTTCCCTCTGATTTAGCCCTAATTCTTGTCTTCCTAGGTCTACCAGGTGGCCTATTTTGCAATGGAGCACTCAATTTAAATCCTGGGTCTACAACATCCCATTGTTGCTTGCCCTCCAGAAGTGGCAGATTATCAGCATAAGTAGCCTTGAATTTTGCCACAGAGAAATACTCATGAACATACTGATCAATCTCACTAACAGGACCTCTCATTGAAGTGATAAAGTACAATGCATGTATGCATGGTTGTCCTGTTATTTGCCACTTTCTACAACTACAAGTATGTGTTTGCAAATTAACAGGATATCTCCACTCTCTTTTTTCCTTGTCAATTGCAGTAATCTCTGCCTCAAATGTGCTTCTTTTCACTATGGACATATCAAGGTCTTTTGATTTTGCATGAAGCATAATCATGATTTTTGGGATTATGATGTGCCCATTGTATGTCCCAGCTGCAATCTGCTGTCTCAAGTCAAACTTTTCCATTATGAACTGCCTAATTTTGTCAAGCAAGTCCACAATGTGTATCCCCTTCCACTTCTTAATTTTGGAATTGAATGACTCAGCTAAATTGTTATTGACATAATCAACTTTGCATATTTCATTGAACAAGGCCCTGGCCCATAGTTTGCTATGATGCTCTTCTAGGTACTCTTTCACACCAGGTTTGCTGTATAGCTGTCTGAGATGATAATTGTGTTTTTTCATGCTATATGTCAATGAACAGGGCCACAAATTATCATCAAAAAAATTTCCTCTAAATGTTTTGGAGAAATTAGCTACCAAATGCCTCATGCATTCCCTGTGCTCAACTCCTGTGAATACATATTCAACAGCAGTCTCTAGTCCTTTGCATGCATCTATGTGGATGACAAGACCAGGTGGATGTCCTATTAGTTCTTTTAAATTCTGAAAAAACCATGTCCAACTATCTGTATTTTCAGACTCAACAACTCCTACTGCTACTGGGAAGATCCAGTTGCAAGCATCCACTGCACATGCACTCACAAGTTGGCCTTTATATCTTCCATTCAGTGTTGTGCCATCTACTGCAAGATAGGGCCTACATCCATCTAAAAAACCCTGCCAGCATTCTTTGAAAGAAACAAACACTCTTCTAAAGCACTCTTTTTGTCTAGTTCTTCCAGCTATTTTGTACTCTACAGTGTGCTTGTCAATGTTAACTACACTTCCAGTTGATGCTTTCTCAACTTGTGCCTTGTAAGTGTACAACAATTGAAATGAGTCAGTCCACTTACCATAAATGTTGTCCAGTGCCATCTGCTTTCCATAGAACACTCTCATGTATGGGACTTACAGGCCATATTTTTTCTTCAGGTTCTTTTTCAACTCTGTAATTCCAACCTCTGAATCCTCTAAAACCCAATGCTTCACTGCATCAGCAACCCATCTGCACTTAGCTGACTTCAGTCTTTGCCTTCTGCTTACACTTGGACAAGTATGTGCAGACTGGTTCACTTTGACCTGCAATATTGACAGTTCAATTACATGTCAGAAATACTTGATGCAACAAATAACTGAAAAATATTTGCAATGTAACTACATATGCACCTACTGTTTGTACCTGAAACAATGAGCTATTTCTCATTAAGGAGGCATGCATCCTCCATCTACACCTCTTATAAGCACAATGAACAGTCAACCTGGTAGGATCACTCTTGTCTACTACATACTCACTCTGAGTTTTAATTGAAAATGTAGCTAGTGCATTCCTACAGTCTAAAGCACCGGAAAATATAGTTCCTTCTTTTAAAGAAGGATCATCTCTGTTGTACTGCACATCTGGCCTTCCATCATCAGAATCCTCACTATATCCCATGTCCTGGTCCTCCTCCAACTCATCTTCACCTGGCTCATCAAACATTCCTTCTGGTGGTTGCATATAATCTTCATCCCCATCATCATCTGTCTTCTTGGCCTTCTGTTTTGTAACAAACTGAGGGAAAAGCCTTTCATCCTCATCATCTGTAGGCCAGTCATCAGGAAGACCCTCCTCAATATTTGGATCAATAGAATCTCTGCTCTGAGTAGGACCTGCATAAATAGGCACTTGCTCTGATGGTGTTCCTGGTACCTGCATAGAGCTCTCTCCTGCATCTGAAGCTCTCTTCTGACTGCTAACACTTGTTTTTCTCCCCCTGGATATTCTGCTCCTACCTCTAGAACTAGTAGATTTTGATTTTCTGCCACTGCTCTCTGTCAATCCTCTTTTTCTTTGTATGACATTGATTTCCAATTTGACTGGGAAATGAGCATGAATTCTAAACATTTTTTCTAACTCAGCATCACATTGGACTGGGACCTAAACTGAACTATCAATATCCCAGTACCTGAATTCAACTGCATCATGTATTCCCCACGGGTATTTAGCACAGATATGAGATCTAAACTGCACAAACTTCAGTGTGCTCTCCACTACCAAAGGAAATGAAAATCCTGTGTTCCCTGCTTTTGTACCAGCAGGAACTAGAAGAGTTGTTTCCATTCTACAATCCAAACATATATAGTCCACCCTACGAATGACAATGAAAAACAGAAAAAAAATCGAACCAAATGAGCACTACGAACGCAGATGAACACTAGGAATCAAATCGAACTACAATACGTATAGCAGGCTTCAGATCTGAAAGTACTGCACTTACCCCTTCGGATTTGTGCTCCCTTCATGGCCGCCGCCGGCGCCGCAACCACCGTCGACCTCCATCCGCAGCGGTTGGCTCCGAATCGCAGCACAGCTCACATAAAGAGTCAGGTCCACCGAATCTCTACCGTGCCCGCCATTGATCTGGAGTTTTCCATGATGGGGATCGAAGCCGCTAGGGTTCGGGTTGAAGGAAATATGCCCTAGAGGCAATAATAAAGTTATTATTTATTTCCTTATATCATGATAAATGTTTATTATTCATGCTAGAATTGTATTAACCGGAAACATGATACATGTGTGAATACATAGACAAACAGAGTGTCACTAGTATGTCTCTACTTGACTAGCTCATTGATCAAAGATGGTTATGTTTCCTAGCCATAGACAAAGAGTTGTCATTTGATTAACGGGATCACATCATTAGGAGAATGATGTGATTGACTTGACCCATTCCGTTAGCTTAGCACTTGATCGTTTAGTATGTTGCTATTGCTTTCTTCATGACTTATACATGTTCCTATGACTATGAGATTATGCAACTCCCGTTTACCGGAGGAACACTTTGTGTGCTACCAAATGTCACAACGTAACTGGGTGATTATAAAGGTGCTCTACAGGTGTCTCCGAAGGTACTTGTTGGGTTGGCGTATTTCGAGATTAGGATTTGTCACTCCGATTGTCGGAGAGGTATCTCTAGGCCCACTCGGTAATGCACATCACTATAAGCCTTGCAACCATTTTAACTAATGAGTTAGTTGCGGGATGATGTATTATGGAACGAGTAAAGAGACTTGCCGGTAACGAGATTGAACTAGGTATTGAGATACCGACGATTGAATCTCGGGCAAGTAACATACCGATGACAAAGGGAACAACGTATGTTGTTATGCGGTCTGGCCGATAAACATCTTCGTAGAATATGTAGGAGCCAATATGGGCATCCAGGTTCCGCTATTGGTTATTGACTACAGAGGTGTCTCGGTCATGTCTACATAGTTCTCGAACCCGTAGGGTCCGCACGCTTAAACGTTCATTGACGATATAGTATTATATGAGTTATGTATGTTGGTGACCGAGTGTTGTTCGGAGTCCCGGATGAGATCACGGACATGACGAGGAGCTCCGGAATGGTCCGGAGGTAAAGATTCATATATTGGATGATATGGTTAGGCCAAGGGGTCAGGCCCACGGGGCTATAAGTTGGTGCAAAAGGAGTTTTGCGGAGGCCAGGGGGCCAAACGCCGGAGACCCTGGTGTCTGACCTTGGGCCAGACTCCAAGGATTGTGCCGTTTGGTCCTGGAGTCCGAGTGGGACTCTTGCTTTTCGGGCAAAACCGACTTTGAGGAGGCTTTTGCTCCAAGTTTCGACCCCAGGGCTCAACATATAAATAGAGGGACAGGGCTAGCACCAAAGACACATCAAGAAACACCAAGGTGTGTGTCGGCAACCCCGTCTCCTCTAGTTTATCCTCCGTCATAGTTTTCGTAGTGCTTAGGCGAAGCCTTGCGAAGATTGTTCTTCACCAACACCGTCACCATGCCGTCGTGCTGCCGGAACTCATCTACTACTTCGCCCCTCTTGCTGGATCGAGAAGGCGAGGACGTCACCGAGCCGAACGTGTGCAGAACTCGGAGGTGCCGTGCTTTCGGTACTTGGATCGGTCGGATCGTGTAGACGTACGACTACATCAACCGCGTTGATATAACGCTTCCGCTTATGGTCTACGAGGGTACGTAGACAACACTCTCCCCTCTCGTTGCTATGCATCACCATGATCTTGCGTGTGCATAGGAATTTTTTTGAAATTACTACGTTCCCCAACAGTGGTATCAGAGCCAGGTTTTATGCGTAGATGTTATATGCACGAGTAGAACACAAGTGAGTTGTGGGCGATACAAGTCATACTGCTTACCAGCATGTCATACTTTGGTTCGGCGGTATTGTTGGATGAAGCGGCCCGGACCGACATTACGCGTACGCTTACGCGAGACTGGTTCTACCGACGTGCTTTGCACACAGGTGGTTGGCGGGTGTTAGTTTCTCCAACTTTAGTTGAACCGAGTGTGGCTACGCCCGATCCTTGAGAAGGTTAAAACAGCACTAACTTGACGAACTATCATTGTGGTTTTGACGCGTAGGTAAGAACGGTTCTTGCTCAGCCTGTAGCAGCCACGTAAAACTTGCAACAACAAAGTAGAGGACGTCTAACTTGTTTTTACAGGGCATGTTGTGATGTGATATAGTCAAGACATGATGCTAAATTTTATTGTATGAGATGATCATGTTTTGTAACCGAGTTATCGGCAACTGGCAGGAGCCATATGGTTGTCGCTTTATTGTATGCAATGCAATTGCCCTGTAATTGCTTTACTTTATCACTAAGTGGTAGCGATAGTCATAGAAGCAATAGTTGGCGAGACGACAATGATGCTACGATGGAGATCAAGGTGTCGCGCCTGTGACGATGGTGATCATGACGGTGCTTCGGAGATGGAGATCACAAGCACAAGATCATGATGGCCATATCTATCACTTATATTGATTGTATGTGATGTTTATCTTTTATGCATCTTATTTTGCTTAGATCGACGGTAGAATTATAAGATGATCTCTCACTAAATTTCAAGGTATAAGTGCTCTTCCTGAGTATGCACCGTTGAGAAAGTTCTTCGTGCTGAGACACCACGTGATGATCGGGTGTGATAAGATCTACGTTCAAATACAACGGGTGCAAAACAGTTGCACACGCGGAATACTCAGGTTAAACTTGACGAGCCTAGCATATGCAGATATGGCCTCGGAACACTGAGACCGAAAGGTCGAGCGTGAATCATATAGTAGATATGATCAACATAGTGATGTTCACCATTGAAACTACTCCATCTCACGTGATGACCGGACATGGTTTAGTTGATTTGGATCACGTGATCACTTAGATGATTAGAGGGGTGTCTATCTAAGTGGGAGTTCTTAAGTAATATGATTAATTGAACTTAAATTTATCATGAACTTAGTCCTAATAGTATTTTGCAAATAATGTTATAGATCAATAGCTCGCGTTGTTGCTTCCCTATGTTTTATATGTGTTCCTAGAGAAAACTAAGTTGAAAGATGTTAGTAGCAATGATGCGGATTGGATCCATGATCTGAGGTTTATCCTCATTGCTGCACAGAAGAATTATGTCCTTGATGCACCGCTAGGTGACAGACCTATTGCAGGAGCAGATGCAGACGTTATGAACGTTTGGCTAGCTCAATATGGTGACTACTTGATAGTTTAGTACACCATGCTTAACGGCTTAGAATCGGGACTTCAAAGACATTTTGAACGTCATGGACCATATGAGATGTTCCTGGAGTTGAAGTTAATATTTCAAGCAAATACCCGAGTTGAGAGATATGAAGTCTCCAACAAGTTCTATAGCTAAAAGATGGAGGAGAATAGCTCAAGAAGTGAGCATGTGCTCAGATTGTCTGGGTACTACAATTGCTTGAATCAAGTGGGGGTTAATCTTCCAGATAAGATAGTGATTGACAGAATTGTCTAGTCACCATCACCAAGTTAGTAGAACTTCGTGATGAACTATAATATGCAAGGGATAACGGAAACAATTCCCAAGCTCTTCGTGATGCTGAAATCGACGAAGGTAGAAATCAAGAAAAACATCAAGTGTTGATGGTTGACAAGACCACTAGTTTCAAGAAAAGGGCAAAGGGAAGAAGGGGAACTTCAAGAAGAACGGCAAGCAAGTTGCTGCTCAAGTGAAGAAGCCAAGTCTGGTCCTAAGCCTGAGACTAAGTGCTTCTACTGCAAAGGGACTGGTCACTGGAAGCGGAACTGCCCCAAGTATTTGGCGGATAAGAAGGATGGCAAAGTGAACAAAGGTATATTGGATATACATGTTATTAATGTGTACTTTACTAGTGTTTATAGCAACCCTTCGGCATTTGACACTGGTTCAGTTGCTAAGAGTAGTAACTCGAAACGGGAGTTGCAGAATAAAACAGAAACTAGTAAAGGGCGAGGTGACGATGTGTGTTGGAAGTAGTTCCAAGATTGATATGATCATCATCGCACACTCCCTATACTTTCGGGATTAGTGTTGAACCTAAATAAATGTTATTTGGTGTTTTCGTTGAGCAAGAATATGATTTGATCATGTTTATTGCAATACAGTTATTCATTTAAGTTAGAGAATAATTGTTATTCTGTTTACATGAATAAAACCTTCTATGGTTATACACCCAATGAAAATGGTTTGTTGGATCTCGATCGTAGTGATACACATATTCATAATATTGAAGCCAAAAGATGCAAAGTTAATAATGATAGTGCAACTTATTTGTGGCACTGCCGTTTAGGTCATATTGGTGTAAAGCGCATGAAGAAACTCCATGTTGATGGGCTTTTGGAATCACTTGATTATGAATCACTTGATGCTTGTGAACCATGCCTCATGGGCAAGATGACTAAGACCCTGTTCTCCGGAACAATGGAGCAAGCAACAAACTTGTTGGAAATAATACATACTGATGTATACGGTCCGTTGAGTGTTGAGGCTCGCGGCGGGCATCGTTATTTTCTGACCTTCACAGATGATTTGAGCAGATATGGGTATACCTACTTGATGAAACATAAGTCTGAAACATTTGAAAAGTTCAAAGAATTTCAGAGTGAAGTGGAGAATCATCGTAAACAAGAAAATAAAAGTTTCTATGATATGATCGCAGAGGTAAAATATTTGAGTTACGAGTTTGGCCTTCAGTTAAAACAATGTGGAATAGTTTCACAAATTCGTGCCACCTGGAACACCACAGCGTAATGGTGTGTCCGAACTTCGTAACCGTAGTTTATTGGATATAGTGCAATCTATGATGTTTCTTACCGATTTACCACTATCGTTTTGGGGTTATGCATTAGAGACAGCTGCATTCACGTTAAAAGGGGCACCATCTAAATCCATTGAGACGACACCGTATGAACTGTGGTTTGGCAAGAAACCAAAGTTGTCGTTTCTTAAAGTTTGGGGTTGTGATGCTTATGTGAAAAAGTTTCATCCTGATAAGCTCAAACCCAAACCGGAGAAATGTGTCTTCATAGGATACCCAAAGGAGACAGTTGGGTACACCTTCTATCACAGGTCCGAAGGCAAGACATTCGTTGCTAAGAATGGATCCTTTCTAGAGAAGGAGTTTCTCTCGAAAGAAGTGAGTGGGAGGAAAGTAGAACTTGATGAGGTAACTGTACCTGCTCCCTAAATTGGAAAGTAGTTCATCACAGAAATCTGTTCCTGTGACTCCTACACCAATTAGTGAGGAAGCTAATGATGATGATCATGTAACTTCAGATCAAGTTACTACCAAACCTCATAGGTCAACCAGAGTGAGATCCGCACCAGAGTGGTACGGTAATCCTGTTCTGGAGGTCATATTACTTGACCATGACGAACCTACAAACTATGAGGAAGCGATGATGAGCCCAGATTCCGCAAAATGGCATGAGGCCATGAAATCTGAGATGGGATCCATGTATGAGAACAAAGTGTGGACTTTGATTGACTTGCCGGATGATCGGCAAGCCATAGAAAATAAATGGATCTTCAAGAGGAAGACGGACGCTGATAGTAGTGTTACTATCTACAAAGCTAGACTTGTCGAAAAAGGTTTTGACAAAGTTCAAGGTGAGATTTTCTCACTCGTAGCGATGCTTAAGTCTGTCCAAATAATGTTAGCAAATTGCCATATTTTATGAAATCTGGCAAATGGATGTCAAAACTACATTCCTTAATGGATTTCTTAAAGAAGAGTTGTATATGATGCAACCAGAAGGTTTTGTCGATCCTAAAGGTGCTAACAAAAAGTGCAAGCTCCAGCGATCCATCTATGGACTGGTGCAAGCATCTCGGAGTTGGAATGTACGCTTTGATGAGTTGATCAAAGCATATAGTTTTTCAGACTTGCGGTGAAGCCTGTATTTACAAGAAAGTGAGTGGGAGCACTACAGCATTTCTGATAAATATATGTGAATGACATATTGTTAATCGGAAATAATGTACAATTTTCTGGAAAGCATAAAGGAGTATTTGAAAGGAGTTTTTCAAAGAAAGACCTCGGTGAAGCTGCTTACATATTGAGCATCAAGATCTATAGAGATAGATCAAGACGCTTGATAAGTTTTTTCATGAGTACATACCTTGACAAAATTTTGAAATAGTTCAAAATGGAACAGTCAAAGAAAGAGTTCTTGCCTGTGTTACAAGGTGTGAAATTGAGTAAGACTCAAAGCCCGACCACGACAGAAGATAGAAGAATGAAAGTCATTCCCTATGCCTCAGCCATAGGTTCTATAAAAGTATGTCATGCTGTGTACGAGATCTGTTGTATACCCTACACTGAGTTTAGCAAGGGAGTACAATAGTGATCTAGGAGTAGATCACTGGACAGCGGTCAAAATTATCCTTAGTGGAATAAGGATATGTTTCTCGATTATGGAGGTGACAAAAGGTTCGTTGTAAAGGGTTACGTCGATGCAAGTTTTGACACTGATCTAGATAACTCTAAGTCTCAATCTGGATACATATTGAAAGTGGGAGCAATTAGCTAGAGTAGCTCCATGCAGAGCATTGTTGACATAGAAATTTGCAAAATACATACGGATCTGAATATTGCAGACCCGTTGACTAAACTTCTCTCACAAGCAAAACATGATCACACCTTAGTACTCTTTGGGTGTTAATCACATAGCGATGTGAACTAGATTATTGACTCTAGTAAACCCTTTGGGTGTTGGTCACATGACGATGTGAACTATGGGTGTTAATCATATGGTGATGTGAACTATTGGTGTTAAATCACATGGCGATGTGAACTAGATTATTGACTCTAGTGCAAGTGGGAGACTGAAGGAAATATGCCCTAGAGGAAATAATAAAGTTATTATTTATTTCCTTATATCATGATAAATGTTTATTATTCATGCTATAATTGTATTAACCGGAAACATGATACATGTGTGAATACATAGACAAACAGAGTGTCACTAGTATGCCTCTACTTGACTAGCTCATTGATCAAAGATGGTTATGTTTCCTAGCCATAGACAAAGAGTTGTCATTTGATTAACGGGATCACATCATTAGGAGAATGATGTGATTGACTTGACCCATTCCGTTAGCTTAGCACTTGATCGTTTAGTATGTTGCTATTGCTTTCTTCATGACTTATACATGTTCCTATGACTATGAGATTATGCAACTCCCGTTTACCGGAGGAACACTTTGTGTGCTACCAAACGTCACAACGTAACTGGGTGATTATAAAGGTGCTCTACAGGTGTCTCCGAAGGTACTTGTTGGGTTGGCGTATTTCGAGATTAGGATTTGTCACTCCGATTGTCGGAGAGGTATCTCTGGGCCCACTCGGTAATGCACATCACTATAAGCCTTGCAAGCATTGTAACTAATGAGTTAGTTGCGGGATGATGTATTACGGAACGAGTAAAGAGACTTGCCGGTAACGAGATTGAACTAGGTATTGAGATACCGACGATCGAATCTCGGGCAAGTAACATACCGATGACAAAGGGAACAACGTATGTTGTTATGCGGTCTGGCCGATAAACATCTTCGTAGAATATGTAGGAGCCAATATGGGCATCCAGGTTCCGCTATTGGTTATTGACCAGAGAGGTGTCTCGGTCATGTCTACATAGTTCTCGAACCCGTAGGGTCCACACGCTTAAACGTTCGTTGACGATATAGTATTATATGAGTTATGTATGTTGGTGACGGAATGTTGTTCGGAGTCCCGGATGAGATCACGGACATGACGAGGAGCTCCGGAATGGTCCGGAGGTAAAGATTCATATATTGGATGATATGGTTAGGCCAAGGGGTCAGGCCCACGGGGCTATAAGTCGGTGCAAAAGGAGTTTTGCGGAGGCCAGGGGGGCAAACGCCGGAGACCCTGGCGTCTGACCCTGGGCCAGACGCCAAGGCCCATGGCGTCTGGGCCAGACGCCAAGGATTGTGGCGTTTGGTCCTGGAGTCCGAGTGGGACTCTTGCTTTTCGGGCAAAACCGACTTTGAGGAGGCTTTTGCTCCAAGTTTTGACCCAGGGCTCAACATATAAATAGAGGAACAGGGCTAGCACCAAAGACACATCAAGAAACACCAAGCCGTGTGCCGGCAACCCCGTCTCGTCTAGTTTATCCTCCGTCATAGTTTTCATAGTGCTTAGGCGAAGCCCTGCGAAGATTGTTCTTCACCAACACCGTCACCACGCCGTCGTGCTGCCGGAACTCATCTACTACTTCGCCCCTCTTTCTGGATCGAGAAGGCGAGGACGTCACCGAGCCGAACGTGTGCAGAACTCGGAGGTGCCGTGCTTTCGGTACTTGGATCGGTCGGATCTTGAAGACGTACGACTACATCAACCGCGTTGGTATAACGCTTCCGCTTACGGTCTACGAGGATACGTAGACAACACTCTCCCCTCTCGTTGCTATGCATCACCATGATCTTGCGTGTGCGTAGGAATTTTTTGAAATTACTACGTTCCCCAACACGGGTGAGGGGGCGATTTGGGGGAGAGAGCTAGGGTTAGGGTCGAGCGAGAGAAAGAGCAGAGAGAGAGTGTGAAGCGAAGAGGTAAGAGAGGGCCCACATGTAAGAAAGAGGGGCAAATATGTGAAACTGACGGCAAGTTAGCGGTCAAACAACCTTGACTGGACGGAAACGGAGCGGAGGGGCATTTCTATAAGTGGCACTGACGGCAGAGGGGCAAAACTGAGCATACCCGAAAACTAGGGGCAAAACTGAGTAGTGGGTTCGAGTTAGGGGCACATATGTAAATGTCCCGTATAAATAACAAATCACCACCACTACAAGATGACAATAACATTAGTTTGAAATCCAAGAGTTTGATTGATAAGGATCTTCATGTGGCGTCAATCTCTCTGTTCTATATGTGTAGAATGGATGTCGAGTACCAAAAAATAAATAGGAAATGCTATTTGGCCTACACTATGGATACTAACCCTCGGGACTCGAGTAGCTAGCCATCCCTCCCACTCCATGCCGCCGCCCGAGGACTCCGTCGTTCCAGGTGTGCGGCCTCCGATGAAGGTGGCGGTGAGGCTCGGCTGCCCTGCCCCGTCGCAAGGAGCTCCAGATGCCGGGGTAGCGGCCCCGGGTGGAGATGGCAGCACGGATCTCACCGGTGCATGGCGTCGCAGGAGCTAGCCGTTCCTTCCGTCCGTGTGGGCGGCAGAGGTCCTCCGTGGTTGTGAGATGTTTCGGTGGCTCCACCGGATCTGGATACTGGCCCCCTCCCCTTGCTACGGCCCGCCCGCCAGATCTAGTCGTTGGGCATGGGTTGGTGGGAGACTAGAACGAGGGAAACCCTTGGCATACTTCGTGTCAACCTCGATGGTGTCGGCGCTCCTGCGCTGGTTCCCTCTTGAGGGCACGCCGAGCTTTCGATCGCCACCCCTCTTCTTCGATTCCCCCCGCTCCCAGGTGAAAGCCTTGGCCTTTTGGGTTGGACGACGGCGGCGTCCTCTTTGGAGGTGTCGTCCTAGGGACGGCGCAGTTGCGGTTGTGGTGTTTGGTGATTGATGGCGGTGGTGGTGTGCTACTCTCTAGGTCGCTGGTGGTGTGGGAGGCGAGTTGGCTGGTCCACAATCCTTCAGTGGCTCCTGTCCGATGGTTGTTGGACGGTGTTCAGCGTCCTCGTGTAGTGACATGGCATGGACAAAGGGGAGACTGCGTTCTCCTCCCCAACATTGGCCCCTTTGGGTCGACGCAGTGCCAGGTTTCTCTCCATGTGGTTCAGCCTCTCCCATCTGCGTGCGCGAGCGTCTCTGGTTGACCTCTGCTCTGCCGCTCTAGCTGCTTTTGGCGCTCTGGTGGCTTAACTATGGTTTCTTAATGTAGGCGATGGCGTTTGTTGCTTTTCTTCTTGTAGCTCCTGGTCTCGAGCATGATCTACCTGTGATCTTTCAGTTTTTGGTCAAGTTTTGGCCTTTGTAATCAGCTCATTTGTATCCTAGCAGCTTGATGGCTTCATTAATTTGATGGACTCTATGTCTTTTCTCTAAAAAAAATGTTCTTGTGTTGTTTAATCTGGTGTGTTATCCATGCTCGATCTTTTCGTTGTTGCTTATGTACATATGTGAAGAAGTCGCGAGTTTGCGAAAGTTGTTTTATAGACATACAACTATTTGGACTTTAGTGCTCCAAGCTTTCCCGGTTGTATATTGCTAGTATGTTCGTAGGTAAGCATAAGTGCTCTTGTGAGCACGAGCTCACATGCACCCTTAGTAGTAGTAGTAGTAGTAAAATATAGAAAACTAAGAAAATTCAACATGTGTGTTTCACATGCGTGCAAATTTGCGCAATGAAATAATATTCATGGAGGCCTGGACAAGAATAACAAAACTGATGCTCTGAAATGCTTTTGAAAACGGGTCTTTTTGGAATATCGGGGTTCATCACGAAAATTTGCACGCATGTAAAACACACATCAATGTTTGTTGTAAAAAATATCAGATTAAAAAAATGTTTTTCCGCATTTTACTGTTACAAAGGGTTCATGTGAGCTCGTGCTCATAAACTCCATGTCCGGTGGGTAAGCTATTGTATCAACTTCATTTTATAATATTATCTCATCTTTGTAATTTTAGTTTCCAAACACATCTCACTCCGAGCAAAAATCTTTAGAAACCATTTTATTCTATTCGCTCTGAACATTCTCTATCCACGTTAATGAAATGCTAGTTCATGATTCTACATGTGCCAGAAGGAAATCAACGAACTATTGGATTGGGAAGCCCTTGAGGTTTGGTAGCCATATGTTGGGAGACACGACTCAAGATAATTAACGATGCTTCCAACCTAGAGTCTTGCTGGTCGCGCGGGGGGGGGGGGGGGGGGGGGGGGGGGGCTCTTTCACTCGAGATGCTGGTGATGCAGGTGGAGTGGGGGAGGGGTCATCCTAACAAAATAAATTGACAAACGCAGAAAATGTTGCTTTTGTGACCAAGGAAAACAATTCATCATTGTTATCTTTGTTGTAGCCTTCAATTTGCCTCCACCTACTAGTAACAAATTTTTTCTGGAACTAGTTGGCTAGAACTCACCACAAATTAAGGAAAATATCCGGGTCATGGTGTGTGTCTTATTTTGGGAAATTTTGAAATTGTCGGAGCAATTGTGTTTTTAACAGAGCAACTTTTTCAAACCTTTTGTAGGTTATTTCAGGACTAAAACATGGATCCGACAATTTGTTTCCATCTACCATTTATGTTCAGGCCAACTCCGTGTCATTCTCTAGAACTACAGAACAAAAGGGTAAGACCCCATCCTAGTTGTCTGAATTTTTACAGTAGAAACAAGTTTGTTCTTGTACCCACAGCACCAATGAATATACACCGCAAAATGCATATCGCCGCACCGAACTGAAGTTCTCTCTGTCTTTTCCTATAGTAGATGCCGGGCCACATCCATCCTAAACAATGCCGCCTGCCACTGCAAACAAAGAAGAACAAAAAAGTAACTAAAATTGCTTCACAGGTTCCAAATGTTCAGAACTTCAGAACAAATGCTCAGAAGCTGAACCAAAGCAGGAAACAGAGAAGAAAAGAAGCAGAGAAGAACAGAAAAAACAAGTTAGCACTAGAAACATCAAGAAGAAGCATGATGAACATGGAAGAATCATGAAAGAAATGGCACTTACCCTATCTATATCATTAGTGCCACTTGGGTTCAGCTTGTCAACTGCTTTAAGTGCGGCCGACCACCTTTGACAATCTCGGTTGATTGTCGACCACCGGGAGCGTATAGATCTTCCGGAGCGGTCAATTCAACTTTTGTTGTGTACATCAAGGTGTTCCTTCATCCGGAGCCAATATGCATCTCTACTTTGATCCCCTCCAACGGAGGGATCCCTCGACACTTGCAACCGAGTATTGCATAGCAATATGTCTTCATCCATGGTGTAGTTGCCCCCTCTTCCTTTTGGTGCATCGACGATGTCCTCACCATCCTCGTCCACCTCAAACGCATGATCATCGAAATGCATCTCATTGGTCTGAGACCAATGAGAATTGTTGGAGCCAACACCCATAGTTGACATACATGCCTCATCATTGAAACTACAAAGTATATACAACGAAGCAAATAAGCTATCCATATGTATGCATTCAAAAAACAACAACAACAACAACAACAACAAAAAGTTGGCGAAATTTTACCTTGTGGGCATTTCATCGAACACCTTGTGCGCGTCGGCCGCTGGCTCAACAAGTGAGCTCGCCGGTGCTTCGGTCGCCACTGCGTCCGTCGCACGCCCTGCAAGCTTCTTCCTCGACGGCCTAGAGGAGCCGTCCGCCGCCTTGTTCTTCTTCGCGGATACCTTGCCCTTCTTCGCCCGCGCCGCATTTGGGAGCTTCGAGAGGGGGGCACGTGGCTTCACGGCGGGCGCCGGTGCGACGCCACCCGCCCCCGAGGTTGTCTATGGCAGCATGAAGAGGCCGCACGCGATGCCGGTGCTTGGAGGAGCACCGGCGGAGGCGAAGCCAAAGCTCCCCGCGCTAGGGTTTGCGGCGGCTGCGGAGGGGTCGCGGGTGTAGGAAGGGGTGAGGGGGTGCTGGCGCGTCCGTCCATCGGGCCAATTCGCCGGCGGCGGCGCGGGTGGGGCAAAAGTGGCGCGGCGGAGAGGATGCGGCGCGAGCGCTCGAGTGTGCGGCGCGCGGAAGCGAGCGCACCAAATAAACGGCGTGCGATGGCGTTTCGCACCGCGCGCTGAACTCTTTATGCTGCGCGCGCGGTTATTGCGCCTCCGCTGGAGCTCGCTGAGCGGTTGCGCGCGCGCTTAAAAACCAAAAATTTCCGGCGCGGCGCTTATATAGCGCGGCCGTTGGAGATGCTCTAAAGCATTGCCTTGAGGGATATCATAGTTTGATGTGTGAATACAACAGTTATTCACTTAAGATATGTTTTATGTTACTTGTTCAGGACGTGGAATTTGCAAGTAGATTATTCACTGAATTTATCACAAAAATTGGAATGCTTTTAGCCAAAAAAATCAACACAATGTATAAATAGAACAACTAAAATTCTAACCATACCCGAGCCATGCGTGAGCCACATCAGCATTGGGTATGCACTTACAATATACTCCTTCCGTCCCATAATGTAAGACGTTTTTTGGCTCTAGTGTAGTGTCAAAAAACGTCTTACATTATAAGACAGAGGGAGTAGATAACAAGAAATCAACCAACATACACACATGTTCCGCAAGAAGACGCTCCAATATTAGATGGATTGCTGAAAATGAAGAGATTGATCATCGAAGATTTCAACATCGACCTTCCCTAAAAAAAGGTATACTTGACCTTTCTGTAATTCTGCCCATCTACCATTTATGTTCAAGCCTACTCCATGTCATTTTCTAGAACTACAGAACAAAACAGAAAAGTGTAAGACCCCATCTTAGGTGTCTGAATTTTCACAGTAGAAACAAGTATGTTCTTGTACACACAGTACCAATGAATATACACCGCAAAATGCATATCGCCGCACCGACGGAAGTTCTCTCCATCTTTTCCTACGTACATACAGTCAGTCCCGGGCCACAATCATCCTAAACAATACCGTCTGCCACTGCAAAAGAAGAACAAAAACGTAACTAAAATTGCTTCACAGGTTTCAGTTATACACACTGAAGAACAAAATGTTCAGAATGTTCAGAAGTTCAGAACAAAATGTTGAGAATGTTCAGAAGTTCAGAACAAAATGTTCCGAAGCTGAACCAGAGCAGGAAATCAGAGAACAAAAGAAGCAGAGCGACCCCATTGTTTACCTGCAGGAGAAGGCGCCGGGACGAGGACGAACTCCATCTGGCTGCTGCCGGGAGGGAGGTCCAGGACGACGGGGAACAGCCCCGGGCCGCTCCTGCGGCAGACGACGAAGTCATGCCGCCGGGTCTCCTCCTCCAGCCTGCGGTGCAGCGCCGCCAGGCTCTGCTCCTTGAACGAGAAGTACTTCCACGTCCCCTCGTCGAACTCGTCCACGCCGCCGTCGTCCCTGGCGGTGTTGTAGAAGATCAGCCGCGCGGCCGGCATCGACAGGGGCTCCTCCTCGACCGTAGCAAGTGAACTCGTCATGTCCTGCGCGATCACGAACAAAATCCACGAATCAAAGAAACCCTGTTCTTCCCCCGACAAGAATTCAGGACGAAGCGTTCAAGAAAGTAGGAATCGGCTTGCAAATACGCATGAATCCACCGCGGAAACTCAAGAAGATGATTCTTTCTTGAAGGAATCAACAAATTTGCTTCGGATTGCGCAAGAACAGGAGAAAGGAGCAAGCAAGAAGATAGAATCGATCAGGCTTCTTTTCGAGTACCTTGGCGGAGCGCACCCTGGCGAGGACGCTGGACGCCGTGTCCGACTCCGACGTGTCCGCCTCCAAGCGGGCGTTGCAGGACTGGGCGCGGCAGGGGCGTGGCGACGGCGGCAGCAGCAGCGCCGCCTCCGCGGCCGGGACGACCTCGACGACCCAGGAGCTCTCCTCCGGGTCGGCGTCCAGGTCGACGGTGACGGCGTTGTCCTGCGCCGTGTGCCCGAACCTGGCGCGGAGGAGGCGGCCGTAGGGCCCGGACAGCGCGAGGTGCTCGCCCTCGCGCAGCGGCGACCAGAGGAAGGCGTTGTCGTTGGGGCAGGACGGTGAGCCCAGGACGACCCCGCAGCAGGCCCGGGTGCCGCGGCCGCGGCCGAGGACGTCGGCGGGGAGCTCGGTGGCGCCGAGGTAGAGGCCCCGGTGGCCCTGGAGGCGCACGTAGTCGTCGCCGGCGAGCTCCACGGCCCAGACCGTGCCGCGGGAGTTGCGGCGGTGGCCGTGGGAAACGGCCACGCCGTCGAGCGCGCAGAGGTACGTGCCCAGGTGGCTCCTGAGCCGCACGGACCGCGCGTCCTTGAAGAGCTCCATCGCCGCGCGCGGCCAAGGGTGGGATCAAGAATCAAGAACGGGGCGGCGTTTCTTGGTTTGGGCTTCGGGGGCGAAGGGGGAGGAGGTTCGTTTGGGCGGGAGGCAGAATTTCGGTTGGAGGTTTGTCAGTTTCGATCGAGCGCAGCAACGGCCGTTTAATTTATGCTGAGCGCTCGTAGGTGTGCTTCGCTGCTCGATCGACGTAGAGTGGCTATACGACTTCCAGTCAAGTCAGTTTTGTACCCTACCCAAATCGGTTTATACCCTCTTATATATTTTTGTATACTTTTGTATGCCGTACCAAATCATCAATAAGCAACAGTTTTATTCAGCTTTCATAGTATCATATACCGGTCCCAGGGTTTAGGGTATGGCTCCGCCAACGTCACCGCTGCCGCCGCCGCCCGGCTACGTCGAGCGCCGGGCCGCACTCATCGCCAAGGCTGCCAACGCCGCGGCCGCTTCTCTCTCGGCCCTCACCATAGCTCCACAAAACTACCCTGCACCCATCCTCGCCGCACCAATATCTCTTGCTGACACAATCTCCGATGTCAGCCCCTACATCCCCATAGTTCTTGATCTCGCCGCCCACAACTACTACCATTGGAGACATCTCTTCGATCTCCACCTCGGCCGCTGCAACCTGCGCTCGCATGTCGCCGCCAACTGTCTTCCCCGCCCCGACGATCCGCAATGGTTGAAAGACGATCTCGCGATCGTCCAGTGGTCCTACACCCGCATCACCACCGAGATCTTCAACATGCTCGATCACGACGGCGCCACCGCTGCCAACATCTGGCACTCCCTCCGTCAGCTCTTCCAAAGCAACACCGACGCTCGGAAAAACGCTCTCCACACCGAGCTTCGCAATATGGTGCAAGGAGACGCCCCGGTGAACCTGTTCTGCCAGCGCGTTAAGACCATTGGTGATGAGCTCCGCGAACTCGGCGATACAGTTAGCGACTCACAGCTAATCAATATCGTCGTCGTCGGCCTCAGCGAAGACTTTGACAAGCAAGCCTCGTTCATACCGATGATACGGCCCCCTCCTACCTTCGCTGAAGTTCGTTCCTTGCTACAACTCGCGGCGGAAACACAAGCTCGCAAGGACTCTCGCCCCAAGATCTTTCATGCTGCGGCTCGTCCTCCTCTGTCGTCTACACCAGCGCCGCCTTCCAGGCCGGCTCCTGCCGCCGGGCCGTCCGCATCGTCATCTGTTGAACCGCCCTCAGGCTGGCGTCCTATTCCGAACTACCGCGACAAAAACCCTATCTACAGGCCGCCGTCGACTCGTTCGGTTCCGCCTACGACATCACCAGCACCGAGTCCTGCACCACCCACCAGTGCTCCATCTGCGGTTGCATGGCGGCCTCCTCATGATCCTTGGACGGGGCTTGTTCAAGCATGGCCCATGCCCTGGTCCGCTCCGTCCACCCTCGGTGCTCCGCCGGCATACTCAGGTGCCTGGCAACCCGGCCTTCGGCCGCCTACTGGTGCTCCCGGGGTTCTCAACCCCCGACAGCCGGCCAATGCCTATCACGCCGCCCCGACGTATGCTCCTTATGGTCATTACAGCACCGACGGCGGCGCCTACTACACACCTCAGCCGGCCCTGCTCCCGACGCCACCCCCACCACAGCCGGCCAATGCCTACTACACTCCCCAGCCGGCCCTACTGCCTTCACCATCGTATCCGCCGGCACTGCTTCCGACGCCACCCTCACCTGCGACGCCGAGCTGGGATCAAGCTGCCTTTCTCCAGGCCATGAATAACTTTGCTGCACAAGGAAACTCAGGTACGGATTGGATCTTTGATTCAGGGGCCTCTAGTCATATGTCTGCATCTAGTAATTGGTTATCTTCTTGCACTAAATCTCCTTTCCCTTCCATTATCCTTGGAGATGGATCATCTATTCCTATATATTGTGTTGGTCAGGCTCAACTTCCCTCTTCCACCAAACCTCTTTTACTTCGCGATGTTCTAGTTGCACCCGCCCTCATTAAAAATCTTATCTCTGTTCGCCAATTTACTTGCGACAATCTAGTTTCGGCTGAATTTGACCCTTTTGGTTTATCTTTGAAGGATTACCTGACCAAGGCCGAGATCGCTCGCTTCAATAGCTCCGGTGATCTTTATTCTCTTAATGGAGTTCCTGCCGCCACCCCTCCAACATCCATGCTGGCCTCCGTCGATCTCTGGCATCGTCGCTTGGGCCATCCCAACCCCGCCGTCTTAGCTTCTATGCTTAGTGAATTTACCATACCATGTAATAGGGACTCTCATAATTCTGTGTTTTGCGAGTCTTGTCAATTAGGCAAACATGTGCGTCTTCCCTTTAGTTCCTCTAGTTCTTGTAGCACTTATCCCTTTGAATTAATACATTGTGATTTATGGACCTCTCCCATTGCAAGTGTTTCGGGTTTTAAATACTACCTTGTTATCCTAGATGATTTCACCCACTTTGTCTGGACTTTTCCTCTACGCAACAAATCCGAGGTCCATTCTCTTTTCCTTAATTTTCAACGCTATGTGTCTGTTCACTTCTTCCTCCCAATTCGCTTTATCCAATGTGACAATGGTCGCGAGTTTGATAACATTAAAAATCGTACTTTCTTCTTACAACATGGCATCCTGCTTAGGTTCTCATGTCCCTACACCTCCCCTCAAAATGGTAAAGCAGAACGCTCTCTTCGCACCCTCAATGATATAGTTCGCACTCTCCTCATTCAATCATCTATGCCTCCCAAGTTTTGGGCTGAAGCCCTACACATGGCCACCTTCCTTCTAAATATTCGACCTTCTAAAACTAAACCTAACACTACTCCCTATTATTCCCTCTTTCTTTCCCACCCCGACTACTCCGCGGTTCGTGTTTTCGGCTGTCTCTGTTTTCCCAATGCCTACGCCACTTCTGCAAATAAATTGCCACCACGCTCTATCCCATGTGCTTTTCTCGGCTTCTCTGACGAGCACAAAGGCTATCGCTGTCTCGACCTTCACACCGGACACGTTCATGTCCCTCGTACTCTCCTCGTGCTATTCGTCGGCCGAGGCTGAGTATCGCGCTGTGGCACATGCCGTTGCAGATACAATTTGGATTCGGCAGTTACTCTCCGAGCTACACAGGCCTATTGAGCAGGCCACTATTGTCTACTATGACAACATATCAGCAGTCTACATGACCAGCAATCCAGTTCAACACCGACGCACAAAGCATATTGAGATTGATATTCATTTTGTTCGTGAAAAGGTTGCTCTTGGTCAGGTTCGGGTGCTTCATGTTCCCTCTACGGCTCAGTTTGTTGACATTTTCACCAAGGCACTGCCTACTAAGCCGTTTCAAGATATCTGTTTCAGTCTCAACGTCGTCGAGCCTGCCGTTGATACTGCGGGGGGATGTTAGAGTAGTCATTATGGTATACGACTTCTAGTCCAAGTCATTTTTGTACCCCTACCCCAAGTCGGTTTGTACCCTCTTATATACTCTTGTATGCCGCACCAAATCATCAATAAGCAACAGTTTTATTCAGCTTTCAGTCCAGAATTGTGTGCCGCGTTTGGCAGGCCAGATTGAACGCTATGGACCTGTTTGGTTTTCTTTTTTCTTTTTAGGGTCTGTTTGGTTTTCTGCACCCAGTGGCGGAGACAAGGGGGCGAGCGGGGGCCTGCCCCCCCTCCTAACGATCGAGCGATGCTACCTACTCCCTCCGTTTCAAAATACTTGACTTCCATTTGTTCAAAAATGGATGTACCTATATACTAAAAATGTCTAAATATATCTATATTTTGACAAAACGAAGGCAAGTATTGTGAAACGGTGGGAGTAATTAGCCATGCGAACGCACGTATTCCCCAGATTTGTACGTACTTGGCCCCCCTATCTCAACGTTAATTTAGAAAAAGGGAAAAGGCCCATGTGAAGCCCACAAGCGGCCAGGTTGGACGATCGACTCTACTCTCCAGGCTTGACGTTGCGTTCTCATGTGATTAGCCTGTACCTGGATTAGCACGCGGATATTAGCCGCCGCCGTTCTGTGCCCTCGCCTGCCCGGCCGCCTCTGCTCGCTCTCCCTGCCCTGCTGCTGCCAATCCAATTCACACGGCGACGACGCGACGCAATCACTTGTCAAATCTTCCGGATCCAACCAACGGGAATTAGCCAAGAACCCACGGTTTAAGTGGTTTAACACATCAGTACATCATACCATGCATCTACTAATCCCCATCGTCATCTTGTATCGTTGTTGAATTTATACATCAGATTTTGTTGTTTACTTGTTTTGATTGAGTGATTTGTGATGCTACGATTCTATGAAGAATTTCCATCTTGTATGTGCCCCAAAATTTATTGTGATTGTGATGCAAATACTCCCTCCGTAGAGAAATATAAGAGCAATTAGGTCACTACTTTAATGATCTATAACCGTTCTTATATTTTTTTACCGAGGGAGTATCTTGTATGAGTTCTTATTTATGATGCAAAATTTTCCTATGTCCAACTTATCCAATATAACTAATTGTGAGATTGCAATTCAACAGCTATGAAGAGAAAAGCGCCGCCAAACAGCATTAAGATTAATTTATTTTAAGCAAGTTGCTACAAGTTTTCAACGTACCTAGTGAAATTGTTAATGAGGCTGATGTGCAAGTTACAAATCCTAGTGCAATTGACACACATGATCAGGATATGCTGGACATGGTAAATGTTGCAAAACAAGCAAAAACATGTCAAATTGGAGCTGCCACCGGACAAGCAAGATGAAACTCGACTTTTTTATATATTTGAGGGACCATATCAGCTGGGAAGTGCTCCCAAACACACTAAATATCAATCTATCGTTTAAGTGCCAAACGGGATATTTACTTCGGTATTGCACAGTCATATACGTTGAAAAACAATAGCAGGTAAGTTCTCTTCCAGTAAAATTATTAATATTTTGTCATCTTGATAGCAATTGCAGGGTAATTTAAACTCATACAATTGTATCCATGTTTTGTAGTGTGTAGCGCATATTACATATGATGGTAGTTATTTTTCGGTCTAGAAAAAAAATATGAAATTGACTTGGCCCCCCCTATACCAAAATCCTGGCTCCGCCCCTGTCTGCAACAACTTCAACTAGGCTGTTTTTATTTGTTTTGGGGCTGTTTTGTTACGTGCAAACACGGTTGGGTCAGCATGGCATGATGCTTAAAGCACATGTTGACCTGGCTGTGGAGGAACGCTCAAATCGAGCGTTTCCATCGAGTCAGCCCGACGGATGCAATGAAGCCGACGTGGAGGGCTCTGGCGATGCGTACTCGATGTGAGCTGGTGCATGGTTTTTCTTTCCTTCTAATCTACACAATGAAGTCTCGATTCTAGATATGCTCTACACGAAAAAGATTGATACATCAATGTTGTGGTTCCATTGAGACGGTCGGTTCAGAATTCATGGACCGTAAATGTTAAATTCCGTGCATGTTTGAAGTTTTTTTGCACGGATTTGGACAAAATCTTCACACGCGGTCGACCGCTTGAAATTTTCTTTCAACACTAGATTCATCTTGCTGTTTCATATGACTTTAGTGTTGTACAAGTCTAAGATCACTGAAACATCATTGTGAAACAACTAGAAAGGTAAAGGAGATTAAAGAGTGTCATATGACTTTTTGCCAAGTTAGCTTCGGATGCACGAGACCCATTTGTCATAAATATGCTTAAAGCGCTCTAATCCGCCGATCAGTGGTTTACGCAAAAAAGAAATACCATAAACATTGTATATTTTGCAAAAAAAAACGTAGAATTGTTCTTTCAACAAATCCATCCCTCAATGTAATGGTTTTTTGCAATTAACTTAGTTGGCAGAGAATCTTCGCTCACGCATAACCTACACCCTAGGCCCGCACCACCTACCACCATCGCTTGTTCCCTCCCCGCAAAGCACAATTACGGACAAATGAAGGGGGCATCCTAAATGGCCACATCTCAAAGATGACGCCCGGGGGGTCTTCTGGGTTAAAACCCTCCTCAAGCATACCGCCTCATTTGCCAAGAAATTGCAATAGACATTGTGTTTTTTGCCAAAAAAAAATCATAGAATCGTTCTTTCTGTGAACCTGCCCCTCAATACGATGGGTTCTTGCAATTAGCTCGACTAGATAGGAAGTGTGGTTTGCCGCACCCCCTCTCCAATCTCATCCAGTCATCTATTGAAAACACATTTGCTTTCTTGGTGGTTTTGGTAATTCATGTCAATATACATATTGTTGGACTAATATTTCCCTTGAGTATATTTCGTGAAGAGTTAAACTTAGGCAAGTATATGGATGGAGATGTGAACCCCTCAACCTACAAAAGACATGTGTTGGCAAAGCTTCAAGACTCTACATTTTTGGTTTGAGTTCATAGGAAAATCAATACTATTAAAAGGGGATGAGACTTTGATCATGGTCTAACTACTCGAGTGGTTCGAGATATTGCTCCAAAATCCTCAGCCTCACTCACATTCATCTATGTCCAAAACCCTAAAGTCATTCATGGTCCCACCGAAACACATCTACCGGGACACGCCGAGATACACTTTGACATAGTAATACGTCTCCAACGTATCTATAATTTTTGCTTGTTACATGCTATTATATTATCATTCTTGGATGTTTTACAATCATTTTATAGCAACTTTATATCAATTTTTGGGACTAACCTATTGACATAGTGCCCAGTGCCAGTTGCTGTTTTTTGCTTGTTTTTTACTTCGCAGAATATCAGTACCAAACAGAGTCCAAACACAGCGAAACTTTTTGGAGATTTTTTCTGAACCAGAAGACACCCAGTGGGCCAAAGAAGTACCAGAGAGGAGGCCCGAGGTGAGCACAAGACACCTGGGCGTGCCAGGAGGCCCAGGCGCGCCCAGGTGGGTTGTGCTCACCTCGGTGACATCCCGCACCGCCTCTTCGCCCTATAAATTCCCAAATATTTCAGAAGCCCTAGGGGAGTCGACGAAACACAATTCCAGCCGCCGCAAGTTCCAAAACCACGAGATCCAATCTAGACACCATCACGGAGGGGTTCATCATCCTCATTGGTGCCTCTCCGATGATGCGTGAGTAGTTCATCATAGACCTACGGGTCCGTAGGCAGTAGCTAGATGGCTTCATCCCTCTTTTTTGATTCTCAATACAATGGTCTCTTGGAGATCTATTTGATGTAACTCTTTTTGCGGTGTGTTTGTTGGGATCTGATGAACTTTGAGTTTATGATCAGATCTATATCCATGCATATTATTTTAGTCTTCTTTGATCTCTTACATGCATGATTATTTATAGCATCGTATTTCTTCTTCGAATCTTTGGTTTAGTTAGGCCAACTAGATCGATTATTCTTGCCATGGGAAGAGGTGCTTTGTGATGGGTTCGATCTGGCGGTGTTCTTTCCCAGTGGCAGAAGGGGCAACAAGACACGCATGTATCGTTGCTATTAAGGATAACAAGATGGGGGCTATTCCTACATGAATATATCTCGTCTACATCATGTCATCGTTCTTATTGCATTACTCCGTTTCTCCATGAACTTAATACACTAGATGCATGCTGGATAGCGGTCGATGTGTGGAGTAATAGTAGTAGATGCAGGCAGGAGTCGGTCTACTAATCTTGGGCGTGATGCCTATATATTGATAATTGCCTTGGATATCATCATAATTATTCGATTTTCTATCAATTGCCCAATAGTAATTTGTTTACCCACCGTGTGCTATTTCTCGAGAGAAGCCACTAGTGAAATCTACGGCCCCCGGGTCTATTCTTTATCATATTTGCTTTAAGGTCTATTTTTATTCACTTTTATTTTCAGATCTATTATTCCAAAAACCCAAAAATACCTTGCTGCGCTTTTTTATTACTTATTTTATTTTGCATTTTATCGACAGCTATTTATCCAATCTATCACAAATTTATCTATCTTTTTACCGTGGAGGGATTGACAACCCCTCTTACGCGTCGGGTTGCAAGTATTTGTTCTTTGTGTGCAGGTACCATTTACATAGTGTTGCATGGTTCTCCTACTAGATTGATACATTGGTTTCGCAACTGAGGGAAATACCTACCGTAGTTATACTGCATCATCCCTTCCTCTTTGGGGAAATACCGGCGCAGTTTCAAGCAACATCAAAAGGAATTTATGGCGCAGTTGCAGGGGAGACATCATCAACATCTATTAGGTTCCTAATCACAAATCTCATCTCCTTGCAATTTACATTATTTGCCATTTGCCTCTCATTTTCATCTCCCCACTTCACAAAAATTTGCCGTTTTATTGGCCCTCTTTTTCGTTCGCCGTTTTCTCGTCAGATCTATCTTTTTGTTTGCAATCTTGTTTACGTAGTTGCCATGTCTTAGAGAAAGTACTATGATGTTCCTTACCCCAATATTTTGCTTGAAATTGGGAAAAGTACTAAGGAATATATGACTACACAATTTGAGCACAATAAATATTTTACCGAAGAACTTAAGGAACACTTTGTTGTGTTAGATGCTATAAAGAAACAACTTGATGATATTAGTAGAGAAGTTTGCAATCTCCAATCCAAGTATGCTCATGCTGAAAATTTACTAGGCAAAATATCCGATGCATAGACTACCCTAGTAAATCAAATGGTTGCTAAGCCAATTTCTTTAGAAGATAAAAATGATGAAGATCTTAAAGTGATTGGTGTTTCTTCTATTGATTCCTTGTTCGTAAAATTAAAATTGATGATAAAGGGACTGAAGAAGAGTCAACTTTAGCTAGAGGGCGTCCAGGGTGAAAATCTTGATGAAAAATAGATAAAAGTGGGTTTAGAGAGATCAAAACTTTAACTAGTGATGTGCCCACTCTTTTGGATTACAAAGACTTTAATTATGATAATTGCTACTTGATTGAATGTATTTCTTCCATGATAAATTCACCCCATTCTTATGAACAAAATAAACCTTTTACTAAACATATCGTAGATGCCATGATGAATGTTTTGGAAGAAAAAATGGAATTAGAGATTTCAATTCCTAGAAATTACATGATGAATGGGAACCTACCATTAGAGTCAAGATTAAAAATTATGAGTGTTTTCCTTATATGATTTGGGTGCTGGTGTTTCCACAATTGTGGAATCTTTATGTGATGTGCTCTGTCTTACCAATATTGAAGAATGTTCTCTTAATTTGCACTTGGCGGATTCTACTATAAAAAGCCTTTGAGAAGAATTAATGATGTTCTTATTCTTGCAAATAGAAATTATGTGCCTATAGATTTTATTATTCTTGATATTGATTGCAATCCATCTTGTCCAATTATACTTGGTAGACCGTTTTTACGTACTATTGGTGCCGTGATTGATATGAAAGAAGGCAATATTAAATTTCAATTACCACTAAGAAAGGGGATGCAACACTTCCCTGGAATAATAATTAAGCCACCATATGAATCAATCATGAGGGCATGTATCGTTGCTATTAAGGACAACAAGTGGGGGCTATTCCTACATGAATAGATCTCATCTACATCATGTCATCGTTCTTATTGCATTACTCTGTTTCCCCGTGAACTTAATACACTAGATGCATGTTGGATAGCGGTCGATGTGTGGAGTAATAGTAGTAGATGCAGACAGGAGTCGTTCTACTAATCTTGGACGTGATGCCTATGTATTGATCATTGCCTTGGATATCGTCATAATTATTCAATCTTCTATCAATTGCCCAACAGTAGTTTGTTTACCCACCGTGTCCTATTTCTCGAGAGAAACCACTAGTGAAATCTATAGCCCTCGGGTCTGTTCTTTATCATATTTGCTTTGAGATCTATTTTTATTCACTTTTATTTTAGATCTATTATTCCAAAAACCCAAAAATACCTTGCTGCACTTTTTTATTACTTATTTTATTTTGCGTTTTAGCAAGAGCTATTTATCCAATCTACCACAAATTTATCTATCTTTTTACCGTGGAGGGATTGACAATCCCTCTTATCCATCGGGTTGCAAGTATTTGTTCTTTGTGTGCAGGTACCGTTTACATAGTGTTGTTTGGTTCTCCTACTGGATTGATACCTTGGTTTCACAACTGAGAGAAATACCTACCGTAGCTGTAATGCATCATCCCTTCCTCTTTGGGGAAATACCGATGCAGTTTCAAGCGACATCACATAGCCACTGCCTAAACCCTAGCAACTCGGTCTCATCGAGATGACCCTTCGGTCCCACCGAAGAGCACTTGCCAACCTTCTGTAACCAATTAATTTCATTTCAGAATTTCCGAGTGGTTTCAATTGGTCTCACCGAAGTGTGGAAGTGATTATGTCATCACCCATTGGTCTCACCGAGCTGTTCCATCCGGTCTCACCGAAAAGCCTAAAGTTCAAACCTTTTGTACTAGTCAGTCTCACCGAGTGTTTTCACTCGGTCCATCGAGCTGTGCATAAAGGTGTCTAACGGTTAGATTTTTGGTGTTGCCTATATATACCAACACCCATCCTACCAACTCTTAGAGAGCAACCAGGACAGAGCTACCACTTCCCATATCCAATTTCTGAGAGAGAACCACCTACACTTGTGTTGAAATCAACGCGATTCCAGTCCAACCTTTGATCCTTGATTTCTAGCCTCCCCAAGTTGCTTTCCACTCCAATCCCTCTCCTACCACATTGCCCAAATCTGTGACAGAGTGTTTGAGTGTTGAGGAGACTATCTTTTGAAGCACAAGAGCAAGGAGTTCACCATCAACAGCAACATCTATTACCTTTTGGAGAGTGGTGTCTCCTAGATTGGTTATGTGTCACTTGGGAGCCTCAAAGTTTGTGGAGTTAAACCAAAGAGTTTGTACGGGCAAGGAGATCATCTACTTCGTGAAGATCTACCCCGAGTGAGGCAAGTCCTTCATGGGCGTAAGCCATGATGGCATGGACAAGGTTGCTTTTTTCTGGACCCTTTGTGGGTGGAGCCTGATACATCTCCAACGTATCTATAATTTTTTATTGTTCTACATTGTTACATTATCATTCTTGGATGTTTTACAATCATTTTATAGCAACTTTATATTATTTCTGGGGACTAACCTATTGACATAGTGCCCAGTGCCAATTGTTGTTTTTTGCTTGTCTTTTACTTTGCAGAATATCCCTATCAAACGGAGTCAAAATGCAGCGAAACTTTTTGGAGATTTTTTTGGACCAGAAGACAACTTGGGAACCAAGGAAGCACCAGAGGGGAAGCCCGTGGGGCCCAGAAGACACCAAGGCGCGCCAGAGGCCCCTAGCGCGCCCTGATGGGTTGTGGGGCCCAAGGGGGTCTCCTCCACCGCCTCTCAGCTCTATAAATACCCAAATATTCCAGAAACCCTAGGGGAGTCGACGAAACACAATTCTAGCCGCCGCAAGTTCCAGAACCACGAGATCCAATCTAGAGCCCTATTTCGGCACTCTGCCGGAGGGGAACACTGAAGGAAATATGCCCTAGAGGCAATAATAAAGTTATTATTTATTTCCTTATTCCATGATAAATGTTTATTATTCATGCTAGAATTGTATTAACCGGAAACATAATACATGTGTGAATACATAGACAAACAGAGTGTCACTAGTATGCCTCTACTATACTAGCTCGTTTATCAAAGATGGTTAAGTTTCCTAACCATAGACATGAGTTGTCATTTGATAAACGGGATCACATTATTAGGAGAATGATGTGATTGACTTGACCCATTCCGTTAGCTTAGCACTTGATCGTTTTAGTTTACTGTTATTGCTTTCTTCATGACTTATACATGTTCCTATGACTATGAGATTATGCAACTCCCGATTACCAGAGGAACACTTTGTGTGCTACCAAACATCACAATGTAACTGGGTGATTATAAAGGTGCTCTACAGGTGTCTCCGATGGTACTTGTTGAGTTGGCATAGATCGAGACTAGGATTTGTCACTCGGATTGTCGGAGAGGTATCTCTGGGCCCTCTCGGTAATGCACATCACTATAAGCCTTGCAAGCAATGTGACTAATGAGTTAGTTGCGAGATGATGCATTATGGAACGAGTAAAGAGACTTGCCGGTAACGAGATTGATCTATGTATGAGGATACCGACGATCGAATCTCGGGCAAGTAACATACGGATGACAAAGGGAACAACGTATGTTGTTATGCGGTTTGACCGATAAAGATCTTCGTAGAATATGTAGGAACCAATATGAGCATCCAGGTTCCGCTATTGGTTATCGACCGGAAACGAGTCTCGGTCATGTCTACATAGTTCTTGAACCTGTAGGGTCCGCACGCTTAACGTTAGGTGACGATCGATATTATGAGTTTATGTAATTTGATGTACCGAAGGTAGTTCGGAGTCCCGGATGTGATCAGGACATGACGAGGAGTCTCGAAATGGTCGAGACGTAAAGATTGATATATTGGACGGCTATATTCGGACACCGGAAGTGTTCCGGGTGGTTTCGGAGAAAACCAGAGTGCCGGAGGGGTTACCGGAACCCCCAGGGGAAGTATTGGGCCTTAGTGGGCCTGAGGGGAGAGAGAGGGCAGCAGCCCAGGAGGTGGCGGGCCCCCTCCCATGGGGAGTCCGAATTGGACTAGGGGAGGGGGCGCGGCCCCTCTTTCCCTCTCCCTCTCCCTCTCTTTCCTTCCCCCTTCCCCCCTTCCTAGTAGGACTAGGAAAGGATGAATCCTACTCCTACTAGGAGGAGGATTCCTCCTCTCCTTGGGGCGCACCAAGGCCGTCCGGCCTTCCCCCTTGCTCCTTTATATACGGGGGCGGGGGGCACCCAAAGACACACAAGTTGATTATTTCAAGCCGTGTGCGGTGCCCCCCTCCACCATAATCCACCTCGATCATATTGTAGCAGTGCTTAGGCGAAGCCCTGCGTCAGTAGAAACATCATCACCGTCATATCAACTTCACATCCTAAACACCAAAAGGAAGGGAGAAGCGAACTCAACCTGGTGGTTTTTTATCATTTCATTGACCTTCGAACCGCTCTTTCCCCTTTCCATCCCGGGGCAGATCTCCAGATCCGATACGAGTGTTCAGAATCAAAAAAATGTACAATTTCAAAGGAAAGAAGGAATGGCAAGTTTCCCTCCATTGAACATCAATCAATCTAGAAATAGGTAAAGGAAGGCGTATCACAGGGGTATTTTTCTTTTTTCTATTCACTTCCGTGGGGTTCTAAATTGAAAACATGAACACAAACGAAATCGTATTGAAATTACATAAAAAAAGAAAAGGGAGGAGTAGCTCTTGGTTTAAATAAAAGGGAGGAGATGGATCGAATTCAGTCTTTTTCCTTTCTTTGATGATCTTCAACACATCTATTTGAATTCCCTACGAGTGAAGGATTTCTCGTATGGAGAAAAACCTCTTGAGCGCTATCTGATCTTATTTTTGTATTTCAAATATGGGACCTGCCTTTTTAATGGGACATCCCAGCAACAGGCCTACTCATGCATGTGGCCAAGTACTCGACCAATCCTCGGAGCGAAGGGATGAACGAATTCTCGAGGTCTGGTTCATTGAGGTCAGCATCACATGAAACCTTTAGCACTTCCGTTCGATATTGGATGGAGTATGGCTGGAAGGTCAGCCTAGCTAGTCTTGTCAATCGGCCCTGACTCGTCTTCTCCTTGGTACCTACCGCTATTGAACTTCGGTACCTATATTCCTGAAACAAGACAGACCTTCATCACGCCGTCGTGCTGACGAAACTCTCCTGTGAAGCTCTGCTAGATCGTAGTTCGTGGGACGTCATCGAGTTGAACGTGTGCTGAACTCGGAGGTACCGTACGTTCAGTACTTGGATCGGTCGGATCGTGAAGACGTACGCCTACATCAACCGCGTTGTCATAACGCTTCCGCTTTCGGTCTACGAGGGTACGTGGACAACACTCTCCCCTCTCGTTGCTATGCATCACCATGATCTTGCATGTGCGTAGGAAATTTTTGAAATTACTACGTTCCCCAACAGTGGCTTCCGAGCTAGGTTTATGCGTAGATGTTATATGCACGAGTAGAACACAAGTGAGTTGTGGGCGATACAAGTCATACTGCTTACCAGCATGTCATACTTTGATTCGGCGGTATTGTTGGATGAAGCGGCCCGGACCGACATTATGCGTATGTTTACGCGAGACTGGTTCTACCGACGTGCTTCGCACACAGGTGGCTGGTGGGTGTCAGTTTCTCCAACTTTAGTTGAATCGAGTGTGGCTACGCCCGATCCTTGTGAAGGTTAAAACAACACTAACTTGACGAAATATCGTTGTGGTTTTGATGCGTAGGTAAGAACGGTTCTTGCTCAGCCCGTAGCAGCCACGTAAAACTTGCAACAACAAAGTAGAGGACGTCTAACTTGTTTTTGCAGGGCATGCTGTGATGTGATATGGTCAAGACATGATGCTAAATTTTATTGTATGAGATGATCATGTTTTGTAACCGAGTTATCGGCAACTGGCAGGAGCCATATGGTTGTCGCTTTATTGTATGAAATACAATCGCCATGTAATTGCTTTACTTTATCACTAAGCGGTAGCGATAGTCATAGAAGCAATAGTTGGCGAGACGTCAATGATGCTACGATGGAGATCAAGGTGTCGCGCCGGTGACGATGGTGATCATGACAGTGCTTTGAAGATGGAGAGCAAAGGCACAAGATGATGATGGCCATATCATATCCCTTGTCTTGATTGCATGTGATGTTTATCTTTTATGCATCTTATTCTGCTTTGATTGACGGTAGCATTATAAGATGATCTCTCACTAAATTTCAAGGTACAAGTGTTCTCCCTGAGTATGCACCATTGCCAAAGTTTGTCGTGCCGAGACACCACGTGATGATCGGGTGTGATAAGCTCTAGGTTCATATACAACGGGTGCAAGCCAGTTTTGCACACGCAGAAATACTCGGGTTAAACTTGACGAGCCTAGCATATGCAGATAAGGCCTCGGAACACTGAGACCGAAAGGTCGAGCGTGAATCATATAGTAGATATGATCAACATAGTGATGTTCACCATTGAAAACTACTCCATCTCACGTGATGATCGGACATGGTTTAGTTGATATGGATCACGTGATCACTCAGATGATTAGAGGGATGTCTATCTAAGTGGGAGTTCTTAAGTAATTTGATTAATTGAACTTTAATTTATTATGAACTTAGTACCTGATAGTATTTTGCATGTCTATGTTGTTGTAGATAGATGGCCCGTGTTGTTGTTCCGTTGAATTTTAATGCGTTCCTTGAGAAAGCAAAGTTGAAAGATGATGGTAGCAATTACACGGACTGGGTCCGTAACTTGAGGATTATCCTCATTGCTGCACAGAAGAATTACGTCCTGGAAGCACCGCTGGGTCCCAGACCCGCTGCAGGAGCAACGCCAGATGTTATGAACGTCTGGCAGAGCAAAGCTGATGACTACTCGATAGTTCAGTGTGCCATGCTTTACGGCTTAGAACCGGGACTTCAACGACGTTTTGAATGTCATGGAGCATATGAGATGTTCCAGGAGTTGAAGTTAATATTTCAAGCAAATGCCCGGATTGAGAGATATGAAGTCTCCAATAAGTTCTACAGCTGTAAGATGGAGGAGAATAGTTCTGTCAGTGAGCATATACTCAAAATGTCTGGGTATAACAATCACTTGATTCAACTGGGAGTTAATCTTCGGGATGATAGTGTCATTGACAGAATTCTTCAATCACTGCCACCAAGCTACAAAAGCTTCGTGATGAACTATAACATGCAAGGGATGGATAAGACAATTCCCGAGCTTTTTGCAATGCTAAAGGCTGCGGAGGTAGAAATCAAGAAGGAGCATCAAGTGTTGATGGTCAACAAGACCACCAGTTTCAAAAAAAGGGTAAAGGAAAGAAGAAGGTGAACTTCAAGAAGAACGGCAAACAAGTTGCTGCTCAGGAGAAGAAACCCAAGTCTGGACCTAAGCCTGAGACTGAGTGCTTCTACTGCAAAGGGACTGGCTACTAGAAGCGGAACTGCCCCAAGTATTTGGCGGATAAGAAGGATGGCAAGAGCAAAGGTATATGTGATATACATGTTATTGATGTGTACCTTACTAAAGCTCGCAGTAGCACCTGGGTATTTGATACTGGTTCTGTTGCTAATATTTGCAACTCGAAACAGGGACTACGGATTAAGCGAAGATTGGCTAAGGACGAGGTGATGATGCGCGTGGGAAATGGTTCCAAAGTCGATGTGATCAACGTCGGCATGCTACCTCTACATCTACCTTCGGGGTTAATTTTAGACCTGAATAATTGTTATTTGGTGCCAGTGTTGAGCATGAACATTATATCTGGATCTTGTTTGATGCCAGACGGTTATTCATTTAAATCTGAGAATAATGGTTGTTCTATTTATATGAGTAATATCTTTTATGGTCATGCACCCTTCAAGAGTGGTCTATTTTTGATGAATCTCGATAGTAGTAATACACATATTCATAATGTTGAAGCCAAAAGATGCAGAGTTGATAATAATAGTGCAACTTATTTGCAGCACTGCCATTTGGGTCATATTGGTGTAAAGCGCATGAAGAAACTCCATTCTGATGGACTTTTGGAATCACTTGATTATGAATCACTTGGTACTTGCGAACCATGCCTCATGGGCAAGATGACTAATGGAGCGAGCAACAGATTTGTTGGAAATCATACATACTGAGGTATGTGGTCCGATGAATATTGAGGCTCGCGGCGGGTATCGTTATTTTCTCACCTTCACAGATGATTTGAGCAAATATGGGTATATCTACTTGATGAAACATAAGTCTGAAACATTTGAAAAGTTCAAAGAATTTCAGAGTGAAGTGGAAAATCATCATAACAAAGAAAATCAAGTTTCTACGATCTGATCGTGGAGGAGAATATTTGAGTTACGAGTTTGGTCTTCATTTGAAACAATGCGGAATAGTTTCGCAACTCACGCCACCCGGAACACCACAGCGTAATGGTGTGTCCGAACGTCGTAATCGTACTTTACTAGATATGGTGCGATCTATGATGTCTCTTACTGATGTACCGCTGTCATTTTGGGGTTATGCTTTAGAGACGGCTGCATTCACGTTAAATAGGGCACCATCTAAATCCATTGAGACGACGCCTTATGAACTGTGGTTTGGCAATAAACCAAAGTTGTCGTTTCTTAAAGTTTGGGGCTGCAATGCTTATGTGAAAAAGCTTCAACCTGATAAGCTCGAACCCAAATGGGAGAAATGTGTCTTCATAGGATACCCAAAGGAGACTCTTGGGTACACCTTCTATGATAGATCCGAAGGCAAGACATTCGTTGCTAAGAATGGAACCTTTGTAGAGAAGGAGTTTCTCTCGAAAGAAGTGAGTGGGAGGAAAGTAGAACTTGATGAGGTAACTGTACCTACTCCCTTATTGGAAAGTAGTTCATCACAGAAAACTGTTCCTGTGACTCCTACACCAATTAGTGAGGAAGCTAATGACGATGATCATGTAACTTCAGATCAAGTTACTACCGAACCTCGTAGGTCAACCAGAGTAAGATCCGCACCAGAGTGGTACGGTAATCCTGTTCTGGAGGTCATGTTACTTGACCATGACGAACCTACGAACTATGAGGAAGTGATGATGAGCCCAGATTCCGCAAAATGGCTTGAAGCCATGAAATCTGAGATGGGATCCATGTATGAGAACAAAGTATGGACTTTGGTTGACTTGCCCGATGATCGGCAAGCCATCGAGAATAAATGGATCTTCAAGAAGAAGACTGACGCAGACGGTAATGTTACTGTCTACAAAGCTCGACTTGTTGCGAAAGGTTTTCGACAAGTTCAAGGAGTTGACCTCAATGAGACATTCTCACCCGTAGCGATGCTTAAGTCCGTCCGAATCATGTTAGCAATTGCCGCATTTTATGATTATGAAATTTGGCAAATGGATGTAAAGACTGCATTCCTGAATGGATTTCTGGAAGAAGAGTTGTATATGATACAACCTGAAGGTTTTATCAATCCAAAGGATGCTAACAAAGTGTGCAAGCTCTAGCGATCCATCTATGGACTGGTGCAAGCATCTCGGAGTTGGAATAAACGTTTTGATAGTGTGATCAAAGCATATGGTTTTATACAGACTTTTGGAGAAACATGTATTTACCAGAAAGTGAGTGGGAGCTCTGTAGCATTTCTAATATTATATGTGGATGACATGTTGTTGATTGGAAATGATATAGAATTTCTGGATAGCATAAAAGGATACTCGAATAAGAGTTTTTCAATGAAAGACCTCGGTGAAGCTGCTTATATATTGGGCATCAAGATCTATAGAGATAGATCAAGACGCTTAATTGGACTTTCACAAAGCACATACCTTGATAAAGTTTTGAAGAAGTTCAAAATGGATCAAGCAAAGAAAGGTTTCTTGCCTGTATTACAAGGTGTGAAGTTGAGTCAGACTCAATGCCCGACCACTTCAGAAGATAGAGAGAAGATGAAAGATGTTCCCTATGCTTCAGCCATAGGCTCTATCATGTATGCAATGTTGTGTACCAGACATGATGTGTGCCTTGCTATTAGTTTAGCAGGGAGGTACCAAAGTAATCCAGGAGTGGATCACTGGACAGCGGTCAAGAACATCCTGAAATACCTGAAAAGGACTAAGGATATGTTTCTCGTTTATGGAGGTGACAAAGAGCTCGTCGTAAATGGTTACGTCGATGCAAGCTTTGACACTGATCCAGACGATTCTAAATTGCAAACCGGATACGTATTTTTATTGAATGGTGGAGCTGTCAGTTGGTGCAGTTCTAAGCAAAGCGTCGTGGCGGGATCTACGTGTGAAGCGGAGTACATAGCTGCTTCGAAAGAAACAAATGAAGGAGTCTGGATGAAGGAGTTCATATCCGATCTAGGTGTCATACCTAGTGCATCGGGTCCAATGAAAATCTTTTGTGACAATACTGGTGCAATTGCCTTGGCAAAGGAATCCAGATTTCACAAGAGAACCAAGCACATCAAGAGACGCTTCAATTCCATCCGTGATCAAGTCCAGGTGGGAGACATAGAGATTTGCAAGATACATACGGATCTGAATGTTGCAGACCCATTGACTAAGCCTCTCTCACGAGCAAAACATGATCAGCACCAAGACTCCATGGGTGTTAGAATCATTACTGTGTAATATAGATTATTGACTCTAGTGCAAGTGGGAGACTGAAGGAAATATGCCCTACAGGCAATAATAAAGTTATTATTTATTTCCTTATTCCATGATAAATGTTTATTATTCATGCTAGAATTGTATTAACCGGAAACATAATACATGTGTGAGTACATAGACAAACATAGTGTCCCTAGTATGCCTCTACTTGACTAGCTCGTTTATCAAAGATGGTTAAGTTTCCTAACCATAGACATGAGTTGTCATTTGATAAATGGGATCACATTATTAGGAGAATGATGTGATTGACTTGACCCATTCCGTTAGCTTAGCACTTGATCGTTTTAGTTTACTGCTATTGCTTTCTTCATGACTTATACATGTTCCTATGACTATGAGATTATGCAACTCCCGATTACCGGAGGAACACTTTGTGTGCTACCAAATGTCACAACGTAACTGGGTGATTGTAAAGGTGCTCTACAGGTGTCTCCGATGGTACTTGTTGAGTTGGCATAGATCGAGACTAGGATTTGTCACTCGGATTGTCGGAGAGGTATCTCTGGGCCCTCTCGGTAATGCACATCACTATAAGCCTTGCAAGCAATGTGACTAATGAGTTAGTTGCGGGATGATGCATTACGGAACGGGTAAAGAGACTTGCCGGTAACGAGATTGAGCTAGGTATGAGGATACCGACGATCGAATCTCGGGCAAGTAACATACGGATGACAAAGGGAACAACGTATGTTGTTATGCGGTTTGACCGATAAAGATCTTCGTAGAATATGTAGGAACCAATATGAGCATCCAGGTTCCGCTATTGGTTATTGACCGAAAATGAGTTTCGGTCATGTCTACATAGTTCTCGAACCCGTAGGGTCCGCACGCTTAATGTTAGGTGACGATCGGTATTATGAGTTTATGTGATTTGATGTACCTAAGGTAGTTCTGAGTCCCGGATGTGATCACGGACATGACGAGGAGTCTCAAAATGGTCGAGATGTAAAGATTGATATATTGGACGGCTATATTCGGACACCGGAAGTGTTCCGGGTGGTTTCGGAGAAAACCGGAGTGCCAGAGGGGTTACCGGAACCCCCAGGGGAAGTATTGGGCCTTAGTGGGCCTGAGGGGAGAGAGAGGGCAGCAGCCCAGGAGGTGGCGCACCCCCTCCCATGGGGAGTCCGAATTGGACTAGGGGAGGGGGCGCGGCCCCTCTTTCCCTCTCCCTCTCCCTCTCTTTCCTTCCCCCTTCCCCCTTCCTAGTAGGACTAGGAAAGGATGAATCCTACTCCTACTAGGAGGAGGATTCCTCCTCTCCTTGGGGCGCACCAAGGCCGGCCGGCCTCCCCCCTTGCTCCTTTATATACGGGGGCGGGGGGGCACCCAAAGACACACAACTTGATTGTTCCAAGCCGTGTGCGGTGCCCCCCTCCACCATAATCCACCTCGATCATATCGTAGCGGTGCTTAGGCGAAGCCCTGCGTCGGTAGCAACATCATCACCGTCATCACGCCGTCGTGCTGACGAAACTCTCCTGTGAAGCTCTGCTGGATTGGAGTTCGTGGGACGTCATCGAGCTGAACGCGTGCTGAACTCGGAGGTACCGTACGTTCGGTACTTGGATCGGTCGGATCGTGAAGACGTACGACTACATCAACCGTGTTGTCATAACGCTTCCGCTTTCGGTCTACGAGGGTACGTGGACAACACTCTCCCCTCTCGTTGCTATGCATCACCATGATCTTGCGTGTGTGTAGGAAATTTTTGAAATTACTACGTTCCCCAACAAACACGATCACGGAGGGGTTCATCATCCTCATTGGTGTTCCTCCGATGATGCGTGAGTATTTCACCATAGACCTACGGGTCCATAGGCAGTAGCTAGATGGCTTCTTCTCTCTTTGATTCTCAATACAATGTTCTCTTGTAGATCTGTTTGATGTAATGAATTTTTGCGGTGTGTTTGTTGGGATCCGATGAAGTTCGAGTTTATGATCAGATCTATATCCATGAACATTATTTGAGTCTTCTTTGATATCTTATATGCATGAATATTTATAGCCTCATATTTCTTCTTCGAATCTGTGGTTTAGTTAGTCCAACTAGATCGATTTTTCTTGCAATGGGAAGAGGTGCTTTGTGATGGGTTCGATCTTACGGTGTCCTCACCCAGTGACAGAAGGGGTAGCGAGGCACGTATGTATCGTTGCTATTAAGGATAACAAGATGGGGTCTATTCCTACATGAATAGATCTTGTCTACATCATGTCATCGATCTTATTGCATTACTCCGTTTCTCCATGAACTTTATACACTAGGTGCATGCTGGATAGCGGTTGATGTGTGGAGTAATAGTAATAGATGCAGGCAGGAGCGGTCTACTAATCTTGGACGTGATGCCTATATATTGATCATTGCCTTGGATATCGTCATAATTATTCGATCTTCTATCAATTGCCCAACAATAATTTATTTACCCATCCACTACTAGGGAAAACCCTAGTAGTAACGCGGGCTTTGAGGCTATCAGCAGCGCGGGCAGCCGCGCTACTACTACGGCGCTACAGCTAACTGTTAGTAGTAGCGCGGTTTGTACCCGCGCTACTACTATTGACTATATCAGCAGCGGGTTTTCCGGAATGCGCTACTATTAATTAGCTATAGTGGTTTCCTAGCCCCGCGCTACTGCTATATCTTTCATCATTCCCCCCTCCCCCCGCTTCCTACCCCGTTTCAGTTTCAATAAACTGCAATTTCTAGATACTAGGTACTACTAGATATCAATTTCATAAAGCATTATAGGTACTAGGTAGCACTACAAAAAAATACACTTCCGTGATGATACGTGTTTGTCACAGTAGGTCGCGTTTTTTGTCATGCATGTACATCCATGACAAATTTATGACAGAATCAAGATAGTCATACCTGTGTTGTCGTAGAAGTGTTCCATGACATTACTAAAATTATCATCACGGAAGTGTCCACTTCCATGACGATAAATCGCGCGTCACAGAAGTGCTTTCGCCAAGGGTGACCGACACATGGCATCCACCGTAACGGAACGCCGTTAAGCTATCGGGTCGGGTTTTGGATCCGATAACCCGTTAACAGCCGCGACCAATGGGGATTTTCCACGTGTAAAATCATCATTGGCTGGAGGAAACACGTGTCGGCTCATCGTTGGGACAGATGTCATCCACTCATTGGACAGAAGGCGCCTATGATACATCGACACGTGGCACGGCCCATCAAGTTTAAATGGGCCGGCCCAACTAAAGGCCCACAAGATTTTGCAGACCATAATGGGCCGGCCCAGCTAAAGGCCCACGAGATTTTGCAGACCATAATGGGCTGGCCCAGCTAAAGGCCCACAAGATTTCGCGGGCCATAATGGGCCGGCCCAGGTAAAGGCCCACAAGATTTTTGTGTGCCATAATGGGCCGGCCCAGGTAAAGGCCCACAAAATTCTTGCGGATCATAATGGGCCGGCCCAGCTAAAGGCCCACGAGATTTCGCCAACACTAATGGGCCGGCCTAGCTGTAGGACCACAAGATTTTGAGGACCCTAGTAGGCCGGCCCATTAACTGGCTGCCATGTTTTGGGCCAAATGCCGGCCCATATTTGATCCGGTCCATTAATGGCCTGCCACGTTCCGGGCCTAATAATGGCCCATATGAGATCCGGCCCGTTAAAAGCCTCCCACGTTCTGGGCCAAATCACGGCCCAGATCAGGTCTGGCCCTTTAAGAGGCTTTGGCCTCAATTATGGCCCATATCAGATTGGGCCCGTTAACTGGACGCTATGCTTTTGGGCCCACTTGCTAAAGGCCCATTTTAGTAATTCGGCCTGATATTAGTTTCGGCCTGTTAAGGGCCCGTTTAACATTTCAGCCCTATATTAATTTTGGCCTGTTAAAAGCCCGTCATATAGTTGGGCCTAACTACGGCCCGGTTTGCATCCGGCCTGCTCGCAGCCGATATCTGATTGGGCCAAACAAGGATCGAGACAATTTTGGCCTGTTAAAAGCCCGTGATTTGATTCGCACAATCATGGGCCGGGGTCCATTTCGGGCTGCTGCCGGCCCGTGAGCTGTTCGGCACGTTTCAGGCCCAACCTACTTCTCAGCCTCCTAAAAGCCCATTGAGTTTTCTTGCGAAAAGAGGGCCGAGGGTTACTCGGCCTATTAAAGGCCCGAATCTACTAGTGGGCCAGTTTGACGAGGCCCATGATGCGGATCATACATCGTGATTGCATGACGGCCCGATTATGTACCGTAATTTTACGGTTTGGCCGGTTTACTGCGAAGACAGGATATATATACAGTAAAATAACTGCAGCATCGTGAATAAGAAAAAACCTAGACTATACAATAAAGAAATTACGGCATATTACATCCACTGGGCATCAAAGTTCGCCACTATGATAGTAAAGCACAAGCAGACAGCAGATTACATACACTGGGCATCAAAGATCGCCACCAGTGCAAATAAACACGCCGACAAAATAATATACAAAACCGACAGCACTTCAATAGAGTTCAAGAAAGATTAGCCCTGCTGGCGAGCTGCAGCGCAACCACCTGAGCAAGATGATGAGACTGCGCTTGTTCAACACTTATATCTTCCTCACTCTGAAAGATAAACAAGCAGACAGATGACAGGTTATGCACATAAAAGTATCAGTGCTGACAATTCATCACATTTCTTACTGACGAATAAAGTGACACAGTTTAAAATTGCATTAACACAATATGGTATTGTTCAGGTCAAGACATGGCAGGAAATGACATTGTGAAGGAGTTGGCAGCTTCACGACACCACTGGATTACAGATCAAGAACTCATAAGTATCAATGGTTAGTGTGCTGTCAATTTATCCCATTTCAGATTGGCAAATAAAGAGACAGTTTAAATAATAGTAGAATGATATGACATTGTTCATAATTAAGACATTGCAGAATATGACATTGTGTTGTAGTGGGTAGGTTCACCACACCACTGGATTACGGATGAAGAACAGAAGCATACATGCAGTGCAAAAGAAGATCACTTGCTCTGTATAGTTTAATTTACATGGTATGAAGAAGGAACTTGGTTGTACAACTGAAAACTTAAATTGAGAAGGACAAACTTTTGTTTATGAACTACATAATAAACTTTAAACATGCAATTTGATGCAAACAAAAATAAACAGCTGTTGCAGTCATGCCTAACCAAATATACACAACAAAGTTTGAAGGCTTGAGAAGGACAAACTTACATTACTGGTGAAGATAGGCTCTATAAAGCCCTTGTCCATGCTGATGGGGGGGCAATTCAAGAAGTTTACCACAGAATCTTCTTCATAAGCATTGCCTTTATTCTACATTTTGTTAAGAGTAAATATATATGTGATAATATACGAAAAAATGGAGAATATTTAAGATAAGATGAAGAGTGATGCTACATAACCAAGTAGCTATAAATGTATGTGCAGCGATACAGGCAAAAGGCACAGCCAAGAGCAATGCACAGCTAAACTTCTTCAGTACCAACCTTATGGTAAGAGTAAATATAGATCTGATGTGTAGAAAATAGAGGGCAAAGGAAAATAAGCTGCAGAGTGATGGTACATGAACAACTACCTGTCAATATAAGTACACTGATAAAAGACAACATGTACTTACAAGAACAATGCAGAGCTAAAAAATCATTGGCATTGGATATATTCTACACTAATGTAACCATTCATACAGATCAGATAATTTGGAGCGAACAATTGATAAGCAAGCTATCATGCATACTGCTGTCACATAATGAACAAGGTATGTATGCAAGTACAGTGATACAGGACAACAGGTACTAACAAGAGCAAAGCAGCGGGCAGCATATTTGCGATATCCTGTCATTCTTTTCAAACCGGAATTCTTCTTCGAGCAGATTTCCTGCAAAAAAGATCCGTAAGGCACATGCGGAAAAGTAGAAGTTCAAATTGTCATTTGATTTCATAGACAGTACCTCATCCTGGGAACGAGACCAGTGCATAACAAGGTTTTTCCATTCAATGTCTTCTAAATTTAGCACAGGAGACTTCACCGGAAATTCGTTTATAGACTTGCCATCAAAGTGTGATTTCCTCAGGTAACACCGATACTGCTGCAATGCTTCCTTGAAAAGCACAAGCAAGCTTTGCTCGTCATGACTATCCAGATTGACCCTCGCCTAGTTACAACAATGTAATGTAAATCATTGATGTGTTCGATCAGCAAAAAACAGGAAAATAATAACCATGAATAATAGCACTTACACGTAAGTTGGACAGGAAGATGTGAAAATGGTGTTTGTCTTCACTATAATCTTCCCATGATGGGAATATATGCACGTAGTCCCTAACAACATTGAAAGCATTGTCTTTTAAACTGGGAATAAATGGAATGGGGTTCCAATCTGCAAGAATTGGCCGTCTCTGCAGTTGGGATAGGTCTTCGGCCGGTGGACTTGCTGTACTTTTTGCTGGTGTGGGATTTTTCTGTGGTACAGCTGGTGCTATGGCAAATGAAATCGGTATACCTTTTGCTGGAGTGTAGGTCCTGTGTGGTGGGGCTAGTGGTGTGGCCAGTGAAGTATGGGTGCAGTCTGCTGGAGTCGGTCCTACGTTTAGTGTCACTGGTTGTACAGCCAATATAAGTGGGGCGCTGTCTGATTTCTCCGGCACCACCACGTTTTTCAAGGACTTTGCTGGTGCTCCTTCAGGTTCGGCAATCACCCTCTTCCTTTTTGATGTCTGATGCACAAGAACAACATGTGAGTGGAAAAACATGGTATGATGATAGATGGAATATGTATTGATAATGGATGGGCATGGCATCTCGAGTTATATGATGAGTAAACTAAGCAGATGGCGGTGCAACAAAGTAGAAGAAATGCAAGACAACATATGCAAGATACGCGCAATCAATAAAACCTTGCCAAATTAGAACATGCACCTTGATGGGTGAACAGGACAGGCCATCTGCCTTTGACTCCTTGAGGTTAGAATAGTCATTAGGATGATATTCTGAACAAGAATCAATAGGTGGGGAGCGTATGAGTTTCATTGCTTCCAGAATGGCACTCAATGCCTTGGTGCTAATTTTGTAAGTCATTGCAGTGTTCCACAATATTCTTCTGATGCGCGGATTCTGATATTCACTGTAATTGTGTATAATATCTGAGAACCATGAAAACATAAATAGTTGTGAGATTATCTTTGTAATGCAGATGATATTCTAATATAGGGGCGCCCCTGTAAACACTTGTGTGCTATCACTGGATTCTGATGAGAGAGCTCATGTGTGATGTAATATGGTGCGTGCATTTATATAATCTGGCACAAGTACACAAAAAATAGGCTCCAGAAGTAAGGATAGCTGGCAGATGATAGGTTCATAATATACTATATAGAGAGTTTATTGCCAAACCATGATAACAAGAGCACACAACAACTAGGCAGATCATAGTGTACATAACTGGGGTACACCATAACCACGATATATAAATCGGGAAAGTGGAACTGGCTTGAAAATACTGTGTTGTATTGCCGCTAGTAATTGAAAGCCTATCGATCACGTACAGGCCAGCTCTATCAGCTGTTGACTGCAGATGTCCCTGCGCCCCTTCCTGGCAAGGAACATACTGTACGTACTAAATACAGAATAAACAAAGAGGAACATGTTAAGGAACAGAAGAGGAAGCATATTCTTGAGGTTCCGCTTCATTGCATACAATGTTGGTTGCCCACTCATGATGAATCACAGCGCCCAAAGAAATGCAATTCCATGTTGTCTCTCTATATGTGGCAATTTTGAACAAGAGTCATTAGGATCATATTCTGAACAAGAATCAACAGGTGGGGAGCGTATGAGTTTCATTGCATCCAGAATGGCACTCAATGCCTTGGTGCCAATTTTGTAAGTCATTGCAGTGTTTAGCTTCAAGAGTGGACTGCTGCTAGTGCGACATAAAGCAGCTACACAGATCATAGTGTAGATATAACGGGGAAAACCGTAAGCATCAGAGTAAAATCAGCAAAGTGGAACTTGCTGGAATATATGTGCTAGTATTGCCGGTACGGCTAGAAAGGCTTCGGAAACCAGCTCTCTTCAAGTGAAGGTGCGGTACTGTTAATATCAGCGTTACTCTCAAAGGCGACACAGCTCCCCGCATTTCCTTGCTATTCTTATAGGATTCAAGTGGGCAGGTGACTACAAATCCTATTCCTATGTTTACAAGATCCTACGAATCAAAGAGGCTCAAAGTGTCCATCACAACCGACCGTATAGACCTCTACACTGCAGAAGTCCCTGCTCATCTTCAGTACAAGGAACATACTGTACCACTATCATACTCCCTCCGTTCCAAAATATAAGTCTTGGTAGAGGTTTCCACTATGGATCACATACAGATGTATCCAGATACATTTTAGAGTGTAGATTCACTCATTTTGCTCCATATGTAGTCCATGTTGGAATCTATACAAAGACTTGTATTTAGAAACGGAGAGAGTACATATTAAAGAAGAACGGAAGAGGAACATGGTAAAGAAGAGCAAGCAGATTTTGGATAATAAAATGTTGGTTGCGCAGTGCCCACACATGATGAACCAGAGCGCATTAAGAATGCAACTCCCAGCTGTCTCTCGACCATTTCAGGCGGTTGGATGAAGATCCTACGTCTCCTAACCCATCTTCTTCCTCGTCTCTGATTCTTCCCATACAGAACACCGCACGGGCTGCCGGCCGGACCACCGGCCCCCGCCGCCTGTGTTCCTCCGCCACCCCCACCCCCCACCCCCGCCCCAACCCCCACCCGCGTCGATTTTTCTTCGTTCGGCGAGGCCCCACAACCACCCGAGCCCCTTCGTTCGCACCGGCGAACTCCGGCGAGCTCTGAAAAATCGACTGGCCCAATTTTGAAATTTAGTCTACTGTGATTTAACTAGTGTGGAATATAAAAGGGCAAAACCATAAGCATCGGGAGTATAGTGTTGAGCGTGCCATGGCGGATCTGAAGGTGCAAACCATACAAAGGCAACTTTGCAACCAAGACAAGAAATCAGAGTAAAGCAGTGGCGATCTATTTTCTTGCTGCAATAAATAAGTTGAGCAGGTACGAAAGAGTACCGCCTCTGGTGCGGCACCGTGTACGCATCTGCTGAGAATTTGACGGTGCTGCGGTAGCGATGGCTGTCGGCGGCGTGGAAGCAGATCTAGGAGGGTAGACGGTGGCGGCGGGGCGCGATGGACGAGACGGTCGTAGGAGCGGCGCCGGTAAAGGTGGACGACGGTGGGGATGAAGCGAGAGGAGAGGATGCAAGGATCCCGGTCCGAAGCCGTGGATGAGAGAGGTCGATCTCTTGTAATGGACAGCGGCGTCGGGGTATCAGCTCCGGCATGGTGGAGGAGGACGGCGGTGGATGGGGTGGCGGACGGCGGCGGACGGAGGAGGGTGGGGTGGAGAGGGTGTTTTGGCGCCCACTGAGTACGAATGGGGAAAAGGGAGGTAGAGAGGAAGGGGGGAACCATGTATTCAGGGCGCGCTTGTCTCAAATGCGAGGAAATTTACAAACTTAGCCCCCGTTTCAATTTCTACTACATCACAGCAACATTAGTCGGTTGGGGATAGGACGGTAATCTCGCATACACCGAATATTTGCCGACGAGAGTTTGTTTTTGGCGCCCACCGTGTATGAATATGAATCGGGGAGGGAGTCGATTTCGGCCGAGGACACACTGTGTTTTGGCGCCCACCATGTATGAATCCGGGTGAGAGGCGGTTACGTCACGTTTGGGTGAAATTACAAACCTACCCCTATCGAAACCTATAGAAATCCAGCAGATAGGCTTTGCGTGGCAGGGATAGGCAGTAGTGATTTCCATCTCGCAGATTTTGGTTTCGGGCGGTTACTGCGACTTTCCCCGCTTCGTTCAAATTTTGCAGAGTGCATGTTTACCGTGCCAACTCAATTCGAATCCCGTTTGTATTCTGTTTTTTTCGGGCGGGATCCATTTTCAATTGGAATTACATTCTATATACATCATTTTTTTATATATACTTTCAAAAGCACAACACCATTTATACATAAATATGGTTTACAAATGGCATGATCTCAGATTCATAAGGTTGTATCCATGAATTTGGATTTTCAAATATTTGAAACCACTTTATGTTGAAATCCAATGTATGCATTCCTCGCTAACTGTCTCCAATTAATGTGTGTTTCATGCGGGTTTTTTTTACTTCTCAAACATGTATAATGTGTTTCACACACGCAACATATAGTGTAATCCCGTTTAGACATTAATTGCATATAAACCATGCATTGTTTGTAATTGAAGAATCTATGGATCACCAATATTGATAAACTATATAACATTACACGTGTGCCCAAATTCAAATGAATATACATGTTTGATACACCAATTTGCGTTATGATATTATTGATGTCGTGATCTCCAGTTTAAATATTTGAATCCCCTTTAATCCAGATATTCATCTCATATAGCTATCACTCATGCTTATATAGGACTATCTCTCTGGACCTATACGCGTTCATCGTCTCTCAGGTATCTCTCGTGCTACCTGTATGTCGACAATGATCTTTTATCTTCGTAACACACTGACGGTACTCTCTCCCTCGACCTTCATCACTCTATCTCTCTCTAAGTATATCTCGCTCCCTGCTATGTGTCTCTAACTATGATTCTCCATGTGGAATCTCTTTCTCTCACACAAACACAAAACTTTGTCTCCCGGGGTCTCATTTCTCTCTACTATTCCCATGTGTGCCACTCGCACACCCCTCATACAGAGATGTCTTTCGCTCCTTAGATATGAGAACCTACGACTCTTCCTCTTTAATGTCTCTTTCTCACACACAAACACAAACTCTGTCTCCCAGGGTCTCATATTTCTCCATTGTTCTCTTGTATGTCGCTCACACACACCCTCTCTCCCTAGAGATATCTTGCGTTCCCTCGTATGTCTCTCTAGCTATCACTCTCGTTGTGAAATATCTTTCTCTCTCGCAGACACAAAACTCTGTCTCTCTGGATCTCATTTCTCTCTGATATCTGTTTGTATGTGACTCACATGCACCCTCTCTCTATCTCTCTCACACCCACACACATAACCCAGCCTCCTGATCCACTCGACTCCTATCTCTAACGCACACTAGCTAGCATCTTTATCTTTCTATTTATCTGTTTCTCCATCAACCTTCTTTCTCACCCTCACTCTTGATTCCTATCACGCACACTACATATGTTTCTCTCTACATGCAGTCAAGTGCCCTCTCACACACATATATAACTTCACCCTTTGAACCACCCGACGGTCATCTCCAACACCCAAACTAGCGGATGTCCCTCTAGCTAGCATCTCCATCTCTGTATCTATCTGTAGTTTCTCCGTCAACATTTCTTTCTCGCACTGAGTCTTGCTTCCTATCACCCACACTATATATGTCTCTCCATACATATGCATTTATAGGTTGGTCTCTTTTGCACAATCGTTGCGCCTCACTCCCTCTGCTCGCCATAGATGCATGCTCCAGCCCTGCATTCTCACATGCATGCATATTGTCATACCGATCCGTCTCTCCCATGTTGTTGATCTTATGACTTATGTCTTCTTTCTTTTATCTCGATCATGCGCGCGCGCACACACACACATCCCACGTATACATGTATACCTCTCACACATGCACGTTCAAGGTCTCTATGTCTCCATACGTAGTTAATTACCCTCAATCCTAACGCCACATCGAATCGTTCTCCTCTTTTGTGCACATAACTTCCGCCTGGATGGGTAAAACACACACTCACACTTAACAATCTCCTTCTAGCTACCCCCCCCCCCGCCTCTCACTCTTCCCCTATATCCCCGAAACCAATAAGACCATCCCTTTGTTTAATTCCCGCCTACATGCACCATCGATATATAGTAGTCTTCCTCGGTTGTAACACCCACGATGCGGCTATATCTCCCACGTGTCGAGGCACGACTTAGAGGCATAACCGCATTGTGGTTTAGTCGCAAGAAGGGTCATCTTCACACAATCCCATGTAATGAACAAGAATGGGATAAAGAGTTGTCTTACAATCGCCACTTCACACAATACATAAATAAATCATACATCAATCAGAGTACACACATAGGTCCGACTACGGAACCAAAAGAAAAGAAGACAACCCCAAATGCTAGATCCTCGATCGTCCCAACTGGGCTCCACTACTGATCAACAGGAAACGAAACATAGTAACGACCAAGGTCCTCGTCGAACTCCCACTTGAGCTCGGTAGCATCACCTGCACTGGCATCATCGGCACCTGCAACTGTTTTGGTAGAATCTGTGAGTCACGAGGACTCAGCAATCTCACACCCGCGAGATCAAGACTATTTAAGCTTATGGGTAGGAGAAGGTAGTGAGGTGGAGCTGCAGCAAGCACTAAGCATATATGGTGGCTAACATACGCGAATAAGAGCGAGAAGAGGAGCAACGGAACGGTCATCAACTAGTAATGATCAAGAAGTGATCCTGAACTCCTACTTACGTCAAACATAACCCAAAAACCGTGTTCTCTTCCCGGACTCCGCCGAAAAGAGACCATCACGGCTACACACACGGTTGATGTATTTTAATTAAGTCAAGTGTCAAGTTCTCTACAACCGGACGTTAACAAATTCCCATCTGCCACATAACCGTGGGCACGGCTCTCGAAAGTTTATACCCTGCAAGGGTGTCCCAACTTAGCCCATTATAAGCTCTCACGGTCAACGAAGGATATTCCTTCTCCCGGGAAGACCCGATCAGTCTCGGAATCCCGGTTTACAAGACATTTCGACAATGGTAAAACAAGACCAGCAAAGCCGCCCGAATGTGCCGACAAATCCCGATAGGAGCTGCACATATCTCGTTCTTAGGGCACAGCGGATTGTCCAATCTTCCGATAGGCGAGCCCAGAGTTGCCCCTGGTGGCCACCGGCGATTGACAGGTTGGACCAACACTCAGAGGAGCACTGGCCCGGGGGTTTAAAATAAAGATGACCCTTGAGTCTGCAGAACCCAAGGGAAAAATGCTTAGGTGGCAAATGTTAAAACCAAGGTTGGGCCTTGCTGGAGGAGTTTTATTCAAAGCGAACTGTCAAGGGGGTCCCATAAATCACCCAACCGCGTAAGGAACGCAAAATCAAGGAACATAACACCGGTATGACGGAAACTAGGGCGGCAAGAGTGGAACAAAACACCAGGCCTAAGGCCGAGCCTTCCACCATTTACCAAGTATATAGATGCATTAATTAAATAAGAGATATTGTGATATCCCAACATATCCATGTTCCAACATGGAACAAACTTCATCTTCACCTGCAACTAGCAACGCTATAAGAGGGGCTGAGCAAAAACGGTAACATAGCCAAACAACGGTTTGCTGGGAAAGGTGGGTTAGAGGCTTGACATGGCAATATGGGAGGCATGATATAGCAAGTGGTAGGTAGCACGGCATAGCAATAGAGCGAACAACTAGCAAGCAAAGATAGAAGTGATTTCGAGGGTATGGTCATCTTGCCTAAGATCCCGCTAGGAAGAAGAACGAGTCCATGAAGAAGACAAACGGATGTAGTCGAACGAATCCTCACAACTCCGGAACGAAACCGAAGGTAACGAGAGAAGCAACCGGAAAGAAACAAACAACATAGTAAACAACCACCACATACACATGGAATGATGCACAAACAAGTATGATGCATGTCCGGTTTAATGAGGCATGGCATGGCAAAGTGCAAAAAACAACACTACAAATTAAGTGGAGCTCAATATGCAACGAGTTGCATATTGACGAAACACCACATCAATTATTTAGTTCTCTCTCGGTTATGTACCCAACAATATTAAATGTTGATTAACATGGCAAGAGGTGAAGCATAAGTAAACTAACTATTTAGGCAAGTTTAAATGAGGCCGGAACAACAAATAACAATTCCGGAAAATCCCCACATGCATATTTTAGATTTAGTACTGTTCTGCCTAAAACCATATTTTATTGTTGTTAAACAGGAAAATAAAGTGCACCAGGTTAATCTATGCATTTTTCCACCCCATTTACATATAAAATTTATTAAATTTCGAGTTACGGTTAATTAGTTATGAAATAAATCATTTTAGCATGGCATTTGAGCAAATTTAATCAAACAGCAATTTAAACATTTCAAACAAGTATGAAAATAGCATATTATGAAACTAGACAGAATTCTTAACATTTTTCATATATAATGTTTTTACATATGATGCACCACTTGTGAGTTATTAAATGCATGAACTCTAGGGGTTTTTCTGCAAACTGTAATTCACTGGATAATTAGACAAATTTGCCGGACTGATAAAAAAACCTAAACAGGCCGAAACTGGCTGGAGCAGGCCCAACAGAAGGGGAAAAAGGAGGCGCTGGGGGGTTTCTCACCATGGGCCATGGCCCGGGTCGGTGGAGAGGGAGGCCTGCAAGGGCACGCTGGGCCGCGGTCAACGGGCGAAGGCGAGATGAAGGGCGAGCTGGGCCTTGGCGCTTCTCCATGCTGGCGCCAAATCGGGTCAACGACGGGGAGGCGCTCGTTCTGTCGCTCGAAGCAGAGGAAGCCAGCAGGCGCGGGACTTGCGGTCGAGACGAACAGGAGGGGCGGCGAGGACGACCTGCTGGTGTTGTTCACCGGCGGGACAACGGCGAGGGCGGAGCAAGGCGGCGGCGACAGGGCGATGCAGGCGCGGCAACAGGGCGATGCAGGGGAGCGGCAGCGTCAAGCCTCCTGGATCCGCGCGACGAGGAGGAAGACTGGGCGCGGGCGAGCTCGTGCCCGAGCGCCTGCAGATGGCGCGGCAGCGGAGCTTGCTGCAGGGTCGGCCATGGTGACGAGCAGCGATGGGGTTCGTGCGGGAAGGGTCGACGAGGAGGCCTCGGGCGCTCGCTGCTGGAGAAACTCCTGCTCCTGTTCGAGCAAACAGAGAGGGAGAGATGTGAGGTGAGGGAGAAAGACAGGGAAGGACAGGAGCTGGACGAGGTCGGTCCTTGCCGTGGTCGACGGAGGGCGAGGTCGCCAGCAATAGGTCGTGCTCCTGCTTGAGGAAGGAGGCGCGCGAGGTGGTGCTTCGGCACGGGAGTTCGAGGCGGCGGGGTCAACGTGCTCGGGAACGAGGGCGCCATGGGAGGAGCACGAGAGGAACTCGGGGTAGGAGGCGCGCTGGAGTAAGGGCTGGAGGGCTCCTGGTGCTCCGGTGGCTTGTGGTGACAGGGGAATCGGGGGAGCGGTGCTGGTAGGATGGATCGAGGGAGGAGGCTACATGGTGGAGGCCGAGAGGAATTTTGGATTGGGGGCTCGGGCATCTGGAACGAGGAGGAGGGAGAGCGCTGGTTGGGTGAATCGGGCAGGGGAGATCCCGAGGGGGATTCGATGGAGTGGCGGCGGCGAGGAGGATCCCTAGAAATTAGGGATTTGGTCTCGGGTTAGACTAATATATATAGCAGATGAATTTAGGTTAGGGGATATTTGGTCCCTCCGATTTAAATCAGACGGTCAAGAAAAATAAGCTAGGAGAGTCCAACAAAGAAAATGGTGATGTTTTATAGATGTTAGGGGATGATCCGGACCCATCGGTAACAACAACAAGGGTCGGGTTCGGGACAATTTTTGGACGCGCGCGAGGGGTGGTCTGAGAGGGGTCGACAAAGACAAAGTGTCTGACAAAAGGCCCCGGAGAAGACAAGAGAGAAAACGAGGAGCAACGTTGCAAGTGTGGTTGGTCTCGAAACGGTCAACGATAGCAAGGGGGGACGCGGCAACTATGAGCGGATGCAAGTTTTAAAAACAATGACGGCAACGATGCAATGCGGATGATGCTATGATGAATGCAACAAACAAAAATAACACGTGGCAACAATGGAAAACATGGAAAGCGTCTGGAGCGTCGGTCTCGGGGCGTTACAACACTCCACCACTACAAGAGGATCTCGTCCCGAGATCTAAGGACGGCACCGGAGAAAAGCGGACGAGGGAGAGAAGAGGTAAAGCTAAGTTGCTTCTTTGACAAACGAGTGAAACCACGAACCTTGAGAGATTGAACGAACGAAAAGAGAGAATACAAGGGAGATGAACGAGATTGAATACACTCCGTTATCAAAGAGGAACAAGGAACATTGCGAGAACCTTTGTAGGTTGAAAGACATGAAATAAGAGCTTAACGGATCAAAATTAATATGAAAGCAAACCGGTAGAAAAGAGAAACAAGGAACAAGAATGACATAATTTGGACAGCACTCCGATAGAAAATGGAAGGAATTAACATGAACTTGAGAAGATGGGATGATACTTGATGAAATCAACAACACTCTGCCTCCAGAACTATTGAAAACGAGAAGGAAAACTTGATAAGATGAAAAGAAATTGAGGAGATGACACAACACTCCGGTTAAATGGTTAGCATGAAAAGAACACGATCCTCACAAATCGAGATGATGAGTGAAGAGAGAAACATCACAATGCCTCCGGAAAAAAGAATAGAAGATAGATCATTGGAATAACAGAATGGAGAAGAAAATGCCAACTTCTGCCACAACTAAGCTTGGAAAGCACCCTTCCAAGAAGGTTATAATGGAGTTGATGGAAAACCAACAACGAAACGAGTAAGCTTGTAGTGGACTTATGGAAAAACATCTCAAGACTATGAGGTGACAGCCGGCCACTAATGGAAACCATTGATTTGATTGAGAGCACCAAAGAGATGAAAAACTTCTTCACCGAGATGAGAAGGAGAAAATTGGATCATAGATAAGCACCACAAATAGCTACATTCCTTAGGGAGGGCTGTAGGTGAAATATAACCCAATATAACTCCAACAAAAAGATTGATTGGTTGAAAAGATCTCTTGAACGAACAGAAAATGATGGATTTAAATATGTCACTCTTGAAAACTTGTGAATCATGAAACGCGAAGGGAAAATTATCAAGAATGACATAACACCATCTCAAAAGATAAGGTAGAACAAATTGCACTTTAGAATGCAAGATGAAGAATGCTTGAACTCCTCAAAACAGAACATGTGTTGAACACCATGTTTATTTTGGAGTATAGGTTGGCGGATCTTAACTCCGAGAGAAATCTTGAAGAACAATTGAAGAATGAAAGGAAACCTTGACGAACCACCATGTTGAGCCTTCGTGAGAACTCCGGTAATAAAAGGATGATAAAAAGAAAGAGAAGTTGAGAACACTAGGTGAAGCCTTGCGATGATTTAGATGGAGCTTCGCGACGAGATAATGCGGAAAACTTGGAACTCCGGAAAGAAAAGATGGACAACATATAACTGAGATATTGATATCACGAACAAACTCTGGTTGAAAGAATTAAACACTTGGATGAAACAAGAACAAGAATTATGTTATGCATATCCTTCACCAATATAAATTGATGACAAGCAACGGATTTGGCATACTACTTACTCCCGTAGAAAGGATTAAGAGAGATATAGCGCAAACTTCAGAAGGTATTGATGGAACCACCGGTGGGATTTGGAAACAACGAATGAATTAAAATGATAACCAAGAAAGAGAACTCTTGAACGAACCACCATAAGAATTGAAAATGAAAGTAGCAAAGGCACAATTCACCGAGAAGAATTAGAAAACAAATAAAGATACTAGACAGAATTTAGATACAAGTGAAACGAAGAGATCATGAATTGATTAGAGAATACTTGAATGATGCACCGATAAGATTTGGAGAACGAGAGCTAAATGTTGAGAACGAATAAATCTTCTGAAATGATGGCCTTCGGAGAATCAAACTGAAAAGACTCATGAATTGCTCCGGATGGGTGAAAAGAATTCTCGCAATCGAAAACAATTATGAGAGGATGGCATCAAGCTAGAACCATGAATCCTCAAGAGAATGGACCAGATTTAAGGGAAACTCTTCTTCGGTCTTCAAATGTTGAGAATGAAGACAAGAAACACCACCATAAATTATTGAGACACTCCGGAACAATGGATAATAGAAATGATGAACCAACAATGAAAGAATTTGAAAGATCTTGGAGAAAGACATATGACTAATGAAAATTCATTCTTACGTCAAACTTTGAAAAGAATTTTAGAAGCTCCGGGAAAATTAGAAGAGTCAGGTAAGATCCTGGGAAAAGACCTGTGAGTTAGGGCCCACTCAAGAGAAACACCGTTGGAATGATTTTGAAGAGAAATTGCACCGGTTGAATTAAATGGCTTGAATGAGATAGCATCCTCAAAAGAACTTGAGTGAATTGAGAATGGAAACTTGAATCTTCTGAGATATCTTCATCACTCCAGAACAATTGAATAGCGAGAAATGGATGATTAAGAGGTGCACGGGTACGAGAAAAACATTTGAAACGAGGAAAAGATATGATCAACAAAGCTTGAATTTAATCCACTGGAGAAGAAAGAGAACGAATAATGATGAAGTTAAGGCTCCGTTAGTATATTCCTGAGAATCATCGGATAAGAACATTAAAGGAAAAGAATGAAGAGACTTCGCATCAATAAAATGGATACTTGATTAAGAAATCTGAATCCTTGAATAAAAGGGTGGGAGGGCGGGAAAAACAAAGGCAACTTGGGGCATATGGAACAAACAACGTTGAGAAAACTTATTATTGATCTTCCGGATGGGGAGAATGATGGGATCATCTCGAAGAGAAACGCATCGGTTGGAAATAGAATTAAGATGGCAAACTCGATGATCAAGAAGGATTAGTATCCACATAGGAATATGAGAACACCGCTTAGAATAAGGTAGGGAATCAACACTTGACACCGAAGCAACTCGAATACCACAAATTAAAACAAAACAAAGGATTGGCTCGCAGAATAAGCCAGAAACAAACATATGACAGATCCCATATCGTATCATGTGTGTGTTGGAAAGATATCCTACGAGATACTTGAATTCCCACTTCTAAACTCCCGAAACTTTCTGGTTATGCAATCTGGTGTTGGGGATACAGGGGACACAAAATATATATCACCCAAACTAACAATCCCTAGATCCAGTTGTATCCATCCGTCAACACATAACCAAGAAACCTTCGAAAATCGCTTACCTCAACCTTCGAAAAGCATCCGTTATACGAGTTATGGCAATACTCCCGAACTCCCGCCCCAGTACTGGGTGGCGTCGAGGTGATCTCACCAACAACTGCATAAAAGAGATTTTCGATGTCGGTGAAACTCAGGTATTACAGAACTTCAACGATAAAATTGTGACGACAACACCTCGGAGCTCAACTCCCCGGGACACTGCCACAACCCCTAAATGTCAGGAGCCACCAAGAACAATGTTCTCGTCACAAAACCATCGGAACGATTCCAAGATACCCGCGTGATCCTAAAACAATTTTAGTGAAATTTGAGGAGAGGCGAGTCAAAACTTCTACGTCAGGAGACCTCACCAGAGCGACGAAGGACTGAGGAGTAAAAAGAATCCTACTTTCCGATATATATAATCCTAAGACTCAAAACATTTTGTTCTAGACTCAACAACGTCAGCGATTCGATCAAGCAGGGGGCTCCTAAGTCGGGGATGGCTCTTATTACCAACTTGTAACACCCACGATGCGGCTATATCTCCCACGTGTCGAGGCACGACTTAGAGGCATAACCGCATTGTGGTTTAGTCGCAAGAAGGGTCATCTTCACACAATCCCATGTAATGAACAAGAATGGGATAAAGAGTTGGCTTACAATCGCCACTTCACACAATACATAAATAAATCATACATCAATCAGAGTACACACATAGGTCCGACTACGGAACCAAAAGAAAAGAAGACAACCCCAAATGCTAGATCCTCGATCGTCCCAACTGGGCTCCACTACTGATCAACAGGAAACGAAACATAGTAACGACCAAGGTCCTCGTCGAACTCCCACTTGAGCTCGGTAGCATCACCTGCACTGGCATCATCGGCACCTGCAACTATTTTGGTAGAATCTGTGAGTCACGAGGACTCAGCAATCTCACACCCGCGAGATCAAGACTATTTAAGCTTATGGGTAGGAGAAGGTAGTGAGGTGGAGCTGCAGCAAGCACTAAGCATATATGGTGGCTAACATACGCGAATAAGAGCGAGAAGAGGAGCAACGGAACGGTCGTCAACTAGTAATGATCAAGAACTGATCCTGAACTCCTACTTACGTCAAACATAACCCAAAAACCGTGTTCTCTTCCCGGACTCCGCCGAAAAGAGACCATCACGGCTACACACACGGTTGATGTATTTTAATTAAGTCAAGTGTCAAGTTCTCTACAACCGGACGTTAACAAATTCCCATCTGCCACATAACCGTGGGCACGGCTCTCGAAAGTTTATACCCTGCAGGGGTGTCCCAACTTAGCCCATTATAAGCTCTCACGGTCAACAAACGATATTCCTTCTCCCGGGAAGACCCGGTCAGTCTCGGAATCCCGGTTTACAAGACATTTCGACAATGGTAAAACAAGACCAGCAAAGCCGCCCGAATGTGCCGACAAATCCCGATAGGAGCTGCACATATCTCATTCTCAGGGCACACCGGATTGTCCAATCTTCCGATAGGCGAGCCCAGAGTTGCCCCTGGTGGCCACCGGCGATTGACAGGTTGGACCAACACTCAGAGGAGCACTGGCCCGGGGGTTTAAAATAAAGATGACCCTTGAGTCTGCAGAACCCAAGGGAAAAAGGCTTAGGTGGCAAATGTTAAAACCAAGGTTGGGCCTTGCTGGAGGAGTTTTATTCAAAGCGAACTATCAAGGGGGTCCCATAAATCACCCAACCGCGTAAGGAATGCAAAATCAAGGAACATAACACCGGTATGACGGAAACTAGGGTGGCAAGAGTGGAACAAAACACCAGGCCTAAGGCCGAGCCTTCCACCCTTTACCAAGTATATAGATGCATTAATTAAATAAGAGATATTGTGATATCCCAACATATCCATGTTCCAACATGGAACAAACTTCATCTTCACCTGCAACTAGCAACGCTATAAGAGGGGCTGAGCAAAAACGGTAACATAGCCAAACAACGGTTTGCTGGGAAAGGTGGGTTAGAGGCTTGACATGGCAATATGGGAGGCATGATATAGCAAGTGGTAGGTAGCACGGCATAGCAATAGAGCGAACAACTAGCAAGCAAAGATAGAAGTGATTTCGAGGGTATGGTCATCTTGCCTGAGATCCCGCTAGGAAGAAGAACGAGTCCATGAAGAAGACAAACGGATGTAGTCGAACGAATCCTCACAACTCCGGAACGAAACCGAAGGTAACGAGAGAAGCAACCGGAAAGAAACAAACAACATAGTAAACAACCACCACATACACATGGAATGATGCACAAACAAGTATGATGCATGTCCGGTTTAATGAGGCATGGCATGGCAAAGTGCAACAAACAACACTACAAATTAAGTGGAGCTCAATATGCAACGAGTTGCATATTGACAAAACACCACATCAATTATTTAGTTCTCTCTCGGTTATGTACCCAACAATATTAAATGTTGATTAACATGGCAAGAGGTGAAGCATAAGTAAACTAACTATTTAGGCAAGTTTAAATGAGGCCGGAACAACAAATAACAATTCCGGAAAATCCCCACATGCATATTTTAGATTTGGTACTGTTCTGCCTAAAACCATATTTTATTGTTGTTAAACAGGAAAATAAAGTGCACCAAGTTAATCTATGCATTTTTCCACCCCATTTACATATAAAGTTTATTAAATTCCGAGTTACGGTTAATTAGTTATGAAATAAATCATTTTAGCATGGCATTTGAGCAAATTTAATCAAACAGCAATTTAAACATTTCAAACAAGGATGAAAACAGCATATTATGAAACTAGGCAGAATTCTTAACATTTTTCATATATAATGTTTTTACATATGATGCACCACTTGTGAGTTATTAAATGCATGAACTCTAGGGGTTTTTCTGCAAACTGTAATTCACTGGATAATTAGACAAATTTGCCGGACTGATAAAAAAACCTAAACTGGCCGAAACTGGCTGGAGCAGGTCCAACAGAAGGGGAAAAAGGAGGCGTTGGGGGGTTTCTCACCATGGGCCATGGCCCGGGTCGGTGGAGAGGGAGGCCTGCATGGGCACGCTGGGCCGCGGTCAACGGGCGAAGGCGAGATGAAGGGCGAGCTGGGCCTTGGCGCTTCTCCACGCTGGCCCCAGATCGGGTCAACGACGGGGAGGCGCTCGTTCTGTCGCTCGAAGCAGAGGAAGCCAGCAGGCGCGGGACTTGCGGTCGAGACGAACAGGAGGGGCGGCGAGGACGACCTGCTAGTGCTGTTCACCGGCGGGACACCGGCGAGGGCGGAGCAAGGCGGCGGCGACAGGGCAATGCAGGTGCGGCAACAGGGCGATGCAGGGGAGCGGCAGCGTCAAGCCTCCTGGATCCGCGCGACGAGGAGGAAGACTGGGCGCGAGCGAGCTCGTGCCTGAGCGCCTGCAGATGACGCGGCGGCGGAGCTTGCTGCAGGGTCGGCTATGGTGACGAGCAGCAATGGGGTTCGTGCGGGAAGGGTCGACGAGGAGGCCTCGGGCGCTCGCTGCTGGAGAAACTCCTGCTCCTGTTCGAGCAAACAAAGAGGGGGAGATGTGAGGTGAGGGAGAAAGACAGGGAAGGAGAGGAGCTGGACGAGGCCGGTCCTTGCCGTGGTCGACGGAGGGCGAGGTCGCCAGCAGCAGGTCGTACTCCTGCTTGAGGAAGGAGGCGCGCGAGGTGGTGCTTCGGCACGGGAGTTCGAGGCGGCGGGGTCGACGTGCTTGGGAACGAGGGCGCCATGGGAGGAGCACGAGAGGAACTCGGGGTAGGAGGCGCGCTGGAGCAAGGGCTGGAGGGCTCCTGGTGCTCCGGTGGCTTGTGGTGACAGGGGAATCGGGCGAGCGGTGCTGGTAGGATGGATCGAGGGAGGAGGCTACATGGTGGAGGCCGAGAGGAATTTTGGATTGGGGGCTCGGGCATCTGGAACGAGGAGGAGGGAGAGCGCTGGTTGGGTGAATCGGGCAGGGGAGATCCCGAGGGGGATTCGGTGGAGTGGCGGCGGCGAGGAGGATCCCGAGAAATTAGGGATTTGGTCTCGGGTTAGACTAATATATAAAGCAGATGAATTTAGGTTAGGGGATATTTGTCCCCTCCGATTTAAATCGGACGGTCAAGAAAAATAAGCTAGGAGAGTCCAACAAAGAAAACGGTGATGTTTTATAGATGTTAGGGGATGATCCGGACCCATCGGTAACAACAACCCGGGTCGGGTTCGGGACAATTTTCGAACGCGTGCGAGGGGTGGTCTGAGAGGGGTCCACAAAGACAAAGTGTCTGACAAAAGGCCCCGGAGAAGACAAGAGAGAAAATGAGGAGCAACGTTGCATGTGTGGTTGGTCTCGAAACGGTCAACGATAGCAAGGGGGGACGCGGCAACTATGAGCGGATGCAAGTTTTAAAAACAATGACGGCAACGATGCAATGCGGATGATGCTATGATGAATGCAACAAACAAAAATAACACGCGGCAACTATGCAAAACATGGAAAGTGTCTGGAGCATCGGTCTCGGGGCGTTACACCGGTGTCTCTCGAACAAACACGTTCTCTCGATGTCGACTCCTCACGCGCACACACCTTCTCTTCCCTCTCTACGGGCATTTTCTCTCTCGCACCCCATCGTTGGTGGCCTCTGCCATACACATCACCTCTCTATGATGAAGCCATGCACACTTAAATTACATCCGCCACAGAGGACCTCGCGACACACACACACACGCGTGCACACACACACACACGCACGCACGCACCCCCCCCCCCACACACACACACTAAGACTCCATCTCTCTCTCACACACACACACACACAAACACACACACACACACACGCACGCACGGACGCACACCCCCCCCCACACACAGACACACTAAGACTCCATCTCTCTCTCTCACACACACACACAAACTAAGACTCCATCTCTCTCTCCTCTCTCTCTCTCTCTCTCACACACACACACCCCACACACACACTAAGACTCCATCTCACACACACATGCTCTAGGCGGAGCATTTGTTCCTACCACTCTTCATCCAACCTTACCCGTATGATAAACAATCACCTTTATTTACTTGCATAACATGGACAAATTCCACTTTACTTTAGTAGTCAGCAAACTTATCATCTGTACCCTTATAAAAAAACGAGTTGGCGGTGATGGTGTGCCCGCCATCTTGTAATACAGACCGTATGATCTATATCTGAGGATAGAAAGCAAACTATGATAATTTTACAAAAGATACCCGCACCTCTCTCCACATCATTATCTCCCGCAACCTCATTGGTCAGCAATTAAAAAAGGAATAAGTCTCTGGAACAATCTAGCATGCATGGTGGCCGCTGCCGCCTGCCGGCGCCGTCCATCCCCATGCCTCCGCCCATTCCAACCACCAGTCACCACCACGCTCCACTCCTCCTCGCCTTATCTCTCATCTTTCATTTTTTCGATGACATTCTCGAGATACCAGTTTTCCGATAAAATTCTCGAGATATCATTAGTTTTTACACATGGGATTACTCCTGCATGGGTCAATCACAACAGGTGTTCTGTAAAAAAATGCATATTGATGTTCCGTGCAATGCACGAGAATCTTGCTTGTAATTATATAACGCAAATCACGAGCAGGAAGTGACATTTTTTTGACACAACCACGTTAACATGGCCACGTAAATCACTAGCTAAAGTAAATACCATTATACTTATATCCCGATGCAAAAGGTTGAGTACATGTCCGAAGAGTAGAGTCGCACACACGCACTCTATCTCTCAGAATCTCTCTCACACACACACCAGTTACGTGACGCCCACTTAAGCAGACACGTATGTTACAATTTGTGCACCCGCGGGTACACGTGATGTTGCGCATTTATTTAAGCCGGAAGGCGAACCCAAACAGTAGCTGCATTCATTCCCCTCCCGCCGCCTCTTCTCTGGTCGCCGTCGCCTGGTAGCCATGGGCCGGCCGAAGGTAACAACATACGCCATACTCCCGCCGGAGCGGCGCTTTAATATGGAAATTTTAGTGGTCATGCATGCATCTTTTTGTGCTAGCACTCCTATATAAGGGTTGACCGGTCGCTTCCCGCGGACGTGCGCGGGCGGTGGAAGAGGAAGGAGAAGGGAAGCGGGCTGTGGAATAACGTTTTTACCACAATTTCTTAGGAAACTGAGTGCAATAATTGAGTAGTTTTGCAAACTACCAGTACTACACCTGAAATGGTTCAAAACCTATACTCCCTTGCCAGCGCGCGCTTCTCGCGTGAAACGGTCAGCGTCGCCCTGGAGCGTCAGTGCCGCATTAATGCCCGGCCAGAGCGGAGGCAACCTCTCACTGGCGCCGGCTTTGAAGTGGCGCGACGGCCGAGAGAGCGCCGCTTCCCGGTGCACGCGATTGCTCTGCGCCGAGACTGGCCATAGGCCCTGTTTGGATCCATGGGTTAGAGTTAGTTTGAGCTAGTTGGGGCTCAAATAGCCCTAAAGTATCCAAGCATGAGGGTTTAAATTGGAGCAAGTTGCACCGAACCCACCAAAAAAAACTATCCCACCCAAGAGGTGCTAACTGGAGATAGTTCTCATTGGGACCACTGAAAAATCACTTTTCTCTCTCCATGAAGTGCATTTATTGTCAATCTAACCCTGTCACCCAAACACCTCTTTGGCTACAGTTAGTTCAGGGTTAGTCATGAGTTAGTCTAACCTCTAGCTAAGTTAGAGTATCAAACAGGAGCAGTATAGGACATGCAAGTTGCTCAAAGCATACAGGCAAATTCGTACGTGAAAGGATTTTTTTTCTTTTTGAAAACGGAACATGAAAGGAATTTTTTTTAGAATGCTCTTGGCATGTCGCTAACATGTGATAGTTAACCGATCTCAATAGACGGCAGAAACGCCAGCCCGCCGCACTTTGATAGAGACGAGGAGGGAGAAGCGATACAGGCTGCTGGATTACTAGAGATAGGTGTCGCACGGAAGCCAAGAAATATGGTGATAGCGTGGGTTAGCCATGTACTAGTATGATGTAACTACACTGGGCTGCCGTGTTTCGTACTCTTCCAGTCCACTGTGGAGATGATTGGTTAATTTTATATCGCTGAATAATATTAAATATTATGAGTGCAGACGTTCCACCACGAGGTTCCTTGCTCCTTCTCGGTCGTCCGGAATCTATGTTCTTCCACTCTATTTTTTACGTGAGCTTTGTTCATCCTTTTGCCAACACGCGAGACATCTAGCATCAAGGTGCACGTGTTATGCAAGGATCGTTCCATCTATATGAAGAACACGTGGGACTGGAACTACGAGACGGACATGTACCCAGGAGTGGACGTACGAACCTGAGTAATGTAGCGTAGTAAGTGAAGTAGAAAGGCACAAATGGTATGAACATGCGTGGCATATAGGGTGTGTTTGGTTGCGTTCTCGTCTCAGCATAGTTGTTCCCTCTTCATGCATGCTCAACTCAACACCCCTCTTCATGAATGCTTCTAGTGTATTTGTGCTAAACTAGTGTGGACTCATGCACCCTCCATACACTCTACCAAACACCCAAAAGTAGGTCGAGAAGGGAACTCTTGGGCGGCATTTGTCTCTTACTACGTACTACCACTAAATGGTGTACGTGCAATGCACGGTGATGTTATGGAGTACGTGCCTAAGTACTCTACTACTACTATATTAGTTGGAGGCACATATTAACTTTTATATTTGTTTACGTGTATGCCCCGAGACCTTCCAACTAGACGTGTCTTTCTCTCTAGGTCGCACTTTGTATCGTTCATACCACTAAGTACTACTACGTGTGGTCTCCGACCCAGAAGTGGAAGAAGTGGAGACGCTCTACCACGCTGTTTTTTTTACGCTGGGCTCTACCACGCTGTTCATGTCCCACTCCTTTCGCTGACGTGTGGGACATCCAGCACGTGACGTGTTTGGCACCCTTCGTCGTAAGAGTTGAAACGCTAGCATTCATCAGAAATAAAAAATAATTATAAATCGGCAGTGATACTATTTTTTTTTGCGAACCAATCAGCAGTGATACTATACCACGCGGTTTCCTTGCTCCTCAATATCGGAAAGAATACTTCCGTTCACCAACATGTGGGACGTCGACGATCCTGGTCCACTTGCCATGCACGCAGAACTCCAAGGGAGAGTCACCCAGGTCATCGCGCCGCAGTAACAATGACTAATGAGCCGTCAAATCACAGGCCCACTTCCCACTTTGAAGTTGCTCGGACGAAGGAACCATCATGACTTCGTTGAATTCCGCTTCTTGAAGAAAACTACTGTACCAGCAGTACTGCTAGCTACAGTAGTTACTCCAACAGAGGCCTCCTTTCGTTCATAGGATAGGAATATGAAAATCATAGGAAGTGAGATGACATGCATCTCAATTCCTATAGAGAAAGAGATGCCATTTGATGCTTAGGATAGGAATTTTTCCATTTAGTCTAGGCTAATGTACTGGTAATTTGCTCTAAAAACTACAGTAGTAACTAGTAGTATCGGTACATGCTCGTACTCATACACAGACACACACACTAACTACTAGTACTACTACTTCTCACATGCTGGCCAGACGCCGTCGTTTTCCTTCCCGGCTTTGTCGGCGACACCCCACCGTGCTTGGATCTCCGCCGACCTCTCCGCAGCAGCGCATGCGTCCTTTTCTTTCTTGCGGCGGCGGGCCTCTCTTTTCTTGAGTGCTTTCTGACTTTTCCGCTCCCCCTGTGCGGCTTTGGCCGCCTCTTGCTCTACCGCCCATTCGGCCTTGCCATCTTCAAATTCCTCCCACATAGTTGTGAGGTCGCGAGCGGCGATGAACTCGGCACGGCGGGATGCCATCGCTTCCCTACCATTTTGTGTGTGGTTGTGGGCAGCGAGGAACTCGGCGCGGCGGGATGCCATCGCTGCCTTACCGGTTAGTGTGCGGCGCGGTGGCATGAACGACGCTTGGTGAGAGCTCTGGGGTGGAGTGGCCGGACAACCGTATAGTGCATTGGTTTGTCAAGAGCTCAAGGATAGAAGACGAAGCAAATTTGGATTCCCCTTCAATCCTGGTCATTTATTACCGAGTAAAATGCATTGGCGGTCATCGAACTTGTCTTGATAGCTCACTTTGATCATTGTATACGAGATATGGTGATTATACGGTCACTGGCTCAGCGTATAGCTCCGTATTTGTCTGGTTGACCAGTCAAACAGTCCGCATGCGCCTCATCAGCTCGTGTTCTTTATCTATCTACGTGGGCCTACCTATCAATGGAGAAAGAAATACTGTAAAAACCAAAATTATGCGTATGTGGGGAATCAAACCATGGACTCGTCGCTGCAACGCACCCGTGTCAGCCAAATGAAGATGAAATACTTCGCGTCAGACACTCACACTCACGCTGTCAAAGCATGCTAATGCATGCACGTCGCCCTCTAAATCAAAGTCCTGCTCATGGCGCAACGCAAATGGCGAGCCCATCACCTGCGCGCCCCGGCGGTGCCTGACATTACTGTTTAGACGTTTGATGGAGGCCTACGCGAACGCCGAGCATGTATTCACCTGGCTCAACACTAACGGTCATACTCGGACCGCCTTGCTCATGTATATCGTCCATCACAATGACAATCTATAAAACAGCCTAAGCTAGAGAGGGTACTATGGTAGTATGGTACGGAGTATGTACTATCGTGAGCGACCGATCTTAGTGCCACTGCACACCGAAACCCCTTCCATCGCTAGCGCGCGCTTCCCGCCTGAAACAGTCACCGTCTCTCCAGAATGTCAATGCCGCATTCACCGGACTTAACTGCAGGTGCAATTGGTGTGTCACTGACATGCAGGCCAGATGCCCGTTGGGCCCACATGTCAGTAACCCAAACTCATCTGTAGTTAAGTCACTGAAGCAGCGTCCGCATTCACGCCCAACGAACCTACTCCGGCGCCAGTTGTCCATCCGTCTGCCATGGCTCATTGCCATTCGCCCGCTATATTAACTTGAGCCCCAGCTCCCAGCCATAGCCAAAGACCCACACTTATTGTCCTCCGGTCCCTTCCTTCTGTCGGCACCACTTAAACCATGGCCTCCTGGCGCTCCGAAGCTCTCTTGGACGTACTGTCGCAGGAGCAGACGAGGGACATCGGCGGCTCCGCTCCGGGCGCGCTCCAAAGCTCTCTTCGACGTACTGTCGCAGGAGCAAACGAAGGAGATCGCCGGCACCCCCCCCCCTGGCCGCCCTCCGCCGCCACGACCACAAAGCCGGCGCGCATGCGCGGGCGCAGCCGGCAGCGAGGAAGAGTAGTACACGGTAGGTCGCCGCCGCTCTGGAGGAGGAGGTTATCGAGGCGGATGAGGAGGAGGCAAAGGCAATGGCCGCCTTTCTCGGGTTCATGGCCGGACATGGTGGTCGGGCGCCGGCGATCGTTTAGATTAGGTTTGCAGTAGGTTTTAGTATGGTTTGTGCGAAATATGTAATGAATTTCGTCCAGTTTGTAGGAAAAGTTTTCGAAATGTAATGAATTTCATCCGGTTAATTTGAAATTTGCTTTGTTTGCACGAATTTCGTCCGGTTAGTTCATATAGTTGTCGAAAGGTATGCGGGCAGCATCGGATGGCATCCATCAGTGTCCTTGGACAGATGCCGGTGTAAATTTGTGGGCCCGCGCTGGAGATTCCCTAACTATCATGCTATAATCGCTAACAATCCTCCATTATTTGGCAGGGAACAGTTATCCCTCGATCAAAATCAAATCCGCGGTGTTTCGCACTCCTCCCACGTAAGAGTGTAAACTCTTGCTTACATAAAAATGGAGCAAGTGGACGGCACTGTAGCATGTCATATCACTCGAACTAGCCCGCCTAACGAGCGGGAAAGCACTGCCCTCGTCATTTTGTTCTGGATTTCTATCGATCGATCGCGCGAAAATGTTACGCTTTGCAAGTTCTAAAGGAAAAGGCGGCACACTTACGACTCGTACACGTCGCAACCCCGACAGTCCGGCTTGCACGCCGCTCACCAGAGGGGACACGCGTTGTCTTGCAATTTCACTGACATGTGGGACCGTAATTGAATAAACCGTCGATAGCCGAAATCTAATCGCTCGGCGGGCGTCGGCTGAGAAGAGAGAAACGGGGGAGGGAGAAGAGATCGCCCACCCGCCGTGCACGGACTCCAAGAAATATATGGTGATAATGTGAGGTGGGCCATGATGGAGTCCGGACCGCTTCTGGAGCCCGCTCTCACCGCCCTGGCCCCTCAAGACGCCAGCTGCCCGCCGCATGCATGCATAGCAAGTAGTACTCCTTATGTGGAGGAGAGAGAGGCATTGACAAAGTCAAGGAGTGGGCTCTGCAAGAGCCCGTCTCTACACGTGCTCCTAGGTATAAAAAAATAATTCTAAAAAAAGGCATAAAAACAATTGTGTCTTAAAAAAAGAAAGGTAAAAAACATTTGAGAGGAAATAGATAGAGAGAAAGTGAGAAAAAGCTGTAACCTGGGCATTACATGAGGAAGGAGGGAGTGGTGCACATGCCAAGTTCACTGGGCTGCCGTGTTTCACACTCCTCCGTCGTAACAGTGGAGACAATAGCTTTCATCAAAAATAAACAATGAATAATCGTTGCTCGTCCTCTATATCGGAAAGAATAGTTTCATTCACCGACATGTGGGACGTCGACCATCCTGGTCCACCTACCATGCACAAAATTATCCTGGTCTACCCCGGTCGTATCGCAGGCCCAACCTTTCCCACTGTAAGTTGTTCGGACGAAGGAACCATCATGACTTCGTTGAATTCCGCTTCTTCAAGAAAACTTACTGTACCCGCAATACTGCTACCACACGCGAAGACTGGACGGCACTGTACCACGTCATATCACTAAAACCCACTAGGCCAAACTAGCCTGCCTAGGTCATCTATTTTGGAACAGAGGGAGTACGTCTCTGCACTGCTATGATTTTGTGTTGCACATTCTCTGTACTTTTGCTACGATTTTCCTACCCTATGAACCAAATGAGGCCTGAATGTATGTCAACTATTGTCTGATCGATCGCTAAGCCTACAATTTTAGGAGCTAGGGCTATTGGTTGATCGACGAGGGATAAGTATAAGCGTACCACGAGCTCATCAGCCCCAACGTTTCTCTTCGGTGAGTGTTTTGCAAGTACTATAGCTCGCACAGTAGCTAGCCTACTAACACCAAGAATCATCAAACAAGCCCTGTTGATATGATAAACAGTTGAAACTTACATCTAAGCATGCCATATATTACATCAAAAGCTGGTGAGGATACATCTGTTTCCATAACTCGGAGAGAGTTCGCATGATTCACTATCAAACAAAAGTAGCAAGATCCGCCCACACAAGACAGTGCACTAGCCCTAAGATGGTTTGATAACATGCATCGTTCTGGTAATTAAACACAGGGCAATGCAAACTACCCTGAAGGATTAGCGCGACCAACTATTTCTTGTCATCGATCTCTCGGGCAATGACCACAGCACGGACAGCGGCATGGGAATCGATTTCCGGGGCGATGTCCACAGGACTGACCGCGACATCGGAATCGATCTCTGGGGCGATGTCCACAGGATGGACAGCGGCATCGGAATCGATCTCCGGGGCGATGCCAACAGGACGGGCCACGACATCGGAATCATCAAGGACGTCCACCGGCACCTGCACAACCCTAACATATTAGCAAGCACATTGCAAATAATCAAAAACCACAACTATGGTAATAAGACATTATTTTTTACCTTGTGCAGCCTAGTCACTTGTTGAAATCTCTTGTTGAAATCTCTAGAAAGGCAAATACTCCTTTCCGGTTTACAGGGCTATACTACTCCCTCCGTCTAGGTGTGTAAGTCATCTTACGAAAACCAAATAGTCCCAAAACACTTAGGCGCGGTGCATTAACTTCTACCTTGTTTCTTGTTCTTGACATATCAACCAATAAGAGATGAGAGGTGTGCATGCTTTTAATGACTTGCAATGGCTAGTTCATTGCATGCAATGCTATTAATTAGCAAATAAACATTGGTGACCCCAGGAGGAAACGGTGCTAAGCGCGTGGACCTATGCAGAATGAGTATCAACCAATGGATAATGGAGTTTAATTGTTAAACAATAGCAATTTTGTCTCATGCAAGAGCCTGGCTAGTACTCCAAGGAACCGCACCACGCGAGCGTTCGCAACTGCCACGTTCGGGTTGCGCTTGGCTTTTCGCCTCTTCGAGAAGACGAACAATGATGTTACTCCTACTTCTACGGTATCGAATCCACTGTTGCATGTCCGTCCACCTCGTGCGGGAGGGATAGCGTGTAGCGAAAGCTTCTACTTACTGCTCCTGCCTTTGCGTCTATGACAGGTGGGCCCAACAGGTGGTTGGCCCTCCTGTCATGCAGCCAAAGGCAGGTGCAGTTAAGGCACCGGAGCTCAGTCCGCGAGGGAGAGGGCGTTGTAGTAATCAAATTTCTTGGTCTTGTACGAGTTGACGCGACACATCAAAGCACTGCACTCGATATAAGTCTTTTTACACATTTAAAATGGGCTACTTCGTATGTAGGAGTAGACATATTCTGCTTCGTATGTAGTCACTTGTTGCAATCTCTAAAAAGACTTATATTTGGAAATGGAGGGAGTACAACGCATGCATGCATGCATGCATGCCGTGACTTTCCTTTTGATACTTGCATGTGTTGATTTGATGCACCTTGCCAAATTTTGACTATAAATTTAACTAACCAAATTTTCATGCATGTCACAAAAAATTACGGGGCTGTTGGGATTGTGACTATGTTTGTCTTATGTTGCCACATTATTTTCCCCACACTTGCCACACTTGCCTAACCTGAGTTGCTCAAATTGTTAGACACACTTTGGCTTGCCTAAGGGAATCTCGCCACAATTTTTGTGTCTATGACATGTGGGGTTCACTGCTAATAAAAAAAATCTTGTCTTAGGTGTGGCTTATAAAAAAGACTTATATTTAGGAATGGAGGGAGTAGAAAATATAAATAATAATGCATGTTGGGGCAACCCACGTTTCCGCTAATTTTAGCCGTGGGCTTGTTCACAATTTTTACGAGGGGTTGGTTGTTCATTTAATGGAGGGACTTGTAGTACCAGACTTGAACGATACAAAGTGCGACCTGGCACACCGTAACACCACTTGGAACAAGCGGGTAGCTATCTCAAAAAACAATCAACAACTAAAAAAACCGCGACCTGGCATGTAGTAGTACACAATTTTAAACGATTATTTTGATGGAGTGAAAAAGGAAAACTACCCCACTACGTATATATAGGCCGGAGCCTCCGCGCTTGCTTGCTAGGGTTGCTCTATTCACACACTCTCATCCTCTCGAGATCTAAACAAGATAGGGGTAGTAACACTATCTTTCTCCCTTCAAAAAACACTGGCTTTCTATCCTCACCGCTGGTTACAGATCCAGACGTATCCCCCTCCGCTGGTGAAGGGGAGGAGGGGCAGCGTTTAGGCCGTCGTCGACAGCGAGGGAGGAGACCCACTGCCGGCCGCACCGTTCTCTCTGGCCGAGCGCTGGCGCGGGAGGTCCTCCGATCCCTTCGTCGTTGCCTGTGGGCGGATCCGGCCTCCCGCCGCCCACCTATCCACATCCCGACGACCTTCAGGTATATCTTTGTTCGAAACCGCCTTAGCTCTACTTTCCCAGCTCACTACGTCACTGCATGTGCATCATTTTCTACCTCTCAGCCCCTCTCGATCGGATGGTCCAACGTCACATTTTTTTTCTTCTATTGTTAGAGGTAAAGCTACTTCATGGAGTCGAATCTTGTACTCCCTCCGTCCGAAAATACTTGTCATTGAAATGGATGTATCTAGATGTATTTTAGTTCTAGACACATCCATTTTGATGACAAGTAATTCCGGACGGAGGGAGTACTTGGTTCAAACAAGAAATAAAGTGGGGGTGGGGGAATTTAGTATGTGTACATCGGACTTGGTACAAACAGGAAGGAAAGGGAGTGAAAGTAGTATAGACTGGTCATCCAACCGGTCTCTTGGTCGAAAAGGGAAATATAGGGGTAACGTTGTACACAGTGGTATGACCAGGACTAGATTTGCTATCCACACATAGGAGTAGGTGGCTAGAGTGAACAAAAATGGGACCAACCCAGATATGTTTCTTGGATGTTTGTTTCTCGGGGCAACAAACTATGAATCACCACTTTATGCCCCTGTTTACGTACATGGTGCTGGACTGCTCGTGCACCCACTGTCCCATGCCCTTATACCAACCCAGATATGTCTCTTGGCTGTTCTTAATCTAATGTCCCTGGTAAAAATGAAGCCATGCCACTGTTATAAGCCATGACAAGTTTAGCCAAATGTTTTTGCCTGTAATTGTTTGAGACTCTGACTGTTTCCTCTGTGCCTTTTTGTGCAAACAGGGATATCCAATTCACCTGGTTGCTGTTGTGACCTTTTGGTGCACTGCACAAAACTCTTCTTAAAAGAAGTGACTTTTGTGCTGTTTAACTGGAATGTCAGAATGGAACAGTTGGTTCATTTTGGTGGAACTGCACAAAGGGAGATCTGTGTTCCAATCCTCATCATCCATATTGGCGCCATAACCTTCCTTTAGGTAAGAATGATATTTAATGCATGTGTTCATCTCTATTTTCCGACTGCCATGAGAAAATAATGATGTTTTTTACTAGTACACTTGTACTCCCTCACTGACAAAACCAATTCTGAATTAGAAGGCCAATCATGTACTTGGTTTCACCAACTGGTGAGGAGAAAGAGAAACAGAGCATGAAGAGGAAGAAGAAGAAGAAGAATAAACAGTGCCAAGGCGATCTTGCTGAAGCCAGAGGCCTCAGTCGAGGCCATTCAAGGGCTCCGGCAACGACTACCTTACATGTGAGACGATCCTCCAGGGAGCCCTTCCACTTCTGCTGTCTCACTTAATTAATTAGGAGTACTTAAGTACCACTAATTTATCACTGCCTAATTTTCCTGTTGGAGTTAAACAAATCTTTAGTAGGACCCTATGCTGAATCATGTACGTGTGTATGTTTGTCTATGGAGGTGAATCATGTGGTGGAGCAGGGAGGGAATATTATTAGTGTCATGACATAATAGTGCTATTGTTTTGCATGTCAATTTATTGCCATTGGTTCAATGAGGCAATGTTTTGCGTATTGTCCATCATGAATTTGATGCTACTGTTTGAGTAATATGCTAATGTCTTCCTATCCTTTCTCACTAAGCTAATGAAGGTTTCACCTTGTTCCTACTTGTGCAAACAGGGATCATGTTGTGCCAATCATACATTTTAGTGGAACTACACAAGACAATACAATGAACTGTATCCCAGCCAGTGCTTTAACTCTGCGGGAAGTTCTTGATAATCTTTTGATATAATCTCAGCACTGGTAAACAAGAGTGATTTCAACCATACATTTGAAGTGCACAAAAATATATACTATTGTGTGATTCTAGTGAGTGCTTTATCATCTCTTATGGGACTACATGAATAAGCTTTTTTCTCAGGTTGGTACGGGCCTAAGGCCTTCATCCATATTAGTTTGTTGTCATCTCTATTTGTATCGTGCTACTGTCATGAGAGACTCCTTTATCTTTGCACGTTAAAGTTTTGCAACCTATGATAAATGGCAATGCTTTGAGTGTTGAGTTGAGCTAATTGGCACTGGTTAAATAAACTAATACCTCTCTTTAAGCAAGACTACTATGTTTCTAACTTTACCCATTAAGATAATGAGGGTGCTTCTATTTGTTAGTGTATGTTTCATCAACTAGTCCCACTATTACAGTAATCTCACTCTCTCAATATATGTGCCAATAGGGATGCACGATTTTGGTGGAACTGCACAAAAACTTTGGGTGCTTCATTGCCTCGACAACTTCCGTCCTTTCCTGTCAGTCGCTAATCTCCGCTTGCTTTCTTCCTTTGCTGTCAGTCGCTTGGCTTATCTCGGCTTCTAGTCAAAGGAAATAGTAATTGATATGCTACCTCACACAGGTTGGTACTGGTCTTTATCCTGATTATTGTGCCTGTCATATGTATTGGTAATTTGGTATTGTGCTACTGTTTGCCGATTTCATAAAGGAGTAATTTGGAGCCTGAACTCGCAGGAAAATCATTACATCGGGTGATTTCAATAGAACTGCACAAAATGATCAGATGGACAGGTACTTATACTGCTGCTATGTACTCCAAAGTTCACTCAGACAAGCATCGATGTTGACAAGAAGTGCCTATATTCATTCGAGTATCAACCGGCGTCAACCTAATGTCAAACTCCAAGTATTAGGAGAGCGAACGCCAAAAATATTGCTTGGTGCATAGCCCAGAAAAACGCAGTCCAGTCTTTGGTCCCAACTTGTGCCTTTTGGTTATCGGCACATATGGTAGCGAACTATATGGCATGGAGTCTAAAGATTCCAGACAAGTTGGTTGACACGTATATTCATCTGGCACTTAATCAGTCTGCACGCCAAGGATGCTCCATTTCAGTTGAACTACACAAAAAATTTGGGTGGTTCATTTTCTCAACCGCCTCCTTTCTCGTCTGCAATGTAGAATTTTGGCGAGATACAGGACCAAGATGAGCCAGTAAACTAGTTGGATGAAAGTAGTGGCCAAGTTTCTCAAACCTCCCTCGGCATGAGGCCACTATTTGAGGATAAACCTACAAGCAAAGTTCAGATTGTCTGTGCTGCCTCTTATGTACTCGAAAGTTTACTCGTACAAGAACTAATTTTAGCAAGAAGTACCTCCGATTGAACACCATTTACCAGTCTGTACCCTAGGTAATTAAATATGTCCATGGATCATATTGGCCGTGATCTCAATCATTTGGATGCATAAACATACTGAACATGTGTATACCTGAAACTTTTTGTGAATTATGTATGAATATTGTCGTGTGATCTATCAATCATTTAGATGCATAGATATGCTGAGCTTGTGTATATATGAATCTTTTGAGTTGTTGATAGTGAATGTTGGCTATGAATATGAACGTGTCCTGTGAACCTGAGTTTGATATGAATGTTTACCTTTTCTGTTGTATTTGTGTGTGAACTTGTTAGTATGCCTACTGTGGGGTATAAAACGCAGGTCTCTTATAAAAGTAATGACGTGTCCAATTTATGTTTTCCCTTCTAACCACATTATATGTATTTATATTATTACTATTATCGTATATTTTATAGAGACTTATATATACATTATAAAAACATCCCACGTGTTATTAACTTATAGAAGTAAATGTTTAACGGAAGTTGGCAAGGAAAATCCTGGTTGTTTTTGACTCACAGGCAAGGAAAATCCTGGTGATTGCGTACAAAAGCTTGCGAAGATTTTAAGGACCAATTTAATAATAACGCGCTCATTTTTATTTTGAGCAATAACTCACTAATTTCTTAATTATATATATATATATAATGTGCCTCTCCGGTTTATTCTTTGATATTAATTGCTCCTTCTAACATAACATTATATATATAACGAGCCCACCTAATACGTGTATTTCAAGGAAGTGCAAATGGGCTGGGTTTTCTTAGAAAATATAAATGGGCCTGATTGACGCGAAATTATTTGTTCACCCAGCCCAGCAAATGGACTGTACATTCTAGAAAACATGGGTTAAATATATGCCACATTTTTGCAGGCTGACATGTGGGCCAATAGGTCGAAGCCTACGCAGGGCGTTGTCAACTTGGTCAATAAATGATTGTGTCATCCACAGCCACTGGATTTATATCCAACGGCTGGCATGCACCTTCAATCTCTCGTCTTCTTCCTCCAGCGTCGCCGGGACCGCCTGGTCCGGCCTCCGGTGGCTAGCGGCTCTGCTTAGCACGCATCGCTGCGAAGCGCTACCCCACCGTCGGCCAGGCTATCCCTCCACCCCTCGACACCTCTTGTTATTCTCCACAGACTACAGCCCCACGCCGCAACAGAACCAGTTATAACCCTTCTCGTCCTCTCAATCTGCGACTCCACTGCCGCGTTTTCCCATCTCCGAGTCGTTCCCGTCCGGGCCCTCGCCGTCGTCCACCGCCTCGCTGCGTTCGGTGCGGCGTGGTCAACAAACGAGAGTCATCGGAAGAGGACTGTACGTGGAGAGCCTGACGGCTGGGACCCACGAGGTCCATGGTCGCACGCAAGGAAAGTTCCTCCTTATTAAGCTGAAAAAAATGTTTCCTCCACCTGACAGCTGGGACCCACCGGCTGTATCTTCGCATGGAAGGAAGTGCCTCCTTGTTTTGCGAAAAAAATTATTCATCCCGTTGACAGCTGGGACCCGTCAGATTTGGTGACTGACTTGTGGGCCTACTAAGCGGACGTGTACGCACGGCTTTGTCAACTTAATCAACAAATGATTCTAGCAGCTGGACCGTTGGATGTTAATCCAACAGCCGTGCTCCTTCTTCAACCTCTGTTCTTGCTCCTGTCTCCCGTGGGCGGCACCGCGGCTGTGCTGCCGCGCACCCGAACTAGTGAAGTTTCCCACTCCTCTCCATCTGCGACTCCACTGCCCCGTCTTCCCCATCTCCAGGTCGTTCCAGTCTGGCTGCGCTCGGCACGGTGTGGTCAACGTGGTCAACAATCGAGAGTCATCGGAAGATGACTGTACGTGAGAGGCTGACAGTGGGGACGCACCACGCCCATGGACGCATGCATGCACCGGAACGCGGCGAGGTCAACGTGGTCAAGGAACGACTTCCATCGGAAGTATACTGTACGTGGAGAGTCTCAGCTGGGTCCACGGCCGCAGCAAGTAAGTGCCTCCTTATTACACGGAAAATAATGATTCCTCCAACTGACCGCAGAGACCCACTGGACGGACCACCGTATTTTGCGAAAAAAACGTTTGCCCCCTGACTGCTGGGACCCACCTGACGGGCCACCGTATTTCGTGAAAAAAAACGTCCCCCCCTCCCCCCCCCCCCCCCGCTGTCAGCTCAGACCCACCGGAAGTGCCTCCTTATTACGCACAAAAAAATGAATACTCCCCCGGCTAGCTGGGACCCACCTTGGTGGGAGGCTGACTTGTGGGCCTACTAAGTTGACGGGGACGAAGGGCTTTGTCAACTTAGTCAATATGAACGATTCTAGCTCCAGTGACCGTACGATGTCCATCCAACGGCCGTAGTGCTTCTTCAACCTCTGGTCTTCTTGCTCCAGCCGCCCAAAGCAGCGTCGGTCGTGCCGCATGCTCCTACCTCCCGTGGCCGGCTGTGCTGCCGCGGAGGCCTCACCGCCCCCTACTATTCCCACCGCTGGCCAGGCCCTGCGGTGACGGCAGCCTCACACCGCAGTCGAACCAGTGAACCCTCGTACTCCTCTCCGCGCGGGCTTCCACTGCCGCGTCTTCCCCGGCTCCGCGTCGTCCCCTTCCTAGGCCTCGCCGTCGTCCATCGCCGTGGTGCTCTCTGCGCGGCGTGGTCAACGTGGTCAAGGAACAACTTCCATCGGAAGAGTACTGTACGTGGAGAGGCCGACAGCTTTGTCAGGCCTGTTGGGCTGCAAATCTTTCAAGACGAGGAGAGCTTTCATTCGGCTGGCCGAGAAAATGGCCCATCAGTAATGAGAAATGGGTCGTACATTTTTAGAACACATCAAACCGGCAATTAGTTTCAAATATCTTTTTTTTCATTTCGAGATTTTAAATTACATTAATTTTTATGCGTGAAGAATTTGTTGGATTTTATATTGATATACATTTATTTTTAAAATCAGTTTGAATGTGAGTCGAAATTTCGGGATTAAAAATAGTTCGGACCGCACCGAAATATGCAAAATTTTGTATAATTTTTTAACCGTGGCCACATTATGGGCTGTAATGCTAACAAAAAGAATATGGGCTCCAAAAAAACCTTAATAATTAGCAAATGGGCTGTAAATTATTAGAAATAATGGTAGATGGGTTGTATGCTGTTTTTCACAGATTTGAGGCTTTCCTAAAAAAAGGTTGACGCACAAGCAGTGACTGTTGGATGGCCATCCAACGGCCGTCGTGCTTCTTCAATCTCTGCTCTTCCTGCTCCAGCTGCTCAAACAAGCGCCGGCAGGACTGCCTGCTCCCTCCTCCCCGCGGCCGGCTCTGCTGCCGCGCAGGCCTCACCGCCCCACCGTACTCCCGTCGCTGGCCTAGCCATCCCTCTACTCACCCACACCTGTTGTTATTCTCCGGCGACGGCAGACGCACCAGTAAACCCTCGTACAGTCGTACTCCCCTCTGCGTGGGAAACAACTGCCGAGTCTTCCCTGCCTCCGTGTCATTCCCTTCCTAGGCCTCGCCGTCGTCCACCGCCCTGGTGCTCTCGGCGTGGCCTGGTCAACATGGTCAATGACCGACATGCATCTGAAGTGGACTGTACGTGGAGAGGCCGACAGCTGGGTCCACGGCCACACGCAAGGAAATGCCTCCTTATTACGCGCAAAATAATGATTCCTCCACCTGACATCAGGGACCCACCGAAAGGGCCTCTGTATTTCGCGAAAAAAACGTTACCGCCGCTGACAGCTCGGACCCACCAGCTATATCTTCGCACGCAATGAAGTGCCTCCTTATTACGCACAAAAAAATGAATACTCCCCCGGCTAGCTGGGACCCACCTTGGTGGGAGGCTGACTTGTGGGCCTACTAAGTTGACGGGGACGAAGGGCTTTGTCAACTTAGTCAATATGAACGATTCTAGCTCCAGTGACCGTACAATGTCCATCCAACGGCCGTAGTGCTTCTTCAACCTCTGGTCTTCTTGCTCCAGCCGCCCAAAGCAGCGCCGGTCGTGCCGCATGCTCCTACCTCCCGTGGCCGGCTGTGCTGCTGCGGAGGCCTCACCGCCCCTACTATTCCCACCACTGGCCAGGCCCTGCGGTGACGGCAGCCTCACACCACAGTCGAACCAGTGAACCCTCGTACTCCTCTCCGCGCGGGCTTCCACTGTCGCGTCTTCCCCGGCTCCGCGTCGTCCCCTTCCTAGGCCTCGCCGTCGTCCATCGCCGTGGTGCTCTCTGCGCGGCGTGGTCAAGGAACGACTTCCATCGGAAGAGTACTGTATGTGGAGAGGCCGATAGCTGGGTCCACGACCACAACCCAGTTTTTTTTGTGATTTGCCAAGTAAGTCGCTTTGTCAGGCCTGTTGGGCTGCAAATCTTTTAAGACGAGGAGAGCTTTCATTCGGCTGGCCGAGAAAATGGCCCATCAGTAATGAGAAATGGGTCGTACATTTTTAGAACACATCAAACCGGCAATTAGTTTCAAATAACTTTTTTTTCATTTCGAGATTTTAAATTACATTAATTTTTATGCGTGAAGAATTTGTTGGATTTATATTGATATACATTTATTTTTAAAATTAGTTTGAATGTGAGTCGAAATTTCGGGATTAAAAACAGTTCGGACCGCACCGAAATATGCAAAATTTCGTATAATTTTTTAACCGTGGCCACATTATGGGCTGTAATGCTAACAAAAAGAATATGGGCTCCAAAAAAACCTTAATAATTAGCAAATGGGCTGTAAATTATTAGAAATAATGGTAGATGGGTTGTATGCTGTTTTCCACAGATTTGAGGCTTTCCTAAAAAAAGATTGACGCACAAGCAGTGATTGTTGGATGGCCATCCAACGGCCGTCGTGCTTCTTCAATCTCTGCTCTTCCTGCTCCAGCTGCTCAAACAAGCGCCGACGGGACTGCCTGCTCCCTCCTCCCCGCGGCCGGCTCTGCTGCCGCGCAGGCCTCACCGCCCCACCGTACTCCCCTCGCTGGCCTAGCCATCCCTCTACTCACCCACACCTGTTGTTATTCTCCGGCGACGGCGGACGCACCAGTAAACCCTCGTACAGTCGTACTCCCCTCCGCGTGGGAAACAACTGTCAAGTCTTCCCTGCCTCCGTGTCATTCCCTTCCTAGGCCTCGCCGTCGTCCACCGCCCTGGTGCTCTCGGCGCAGCCTGGTCAACGTGGTCAACGACCGACATGCATCTGAAGTGGACTATACGTGGAGAGGCCGATAGCTGGGTCCACGGCCGCACGCAAGGAAATGCCTCCTTATTACGCGCAAAATAATGATTCCTCCACCTGACATCAGGGACCCACCGAAAGGGCCTCTGTATTTCGCGAAAAAAACGTTACCGCCGCTGACAGCTCGGACCCACCAGCTATATCTTCGCACGCAAGGAAGTGCCTCCTTATTACGCACAAAAAAATGAATACTCCCCCTGCTAGCTGGGACCCACCATGGTGGGAGGCTGACTTGTGGGCCTACTAAGTTGACTGGGACGGGGGCCTTTGTCAACTTTAGTCAATATGAATGATTCCAGCTCCAGTGACCGTACGATGTCCATCCAACGGCCGTAGTGCTTCTTCAACCTCTGGTCTTCTTGCTCCAGCCGCCCAAAGCAGCGCCGGTCGTGCCGCATGCTCCTGCCTCCCGTGCCCGGCTGTGCTACCGCGGAGGCCTCACCACCCCCTACTATTCCCACCGCTGGCCAGGCCCTGCGGCGACGGCAACCTCACATCGCAGCCGAACCAGTGAACCCTCGTACTCCTCTCCGCGCGGGCTTCCACTGCCGCGTCTTCCCCGGCTCCCCATCGTCCCCTTCCTAGGCCTCGCCGTCGTCCACCGCCCTGGTGCTCTCAGTGCGGCGTGGTCAATGTGGTCAAAGAACGACTTCCATCGGACGTGGACTGTACGTGGAGAGGCTGACAGCTGGGTCCACGGCCGCAGCAAGGAAGTGCCTCCATATTACGCGGAAAATAATGATTCCTCCACCTGACAGCTGGGACCCACCGGACGGGCCACTGTATTTCGTGAAAAAAAAACGTTTCCCCCTGACTGCTGGGACCCACCAGCTACATCTTCGCACGCAAGGAAGTGCATCCGGGCAAAAAAACGATTCGCCCCCCTGACTACTGGGACCCACCAGCTACATCTTCGCAGGCAAGGAAGTGCCTGACAGTCGGGACCCACCTGGTCGAAGCATACGTAGCATTGTCATTCTGGTCGCGAACGTGTACGTACATACTGGTCGATGTAGAGGCGCGCACGTGTCGTAGTAGAGGCGCGCACGTAGCATGTACACGTACGTATAGCGGCCAGTGTGCAAAAAAGAAAATACGGCCACGTATGTACATACAGGCAGGGTCTCGAACGCCTACTCGCGCATACGTATGGCCAGGGCTCGTGTACATGGCTGGGTCAGAACGGAGAAACAGCGTCGTCGTCGTGTTCATGGGGAGCCAACCGGCTGGGTCGGAACGGAATGCATCGTCGTGTTCATCGGGAGGGCTACAGCCGATGGAAACGAGGCCTGGCGTACCGTAGAACGGAGGAAACGGCCTTGTGTTCGACCGGCCACGTTTGAAACGGGATCCTGTTCATCGGGAGGGGTCTGGCGTACCGCAAAACGGAGGAAACGGACCTCCTACGGTCGAAACGGGGGTCTTGTTGATCGGGAGGGGTGTGGCGTACCGCAAAACGGAGGAAACGGACTTGTGTTGGAGCGCTACGGTCGAAAGGGGGGTCCTGTTCATCGGGAGGGGTGTGGCGTACCGCAAAACGGGACTCCACGGGACACTGTTCATCTCCACCGTCGACCCCCTCCTGCCTCCACGGGCTACTGTTCATCCACCGTCGACCTCCTCCAGCCTCCACCTGCGACTGTTCATCCACGGGCTCCTGTTCATGCAGCCTCCACCACGCGCTACTCCACCGGCTACTGTTCAACCAGCCCTCTCCACGGGCTCCTGTTCAACCACCCCTCCATGGGCTACTGTTCATCCAGCCCTCCACCGTCTACTGTTCATTCTGCCCTCCACGGGGTGGTCCTGTTCATCCTGCCCTCCACGGGGTCCTGTTCATCCAGCCCCAACCGGCTCGATCGATCGGGGTCCTGTTCATCCAGAGGCAACACCACGGGGTCATGTTCATCCACCCCCACTGGGAACTGTTCATCCAAACCCCCCCAGCAACGCTCACTGTTCATCCAGAGGCAGCATCGATCGGCTTCAGTTAGCAGCAGTAGCTAAGGAATCGCTCGATCGGGTTCAGTTAACACCAATCGATCGATCGCTCGGGTTTAGTAACGCGTAGCCTGCAGTGCAATCACTCGGGTTCAGTTAGAGCCCAACGCCTCGCTCCGGTTCAGTTAGAGCCAACGCCTCGCACACACGCGCGTACGTGTACGAGAGAAACGCGCATCGCTCGGCCCCCGACCTCCCACCGTAACCGGGAACTCCACAAAATTTTCCTCGCCCTCGCTTCTATCATGGTTTTTTCCGTCATGGACGGCCCAAAGAATGTCATGCAGCTGCGTCTCCGGCCCGCCCAGGACGAAAAGCCCATTTTCTGTCATGATTTTTTGTCATAGAAGTAGGACCCACCACATCTATGATGATACCGGGTTTTGTCACAATTATCGTCATAGAAGTGTCATATGTATGACAGAAAAAAATTTCGTTCGGCCCAAAATGTCACGGATGTGTCTTTTTTTTTGTAGTGTAGAACTAAAACCACGACGAGTAATTTGGAACGGAGGGAGTACTAGATAACAATTTCATATATAGTCAACATGCATCCTCAAGCAGTACTAGGTGATATCGACGACGATCATCATATGTAGTTCTAGATGATATCGACGACGAACATCATATGTAGTTCTACATGATATCGATGACGATCATCATATGTAGTTCTAGATGATATAGCCACACACACATATGTAGTTCTAGATGATATCGACGACGATCATCATCCTCAAGCCTGGGCGGTGGGTGTTCCTGATAGTAATTAGGATGGCCTGTCCAACACGAAGATTCTTGCCAGCGAGGAATCTCTTCCACCCAACCGGGTTTAAGTGTGTGCGACCGTCCGTGTCCATGCGGTAAGTACAGGTGGTGACGGAGCCCCTTGCGGTAAAGCGTAGTCCAGCTGAGCCTTCTTCATCAGGCTCGATACCACAACTCACAGATAGACTCTTTCACAATTTCTGAATAAGAAAAACATATCAATTAATAATTAGCCTCGCACATACTCTTGCAAATATATTTCTATTAAGTATAGATTTCTACACTATCAAAAGACACAGTACTACACATTTGTACTAAACATGAATTCTACTAATAAGTATATATGGATTATCTACACTATTAATAGTTCCTTGGATTCTACACTAATAAGCATGTGATCGGACTCTACACTAAAGCATATCATCGACTAGATTCCACACAACATATCATTGGAATCTACACTAAGCATATCATCGGATAATTTGCATTTGTAAGTATAACATACCATATCATGCCGATCGACCATGATACTTGTCAGGCGGGTCACGAATGGCACCCCCACAAAGTCATCACGTCGCGGAATTATGTCCCATAGGTTGCACACCTCCTCCTCGCTCAGCCTCATTCTTTGAGCTATGGTGGCTTCATGAAGTGGGTCCTCATTATCTTCATCATCTTCGTCATCTTCATCATCTTCCACCAGGTTGATATAAATGACAGCCAACTTGGGTCTTTCTGCTCTGAAGGAGAAGCTGCTCAACTCACCACCAGTAAGACGCATGCGGGCAAGGAAACGAGCCCATCCATCTCCTCCAATCTGCGACATATTGCGTCCTTTCTCGACCTCCATAGTGTATGCCCCCCCCCCAGGATCCTCAAATGTCACAGTGTCTCCTGTCAGCTTGTTGAATTTCAACCTCACATTGCATGGGACGATCTGTGTAAAAAAAAAGCAAAATGACACAATGCAGTAATGCCAACACTAAAAATAAAAATAGTTGTTACATTTCATATAATTTCTTACCGCCGCATGACGAAAACTCGGCTGGAAGTAGATGTCGAACAGCTTGCCAGTGCTACCTCTTGAGCACTGCGTTGGTTTTCCCTTGAAGAGGAAAGGGTGATGCAGTAAAGTAGCGTAAGTATTTCCCTTAGTTTTTGAGAACCAAGGTATCAATCCAGTAGGAGGCCACGCTCAAGTCCCTTGCACCTACACAAACAAATAAAAACCTCGCAACCAACGCAATAAAGGGGTTGTCAATCCCTTCACGGTCACTTACGAAAGTGAGATCTGATAGATATGATAAGATAATATTTTTGGTATTTTTATGATAAAGACTAAAAGTAAAGAAAGCAAAATAAACGGCGCCAGAAATAGCTTGTTGACGGAAGATTAATATGATGGAAAATAGACACGGGGGCCATAGGTTTCACCTAGTGGCTTCTCTCAAGAGCATAAGTATTACGGTGGGTGAACAAATTACTGTTGAGCAATTGACAGAATTGAGCATAGTTATGAGAATATCTAGGTATGATCATGTATATAGGCATCACGTCCGTGACAAGTAGACCGACTCCTGCCTGCATCTACTACTATTACTGCACACATCGACCGCTATCCAGCATGCATCTAGAGTATTAAGTTCAAAAGAACAAAGTAATGCTTTAAGTAAGATGACATGATGTAGAGGGATAAACTCATGCAATATGATATAAACCCCATCTTGTTATCCTCGATGGCTACAATACAATACGTGCCTTGCTGCCCCTACTGTCACTGGGAAGGGACACCGCATGATTGAACCCAAAGCTAAGCACTTCTCCCATTGCAAGAAAGATCAATCTAGTAGGCCAAACCAAACTGATAATTCGAAGAGACTTGCAAAGATAACCAATCATACATAAAAGAATTCAGAGAAGATTCAAATATTGTTCATAGATAAACTTGATCATAAACCCACAATTCATCGGTCTCAACAAACACACCGCAAAAGAAGATTACATCGAAGAGATCTCCACGAGAGAGGGGGAGAACATTGTATTGAGATCCAAAAAGAGAGAAGAAGCCATCTAGCTAATAACTATGGACCCGAAGGTCTGAGGTAAACTACTCACACATCATCGGAGAGGCTATGGTGTTGATGTAGAAGCCCTCCGTGATCAATGTCCCCTCCGGCAGGACGCCGGAAAAGGCCCCAAGATGGGATCTCACGGGTATAGAAGGTTGCGGTGGTGGAATTAGGTTTTCGTGGATGCTTCTGTTGGTTTGGGGGTACGTAGGTATATATAGGAGGAAGAAGTACGTCGGTGGAGCAACATGGGCCCCACGAGGGTGGAGGGCGCGCCCAGGGGGGTAGGCGCGCCCCCTGCCTCGTGCTCTCCTGGTTGCTTTCTTGACGTAGGGTCCAAGTCCTCTGGATCACGTTCGTTCCGAAAATCACGTTCCCGAAGGTTTCATTCCGTTTGGACTCCGTTTGATATTCTTTTTCTGCAAAACTCTGAAATAGGCAAAAAAAACAGCAATTTGGGCTGGGCCTCTGGTTAATAGGTTAGTCCCAAAAATAATATAAAAGTGTATAACAAAGCCCATTAATCATCCAACACAGAATATAATATAGCATGAAGCAATCAAAAATTATAGATACGTTGGAGACGTATCAAGCATCCCCAAGCTTTTGCTCGTCCTCGAGTAGGTAAATGACAAAAACAGAATTTTTGATGCGGAATGCTACTTGGCATAATTTTTTAATGTAACCCTCTTAATTGTGGTATGAATATTCAGATCCGAAAGATTCAAGATAAAAGTTTAATATTGACATAAAAGTAGTAATACTTCAAGCATGCTAACTAAGCAATTATGTCTTCTCAAAATAACATGGCCAAAGAAAGTTCATCCCTACAAAATCATATAGTTGAGTCATGCTCCATTTTCGTCACACAAGAATGCTCTCATCATGCACAATCCCGATGACAAGCCAAGCAATTGTTTCATACTTTAGTAATCTCAAACTTTTTCAACCTTCACACAATACATGAGCGTGAGCCATGGATATAGCACTATGGGTGGAATAGAATATAATGATGGGGGTTATGTGGAGAAGACAAAAAAACAGAAAGTCTCACATCAACGCGGCTAATCAACGGGCTATGGAGATGCCCATCGATTGATGTTAATGCAAGGAGTAGGGATTGCCATGCAACGGATGCACTAGAGCTATAAATGCATAAGAGCTCAACAAAAGAAACTAAGTGGGTGTGCATCCAACTTGCTTGCTCACGAAGACTTAGGGCATTTGAGTAAGCCCATTGTTGGAATATACAAGCCAAGTTCTATAATGAAAAATTCCCACTAGTATATGAAAGTGACAAAACAAGAGACTCTCTATCATGAAGATCATGGTGCTACTTTGAAGCACAAGTGTGAAAAAAAGGATAGTAGCATTGTCCCTTTTTATTTATTTTTTGGGCCTCTTTTTTTTTATTTGGCCTTTCTCTCTTTTTTTGGGGGGGGGGACAATGCTCTATGAATGATGATCATCACACTTCTATTTATTTACAACTCAATGATTACAACTCGATACTAGAACAAGGTATGACTCTATATGAATGCCTCCGGCGGTATACCGGGATAGGCAATGAATCAAGAGTGACATGTATGAAAAATTATGAATGGTGGCTTTGCCACAAATACGATGTCAACTACATGATCATGTAAAGCAATATGACAATGATGAACGTGTCATGATAAACGGAACGGTGGAAAGTTACATGGCAATATATCTCAGAATGGCTATGGAAATGCCATAATAGGTAGGTATGGTGGCTGTTTTGAGGAAGATATAAGGAGGTTTATGTGTGACAGAGCGTATCATATCACGGGGATGGATGCACCGGCGAAGTTTGCACCAACTCTCAATGTGAGAAAGGGCAATGCATGGTACCGAAGAGGCTAGCAATGATGGAAGGGTAAGAGTGCGTATAATCCATGGACTCAACATTAGTCATAAAGAACTCACACACTTATTGCAAAAATCTACAAGTCATCAAAAACCAAGCACTACGCGCATGCTCCTAGGGGGATAGATTGGTAGGAAAAGACCATCGCTCGTCCCCGACCGCCATTCATAAGGAAGACAATCAAAGAACACCTCATGTTTCAAATTTGTTACATAACGTTTACCATACGTGCATGCTACGGGACTTGCAAACTTCAACACAAGTATTTCTCAATTTCACAACTACTCAACTAGCACAACTTTAATATCACTACCTCCATATCTCAAAACAATCATCAAGCATCAAACTTCTCTTAGTATTCAGCACACTCATAAGAAAGTTTTTACTAGTCTCGAATACTTAGCATATTAGGATTAATTTTCCTATTTAAGCAAATTACCATGCTGTTTAAGACTCTCAAAATAATATAAGTGAAGCATGAGAGAATAATAGTTTCTATAAAACAAAACCACCGCCGTGCTCTAAAAGATATAAGTGAAGCACTAGAGCAAAAACTATGTAGCTCAAAAGATATAAGCGAAGCGCATAGAGTGTTCTAATAAATTCTGAATCATGTGTGTCTCTCTCAAAAGGTGTGTACAACAAAGATGATTGTGGTAAACTAAAAAGCAAAGACACAAATCATACAAGACGCTCCAAGCAAAACACATATCATGTGGTGAATAAAAATATAGCTCCAAGTAAAGTTACCGATGGAAGTAGACGAAAGAGGGGATGCCTTCCGGGGCATCCCCAAGCTTTGGCTTTTTGGTGTCCTTAGATTATCTTGGGGTGCCATGGGAATCCCCAATATTAGGCTCTTGCCACTCCTTGTTCCATAATCCATCAAATCTTTTACCCAAAACTTGAAAACTTCACAACACAAAACTTAACAGAAAATCTCGTGAGCTCCATTAGCGAAAGAAAACAAAACACCACTTCAAGGTACTATAATGAACTCATTCTTTATTTATATTGGTGTTAAACCTACTCTATTCCAACTTTTCTATGGTTTATAAACTATTTTACTAGACATAGATTCATCAAAATAAGCAAACGACACACGAAAAACAGAATCTGTTAGAAACAGAACAGTCTGTAGTAATCTGTAACTAACGCAAACTTCTGGAACTTAAAAAATTCAGCCAAACTAGAACGACCTAGACAACTTGTTTATTGATCAGCAGCAATTTGAATCAATATTTTATCACGTTCTGGTGATTTTTAACAATTGTTTTCGTGAACAGAAAGTTTCTAGAATTTTCAGCAAGATCAAATAACTATCATCCAAGAAGATCCTATAGGTTTAACTTGGCACAAACACTAATTAAAACATAAAAACAAATCTAACCAGAGGCTAGATCAAAGATTTATTCCTAAACAGAAGCAAGAAACAAAAAACTAAAAATAAAATTGGGTTGCCTCCCAACAAGCGCTATCGTTTAACGCCCCTAGCTAGGCATAAAAGCAAGGATAGGTCTAGGTATTGCCATCTTTGGTAGGCAATCCATAAGTGGCTCTCATAATAGATTCATATGGTAGTTTAATTTTCTTTCTAGGGAAGTGTTCCATGCCTTTTTTAACGGAAATTGGAATCTAATATTTCCTTCCTTCATATCAATAATTGCACCAATCGTTCTAAGGAAAGGCCTACCAAGAATAATAGGACATGAAGGATTGCAATCTATGTCAAGAACAATAAAATCTACGGGCACATAGTTCCTATTTGCAATAATAAGAACATCATTAATTCTTCCCATAGGTTTCTTAATAGTGGAATCCGCAAGGTGCAAGTTTAAAGAGCAATCATCAAAATCACGGAAACCTAGCAAATCGCATAAAGTTTTTGGAATCGTGGAAACACTAGCACCCAAATCACACAAAGCATAGCATTCATGATCTTTAATTTTAATTTTAATAGTAGGTTCCCACTCATCATAAAGTTTTCTAGGGATATAAACTTCCAACTCAAGTTTTTCTTCATAAGATTGCATCAAAGCATCAACGATATGTTTAGTAAAAGCTTTATTTTGGCTATAAGCATGAGGAGAATTTAGCACGGATTGCAACAAGGAAATACAATCTATCAAAGAGCAATTATCATAATTAAATTCCTTGAAATCCAAAATAGTGGGTTCATTAATATCTAGAGTTTTGATCTCTTCAGTCCCACTTTTACCAATTTTTGCATCAAGATCTAAAAACTCTGAATTTTTGGAACACCTTCTAGGCAAAGGTGGCTCATATTCAGTCCCATCATTATCAAAATTCATATTGGAAAACAAAGATTTAATAGGGGACACATCAATAACTTTTAGATCTTCATCTTTATTCTCGTAGAAACTAGAAGAACACGCTTTCACAAAGCAATCTTTCTTAGCACGCATCCTAGCGGTTCTTTCTTTGCACTCGTCAATGGAAATTCTCATGGCCTTGAGAGACTCGTTGATATCATGCTTAGGTGGAATAGATGTAAGTTTCAAAGAATCAACATCAAGAGAAATTCTATCAATGTTCCTAGCTAATTCATCAACTTTGAGCAATTTTTCTTCAAGCAAAGCATTGAAATTATTTTGTGAATTCATAAACTCCTTAACACTAGTCTCAAATTCAGAGGGCATATTATTAAAATTTCCATAAGAATTGTTGTAGGAATTACCATAATTATTAGAGGAATTACTAGGGTACGACCTAGGATTAAAGTTTCCTCTATACGCGTTGTTACCAAAATTATTCCTACCAACGAAATTCACATCCATAGATTCGTTATTATTCTCAATCAAAGTAGACAAAGGCATATCATTAGGATCAGAAGAAACATTTTTAGTAGCAAATAATTTCATAAGTTCATCCATCTTTCCACTCAAAACATTAATTTCTTCTATCGCATGCACTTCTTTATTAGTAGATCTTTCGGTGTGCCATTGAGAATAATTAACCATAATACTATCTAGGAGTTTAGTAGCTTCTCCTAAAGTGATTTCCATAAAAGTGCCTCCCGCGGCCGAATCCAAAAGATTTCTAGAAGCAAAATTCAATCCGGCATAATTTTTTTGTATAATCATCCAAAGATTCAAACCATGAGTAGGGCAACTACGTATCATTAATTTCATCCTCTCCCAAGCTTGTGCAACATGTTCATGATCAAGTTTCTTAAAATTCATAATATCGTTCCTAAGAGAGATGATCTTAGCGGGAGGAAAATACTTAGAGATAAAAGCATATTTGCACTTATTCCATGAATCAATACTATTTTTAGGCAAAGACGAAAACCAAGCTTTAGCACGATCTCTAAGTGAAAAAGGAAATAGCTTCAATTTAACAATATCATTGTCCACATCTTTCTTCTTTTGCATATCACACAAATCAACGAAGCTATTTAGATGGGTAGCGGCATCTTCACAAGGAAGGCCGGCGAATTGATCTTTCATGACAAGATTCAACAAAGCAGCATTAATCTCACAAGATTCAGTATCGGTAAGGGGAGCAATCGGAGTGCTAAGAAAATCATTGTTGTTGGTATTCGTAAAGTCACACAATTTAGTATTATCTTGAGCCATCATGACAAGCAAGCAATCCAACACATGAGCAAACAAGAAACGAGCGAAAAAGAGGCGAACGGAAAAAGAGAGGGCGAATAAAACGGCAAGGGTGAAGTGGGGGAGAGAAAAACGAGAGGCAAATGGCAAATAAAGTAATGCGGGAGATAAGAGTTCGTGATGGGTACTTGGTATGTTGACTTTCGCGTAGACTCCCCGGCAACGGCGCCAGAAATCCTTCTTGCTACCTCTTGAGCACTGCGTTGGTTTTTCCTTAAAGAGGAAAGAGTGATGCAGTAAAGTAGCGTAAGTATTTCCCTTAGTTTTTGAGAACCAAGGTATCAATCCAGTAGGAGGCCACGCTCAAGTCCCTTGCACATACACAAACAAATAAAAACCTCGCAACCAACACAATAAAGGGGTTGTCAATCCCTTCACGGTCACTTACGAAAGTGAGATCTGATAGATATGATAAGATAATATTTTTGGTATTTTTATGATAAAGACTAAAAGTAAAGAAAGCAAAATAAACGGCGCCAGAAATAGCTTGTTGACGGAAGATTAATATGATGGAAAATAGACCCGGGCCATAGGTTTCACTAGTGGCTTCTCTCAAGAGCATAAGTATTACGGTGGGTGAACAAATTACTGTTGAGCAATTGACAGAATTGAGCATAGTTATATATGAGAATATCTAGGTATGATCATGTATATAGGCATCACGTCCGTGACAAGTAGACTGACTCCTGCCTGCATCTACTACTATTACTCCACACATCGACCGCTACCAGCATGCATCTAGAGTATTAAGTTCAAAAGAACAAAGTAATGCTTTAAGTAAGATGACATGATGTAGAGGGATAAACTCATGCAATATGATATAAACCCCATCTTGTTATCCTCGATGGCTACAATACAATACGTGCCTTGCTGCCCCTACTGTCACTGGGAAAGGACACCGCAAGATTGAACCCAAAGCTAAGCACTTCTCCCATTGCAAGAAAGATCAATCTAGTAGGCCAAACCAAACTGATAATTCGAAGAGACTTGCAAAGATAACCAATCATACATAAAAGAATTCAGAGAAGATTCAAATATTGTTCATAGATAAACTTGATCATAAACCCACAATTCATCGGTCTCAACAAACACACCGCAAAAGAAGATTACATCGAAGAGATCTCCACGAGAGAGGGGAGAACATTGTATTGAGATCCAAAAAGAGAGAAGATGCCATCTAGCTAATAACTATGGACCCGAAGGTCTGAGGTAAACTACTCACACATCATCGGAGAGGCTATGGTGTTGATGTAGAAGCCCTCCGTGATCAATGCCCCCTCCGGCAGGACGCCGGAAAAGGCCCCAAGATGGGATCTCACGGGTACAGAAGGTTGCGGCGGTGGAATTAGGTTCTCGTGGATGCTTCTGTTGGTTTGGGGTACGTAGGTATATATGAGGAAGAAGTACGTCGGTGGAGCAACGTGGGCCCCACGAGGGTGGAGGGTGCGCCCAGGGGGGCTAGGCGCGCCCCCCTGCCTCGTGCTTTCCTGGTTGCTTTCTTGACGTAGGGTTCAAGTCCTTTGGATCACATTCATTCCGAAAATCACGTTCCCGAAGGTTTCATTCCGTTTGGACTCCGTTTGATATTCTTTTTCTGCGAAACTCTGAAATAGGCACAAAAAAAGCAATTTGGGTTAGGCCTCCGGTTAATAGGTTAATCCCAAAAATAATATAAAAGTGTATAACAAAGCCCATTAATCATCCAAAATAGAATATAATATAGCATGAAGCAATCAAAAATTATAGATACGTTGGAGACGTATCAGCCAGTTGCAAGGCTACTGGCGCACCTTGACTTGCACAGTCGACATGGTGGTGGTGGTGGCGCCATTTTCCTAAAGCAATATGAGCAAAGGATTAATGATCCACTTCATAGGAAAGAAAAACAGTAGCATGTGATATTTTTGGTTCTTCTTCAGTTATATTTTCATAGCTTACTAACACGTAGAATAGAACCAACAGCTAGCAGGCAAATGCCAAATCTTGCCTAATAAGATTTGGTTCTTCTTCCGCGAGAAGCAATTTGATTCTTCTTCTGCGAGAAGCAATTTGATGGAAAATTATAATCCTAAGATCTAGTAACATATAAGATGACAAGGTACCACCTACCAAAGCATTTCAGTGGCACCTATTGCCGGAGAAACTTTTCACAAATATCTACCAAATCAGGGTACCACCTACCAAGACATTTCATCTAATTTGGCCCCTATTGCCTAAGATAATTGATTAAAAAACAAGTGGCAAATTTAACTAAATTGGCACCTACATTTTGCCAAAAAAATAACTTATTACAGGAAAACAAAAGCATCTAGCTATCCATGTACAGAAAAAATAACAATAAAATGGTGCATTTCTTTCCAAGCATCTAGCTAGGTGGTGCCAAATCTTCAGAGCTATCAACTAGCGTACTAAATCAACTAAATCAAAATGTTCTATAAATCAACTAGCCTACTAAATCAACTAAATCATATCAACTAAATCAAAATGTTGCATATGAACTAGCCTACTAAATCAAAATGTAGCAGGGAGGAGGGTTTGTGGATGGAGGAGGGAGGAGGGAGACGGAGGGCGACTAGAGGAGGGAGGATAGAGTAGGACGGAGCAGGAAGGCGGAGCGAGGAGGGGCCGGCCGGCGGCGAACGGAGGAGTGGAGGGAGGACGGAGGAGGAGGGCGGTACCGAGTCCAGCGAGGAGGAGGAGGTGACGACGGCACAGAGGGAGGAGGGGTAGGCGACGGCGGTCCGCGGGGGCGAGGGCGGCCGGCGGGGGAGGACCGACACGGGGGGGTTGAGGAGGGAGATCGAGTGAGTGTGATTGGATCGGAGAGAGGAGAGTGAGGGGTGGAAAATATAATGGCTTAGCAGTAGCGTGCTACAGCCAAACGCGCTACTGCTAAATGACCTAGCAGTAACGCCTTTTAGTCACAACGCGCTACTGCTATATGCCAGCACATAAAAATTAACATAAAAAATACATTGATCATCAATGATCTTTTTGTGTATAATCTGATTTGTCAATATGAGTCCTCACCAGTTTAGGAACTGGTGAAGACTCATATTGCGGCCATAAATTCTACACATAGAGTTCAATGAAGACCAAGTGGTTGTGATAGTTTGAGAAATAACATATTTAAGGCGGTACAAACCCTGTTCGCGAAGCAAGGTGGGACTAATTTTTTTAGTAAACTTAGCAGTAGCGGGTATTAAGGGAATGCGCTACTGCTATGGTCTGTAGCAGTAGCGCTCTTCGTATTAACGCGCTGCTGCTAAAACTAGCTTTGCGGCGGGGTCATGGCAATTATAGCAGTAGCGCGGCATAGAGGAGGCGCACTACTGCTACTTTTGTTTCAGCAGCGAGTTCTGCTGGAGCGCGCTGCTGCTATATAGCAGCAGCGCCTTATTTTAAAACACGCTGTTGGTAAGATTCTGTGTATAGGCTTTTCCCTAGTAGTGATCGTATACTATTTTCTCGAGAGAAGCCACTAGTGAAATCTACGGCCCCCGGGTCTATCTTTTATCATATTTGCTTTTAGATCTATTTTTCACCGCATTTGTTTTCAGATCTATTATTTCAAAAACCCAAAAATTCTTTGGTGCACTTTTTATTTGCATCTTTTATTCCGTGTTTTATTCAAATCTATTTATCCAATATCATACAAACCAATCTATCTTTTTACCGAGGAGGGACTAACAACCCCTCTTACGCGTTGGGTTGCGAGGATTTGTTCTTTGTGTGCATGTACCGTTTACATATATAGTGTTGCTTGGTTCTCCTACTGGATTGATACCTTGATTTCATAACTGAGGGAAATACTTACCATAGTTGTGCTGCATCATCCCTTCCTCTTTGGGGAAATACCGACGCAGTCTCAAGCCGCGTCAGAGCGCTTCGTGGACTCACACAACCGTCACCCTTTGTGGGTTGAAGTCTCCATCAGCGTTGATATACGATAACACCACCTATCGGAACCAAGCCAAAAATCACCGTGTCTTCGTTGCGTTTGATTTTCTCCAAACTCCACCCCATTACTTTCTCGCAATTGCATGTCATTTACTTTCCATTGCCCATACTCTAGATATGCATGTGTAGGTTGTATTGCTTCACTTAACTTGTGCTAAAATATGCCTAAGTACCAAGGAAATTAAAAATAGCACATTTTGCCTTGTTAGTGTCTATTCACCCCCTCTAGACCTATTCTTTCGATCCAACAACTATCCCAATCACCAAGAACATATGAGTATGACCTATATGTAGAGAATTTTCTCAAAATAAGCAAATTTACCCAGCTCACAGGTCAAAATTTTCACTACACCTTAATAACCAAGGACAAATAGTTCATTCACAATTCAAGTTTGCATCGCCTCAATCTCGCAAAATAAACACAAATAAATAGAAACAAACATAATTTGTCCTTTTTTCTCTAGAGACGACTTTGGTAATCTTGCTAAGTAGAGCGACCAGTAAAAACTAAAATGGTAAGCCTACAATCATGCCAACACACAATAAAACAAGAAAAAAATGTATAGAAATGGTTGAATTTACTTGTATCTGAACTATTATTTCACTTGTCTCGGTCTAGTATCTTCTATAAGGGATGAGGACTCCAATTTGCATCAGCTTACATCCTGATGGCTTTTGCAATCGTCACAATCATTGACTTCTCGTTGTAGATGAATTGCAAGTCCCTGTTTGCAGCCAGAGCCAAGAGCTCACACTCATCGGACCCCCGTGCCATGCTGATGCTGCACATGTTTGGTCCTGCTTTTGCAAGGGCATCCTTGAACTTCTTGATCTGTAATTCGATCGGATTGCAGCAGGCATGCCAACATTCCTCAATTTCATGTCTAAAAAACATATACACTTGATATTTTGTATTGTGAGTTGAGTACAAATTCTAAGGAGACTTAGAGATGCGTTGATGTAGTTGAAAATGTTGATCGTGCTCTGAGCTCTCCGCAGCTTGGCATGCATCACCCGCCTTTCACATGTGTAATCAATGGGAAACCCATCTTATAGATACATGGTTGTAAAACATAACCTCAAATACAGCTGAGTTGAAAACCAAACCAAAGACCGAGAGAAAGATATGAATGTCTATTGGTCTATACTGTAATTACTAAAAATTAGGAAACAACATCATTTGTTGGTAATACAATGGAAATTAAGAGGCATGATAGTCATAACATACTACATTAAAGATTATAACAAGTTGAAAGTGCTATTTATTTATGTATGCCCAACCTAGAGACGAATTATGGCTGAAATGACATGCCATGAAATTGGAGGTGTAGTGCATGTTGGGGAAACATGATGGAAGTTCTTCTCAGAGTAAATACAGGAGCCACATTAGTAATAACATAATGATCACGTATCATGGAAAGACTTGTTAGCCAAGTACTATTATTTTCGCATACTACAGAGCTAATGTAATCATTCCATAGACATAGAATAAAGCTAGAAATACAAAGAAGCACACATGCACAAATGGACATTACTTACATTCAAATTATCACACAGAGATCATAATTTAAAGATTCACGGAAGAAACTATATGCTAACCTGCATTGTGGAAATATATAGTAGCATGGTAGAAAATAAATAGCAATGATATATCACCTTGTAATGGAGATAGATATCAAAGGCGCCGATCATGGTGTTGTCAAGAGCAGACTGTCTATGTTGATGAGGTTACGCTTCTCCTTCTACCATACATTGTTGAACATGTATCACCAACACTTCTAAAACAACATAGAAAGGAATCTCATCATCTAAAAATTGGGTTATATAATAATGCTACATAGGCAATCCGAGTAGGACATGATAATAAATACACATGATCCGTAAACTTCAAAACCATACAACAAATGAGCATATTGCAGAAAGATAGAGATGCTACATGAAGGATGCATATGAAGAAACTTAGGGAAAACACCTTCACATCATCAAATGTATGATGCATGTTGTCAATGCCAAGGAACACCCAACAAAGAGTATAGAGAGTCTATCACAACCCTAGTCCTATTAAATCCCTAAGACAACATCAAACCTCAATCATAGCCAAGAATATAGCCACAACAATCAATAAATGAAGAAACCATGTAATACCAACTGACTGCATCAATATGACACTTTCCTGCCCAACTTGCTAGCATTCTTCTTACTAAGACCTGGCTACCCCAGTGAGTCAATCATAACTATTATCACCTGAAATAAAAGCCAGTGAACCATAACAATTTATTCTACGATGTAGGATTTGAAAGCTAGTCAACATTCACACTGTTTAGAAAATAAAAAAGGTGAATGGACACCTTAATTAGTTGTACATATTCAAAGCACACACCCAGGATTTGAAAGTTCATCAACATTCACACATATTTAGAGAATACAAAAGGGTGAATTGACACCTTAGGTGTACATATTCAAAGCACACACCCAACCAGATACTTCCAAAAATTATGCAAAAACAAACCATATTCATGATCTCTTTACTTTGCTATTCCCTTCCATGTTCATGGCACACACCTATATGAGAAGAAATTAAGTAGCTTTGTAAACATGCTCCAAAAACAGTGCTAACAGTTTTAGTTTCTAACACAACACACATGGATGGGGCATAGATTGTGACATTGCAGAATATGGTAACTGCAGATCACAACAACTGTACAAAAAGCATTTATACACATACCATTTAACCGAGCGGACAACGATGGATCCTTCCCAGCTGGAGAAGAATTTGTCTCGCCAAAATTGATTTATCGCATGTCGAAAACCAAATTTTGTGCTACCCTAAAATGAAGCTAATTTCGTGAAAGCAGGAACGAAACCTAAGCAATGACAAAGAAAAGAAGCTAATTTGCGCCACAATTTGCATCCAAAGGAGGAGGGGGAGGAGCACCCTCAAAGGTCTCTCTCATAGTGCCATATGAGGAAGAAGCCCTTCACCGTGACGTGCTCCATGGCTGCTGGGTCGGAGCTCCATGCCCCTCACTCCTCAGCCGGAACAGACTTGTGAGGGTTCCGCCTCCATGATGCGACTCCTCATGTGAGGTGGGATCTGACCCCCTCACTCCTCTCCCGGAACGAATTTGCATGACCACAACGGAAACAGTGCTTTGGGCGTGGTGGATCTAGCCTCCGCCTCACCCGCTCGAGAAGGGGAGACAACAGCGATGGGCACTAGCGTTGATGGGAGAGAGGGTAGGGGCGGTGCTGTGGTTGGGGGTTGGGAGAGAGGAGATCGTCTGTGTGGGCTGAGGGCGGCGGCAGGTTTGAGATGGGAGAGAGAAGGAATCGGCAGGGGAGGAAGGGCTGGTTTAGGTTTGGGGAGAGGGAGAAAGAGGCGGCTAGGTTTTCCATCGCAAACGTTTGGGCCTTGTACATACCTCGTGGTGAAATGACGAAAATGCCTCGGTGGGGCCGGATATTACGAGGGCTCACAACACAAGGGTAAAAATCCGATGATCGGGATCGCGTTGTAAATCGAATCTGACGGCTCGAGAGGTGCGGTGATTTCTAGGGTTTGCTTTTACCCCCCTCTTAACTTTTGGGATTGCGTGAGAATCCCTTGGGGCCCGCACCACCTACCACCATCGCTTGTTCCCTCCCCACAAAACACAATTATAAACAAATAGAGGGGGCCATTCGAAAGAGGCCACACCTCGGAGACGGCGCGTGGGGGGGGGGGGGGGGGGGGGGGTTCTCCTGGGTTAAAACCATGCCCTCCTCCACCGCACCGCGACACCTGCCGTTCCTCCTCCCCACCCCACCCCATTCCCCACTCCCCACACTCGCTCTGATCCCCTCCGCCCCCACCATGGCGGTGAAGGGGAAGGGCAAGCAGATCGCCACCGACGACCCGGGCTCCTCCTCGGGCTCCAAGCGGCGCGGCGCCGGCCGCGGTGGCGCGGGCCCCTCGTCCTCCTCCGCCAAGCGCCGCCGCGGCCGCTCCGGCGTCCTCCAGTTCGTCGACGACGCCGCCGGCGTCGACGACGAGTACGAGGAGGACGAGGAGGAGGAAGAGGAGGAGGAGGCGGAGGAGTTGCAGGACGACCTCGACGACGGTACGGAACCACGGATCGGCTTTCCCGAGGCGGCGAACCCTACCCGCGTTGGTTGGGTGGCATTGATTAGTTGGTTCGGCTGGGGTCTAGGGTTCGGAGCAATGCATTCTCCGTTGTGCTTCGATGTCCTTGTTAGGTCTATGTGCTGATTGGGGTTTTTTGTTTGTCTTTGGTTGGGATTTCGTTGGTTGGGGTTTTTGTTTCCCCATCCTTTAACAGCAGTAATCTCTAGATAGCCGTGGCAAAATTCAACCTAACCCCAGTGTTGCATTTTAGAAGTCCGGTCTTGGGATCCCAACCAATAGATTTCCAGAAGTTCTTGTTTTTTCGGTGTTATGATGCGTGGCCAATTGATTCGCGGTATCGTATTTTTTTCTGGGAATGGAAGGTTTCTAGCAAGCGATTTTGGGAAGTGAAGTGATGATATGTTTATTGGCGTGGTATGACTACAAAGGGGGGTTACGATTTGTTGCTTCTCCTTTTGCTTGAACCACCTGTTAGGAAAGCTCACTTACAATACAGTTTAATGGTACGCAAGTAAGTTTGCTTGCGTACCATAATTTACTAGTGTAGTGTCAAAAAAATTCTTATATTATGGGACAGAAGGAGTACGTGCGATTGAGTTGGTGACCATTGCATTAGCCATCAGGGATAGAGCATGTCTTGTATATATATTGTATTATGTGTCGTTGATGGTTGCCACAGCAGTTTGGATTTTACATGAACCATTGTAATAATGGTTTTAAGATACATAACTATGTTAGCTTTTGCACTTCATTGGATGTGGGTCCTAATCGAGTTGTTTTCTTGCATGAAGTTTGTTGTGAGTTACTAAGTCAGACATGTTAGAGGTCATTGGAGCCTTTTCCTTTTACAATGATGGCACACATTTAGGGGCACATATCAACATTCTGCAGATTTGCAACTTTTTACAAGGACACAAGGGGCAAAATTATTAAATTCATGTTTGTGCACTTGCCCTTGTTTGTCTGTAAGGTGTTTTTTCATAAAAATATGAAATAATCTCAGATTATAAGGGTGACATCTTTTTCGTTCATAATTTTTGAGTAACCAAGGAGTGAATAATATTTATAGTTAGTTTCATCTGCTGGCTTTTGTGGTGCATAGTGAGGACTATGTTTATAACTTTATAAGTTGTCACCTTGTGGTCGATCAGGTATCAAGGTGCCTGGGTTGCTGCCCCGCCTTGCTTGCTGTAGTAAAGATAAAAAGGGGAGAGTGGGAAAAATAAAATGGCAAGGGAAGGGAGAGGGATAGATGGTGGGAGGCGAAGGGAGAGGGTGAAAAAGAGGAGAGGAGGCGAGGGGCATGAGGGGTGATTGTAAATTACTGGTTTTGATGTACAGGGTCCATAGACCGGTTATAAAGTTGACGTTTTCTTTTGAACAATTACCAGGGAGTTGTAGGTTCTTTTCCTTTCTAGGCACCAACAATCAGTTTACCTTCACCATCTAAACAATTCTTTTGCAACTTCTGCTGATGTCATCCCACTGATGAATATTGCAGGTTTCTTTACTGCGGGGAGGACAAAAGGTGTAAGAGTTGAAAGGTCACACCCTCTTCCATTTCTTGGAAATGTAAAGGAAGAGGAGCTGAGCGGTGATGAACTTGAGCAATTTATCAATGACCGTTACTCTAATCGTGTGAGATATGCCGGTTATGGTGGCTCTACTGAACAATATGATGATGATGAGTCTACCATGGATGGTGTAAAAGATCCTATCATCTGGAGGGTCAAATGCATGGTTTGTGATTGCTAGATGTTTTGACTTTATGACGTCCTAGCATTTAATAGCCGGAGACTTATTTATGTAGCTGCATTTCAGGTTGGGCGGGAGCGCCAAATGGCTTTCTGCTTCATGCAGAAGTTTCTTCATCTGCAAAAGTTCGGTACCAAAGTGCCAATTATCTCAGCATTCGCACTTGATCATGTGAGAGGATCTGTTTTTGTTGAAGCTGAGAAGGCTTGTGACGTTACTGAGGTACGTAGTTTGATCCTTCCATTAAAGAATAAACATATCCATGCTCCTAAGAACAATTTAAACAACATGAGATGATGTATATCCAGCTATGCATTACACTATGTGGTATCAGATAATATTGGGTGATACTTCAACATCAGATTTGTTAAAGGTTTAAAATGTCTTGTTTTCTCTGTGCATTGCAATTCATTTTTCCTTCTACTTCTCACACACTCCAATTCAATTTTCTCTTCCATATAAATTAATAAAATTGGAAGGTCAGAATGGAGAATAAATGCTTCTCATTGGATATTCGAAAAACAAAATTTATCTACAGTTGATAAAGCTTTCTTCCCCTCCTAAGATTTGCCCATTTATATGCTGTACAGAATTTTTTGGTTGCAAAATGACCCACTGACCATATGGGCACCTCTTGCTACAGGCATGCAAAGGATTTTGCGATGTTTATGTAAACCGAACTAGTACTGTCCCAGTAGCTGAAGTTCGTAGCTTGCTATCAACTCGTGCAAAACCATTTGAAGTCTCTCCAGGTACATGGGTGCGCATGAAAAGTGGAAACTATAAAGGAGATCTAGCACAGGTATCATAATAGGGGTGTGGGATATCTTAATATATTCTCAAATTCTTTGTTCATCAATGCCTTTTCTTTTAGGTTGTCAGTGCGGATGATGGGCGGAAAAAAGTGCTGATAAAGCTTATACCAAGAGTTGATCTCCATGCTATTTCAAAAAAATTCGTAATGCTCTTACACCTTTGTCTGCATCCTAAATTTTCATTATTGCAGTGAAAGCTCTGGAACTTTTTTATTGGCTTGAGTTCAATTTATGCCTGCTTATGCCATCCGGTTTTGTAGTTTGATAATACTTCCTGTAGCTGCAAACTTGTTTTGTTGAACTTGTTGCCTTTCAATCATGAGATTATGTCTGCTGATTTTTACTATGTGTTGGTCTCTACTTCCTGTAACTCTTGCGTCGCCATTTGCCAGCAGTGATGAACTATGTACTGCATTTAAGTTTGTATTTATTGGGGGCTTTAGCATCAAGCTCAGACCTTTGTCCTAGAAACTTAATTTTCATATTATTTTATAGCACAATAGAAATTATGACACGTGAGCCCTTGCGATGTGCATTGCCTGTGATACCATGTGACCTGAATGTTTAATTCTATTCATGTGCTTGTTAACAACTACTCCCTCCGTTCCTAAATATTTGTCTTTCTAGAGATTTCAATAAGTGACTACATACGGAGCAAAATGAGTGAATCTACACTCTAAAATATGTCTATATACATCCGTATGTGGTAACCATTTAAAACCTCTAGAAAGACAAATATTTAGGAACGGAGGGAGTACTTCCTCCAATCATGAATATAAGGTGTTATAACTTTTTTCTGAATCGGATTTCTGTGGACACATTTTTAGTGTGTTTGTTCACTCATTTCAGTTCGTATGTAGTCCATATTGAAATACCCAAAACATCTTATATTTATGAACGGAGGGAGTATTTCTTTTCACTTCCCCTTTGCATCTTGTATGGCTGACAGTTGGAATTACCACTACGGAACTCATGTTATGTGCGTTGGCTTTTGCAGGGTGGTGCTATTCCCCTAAAAGGTGCGGCAGTTCCTGCACCGCGACTAATCAGCTCGCAGGAGCTAGAGTAAATGCTTCTGTCCAATGTTTCTTTGTCCCACACCCAGTAGCCTTCTGCTACCATTTGTTTCTAATCAGGCTCTGCCATTGTTTCCATGATCTTGTTGATCCTAGGTTCTTTGGACCTCATATCGAAAGTAAGCGTGATCGTCAGACTGGTGATGTTTTTGAAGTGCTTGATGGTCTGATGTTCAAAGATGGTTTCCTGTATAAGCGAGTTGCACTTAGTTCTTTGATTTACTGGGGGATACAACCAACGGATACCGAGATTCTCAAGTTCTCTTCTAGTCCAAGCATTAAAAGTTCTGCCGATGACATGGATTGGGTCTCCGGCATCTATGGTCATAATAAGAAAAGAAATGTGCCCAGAGAACCGGATATGAAGAAATCAGCATCTTCTAAAGACAAAAGCTCCAAGGCATCAAATCTTAAAGGTTCCACTTCTACTGAAAACTGTGACGATGATGACGATGATGCTCAATTCAACCTCCACGATCTTGTAACCTTTGGGTGAGTCTCTGTTTTCTGGTTTTTATTCACTAGTCACTATCAACTACTCCCTCTGTTCCAAATTATTTGAAGTTCTGGCTTTGTCCTAAGTCAAACTTCTTTAAGTTTGGCCAAGTCTAGAGAATAATGTATCAACAGCCACAGCACAAAATCAGCTTCATCATAAAAATGTACTTTCGTACTATATATATTTGATGTTGTAGTTATTAGCACATTTTCCTATAGACTTGGTCAAATTTCTTTTAAGTTTTGACTTGGGACAAAGCTTGAACTTCAAATAATTTTGAACGGAAGGAGTAAGTACTTGCTACAGGATGCAATAATTATTTCTATTTCCTAATGAGCAGCCGAAAAGATTTTGGAGTGATTATTGCTGTTGAGAAAGATGGTTTTAAGGTAGTATTCTTCTCATGCACTCTCGAGTTCCGCATTTTTGTGTCGTACCATTCTAAGAATGATTGGTTTTCTCGTAGATTTTAAAAGGTGGCCCTGAAGGATCTGCTGTGACAGTTAGAAAGCAAGATATTAAGAAAGGAATTGTAGACAAAATGTTTACAGCTGTTGACCATCAGAACAAGTCAATATCCATGAATGACACTGTTAAAGTTCTGGAAGGACCAGTTCAGGTGAAATTTTTATTTCCATTCAATCAGGAGTCTGCTATTATGAAGTGTCTTATTTTCTGGGCAGTATGTGGAATTATGCATTTTTTCTTCTATTGATTAAAATGATTGGTGTATTGAATGTACTTTTGTCAAGTATCTGCTAATTGTTCTAACCTTGCAGTTTGTAAGATGAGTTTTTGTTCTACTAACATGCTCCATAGCTGCAAATTATGATTTTGCAGTTCCTGTAATTATTTAATAAACCAATTCCTTCCGTCTGGCACCTTTTTGATCTGTTTGATGTTATCTTGCAGGGCAAGCAAGGAGTTGTTAAACACTTGTATATGGGAATACTTTTTATATATGATGAAAGCGAAAGTGAGAACAATGGATTTTTCTGTGCTCAGTGTGGGTCATGTGAAAATGTCAAGAAAAGGAGGGACGTGACAAATTCGGTATGTTTAATGCACTATGTCCACTTGTCAATGAATCAGAAATGTTCTTTTGGTCACTTTGTTTTTGATGTATCAGGACAACCCTGTTCCCATGTTCTCGGAGTCAGCTTTCATATCATCCGAGCAAAATGAACAACGAAATAGTAAGTGTTCCATGATTTTTTTCTATGTATTGTCGTTTGAAGTTTGATGTTTGTCAGCAGAAGTTAAGTTCTGTTCTGATTTCCTTGATCATACAGATGAAAGGCCTTACAGGGCACCCAGAGAACAACTCTTCCAAGTCGGAGAGGTGCTGCGTTTTCGAAGGGGTCCTTTGAAGGGTTATCTCTGCCGTGTAGTTCGGATATTTAGAAATGATGTAACTGTTAAGCTAGATTCTCTACTGAAGATTGTTACAGGTTAGTTTGTAAATATGCTTGTACTGGAGCCATTCTATGGACAATGCCTTACTCTTTTGTATTATGTTGCAGTGCAAGCAGAGTTTCTCTCAGTCCCAACTAAAAGAGGGTAAGCAGACAAATCATGTTTCAAGCTTCTCTTACTTATTGTTGCTTGTTTTAGTGACGTGTGACTGCATGAGTAGTCATTGATGTATAATTTCATTTCCACATTTGCTTCTCATTGTGTTATATGTCACACCAGGGATAACTCGTCCAGTGCTCCATCTGGTAACTTTGGAACTCAGGATACACCATTCACCGGTAAGTTTGTGTTCATATGTATACCAGTTATTTGTACTTGCTAGATTAGTTTCTATTGCGTGTACAAGGGAAAAGTGTTGCCGATCTTCTCCAAAACTATTTGCGGTGGACCTACTGCCTATAATGAGACCATCTGCCCAGTCTGATTGAGTTTTTAAGTTGTGAGAAACTGAAAACTGAATGTAGAACTGTTTATAAGGTGTAGAAGACTTTTTTTAATTATAGCACCTCATAAGTTTGGTCTTGTAATACATTCTTTTTGTTACTTACATTGATTCTAAATTTATTTTCAGAAGCTGCTAAAACCTCATGGGACAATGGATTTGCATCTCTTGGCAGGTTTGTTTCATATTTTTCAGTTCCTTGCTGGTTTCTTTTAAACAAGCCGAACTGGGTTAGGGGATGGGAGCAGTTTAGAGCTACCCATCCATCAAAATGGTGTTGTGAGGTTGACTTGCTAATGTAACTGCTACCAACCATGAGAAAAAGGTTACTAACGAAGGGTAGCAACCTTAACCTTTCGTTGAACTTACTTTGTCGTTTTTGTGTAATGCTATCATTTATACGCAATTATATTTTTCATAGTCACGTTCCAAAATATAAGGTGCATATTTTTTTTTGAGAAGTCAATCTTCTCTATGTTTTGAGCAAGTTTATAGAGAAAAATATCGATATCTAGAATACTAATTCAGATCATTATGTTCATTATGAAATATATTTCATATTTATTTATTTGCTAAATGTTTATATTTTTTCTATGAACCTAGTCAAACATGGACATGTTGGAGTTTGGAAAAAATAATACACTGTTTTGGAATGGCGGGAGTATTAAATTCTTTCTTGTTGGGATCACTACATTTACAGAATCTGTACAATATCGCTCGGAGGAATAAATGGCCTGTGTACCTATTATTTGCATCAGTACTAATTACCAGTCACATAATAGTTTTATTATCTGCTGCAGTGATTCTTGGCAACCTTTTTCAAGTTCTGCGTTACCAGCCCAGAATGCAGGTAATATGTAGTGTTAGGCCTACCCTTCGCCTTCCTATTTGGTAGCATGGTTGGGAGCCTCCCTTTTTCGTATAATTTGGAGCTTCATTGATTTTTGTGTTGTTTGATCACAATGATAGTTCATCACTGCATCATTTTTATCCATTGGAAATGCTTGCCAGAATATCAGACATCTCATCAGCTATCCAGTCTGTAATTTAAATAAGGCCTTGAATTGGTGCAAGAAGTGGACCAATTAAGGGATAGGTTTGGCCCAGTAGGAGTGGTATGAGACATATCAATTTAGTTTGTGTGCGGGTCAACAGTACTAACAGGCAGGATGGAAAGGGGCATTTCCTCATAAACAAATCACAAATTAACTTGTCTGTATAAGAGGTTCATTCTGGTTAGAAGATTATTAATCAAAAAATGTTGCAGTAGATGATTATGTTGTAGAAGGGTTGCCAAGTTTTCCAACTTCTCTAACCCTTCGACCGGCATGTTTTTATTTTGCCATCTTTAATATTGCACAGATCATTTACATATGTTGCATCTACACATTACGTGTCCGTATTTGGATATATTAGAGACTTGTATTGCTTTCTTGTGATAAATATTCCCTAAAAAATATAATTATTTATATAGTACTCCCTCTGTTCCTAAATACAAGTCTTTTTAAAGATTTCAATATGGACTACATACGGATGTATATAGACGTAGTTTAGAGTGCAGATTCACTCATTTTGCTCTGTATGTAGTCCATATTGGAATCTCTACAAAGACTTATATTTAGGAACAGAGGGAGTATGTTGCAGCAATGTCTTGTGTCATCAAAATATAACAACTGGTATTTACATGCGTTGCAGCAATTATTCGTAAGCATTGCAATTTATAAACCTACATTTTACGCCTTTGCACTAGGGAGTTGGGGATATATTATGTGTAAGTTGATACATGTATAAAGTAGTCATGCATACAATAATTGTCCACTATTCAAAGGCAAGTTCTTATTTGATGTTCTTATACCCTCTAGAATAATCTTTACACCTCTTATCATCTGTCAACCACACTCCATCAGCTATGCTATCTACTAGAGTTTACTGGATGTTGCACGTGTAACACCATGCTCTACTCATGTCAAGAGCTTGTTTGTCCCCTGATTCATCTGATCATAAGGCTACAGAGTACTCCCTCTGTCCGGAATTACTTGTCGCTCAAACGGAGTAGTAGTATCATTTATGGTAAAGCTGTGAGTGGATAAAAAACTGCATGGGTTAGTTCATAGGGGACTTGCTTCCGAGGAAAGGAAAACTCGGGCTTTAAAACTGGATGGCACTGGATTTTTCTAGGTTGTTATAGATTTGGATGAGCACATGCCCACACAGTTAACAGACAATTTTGCCTTCTCTTTATGTCACTGTTGAGCTGCATCATGTGGTATAAAACAAAACCAGCAACACAAGTATGGCTTCAAATTCTAAGTCATGATATTAGCTATAGAAATAAGTTTAGTCCAGAATATCAAGGTTATTTCCTTTGTCTGATTTGCTCACTAAGGTGGCTGGTTCAGTTTCTGTTTATAAAAAAGCAGTTGGTATCACCCTTCCTCTGTGTGTTGTGCGTGTTATCAGTAGAGTCCAGATAACTGTGGACTGAGGGTAGATATATATGTCGTAAAATCCGCGATACGTTAATACTGTGCCTGTAGTGTCATTGTTTTTAAGGCGGTAAGGCGACCTAAGGCGAGCACCACCCGCTCTAGCGCCTAGGCGACGCCTAAGTGCCTAAGGCGGGCATATTTGTAAGGCGCTGACCGGGCGCCTTATCGCCTAAGCGTCCAAGGCAGGACGCCTTAAAAACAATGTGTAGTGTAGCAAATAATGTCTTGCATATTGGTTTCTAATGGGTGTAACTGGTAACTTTTTTTTTTTGCATCAATGAATGCACCTTGAGCCTTGAAGGTAAGCACACAGTAGGATTTTATGTCATGGTGCATTGTAAAGCATTAGAGGGATGCAAAGCGTGTACATTCATCTGTAGTATAATCTTGATTTTCAGTTTCTAGGAAGTAAAAAATATCATATTTCTGCAGGAGTGACAAATCTTATGTGGAAAGTTTCCTCTATCTTGAGGTTTTTATAATTTTGCTGATTCAGTAATTTCTACATCTTCAGATGGAGAAACAGAAGCTGATCCCTGGTCTAAGAAACCAACATCTTCTGCTGATGGTGATTCTGATCCATGGGGTAACAAAACAACATCTGCAGCTGTTGATATGTGGAACAACAGCACTACACAAAAGGAAAGCTCCACCGACAATGCCTGGGGTAAAGAAGCCGGAGGTGGTGGATTTGATGCTGGTGGCAGCTCTTGGGGTGGAGGAGCAGTCAACAAGGATAGTGAAAAGAGTGGCAACTGGGGTGAGGCGTGCAAGCAGGTGGACATGGCAACTGGTGGTGATACAGATCCTTGGGGCAGTAAGGTCAAAGAAGTAGTTACGAAAGAAGCAGATAGCTGGGAGAAGTCATCATGGTCACCAGAGAAGAAGTTGGAGGGTGATGGTCAAGGATGGGGCCAACCTTTTGGCAAGTCAAACCAAGATCAAGAAAAAGGCACAGTTCCGAAAGACGCAGACAAGGGTGGGTCTTGGGATACCGCTGTTGCTATTTGTGTTGGCTCAGATGATAATGATGCCTGGGCTAAATCTGCTGCTTTGCCTGTTGCTCAAGATGATGCTTGGGGGAAGTCAAAAGAGTCGGGCCAAAACAGTGGCTCTGGAGGTTGGGATACTGTTGCTGTGGGCCAAGGACAAGATGAAGCATGGGGCAATCCAAAAGATTCAGGTGCCAAGTCTGAAGAAACAAATAATGGAAGTGGGAACTGGAACAAAGCTGGCTCATCAGACCAAGTTGGTGGCAGTGATTGGGGTAAACCGACTGGCGGTGCTGGTTCATCAAGCTGGAACAAGGGAGAGGCAGCTGAGGGGGATAATCAGAATAGCACCTGGAGCAGACCTGCTGGAAACTTTGAAGGTGGCCGTGGGTTCGGGCGAGGACGTGGGAGAGGCCGGGGCCGGGAATCTTGGGATTCTGGTGACAGAAATGACGAAGAAAGCTGGAAGGGCTCATGGCGTAATGACAGTTCTGCAAAGCCCTCTTGGGGGTCTGATACACAGGTAGGTAATGAAGGTGGAGATTCTGGTGGATACCGTGGGAGGGGAAGAGGGAGGGGCCAATATGGAGGACGAGGGGGAGGAAGAGACAATGGTTGGAGAAATGGAGATCGAGGTAGTTCTGAGTTTGGAAAGGAAAGGAGCAGTAGTGATACACCAAACTGGGGAAGCAGTCAGCCTTGGAGTGCCAATGAAGGCACCAAGCCATGTGATGAAAATCAGACTCCCGCTTGGAACTCCTCGGAGGATAAAAAACTGTCTGGAGGTGAGCAGCCCCATTCAGAGTTGTAGCTTTATTAATGATCATTGTTGGTAAATGTGTACTTCTATGTTCTGGATCACATACATCAAATTTGATATTCTCCATAAAAAATTCCGTCAATGCCATACATATTTTAATCTCATGCTACTTTAATGATGTTCAACAGGAATACACAAGTAAATATCTCATGCTGCTTAGAATTGTGCCTCTTTTATTACTCTTGATTGACTAGCTGACTGTGAGTGTTGGTAAAGCACACATTGATCCTTTGGCTTTAGCAAGATGACTTCTATTGCATGTGCTGATTATTGGTAGTATTTAAAATCGTGGCACAAGTACTCGATATGCTGCAAGTTTCACTCTTATATGCTCTTGTGTAGGCGAGCAAGGTGATCCTTGGGCGAGCAAGGTGACTGCTAAAGGTGATGAAGATATAATTGGAATGACCATTTTGTATTTGGTTTGATGCTTCGAGCTATAGTTATGTGCTGACTTCTGTATCTTGTAGGCCAAGAACAACAAACTGATGCTTGGTCAAGCAAGGCTGCAGGTGCTGAGAACAATGATGGCTGGAATACGAAGGCGAAAGAGTCTTCCTGTACCACTGGGGCAAAATGGGAGGATGCTGCATCAGGTAGTTCTGAAGCAAAGTTGTTCTTTTTTGCTTGATAGTTGATGTATGTACCACAAGCTTATCTTTTGTTCTCATGTTTAGGTGAAAAACAACAAGATGATCCGTGGTCAAACAAGACCAGCTCTACTACTAAAGGTGCTTAGGGACTAATTCAATTGATCATATTTGATACCCTGCTTGACATTTGGGCTAAACTTTGATTATATTTTCCTTGTGGCACCTTGCGGTGCTTGTATTTGATTCTCTCGGTGGGCAAAGAGCAAGAAACTGATCCGTGGGCAAGCAAGGTGTCTTCTACTGCAGCAGAGGAAAAAGCTGACCCCTGGAGTACTAAAGGGGGCAATGGGAATGATGGGGGTTGGAACAATGCTGGCTCGTCTTCTTGGGGCAAACCAAGTTCCTCAAGTGGAGATCAAGAACCTGCTTGGAACAAGCCAAAATATGGTGATGATAATGCTGGATATGGTAGGGGTGGATTTGGACGTGGGAATCGTGGCAGAGGTAGGGGAAGGTTTGGGGACAGTGGATCTTCATGGAATGGAGGAGGCAACACAAATGATGGATCAGGTGGAGGAAGGTCTGAAGATCAGTGGAACAGTAGGGATTCCGATGGTGGCAGAGGAAGGGGTAGAGGCCGCTTTGGTCGAGGTGATCGCAATCAAGGTAACAACTTTGGGTCAGGAGACGGGGATGGTGGCAGTTGGGGCTCTGGCAGGGGAAACAGAGGCCGTGGTGGTGGTTACAGAAACAATGGAAATGACAACAATGAGGGAAGGGCCTCCAGTCAAGACCGAGGTGGTGGCTGGTCTCACTCTTCTGCCTGGAATGCTGATAAAAAGGGAAGCACTGAAGAGGATCAATCTTTCTCAAAGGGCAAGTCCAGCTGGGGGAGTGGCAACAACGATAGCTGGGGAGCTCCAAAACCATCTGGTGGAGATGATCAGGCAGGAAAGAAGGATGGAAACAACACCTGGAGTCAAAACAAGCCATTTTCTGGCGATGGGTCCTCTATCCTGGGCCAGTGGGCTCCTGCTGGCGGCACCACCGCTGGTACTGGAGGATCCGCAGGCGGAGGAGGATCATGGGGAAAGAGCAATGAAGATAGCTGGAATTCTTCAAAAGGAACTGGAGGCTCAGGTATGACCACTTAAGGATCCTTCACCGCAAAGAGTGAAAGACTCCATTTTGTTTTAGCTAAGTGCTTTTGCCTTTTTATGCCCCCTGGCATTCATCAATTTTCTCCCACTTCAGTCTGTTCAATGCCCCTGTCTATTGACATTTCTTATGCTAATCTCACAATCCAATTCGAAGCGCTAAACTCTGTCTTCCATGCCATTTCAGAAGGTGGTTCGAAGAAGGAAGGATCCTGGGACAAGGCCGAAGGGGGCGGGAGCCAAGGCGGCGGTGGCGGCAGTTCCTGGGACAAGGCGGCCAGTGGCGGATGGGACAGCAACAAGGGCGGGGATGCCGGCAATGGTGGTGGCAGTGGGTGGTAAGCTTGTTCCAGAATCAGCTGTGCCTGATTTTGGTGTGTACATAAGGGTTAGCGCTATGCACGTCTCGGCGCTCTAGCACCCTGTGCTGGTTGGTTCCATTGGCCATGCTAACTGAACCTTTAGAAGAACATGGCCTAGCTGGGCAAAACGTCCCCTCATGCTGGCAGTAATATACTAGTAGTGCCAGCAGAACGTTTCGTGGTACCTGCAGTAACTTATATAAGTACCTTATTATATCCCATCGTGTCTGAGATTTGCATGTGGTCTTTGACTGGTTGCTATTGCTCTGTGATGGCGATGCCCTGGGTTGGATGCAAGTGTATTTTCACAAGTAGCTCTGAGCTTTTTATGAGTGTTTTCATTTCCACTGGCTTAGTTCGATTCTCTACTGTCTACGGTGACACTAGTTTTTAGAAATAGATCCATATGAAAAACACATTTCAAAATAAAAACCTGCTCTGTGTTTCTCCCGACATGTTCATCTCTTTTGTGTAGCCTACAAATGACCTAACACTTTTGGTCAAAGTTTGTGGATATAAAAGGGCATCTAAGAACACGATGGATTTTTCTGGAGGCTTCTAACTATGTAATTTCTTTGTTATTTTAAAAACTTGGTCCATGGAACCTGCGAACTAACCGTCCAAACTCTGTTCTATGGGCTATTTTATTTTATTTTGGGCGGGTTGAAGATGAGATACCCCGGTTAATATATACTCCCTTCGTTTCAAAGTAAGTGTTTGAATTTTAGTACAACTTTATACTAAAGTTAGTACAAAGTCGAGACACTTATTTTGAAACGGGGTTAACACATATTTGTAGAGCATTAAATCCAATTCAACAAAGATTAGCTAGGCAATGCTTATGATTTAAACTCTGTTTTATTTGGGGATGGAGACCCCATTAACTTTCTTGTTCAGGATGTAACCATTACCTCAAATGAATAAAGTGCACCACAAGGCATTTCCCTCAATAAAATCCAATCAACCATGCCAATTTCTTCTAAAATTTGTCCGCCATTTGCAAAACATGCAAATCTGTATGACTTGAATTTTGTAATACATATCTGAAACTAGATTGTGAGAGAGCGAGACCAGAAAATTATTTGCACATTGCTGAAGTTGGGCTTAAACAATTCCCAGCTAAATGATATCTTCGGCTGTGATTGTTTATTTTTGTGGGACCTGTGTACTTTGGACTTCTTATTTTTGAGTTGTTTATTTTTTTCGAACCGAGGCAAAAGATTTGCCTCATATATTAATTAAGAGAGAATAGAGTTTTTACACGAGCCCAACAAATACAAAGTGGTGTTACTCTCCTGATATTATAGTACCTAGCTTCTTAGCCCCGGCGGTGACCCAGGTGAGGGATTCACTCTTGATGTTGCTTAGCAGAATTGGGGGTGGCATGCTCTTGTTGCGGAAAATGCATACGTTCCTCTCATTCCAAATGGTCCATCTGATGAGCATGGTGAGGAATGCCATGGCTTTCCTGTTGGGAGTGCACAAACTCGATTGGCTCACCCACCAATCCTTAATGGAGTCCTGAAGGTGCCATGTCGAAGTGTCAAGGTTGTTGAGGTTTAGCCACCCGTTGACCAAATTCCAAAGGCGAAGGGTGAAAGGACACTTGATGAAGAGGTGTAGTCTAGACTCCGGCTCCCGTTTGCAGAGGGGGCAAAGATGGCAATTCGGCCATCCCCGGCGTGCTAGGCGATCAGCGGTCCAAATCCGGTCCTGGATGGCAAGCCACGCAAAGAACTTCACCTTAGGCGGTGCCCAGGCTTTCCACACCGTGTGATCCATTGAAGAGTAGAAGGTTCCGAAGAATTGCGCCGAGTAAGCAGACGCCGCCGAGTATTGACCATCCGTAGTGTGCTTCCAAGAGATCTCGTCCTCCGCATGCTCCTCTAGGTGGAATTCTGAAATGAGCATCCAAAGCTCCAAAAATTGGTGGATGTGAGCCATAGTGAAGGTGATAGCCATCTTGATTTTGGAGATCCATGCGCCCTCGTTGAGTGCTTCCTTGACCTTCCAGTTTTTCCTTGTGGATGCGTCGTGGATGAGCGGTGCAATATCCTTCGGTTTGCGGCCATGAACCCAAGGCGCATCCCAGAAGGGTGTTTTAGCCCCATTCCCAACGGTGATAACGGTGGAGGCATAGAAAAAATTGTAATCCTCTTCATCACATGGGTTGCCCAAGCCCACCCACATTTTGGATGGCACCGTCCACTCAAACCATATCCAACACAAGCATAGTGCACGCGCGAATTTGACGGTGTTTGGCACGCCGAGGCCTCCACGCTCGTAAGGGCGGCAAACTAAGTCCCACTTGACCTTGCATTTTGCTCCAGAGGTTTTGTCTGAGCCAGACCACAGAAAAGCGCGTTGTAACTTGCTTGTGTTATGTAGGGTGCTCAGCGGGACGTGGATAGATGTGATGAAGTAAACCAACAAGGAGGATAGCACAGACTTCACCAAGGTGGTGCGACCAATAGCGGTGATGTTGTTGCCGTCCCACGGAATAAGTTTGGCCGCCACCTTGTCTTCGAGGAACTGGAAGTCTACTTTCTTTAATTTCCAAACCGAAAGCGGAAGACCCAAATATTTCATGGGAAAGGATGCTCTTTTTGCAGGTTGATTTTGAAGGATGGGCTCAAGGTTGAGGTGGCGACATCGAATCGGAACGACCGAGCTTTTGTGGAAGTTGGTGGTCAGACCGGTGGCATCTCCAAAGCAGTCCAAAATGCCAACAAGGTTATCAATGTCTCTCTTGATGGGTGCCATGAACACCGCTGCATCATCCGCATAAAGAGAGGTTCTCATAATGGTGCCATGGCCACGGACTTTGTGGAGCAACCCCTTGCGAGTGGCCAAGTCAAGAAGATGTTGGAGCGGATCAATAGCAATGACAAATAGGAGGGGCGACATCGGGTCCCCTTGTCGCAACCCCTTTCCATGGTGGATAGGAGTGCCAGGCACCCCATTCAGGAGGATACGGGATGAAGATGTGACAAGAAGCGCGACGATCCAGTTTCTGAACTTGCTGGGAAAACCTTTTCTTTGTAGGAGTTCAATGAGGTACTCCCATTTCACGGAATCAAAAGCCTTGCGGATGTCCAACTTGAAGAGAAGCGAGGGTGTTTTGTTTTTGTGCAACCGGCACGCAAGGTTCCTGACATGCATAAAGTTGTCATGGATACTTCTCCCTTTTATGAAGGCACTTTGGGCGTTGGAGACAACAGAGTACATGAGTGGACGAAGGCGGTTTGCGAGAATTTTGGCAATGATCTTCGCAATCGCATGGATGAGGCTAATAGGTCGGTAGTCCGAGATCCCCTCCGCACCTTCTTTTTTGGGCAGCAGCACGACATTTGCAGAATTTAGCCAATGGAGATTGGAGCCGTGAAGGTTCTCGAAGAGATGAATAACCCACATGATATCACCCTTGATGATATTCCAACATTTCTTGAAGAAGATACCGGTGAAGCCATCGGGGCCAGGAGCCTTGTCGTTGTGCATATCATTGATAGCCGCCTTAACCTCCTCCTCGGAGATTGGGTCTGCAAGCTCACCCAACTCGTGGGTCTCTAACTGTAGTTCCTCCCAATTTAGGTCCCTTGCTCTTGGGGGCCCTCTTCCCATCACCTCGGAGAAGTGCTCAAATATTACTTCCTCCTTTGCATTGTGGTCAGTGACCCACCCCTGATTGTGGTGGATCCTGTAGATGTGGTTCTTTCTTATCCTAGCGTTAATACGGCGGTGAAAGAATTTTGTATTTGCATCTCCTTCCTTCGGGTTTGACATTCTCGCACATTGTTTCTTCCGTGATCTCTCGAGCACCGAAATACAGATGACCCTTCTTTTAAGTTTTGCTCTGAGGTCTCTCTCATCAGGGGAGAGTGTCCGCTCTTCTTGAGCCAAGTCAAGATGGAGAATGACAAGCAGGGCTGCATGAAGATGAATCTTAGCCTTTGAAAAAAGGCCCCTACTCCGTGCAGCGAGCCAAAGGCCAGTCGTCTTGAGTTTATGGTGGAGCACTTGGCATGGCTCGACGTGGTTCGTTTGCTCGTTCCAAGCATTGTGAACGATCTCAGTGAAGCCCGGCATAGATGCCCAAAAATTTTCAAACTTAAAAGCACGGGGCCTTCTAGGCCCCCTCACATCGGCAAGGAGCAGAGGGCATGGTCCGAAAGCGAGGATGACAGGGCATGGAGGATGTGAGTGTTGAATTGGAGATCCCACTCGGCGTTGCAAAAGAAGGAGTCCAACTTGCACAACGTCGGGTTCATCCTCTCGTTACTCCATGTGAAACGCCTATTCTGTAGGTGAATCTCTTGCAGCTCACAATTTTGAAGAGTTGCCCGGAAACGGTTTATGCGGCTACGGTTAACATTTCTCTTGTTTTTGTCACGTGCCCGGTATATTTGATTGAAGTCACCAAGCGCCAACCATTTCACCCCACTTGGTGGTTTTTGATCGATGAGCTCCGCAAAGAACACATCTTTGCAAGAGGAATCAGTAGGGCCGTAGACGGTTGTGATTTTAAAGTGGACCTCGGTGTCCCTGATGTGGACCATGGCCGAGAGGTAGTAAGTGGAAATCGCAATGTCATGCACATCAACGATAAGGTCGTCCCAGAGCAAGAGGATCCCACCTGTTGTCCCAGCTGCCGGGCGTTGTTTAAGCTAGACTTGATACTGTGCGAATTGGAAAAATAGCCTCGGAGGAGTGTTAAAAAAGAAGTTTACAAGGTGTGGGAGCAAAGCTTTAGTTCGAGCCGACGAGGGCAAAATCTCCTACAAAATGCAGGGCGTCCAAGCGGTGGTTCGGACTGCACATAGAGCAGTTCGGTGGCCTACCAATATCTGCGGCAAGTGGGAGTAGCTACGTCGGCAACACAACTTGGTGGAAAGGCATCTCAACCAGCATGCATATCGTTGGATTCACCGAAGATGTTCAGGTACCACCAACATGACTTGGTGGAACAACACTTTGAGTCGGGAGATGAGTAAGAGAGATGTGTGTGCCGGTACTGTACACCGTCACTTTTGGGAATACCGTACCGCTCAAATTCTTGATGCATCCTATTCCCTACTGATCTTCTTGGGCACCGGTTCTGTTCTACCTCCTGACCGGCGACCCAGATCTTTTCCCTTTGTTATCCTCTCGGCTAAAGTTTTCTTGTGAGCCATCGAGCACGGAAACATGCAATGTATTTATGTACTGGGTGTAGATGGATGGAGGGACACAAACTTTACTAATGCCTCAGTAGCCACATGTATTGTTATTTAGGTCGTGAGTACAACCGGCACTTAATAAAAAACTGCAATTGTGATGACGAGAGATTGATAATGCACGTGAGAGCATCGCCTTATAAATAAGGAATGCCAGAATCTCAAAGAAAAACATGAAATATTTTACATGTACTCCCTCCATTCCTAAATATTTGTCTTTCTAGAGATTTCAACAAGTGACTACATACGAAGCAAAATGAGTGAGTCTACATTCTAAAATATATCTATATAAATCCATATGTGATAGTCCATTTGAAATCTTTAAAGACAAATATTTAGGAACAGAGGGAGTAATAAATATGCCGAATATCTAGCAGTTGAGAAAACAATGCCATGAGGCATGTAAATATATACCGAGTCACCTCATGCACATATTGTTCGTTTATAAATAGGAGTATCTCGCAAATAACTTCAGATCGATCTAGTAGTATTAAGTCTAGGCAATGCAAGCCCGTCGCTTGGCACCTCACTTCTAGTCGGAGAAGTAAATTGTTCATGGATTTTTGCGTGGCGCGATCTCTTTGGAATGAGATGCATCGAGGCTTTAAGCCCATGCTACTCGGGTTAGAGCGTAAGCTAGTGATGCTTTCGGCTACTGGACTTTAGCCATCTAGGGTGCGGCACTCAACCGCTTCGCCTAGCAGCACAATGCTTGTATTGCTCTCCCATAACCCCGTTTTCACGGTTTAGGCTGCTCCCATTTCGCTCGCCGCTACTACGGGAATCGCTTTTGCTTTCTTTTCCTGTGGCTACTAAGATGTTTCAGTTCGTCAGGTTGTCTCTCGCCTGCTCATGAATTCAGCAGGTAATTTAAAAGGTTGATTTATTTGGGAATCTTCGGATCTATCTTATTTTCAACTCCCCGAATGCTTCGTCGCTTGCTACGCCTTAAAGTTACATGATGCTAGAGATTTCAATGTTGTCCCAGAGTCAGCTGTGCTTGATTTTGGCATGTGCATAAGGGTCGGCGCTACGCACATCTGAGCAGTCTAGGACCCTCCTCTGTTGGTTGGCTCCGTTTACCATGCTACCTGAACCTTAGAAGAACATTGCCAGCTGGACAAAACGTCCCCTCATGCTTGGCACCGATATAGTAGTAGTGACAGTACAATAAATTTGTGCTACCTTAAAAAAAAGAGAAATACCCCTGACCTCTACATCAAGTGATGCGCACAGAGATTTATTTAGCTAAACGAACTATCAAAGTAGAACAACATCTCAAAACAAAATAAAGAAAGCAATAAAATAGTTATAACCAACAAAAATAGGACATAAGGCCTACACCCCTGTTCTATTATTGGACCGCGATCCAAACCGGTTTTATGTGTCCCGTGCTACCGTCTTCCACCGGTTGCACCGAAAAGCCACATGCTCCTATCTTTCGCACGGCGTAGTAACAATCATGTACAAATCCATCTAGATGCGCGATATATAACCTGCAAAAAGTTTGTGATATTTTTTAAGCCATTGAAGCGGTGCGTTGGCCGAGGGTGCCACCCGCTCCGCGTCCCCGGTGTCCGCGCTTGTTCAATGCCGGCAACGCGTTACTGGTGGGGACGGGACGTATGTCTACCATGCATGTTCAATGCCCCCTTCATCCGTATGCCGCCATTAAGCAGGCTTGCTGGCCGAGAAACCCATTCCGAAGTCGCGCATTGACACACTCGGACGCCTGGCCTCACCGGAATCCTCTATTTAAAGGCGTCCACACCCTCCTACTCCATGCAACAACACAAGCCACTCGCCATCCTCCTTCCTTGCACTGCATCCGCCATGACTGCATGCGGTGAAGCTCTGCGGGAGAGATTTTCCACGGAGATGAAGCATGCGGTGGCCGCCCTTGCTGCCTTCGGGCAGAGCTACCGTGCCAGGACGATTGAGGCCGGCTTGTCGGCCAGCTCGCCCGAGGTCTCCGACGACGAGGACGACCTCACGATGGAAACGGGCTTCGACGACACTACATCGGACCTGCACCCATGCACATCGGCTTCACCATGGAGTAGGCACACTAAAACGCCTCCATGGCGGAGGTGCAACCTGCGCCGGCACCTATGTCAGAGTTTCAGTAGGCGTAGGAGGAATAACAACCTGTTCCTCCTAGAGCAGCATCGGCTGGCGAAGGGCCAGATCTACAGTGAGCACACGTGCGAGTAGGCCGCGATGAACCCCAACTTGGTCGCGGAGCAGCGTGCCATCTACGACGCCATACGCGCTCAAGTCGCCGCTGACCAGGAAGCGGCCTCCATGGAGGCGCAACTCTAGGAGATTGCGGAGTAGAACAACACCAGCTGCGCCTCCTACGCGCTGGAGATGAACCATTCGGCGGCCCGATGGGACAACGACAGCAGGAGCGCCATCATTTCCATCATGGACCTCACGTCCACCTGTGACGGACAAGGCGCGGACTCCTCCGAAGATGAGTAGGAACGGGAGGCAGCAGCGCCTTGTGTCCCATGTGGGTCGGTCCGTCTCCCGTGTTCTACTTCTCCTCGTCGGAGGCCGCAGCTTTACTTCATCGGTCTTATCACCGGTGGTGATGGAGACGGCGGATGAAGGACGTCAAGGGGTTGGACGCCGCCCGCCGCCGTAGGATAGGTTTAGGGTCGGGTCGCAATGGTTTTTTTGTTCTGAATGTTTGAAATCTATTGAAAATACGCCTTGTTTGCATGAATGTGGTATGTATGAAATCCGCCACGTTTTTACAAATTTCATCTGGTTTGTTGCCAAAGTGTTTGAAATGAATGCATGCAGCATTGGATGTCGGCCTCACGCATCCGTGTCCCCGGACTGGCCCCCCACACCATGGATATTTGTGGGTTGATGTTGGAGATGCCCTTAGTAGCCACATGCATTGTCCTAGTTTGTGAGTACAAACCGACAATTATAGAAAGGACTGTGCTAAAATTTGGATAATCGGGCCATAGCAACATATCCGAACGCATGCATGTGTGCATGCATGCTGATACTAGCTTCGATGTTGTTTTCCTTTTCTTTGTGCGGTGTCCATCATGTTTATTTAATTAGATGCTTCTAACTATATGCATGCAGAAAAACAAAAGTGATGATGTTAGCAGATTCTTTTTAAAATTAAAAATTAAAAATGGTTTTTAGCTCAAATCGTCCGTCGGATTAAAAAACTGTCTTCACATAAAAGATTTATCATGACGAGACCATCGAAACTAGATCCCATGCCGGTATGTTTTTCGACGACTTTTTTTAGTCCAAAGTTACCATGCATGTACTAGGTATGTTATCACGTATGTGAGACATAAGTTACCAAACTATTTTTCATAGAAATTACACGGCATGAAACATGGTCTTCAAACCTTCCCACGGAACATGCATGCATGCACTAGATGACAAAAAACGCCAATGTCATTTTAGATTCTTTCTATTTTAAAATTTCAAATTGTTTTGTAGCTCTAAGCATAGCTCTGATCGAAAAACTATTTTCACATAAAAGATTCGTCGCAATGAGATCTTCGAAACTAGATCCCACGTTGGTATATTTCGACAACTTCTTTTGAGTAAAAAGTTATCATGGATGTGCTACGCAAGTTATCATGTCAGTTGAGCATAAGTTATCACGTTTTTTAGACAGAACTTACCGAGGCATAAAAAATGGTTCCTTTGACCTTCTGCCGGCATGCACATTCACGCATGCCCTAGGGGATGAAAAATGCTAATGCCAGGAAGATTCTACTGAATTTCAAAAAAATTGAAATATTTTGTAATTCAAACCGTCGCTTCGATAGAAAAATCATTTTCACATAAAAACTTCGTTGCGATGATACCTTCAAAATTTGATCTCATGTTGGCATGTTTCGACAAAAAGTTGTCAGACCTGGGATAACTAAGTTATCGGCTCTGTTGTGTGTATATTATCAGCTCTTTTGAAATGGTTCTCTATTCACACATGAGTTACCGAAGGGTGTTTTTCAGATAAGTCCCTCCCACCCTCTCGGTCAAAAATTATCACACCTGGACTAAGGTACATTATCAACTCAGTTGTGTATGTATTAACATGTTATTTACACAAGAGTTACCGGGTCAAAGTTATCACCGTGTTTGTACATAAGTTATCAGGTCTGTGGTGCATAAATTGCTATGTTTTTTTGCGGGATTTTTTTTGCGTAAATTGCTATGTTATTCGCACATAAATTACCGGGGGCATGTTTCTTCAACTTTATTTTCCTGGGTCAGAAGTTATCAACGTGTTGCACATAAGTTATTAGGCCTATTGTGCATAAATTACCACGCTATTCATACAGAAGTTATCGGGGGTGTATTACAACAACCTCCACCCCCGTCAAAGTTATCACAGTGTTTGTACGTAAATTATCAGGTGTGTGATGCGTAAATTACCGTGCTACTCAAATTGTTGCGATCGAAAAGTCATTTCCACATAAAAAATCCGACACAGTGAGAACTTCGAAACTAGGTCTCATGTTGGTATGTTCCGATGAGTTTTTTCGATCAAACAATTATCAAACCTAGGCTAAGTAATTTATCAGCTCTGTTGTGCATATATTACCATGCTATTTACACATGAGTTATCAGGATATTTTTTAACAACTTTTTTTGGGTCCAAAAGTTACCACGCCCGAGCTAAGTGAGTTACCAACTCTACTTGTACGTATATTACCATGCGTACACATGAGTTACCGGGGGTGTTTTTCAACAACTTTTTCCCCGGGTCAAAAATGGTTACCATGTCTGGGCTAAGTAAGTTATCATCCCTACTGCGTATATTACCATGCTAGTATGCATAAGTTACCAGGGTGCTTTTCAACAACTTTTTCCTTGAGTTACCACGTCTCGGCTAAGTAAGTTATCAGTTCTGTTGTGTGCATATTACCGTGCTAGTACACACGAGTTACCGATTGAGGGGGGGGGGCAACAATTTTTTCCCTTGGTCAAAAAATTATTGCGCTTCGACTAAGTAAGTTATCAGTTTCGTTGTGCATATACTACTGCGATATTTACATATAAATTATCCAGGTTGTTTCAATAAACCCCCGTTAGCAGGCTCACGGACCATTTTTCATGGCCCACGAGCATGTGGGCCCTTCACGTACCGTTCGTCGAGGCAAGACTCGTGGGTCTGCATGACATTTTATGTTATTTACACAGAAGTTGCTGGAGATATGTTTCTAATTTTTTTCCAAGATCGAAACTATAATGATGTTTGTACGTTCCGCGATTCATAACTTATCATATTGTTTCAATAGAAGTTACAGTGTATGTTCCAAAACAATTTTTCTTTCTGGGGTCAAAGTTACCGCATTGTTTCCACGTAAATTGAGACCGCGGTGCATAAAAATACCGTGATATTTACATAGAAGTTACCCGGGCATATTTTCAACAACTTGTTTTTCCTTGGGTCAAAGTTACCAATAAAATTGTTTGTATGTATGCCTAATTCCGCAAGTTATAATGTGTACGAAATGATAGACTAGAGAAGGCCAACAAAGCAAAACAAAACAAAAATAGCTTATTTTTGCGTGGTAAAAAACAACTTTTCTTTCACTGGCGTGGGGTTTAAAAAGGTCACATAGGTATTTTCCATTTATAGGACAGCAAATGAAGTTTGGTGAGTTGGTTGTTGGCATCTATCAAAACCCATGCGACCTAGGTTCGATCCCCATTTGACGCAAATACCAAACATTCGGTCATTAGATTTCTCGTTATAGAAAAACCTGTTGTGAAGGCATGAGATTTGAAATGTACTTCCTCCGTTTCTAAATATATGTCTTTCTAAAGATTTTAATATGGACTACATATAGATGTATATAAACGTAGTTTAGATGTAGATTCATTCATTTTACTCCATCTGTAGTCTATATTGGAATCTCTAAGATTACTTATATTTAGGAACAAAGAGCACCGGCTTGGTAAATATGGCATGCAATAATTTGAATATGTTTTTATAATTATGGGCACCATGGAACCCGTGACCTAAACGGGCATGGTATGTCATGTCTATTTTTGGCGATGCGGAGCTTGTGGGCTCGGTGCCGTCGTAAGGATGGACGTGTTGAAGATGATACCCTGATTAATATATAATATATCATTGAAGAGCATTTAATCCAATGCAATGTGTTATTTTTTTAAATTCAATCATTATATAAAGCATACTTTTTATCTGAAGCTAAATTGTGAGAGAGTGACATCCAAAAATGCTTTGCACTCTGTCGGAAAAAAGAAGTTGGGGTTAATAATTCCTGGCAAAATGTTCTCTTCGGTTGTGACAGTTCATCATCGTTACCTTGATACTTTTTTGCGGGCTCGCGTACTTTGGACCTCTATCTTTCGGGATGTGTACTTTGGGCTTGATACCATACAAAATGAAAAAATTTCAGCGCAATGAAAGATAGTCTCACAGATGAAAAACCGGTGTACGCGAACCAACCTATGGTTGGATGGTTAGAGGAACAGTGATATCCCCAGCCCATCAGGGATCTAGTCTTGATGCTCGCATTATTTCTGGATTTATTTCAAGATTTCCAAAGATGTGCTTTTAGTGAGAGAAAACGTTTCCGTCGACGACGAGGCGCCGTGTTCTGCTTACGCCGGCCGGTTAACCGCATTGTTAGGCCTAATTAACCACCCACTCAGTCGCTCACAAAAGGGCCACAGTGTCCCTACTGGTCAGTTTGACTTGGCCACATCACCCGTTGACCGGACCCCACACGTCAGTCACTGTAGCTGACCGTGGTTGACTTGATGATGTCATCTTTGACTTGGTGATGCAGTAAAAGCTTTTTCGACATTTTATACAAGTCAGGAAATTTCAGAAAATACTCAAAACTTCTAAAATTCATAGAAATTAAACCGCAACTCAGATGAAAATAATTTATATATGAAAAGTGATTAGAAAAATATGAAGAATCTATTTAAGGCATTTTCATGCATGTTTGAACAACTTAAAGATGTTGTATATGACAATTTGAATAAATAGCATTTAAATAATCACATATGGAGTTTGAATTTGAACCTTTGGTTCAAACCAACTTCATTTAATCTGGTTGCCACTTGCATTACACTAGTAGAAAACAGGGCTTAGGTCACAGGGCAGTTTTCACATTAGCCCCGGTTCAGTCACGAACCGGGACTAATGTGAGCATTGGTCCCGGTTCCTGAGCCCAGGAGGCCGGCCGGGGCCTCGTGGGCATTGGTCCCGGTTCGTATGGACCCTTTGGTCCCGGTTGGTGGTACAAACCGGGACCAATGGGCCACGCTCTTGGCCCACCACCCTTTAGTCCCGGTTCATACCACAAACCGGGACTAAAGGGCTGGTCCTAGTTGCGGCCAGTGTTTAGTCCCACCTCGCCAACCGAAGGGGGCTCACACCAGTTTATAAGCCCGTCCCTCTCTGCCTTTTAAAGTGAAAATAGATGCCCTTATACAGGGATTTTGACCTAAAGTCAGAAAGGATTGACAAATGATGATGTGGCTTTGAATGGTGCATTTTGAACACACACAAAGTCAGGAGTTCAAATAAGGTTTAAAAAATGAAATCCCTTTGTAACAGACGAGTTTTCGGATGAAATCCTGATACTTTGAAAGAGATTGTCCGTTTTGTACACGAAGTGCATCCAGTTTTTGCCGTAACCCTCTCAACTTTCTTGCACATGCTATGTGGATGAAATGATGATATCATGCCAACTTTCAACCATTTCAGAGTTCATTTGAAATGCTTTTCAATTTTAGGGTCTTATAGCTCAAAATAATTAGTAAATGCATGAAAAATAACAAATGAAGTCAGAAAGGATTGACAAATGATGATGTGGCTTTGAATGGTGCATTTTGAACACACAAAAAGTCAGGAGTTCAAATAAGTTTTAAAACATGAAATCCCTTTGTAACAGACGAGTTTCCGGATGAAATCCTGATACTTTGAAAGAGATTGTCCGTTTTGTACACGAAGTGCATCCAGTTTTTGCCGTAACCCTCTCAACTTTCTTGCACAAGCTATGTGGATGAAATGATGATATCATGCCAACTTTCAACCTTTTCAGAGTTCATTTGAAATGCTTTTCAATTTTAGGGTCTTATAGCTCAAAATAATTAGTAAATGCATGAAAAATAACAAATGAAGTCAGAAAGGATTGACAAATGATGATGTGGCTTTGAATGGTGCATTTTGAACACACAAAAAGTAAGGAGTTCAAATAAGTTTAAAAAAATGAAATCCCTTTGTAACAGACGAGTTTCCGTATGAAATCCTGATACTTTGAAAGAGATTGTCCGTTTTGCACACGAAGTGCATCCAGTTTTTGCCGTAACCCTCTCAACTTCTTGCACATGCTATGTGGATGAAATGATGATATCATGCCAACTTTCAACCTTTTCAGAGTTCATTTGAAATGCTTTTCAATTTTAGGGTCTTATAGCTCAAAATAATTAGTAAATGCATGAAAAATAACAAATGAAGTCAGAAAGGATTGACAAATGATGATGTGGCTTTGAATGGTGCATTTTGAACACACACAAAGTCAGGAGTTCAAATAAGGTTTAAAAAATGAAATCCCTTTGTAACAGACGAGTTTCCAGATGAAAGCCTGATACTTTGAAAGAGATTGTCCGTTTTGTACACGAAGTGCATCCGGTTTTTGCCGTAACCCTCTCAACTTTCTTGCACATGCTATGTGGATGAAATGATGATATCATGCCAACTTTCAACCTTTTCAGAGTTCATTTGAAATGCTTTTCAATTTTAGGGTCTTATAGCTCAAAATAATTAGTAAATGCATGAAAAATAACAAATGAAGTCAGAAAGGATTGACAAATGATGATGTGGCTTTGAATGGTGCATTTTGAACACACACAAAGTCAGGAGTTCAAATAAGGTTTAAAAAATGAAATCCCTTTGTAACAGACGAGTTTCCAGATGAAAGCCTGATACTTTGAAAGAGATTGTCCGTTTTGTACACGAAGTGCATCCAGTTTTTGCCGTAACCCTCTCAACTTTCTTGCACATGCTATGTGGATGAAATGATGATATCATGCCAACTTTCAACCTTTTTAGAGTTCATTTGAAATGCTTTTCAATTTTAGGGTCTTATAGCTCAAAATAATTAGTAAATGCATGAAAAATAACAAATAAAGTCAGAAAGGATTGACAAATGATGATGTGGCTTTGAATGGTGCATTTTGAACACACACAAAGTCAGGAGTTCAAATAAGGTTTAAAAAATGAAATCCCTTTGTAACAGACGAGTTTCCGGATGAAATCCTGATACTTTGAAAGAGATTGTCCGATTTGTACACGAAGTGCATCCAGTTTTTGCCGTAACCCTCTCAACTTTCTTGCACATGCTATATGGATGAAATGATGATATCATGCCAACTTTCAACCTTTTCAGAGTTCATTTGAAATGCTTTTCAATTTTAGGGTCTTATAGCTCAAAATAATTAGTAAATGCATGAAAAATAACAAATGAAGTCAGAAAGGATTGACAAATGATGATGTGGCTTTGAATGGTGCATTTTGAACACACAAAAAGTCAGGAGTTCAAATAAGTTTTAAAAAATGAAATCCCTTTGTAACAGACGAGTTTCCGGATGAAATCCTGATACTTTGAAAGAGATTGTCCGTTTTGTACACGAAGTGCATCCAGTTTGTCCGTAACCCTCTCAACTTTCTTGCACATGCTATGTGGATGAAATGATGATATCATGCCAACTTTCAACCTTTTCAGAGTTCATTTGAAATGCTTTTCAATTTTAGGGTCTTATAGCTCAAAATAATTAGTAAATGCATGAGAAATAACAAATGAAGTCAGAAAGGATTGAAAAATGATGATGTGGCTTTGAATGGTGCATTTTGAACACACAAAAAGTAAGGAGTTCAAATAAGTTTTAAAAAATGAAATCCCTTTGTAACAGACGAGTTTCCGTATGAAACCCTAATACTTTGAAAGAGATTGTCCGTTTTGTACACGAAGTGCATCCAGTTTTTGCCGTAACCCTCTCAACTTTCTTGCACATGCTATGTGGATGAAATGATGTATCATGCCAACTTTCAACCTTTTCAGAGTTCATTTGAAATGCTTTTCAATTTTAGGGTCTTATAGCTCAAAATAATTAGTAAATGCATGAAAAATAACAAATGAAGTCAGAAAGGATTGACAAATGATGATGTGGCTTTGAATGGTGCATTTTGAACACACAAAAAGTCAGGAGTTCTAGTAAGTTTTAAAACATGAAATCCCTTTGTAACAGACGAGTTTCCGGATGAAATCCTGATACTTTGAAAGAGATTGTCCGTTTTGTACACGAAGTGCATCCAGTTTTTGCCGTAACCCTCTCAACTTTCTTGCACATGCTATGTGGATGAAATGATGATATCATGCCAACTTTCAACCTTTTCAGAGTTCATTTGAAATGCTTTTTAATTTTAGGGTCTTATAGCTCAAAATAATTAGTAAATGCATGAGAAATAACAAAAGAAGTCAGAAAGGATTGAAAAATGATGATGTGGCTTTGAATGGTGCATTTTGAACACACAAAAAGTAAGGAGTTCAAATAAGTTTTAAAAAATGAAATCCCTTTGTAACAGACGAGTTTCCGTATGAAATCCTGATACTTTGAAAGAGATTGTCCGTTTTGTACACGAAGTGCATCCAGTTTTTGCCGTAACCCTCTCAACTTTCTTGCACATGCTATGTGGATGAAATGATGATATCATGCCAACTTTCAACCTTTTCAGAGTTCATTTGAAATGCTTTTTAATTTTAGGGTCTTATAGCTCAAAATAATTAGTAAATGCATGAAAAATAACAAATGAAGTCAGAAAGGATTGACAAATGATGATGTGGCTTTGAATGGTGCATTTTGAACACACAAAAAGTCAGGAGTTCAAATAAGGTTTAAAAAATGAAATCCCTTTATAACAGACGAGTTTCCGGATGAAATCCTGATACTTTGAAAGAGATTGTCCGTTTTGTACACGAAGTGCATCCAGTTTTTCCCGTAACCCTCTCAACTTTCTTGCACATGCTATGTGGATGAAATGATGATATCATGCCAACTTTCAACCTTTTCAGAGTTCATTTGAAATGCTTTACAATTTTAGGGTCTTATAGCTCAAAATAATTAGTAAATGCATGAAAAATAACAAATGAAGTCAGAAAGGATTGACAAATGATGATGTGGCTTTGAATGGTGCATTTTGAACACACACAAAGTCAGGAGTTAAAATAAGGTTTAAAAAATGAAATCCCTTTGTAACAGACGAGTTTCCGGATGAAATCCTGATACTTTGAAAGAGATTGTCCGTTTTGTACACGAAGTGCATCCGGTTTTTGCCGTAACCCTCTCAACTTTCTTGCACATGCTATGTGGATGAAATGATGATATCATGCCAACTTTCAACCTTTTCAGAGTTCATTTGAAATGCTTTTCAATTTTAGGGTTTATAGCTCAAAATAATTAGTAAATGCATGAAAAATAACAAATGAAGTCAGAAAGGATTGACAAATGATGATGTGGCTTTGAATGGTGCATTTTGAACACACAAAAACTCAGGAGTTCAAATAAGTTTTAAAAAATAAAATCCCTTTGTAACAAACGAGTTTCCGGATGAAATCCTGATACTTTGAAAGAGATTGTCCGTTTTGTACATGAAGTGCATCCAGTTTTTGCCGTAACCCTCTCAACTTCTTGCACATGCAATGTGGATGAAATGATGATATCATGCCAACTTTCAACCTTTTCAGAGTTCATTTGAAATGCTTTTCAATTTTAGGGTCTTATAGCTCAAAATAATTAGTAAATGCATGAAAAATAACAAATGAAGTCAGAAAGGATTGACAAATGATGATGTGGCTTTGAATGGTGCATTTTGAACACACACAAAGTCAGGAGATAAAATAAGGTTTAAAAAATGAAATCCCTTTGTAACAGACGAGTTTCCGGATGAAATCCTGATACTTTGAAAGAGATTGTCCGTTTTGTACACAAAGTGCATCCAGTTTTTGCCGTAACCCTCTCAACTTTCTTGCACATGCTATGTGGATGAAATGATGATATCATGCCAACTTTCAACCTTTTCAGAGTTCATTTGAAATGCTTTTCAATTTTAGGGTCTTATAGCTCAAAATAATTAGTAAATGCATGAAAAATAACAAATGAAGTCAGAAAGGATTGACAAATGATGATGTGGCTTTGAATGGTGCATTTTGAACACACAAAAAGTCAGGAGTTCAAATAAGTTTTAAAAAATGAAATCCCTTTGTAACAGACGAGTTTCCGGATGAAATCGTGATACTTTGAAAGAGATTGTCCGTTTTGTACACGAAGTGCATCCAGTTTTTGCCGTAACCCTCTCAACTTTCATGCACATGCTATGTGGATGAAATGATGATATCATGCCAACTTTCAACCTTTTCAGAGTTCATTTGAAATGCTTTTCTATTTTAGGGTCTTATAGCTCAAAATAATTAGTAAATGCATGAAAAATAACAAATGAAGTCAGAAAGGATTGACAAATGATGATGTGGCTTTGAACGGTGCATTTTGAACACACAAAAAGTCAGGAGTTCAAATAAGGTTTAAAAAATGAAATCCCTTTGTAACAGACGAGTTTCCGGATGAAATCCTGATACTTTGAAAGAGATTGTCCGTTTTGTACACGAAGTGCATCCAGTTTTTGCCGTAACCCTCTCAACTTTCTTGCACATGCTATGTGGATGAAATGATGATACCATGCCAACTTTCAACCTTTTCAGAGTTCATTTGAAATGCTTTTCAATTTTAGGGTCTTATAGCTCAAAATAATTAGTAAATGCATGAAAAATAACTAATGAAGTCAGAAAGGATTGACAAATGATGATGTGGCTTTGAATGGTGCATTTTGAACACACAAAAAGTCAGGAGTTCAAATAAGGTTTAAAACATGAAATCCATTTGTAACAGACGAGTTTCCGGATGAAATCCTGATACTTTGAAAGAGATTGTCCGTTTTGTACACGAAGTGCATCCAGTTTTTGCCGTAACCCTCTCAACTTTCTTGCACATGCTATGTGGATGAAATGATGATATCATGCCAACTTTCAACCTTTTCAGAGTTCATTTGAAATGCTTTTCAATTTTAGGGTCTTATAGCTCAAAATAATTAGTAAATGCATGAAAAATAACAAATGAAGTCAGAAAGGATTGACAAATGATGATGTGGCTTTGAATGGTGCATTTTGAACACACACAAAGTCAGGAGTTCAAATAAGGTTTAAAAAATGAAATCCCTTTGTAACAGACGAGTTTCCGGATGAAATCCTGATACTTTGAAAGAGATTGTCCGTTTTGTACACGAAGTGCATCCAGTTTTTGCCGTAACCCTCTCAACTTTCTTGCACATGCTATGTGGATGAAATGATGATATCATGCCAACTTTCAACCTTTTCAGAGTTCATTTGAAATGCTTTTCAATTTTAGGGTCTTATAGCTCAAAATAATTAGTAAATGCATGAAAAATAACAAATGAGGTCAGAAAGGATTGAAAAATGATGATGTTGCTTTGAATGGTGCATTTTGAACACACAAAAAGTAAGGAGTTCAAATAAGTTTTAAAAAATGAAATCCCTTTGTAACAGACGAGTTTCCGTATGAAACCCTGATACTTCGAAAGAGATTGTCCGTTTTGTACACGAAGTGCATCCAGTTTTTGCCGTAACCCTCTCAACTTTCTTGCACATGCTATGTGGATGAAATGATGATATCATGCCAACTTTCAACCTTTTCAGAGTTCATTTGAAATGCTTTTCAATTTTAGGGTCTTATAGCTCAAAATAATTAGTAAATGCATGAAAAATAACAAATGAAGTCAGAAAGGATTGACAAATGACGATGTGGCTTTGAATGGTGCATTTTGAACACACAAAAAGTCAGGAGTTCTAGTAAGTTTTAAAACATGAAATCCCTTTGTAACAGACGAGTTTCCGGATGAAATCCTGATAATTTGAAAGAGATTGTCCGTTTTGTACACGAAGTGCAACCAGTTTTTGCCGTAACCCTCTCAACTTTCTTGCACATGCTATGTGGATGAAATGATGATATCATGCCAACTTTCAACCTTTTCAGAGTTCATTTGAAATGCTTTTCAATTTTAGGGTCTTATAGCTCAAAATAATTAGTAAATGCATGAGAAATAACAAATGAAGTCAGAAAGGATTGAAAAATGATGATGTGGCTTTGAATGGTGCATTTTGAACACACAAAAAGTAAGGAGTTCAAATAAGTTTTAAAAAATGAAATCCCTTTGTAACAGACGAGTTTCCGTATGAAATCCTGATACTTTGAAAGAGATTGTCCGTTTTGTACACGAAGTGCATCCAGTTTTTGCCGTAACCCTCTCAACTTTCTTGCACATGCTATGTGGATGAAATGATGATATCATGCCAACTTTCAACCTTTTCAGAGTTCATTTGAAATGCTTTACAATTTTAGGGTCTTATAGCTCAAAATAATTAGTAAATGCATGAAAAATAACAAATGAAGTCAGAAAGGATTGACAAATGATGATGTGGCTTTGAATGGTGCATTTTGAACACACAAAAAGTCAGGAGTTCAAATAAGGTTTAAAAAATGAAATCCCTTTGTAACAGACGAGTTTCCGGATGAAATCCTGATACTTTGAAAGAGATTGTCCGTTTTGTACACGAAGTGCATCCAGTTTTTGCCGTAACCCTCTCAACTTTCTTGCACATGCTATGTGGATGAAATGATGATATCATGCAACTTTCAACCTTTTCAGAGTTCATTTGAAATGCTTTACAATTTTAGGGTCTTATAGCTCAAAATAATTAGTAAATGCATGAAAAATAACAAATGAAGTCAGAAAGGATTGACAAATGATGATGTGGCTTTGAATGGTGCATTTTGAACACACACAAAGTCAGGAGTTCAAATAAGGTTTAAAAATGAAATCCCTTTGTCACACACGAGTTTCCGGATGAAATCCTGATACTTTGAAAGAGATTGTCCGTTTTGTACACGAAGTGCATCCGGTTTTTGCCGTAACCCTCTCAACTTTCTTGCACATGCTATGTGGATGAAATGATGATATCATGCCAACTTTCAACCTTTTCAGAGTTCATTTGAAATGCTTTTCAATTTTAGGGTCTTATAGCTCAAAATAATTAGTAAATGCATGAAAAATAACAAATGAAGTCAGAAAGGATTGACAAATGATGATGTGGCTTTGAATGGTGCATTTTGAACACACAAAAACTCAGGAGTTCAAATAAGTTTTAAAAAATAAAATCCCTTTGTAACAAACGAGTTTCCGGATGAAATCCTGATACTTTGAAAGAGATTGTCCGTTTTGTACATGAAGTGCATCCAGTTTTTGCCGTAACCCTCTCAACTTTCTTGCACATGCTATGTGGATGAAATGATGATATCATGCCAACTTTCAACCTTTTCAGAGTTCATTTGAAATGCTTTTCAATTTTAGGGTCTTATAGCTCAAAATAATTAGTAAATGCATGAAAAATAACAAATGAAGTCAGAAAGGATTGACAAATGATGATGTGGCTTTGAATGGTGCATTTTGAACACACACAAAGTCAGGAGATAAAATAAGGTTTAAAAAATGAAATCCCTTTGTAACAGACGAGTTTCCGGATGAAATCCTGATACTTTGAAAGAGATTGTCCGTTTTGTACACGAAGTGCATCCAGTTTTTGCCGTAACCCTCTCAACTTTCTTGCACATGCTATGTGGATGAAATGATGATATCATGCCAACTTTCAACCTTTTCAGAGTTCATTTGAAATGCTTTTCAATTTTAGGGTCTTATAGCTCAAAATAATTAGTAAATGCATGAAAAATAACTAATGAAGTCAGAAAGGATTGACAAATGATGATGTGGCTTTGAATGGTGCATTTTGAACACACAAAACGTCAGGAGTTCAAATAAGTTTTAAAAAATGAAATCCCTTTGTAACAGACGAGTTTCCGGATGAAATCGTGATACTTTGAAAGAGATTGTCCGTTTTGTACACGAAGTGCATCCAGTTTTTGCCGTAACCCTCTCAACTTTCATGCACATGCTATGTGGATGAAATGATGATATCATGCCAACTTTCAACCTTTTCAGAGTTCATTTGAAATGCTTTTCAATTTTAGGGTCTTATAGCTCAAAATAATTAGTAAATGCATGAAAAATAACAAATGAAGTCAGAAAGGATTGACAAATGATGATGTGGCTTCGAACGGTGCATTTTGAACACACAAAAAGTCAGGAGTTCAAATAAGTTTTAAAACATGAAATCCATTTGTAACAGACGAGTTTCCGGATGAAATCCTGATACTTTGAAAGAGATTGTCCGTTTTGTACACGAAGTGCATCCAGTTTTGGCCGTAACCCTCTCAACTTTCTTGCACATGCTATGTGGATGAAATGATGATATCATGCCAACTTTCAACCTTTTCAGAGTTCATTTGAAATGCTTTTCAATTTTAGGGTCTTATAGCTCAAAATAATTAGTAAATGCATGAAAAATAACTAATGAAGTCAGAAAGGATTGACAAATGATGATGTGGCTTTGAATGGTGCATTTTGAACACACAAAAAGTCAGGAGTTCAAATAAGGTTTAAAAAATGAAATCCCTTTGTAACAGACGAGTTTCCGGATGAAATCCTGATACTTTGAAAGAGATTGTCCGTTTTGTACACGAAGTGCATCCAGTTTTTGCCGTAACCCTCTCAACTTTCTTGCACATGCTATGTGGATGAAATGATGATATCATGCAACTTTCAACCTTTTCAGAGTTCATTTGAAATGCTTTACAATTTTAGGGTCTTATAGCTCAAAATAATTAGTAAATGCATGAAAAATAACAAATGAAGTCAGAAAGGATTGACAAATGATGATGTGGCTTTGAATGGTGCATTTTGAACACACAAAAAGTCAGGAGTTCAAATAAGGTTTAAAAAATGAAATCCCTTTGTAACAGACGAGTTTCCGGATGAAATCCTGATACTTTGAAAGAGATTGTCCGTTTTGTACACGAAGTGCATCCAGTTTTTGCCGTAACCCTCTCAACTTTCTTGCACATGCTATGTGGATGAAATGATGATATCATGCAACTTTCAACCTTTTCAGAGTTCATTTGAAATGCTTTACAATTTTAGGGTCTTATAGCTCAAAATAATTAGTAAATGCATGAAAAATAACAAATGAAGTCAGAAAGGATTGACAAATGATGATGTGGCTTTGAATGGTGCATTTTGAACACACACAAAGTCAGGAGTTCAAATAAGGTTTAAAAATGAAATCCCTTTGTAACACACGAGTTTCCGGATGAAATCCTGATACTTTGAAAGAGATTGTCCGTTTTGTACACGAAGTGCATCCGGTTTTTGCCGTAACCCTCTCAACTTTCTTGCACATGCTATGTGGATGAAATGATGATATCATGCCAACTTTCAACCTTTTCAGAGTTCATTTGAAATGCTTTTCAATTTTAGGGTCTTATAGCTCAAAATAATTAGTAAATGCATGAAAAATAACAAATGAAGTCAGAAAGGATTGACAAATGATGATGTGGCTTTGAATGGTGCATTTTGAACACACAAAAACTCAGGAGTTCAAATAAGTTTTAAAAAATAAAATCCCTTTGTAACAAACGAGTTTCCGGATGAAATCCTGATACTTTGAAAGAGATTGTCCGTTTTGTACATGAAGTGCATCCAGTTTTTGCCGTAACCCTCTCAACTTTCTTGCACATGCTATGTGGATGAAATGATGATATCATGCCAACTTTCAACCTTTTCAGAGTTCATTTGAAATGCTTTTCAATTTTAGGGTCTTATAGCTCAAAATAATTAGTAAATGCATGAAAAATAACAAATGAAGTCAGAAAGGATTGACAAATGATGATGTGGCTTTGAACGGTGCATTTTGAACACACAAAAAGTCAGGAGTTCAAATAAGTTTTAAAACATGAAATCCATTTGTAACAGACGAGTTTCCAGATGAAATCCTGATACTTTGAAAGAGATTGTCCGTTTTGTACACGAAGTGCATCCAGTTTTGGCCGTAACCCTCTCAACTTTCTTGCACATGCTATGTGGATGAAATGATGATATCATGCCAACTTTCAACCTTTTCAGAGTTCATTTGAAATGCTTTTCAATTTTAGGGTCTTATAGCTCAAAATAATTAGTAAATGCATGAAAAATAACTAATGAAGTCAGAAAGGATTGACAAATGATGATGTGGCTTTGAATGGTGCATTTTGAACACACACAAAGTCAGGAGTTCAAATAAGTTTAAAAAAATGAAATCCCTTTGTAACAGACGAGTTTCCGGATGAAATCGTGATACTTTGAAAGAGATTGTCCGTTTTGTACACGAAGTGCATCCAGTTTTTGCCGTAACCCTCTCAACTTTCATGCACATGCTATGTGGATGAAATGATGATATCATGCCAACTTTCAACCTTTTCAGAGTTCATTTGAAATGCTTTTCAATTTTAGGGTCTTATAGCTCAAAATAATTAGTAAATGCATGAAAAATAACAAATGAAGTCAGAAAGGATTGACAAATGATGATGTGGCTTTGAACGGTGCATTTTGAACACACAAAAAGTCAGGAGTTCAAATAAGTTTTAAAAAATGAAATCCATTTGTAACAGACGAGTTTCCGGATGAAATCCTGATACTTTGAAAGAGATTGTCCGTTTTGTACACGAAGTGCATCCAGTTTTTGCCGTAACCCTCTCAACTTTCATGCACATGCTATGTGGATGAAATGATGATATCATGCCAACTTTCAACCTTTTCAGAGTTCATTTGAAATGCTTTTCAATTTTAGGGTCTTATAGCTCAAAATAATTAGTAAATGCATGAAAAATAACAAATGAAGTCAGAAAGGATTGACAAATGATGATGTGGCTTTGAACGGTGCATTTTGAACACACAAAAAGTCAGGAGTTCAAATAAGTTTTAAAAAATGAAATCCATTTGTAACAGACGAGTTTCCGGATGAAATCCTGATACTTTGAAAGAGATTGTCCGTTTTGTACACGAAGTGCATCCAGTTTTTGCCGTAACCCTCTCAACTTTCTTGCACATGCTATGTGGATGAAATGATGATATCATGCCAACTTTCAACCTTTTCAGAGTTCATTTGAAATGCTTTTCAATTTTAGGGTCTTATAGCTCAAAATAATTAGTAAATGCATGAAAAATAACTAATGAAGTCAGAAAGGATTGACAAATGATGATGTGGCTTTGAATGGTGCATTTTGAACACACAAAAAGTCAGGAGTTCAAATAAGTTTTAAAAAATGAAATCCCTTTGTAACAGACGAGTTTCTGGATGAAATCGTGATACTTTGAAAGAGATTGTCCGTTTTGTACACGAAGTGCATCCAGTTTTTGCCGTAACCCTCTCAACTTTCATGCACATGCTATGTGGATGAAATGATGATATCATGCCAATTTTCAACCTTTTCAGAGTTCATTTGAAATGCTTTTCAATTTTAGGGTCTTATAGCTCAAAATAATTAGTAAATGCATGAAAAATAACAAATGAAGTCAGAAAGGATTGACAAATGATGATGTGGCTTTGAACGGTGCATTTTGAACACACAAAAAGTCAGGAGTTCAAATAAGTTTTAAAACATGAAATCCATTTGTAACAGACGAGTTTCCAGATGAAATCCTGATACTTTGAAAGAGATTGTCCGTTTTGTACACGAAGTGCATCCAGTTTTGGCCGTAACCCTCTCAACTTTCTTGCACATGCTATGTGGATGAAATGATGATATCATGCCAACTTTCAACCTTTTCAGAGTTCATTTGAAATGCTTTTCAATTTTAGGGTCTTATAGCTCAAAATAATTAGTAAATGCATGAAAAATAACTAATGAAGTCAGAAAGGATTGACAAATGATGATGTGGCTTTGAATGGTGCATTTTGAACACACACAAAGTCAGGAGTTCAAATAAGTTTTAAAAAATGAAATCCATTTGTAACAGACGAGTTTCCGGATGAAATCGTGATACTTTGAAAGAGATTGTCCGTTTTGTACACGAAGTGCATCCAGTTTTTGCCGTAACCCTCTCAACTTTCATGCGCATGCTATGTGGATGAAATGATGATATCATGCCAACTTTCAACCTTTTCAGAGTTCATTTGAAATGCTTTTCAATTTTAGGGTCTTATAGCTCAAAATAATTAGTAAATGCATGAAAAATAACAAATGAAGTCAGAAAGGATTGACAAATGATGATGTGGCTTTGAACGGTGCATTTTGAACACACAAAAAGTCAGGAGTTCAAATAAGTTTTAAAAAATGAAATCCATTTGTAACAGACGAGTTTCCGGATGAAATCCTGATACTTTGAAAGAGATTGTCCGTTTTGTACACGAAGTGCATCCAGTTTTTGCCGTAACCCTCTCAACTTTCTTGCACATGCTATGTGGATGAAATGATGATATCATGCCAACTTTCAACCTTTTCAGAGTTCATTTGAAATGCTTTTCAATTTTAGGGTCTTATAGCTCAAAATAATTAGTAAATGCATGAAAAATAACTAATGAAGTCAGAAAGGATTGACAAATGATGATGTGGCTTTGAATGGTGCATTTTGAACACACACAAAGTCAGGAGTTCAAATAAGGTTTAAAAAATGAAATCCCTTTGTAACAGACGAGTTTCCGGATGAAATCCTGATACTTTGAAAGAGATTGTCCGTTTTGTACACGAAGTGCATCCAGTTTTTGCCGTAACCCTCTCAACTTTCTTGCACATGCTATGTGGATGAAATGATGATATCATGCCAACTTTCAACCTTTTCAGTGTTCATTTGAAATGCTTTTCAATTTTAGGGTCTTATAGCTCAAAATAATTAGTAAATGCATGAAAAATAACAAATGAGGTCAGAAAGGATTGAAAAATGATGATGTTGCTTTGAACGGTTCATTTTGAACACACAAAAAGTCAGGAGTTCAAATAAGTTTTAAAACATGAAATCCATTTGTAACAGACGAGTTTCCGGATGAAATCCTGATACTTTGAAAGAGATTGTCCGTTTTGTACACGAAGTGCATCCAGTTTTTGCCGTAACCCTCTCAACTTTCTTGCACATGCTATGTGGATGAAATGATGATATCATGCCAACTTTCAACCTTTTCAGAGTTCATTTGAAATGCTTTTCAATTTTAGGGTCTTATAGCTCAAAATAATTAGTAAATGCATGAGAAATAACAAATGAAGTCAGAAAGGATTGAAAAATGATGATGTGGCTTTGAATGGTGCATTTTGAACACACAAAAAATAAGGAGTTCAAATAAGTTTTAAAAAATGAAATCCCTTTGTAACAGACGAGTTTCCGTATGAAACCCTGATACTTTGAAAGAGATTGTCCGTTTTGTACACGAAGTGCATCCAGTTTTTGCCGTAACCCTCTCAACTTTCTTGCACATGCTATGTGGATGAAATGATGTATCATGCCAACTTTCAACCTTTTCAGAGTTCATTTGAAATGCTTTTCAATTTTAGGGTCTTATAGCTCAAAATAATTAGTAAATGCATGAAAAATAACAAATGAAGTCAGAAAGGATTGACAAATGATGATGTGGCTTTGAATGGTGCATTTTGAACACACAAAAAGTCAGGAGTTCTAGTAAGTTTTAAAACATGAAATCCCTTTGTAACAGACGAGTTTCCGGATGAAATCCTGATACTTTGAAAGAGATTGTCCGTTTTGTACACGAAGTGCATCCAGTTTTTGCCGTAACCCTCTCAACTTTCTTGCACATGCTATGTGGATGAAATGATGATATCATGCCAACTTTCAACCTTTTCAGAGTTCATTTGAAATGCTTTTTAATTTTAGGGTCTTATAGCTCAAAATAATTAGTAAATGCATGAGAATTAACAAAAGAAGTCAGAAAGGATTGAAAAATGATGATGTGGCTTTGAATGGTGCATTTTGAACACACAAAAAGTAAGGAGTTCAAATAAGTTTTAAAAAATGAAATCCCTTTGTAACAGACGAGTTTCCGTATGAAATCCTGATACTTTGAAAGAGATTGTCCGTTTTGTACACGAAGTGCATCCAGTTTTTGCCGTAACCCTCTCAACTTTCTTGCACATGCTATGTGGATGAAATGATGATATCATGCCAACTTTCAACCTTTTCAGAGTTCATTTGAAATGCTTTTTAATTTTAGGGTATTATAGCTCAAAATAATTAGTAAATGCATGAAAAATAACAAATGAAGTCAGAAAGGATTGACAAATGATGATGTGGCTTTGAATGGTGCATTTTGAACACACAAAAAGTCAGGAGTTCAAATAAGGTTTAAAAAATGAAATCCCTTTATAACAGACGAGTTTCCGGATGAAATCCTGATACTTTGAAAGAGATTGTCCGTTTTGTACACGAAGTGCATCCAGTTTTTGCCGTAACCCTCTCAACTTTCTTGCACATGCTATGTGGATGAAATGATGATATCATGCCAACTTTCAACCTTTTCAGAGTTCATTTGAAATGCTTTACAATTTTAGGGTCTTATAGCTCAAAATAATTAGTAAATGCATGAAAAATAACAAATGAAGTCAGAAAGGATTGACAAATGATGATGTGGCTTTGAATGGTGCATTTTGAACACACACAAAGTCAGGAGTTAAAATAAGGTTTAAAAAATGAAATCCCTTTGTAACAGACGAGTTTCCGGATGAAATCCTGATACTTTGAAAGAGATTGTCCGTTTTGTACACGAAGTGCATCCGGTTTTTGCCGTAACCCTCTCAACTTTCTTGCACATGCTATGTGGATGAAATGATGATATCATGCCAACTTTCAACCTTTTCAGAGTTCATTTGAAATGCTTTTCAATTTTAGGGTTTATAGCTCAAAATAATTAGTAAATGCATGAAAAATAACAAATGAAGTCAGAAAGGATTGACAAATGATGATGTGGCTTTGAATGGTGCATTTTGAACACACAAAAAGTCAGGAGTTCAAATAAGTTTAAAAAAATAAAATCCCTTTGTAACAGACGAGTTTCCGGATGAAATCCTGATACTTTGAAAGAGATTGTCCGTTTTGTACATGAAGTGCATCCAGTTTTTGCCGTAACCCTCTCAACTTTCTTGCACATGCTATGTGGATGAAATGATGATATCATGCCAACTTTCAACCTTTTCAGAGTTCATTTGAAATGCTTTTCAATTTTAGGGTCTTATAGCTCAAAATAATTAGTAAATGCATGAAAAATAACAAATGAAGTCAGAAAGGATTGACAAATGATGATGTGGCTTTGAATGGTGCATTTTGAACACACACAAAGTCAGGAGATAAAATAAGGTTTAAAAAATGAAATCCCTTTGTAACAGACGAGTTTCCGGATGAAATCCTGATACTTTGAAAGAGATTGTCCGTTTTGTACACGAAGTGCATCCAGTTTTTGCCGTAACCCTCTCAACTTTCTTGCACATGCTATGTGGATGAAATGATGATATCATGCCAACTTTCAACCTTTTCAGAGTTCATTTGAAATGCTTTTCAATTTTAGGGTCTTATAGCTCAAAATAATTAGTAAATGCATGAAAAATAACAAATGAAGTCAGAAAGGATTGACAAATGATGATGTGGCTTTGAATGGTGCATTTTGAACACACAAAAAGTCAGGAGTTCAAATAAGTTTTAAAAAATGAAATCCCTTTGTAACAGACGAGTTTCCGGATGAAATCGTGATACTTTGAAAGAGATTGTCCGTTTTGTACACGAAGTGCATCCAGTTTTTGCCGTAACCCTCTCAACTTTCATGCACATGCTATGTGGATGAAATGATGATATCATGCCAACTTTCAACCTTTTCAGAGTTCATTTGAAATGCTTTTCTATTTTAGGGTCTTATAGCTCAAAATAATTAGTAAATGCATGAAAAATAACAAATGAAGTCAGAAAGGATTGACAAATGATGATGTGGCTTTGAACGGTGCATTTTGAACACACAAAAAGTCAGGAGTTCAAATAAGTTTTAAAACATGAAATCCATTTGTAACAGACGAGTTTCCGGATGAAATCCTGATACTTTGAAAGAGATTGTCCGTTTTGTACACGAAGTGCATCCAGTTTTTGCCGTAACCCTCTCAACTTTCTTGCACATGCTATGTGGATGAAATGATGATATCATGCCAACTTTCAACCTTTTCAGAGTTCATTTGAAATGCTTTTCAATTTTAGGGTCTTATAGCTCAAAATAATTAGTAAATGCATGAAAAATAACAAATGAAGTCAGAAAGGATTGACAAATGATGATGTGGCTTTGAATGGTGCATTTTGAACACACACAAAGTCAGGAGTTCAAATAAGGTCTAAAAAATGAAATCCCTTTGTAACAGACGAGTTTCCGGATGAAATCCTGATACTTTGAAAGAGATTGTCCGTTTTGTACACGAAGTGCATCCAGTTTTTGCCGTAACCCTCACAACTTTCTTGCACATGCTATGTGGATGAAATGATGATATCATGCCAACTTTCAACCTTTTCAGAGTTCATTTGAAATGCTTTTCAATTTAAGGGTCTTATAGCTCAAAATAATTAGTAAATGCATGAAAAATAACAAATGAGGTCAGAAAGGATTGAAAAATGATGATGTTGCTTTGAATGGTGCATTTTGAACACACAAAAAGTAAGGAGTTCAAATAAGTTTTAAAAAATGAAATCCCTTTGTAACAGACGAGTTTCCGTATGAAACCCTGATACTTCGAAAGAGATTGTCCGTTTTGTACACGAAGTGCATCCAGTTTTTGCCGTAACCCTCTCAACTTTCTTGCACATGCTATGTGGATGAAATGATGATATCATGCCAACTTTCAACCTTTTCAGAGTTCATTTGAAATGCTTTTCAATTTTAGGGTCTTATAGCTCAAAATAATTAGTAAATGCATGAAAAATAACAAATGAAGTCAGAAAGGATTGACAAATGATGATGTGGCTTTGAATGGTGCATTTTGAACACACAAAAAGTCAGGAGTTCTAGTAAGTTTTAAAACATGAAATCCCTTTGTAACAGACGAGTTTCCGGATGAAATCCTGATAATTTGAAAGAGATTGTCCGTTTTGTACACGAAGTGCATCCAGTTTTTGCCGTAACCCTCTCAACTTTCTTGCACATGCTATGTGGATGAAATGATGATATCATGCCAACTTTCAACCTTTTCAGAGTTCATTTGAAATGCTTTTCAATTTTAGGGTCTTATAGCTCAAAATAATTAGTAAATGCATGAGAAATAACAAATGAAGTCAGAAAGGATTGACAAATGATGATGTGGCTTTGAATGGTGCATTTTGAACACACAAAAAGTAAGGAGTTCAAATAAGTTTTAAAAAATGAAATCCCTTTGTAACAGACGAGTTTCCGTATGAAATCCTGATACTTTGAAAGAGATTGTCCGTTTTGTACACGAAGTGCATCCAGTTTTTGCCGTAACCCTCTCAACTTTCTTGCACATGCTATGTGGATGAAATGATGATATCATGCCAACTTTCAACCTTTTCAGAGTTCATTTGAAATGCTTTACAATTTTAAGGTCTTATAGCTCAAAATAATTAGTAAATGCATGAAAAATAACAAATGAAGTCAGAAAGGATTGACAAATGATGATGTGGCTTTGAATGGTGCATTTTGAACACACAAAAAGTCAGGAGTTCAAATAAGGTTTAAAAAATGAAATCCCTTTGTAACAGACGAGTTTCCGGATGAAATCCTGATACTTTGAAAGAGATTGTCCGTTTTGTACACGAAGTGCATCCAGTTTTTGCCGTAACCCTCTCAACTTTATTACACATGCTATGTGGATGAAATGATGATATCATGCAACTTTCAACCTTTTCAGAGTTCATTTGAAATGCTTTACAATTTTAGGGTCTTATAGCTCAAAATAATTAGTAAATGCATGAAAAATAACAAATGAAGTCAGAAAGGATTGACAAATGATGATGTGGCTTTGAATGGTGCATTTTGAACACACACAAAGTCAGGAGTTCAAATAAGGTTTAAAAATGAAATCCCTTTGTAACACACGAGTTTCCGGATGAAATCCTGATACTTTGAAAGAGATTGTCCGTTTTGTACACGAAGTGCATCCGGTTTTTGCCGTAACCCTCTCAACTTTCTTGCACATGCTATGTGGATGAAATGATGATATCATGCCAACTTTCAACCTTTTCAGAGTTCATTTGAAATGCTTTTCAATTTTAGGGTCTTATAGCTCAAAATAATTAGTAAATGCATGAAAAATAACAAATGAAGTTAGAAAGGATTGACAAATGATGATGTGGCTTTGAATGGTGCATTTTGAACACACAAAAACTCAGGAGTTCAAATAAGTTTTAAAAAATAAAATCCCTTTGTAACAAACGAGTTTCCGGATGAAATCCTGATACTTTGAAAGAGATTGTCCGTTTTGTACATGAAGTGCATCCAGTTTTTGCCGTAACCCTCTCAACTTTCTTGCACATGCTATGTGGATGAAATGATGATATCATGCCAACTTTCAACCTTTTCAGAGTTCATTTGAAATGCTTTTCAATTTTAGGGTCTTATAGCTCAAAATAATTAGTAAATGCATGAAAAATAACAAATGAAGTCAGAAAGGATTGACAAATGATGATGTGGCTTTGAATGGTGCATTTTGAACACACACAAAGTCAGGAGATAAAATAAGGTTTAAAAAATGAAATCCCTTTGTAACAGACGAGTTTCCGGATGAAATCCTGATACTTTGAAAGAGATTGTCCGTTTTGTACACGAAGTGCATCCAGTTTTTGCCGTAACCCTCTCAACTTTCTTGCACATGCTATGTGGATGAAATGATGATATCATGCCAACTTTCAACCTTTTCAGAGTTCATTTGAAATGCTTTTCAATTTTAGGGTCTTATAGCTCAAAATAATTAGTAAATGCATGAAAAATAACTAATGAAGTCAGAAAGGATTGACAAATGATGATGTGGCTTTGAATGGTGCATTTTGAACACACAAAAAGTCAGGAGTTCAAATAAGTTTTAAAAAATGAAATCCCTTTGTAACAGACGAGTTTCTGGATGAAATCGTGATACTTTGAAAGAGATTGTCCGTTTTGTACACGAAGTGCATCCAGTTTTTGCCGTAACCCTCTCAACTTTCATGCACATGCTATGTGGATGAAATGATGATATCATGCCAACTTTCAACCTTTTCAGAGTTCATTTGAAATGCTTTTCAATTTTAGGGTCTTATAGCTCAAAATAATTAGTAAATGCATGAAAAATAACAAATGAAGTCAGAAAGGATTGACAAATGATGATGTGGCTTTGAACGGTGCATTTTGAACACACAAAAAGTCAGGAGTTCAAATAAGTTTTAAAACATGAAATCCATTTGTAACAGACGAGTTTCCGGATGAAATCCTGATACTTTGAAAGAGATTGTCCGTTTTGTACACGAAGTGCATCCAGTTTTGGCCGTAACCCTCTCAACTTTCTTGCACATGCTATGTGGATGAAATGATGATATCATGCCAACTTTCAACCTTTTCAGAGTTCATTTGAAATGCTTTTCAATTTTAGGGTCTTATAGCTCAAAATAATTAGTAAATGCATGAAAAATAACTAATGAAGTCAGAAAGGATTGACAAATGATGATGTGGCTTTGAATGGTGCATTTTGAACACACAAAAAGTCAGGAGTTCAAATAAGGTTTAAAAAATGAAATCCCTTTGTAACAGACGAGTTTCCGGATGAAATCCTGATACTTTGAAAGAGATTGTCCGTTTTGTACACGAAGTGCATCCAGTTTTTGCCGTAACCCTCTCAACTTTCTTGCACATGCTATGTGGATGAAATGATGATATCATGCAACTTTCAACCTTTTCAGAGTTCATTTGAAATGCTTTACAATTTTAGGGTCTTATAGCTCAAAATAATTAGTAAATGCATGAAAAATAACAAATGAAGTCAGAAAGGATTGACAAATGATGATGTGGCTTTGAATGGTGCATTTTGAACACACAAAAAGTCAGGAGTTCAAATAAGGTTTAAAAAATGAAATCCCTTTGTAACAGACGAGTTTCCGGATGAAATCCTGATACTTTGAAAGAGATTGTCCGTTTTGTACACGAAGTGCATCCAGTTTTTGCCGTAACCCTCTCAACTTTCTTGCACATGCTATGTGGATGAAATGATGATATCATGCAACTTTCAACCTTTTCAGAGTTCATTTGAAATGCTTTACAATTTTAGGGTCTTATAGCTCAAAATAATTAGTAAATGCATGAAAAATAACAAATGAAGTCAGAAAGGATTGACAAATGATGATGTGGCTTTGAATGGTGCATTTTGAACACACACAAAGTCAGGAGTTCAAATAAGGTTTAAAAATGAAATCCCTTTGTAACACACGAGTTTCCGGATGAAATCCTGATACTTTGAAAGAGATTGTCCGTTTTGTACACGAAGTGCATCCGGTTTTTGCCGTAACCCTCTCAACTTTCTTGCACATGCTATGTGGATGAAATGATGATATCATGCCAACTTTCAACCTTTTCAGAGTTCATTTGAAATGCTTTTCAATTTTAGGGTCTTATAGCTCAAAATAATTAGTAAATGCATGAAAAATAACAAATGAAGTCAGAAAGGATTGACAAATGATGATGTGGCTTTGAATGGTGCATTTTGAACACACAAGAACTCAGGAGTTCAAATAAGTTTTAAAAAATAAAATCCCTTTGTAACAAACGAGTTTCCGGATGAAATCCTGATACTTTGAAAGAGATTGTCCGTTTTGTACATGAAGTGCATCCAGTTTTTGCCGTAACCCTCTCAACTTTCTTGCACATGCTATGTGGATGAAATGATGATATCATGCCAACTTTCAACCTTTTCAGAGTTCATTTGAAATGCTTTTCAATTTTAGGGTCTTATAGCTCAAAATAATTAGTAAATGCATGAAAAATAACAAATGAAGTTAGAAAGGATTGACAAATGATGATGTGGCTTTGAATGGTGCATTTTGAACACACACAAAGTCAGGAGATAAAATAAGGTTTAAAAAATGAAATCCCTTTGTAACAGACGAGTTTCCGGATGAAATCCTGATACTTTGAAAGAGATTGTCCGTTTTGTACCGAAGTGCATCCAGTTTTTGCCGTAACCCTCTCAACTTTCTTGCACATGCTATGTGGATGAAATGATGATATCGTGCCAACTTTCAACCTTTTCAGAGTTCATTTGAAATGCTTTTCAATTTTAGGGTCGTATAGCTCAAAATAATTAGTAAATGCATGAAAAATAACTAATGAAGTCAGAAAGGATTGACAAATGATGATGTGGCTTTGAATGGTGCATTTTGAACACACAAAAAGTCAGGAGTTCAAATAAGTTTTAAAAAATGAAATCCCTTTGTAACAGACGAGTTTCTGGATGAAATCGTGATACTTTGAAAGAGATTGTCCGTTTTGTACACGAAGTGCATCCAGTTTTTGCCGTAACCCTCTCAACTTTCATGCACATGCTATGTGGATGAAATGATGATATCATGCCAACTTTCAACCTTTTCAGAGTTCATTTGAAATGCTTTTCAATTTTAGGGTCTTATAGCTCAAAATAATTAGTAAATGCATGAAAAATAACAAATGAAGTCAGAAAGGATTGACAAATGATGATGTGGCTTTGAACGGTGCATTTTGAACACACAAAAAGTCAGGAGTTCAAATAAGTTTTAAAACATGAAATCCATTTGTAACAGACGAGTTTCCGGATGAAATCCTGATACTTTGAAAGAGATTGTCCGTTTTGTACACGAAGTGCATCCAGTTTTGGCCGTAACCCTCTCAACTTTCTTGCACATGCTATGTGGATGAAATGATGATATCATGCCAACTTTCAACCTTTTTAGAGTTCATTTGAAATGCTTTTCAATTTTAGGGTCTTATAGCTCAAAATAATTAGTAAATGCATGAAAAATAACTAATGAAGTCAGAAAGGATTGACAAATGATGATGTGGCTTTGAATGGTGCATTTTGAACACACACAAAGTCAGGAGTTCAAATAAGTTTAAAAAAATGAAATCCCTTTGTAACAGACGAGTTTCCGGATGAAATCGTGATACTTTGAAAGAGATTGTCCGTTTTGTACACGAAGTGCATCCAGTTTTTGCCGTAACCCTCTCAACTTTCATGCACATGCTATGTGGATGAAATGATGATATCATGCCAACTTTCAACCTTTTCAGAGTTCATTTGAAATGCTTTTCAATTTTAGGGTCTTATAGCTCAAAATAATTAGTAAATGCATGAAAAATAACAAATGAAGTCAGAAAGGATTGACAAATGATGATGTGGCTTTGAACGGTGCATTTTGAACACACAAAAAGTCAGGAGTTCAAATAAGTTTTAAAACATGAAATCCATTTGTAACAGACGAGTTTCCGGATGAAATCCTGATACTTTGAAAGAGATTGTCCGTTTTGTACACGAAGTGCATCCAGTTTTTGCCGTAACCCTCTCAACTTTCTTGCACATGCTATGTGGATGAAATGATGATATCATGCCAACTTTCAACCTTTTCAGAGTTCATTTGAAATGCTTTTCAATTTTAGGGTCTTATAGCTCAAAATAATTAGTAAATCCATGAAAAATAACTAATGAAGTCAGAAAGGATTGACAAATGATGATGTGGCTTTGAATGGTGCATTTTGAACACACACAAAGTCAGGAGTTCAAATAAGGTTTAAAAAATGAAATCCCTTTGTAACAGACGAGTTTCCGGATGAAATCCTGATACTTTGAAAGAGATTGTCCGTTTTGTACACGAAGTGCATCCAGTTTTTGCCGTAACCCTCTCAACTTTCTTGCACATGCTATGTGGATGAAATGATGATATCATGCCAACTTTCAACCTTTTCAGAGTTCATTTGAAATGCTTTTCAATTTTAGGGTCTTATAGCTCAAAATAATTAGTAAATGCATGAAAAATAACAAATGAGGTCAGAAAGGATTGAAAAATGATGATGTTGCTTTGAACGGTGCATTTTGAACACACAAAAAGTCAGGAGTTCAAATAAGTTTTAAAACATGAAATCCATTTGTAACAGACGAGTTTCCGGATGAAATCCTGATACATTGAAAGAGATTGTCCGTTTTGTACACGAAGTGCATCCAGTTTTTGCCGTAACCCTCTCAACTTTCTTGCACATGCTATGTGGATGAAATGATGATATCATGCCAACTTTCAACCTTTTCAGAGTTCATTTGAAATGCTTTTCAATTTTAGGGTCTTATAGCTCAAAATAATTAGTAAATGCATGAAAAATAACTAATGAAGTCAGAAAGGATTGACAAATGATGATGTGGCTTTGAATGGTGCATTTTGAACACACACAAAGTCAGGAGTTCAAATAAGGTTTAAAAAATGAAATCCCTTTGTAACACACGAGTTTCCGGATGAAATCCTGATACTTTGAAAGAGATTGTCCGTTTTGTACACGAAGTGCATCCAGTTTTTGCCGTAACCCTCTCAACTTTCTTGCACATGCTATGTGGATGAAATGATGATATCATGCCAACTTTCAACCTTTTCAGAGTTCATTTGAAATGCTTTTCAATTTTAGGGTCTTATAGCTCAAAATAATTAGTAAATGCATGAAAAATAACAAATGAAGTCAGAAAGGATTGACAAATGATGATGTGGCTTTGAATGGTGCATTTTGAACACACAAAAAGTCAGGAGTTCAAATAAGTTTTAAAAAATGAAATCCCTTTGTAACAGACGAGTTTCCGGATGAAATCCTGATACTTTGAAAGAGATTGTCCGTTTTGTACACGAAGTGCATCCAGTTTTTGCCGTAACCCTCTCAACTTTCTTGCACATGCTATGTGGATGAAATGATGATATCATGCCAACTTTCAACCTTTTCAGAGTTCATTTGAAATGCTTTACAATTTTAGGGTCTTATAGCTCAAAATAATTAGTAAATGCATGAAAAATAACAAATGAAGTCAGAAAGGATTGACAAATGATGATGTGGCTTTGAATGGTGCATTTTGAACACACACAAAGTCAGGAGTTAAAATAAGGTTTAAAAAATGAAATCCCTTTATAACAGACGAGTTTTCGGATGAAATCCTGATACTTTGAAAGAGATTGTCCATTTTGTACACGAAGTGCATCCAGTTTTTGCCGTAACCCTCTCAACTTTCTTGCACATGCTATGTGGATGAAATGATGATATCATGCCAACTTTCAACCTTTTCAGAGTTCATTTGAAATGCTTTTCAATTTTAGGGTCTTATAGCTCAAAATAATTAGTAAATGCATGAAAAATAACAAATGAAGTCAGAAAGGATTGACAAATGATGATGTGGCTTTGAATAGTGCATTTTGAACACACACAAAGTCAGGAGTTCAAATAAGGTTTAAAAATGAAATCCCTTTGTAACACACGAGTTTCCGGATGAAATCCTGATACTTTGAAAGAGATTGTCCGTTTTGTACACGAAGTGCATCCGGTTTTTGCCGTAACCCTCTCAACTTTCTTGCACATGCTATGTGGATGAAATGATGATATCATGCCAACTTTCAACCTTTTCAGAGTTCATTTGAAATGCTTTTCAATTTTAGGGTCTTATAGCTCAAAATAATTAGTAAATGCATGAAAAATAACAAATGAAGTCAGAAAGGATTGACAAATGATGATGTGGCTTTGAATGGTGCATTTTGAACACACAAAAAGTCAGGAGTTCAAATAAGTTTTAAAAAATAAAATCCCTTATTAACAGACGAGTTTCCGGATGAAATCCTGATACTTTGAAAGAGATTGTCCGTTTTGTACATGAAGTGCATCCAGTTTTTGCCGTAACCCTCTCAACTTTCTTGCACATGCTATGTGGATGAAATGATCATATCATGCCAACTTTCAACCTTTTCAGAGTTCATTTGAAATGCTTTTCAATTTTAGGGTCTTATAGCTCAAAATAATTAGTAAATGCATGAAAAATAACAAATGAAGTCAGAAAGGATTGACAAATGATGATGTGGCTTTCAATGCTGCATTTTGAACACACACAAAGTCAGGAGTTCAAATAAGTTTTAAAAAATGAAATCCCTTTGTAACAGACGAGTTTCCGGATGAAATCCTGATACTTTGAAAGAGATTGTCCGTTTTGTACACGAAGTGCATCCAGTTTTTGCCGTAACCCTCTCAACTTTCTTGCACATGCTATGTGGATGAAATGATGATATCATGCCAACTTTCAACCTTTTCAGAGTTCATTTGAAATGCTTTTCAATTTTAGGGTCTTATAGCTCAAAATAATTAGTAAATGCATGAAAAATAACAAATGAAGTCAGAAAGGATTGACAAATGATGATGTGGCTTTGAATGGTGCATTTTGAACACACAAAAAGTCAGGAGTTCAAATAAGTTTTAAAAAATGAAATCCCTTTGTAACAGACGAGTTTCCGGATGAAATCCTGATACTTTGAAAGAGATTGTCCGTTTTGTACACGAAGTGCATCCAGTTTTTGCCGTAACTCTCTCAACTTTCATGCACATGCTATGTGGATGAAATTATGATATCATGCCAACTTTCAACCTTTTCAGAGTTCATTTGAAATGCTTTTCAATTTTAGGGTCTTATAGCTCAAAATAATTTGTAAATGCATGAAAAATAACAAATGAAGTCAGAAAGGATTGACAAATGATGATGTGGCTTTGAATGGTGCATTTTGAACACACAAAAAGTCAGGAGTTCAAATAAGTTTTAAAACATGAAATCCATTTGTAACAGACGAGTTTCCGGATGAAATCCTGATACTTTGAAAGAGATTGTCCGTTTTGTACACGAAGTGCATCCGGTTTTTGCCGTAACCCTCTCAACTTTCTTGCACATGCTATGTGGATGAAATGATGATATCATGCCAACTTTCATCCTTTTCAGAGTTCATTTGAAATGCTTTTCAATTTTAGGGTCTTATAGCTCAAAATAATTAGTAAATGCATGAAAAATAACTAATGAAGTCAGAAAGGATTGACAAATGATGATGTGGCTTTGAATGGTGCATTTTGAACACACACAAAGTCAGGAGTTCAAATAAGGTTTAAAAAATGAAATCCCTTTGTAACAGACGAGTTTCCGGATGAAATCCTGATACTTTGAAAGAGATTGTCCGTTTTGTACACGAAGTGCATCCAGTTTTTGCCGTAACCCTCTCAACTTTCTTGCACATGCTATGTGGATGAAATGATGATATCATGCCAACTTTCAACCTTTTCAGAGTTCATTTGAAATGCTTTTCAATTTTAGGGTCTTATAGCTCAAAATAATTAGTAAATGCATGAAAAATAACAAATGAAGTCAGAAAGGATTGACAAATGATGATGTGGCTTTGAATGGTGCATTTTGAACACACACAAAGTCAGGAGTTCAAATAAGGTTTAAAAAATGAAATCCCTTTGTAACACACGAGTTTCCGGATGAAATCCTGATACTTTGAAAGAGATTGTCCGTTTTGTACACGAAGTGCATCCAGTTTTTGCCGTAACCCTCTCAACTTTCTTGCACATGCTATGTGGATGAAATGATGATATCATGCCAACTTTCAACCTTTTCAGAGTTCATTTGAAATTCTTTTCAATTTTAGGGTCTTATAGCTCAAAATAATTAGTAAATGCATGAAAAATAACAAATGAAGTCAGAAAGGATTGACAAATGATGATTTGGCTTTGAATGGTGCATTTTGAACACACAAAAAGTCAGGAGTTCAAATAAGTTTTAAAAAATGAAATCCATTTGTAACAGACGAGTTTCCAGATGAAATCCTGATACTTTGAAAGAGATTGTCCGTTTTGTACACGAAGTGCATCCAGTTTTTGCCGTAACCCTCTCAACTTTCTTGCACATGCTATGTGGATGAAATGATGATATCATGCCAACTTTCAACCTTTTCAGAGTTCATTTGAAATGCTTTTCAATTTTAGGGTCTTATAGCTCAAAATAATTAGTAAATGCATGAAAAATAACAAATGAAGTCAGAAAGGATTGACAAATGATGATGTGGCTTTGAGTGGTGCATTTTGAACACACACAAAGTCAGGAGTTAAAATAAGGTTTAAAAAATGAAATCCCTATGTAACACACGAGTTTCCGGATGAAATCCTGATACTTTGAAAGAGATTGTCCGTTTTGTACACGAAGTGCATCCAGTTTTTGCTGTAACCCTCTCAACTTTTTTGCACATGCTATGTGGATGAAATGATGATATCATGCCAACTTTCAACCTTTTCAGAGTTCATTTGAAATGCTTTTCAATTTTAGGGTCTTATAGCTCAAAATAATTAGTAAATGCATGAAAAATAACAAATGAAGTCAGAAAGGATTGAAAAATGATGATGGGGCTTTGAATGGTGCATTTTGAACACACAAAAAGTCAGGAGTTCAAATAAGTTTTAAAAAATGAAATCCCTTTGTAACAGACGAGTTTCCGGATGAAATCTTGATACTTTGAAAGAGATTGTCCGTTTTGTACACGAAGTGCATCCAGTTTTTGCCGTAACCCTCTCAACTTTCTTGCACATGCTATGTGGATGAAATGATGATATCATGACAACTTTCAACCTTTTCAGAGTTCATTTGAAATGCTATTCAATTTTAGGGTCTTATAGCTCAAAATAATTAGTAAATGCATGAGAAATAACAAATGAAGTCAGAAAGGATTGAAAAATGATGATGTGGCTTTGAATGGTGCATTTTGAACACACACAAAGTCAGGAGTACAAATAAGTTTTAAAAAATGAAATCCCTTTGTAACAGACGAGTTTCCGTATGAAATCCTGATACTTTGAAAGAGATTGTCCGTTTTGTACACGAAGTGCATCCGGTTTTTGCCGTAACCCTCTCAACTATCTTGCACATGCTATGTGGATGAAATGATGATATCATGCCAACTTTCAACCTTTTCAGAGTTCATTTGAAATGCTTTTCAATTTTAGGGTCTTATAGCTCAAAATAATTAGTAAATGCATGAGATATAACAAATGAAGTCAGAAAGGATTGACAAATGATGATGTGGCTTTGAATGGTGCATTTTGAACACACAAAAAGTCAGGAGTTCAAATAAGTTTAAAAAAATGAAATCCCTTTGTAACAGACGAGTTTCCGCATGAAATCCTGATACTTTGAAAGAGATTGTCCGTTTTGTACACGAAGTGCATCCAGTTTTTGCCGTAACCCTCTCAACTTTCTTGCACATGCTATGTGGATGAAATGATGATATCATGCCAACTTTCAACCTTTTCAGAGTTCATTTGAAATGCTTTTCAATTTTAGGGTCTTATAGCTCAAAATAATTAGTAAATGCATGAGAAATAACAAATGAAGTCAGAAAGGATTGAAAAATGATGATGTGGCTTTGAATGGTGCATTTTGAACACACAAAAAGTAAGGAGTTCAAATAAGTTTAAAAAAATGAAATCCCTTTGTAACAGACGAGTTTCCGTTTGAAATCCTGATACTTTGAAAGAGATTGTCCGTTTTGTACACGAAGTGCATCCAGTTTTTGCCGTAACCCTCTCAACTTTCTTGCACATGCTATGTGGATGAAATGATGATATCATGCCAACTTTCAACCTTTTCAGAGTTCATTTGAAATGCTTTTCAATTTTAGGTCTTATAGCTCAAAATAATTAGTAAATGCATGAAAAATAACAAATGAAGTCAGAAAGGATTGACAAATGATGATGTGGCTTTGAATGGTGCATTTTGAACACACACAAAGTCAGGTGTTCAAATAAGGTTTAAAAAATGAAATCCCTTTGTAACACACGAGTTTCCGGATGAAATCCTGATACTTTGAAAGAGATTGTCCGTTTTGTACACGAAGTGCATCCAGTTTTTGCCGTAACCCTCTCAACTTTCTTGCACATGCTATGTGGATGAAATGATGATATCATGCCAACTTTCAACCTTTTCAGAGTTCATTTGAAATGCTTTTCAATTTTAGGGTCTTATAGCTCAAAATAATTAGTAAATGCATGAAAAATAACAAATGAAGTCAGAAAGGATTGACAAATGATGATGTGGCTTTGAATGGTGCATTTTGAACACACACAAAGTCAGGAGTTCAAATAAGGTTTAAAAAATGAAATCCCTTTGTAACAGACGAGTTTCCGGATGAAATCCTAATACTTTGAAAGAGATTGTCCGTTTTGTACACGAAGTGCATCCAGTTTTTGCCGTAACCCTCTCAACTTTCTTGCACATGCTATGTGGATGAAATGATGATATCATGCCAACTTTCAACCTTTTCAGAGTTCATTTGAAATGCTATTCAATTTTAGGGTCTTATAGCTCAAAATAATTAGTAAATGCATGAAAAATAACAAATGAAGTCAGAAAGGATTGACAAATGATGATGTGGCTTTGAATGGTGCATTTTGAACACGCAAAAAGTCAGGAGTTCAAATAAGTTAAAAAAATGAAATCCCTTTGTAACCGACGAGTTTCCGGATGAAATCCTGATACTTTGAAAGAGATTATCCGTTTTGTACACGAAGTGCATCCAGTTTTTGCCGTAACCCTCTCAACTTTCTTGCACATGCTATGTGGATGAAATGATGATATCATGCCAACTTTCAACCTTTTCAGAGTTCATTTGAAATGCTTTTCAATTTTAGGGTCTTATAGCTCAAAATAATTAGTAAATGCATGAGAAATAACAAATGAAGTCAGAAAGGATTGAAAAATGATGATGTGGCTTTGAATGGTGCATTTTGAACACACAAAAAGTAAGGAGTTCAAATAAGTTTTAAAAAATGAAATCCCTTTGTAACAGACGAGTTTCCGTATGAAATCCTGATACTTTGAAAGAGATTGTCCGTTTTGTACACGAAGTGCATCCGGTTTTTGCCGTAACCCTCTCAACTTTCTTGCACATGCTATGTGGATGAAATGATGATATCATGCCAACTTTCAACCTTTTCAGAGTTCATTTGAAATGCTTTTCAATTTTAGGGTCTATAGCTCAAAATAATTAGTAAATGCATGAGAAATAACAAACGAAGTCAGAAAGGATTGAAAAATGATGATGTGGCTTTCAATGGTGCATTTTGAACACACAAAAAGTAAGGAGTTCAAATAAGTTTTAAAAAATGAAATCCCTTTGTAACAGACGAGTTTCCGTATGAAATCCTGATACTTTGAAAGAGATGGTCCGTTTTGTACACGAAGTGCATCCGGTTTTTGCCGTAACCCTCTCAACTTTCTTGCACATGCTATGTGGATGAAATGATGATATCATGCAAACTTTCAACCTTTTCAGAGTTCATTTGAAATGCTATTCAATTTTAGGGTCTTATAGCTCAAAATAATTAGTAAATGCATGAGAAATAACAAATGAAGTCAGAAAGGATTGAAAAATGATGATGTGGCTTTGAATGGTGCATTTTGAACACACAAAAAGTAAGGAGTTCAAATAAGTTTTAAAAAATGAAATCTCTTTGTAACAGACGAGTTTCCGTTTGAAATCCTGATACTTTGAAAGAGATTGTCCGTTTTGTACACGAAGTGCATCCAGTTTTTGCAGTAACCCTCTCAACTTTCTTGCACATGCTATGTGGATGAAATGATGAGATCATGCCAACTTTCAACCTTTTCAGAGTTCATTTGAAATGCTTTTCAATTTTAAGGTCTTATAGCTCAAAATAATTAGTAAATGCATGAGAAATAACAAATGAAGTCAGAAAGGATTGAAAAATGATGATGTGGCTTTGAATGGTGCATTTTGAACACACAAAAAGTAAGGAGTTCAAATAAGTTTTAAAAAATGAAATCCATTTGTAACAGACGAGTTTCCAGATGAAATCCTGATACTTTGAAAGAGATTGTCCGTTTTGTACACGAAGTGCATCCGGTTTTTGCCGTAACCCTCTCAACTTTCTTGCACATGCTATGTGGATGAAATGATGATATCATGCCAACTTTCAACCTTTTCAGAGTTCATTTGAAATGCTTTTCAATTTTAGGGTCTTATAGCTCAAAATAATTAGTAAATGCATGAAAAATAACAAATGAAGTCAGAAAGGATTGACAAATGATGATGTGGCTTTGAGTGGTGCATTTTGAACACACACAAAGTAAGGAGTTCAAATAAGTTTTAAAAAATGAAATCCCTTTGTAACAGACGAGTTTCCGTATGAAATCCTGATACTTTGAAAGAGATTGTCCGTTTTGTACACGAAGTGCATCCGGTTTTTGCCGTAACCCTCTCAACTTTCTTGCACATGCTATGTGGATGAAATGATGATATCATGCCAACTTTCAACCTTTTCAGAGTTCATTTGAAATGCTTTTCAATTTTAGGGTCTTATAGCTCAAAATAATTAGTAAATGCACGAGAAATAACAAATGAAGTCAGAAAGGATTGAAAAATGATGATGTGGCTTTCAATGGTGCATTTTGAACACACAAAAAGTAAGGAGTTCAAATAAGTTTTAAAAAATGAAATCCCTTTGTAACAGACGAGTTTCCGTATGAAATCCTGATACTTTGAAAGAGATGGTTCGTTTTGTACACGAAGTGCATCCGGTTTTTGCCGTAACCCTCTCAACTTTCTTGCACATGCTATGTGGATGAAATGATGATATCATGCCAACTTTCAACCTTTTCAGAGTTCATTTGAAATGCTATTCAATTTTAGGGTCTTATAGCTCAAAATAATTAGTAAATGCATGAGAAATAACAAATGAAGTCAGAAAGGATTGAAAAATGATGATGTGGCTTTGAATGGTGCATTTTGAACACACAAAAAGTAAGGAGTTCAAATAAGTTTTAAAAAATGAAATCTCTTTGTAACAGACGAGTTTCCGTTTGAAATCCTGATACTTTGAAAGAGATTGTCCGTTTTGTACACGAAGTGCATCCAGTTTTTGCAGTAACCCTCTCAACTTTCTTGCACATGCTATGTGGATGAAATGATGATATCATGCCAACTTTCAACCTTTTTAGAGTTCATTTGAAATGCTTTTCAATTTTAGGGTCTTATAGCTCAAAATAATTAGTAAATGCATGAGAAATAACAAATGAAGTCAGAAAGGATTGAAAAATGATGATGTGGCTTTGAATGGTGCATTTTGAACACACAAAAAGTAAGGAGTTCAAATAAGTTTTAAAAAATGAAATCCATTTGTAACAGACGAGTTTCCAGATGAAATCCTGATACTTTGAAAGAGATTGTCCGTTTTGTACACGAAGTGCATCCAGTTTTTGCCGTAACCCTCTCAACTTTCTTGCACATGCTATGTGGATGAAATGATGATATCATGCCAACTTTCAACCTTTTCAGAGTTCATTTGAAATGCTTTTCAATTTTAGGGTCTTATAGCTCAAAATAATTAGTAAATGCATGAAAAATAACAAATGAAGTCAGAAAGGATTGACAAATGATGATGTGGCTTTGAGTGGTGCATTTTGAACACACACAAAGTCAGGAGTTAAAATAAGGTTTAAAAAATGAAATCCCTTTGTAACACACGAGTTTCCGGATGAAATCCTGATACTTTGAAAGAGATTGTCCGTTTTGTACACGAAGTGCATCCAGTTTTTGCTGTAACCCTCTCAACTTTCTTGCACATGCTATGTGGATGAAATGATGATATCATGCCAACTTTCAACCTTTTCAGAGTTCATTTGAAATGCTTTTCAATTTTAGGGTCTTATAGCTCAAAATAATTAGTAAATGCATGAAAAATAACAAATGAAGTCAGAAAGGATTGAAAAATGATGATGGGGCTTTGAATGGTGCATTTTGAACACACAAAAAGTCAGGAGTTCAAATAAGTTTTACAAAATGAAATCCCTTTGTAACAGACGAGTTTCCGGATGAAATCCTGATACTTTGAAAGAGATTGTCCGTTTTGTACACGAAGTGCATCCAGTTTTTGCCGTAACCCTCTCAACTTTCTTGCACATGCTATGTGGATGAAATGATGATATCATGCCAACTTTCAACCTTTTCAGAGTTCATTTGAAATGCTTTTCAATTTTAGGGCCTTATAGCTGAAAATAATTAGTAAATGCATGAAAAATAACAAATGAAGTCAGAAAGGATTGACAAATGATGATGTGGCTTTGAATGGTGCATTTTGAACACACAAAAAGTCAGGAGTTCAAATAAGTTTTAAAAAATGAAATCCCTTTGTAACAGACGAGTTTCCGCATGAAATCCTGATACTTTGAAAGAGATTGTCCGTTTTGTACACGAAGTGCATCCAGTTTTTGCCGTAACCCTCTCAACTTTCTTGCACATGCTATGTGGATGAAATGATGATATCATGCCAACTTTCAACCTTTTCAGAGTTCATTTGAAATGCTTTTCAATTTTAGGGTCTTATAGCTCAAAATAATTAGTAAATGCATGAGAAATAACAAATGAAGTCAGAAAGGATTGAAAAATGATGATGTGGCTTTCAATGGTGCATTTTGAACACACAAAAAGTAAGGAGTTCAAATAAGTTTTAAAAAATGAAATCCCTTTGTAACAGACGAGTTTCCGTATGAAATCCTGATACTTTGAAATAGATTGTCCGTTTTGTACACGAAGTGCATCCGGTTTTTGCCGTAACCCTCTCAACTTTCTTGCACATGCTATGTGGATGAAATGATGATATCATGCCAACTTTCAACCTTTTCAGAGTTCATTTGAAATGCTTTTCAATTTTAGGGTCTTATAGCTCAAAATAATTAGTAAATGCATGAGAAATAACAAATGAAGTCAGAAAGGATTGAAAAATGATGATGTGGCTTTCAATGGTGCATTTTGAACACACAAAAAGTAAGGAGTTCAAATAAGTTTTAAAAAATGAAATCCCTTTGTAACAGACGAGTTTCCGTATGAAATCCTGATACTTTGAAAGAGATGGTCAGTTTTGTACACGAAGTGCATCCGGTTTTTGCCGTAACCCTCTCAACTTTCTTGCACATGCTATGTGGATGAAATGATGATATCATGCCAACTTTCAACCTTTTCAGAGTTCATTTGAAATGCTATTCAGTTTTAGGGTCTTATAGCTCAAAATAATTAGTAAATGCATGAGAAATAACAAATGAAGTCAGAAAGGATTGAAAAATGATGATGTGGCTTTGAATGGTGCATTTTGAACACACAAAAAGTAAGGAGTTCAAATAAGTTTTAAAAAATGAAATCTCTTTGTAACAGACGAGTTTCCGTTTGAAATCCTGATACTTTGAAAGAGATTGTCCGTTTTGTACACGAAGTGCATCCGGTTTTTGCCGTAACCCTCTCAACTTTCTTGCACATGCTATGTGGATGAAATGATGATATCATGCCAACTTTCAACCTTTTCAGAGTTCATTTGAAATGCTTTTCAATTTTAGGGTCTATAGCTCAAAATAATTAGTAAATGCATGAGAAATAACAAATGAAGTCAGAAAGGATTGAAAAATGATGATGTGGCTTTCAATGGTGCATTTTGAACACACAAAAAGTAAGGAGTTCAAATAAGTTTTAAAAAATGAAATCCCTTTGTAACAGACGAGTTTCCGTATGAAATCCTGATACTTTGAAAGAGATGGTCCGTTTTGTACACGAAGTGCATCCGGTTTTTGCCGTAACCCTCTCAACTTTCTTGCACATGCTATGTGGATGAAATGATGATATCATGCCAACTTTCAACCTTTTCAGAGTTCATTTGAAATGCTATTCAATTTTAGGGTCTTATAGCTCAAAATAATTAGTAAATGCATGAGAAATAACAAATGAAGTCAGAAAGGATTGAAAAATGATGATGTGGCTTTGAATGGTGCATTTTGAACACACAAAAAGTAAGGAGTTCAAATAAGTTTTAAAAAATGAAATCTCTTTGTAACAGACGAGTTTCCGTATGAAATCCTGATACTTTGAAAGAGATTGTCCGTTTTGTACACGAAGTGCATCCAGTTTTTGCAGTAACCCTCTCAACTTTTTTGCACATGCTATGTGGATGAAATGATGATATCATGCCAACTTTCAACCTTTTCAGAGTTCATTTGAAATGCTTTTCAATTTTAGGGTCTTATAGCTCAAAATAATTAGTAAATGCATGAGAAATAACAAATGAAGTCAGAAAGGATTGAAAAATGATGATGTGGCTTTGAATGGTGCATTTTGAACACACAAAAAGTAAGGAGTTCAAATAAGTTTTAAAAAATGAAATCCATTTGTAACAGACGAGTTTCCAGATGAAATCCTGATACTTTGAAAGAGATTGTCCGTTTTGTACACGAAGTGCATCCAGTTTTTGCCGTAACCCTCTCAACTTTCTTGCACATGCTATGTGGATGAAATGATGATATCATGCCAACTTTCAACCTTTTCAGAGTTCATTTGAAATGCTTTTCAATTTTAGGGTCTTATAGCTCAAAATAATTAGTAAATGCATGAAAAATAACAAATGAAGTCAGAAAGGATTGACAAATGATGATGTGGCTTTGAGTGGTGCATTTTGAACACACACAAAGTAAGGAGTTCAAATAAGTTTTAAAAAATGAAATCCCTTTGTAACAGACGAGTTTCCGTATGAAATCCTGATACTTTGAAAGAGATTGTCCGTTTTGTACACGAAGTGCATCCGGTTTTTGCCGTAACCATCTCAACTTTCTTGCACATGCTATGTGGATGAAATGATGATATCATGCCAACTTTCAACCTTTTCAGAGTTCATTTGAAATGCTTTTCAATTTTAGGGTCTTATAGCTCAAAATAATTAGTAAATGCATGAGAAATAACAAATGAAGTCAGAAAGGATTGAAAAATGATGATGTGGCTTTCAATGGTGCATTTTGAACACACAAAAAGTAAGGAGTTCAAATAAGTTTTAAAAAATGAAATCCCTTTGTAACAGACGAGTTTCCGTATGAAATCCTGATACTTTGAAAGAGATGGTCCATTTTGTACACGAAGTGCATCCGGTTTTTGCCGTAACCCTCTCAACTTTCTTGCACATGCTATGTGGATGAAATGATGATATCATGCCAACTTTCAACCTTTTCAGAGTTCATTTGAAATGCTATTCAATTTTAGGGTCTTATAGCTCAAAATAATTAGTAAATGCATGAGAAATAACAAATGAAGTCAGAAAGGATTGAAAAATGATGATGTGGCTTTGAATGGTGCATTTTGAACACACAAAAAGTAAGGAGTTCAAATAAGTTTTAAAAAATGAAATCTCTTTGTAACAGACGAGTTTCCGTTTGAAATCCTGATACTTTGAAAGAGATTGTCCGTTTTGTACACGAAGTGCATCCAGTTTTTGCAGTAACCCTCTCAACTTTCTTGCACATGCTATGTGGATGAAATGATGATATCATGCCAACTTTCAACCTTTTCAGAGTTCATTTGAAATGCTTTTCAATTTTAGGGTCTTATAGCTCAAAATAATTAGTAAATGCATGAGAAATAACAAATGAAGTCAGAAAGGATTGAAAAATGATGATGTGGCTTTGAATGGTCCATTTTGAACACACAAAAAGTAAGGAGTTCAGATAAGTTTTAAAAAATGAAATCCATTTGTAACAGACGAGTTTCCAGATGAAATCCTGATACTTTGAAAGAGATTGTCCGTTTTGTACACGAAGTGCATCCAGTTTTTGCCGTAACCCTCTCAACTTTCTTGCACATGCTATGTGGATGAAATGATGATATCATGCCAACTTTCAACCTTTTCAGAGTTCATTTGAAATGCTTTTCAATTTTAGGGTCTTATAGCTCAAAATAATTAGTAAATGCATGAAAAATAACAAATGAAGTCAGAAAGGATTGACAAATGATGATGTGGCTTTGAGTGGTGCATTTTGAACACACACAAAGTCAGGAGTTAAAATAAGGTTTAAAAAATGAAATCCCTTTGTAACACACGAGTTTCCGGATGAAATCCTGATACTTTGAAAGAGATTGTCCGTTTTGTACACGAAGTGCATCCAGTTTTTGCTGTAACCCTCTCAACTTTCTTGCACATGCTATGTGGATGAAATGATGATATCATGCCAACTTTCAACCTTTTGCAGAGTTCATTTGAAATGCTTTTCAATTTTAGGGTCTTATAGCTCAAAATAATTAGTAAATGCATGAAAAATAACAAATGAAGTCAGAAAGGATTGAAAAATGATGATGGGGCTTTGAATGGTGCATTTTGAACACACAAAAAGTCAGGAGTTCAAATAAGTTTAAAAAAATGAAATCCCTTTGTAACAGACGAGTTTCCGGATGAAATCTTGATACTTTGAAAGAGATTGTCCGTTTTGTACACGAAGTGCATCCAGTTTTTGCCGTAACCCTCTCAACTTTCTTGCACTTGCTATGTGGATGAAATGATGATATCATGCCAACTTTCAACCTTTTCAGAGTTCATTTGAAATGCTATTCAATTTTAGGGTCTTATAGCTCAAAATAATTAGTAAATGCATGAGAAATAACAAATGAAGTCAGAAAGGATTGAAAAATGATGATGTGGCTTTGAATGGTGCATTTTGAACACACACAAAGTCAGGAGTACAAATAAGTTTTAAAAAATGAAATCCCTTTGTAACAGACGAGTTTCCGTATGAAATCCTGATACTTTGAAAGAGATTGTCCGTTTTGTACACGAAGTGCATCCGGTTTTTGCCGTAACCCTCTCAACTTTCTTGCACATGCTATGTGGATGAAATGATGATATCATGCCAACTTTCAACCTTTTCAGAGTTCATTTGAAATGCTATTCAATTTTAGGGTCTTATAGCTCAAAATAATTAGTAAATGCATGAGAAATAACAAATGAAGTCAGAAAGGATTGAAAAATGATGACGTGGCTTTGAATGGTGCATTTTGAACACACAAAAAGTAAGGAGTTCAAATAAGTTTTAAAAAATGAAATCCCTTTGTAACAGACGAGTTTCCGTATGAAATCCTGATACTTTGAAAGAGATTGTCCGTTTTGTACACGAAGTGCATCCGGTTTTTGCCGTAACCCTCTCAACTTTCTTGCACATGCTATGTGGATGAAATGATGATATCATGCCAACTTTCAACCTTTTCAGAGTTCATTTGAAATGCTTTTCAATTTTAGGGCCTTATAGCTGAAAATAATTAGTAAATGCATGAAAAATAACAAATGAAGTCAGAAAGGATTGACAAATGATGATGTGGCTTTGAATGGTGCATTTTGAACACACAAAAAGTCAGGAGTTCAAATAAGTTTTAAAAAATGAAATCCCTTTGTAACAGACGAGTTTCCGCATGAAATCCTGATACTTTGAAAGAGATTGTCCGTTTTGTACACGAAGTGCATCCAGTTTTTGCCGTAACCCTCTCAACTTTCTTGCACATGCTATGTGGATGAAATGATGATATCATGCCAACTTTCAACCTTTTCAGAGTTCATTTGAAATGCTTTTCAATTTTAGGGTCTTATAGCTCAAAATAATTAGTAAATGCATGAGAAATAACAAATGAAGTCAGAAAGGATTGAAAAATGATGATGTGGCTTTGAATGGTGCATTTTGAACACACAAAAAGTAAGGAGTTCAAATAAGTTTTAAAAAATGAAATCCCTTTGTAACAGACGAGTTTCCGTTTGAAATCCTGATACTTTGAAAGAGATTGTCCGTTTTGTACACGAAGTGCATCCAGTTTTTGCCGTAACCCTCTCAACTTTCTTGCACATGCTATGTGGATGAAATGATGATATCATGCCAACTTTCAACCTTTTCAGAGTTCATTTGAAATGCTTTTCAATTTTAGGTCTTATAGCTCAAAATAATTAGTAAATGCATGAAAAATAACAAATGAAGTCAGAAAGGATTGACAAATGATGATGTGGCTTTGAATGGTGCATTTTGAACACACACAAAGTCAGGTGTTCAAATAAGGTTTAAAAAATGAAATCCCTTTGTAACACACGAGTTTCCGGATGAAATCCTGATACTTTGAAAGAGATTGTCCGTTTTGTACACGAAGTGCATCCAGTTTTTGCCGTAACCCTCTCAACTTTCTTGCACATGCTATGTGGATGAAATGATGATATCATGCCAACTTTCAACCTTTTCAGAGTTCATTTGAAATGCTTTTCAATTTTAGGGTCTTATAGCTCAAAATAATTAGTAAATGCATGAAAAATAACAAATGAATTCAGAAAGGATTGACAAATGATGATGTGGCTTTGAATGGTGCATTTTGAACACACACAAAGTCAGGAGTTCAAATAAGGTTTAAAAAATGAAATCCCTTTGTAACAGACGAGTTTCCGGATGAAATCCTAATACTTTGAAAGAGATTGTCCATTTTGTACACGAAGTGCATCCAGTTTTTGCCGTAACCCTCTCAACTTTCTTGCACATGCTATGTGGATGAAATGATGATATCATGCCAACTTTCAACCTTTTCAGAGTTCATTTGAAATGCTTTTCAATTTTAGGGTCTTATAGCTCAAAATAATTAGTAAATGCATGAAAAATAACAAATGAAGTCAGAAAGGATTGACAAATGATGATGTGGCTTTGAATGGTGCATTTTGAACACGCAAAAAGTCAGGAGTTCAAATAAGTTAAAAAAATGAAATCCCTTTGTAACAGACGAGTTTCCGGATGAAATCCTGATACTTTGAAAGAGATTGTCCATTTTGTACACGAAGTGCATCCAGTTTTTGCCGTAACCCTCTCAACTTTCTTGCACATGCTATGTGGATGAAATGATGATATCATGCCAACTTTCAACCTTTTCAGAGTTCATTTGAAATGCTTTTCAATTAGGGTCTTATAGCTCAAAATAATTAGTAAATGCATGAGAAATAACAAATGAAGTCAGAAAGGATTGAAAAATGATGATGTGGCTTTCAATGGTGCATTTTGAACACACAAAAAGTAAGGAGTTCAAATAAGTTTTAAAAAATGAAATCCCTTTGTAACAGACGAGTTTCCGTATGAAATCCTGATACTTTGAAAGAGATTGTCCGTTTTGTACACGAAGTGCATCCGGTTTTTGCCGTAACCCTCTCAACTTTCTTGCACATGCTATGTGGATGAAATGATGATATCATGCCAACTTTCAACCTTTTCAGAGTTCATTTGAAATGCTTTTCAATTTTAGGGTCTTATAGCTCAAAATAATTAGTAAATGCATGAGAAATAACAAATGAAGTCAGAAAGGATTGAAAAATGATGATGTGGCTTTCAATGGTGCATTTTGAACACACAAAAAGTAAGGAGTTCAAATAAGTTTAAAAAAATGAAATCCCTTTGTAACAGACGAGTTTCCGTATGAAATCCTGATACTTTGAAAGAGATGGTCAGTTTTGTACACGAAGTGCATCCGGTTTTTGCCGTAACCCTCTCAACTTTCTTGCACATGCTATGTGGATGAAATGATGATATCATGCCAACTTTCAACCTTTTCAGAGTTCATTTGAAATGCTATTCAATTTTAGGGTCTTATAGCTCAAAATAATTAGTAAATGCATGAGAAATAACAAATGAAGTCAGAAAGGATTGAAAAATGATGATGTGGCTTTGAATGGTGCATTTTGAACACACAAAAAGTAAGGAGTTCAAATAAGTTTTAAAAAATGAAATCTCTTTGTAACAGACGAGTTTCCGTTTGAAATCCTGATACTTTGAAAGAGATTGTCCGTTTTGTACACGAAGTGCATCCAGTTTTTGCAGTAACCCTCTCAACTTTCTTGCACATGCTATGTGGATGAAATGATGATATCATGCCAACTTTCAACCTTTTCAGAGTTCATTTGAAATGCTTTTCAATTTTAGGGTCTTATAGCTCAAAATAATTAGTAAATGCATGAGAAATAACAAATGAAGTCAGAAAGGATTGAAAAATGATGATGTGGCTTTGAATGGTGCATTTTGAACACACAAAAAGTAAGGAGTTCAAATAAGTTTTAAAAAATGAAATCCCTTTGTAACAGACGAGTTTCCGTATGAAATCCTGATACTTTGAAAGAGATTGTCCGTTTTGTACACGAAGTGCATCCGGTTTTTGCCGTAACCCTCTCAACTTTCTTGCACATGCTATGTGGATGAAATGATGATATCATGCCAACTTTCAACCTTTTCAGAGTTCATTTGAATTGCTATTCAATTTTAGGGTCTTATAGCTCAAAATAATTAGTAAATGCATGAGAAATAACAAATGAAGTCAGAAAGGATTGAAAAATGATGATGTGGCTTTGAATGGTGCATTTTGAACACACAAAAAGTAAGGAGTTCAAATAAGTTTTAAAAAATGAAATCCCTTTGTAACAGACGAGTTTCCGTATGAAATCCTGATACTTTGAAAGAGATTGTCCGTTTTGTACACGAAGTGCATCCGGTTTTTGCCGTAACCCTCTCAACTTTCTTGCACATGCTATGTGGATGAAATGATGATATCATGCCAACTTTCAACCTTTTCAGAGTTCATTTGAAATGCTTTTCAATTTTAGGGTCTTATAGCTCAAAATAATTAGTAAATGCATGAGAAATAACAAATGAAGTCAGAAAGGATTGAAAAATGATGATGAAGCTTTCAATGGTGCATTTTGAACACACAAAAAGTAAGGAGTTCAGATAAGTTTTAAAAAATGAAATCCCTTTGTAACAGACAAGTTTCCGTATGAAATCCTGATACTTTGAAAGAGATTGTCCGTTTTGTACACGAAGTGCATCCAGTTTTTGCCGTAACCCTCTCAACTTTCTTGCACATGCTATGTGGATGAAATGATGATATCATGCCAACTTTCAACCTTTTCAGAGTTCATTTGAAATGCTTTTCAATTTTAGGGTCTTATAGATCAAAATAATTAGTAAATGCATGAGAAATAACAAATGAAGTCAGAAAGGATTGAAAAATGATGATGTGGCTTTGAATGGTGCATTTTGAACACACAAAAAGTCAGGAGTTCAAATAAGTTTTAAAAAATGAAATCCCTTTGTAACAGACGAGTTTCCGTATGAAATCCTGATACTTTGAAAGAGATTGTCCGTTTTGTACACGAAGTGCATCCAGTTTTTGCCGTAACCCTCTCAACTTTCTTGCACATGCTATGTGGATGAAATGATGATATCATGCCAACTTTCAACCTTTTCAGAGTTCATTTGAAATGCTTTTCAATTTTAGGGTCTTATAGCTCAAAATAATTAGTAAATGCATGAAAAATAACAAATGAAGTCAGAAAGGATTGACAAATGATGATGTGGCTTTGAATGGTGCATTTTGAACACACAAAAAGACAGGAGTTCAAATAAGGTTTAAAAAATGAAATCCCTTTGTAACAGACGAGTTTCCGGATGAAATCCTGATACTTTGAAAGAGATTGTCCGTTTTGTACACGAAGTGCATCCAGTTTTTGCCGTAACCCTCTCAACTTTCTTGCACATGCTATGTGGATGAAATGATGATATCATGCCAACTTTCAACCTTTTCAGAGTTCATTTGAAATGCTTTTCAATTTTAGGGTCTTATAGCTCAAAATAATTAGTAAATGCATGAGAAATAACAAATGAAGTCAGAAAGGATTGAAAAATGATGATGTGGCTTTGAATGGTGCATTTTGAACACACAAAAAGTAAGGAGTTCAAATAAGTTTTAAAAAAATGAAATCCCTTTGTAACAGACGTGTTTCCGTATGAAATCCTGATACTTTGAAAGAGATTGTCCGTTTTGTACACGAAGTGCATCCGGTTTTTGCCGTAACCCTCTCAACTTTCTTGCACATGCTATGTGGATGAAATGATGATATCATGCCAACTTTCAACCTTTTCAGAGTTCATTTGAAATGCTTTTCAATTTTAGGGTCTATAGCTCAAAATAATTAGTAAATGCATGAGAAATAACAAATGAAGTCAGAAAGGATTGAAAAATGATGATGTGGCTTTCAATGGTGCATTTTGAACACACAAAAAGTAAGGAGTTCAAATAAGTTTAAAAAAATGAAATCCCTTTGTAATAGACGAGTTTCCGTATGAAATCCTGATACTTTGAAAGAGATTGTCCGTTTTGTACACGAAGTGCATCCGGTTTTTGCCGTAACCCTCTCAACTTTCTTGCACATGCTATGTGGATGAAATGATGATATCATGCCAACTTTCAACCTTTTCAGAGTTCATTTGAAATGCTTTTCAATTTTAGGGTCTATAGCTCAAAATAATTAGTAAATGCATGAGAAATAACAAATGAAGTCAGAAAGGATTGAAAAATGATGATGTGGCTTTCAATGGTGCATTTTGAACACACAAAAAGTAAGGAGTTCAAATAAGTTTTAAAAAATGAAATCCCTTTGTAACAGACGAGTTTCCGTATGAAATCCTGATACTTTGAAAGAGATGGTCCGTTTTGTACACGAAGTGCATCCGGTTTTTGCCGTAACCCTCTCAACTTTCTTGCACATGCTATGTGGATGAAATGATGATATCATGCCAACTTTCAACCTTTTCAGAGTTCATTTGAAATGCTATTCAATTTTAGGGTCTTATAGCTCAAAATAATTAGTAAATGCATGAGAAATAACAAATGAAGTCAGAAAGGATTGACAAATGATGATGTGGCTTTGAATGGTGCATTTTGAACACACACAAAGTCAGGAGTGCAAATAAGGTTTCAAAAATGAAATCCCTTTGTAAGAGACGAGTTTCCGGATGAAATCCTGATACTTTGAAAGAGATTGTCCGTTTTGTACACGAAGTGCATCCAGTTTTTGCCGTAACCCTCTCAACTTTCTTGCACATGCTATGTGGATGAAATGATGATATCATGCCAACTTTCAACCTTTTCAGAGTTCATTTGAAATGCTTTTCAATTTTAGGGTCTTATAGGTCAAAATAATTAGTAAATGCATGAAAAATAACAAATGAAGTCAGAAAGGATTGACAAATGATGACGTGGCTTTGAATGGTGCATTTTGAACACACACAAAGTCAGGAGTGCAAATAAGGTTTAAAAAATGAAATCCCTTTGTAACAGACGAGTTTCCGGATGAAATCCTGATACTTTGAAAGAGATTGTCCGTTTTGTACACGAAGTGCATCCAGTTTTTGCCGTAACCCTCTCAACTTTCTTGCACATGCTATGTGGATGAAATGATGATATCATGCCAACTTTCAACCTTTTCAGAGTTCATTTGAAATGCTTTTCAATTTTAGGGTCTTATAGCTCAAAATAATTAGTAAATGCATGAAAAATAACAAATGAAGTCAGAAAGGATTGACAAATGATGATGTGGCTTTGAATGGTGCATTTTGAACACACAAAAAGTAAGGAGTTCAAATAAGTTTTAAAAAATGAAATCCCTTTGTAACAGACGAGTTTCCGGATGAAATCCTGATACTTTGAAAGAGATTGTCCGTTTTGTACACGAAGTGCATCCGGTTTTTGCCGTAACCCTCTCAACTTTCTTGCACATGCTATGTGGATGAAATGATGATATCATGCCAACTTTCAACCTTTTCAGAGTTCATTTGAAATGCTTTTCAATTTTAGGGTCTTATAGCTCAAAATAATTAGTAAATGCATGAAAAATAACAAATGAAGTCAGAAAGGATTGACAAATGATGACGTGGCTTTGAATGGTGCATTTTGAACACACACAAAGTCAGGATTGCAAATAAGGTTTAAAAAATGAAATCCCTTTGTAAGAGACGAGTTTCCGGATGAAATCCTGATACTTTGAAAGAGATTGTCCGTTTTGTACACGAAGTGCATCCAGTTTTTGCCGTAACCCTCTCAATTTTCTTGCACATGCTATGTGGATGAAATGATGATATCATGCCAACTTTCAACCTTTTCAGAGTTCATTTGAAATGCTTTTCAATTTTAGGGTCTTATAGCTCAAAATAATTAGTAAATGCATGAAAAATAACAAATGAAGTCAGAAAGGATTGACAAATGATGATGTGGCTTTGAATGGTGCATTTTGAACACACAAAGTCAGGAGTGCAAATAAGTTTTAAAACATGAAATCCCTTTGTAACAGACGAGTTTCCGGATGAAATCCTGATACTTTGAAAGAGATTGTCCGTTTTGTACACGAAGTGCATCCAGTTTTTGCCGTAACCCTCTCAACTTTCTTGCACATGCTATGTGGATGAAATGATGATATCATGCCAACTTTCAACCTTTTCAGAGTTCATTTGAAATGCTTATCAATTTTAGGGTCTTATAGCTCAAAATAATTAGTAAATGCATGAGAAATAACAAATGAAGTCAGAAAGGATTGAAAAATGATGATGTGGCTTTGAATGGTGCATTTTGAACACACAAAAAGTAAGGAGTTCAAATAAGTTTTAAAAAATGAAATCCCTTTGTAACAGACGAGTTTCCGTATGAAATCCTGATACTTTGAAAGAGATTGTCCGTTTTGTACACGAAGTGCATCCAGTTTTTGCCGTAACCCTCTCAACTTTCTTGCACATGCTATGTGGATGAAATGATGATATCATGCCAACTTTCAACCTTTTCAGAGTTCATTTGAAATGCTTTTCAATTTTAGGGTCTTATAGCTCAAAATAATTAGTAAATGCATGAAAAATAACAAATGAAGTCAGAAAGGATTGACAAATGATGATGTGGCTTTGAATGGTGCATTTTGAACACACACAAAGTCAGGAGTTCAAATAAGGTTTAAAAAATGAAATCCCTTTGTAACAGACGAGTTTCCGGATGAAATCCTGATACTTTGAAAGAGATTGTCCGTTTTGTACACGAAGTGCATCCAGTTTTTGCCGTAACCCTCTCAACTTTCTTGCACATGCTATGTGGATGAAATGATGATATCATGCCAACTTTCAACCTTTTCAGAGTTCATTTGAAATGCTTTTCAATTTTAGGGTCTTATAGCTCAAAATAATTAGTAAATGCATTAGAAATAACAAATGAAGTCAGAAAGGATTGAAAAATGATGATGTAGCTTTGAATGGTGCATTTTGAACACACAAAAAGTAAGGAGTTCAAATAAGTTTTAAAAAATGAAATCCCTTTGTAACAGACGAGTTTCCGTATGAAATCCTGATACTTTGAAAGAGATTGTCCGTTTTGTACACGAAGTGCATCCGGTATTTGCCGTAACCCTCTCAACTTTCTTGCACATGCTATGTGGATGAAATGATGATATCATGCCAACTTTCAACCTTTTCAGAGTTCATTTGAAATGCTTTTCAATTTTAGGGTCTTATAGCTCAAAATAATTAGTAAATGCATGAAAAATAACTAATGAAGTCAGAAAGGATTGACAAATGATGATGTGGCTTTGAATGGTGCATTTTGAACACACACAAAGTCAGGAGTTCAAATAAGGTTTCAAAAATGAAATCCCTTTGTAAGAGACGAGTTTCCGGATGAAATCCTGATACTTTGAAAGAGATTGTCCGTTTTGTACACGAAGTGCATCCGGTTTTTGCCGTAACCCTCTCAACTTTCTTACACATGCTATGTGGATGAAATGATGATATCATGCCAACTTTCAACCTTTTCAGAGTTCATTTGAAATGCTTTTCAATTTTAGGGTCTTATAGCTCAAAATAATTAGTAAATGCATGAGATATAACAAATGAAGTCAGAAAGGATTGACAAATGATGATGTGGCTTTGAATGGTGCATTTTGAACACACAAAAAGTCAGGAGTTCAAATAAGTTTTAAAAAATGAAATCCCTTTGTAACAGACGAGTTTCCGGATGAAATCCTGATAATTTGAAAGAGATTGTCCGTTTTGTACACGAAGTGCATCCAGTTTTTGCCGTAACCCTCTCAACTTTCTTGCACATGCTATGTGGATGAAATGATCATATCATGCCAACTTTCAACCTTTTCAGAGTTCATTTGAAATGCTTTTCAATTTTAGGGTCTTATAGCTCAAAATAATTAGTAAATGCATGAGAAATAACAAATGAAGTCAGAAAGGATTGAAAAATGATGATGTGGCTTTGAATGGTGCATTTTGAACACACAAAAAGTAAGGAGTTCAAATAAGTTTTAAAAAATGAAATCCCTTTGTAACAGACGAGTTTCCGTATGAAATCCTGATACTTTGAAAGAGATTGTCCGTTTTGTACACGAAGTGCATCCGGTTTTTGCCGTAACCCTCTCAACTTTCTTGCACATGCTATGTGGATGAAATGATGATATCATGCCAACTTTCAACCTTTTCAGAGTTCATTTGAAATGCTTTTCAATTTTAGGGTCTTATAGCTCAAAATAATTAGTAAATGCATGAGAAATAACAAATGAAGTCAGAAAGGATTGAAAAATGATGATGAAGCTTTCAATGGTGCATTTTGAACACACAAAAAGTAAGGAGTTCAGATAAGTTTTAAAAAATGAAATCCCTTTGTAACAGACAAGTTTCCGTATGAAATCCTGATACTTTGAAAGAGATTGTCCGTTTTGTACACGAAGTGCATCCAGTTTTTGCCGTAACCCTCTCAACTTTCTTGCACATGCTATGTGGATGAAATGATGATATCATGCCAACTTTCAACCTTTTCAGAGTTCATTTGAAATGCTTTTCAATTTTAGGGTCTTATAGATCAAAATAATTAGTAAATGCATGAGAAATAACAAATGAAGTCAGAAAGGATTGAAAAATGATGATGTGGCTTTGAATGGTGCATTTTGAACACACAAAAAGTCAGGAGTTCAAATAAGTTTTAAAAAATGAAATCCCTTTGTAACAGACGAGTTTCCGTATGAAATCCTGATACTTTGAAAGAGATTGTCCGTTTTGTACACGAAGTGCATCCAGTTTTTGCCGTAACCCTCTCAACTTTCTTGCACATGCTATGTGGATGAAATGATGATATCATGCCAACTTTCAACCTTTTCAGAGTTCATTTGAAATGCTTTTCAATTTTAGGGTCTTATAGCTCAAAATAATTAGTAAATGCATGAAAAATAACAAATGAAGTCAGAAAGGATTGACAAATGATGATGTGGCTTTGAATGGTGCATTTTGAACACACAAAAAGTCAGGAGTTCAAATAAGGTTTAAAAAATGAAATCCCTTTGTAACAGACGAGTTTCCGGATGAAATACTGATACTTTGAAAGAGATTGTCCGTTTTGTACACGAAGTGCATCCAGTTTTTGCCGTAACCCTCTCAACTTTCTTGCACATGCTATGTGGATGAAATGATGATATCATGCCAACTTTCAACCTTTTCAGAGTTCATTTGAAATGCTTTTCAATTTTAGGGTCTTATAGCTCAAAATAATTAGTAAATGCATGAGAAATAACAAATGAAGTCAGAAAGGATTGAAAAATGATGATGTGGCTTTGAATGGTGCATTTTGAACACACAAAAAGTAAGGAGTTCAAATAAGTTTTAAAAAATGAAATCCCTTTGTAACAGACGAGTTTCCGTATGAAATCCTGATACTTTGAAAGAGATTGTCCGTTTTGTACACGAAGTGCATCCGGTTTTTGCCGTAACCCTCTCAACTTTCTTGCACATGCTATGTGGATGAAATGATGATATCATGCCAACTTTCAACCTTTTCAGAGTTCATTTGAAATGCTTTTCAATTTTAGGGTCTATAGCTCAAAATAATTAGTAAATGCATGAGAAATAACAAATGAAGTCAGAAAGGATTGAAAAATGATGATGTGGCTTTCAATGGTGCATTTTGAACACACAAAAAGTAAGGACTTCAAATAAGTTTTAAAAAATGAAATCCCTTTGTAATAGACGAGTTTCCGTATGAAATCCTGATACTTTGAAAGAGATTGTCCGTTTTGTACACGAAGTGCATCCGGTTTTTGCCGTAACCCTCTCAACTTTCTTGCACATGCTATGTGGATGAAATGATGATATCATGCCAACTTTCAACCTTTTCAGAGTTCATTTGAAATGCTTTTCAATTTTAGGGTCTATAGCTCAAAATAATTAGTAAATGCATGAGAAATAACAAATGAAGTCAGAAAGGATTGAAAAATGATGATGTGGCTTTCAATGGTGCATTTTGAACACACAAAAAGTAAGGAGTTCAAATAAGTTTTAAAAAATGAAATCCCTTTGTAACAGACGAGTTTCCGTATGAAATCCTGATACTTTGAAAGAGATGGTCCGTTTTGTACACGAAGTGCATCCGGTTTTTGCCGTAACCCTCTCAACTTTCTTGCACATGCTATGTTGATGAAATGATGATATCATGCCAACTTTCAACCTTTTCAGAGTTCATTTGAAATGCTATTCAATTTTAGGGTCTTATAGCTCAAAATAATTAGTAAATGCATGAGAAATAACAAATGAAGTCAGAAAGGATTGACAAATGATGATGTGGCTTTGAATGGTGCATTTTGAACACACACAAAGTCAGGAGTGCAAATAAGGTTTAAAAAATGAAATCCCTTTGTAAGAGACGAGTTTCCGGATGAAATCCTGATACTTTGAAAGAGATTGTCCGTTTTGTACACGAAGTGCATCCAGTTTTTGCCGTAACCCTCTCAACTTTCTTGCACATGCTATGTGGATGAAATGATGATATCATGCCAACTTTCAACCTTTTCAGAGTTCATTTGAAATGCTTTTCAATTTTAGGGTCTTATAGCTCAAAATAATTAGTAAATGCATGAAAAATAACAAATGAAGTCAGAAAGGATTGACAAATGATGACGTGGCTTTGAATGGTGCATTTTGAACACACACAAAGTCAGGAGTGCAAATAAGGTTTAAAAAATGAAATCCCTTTGTAACAGACGAGTTTCCGGATGAAATCCTGATACTTTGAAAGAGATTGTCCGTTTTGTACACGAAGTGCATCCAGTTTTTGCCGTAACCCTCTCAACTTTCTTGCACATGCTATGTGGATGAAATGATGATATCATGCCAACTTTCAACCTTTTCAGAGTTCATTTGAAATGCTTTTCAATTTTAGGGTCTTATAGCTCAAAATAATTAGTAAATGCATGAAAAATAACAAATGAAGTCAGAAAGGATTGACAAATGATGATGTGGCTTTGAATGGTGCATTTTGAACACACAAAAAGTAAGGAGTTCAAATAAGTTTTAAAAAATGAAATCCCTTTGTAACAAACGAGTTTCCGGATGAAATCCTGATACTTTGAAAGAGATTGTCCGTTTTGTACACGAAGTGCATCCGGTTTTTGCCGTAACCCTCTCAACTTTCTTGCACATGCTATGTGGATGAAATGATGATATCATGCCAACTTTCAACCTTTTCAGAGTTCATTTGAAATGCTTTTCAATTTTAGGGTCTTATAGCTCAAAATAATTAGTAAATGCATGAAAAATAACAAATGAAGTCAGAAAGGATTGACAAATGATGATGTGGCTTTGAATGGTGCATTTTGAACACACACAAAGTCAGGATTGCAAATAAGGTTTAAAAAATGAAATCCCTTTGTAAGAGACGAGTTTCCGGATGAAATCCTGATACTTTGAAAGAGATTGTCCGTTTTGTACACGAAGTGCATCCAGTTTTTGCCGTAACCCTCTCAATTTTCTTGCACATGCTATGTGGATGAAATGATGATATCATGCCAACTTTCAACCTTTTCAGAGTTCATTTGAAATGCTTTTCAATTTTAGGGTCTTATAGCTCAAAATAATTAGTAAATGCATGAAAAATAACAAATGAAGTCAGAAAGGATTGACAAATGATGATGTGGCTTTGAATGGTGCATTTTGAACACACAAAAAGTCAGGAGTTCTAATAAGTTTTAAAACATGAAATCCCTTTGTAACAGACGAGTTTCCGGATGAAATCCTGATACTTTGAAAGAGATTGTCCGTTTTGTACACGAAGTGCATCCAGTTTTTGCCGTAACCCTCTCAACTTTCTTGCACATGCTATGTGGATGAAATGATGATATCATGCCAACTTTCAACCTTTTCAGAGTTCATTTGAAATGCTTATCAATTTTAGGGTCTTATAGCTCAAAATAATTAGTAAATGCATGAGAAATAACAAATGAAGTCAGAAAGGATTGAAAAATGATGATGTGGCTTTGAATGGTGCATTTTGAACACACAAAAAGTAAGGAGTTCAAATAAGTTTTAAAAAATGAAATCCCTTTGTAACAGACGAGTTTCCGTATGAAATCCTGATACTTTGAAAGAGATTGTCCGTTTTGTACACGAAGTGCATCCAGTTTTTGCCGTAACCCTCTCAACTTTCTTGCACATGCTATGTGGATGAAATGATGATATCATGCCAACTTTCAACCTTTTCAGAGTTCATTTGAAATGCTTTTCAATTTTAGGGTCTTATAGCTCAAAATAATTAGTAAATGCATGAAAAATAACAAATGAAGTCAGAAAGGATTGACAAATGATGATGTGGCTTTGAATGGTGCATTTTGAACACACACAAAGTCAGGAGTTCAAATAAGGTTTAAAAAATGAAATCCCTTTGTAACAGACGAGTTTCCGGATGAAATCCTGATACTTTGAAAGAGATTGTCCGTTTTGTACACGAAGTGCATCCAGTTTTTGCCGTAACCCTCTCAACTTTCTTGCACATGCTATGTGGATGAAATGATGATATCATGCCAACTTTCAACCTTTTCAGAGTTCATTTGAAATGCTTTTCAATTTTAGGGTCCTATAGCTCAAAATAATTAGTAAATGCATTAGAAATAACAAATGAAGTCAGAAAGGATTGAAAAATGATGATGTAGCTTTGAATGGTGCATTTTGAACACACAAAAAGTAAGGAGTTCAAATAAGTTTTAAAAAATGAAATCCCTTTGTAACAGACGAGTTTCCGTATGAAATCCTGATACTTTGAAAGAGATTGTCCGTTTTGTACACGAAGTGCATCCGGTATTTGCCGTAACCCTCTCAACTTTCTTGCACATGCTATGTGGATGAAATGATGATATCATGCCAACTTTCAACCTTTTCAGAGTTCATTTGAAATGCTTTTCAATTTTAGGGTCTTATAGCTCAAAATAATTAGTAAATGCATGAAAAATAACTAATGAAGTCAGAAAGGATTGACAAATGATGATGTGGCTTTGAATGGTGCATTTTGAACACACACAAAGTCAGGAGTTCAAATAAGGTTTAAAAAATGAAATCCCTTTGTAAGAGACGAGTTTCCGGATGAAATCCTGATACTTTGAAAGAGATTGTCCGTTTTGTACACGAAGTGCATCCGGTTTTTGCCGTAACCCTCTCAACTTTCTTACACATGCTATGTGGATGAAATGATGATATCATGCCAACTTTCAACCTTTTCAGAGTTCATTTGAAATGCTTTTCAATTTTAGGGTCTTATAGCTCAAAATAATTAGTAAATGCATGAGATATAACAAATGAAGTCAGAAAGGATTGACAAATGATGATGTGGCTTTGAATGGTGCATTTTGAACACACAAAAAGTCAGGAGTTCAAATAAGTTTAAAAAAATGAAATCCCTTTGTAACAGACGAGTTTCCGGATGAAATCCTGATACTTTGAAAGAGATTGTCCGTTTTGTACACGAAGTGCATCCAGTTTTTGCCGTAACCCTCTCAACTTTCTTGCACATGCTATGTGGATGAAATGATGATATCATGCCAACTTTCAACCTTTTCAGAGTTCATTTGAAATGCTTTTCAATTTTAGGGTCTTATAGCTCAAAATAATTAGTAAATGCATGAGATATAACAAATGAAGTCAGAAAGGATTGACAAATGATGATGTGGCTTTGAATGGTGCATTTTAAACACACACAAAGTCAGGAGTTGAAATGAGGTTTAAAAAATGAAATCCCTTTGTAACAGACGAGTTTCCGGATGAAATCCTGATACTTTGAAAGAGATTGTCCGTTTTGTACACGAAGTGCATCCGGTTTTTGCCGTAACCCTCTCAACTTTGTTGCACATGCTATGTGGATGAAATGATGATATCATGCCAACTTTCAACCTTTTCAGAGTTCATTTGAAATGCTTTTCAATTTTAGGGTCTTATAGCTCAAAATAATTAGTAAATGCATGAAAAATAACTAATGAAGTCAGAAAGGATTGACAAATGATGATGTGGCTTTGAATGGTGCATTTTGAACACACACAAAGTCAGGAGTTCAAATAAGGTTTAAAAAATGAAATCCCTTTGTAACAGACGAGTTTCCGGATGAAATCCTGATACTTTGAAAGAGATTGTCCGTTTTGTACACGAAGTGCATCCAGTTTCTGCCGTAACCCTCTCAACTTTCTTGCACATGCTATGTGGATGAAATGATGATATCATGCCAACTTTCAACCTTTTCAAAGTTCATTTGAAATGCTTTTCAATTTTAGGGTCTTATAGCTCAAAATAATTAGTAAATGCATGAAAAATAACAAATGAAGTCAGAAAGGATTGACAAATGATGATGTGGCTTTGAATGGTGCATTTTGAACACACAAAAAGTCAGGAGTTCAAATAAGTTTTAAAAAATGAAATCCCTTTGTAACAGACGAGTTTCCGGATGAAATCCTGATACTTTGAAAGAGATTGTCCGTTTTGTACACGAAGTGCATCCAGTTTTTGCCGTAACCCTCTCAACTTTCTTCTACATGCTATGTGGATGAAATGATGATATCATGCCAACTTTCAACCTTTTCAGAGTTCATTTGAAATGCTTTTCAATTTTAGGGTCTTATAGCTCAAAATAATTAGTAAATGCATGAGATATAACAAATGAAGTCAGAAAGGATTGACAAATGATGATGTGGCTTTGAATGGTGCATTTTGAACACACACAAAGTCAGGAGTTCAAATGAGGTTTAAAAAATGAAATCCCTTTGTAACAGACGAGTTTCCGGATGAAATCCTGATACTTTGAAAGAGATTGTCCGTTTTGTACACGAAGTGCATCCGGTTTTGCCGTAACCCTCTCAACTTTCTTGCACATGCTATGTGGATGAAATGATGATATCATGCCAACTTTCATCCTTTTCAGAGTTCATTTGAAATGCTTTTCAATTTTAGGGTTTTATAGCTCAAAATAATTAGTAAATGCATGAAAAATAACAAATGAAGTCAGAAAGGATTGACAAATGATGATGTGGCTTTGAATGGTGCATTTTGAACACACACAAAGTCAGGAGTTCAAATAAGGTTTAAAAAATGAAATCCCTTTGTAACAGACGAGTTTCCGGATGAAATCCTGATACTTTGAAAGAGATTGTCCGTTTTGTACATGAAGTGCATCCAGTTTTTGCCGTAACCCTCTCAACTTTCTTGCACATGCTATGTGGATGAAATGATGATATCATGCCAACTTTCAACCTTTTCAGAGTTCATTTGAAATGCTTTTCAATTTTAGGGTCTTATAGCTCAAAATAATTAGTAAATGCATGAAAAATAACAAATGAAGTCAGAAAGGATTGACAAATGATGATGTGGCTTTGAATGGTGCATTTTGAACACACACAAAGTCAGGAGTTAAAATAAGGTTTAAAAAATGAAATCCCTTTGTAACAGACGAGTTTCCGGATGAAATCCTGATACTTTGAAAGAGATTGTCCGTTTTGTACACGAAGTGCATCCGGTTTTTGCCGTAACCCTCTCAACTTTCTTGCACATGCTATGTGGATGAAATGATGATATCATGCCAACTTTCAACCTTTTCAGAGTTCATTTGAAATGCTTTTCAATTTAGGGTCTTATAGCTCAAAATAATTAGTAAATGCATGAAAAATACCAAATGAAGTCAGAAAGGATTGACAAATGATGATGTGGCTTTGAATGGTGCATTTTGAACACACACAAAGTCAGGAGTGCAAATAAGGTTTAAAAAATGAAATCCCTTTGTAACAGACGAGTTTCCGGATGAAATCCTGATACTTTGAAAGAGATTGTCCGTTTTGTACACGAAGTGCATCCAGTTTTTGCCGTAACCCTCTCAACTTTCTTGCACATGCTATGTGGATGAAATGATGATATCATGCCATCTTTCAACCTTTTCAGAGTTCATTTGAAATGCTTTTCAATTTTAGGGCCTTATAGCTGAAAATAATTAGTAAATCCATGAAAAATAACAAATGAAGTCAGAAAGGATTGACAAATGATGATGTGGCTTTGAATGGTGCATTTTGAACACACAAAAAGTCAGGAGTTCAAATAAGTTTTAGAAAATGAAATCCCTTTGTAACAGACGAGTTTCCGGATGAAATCCTGATACTTTGAAAGAGATTGTCCGTTTTGTACACGAAGTGCATCCAATTTTTGCCGTAACCCTCTCAACTTTCTTGCACATGCTATGTGGATGAAATGATGATATCATGCCAACTTTCAACCTTTTCAGAGTTCATTTGAAATGCTTTTCAATTTTAGGGTCTTATAGCTCAAAATAATTAGTAAATGCATGAGATATAACAAATGAAGTCAGAAAGGATTGACAAATGATGATGTGGCTTTGAATGGTGCATTTTAAACACACACAAAGTCAGGAGTTGAAATGAGGTTTAAAAAATGAAATCCCTTTGTAACAGACGAGTTTCCGGATGAAATACTGATACTTTGAAAGAGATTGTCCGTTTTGTACACGAAGTGCATCCGGTTTTTGCCGTAACCCTCTCAACTTTCTTGCACATGCTATGTGGATGAAATGATGATATCATGCCAACTTTCAACCTTTTCAGAGTTCATTTGAAATGCTTTTCAATTTTAGGGTCTTATAGCTCAAAATAATTAGTAAATGCATGAAAAATAACTAATGAAGTCAGAAAGGATTGACAAATGATGATGTGGCTTTGAATGGTGCATTTTGAACACACACAAAGTCAGGAGTTCAAATAAGGTTTAAAAAATGAAATCCCTTTGTAACACACGAGTTTCCGGATGAAATCCTGATACTTTGAAAGAGATTGTCCGTTTTGTACACGAAGTGCATCCAGTTTTTGCCGTAACCCTCTCAACTTTCTTGCACATGCTATGTGGATGAAATGATGATATCATGCCAACTTTCAACCTTTTCAAAGTTCATTTGAAATGCTTTTCAATTTTAGGGTCTTATAGCTCAAAATAATTAGTAAATGCATGAAAAATAACAAATGAAGTCAGAAAGGATTGACAAATGATGATGTGGCTTTGAATGGTGCATTTTGAACACACAAAAAGTCAGGAGTTCAAATAAGTTTTAAAAAATGAAATCCCTTTGTAACAGACGAGTTTCCGGATGAAATCCTGATACTTTGAAAGAGATTGTCCGTTTTGTACACGAAGTGCATCCAGTTTTTGCCGTAACCCTCTCAACTTTCTTCTACATGCTATGTGGATGAAATGATGATATCATGCCAACTTTCAACCTTTTCAGAGTTCATTTGAAATGCTTTTCAATTTTAGGGTCTTATAGCTCTAAATAATTAGTAAATGCATGAGATATAACAAATGAAGTCAGAAAGGATTGACAAATGATGATGTGGCTTTGAATGGTGCATTTTGAACACACACAAAGTCAGGAGTTCAAATGAGGTTTAAAAAATGAAATCCCTTTGTAACAGACGAGTTTCCGGATGAAATCCTGATACTTTGAAAGAGATTGTCCGTTTTGTACACGAAGTGCATCCGGTTTTTGCCGTAACCCTCTCAACTTTCTTGCACATGCTATGTGGATGAAATGATGATATCATGCCAACTTTCAACCTTTTCAGAGTTCATTTGAAATGCTTTTCAATTTTAGGGTCTTATAGCTCAAAATAATTAGTAAATGCATGAAAAATACCAAATGAAGTCAGAAAGGATTGACAAATGATGATGTGGCTTTGAATGGTGCATTTTGAACACACACAAAGTCAGGAGTGCAAATAAGGTTTAAAAAATGAAATCCCTTTGTAACAGACGAATTTCCGGATGAAATCCTGATACTTTGAAAGAGATTGTCCGTTTTGTACACGAAGTGCATCCAGTTTTTGCCGTAACCCTCTCAACTTTCTTGCACATGCTATGTGGATGAAATGATGATATCATGCCAACTTTCAACCTTTTCAGAGTTCATTTGAAATGCTTTTCAATTTTAGGGCCTTATAGCTGAAAATAATTAGTAAATGCATGAAAAATAACAAATGAAGTCAGAAAGGATTGACAAATGATGATGTGGCTTTGAATGGTGCATTTTGAACACACAAAAAGTCAGGAGTTCAAATAAGTTTTAAAAAATGAAATCCCTTTGTAACAGACGAGTTTCCGGATGAAATCCTGATACTTTGAAAGAGATTGTCCGTTTTGTACACGAAGTGCATCCGGTTTTTGCCGTAACCCTCTCAACTTTCTTGCACATGCTATGTGGATGAAATGATGATATCATGCCAACTTTCAACCTTTTCAGAGTTCATTTGAAATGCTTTTCAATTTTAGGGTCTTATAGCTCAAAATAATTAGTAAATGCATGAGATATAACAAATGAAGTCAGAAAGGATTGACAAATGATGATGTGGCTTTGAATGGTGCATTTTAAACACACACAAAGTCAGGAGTTGGAATGAGGTTTAAAAAATGAAATCCCTTTGTAATAGACGAGTTTCCGGATGAAATACTGATACTTTGAAAGAGATTGTCCGTTTTGTACACGAAGTGCATCCGGTTTTTGCCGTAACCCTCTCAACTTTCTTGCACATGCTATGTGGATGAAATGATGATATCATGCCAACTTTCAACCTTTTCAGAGTTCATTTGAAATGCTTTTCAATTTTAGGGTCTTATAGCTCAAAATAATTAGTAAATGCATGAAAAATAACTAATGAAGTCAGAAAGGATTGACAAATGATGATGTGGCTTTGAATGGTGCATTTTGAACACACACAAAGTCAGGAGTTCAAATAAGGTTTAAAAAATGAAATCCCTTTGTAACACACGAGTTTCCGGATGAAATCCTGATACTTTGAAAGAGATTGTCCATTTTGTACACGAAGTGCATCCAGTTTTTGCCGTAACCCTCTCAACTTTCTTGCACATGCTATGTGGATGAAATGATGATATCATGCCAACTTTCAACCTTTTCAAAGTTCATTTGAAATGCTTTTCAATTTTAGGGTCTTATAGCTCAAAATAATTAGTAAATGCATGAAAAATAACAAATGAAGTCAGAAAGGATTGACAAATGATGATGTGGCTTTGAATGGTGCATTTTGAACACACAAAAAGTCAGGAGTTCAAATAAGTTTTAAAAAATGAAATCCCTTTGTAACAGACGAGTTTCCGGATGAAATCCTGATACTTTGAAAGAGATTGTCCGTTTTGTACACGAAGTGCATCCCGTTTTTGCCGTAACCCTCTCAACTTTCTTCTACATGCTATGTGGATGAAATGATGATATCATGCCAACTTTCAACCTTTTCAGAGTTCATTTGAAATGCTTTTCAATTTTAGGGTCTTATAGCTCTAAATAATTAGTAAATGCATGAGATATAACAAATGAAGTCAGAAAGGATTGACAAATGATGATGTGGCTTTGAATGGTGCATTTTGAACACACACAAAGTCAGGAGTTCAAATGAGGTTTAAAAAATGAAATCCCTTTGTAACAGACGAGTTTCCGGATGAAATCCTGATACTTTGAAAGAGATTGTCCGTTTTGTACACGAAGTGCATCCTGTTTTTGCCGTAACCCTCTCAACTTTCTTGCACATGCTATGTGGATGAAATGATGATATCATGCCAACTTTCATCCTTTTCAGAGTTCATTTGAAATGCTTTTCAATTTTAGGGTTTTATAGCTCAAAATAATTAGTAAATGCATGAAAAATAACTAATGAAGTCAGAAAGGATTGACAAATGATGATGTGGCTTTGAATGGTGCATTTTGAACACACACAAAGTCAGGAGTTCAAATAAGGTTTAAAAAATGAAATCCCTTTGTAACAGACGAGTTTCCGGATGAAATCCTGATACTTTGAAAGAGATTGTCCGTTTTGTACATGAAGTGCATCCAGTTTTTGCCGTAACCCTCTCAACTTTCTTGCACATGCTATGTGGATGAAATGATGATATCATGCCAACTTTCAACCTTTTCAGAGTTCATTTGAAATGCTTTTCAATTTTAGGGTCTTATAGCTCAAAATAATTAGTAAATGCATGAAAAATAACAAATGAAGTCAGAAAGGATTGACAAATGATGATGTGGCTTTGAATGGTGCATTTTGAACACACACAAAGTCAGGAGTTAAAATAAGGTTTAAAAAATGAAATCCCTTTGTAACAGACGAGTTTCCGGATGAAATCCTGATACTTTGAAAGAGATTGTCCGTTTTGTACACGAAGTGCATCCGGTTTTTGCCGTAACCCTCTCAACTTTCTTGCACATGCTATGTGGATGAAATGATGATATCATGCCAACTTTCAACCTTTTCAGAGTTCATTTGAAATGCTTTTCAATTTTAGGGTCTTATAGCTCAAAATAATTAGTAAATGCATGAAAAATACCAAATGAAGTCAGAAAGGATTGACAAATGATGATGTGGCTTTGAATGGTGCATTTTGAACACACACAAAGTCAGGAGTGCAAATAAGGTTTAAAAAATGAAATCCCTTTGTAACAGACGAGTTTCCGGATGAAATCCTGATACTTTGAAAGAGATTGTCCGTTTTGTACACGAAGTGCATCCAGTTTTTGCCGTAACCCTCTCAACTTTCTTGCACATGCTATGTGGATGAAATGATGATATCATGCCAACTTTCAACCTTTTCAGAGTTCATTTGAAATGCTTTTCAATTTTAGGGCCTTATAGCTGAAAATAATTAGTAAATGCATGAAAAATAACAAATGAAGTCAGAAAGGATTGACAAATGATGATGTGGCTTTGAATGGTGCATTTTGAACACACAAAAAGTCAGGAGTTCAAATAAGTTTTAAAAAATGAAATCCCTTTGTAACAGACGAGTTTCCGGATGAAATCCTGATACTTTGAAAGAGATTGTCCGTTTTGTACACGAAGTGCATCCGGTTTTTGCCGTAACCCTCTCAACTTTCTTACACATGCTATGTGGATGAAATGATGATATCATGCCAACTTTCAACCTTTTCAGAGTTCATTTGAAATGCTTTTCAATTTTAGGGTCTTATAGCTCAAAATAATTAGTAAATGCATGAGATATAACAAATGAAGTCAGAAAGGATTGACAAATGATGATGTGGCTTTGAATGGTGCATTTTGAACACACAAAAAGTCAGGAGTTCAAATAAGTTTAAAAAAATGAAATCCCTTTGTAACAGACGAGTTTCCGGATGAAATCCTGATACTTTGAAAGAGATTGTCCGTTTTGTACACGAAGTGCATCCAGTTTTTTGCCGTAACCCTCTCAACTTTCTTGCACATGCTATGTGGATGAAATGATGATATCATGCCAACTTTCAACCTTTTCAGAGTTCATTTGAAATGCTTTTCAATTTTAGGGTCTTATAGCTCAAAATAATTAGTAAATGCATGAGATATAACAAATGAAGTCAGAAAGGATTGACAAATGATGATGTGGCTTTGAATGGTGCATTTTAAACACACACAAAGTCAGGAGTTGAAATGAGGTTTAAAAAATGAAATCCCTTTGTAACAGACGAGTTTCCGGATGAAATCCTGATACTTTGAAAGAGATTGTCCGTTTTGTACACGAAGTGCATCCGGTTTTTGCCGTATCCCTCTCAACTTTGTTGCACATGCTATGTGGATGAAATGATGATATCATGCCAACTTTCAACCTTTTCAGAGTTCATTTGAAATGCTTTTCAATTTTAGGGTCTTATAGCTCAAAATAATTAGTAAATGCATGAAAAATAACTAATGAAGTCAGAAAGGATTGACAAATGATGATGTGGCTTTGAATGGTGCATTTTGAACACACACAAAGTCAGGAGTTCAAATAAGGTTTAAAAAATGAAATCCCTTTGTAACAGACGAGTTTCCGGATGAAATCCTGATACTTTGAAAGAGATTGTCCGTTTTGTACACGAAGTGCATCCAGTTTCTGCCGTAACCCTCTCAACTTTCTTGCACATGCTATGTGGATGAAATGATGATATCATGCCAACTTTCAACCTTTTCAAAGTTCATTTGAAATGCTTTTCAATTTTAGGGTCTTATAGCTCAAAATAATTAGTAAATGCATGAAAAATAACAAATGAAGTCAGAAAGGATTGACAAATGATGATGTGGCTTTGAATGGTGCATTTTGAACACACAAAAAGTCAGGAGTTCAAATAAGTTTTAAAAAATGAAATCCCTTTGTAACAGACGAGTTTCCGGATGAAATCCTGATACTTTGAAAGAGATTGTCCGTTTTGTACACGAAGTGCATCCAGTTTTTGCCGTAACCCTCTCAACTTTCTTCTACATGCTATGTGGATGAAATGATGATATCATGCCAACTTTCAACCTTTTCAGAGTTCATTTGAAATGCTTTTCAATTTTAGGGTCTTATAGCTCTAAATAATTAGTAAATGCATGAGATATAACAAATGAAGTCAGAAAGGATTGACAAATGATGATGTGGCTTTGAATGGTGCATTTTGAACACACACAAAGTCAGGAGTTCAAATGAGGTTTAAAAAATGAAATCCCTTTGTAACAGACGAGTTTCCGGATGAAATCCTGATACTTTGAAAGAGATTGTCCGTTTTGTACACGAAGTGCATCCGGTTTTGCCGTAACCCTCTCAACTTTCTTGCACATGCTATGTGGATGAAATGATGATATCATGCCAACTTTCATCCTTTTCAGAGTTCATTTGAAATGCTTTTCAATTTTAGGGTTTTATAGCTCAAAATAATTAGTAAATGCATGAAAAATAACAAATGAAGTCAGAAAGGATTGACAAATGATGATGTGGCTTTGAATGGTGCATTTTGAACACACACAAAGTCAGGAGTTCAAATAAGGTTTAAAAAATGAAATCCCTTTGTAACAGACGAGTTTCCGGATGAAATCCTGATACTTTGAAAGAGATTGTCCGTTTTGTACATGAAGTGCATCCAGTTTTTGCCGTAACCCTCTCAACTTTCTTGCACATGCTATGTGGATGAAATGATGATATCATGCCAACTTTCAACCTTTTCAGAGTTCATTTGAAATGCTTTTCAATTTTAGGGTCTTATAGCTCAAAATAATTAGTAAATGCATGAAAAATAACAAATGAAGTCAGAAAGGATTGACAAATGATGATGTGGCTTTGAATGGTGCATTTTGAACACACACAAAGTCAGGAGTTAAAATAAGGTTTAAAAAATGAAATCCCTTTGTAACAGACGAGTTTCCGGATGAAATCCTGATACTTTGAAAGAGATTGTCCGTTTTGTACACGAAGTGCATCCGGTTTTTGCCGTAACCCTCTCAACTTTCTTGCACATGCTATGTGGATGAAATGATGATATCATGCCAACTTTCAACCTTTTCAGAGTTCATTTGAAATGCTTTTCAATTTAGGGTCTTATAGCTCAAAATAATTAGTAAATGCATGAAAAATACCAAATGAAGTCAGAAAGGATTGACAAATGATGATGTGGCTTTGAATGGTGCATTTTGAACACACACAAAGTCAGGAGTGCAAATAAGGTTTAAAAAATGAAATCCCTTTGTAACAGACGAGTTTCCGGATGAAATCCTGATACTTTGAAAGAGATTGTCCGTTTTGTACACGAAGTGCATCCAGTTTTTGCCGTAACCCTCTCAACTTTCTTGCACATGCTATGTGGATGAAATGATGATATCATGCCAACTTTCAACCTTTTCAGAGTTCATTTGAAATGCTTTTCAATTTTAGGGCCTTATAGCTGAAAATAATTAGTAAATGCATGAAAAATAACAAATGAAGTCAGAAAGGATTGACAAATGATGATGTGGCTTTGAATGGTGCATTTTGAACACACAAAAAGTCAGGAGTTCAAATAAGTTTTAAAAAATGAAATCCCTTTGTAACAGACGAGTTTCCGGATGAAATCCTGATACTTTGAAAGAGATTGTCCGTTTTGTACACGAAGTGCATCCAGTTTTTGCCGTAACCCTCTCAACTTTCTTGCACATGCTATGTGGATGAAATGATGATATCATGCCAACTTTCAACCTTTTCAGAGTTCATTTGAAATGCTTTTCAATTTTAGGGTCTTATAGCTCAAAATAATTAGTAAATGCATGAGATATAACAAATGAAGTCAGAAAGGATTGACAAATGATGATGTGGCTTTGAATGGTGCATTTTAAACACACACAAAGTCAGGAGTTGAAATGAGGTTTAAAAAATGAAATCCCTTTGTAACAGACGAGTTTCCGGATGAAATACTGATACTTTGAAAGAGATTGTCCGTTTTGTACACGAAGTGCATCCGGTTTTTGCCGTAACCCTCTCAACTTTCTTGCACATGCTATGTGGATGAAATGATGATATCATGCCAACTTTCAACCTTTTCAGAGTTCATTTGAAATGCTTTTCAATTTTAGGGTCTTATAGCTCAAAATAATTAGTAAATGCATGAAAAATAACTAATGAAGTCAGAAAGGATTGACAAATGATGATGTGGCTTTGAATGGTGCATTTTGAACACACACAAAGTCAGGAGTTCAAATAAGGTTTAAAAAATGAAATCCCTTTGTAACACACGAGTTTCCGGATGAAATCCTGATACTTTGAAAGAGATTGTCCGTTTTGTACACGAAGTGCATCCAGTTTTTGCCGTAACCCTCTCAACTTTCTTGCACATGCTATGTGGATGAAATGATGATATCATGCCAACTTTCAACCTTTTCAAAGTTCATTTGAAATGCTTTTCAATTTTAGGGTCTTATAGCTCAAAATAATTAGTAAATGCATGAAAAATAACAAATGAAGTCAGAAAGGATTGACAAATGATGATGTGGCTTTGAATGGTGCATTTTGAACACACAAAAAGTCAGGAGTTCAAATAAGTTTTAAAAAATGAAATCCCTTTGTAACAGACGAGTTTCCGGATGAAATCCTGATACTTTGAAAGAGATTGTCCGTTTTGTACACGAAGTGCATCCGGTTTTTGCCGTAACCCTCTCAACTTTCTTACACATGCTATGTGGATGAAATGATGATATCATGCCAACTTTCAACCTTTTCAGAGTTCATTTGAAATGCTTTTCAATTTTAGGGTCTTATAGCTCAAAATAATTAGTAAATGCATGAGATATAACAAATGAAGTCAGAAAGGATTGACAAATGATGATGTGGCTTTGAATGGTGCATTTTGAACACACAAAAAGTCAGGAGTTCAAATAAGTTTAAAAAAATGAAATCCCTTTGTAACAGACGAGTTTCCGGATGAAATCCTGATACTTTGAAAGAGATTGTCCGTTTTGTACACGAAGTGCATCCAGTTTTTGCCGTAACCCTCTCAACTTTCTGGCACATGCTATGTGGATGAAATGATGATATCATGCCAACTTTCAACCTTTTCAGAGTTCATTTGAAATGCTTTTCAATTTTAGGGTCTTATAGCTCAAAATAATTAGTAAATGCATGAGATATAACAAATGAAGTCAGAAAGGATTGACAAATGATGATGTGGCTTTGAATGGTGCATTTTAAACACACACAAAGTCAGGAGTTGAAATGAGGTTTAAAAAATGAAATCCCTTTGTAACAGACGAGTTTCCGGATGAAATCCTGATACTTTGAAAGAGATTGTCCGTTTTGTACACGAAGTGCATCCGGTTTTTGCCGTAACCCTCTCAACTTTCTTGCACATGCTATGTGGATGAAATGATGATATCATGCCAACTTTCAACCTTTTCAGAGTTCATTTGAAATGCTTTTCAATTTTAGGGTCTTATAGCTCAAAATAATTAGTAAATGCATGAAAAATAACTAATGAAGTCAGAAAGGATTGACAAATGATGATGTGGCTTTGAATGGTGCATTTTGAACACACACAAAGTCAGGAGTTCAAATAAGGTTTAAAAAATGAAATCCCTTTGTAACAGACGAGTTTCCGGATGAAATCCTGATACTTTGAAAGAGATTGTCCGTTTTGTACACGAAGTGCATCCAGTTTCTGCCGTAACCCTCTCAACTTTCTTGCACATGCTATGTGGATGAAATGATGATATCATGCCAACTTTCAACCTTTTCAAAGTTCATTTGAAATGCTTTTCAATTTTAGGGTCTTATAGCTCAAAATAATTAGTAAATGCATGAAAAATAACTAATGAAGTCAGAAAGGATTGACAAATGATGATGTGGCTTTGAATGGTGCATTTTGAACACACAAAAAGTCAGGAGTTCAAATAAGTTTTAAAAAATGAAATCCCTTTGTAACAGACGAGTTTCCGGATGAAATCCTGATACTTTGAAAGAGATTGTCCGTTTTGTACACGAAGTGCATCCAGTTTTTGCCGTAACCCTCTCAACTTTCTTCTACATGCTATGTGGATGAAATGATGATATCATGCCAACTTTCAACCTTTTCAGAGTTCATTTGAAATGCTTTTCAATTTTAGGGTCTTATAGCTCTAAATAATTAGTAAATGCATGAGATATAACAAATGAAGTCAGAAAGGATTGACAAATGATGATGTGGCTTTGAATGGTGCATTTTGAACACACACAAAGTCAGGAGTTCAAATGAGGTTTAAAAAATGAAATCCCTTTGTAACAGACGAGTTTCCGGATGAAATCCTGATACTTTGAAAGAGATTGTCCGTTTTGTACACGAAGTGCATCCGGTTTTGCCGTAACCCTCTCAACTTTCTTGCACATGCTATGTGGATGAAATGATGATATCATGCCAACTTTCATCCTTTTCAGAGTTCATTTGAAATGCTTTTCAATTTTAGGGTTTTATAGCTCAAAATAATTAGTAAATGCATGAAAAATAACAAATGAAGTCAGAAAGGATTGACAAATGATGATGTGGCTTTGAATGGTGCATTTTGAACACACACAAAGTCAGGAGTTCAAATAAGGTTTAAAAAATGAAATCCCTTTGTAACAGACGAGTTTCCGGATGAAATCCTGATACTTTGAAAGAGATTGTCCGTTTTGTACATGAAGTGCATCCAGTTTTTGCCGTAACCCTCTCAACTTTCTTGCACATGCTATGTGGATGAAATGATGATATCATGCCAACTTTCAACCTTTTCAGAGTTCATTTGAAATGCTTTTCAATTTTAGGGTCTTATAGCTCAAAATAATTAGTAAATGCATGAAAAATAACAAATGAAGTCAGAAAGGATTGACAAATGATGATGTGGCTTTGAATGGTGCATTTTGAACACACACAAAGTCAGGAGTTAAAATAAGGTTTAAAAAATGAAATCCCTTTGTAACAGACGAGTTTCCGGATGAAATCCTGATACTTTGAAAGAGATTGTCCGTTTTGTACACGAAGTGCATCCGGTTTTTGCCGTAACCCTCTCAACTTTCTTGCACATGCTATGTGGATGAAATGATGATATCATGCCAACTTTCAACCTTTTCAGAGTTCATTTGAAATGCTTTTCAATTTAGGGTCTTATAGCTCAAAATAATTAGTAAATGCATGAAAAATACCAAATGAAGTCAGAAAGGATTGACAAATGATGATGTGGCTTTGAATGGTGCATTTTGAACACACACAAAGTCAGGAGTGCAAATAAGGTTTAAAAAATGAAATCCCTTTGTAACAGACGAGTTTCCGGATGAAATCCTGATACTTTGAAAGAGATTGTCCGTTTTGTACACGAAGTGCATCCAGTTTTTGCCGTAACCCTCTCAACTTTCTTGCACATGCTATGTGGATGAAATGATGATATCATGCCAACTTTCAACCTTTTCAGAGTTCATTTGAAATGCTTTTCAATTTTAGGGCCTTATAGCTCAAAATAATTAGTAAATGCATGAAAAATAACAAATGAAGTCAGAAAGGATTGACAAATGATGATGTGGCTTTGAATGGTGCATTTTGAACACACAAAAAGTCAGGAGTTCAAATAAGTTTTAAAAAATGAAATCCCTTTGTAACAGACGAGTTTCCGGATGAAATCCTGATACTTTGAAAGAGATTGTCCGTTTTGTACACGAAGTGCATCCAGTTTTTGCCGTAACCCTCTCAACTTTCTTGCACATGCTATGTGGATGAAATGATGATATCATGCCAACTTTCAACCTTTTCAGAGTTCATTTGAAATGCTTTTCAATTTTAGGGTCTTATAGCTCAAAATAATTAGTAAATGCATGAGATATAACAAATGAAGTCAGAAAGGATTGACAAATGATGATGTGGCTTTGAATGGTGCATTTTAAACACACACAAAGTCAGGAGTTGAAATGAGGTTTAAAAAATGAAATCCCTTTGTAACAGACGAGTTTCCGGATGAAATACTGATACTTTGAAAGAGATTGTCCGTTTTGTACACGAAGTGCATCCGGTTTTTGCCGTAACCCTCTCAACTTTCTTGCACATGCTATGTGGATGAAATGATGATATCATGCCAACTTTCAACCTTTTCAGAGTTCATTTGAAATGCTTTTCAATTTTAGGGTCTTATAGCTCAAAATAATTAGTAAATGCATGAAAAATAACTAATGAAGTCAGAAAGGATTGACAAATGATGATGTGGCTTTGAATGGTGCATTTTGAACACACACAAAGTCAGGAGTTCAAATAAGGTTTAAAAAATGAAATCCCTTTGTAACACACGAGTTTCCGGATGAAATCCTGATACTTTGAAAGAGATTGTCCGTTTTGTACACGAAGTGCATCCAGTTTTTGCCGTAACCCTCTCAACTTTCTTGCACATGCTATGTGGATGAAATGATGATATCATGCCAACTTTCAACCTTTTCAAAGTTCATTTGAAATGCTTTTCAATTTTAGGGTCTTATAGCTCAAAATAATTAGTAAATGCATGAAAAATAACAAATGAAGTCAGAAAGGATTGACAAATGATGATGTGGCTTTGAATGGTGCATTTTGAACACACAAAAAGTCAGGAGTTCAAATAAGTTTTAAAAAATGAAATCCCTTTGTAACAGACGAGTTTCCGGATGAAATCCTGATACTTTGAAAGAGATTGTCCGTTTTGTACACGAAGTGCATCCAGTTTTTGCCGTAACCCTCTCAACTTTCTTCTACATGCTATGTGGATGAAATGATGATATCATGCCAACTTTCAACCTTTTCAGAGTTCATTTGAAATGCTTTTCAATTTTAGGGTCTTATAGCTCTAAATAATTAGTAAATGCATGAGATATAACAAATGAAGTCAGAAAGGATTGACAAATGATGATGTGGCTTTGAATGGTGCATTTTGAACACACACAAAGTCAGGAGTTCAAATGAGGTTTAAAAAATGAAATCCCTTTGTAACAGACGAGTTTCCGGATGAAATCCTGATACTTTGAAAGAGATTGTCCGTTTTGTACACGAAGTGCATCCGGTTTTTGCCGTAACCCTCTCAACTTTCTTGCACATGCTATGTGGATGAAATGATGATATCATGCCAACTTTCAACCTTTTCAGAGTTCATTTGAAATGCTTTTCAATTTTAGGGTCTTATAGCTCAAAATAATTAGTAAATGCATGAAAAATACCAAATGAAGTCAGAAAGGATTGACAAATGATGATGTGGCTTTGAATGGTGCATTTTGAACACACACAAAGTCAGGAGTGCAAATAAGGTTTAAAAAATGAAATCCCTTTGTAACAGACGAGTTTCCGGATGAAATCCTGATACTTTGAAAGAGATTGTCCGTTTTGTACACGAAGTGCATCCAGTTTTTGCCGTAACCCTCTCAACTTTCTTGCACATGCTATGTGGATGAAATGATGATATCATGCCAACTTTCAACCTTTTCAGAGTTCATTTGAAATGCTTTTCAATTTTAGGGCCTTATAGCTGAAAATAATTAGTAAATGCATGAAAAATAACAAATGAAGTCAGAAAGGATTGACAAATGATGATGTGGCTTTGAATGGTGCATTTTGAACACACAAAAAGTCAGGAGTTCAAATAAGTTTTAAAAAATGAAATCCCTTTGTAACAGACGAGTTTCCGGATGAAATCCTGATACTTTGAAAGAGATTGTCCGTTTTGTACACGAAGTGCATCCGGTTTTTGCCGTAACCCTCTCAACTTTCTTGCACATGCTATGTGGATGAAATGATGATATCATGCCAACTTTCAACCTTTTCAGAGTTCATTTGAAATGCTTTTCAATTTTAGGGTCTTATAGCTCAAAATAATTAGTAAATGCATGAGATATAACAAATGAAGTCAGAAAGGATTGACAAATGATGATGTGGCTTTGAATGGTGCATTTTAAACACACACAAAGTCAGGAGTTGAAATGAGGTTTAAAAAATGAAATCCCTTTGTAATAGACGAGTTTCCGGATGAAATACTGATACTTTGAAAGAGATTGTCCGTTTTGTACACGAAGTGCATCCGGTTTTTGCCGTAACCCTCTCAACTTTCTTGCACATGCTATGTGGATGAAATGATGATATCATGCCAACTTTCAACCTTTTCAGAGTTCATTTGAAATGCTTTTCAATTTTAGGGTCTTATAGCTCAAAATAATTAGTAAATGCATGAAAAATAACTAATGAAGTCAGAAAGGATTGACAAATGATGATGTGGCTTTGAATGGTGCATTTTGAACACACACAAAGTCAGGAGTTCAAATAAGGTTTAAAAAATGAAATCCCTTTGTAACAGACGAGTTTCCGGATGAAATCCTGATACTTTGAAAGAGATTGTCCGTTTTGTACACGAAGTGCATCCCGTTTTTGCCGTAACCCTCTCAACTTTCTTCTACATGCTATGTGGATGAAATGATGATATCATGCCAACTTTCAACCTTTTCAGAGTTCATTTGAAATGCTTTTCAATTTTAGGGTCTTATAGCTCTAAATAATTAGTAAATGCATGAGATATAACAAATGAAGTCAGAAAGGATTGACAAATGATGATGTGGCTTTGAATGGTGCATTTTGAACACACACAAAGTCAGGAGTTCAAATGAGGTTTAAAAATGAAATCCCTTTGTAACAGACGAGTTTCCGGATGAAATCCTGATACTTTGAAAGAGATTGTCCGTTTTGTACACGAAGTGCATCCGGTTTTTGCCGTAACCCTCTCAACTTTCTTGCACATGCTATGTGGATGAAATGATGATATCATGCCAACTTTCATCCTTTTCAGAGTTCATTTGAAATGCTTTTCAATTTTAGGGTTTTATAGCTCAAAATAATTAGTAAATGCATGAAAAATAACAAATGAAGTCAGAAAGGATTGACAAATGATGATGTGGCTTTGAATGGTGCATTTTGAACACACACAAAGTCAGGAGTTCAAATAAGGTTTAAAAAATGAAATCCCTTTGTAACAGACGAGTTTCCGGATGAAATCCTGATACTTTGAAAGAGATTGTCCGTTTTGTACATGAAGTGCATCCAGTTTTTGCCGTAACCCTCTCAACTTTCTTGCACATGCTATGTGGATGAAATGATGATATCATGCCAACTTTCAACCTTTTCAGAGTTCATTTGAAATGCTTTTCAATTTTAGGGTCTTATAGCTCAAAATAATTAGTAAATGCATGAAAAATAACAAATGAAGTCAGAAAGGATTGACAAATGATGATGTGGCTTTGAATGGTGCATTTTGAACACACACAAAGTCAGGAGTTAAAATAAGGTTTAAAAAATGAAATCCCTTTGTAACAGACGAGTTTCCGGATGAAATCCTGATACTTGAAAGAGATTGTCCGTTTTTGTACACGAAGTGCATCCGGTTTTTGCCGTAACCCTCTCAACTTTCTTGCACATGCTATGTGGATGAAATGATGATATCATGCCAACTTTCAACTTTTCAGAGTTCATTGAAATGCTTTTCAATTTAGGGTCTTATAGCTCAAAATAATTAGTAAATGCATGAAAAATACCAATGAAGTCAGAAAGGATTGACAAATGATGATGTGGCTTTGAATGGTGCATTTTGAACACACACAAAGTCAGGAGTGCAATAAGTTTAAAAATGAAATCCCTTTGTAACAGACGAGTTTCCGGATGAAATCCTGATACTTTGAAAGAGATTGTCCGTTTTGTACACGAAGTGCATCCAGTTTTTGCCGTAACCCTCTCAACTTTCTTGCACATGCTATGTGGATGAAATGATGATATCATGCCAACTTTCAACCTTTTCAGAGTTCATTTGAAATGCTTTTCAATTTTAGGGCCTTATAGCTGAAAATAATTAGTAAATGCATGAAAAATAACAAATGAAGTCAGAAAGGATTGACAAATGATGATGTGGCTTTGAATGGTGCATTTTGAACACACAAAAAGTCAGGAGTTCAAATAAGTTTTAAAAAATGAAATCCCCTTTGTAACAGACGAGTTTCCGGATGAAATCCTGATACTTTGAAAGAGATTGTCCGTTTTGTACACGAAGTGCATCAGTTTTTGCCGTAACCCTCTCAACTTTCTTGCACATGCTATGTGGATGAAATGATGATATCATGCCAACTTTCAACCTTTTCAGAGTTCATTTGAAATGCTTTTCAATTTTAGGGTCTTATAGCTCAAAATAATTAGTAAATGCATGAGATATAACAAATGAAGTCAGAAAGGATTGACAAATGATGATGTGGCTTTGAATGGTGCATTTAGACACACACAAAGTCAGGAGTTGAAATGAGGTTTAAAAAATGAAATCCCTTTGTAACAGACGAGTCTCCGGATGAAATACTGATACTTTGAAAGATATTGTCCGTTTTGTACACGAAGTGCATCCGGTTTTTGCCGTAACCCTCTCAACTTTCTTGCACATGCTATGTGGATGAAATGATGATATCATGCCAACTTTCAACCTTTTCAGAGTTCATTTGAAATGCTTTTCAATTTTAGGGTCTTATAGCTCAAAATAATTAGTAAATGCATGAAAAATAACTAATGAAGTCAGAAAGGATTGACAAATGATGATGTGGCTTTGAATGGTGCATTTTGAACACACACAAAGTCAGGAGTTCAAATAAGGTTTAAAAAATGAAATCCCTTTGTAACACACGAGTTTCCGGATGAAATCCTGATACTTTGAAAGAGATTGTCCGTTTTGTACACGAAGTGCATCCAGTTTTTGCCGTAACCCTCTCAACTTTCTTGCACATGCTATGTGGATGAAATGATGATATCATGCCAACTTTCAACCTTTTCAAAGTTCATTTGAAATGCTTTTCAATTTTAGGGTCTTATAGCTCAAAATAATTAGTAAATGCATGAGATATAACAAATGAAGTCAGAAAGGATTGACAAATGATGATGTGGCTTTGAATGGTGCATTTTAAACACACACAAAGTCAGGAGTTGAAATGAGGTTTAAAAAATGAAATCCCTTTGTAATAGACGAGTTTCCGGATGAAATACTGATACTTTGAAAGAGATTGTCCGTTTTGTACACGAAGTGCATCCGGTTTTTGCCGTAACCCTCTCAACTTTCTTGCACATGCTATGTGGATGAAATGATGATATCATGCCAACTTTCAACCTTTTCAGAGTTCATTTGAAATGCTTTTCAATTTTAGGGTCTTATAGCTCAAAATAATTAGTAAATGCATGAAAAATAACTAATGAAGTCAGAAAGGATTGACAAATGATGATGTGGCTTTGAATGGTGCATTTTGAACACACACAAAGTCAGGAGTTCAAATAAGGTTTAAAAATGAAATCCCTTTGTAACACACGAGTTTCCGGATGAAATCCTGATACTTTGAAAGAGATTGTCCGTTTTGTACACGAAGTGCATCCAGTTTTTGCCGTAACCCTCTCAACTTTCTTGCACATGCTATGTGGATGAAATGATGATATCATGCCAACTTTCAACCTTTTCAAAGTTCATTTGAAATGCTTTTCAATTTTAGGGTCTTATAGCTCAAAATAATTAGTAAATGCATGAAAAATAACAAATGAAGTCAGAAAGGATTGACAAATGATGATGTGGCTTTGAATGGTGCATTTTGAACACACAAAAAGTCAGGAGTTCAAATAAGTTTTAAAAAATGAAATCCCTTTGTAACAGACGAGTTTCCGGATGAAATCCTGATACTTTGAAAGAGATTGTCCGTTTTGTACACGAAGTGCATCCCGTTTTTGCCGTAACCCTCTCAACTTTCTTCTACATGCTATGTGGATGAAATGATGATATCATGCCAACTTTCAACCTTTTCAGAGTTCATTTGAAATGCTTTTCAATTTTAGGGACTTATAGCTCTAAATAATTAGTAAATGCATGAGATATAACAAATGAAGTCAGAAAGGATTGACAAATGATGATGTGGCTTTGAATGGTGCATTTTGAACACACACAAAGTCAGGAGTTCAAATGAGGTTTAAAAAATGAAATCCCTTTGTAACAGACGAGTTTCCGGATGAAATCCTGATACTTTGAAAGAGGTTGTCCGTTTTGTACACGAAGTGCATCCGGTTTTTGCCGTAACCCTCTCAACTTTCTTGCACATGCTATGTGGATGAAATGATGATATCATGCCAACTTTCATCCTTTTCAGAGTTCATTTGAAATGCTTTTCAATTTTAGGGTTTTATAGCTCAAAATAATTAGTAAATGCATGAAAAATAACAAATGAAGTCTGAAAGGATTGACAAATGATGATGTGGCTTTGAATGGTGCATTTTGAACACACACAAAGTCAGGAGTTCAAATAAGGTTTAAAAAATGAAATCCCTTTGTAACAGACGAGTTTCCGGATGAAATCCTGATACTTTGAAAGAGATTGTCCGTTTTGTACATGAAGTGCATCCAGTTTTTGCCGTAACCCTCTCAACTTTCTTGCACATGCTATGTGGATGAAATGATGATATCATGCCAACTTTCAACCTTTTCAGAGTTCATTTGAAATGCTTTTCAATTTTAGGGTGTTATAGCTCAAAATAATTAGTAAATGCATGAAAAATAACAAATGAAGTCAGAAAGGATTGACAAATGATGATGTGGCTTTGAATGGTGCATTTTGAACACACACAAAGTCAGGAGTTAAAATAAGGTTTAAAAAATGAAATCCCTTTGTAACAGATGAGTTTCCGGATGAAATCGTGATACTTTGAAAGAGATTGTCCGTTTTGTACACGAAGTGCATCCGGTTTTTGCCGTAACCCTCTCAACTTTCTTGCACATGCTATGTGGATGAAATGATGATATCATGCCAACTTTCAACCTTTTCAGAGTTCATTTGAAATGCTTTTCAATTTTAGGGTCTTATAGCTCAAAATAATTAGTAAATGCATGAAAAATACCAAATGAAGTCAGAAAGGATTGACAAATGATGATGTGGCTTTGAATGGTGCATTTTGAACACACACAAAGTCAGGAGTGCAAATAAGGTTTAAAAAATGAAATCCCTTTGTAACAGACGAGTTTCCGGATGAAATCCTGATACTTTGAAAGAGATTGTCCGTTTTGTACACGAAGTGCATCCAGTTTTTGCCGTAACCCTCTCAACTTTCTTGCACATGCTATGTGGATGAAATGATGATATCATGCCAACTTTCAACCTTTTCAGAGTTCATTTGAATTGCTTTTCAATTTTAGGGCCTTATAGCTGAAAATAATTAGTAAATGCATGAAAAATAACAAATGAAGTCAGAAAGGATTGACAAATGATGATGTGGCTTTGAATGGTGCATTTTGAACACACAAAAAGTCAGGAGTTCAAATAAGTTTTAAAAAATGAAATCCCTTTGTAACAGATGAGTTTCCGGATGAAATCCTGATACTTTGAAAGAGATTGTCCGTTTTGTACACGAAGTGCATCCAGTTTTTGCCGTAACCCTCTCAACTTTCTTGCACATGCTATGTGGATGAAATGATGATATCATGCCAACTTTCAACCTTTTCAGAGTTCATTTGAAATGCTTTTCAATTTTAGGGTCTTATAGCTCAAAATAATTAGTAAATGCATGAGATATAACAAATGAAGTCAGAAAGGATTGACAAATGATGATGTGGCTTTGAATGGTGCATTTAGACACACACAAAGTCAGGAGTTGAAATGAGGTTTAAAAAATGAAATCCCTTTGTAACAGACGAGTTTCCGGATGAAATACTGATACTTTGAAAGAGATTGTCCGTTTTGTACACGAAGTGCATCCGGTTTTTGCCGTAACCCTCTCAACTTTCTTGCACATGCTATGTGGATGAAATGATGATATCATGCCAACTTTCAACCTTTTCAGAGTTCATTTGAAATGCTTTTCAATTTTAGGGTCTTATAGCTCAAAATAATTAGTAAATGCATGAAAAATAACTAATGAAGTCAGAAAGGATTGACAAATGATGATGTGGCTTTGAATGGTGCATTTTGAACACACACAAAGTCAGGAGTTCAAATAAGGTTTAAAAAATGAAATCCCTTTGTAACACACGAGTTTCCGGATGAAATCCTGATACTTTGAAAGAGATTGTCCGTTTTGTACACGAAGTGCATCCAGTTTTTGCCGTAACCCTCTCAACTTTCTTGCACATGCTATGTGGATGAAATGATGATATCATGCCAACTTTCAACCTTTTCAAAGTTCATTTGTAATGCTTTTCAATTTTAGGGTCTTATAGCTCAAAATAATTAGTAAATGCATGAAAAATAACAAATGAAGTCAGAAAGGATTGACAAATGATGATGTGGCTTTGAATGGTGCATTTTGAACACACAAAAAGTCAGGAGTTCAAATAAGTTTTAAAAAATGAAATCCCTTTGTAACAGACGAGTTTCCGGATGAAATCCTGATACTTTGAAAGAGATTGTCCGTTTTGTACACGAAGTGCATCCAGTTTTTGCCGTAACCCTCTCAACTTTCTTGCACATGCTATGTGGATGAAATGATGATATCATGCCAACTTTCAACCTTTTCAGAGTTCATTTGAAATGCTTTTCAATTTTAGGGTCTTATAGCTCAAAATAATTAGTAAATGCATGAGATATAACAAATGAAGTCAGAAAGGATTGACAAATGATGATGTGGCTTTGAATGGTGCATTTTAAACACACACAAAGTCAGGAGTTGAAATGAGGTTTAAAAAATGAAATCCCTTTGTAACAGACGAGTTTCTGGATGAAATCCTGATACTTTGAAAGAGATTGTCCGTTTTGTACACGAAGTGCATCCGGTTTTTGCCGTAACCCTCTCAACTTTGTTGCACATGCTATGTGGATGAAATGATGATATCATGCCAACTTTCAACCTTTTCAGAGTTCATTTGAAATGCTTTTCAATTTTAGGGTCTTATAGCTCAAAATAATTAGTAAATGCATGAAAAATAACTAATGAAGTCAGAAAGGATTGACAAATGATGATGTGGCTTTGAATGGTGCATTCTGAACACACACAAAGTCAGGAGTTCAAATAAGGTTTAAAAAATGAAATCCCTTTGTAACACACGAGTTTCCGGATGAAATCCTGATACTTTGAAAGAGATTGTCCGTTTTGTACACGAAGTGCATCCAGTTTTTGCCGTAACCCTCTCAACTTTCTTGCACATGCTATGTGGATGAAATGATGATATCATGCCAACTTTCAACCTTTTCAAAGTTCATTTGAAATGCTTTTCAATTTTAGGGTCTTATAGCTCAAAATAATTAGTAAATGCATGAAAAATAACAAATGAAGTCAGAAAGGATTGACAAATGATGATGTGGCTTTGAATGGTGCATTTTGAACACACAAAAAGTCAGGAGTTCAAATAAATTTTAAAAAATGAAATCCCTTTGTAACAGACGAGTTTCCGGATGAAATCCTGATACTTTGAAAGAGATTGTCCGTTTTGTACACGAAGTGCATCCAGTTTTTGCCGTAACCCTCTCAACTTTCTTCTACATGCTATGTGGATGAAATGATGATATCATGCCAACTTTCAACCTTTTCAGAGTTCATTTGAAATGCTTTTCAATTTTAGGGTCTTATAGCTCTAAATAATTAGTAAATGCATGAGATATAACAAATGAAGTCAGAAAGGATTGACAAATGATGATGTGGCTTTGAATGGTGCATTTTGAACACACACAAAGTCAGGAGTTCAAATGAGGTTTAAAAAATGAAATCCCTTTGTAACAGACGAGTTTCCGGATGAAATCCTGATACTTTGAAAGAGATTGTCCGTTTTGTACACGAAGTGCATCCGGTTTTTGCCGTAACCCTCTCAACTTTCTTGCACATGCTATGTGGATGAAATGATGATATCATGCCAACTTTCAACCTTTTCAGAGTTCATTTGAAATGCTTTTCAATTTTAGGGTCTTATAGCTCAAAATAATTAGTAAATGCATGAGATATAACAAATGAAGTCAGAAAGGATTGACAAATGATGATGTGGCTTTGAATCGTGCATTTTAAACACACACAAAGTCAGGAGTTGAAATGAGGTTTAAAAAATGAAATCCCTTTGTAACAGACGAGTTTCCGGATGAAATACTAATACTTTGAAAGAGATTGTCCGTTTTGTACACGAAGTGCATCCGGTTTTTGCCGTAACCCTCTCAACTTTCTTGCACATGCTATGTGGATGAAATGATGATATCATGCCAACTTTCAACCTTTTCAGAGTTCATTTGAAATGCTTTTCAATTTTAGGGTCTTATAGCTCAAAATAATTAGTAAATGCATGAAAAATAACTAATGAAGTCAGAAAGGATTGACAAATGATGATGTGGCTTTGAATGGTGCATTTTGAACACACACAAAGTCAGGAGTTCAAATAAGGTTTAAAAAATGAAATCCCTTTGTAACAGACGAGTTTCCGGATGAAATCCTGATACTTTGAAAGAGATTGTCCGTTTTGTACACGAAGTGCATCCAGTTTTTGCCGTAACCCTCTCAACTTTCTTGCACATGCTATGTGGATGAAATGATGATATCATGCCAACTTTCAACCTTTTCAAAGTTCATTTGAAATGCTTTTCAATTTTAGGGTCTTATAGCTCAAAATAATTAGTAAATGCATGAAAAATAACAAATGAAGTCAGAAAGGATTGACAAATGATGATGTGGCTTTGAATGGTGCATTTTGAACACACAAAAAGTCAGGAGTTCAAATAAGTTTTAAAAAATGAAATCCCTTTGTAACAGACGAGTTTCCGGATGAAATCCTGATACTTTGAAAGAGATTGTCCGTTTTGTACACGAAGTGCATCCGGTTTTTGCCGTAACCCTCTCAACTTTCTTGCACATGCTATGTGGATGAAATGATGATATCAAGCCAACTTTCATCCTTTTCAGAGTTCATTTGAAATGCTTTTCAATTTTAGGGTCTTATAGCTCAAAATAATTAGTAAATGCATGAAAAATAACAAATGAAGTCAGAAAGGATTGACAAATGATGATGTGGCTTTGAATGGTGCATTTTGAACACACACAAAGTCAGGAGTTCAAATGAGGTTTAAAAAATGAAATCCCTTTGTAACAGACGAGTTTCCGGATGAAATCCTGATACTTTGAAAGAGATTGTCCGTTTTGTACACGAAGTGCATCCGGTTTTTGCCGTAACCCTCTCAACTTTCTTGCACATGCTATGTGGATGAAATGATGATATCATGCCAACTTTCATCCTTTTCAGAGTTCATTTGAAATGCTTTTCAATTTTAGGGTCTTATAGCTCAAAATAATTAGTAAATGCATGAAAAATAACAAATGAAGTCAGAAAGGATTGACAAATGTTGATGTGGCTTTGAATGGTGCATTTTGAACACACACAAAGTCAGGAGTTAAAATAAGATTTAAAAAATGAAATCCCTTTGTAACAGACGAGTTTCCGGATGAAATCCTGATACTTTGAAAGAGATTGTCCGTTTTGTACACGAAGTGCATCCGGTTTTTGCCGTAACCCTCTCAACTTTCTTGCACATGCTATGTGGATGAAATGATGATATCATGCCAACTTTCAACCTTTTCAGAGTTCATTTGAAATGCTTTTCAATTTTAGGGTCTTATAGCTCAAAATAATTAGTAAATGCATGAAAAATACCAAATGAAGTCAGAAAGGATTGACAAATGATGATGTGGCTTTGAATGGTGCATTTCGAACACACACAAAGTCAGGAGTGCAAATAAGGTTTAAAAAATGAAATCCCTTTGTAACAGACGAGTTTCCGGATGAAATCCTGATACTTTGAAAGAGATTGTCCGTTTTGTACACAAAGTGCATCCAGTTTTTGCCGTAACCCTCTCAACTTTCTTGCACATGCTATGTGGATGAAATGATGATATCATGCCAACTTTCAACCTTTTCAGAGTTCATTTGAAATGCTTTTCAATTTTAGGGCCTTATAGCTGAAAATAATTAGTAAATGCATGAAAAATAACAAATGAAGTCAGAAAGGATTGACAAATGATGATGTGGCTTTGAATGGTGCATTTTGAACACACAAAAAGTCAGGAGTTCAAATAAGTTTTAAAAAATGAAATCCCTTTGTAACAAACGAGTTTCCGGATGAAATCCTGATACTTTGAAAGAGATTGTCCGTTTTGTACACGAAGTGCATCCAGTTTTTGCCGTAACCCTCTCAACTTTCTTGCACATGCTATGTGGATGAAATGATGATATCATGCCAACTTCCAACCTTTTCAGAGTTCATTTGAAATGCTTTTCAATTTTAGGGTCTTATAGCTCAAAATAATTAGTAAATGCATGAGATATAACAAATGAAGTCAGAAAGGATTGACAAATGATGATGTGGCTTTGAATGGTGCATTTTAAACACACACAAAGTCAGGAGTTGAAATGAGGTTTAAAAAATGAAATCCCTTTGTAACAGACGAGTTTCCGGATGAAGTACTGATACTTTGAAAGAGATTGTCCGTTTTGTACACGAAGTGCATCCGGTTTTTGCCGTAACCCTCTCAACTTTCTTGCACATGCTATGTGGATGAAATGATGATATCATGCCAACTTTCAACCTTTTCAGAGTTCATTTGAAATGCTTTTCAATTTTAGGGTCTTATAGCTCAAAATAATTAGTAAATGCATGAAAAATAACTAATGAAGTCAGAAAGGATTGACAAATGATGATGTGGCTTTGAATGGTGCATTTTGAACACACACAAAGTCAGGAGTTCAAATAAGGTTTAAAAAATGAAATCCCTTTGTAACACACGAGTTTCCGGATGAAATCCTGATACTTTGAAAGAGATTGTCCGTTTTGTACACGAAGTGCATCCAGTTTTTGCCGTAACCCTCTCAACTTTCTTGCACATGCTATGTGGATGAAATGATGATATCATGCCAACTTTCAACCTTTTCAAAGTTCATTTGAAATGCTTTTCAATTTTAGGGTCTTATAGCTCAAAATAATTAGTAAATGCATGAAAAATAACAAATGAAGTCAGAAAGGATTGACAAATGATGATGTGGCTTTGAATGGTGCATTTTGAACACACAAAAAGTCAGGAGTTCAAATAAGTTATAAAAAATGAAATCCCTTTGTAACAGACGAGTTTCCGGATGAAATCCTGATACTTTGAAAGAGATTGTCCGTTTTGTACACGAAGTGCATCCAGTTTTTGCCGTAACCCTCTCAACTTTCTTCTACATGCTATGTGGATGAAATGATGATATCATGAAAACTTTCAACCTTTTCAGAGTTCATTTGAAATGCTTTTCAATTTTAGGGTCTTATAGCTCTAAATAATTAGTAAATGCATGAGATATAACAAATGAAGTCAGAAAGGATTGACAAATGATGATGTGGCTTTGAATGGTGCATTTTGAACACACACAAAGTCAGGAGTTCAAATGAGGTTTAAAAAATGAAATCCCTTTGTAACAGACGAGTTTCCGGATGAAATCCTGATACTTTGAAAGAGATTGTCCGTTTTGTACACGAAGTGCATCCGGTTTTTGCCGTAACCCTCTCAACTTTCTTGCACATGCTATGTGGATGAAATGATGATATCATGCCAACTTTCATCATTTTCAGAGTTCATTTGAAATGCTTTTCAATTTTAGGGTCTTATAGCTCAAAATAATTAGTAAATGCATGAAAAATAACAAATGAAGTCAGAAAGGATTGACAAATGATGATGTGGCTTTGAATGGTGCATTTTGAACACACACAAAGTCAGGAGTTCAAATAAGTTTTAAAAAATGAAATCCCTTTGTAACAGACGAGTTTCTGTATGAAATCCTGATACTTTGAAAGAGATTGTCCATTTTGTACACGAAGTGCATCCGGTTTTTGCCGTAACCCTCTCAACTTTCTTGCACATGCTATGTGGATGAAATGATGATATCATGCCAACTTTCAACCTTTTCAGAGTTCATTTGAAATGCTTTTCAATTTTAGGGTCTTATAGCTCAAAATAATTAGTAAATGCATGAAAAATACCAAATGAAGTCAGAAAGGATTGACAAATGATGATGTGGCTTTGAATGGTGCATTTTAAACACACACAAAGTCAGGAGTTGAAATGAGGTTTAAAAAATGAAATCCCTTTGTAACAGACGAGTTTCCGGATGAAGTACTGATACTTTGAAAGAGATTGTCCGTTTTGTACACGAAGTGCATCCGGTTTTTGCCGTAACCCTCTCAACTTTCTTGCACATGCTATGTGGATGAAATGATGATATCATGCCAACTTTCAACCTTTTCAGAGTTCATTTGAAATGCTTTTCAATTTTAGGGTCTTATAGCTCAAAATAATTAGTAAATGCATGAAAAATAACTAATGAAGTCAGAAAGGATTGACAAATGATGATGTGGCTTTGAATGGTGCATTTTGAACACACACAAAGTCAGGAGTTCAAATAAGGTTTAAAAAATGAAATCCCTTTGTAACACACGAGTTTCCGGATGAAATCCTGATACTTTGAAAGAGATTGTCCGTTTTGTACACGAAGTGCATCCAGTTTTTGCCGTAACCCTCTCAACTTTCTTGCACATGCTATGTGGATGAAATGATGATATCATGCCAACTTTCAACCTTTTCAAAGTTCATTTGAAATGCTTTTCAATTTTAGGGTCTTATAGCTCAAAATAATTAGTAAATGCATGAAAAATAACAAATGAAGTCAGAAAGGATTGACAAATGATGATGTGGCTTTGAATGGTGCATTTTGAACACACAAAAAGTCAGGAGTTCAAATAAGTTTTAAAAAATGAAATCCCTTTGTAACAGACGAGTTTCCGGATGAAATCCTGATACTTTGAAAGAGATTGTCCGTTTTGTACACGAAGTGCATCCAGTTTTTGCCGTAACCCTCTCAACTTTCTTCTACATGCTATGTGGATGAAATGATGATATCATGAAAACTTTCAACCTTTTCAGAGTTCATTTGAAATGCTTTTCAATTTTAGGGTCTTATAGCTCTAAATAATTAGTAAATGCATGAGATATAAAAATGAAGTCAGAAAGGATTGACAAATGATGATGTGGCTTTGAATGGTGCATTTTGAACACACACAAAGTCAGGAGTTCAAATGAGGTTTAAAAAATGAAATCCCTTTGTAACAGACGAGTTTCCGGATGAAATCCTGATACTTTGAAAGAGATTGTCCGTTTTGTACACGAAGTGCATCCGGTTTTTGCCGTAACCCTCTCAACTTTCTTGCACATGCTATGTGGATGAAATGATGATATCATGCCAACTTTCATCATTTTCAGAGTTCATTTGAAATGCTTTTCAATTTTAGGGTCTTATAGCTCAAAATAATTAGTAAATGCATGAAAAATAACAAATGAAGTCAGAAAGGATTGACAAATGATGATGTGGCTTTGAATGGTGCATTTTGAACACACACAAAGTCAGGAGTGCAAATAAGGTTTAAAAAATGAAATCCCTTTGTAACAGACGAGTTTCCGGATGAAATCCTGATACTTTGAAAGAGATTGTCCGTTTTGTACACGAAGTGCATCCGGTTTTTGCCGTAACCCTCTCAACTTTCTTGCACATGCTATGTGGATGAAATGATGATATCATGCCAACTTTCAACCTTTTCAGAGTTCATTTGAAATGCTTTTCAATTTTAGGGTCTTATAGCTCAAAATAATTAGTAAATGCATGAAAAATAACAAATGAAGTCAGAAAGGATTGACAAATGATGATGTGGCTTTGAATGGTGCATTTTGAACACACACAAAGTCAGGAGTTAAAATAAGGTTTAAAAAATGAAATCCCTTTGTAACAGACGAGTTTCTAGATGAAATCCTGATACTTTGAAAGAGATTGTCCGTTTTGTACACGAAGTGCATCCGGTTTTTGCCGTAACCCTCTCAACTTTCTTGCACATGCTATGTGGATGAAATGATGATATCATGCCAACTTTCAACCTTTTCAGAGTTCATTTGAAATGCTTTTCAATTTTAGGGTCTTATAGCTCAAAATAATTAGTAAATGCATGAAAAATACCAAATGAAGTCAGAAAGGATTGACAAATGATGATGTGGCTTTGAATGGTGCATTTTGAACACACACAAAGTCAGAAGTGCAAATAAGGTTTAAAAAATGAAATCCCTTTGTAACAGACGAGTTTCCGGATGAAATCCTGATACTTTGAAAGAGATTGTCCGTTTTGTACACGAAGTGCATCCAGTTTTTGCCGTAACCCTCTCAACTTTCTTGCACATGATATGTGGATGAAATGATGATATCATGCCAACTTTCAACCTTTTCAGAGTTCATTTGAAATGCTTTTCAATTTTAGGGCCTTATAGCTGAAAATAATTAGTAAATGCATGAAAAATAACAAATGAAGTCAGAAAGGATTGACAAATGATGATGTGGCTTTGAATGGTGCATTTTGAACACACAAAAAGTCAGGAGTTCAAATAAGTTTTAAAAAATGAAATCCCTTTGTAACAGACGAGTTTCCGGATGAAATCCTGATACTTTGAAAGAGATTGTCCGTTTTGTACACGAAGTGCATCCAGTTTTTTCCGTAACCCTCTCAACTTTCTTGCACATGCTATGTGGATGAAATGATGATATCATGCCAACTTTCAACCTTTTCAGAGTTCATTTGAAATGCTTTTCAATTTTAGGGTCTTATAGCTCAAAATAATTAGTAAATGCATGAAAAATAACAAATGAAGTCAGAAAGGATTGACAAATGATGATGTGGCTTTGAATGGTGCATTTTGAACACACACAAAGTCAGGAGTTAAAATAAGGTTTAAAAAATGAAATCCCTTTGTAACAGACGAGTTTCCGGATGAAATCCTGATACTTTGAAAGAGATTGTCCGTTTTGTACATGAAGTGCATCCGGTTTTTGCCGTAACCCTCTCAACTTTCTTGCACATGCTATGTGGATGAAATGATGATATCATGCCAACTTTCAACCTTTTCAGAGTTCATTTGAAATGATTTTCAATTTTAGGGTCTTATAGCTCAAAATAATTAGTAAATGCATGAAAAATAACAAATGAAGTCAGAAAGGATTGACAAATGATGATGTGGCTTTGAATGGTGCATTTTGAACACACACAAAGTCAGGAGTGCAAATAAGGTTTAAAAAATGAAATCCCTTTGTAACAGACGAGTTTCCGGATGAAATCCTGATACTTTGAAAGAGATTGTCCGTTTTGTACACGAAGTGCATCCGGTTTTTGCCGTAACCCTCTCAACTTTCTTGCACATGCTATGTGGATGAAATGATGATATCATGCCAACTTTCAACCTTTTCAGAGTTCATTTGAAATGCTTTTCAATTTTAGGGTCTTATAGCTCAAAATAATTAGTAAATGCATGAAAAATAACAAATGAAGTCAGAAAGGATTGACAAATGATGATGTGGCTTTGAATGGTGCATTTTGAACACACACAAAGTCAGGAGTTAAAATAAGGTTTAAAAAATGAAATCCCTTTGTAACAGACGAGTTTCTGGATGAAATCCTGATACTTTGAAAGAGATTGTCCGTTTTGTACACGAAGTGCATCCGGTTTTTGCCGTAACCCTCTCAACTTTCTTGCACATGCTATGTGGATGAAATGATGATATCATGCCAACTTTCAACCTTTTCAGAGTTCATTTGAAATGCTTTTCAATTTTAGGGTCTTATAGCTCAAAATAATTAGTAAATGCATGAAAAATACCAAATGAAGTCAGAAAGGATTGACAAATGATGATGTGGCTTTGAATGGTGCATTTTGAACACACACAAAGTCAGGAGTGCAAATAAGGTTTAAAAAATGAAATCCCTGTGTAACAGACGAGTTTCCGGATGAAATCCTGATACTTTGAAAGAGATTGTCCGTTTTGTACACGAAGTGCATCCAGTTTTTGCCGTAACCCTCTCAACTTTCTTGCACATGATATGTGGATGAAATGATGATATCATGCGAACTTTCAACCTTTTCAGAGTTCATTTGAAATGCTTTTCAATTTTAGGGCCTTATAGCTGAAAATAATTAGTAAATGCATGAAAAATAACAAATGAAGTCAGAAAGGATTGACAAATGATGATGTGGCTTTGAATGGTGCATTTTGAACACACAAAAAGTCAGGAGTTCAAATAAGATTTAAAAAATGAAATCCCTTTGTAACAGACGAGTTTCCGGATGAAATCCTGATACTTTGAAAGAGATTGTCCGTTTTGTACACGAAGTGCATCCAGTTTTTTCCGTAACCCTCTCAACTTTCTTGCACATGCTATGTGGATGAAATGATGATATCATGCCAACTTTCAACCTTTTCAGAGTTCATTTGAAATGCTTTTCAATTTTAGGGTCTTATAGCTCAAAATAATTAGTAAATGCATGAAAAATAACAAATGAAGTCAGAAAGGATTGACAAATGATGATGTGGCTTTGAATGGTGCATTTTGAACACACACAAAGTCAGGAGTGCAAATAAGGTTTAAAAAATGAAATCCCTTTGTAACAGACGAGTTTCCGGATGAAATCCTGATACTTTGAAAGAGATTGTCCGTTTTGTACACGAAGTGCATCCGGTTTTTGCCGTAACCCTCTCAACTTTCTTGCACATGCTATGTGGATGAAATGATGATATCATGCCAACTTTCAACCTTTTCAGAGTTCATTTGAAATGCTTTTCAATTTTAGGGTCTTATAGCTCAAAATAATTAGTAAATGCATGAAAAATACCAAATGAAGTCAGAAAGGATTGACAAATGATGATGTGGCTTTGAATGGTGCATTTTGAACACACACAAAGTCAGGAGTGCAAATAAGGTTTAAAAAATGAAATCCCTTTGTAACAGACGAGTTTCTGGATGAAATCCTGATACTTTGAAAGAGATTGTCCGTTTTGTACACGAAGTGCATCCAGTTTTTGCCGTAACCCTCTCAACTTTCTTGCACATGCTATGTGGATGAAATGATGATATCATGCCAACTTTCAACCTTTTCAGAGTTCATTTGAAATGCTTTTCAATTTTAGGGCCTTATAGCTGAAAATAATTAGTAAATGCATGAAAAATACCAAATGAAGTCAGAAAGGATTGACAAATGATGATGTGGCTTTGAATGGTGCATTTTGAACACACAAAAAGTCAGGAGTTCAAATAAGTTTTAAAAAATGAAATCCCTTTGTAACAGACGAGTTTCCGGATGAAATCCTGATACTTTGAAAGAGATTGTCCGTTTTGTACACGAAGTGCATCCGGTTTTTGCCGTAACCCTCTCAACTTTCTTGCACATGCTATGTGGATGAAATGATGATATCATGAAAACTTTCAACCTTTTCAGAGTTCATTTGAAATGCTTTTCAATTTTAGGGTCTTATAGCTCAAAATAATTAGTAAATGCATGAGATATAACTAATGAAGTCAGAAAGGATTGACAAATGATGATGTGGCTTTGAATGGTGCATTTTAAACACACACAAAGTCAGGAGTTGAAATGAGGTTTAAAAAATGAAATCCCTTTGTAACAGACGAGTTTCCGGATGAAATACTGATACTTTGAAAGAGATTGTCCATTTTGTACACGAAGTGCATCCGGTTTTTGCCGTAACCCTCTCAACTTTCTTGCACATGCTATGTGGATGAAATGATGATATCATGCCAACTTTCAACCTTTTCAGAGTTCATTTGAAATGCTTTTCAATTTTAGGGTCTTATAGCTCAAAATAATTAGTAAATGCATGAAAAATAACAAATGAAGTCAGAAAGGATTGACAAATGATGATGTGGCTTTGAATGGTGCATTTTGAACACACAAAAAGTCAGGAGTTCAAATAAGTTTTAAAAAATGAAATCCCTTTGTAACAGACGAGTTTCCGGATGAAATCCTGATACTTTGAAAGAGATTGTCCGTTTTGTACACGAAGTGCATCCAGTTTTTGCCGTAACCCTCTCAACTTTCTTCTACATGCTATGTGGATGAAATGATGATATCATGAAAACTTTCAACCTTTTCAGAGTTCATTTGAAATGCTTTTCAATTTTAGGGTCTTATAGCTGTAAATAATTAGTAAATGCATGAGATATAACAAATGAAGTCAGAAAGGATTGACAAATGATGATGTGGCTTTGAATGGAGCATTTTGAACACACACAAAGTAAGGAGTTCAAATGAGGTTTAAAAATGAAATCCCTTTGTAACAGACGAGTTTCCGGATGAAATCCTGATACTTTGAAAGAGATTGTCCGTTTTGTACACGAAGTGCATCCGGTTTTTGCCGTAACCCTCTCAACTTTCTTGCACATGCTATGTGGATGAAATGATGATATCATGCCAACTTTCATCATTTTCAGAGTTCATTTGAAATGCTTTTCAATTTTAGGGTCTTATAGCTCAAAATAATTAGTAAATGCATGAAAAATAACAAATGAAGTCAGAAAGGATTGACAAATGATGATGTGGCTTTGAATGGTGCATTTTGAACACACACAAAGTCAGGAGTGCAAATAAGGTTTAAAAAATGAAATCCCTTTGTAACAGACGAGTTTCCGGATGAAATCATGATACTTTGAAAGAGATTGTCCGTTTTGTACATGAAGTGCATCCAGTTTTTGCCGTAACCCTCTCAACTTTCTTGCGCATGCTATGTGGATGAAATGATGATATCATGCCAACTTTCAACCTTTTCAGAGTTCATTTGAAATGCTTTTCAATTTTAGGGCCTTATAGCTGAAAATAATTAGTAAATGCATGAAAAATAACAAATGAAGTCAGAAAGGATTGACAAATGATGATGTGGCTTTGAATTGTGCATTTTGAACACACACAAAGTCAGGAGTTCAAATAAGTTTTAAAAAATGAAATCCCTTTGTAACAGACGAGTTTCTGGATGAAATCCTGATACTTTGAAAGAGATTGTCCGTTTTGTACACGAAGTGCATCCAGTTTTTGCCGTAACCCTCTCAACTTTCTTGCACATGCTATGTGGATGAAATGATGATATCATGCCAACTTTCAACCTTTTCAGAGTTCATTTGAAATGCTTTTCAATTTTAGGGTCTTATAGCTCAAAATAATTAGTAAATGCATGAGATATAACAAATGAAGTCAGAAAGGATTGACAAATGATGATGTGGCTTTGAATGGTGCATTTTGAACACACACAAAGTCAGGAGTTAAAATAAGGTTTAAAAAATGAAATCCCTTTGTAACAGACGAGTTTCTGGATGAAATCCTGATACTTTGAAAGAGATTGTCCGTTTTGTACACGAAGTGCATCCGGTTTTTGCCGTAACCCTCTCAACTTTCTTGCACATGCTATGTGGATGAAATGATGATATCATGCCAACTTTCAACCTTTTCAGAGTTCATTTGAAATGCTTTTCAATTTTAGGGTCTTATAGCTCAAAATAATTAGTAAATGCATGAAAAATACCAAATGAAGTCAGAAAGGATTGACAAATGATGATGTGGCTTTGAATGGTGCATTTTGAACACACACATAGTCAGGAGTGCAAATAAGGTTTAAAAAATGAAATCCCTTTGTAACAGACGAGTTTCCGGATGAAATCCTGATACTTTGAAAGAGATTGTCCGTTTTGTACACGAAGTGCATCCAGTTTTTGCCGTAACCCTCTCAACTTTCTTGCACATGATATGTGGATGAAATGATGATATCATGCCAACTTTCAACCTTTTCAGAGTTCATTTGAAATGCTTTTCAATTTTAGGGCCTTATAGCTGAAAATAATTAGTAAATGCATGAAAAATAACAAATGAAGTCAGAAAGGATTGACAAATGATGATGTGGCTTTGAATGGTGCATTTTGAACACACAAAAAGTCAGGAGTTCAAATAAGTTTTAAAAAATGAAATCCCTTTGTAACAGACGAGTTTCCGGATGAAATCCTGATACTTTGAAAGAGATTGTCCGTTTTGTACACGAAGTGCATCCAGTTTTTTCCGTAACCCTCTCAACTTTCTTGCACATGCTATGTGGATGAAATGATGATATCATGCCAACTTTCAACCTTTTCAGAGTTCATTTGAAATGCTTTTCAATTTTAGGGTCTTATAGCTCAAAATAATTAGTAAATGCATGAAAAATAACAAATGAAGTCAGAAAGGATTGACAAATGATGATGTGGCTTTGAATGGTGCATTTTGAACACACACAAAGTCAGGAGTTAAAATATGGTTTAAAAAATGAAATCCCTTTGTAACAGACGAGTTTCCGGATGAAATCCTGATACTTTGAAAGAGATTGTCCGTTTTGTACACGAAGTGCATCCGGTTTTTGCCGTAACCCTCTCAACTTTCTTGCACATGCTATGTGGATGAAATGATGATATCATGCCAACTTTCAACCTTTTCAGAGTTCATTTGAAATGATTTTCAATTTTAGGGTCTTATAGCTCAAAATAATTAGTAAATGCATGAAAAATAACAAATGAAGTCAGAAAGGATTGACAAATGATGATGTGGCTTTGAATGGTGCATTTTGAACACACACAAAGTCAGGAGTGCAAATAAGGTTTAAAAAATGAAATCCCTTTGTAACAGACGAGTTTCCGGATGAAATCCTGATACTTTGAAAGAGATTGTCCGTTTTGTACACGAAGTGCATCCGGTTTTTGCCGTAACCCTCTCAACTTTCTTGCACATGCTATGTGGATGAAATGATGATATCATGCCAACTTTCAACCTTTTCAGAGTTCATTTGAAAAGCTTTTCAATTTTAGGGTCTTATAGCTCAAAATAATTAGTAAATGCATGAAAAATAACAAATGAAGTCAGAAAGGATTGACAAATGATGATGTGGCTTTGAATGGTGCATTTTGAACACACACAAAGTCAGGAGTTAAAATAAGGTTTAAAAAATGAAATCCCTTTGTAACAGACGAGTTTCTGGATGAAATCCTGATACTTTGAAAGAGATTGTCCGTTTTGTACACGAAGTGCATCCGGTTTTTGCCGTAACCCTCTCAACTTTCTTGCACATGCTATGTGGATGAAATGATGATATCATGCCAACTTTCAACCTTTTCAGAGTTCATTTGAAATGCTTTTCAATTTTAGGGTCTTATAGCTCAAAATAATTAGTAAATGCATGAAAAATACCAAATGAAGTCAGAAAGGATTGACAAATGATGATGTGGCTTTGAATGGTGCATTTTGAACACACACAAAGTCAGGAGTGCAAATAAGGTTTAAAAAATGAAATCCCTGTGTAACAGACGAGTTTCCGGATGAAATCCTGATACTTTGAAAGAGATTGTCCGTTTTGTACACGAAGTGCATCCAGTTTTTGCCGTAACCCTCTCAACTTTCTTGCACATGATATGTGGATGAAATGATGATATCATGCCAACTTTCAACCTTTTCAGAGTTCATTTGAAATGCTTTTAAATTTTAGGGCCTTATAGCTGAAAATAATTAGTAAATGCATGAAAAATAACAAATGAAGTCAGAAAGGATTGACAAATGATGATGTGGCTTTGAATGGTGCATTTTGAACACACAAAAAGTCAGGAGTTCAAATAAGATTTAAAAAATGAAATCCCTTTGTAACAGACGAGTTTCCGGATGAAATCCTGATACTTTGAAAGAGATTGTCCATTTTGTACACGAAGTGCATCCAGTTTTTTCCGTAACCCTCTCAACTTTCTTGCACATGCTATGTGGATGAAATGATGATATCATGCCAACTTTCAACCTTTTCAGAGTTCATTTGAAATGCTTTTCAATTTTAGGGTCTTATAGCTCAAAATAATTAGTAAATGCATGAAAAATAACAAATGAAGTCAGAAAGGATTGACAAATGATGATGTGGCTTTGAATGGTGCATTTTGAACACACACAAAGTCAGGAGTTAAAATAAGGTTTAAAAAATGAAATCCCTTTGTAACAGACGAGTTTCCGGATGAAATCCTGATACTTTGAAAGAGATTGTCCGTTTTGTACACGAAGTGCATCCGGTTTTTGCCGTAACCCTCTCAACTTTCTTGCACATGCTATGTGGATGAAATGATGATATCATGCCAACTTTCAACCTTTTCAGAGTTCATTTGAAATGATTTTCATTTTTAGGGTCTTATAGCTCAAAATAATTAGTAAATGCATGAAAAATAACAAATGAAGTCAGAAAGGATTGACAAATGATGATGTGGCTTTGAATGGTGCATTTTGAACACACACAAAGTCAGGAGTTAAAATAAGGTTTAAAAAATGAAATCCCTTTGTAACAGACGAGTTTCCGTATGAAATCCTGATACTTTGAAAGAGATTGTCCGTTTTGTACACGAAGTGCATCCGGTTTTTGCCGTAACCCTCTCAACTTTCTTGCACATGCTATGTGGATGAAATGATGATATCATGCCAACTTTCAACCTTTTCAGAGTTCATTTGAAAAGCTTTTCAATTTTAGGGTCTTATAGCTCAAAATAATTAGTAAATGCATGAAAAATAACAAATGAAGTCAGAAAGGATTGACAAATGATGATGTGGCTTTGAATGGTGCATTTTGAACACACACAAAGTCAGGAGTTAAAATAAGGTTTAAAAAATGAAATCCCTTTGTAACAGACGAGTTTCTGGATGAAATCCTGATACTTTGAAAGAGATTGTCCGTTTTGTACACGAAGTGCATCCGGTTTTGGCCGTAACCCTCTCAACTTTCTTGCACATGCTATGTGGATGAAATGATGATATCATGCCAACTTTCAACCTTTTCAGAGTTCATTTGAAATGCTTTTCAATTTTAGGGTCTTATAGCTCAAAATAATTAGTAAATGCATGAAAAATACCAAATGAAGTCAGAAAGGATTGACAAATGATGATGTGGCTTTGAATGGTGCATTTTGAACACACACAAAGTCAGGAGTGCAAATAAGGTTTAAAAAATGAAATCCCTGTGTAACAGACGAGTTTCCGGATGAAATCCTGATACTTTGAAAGAGATTGTCCGTTTTGTACACGAAGTGCATCCAGTTTTTGCCGTAACCCTCTCAACTTTCTTGCACATGATATGTGGATGAAATGATGATATCATGCCAACTTTCAACCTTTTCAGAGTTCATTTGAAATGCTTTTAAATTTTAGGGCCTTATAGCTGAAAATAATTAGTAAATGCATGAAAAATAACAAATGAAGTCAGAAAGGATTGACAAATGATGATGTGGCTTTGAATGGTGCATTTTGAACACACAAAAAGTAAGGAGTTCAAATAAGATTTAAAAAATGAAATCCCTTTGTAACAGACGAGTTTCCGGATGAAATCCTGATACTTTGAAAGAGATTGTCCGTTTTGTACACGAAGTGCATCCAGTTTTTTCCGTAACCCTCTCAACTTTCTTGCACATGCTATGTGGATGAAATGATGATATCATGCCAACTTTCAACCTTTTCAGAGTTCATTTGAAATGCTTTTCAATTTTAGGGTCTTATAGCTCAAAATAATTAGTAAATGCATGAAAAATAACAAATGAAGTCAGATAGGATTGACAAATGATGATGTGGCTTTGAATGGTGCATTTTGAACACACACAAAGTCAGGAGTTAAAATAAGGTTTAAAAAATGAAATCCCTTTGTAACAGACGAGTTTCCGGATGAAATCCTGATACTTTGAAAGAGATTGTCCGTTTTGTACACGAAGTGCATCCGGTTTTTGCCGTAACCCTCTCAACTTTCTTGCACATGCTATGTGGATGAAATGATGATATCATGCCAACTTTCAACCTTTTCAGAGTTCATTTGAAATGATTTTCATTTTTAGGGTCTTATAGCTCAAAATAATTAGTAAATGCATGAAAAATAACAAATGAAGTCAGAAAGGATTGACAAATGATGATGTGGCTTTGAATGGTGCATTTTGAACACACACAAAGTCAGGAGTGCAAATAAGGTTTAAAAAATGAAATCCCTTTGTAACAGACGAGTTTCCGGATGAAATCCTGATACTTTGAAAGAGATTGTCCGTTTTGTACACGAAGTGCATCCGGTTTTTGCCGTAACCCTCTCAACTTTCTTGCACATGATATGTGGATGAAATGATGATATCATGCCAACTTTCAACCTTTTCAGAGTTCATTTGAAATGCTTTTCAATTTTAGGGCCTTATAGCTGAAAATAATTAGTAAATGCATGAAAAATAACAAATGAAGTCAGAAAGGATTGACAAATGATGATGTGGCTTTGAATGGTGCATTTTGAACACACAAAAAGTCAGGAGTTCAAATAAGTTTTAAAAAATGAAATCCCTTTGTAACAGACGAGTTTCCGGATGAAATCCTGATACTTTGAAAGAGATTGTCCGTTTTGTACACGAAGTGCATCCAGTTTTTTCCGTAACCCTCTCAACTTTCTTGCACATGCTATGTGGATGAAATGATGATATCATGCCAACTTTCAACCTTTTCAGAGTTCATTTGAAATGCTTTTCAATTTTAGGGTCTTATAGCTCAAAATAATTAGTAAATGCATGAAAAATAACAAATGAAGTCAGAAAGGATTGACAAATGATGATGTGGCTTTGAATGGTGCATTTTGAACACACACAAAGTCAGGAGTTAAAATAAGGTTTAAAAAATGAAATCCCTTTGTAACAGACGAGTTTCCGGATGAAATCCTGATACTTTGAAAGAGATTGTCCGTTTTGTACACGAAGTGCATCCGGTTTTTGCCGTAACCCTCTCAACTTTCTTGCACATGCTATGTGGATGAAATGATGATATCATGCCAACTTTCAACCTTTTCAGAGTTCATTTGAAATGATTTTCAATTTTAGGGTCTTATAGCTCAAAATAATTAGTAAATGCATGAAAAATAACAAATGAAGTCAGAAAGGATTGACAAATGATGATGTGGCTTTGAATGGTGCATTTTGAACACACACAAAGTCAGGAGTGCAAATAAGGTTTAAAAAATGAAATCCCTTTGTAACAGACGAGTTTCCGGATGAAATCCTGATACTTTGAAAGAGATTGTCCGTTTTGTACACGAAGTGCATCCGGTTTTTGCCGTAACCCTCTCAACTTTCTTGCACATGCTATGTGGATGAAATGATGATATCATGCCAACTTTCAACCTTTTCAGAGTTCATTTGAAAAGCTTTTCAATTTTAGGGTCTTATAGCTCAAAATAATTAGTAAATGCATGAAAAATAACAAATGAAGTCAGAAAGGATTGACAAATGATGATGTGGCTTTGAATGGTGCATTTTGAACACACACAAAGTCAGGAGTTAAAATAAGGTTTAAAAAATGAAATCCCTTTGTAACAGACGAGTTTCTGGATGAAATCCTGATACTTTGAAAGAGATTGTCCGTTTTGTACACGAAGTGCATCCGGTTTTTGCCGTAACCCTCTCAACTTTCTTGCACATGCTATGTGGATGAAATGATGATATCATGCCAACTTTCAACCTTTTCAGAGTTCATTTGAAATGCTTTTCAATTTTAGGGTCTTATAGCTCAAAATAATTAGTAAATGCATGAAAAATACCAAATGAAGTCAGAAAGGATTGACAAATGATGATGTGGCTTTGAATGGTGCATTTTGAACACACACAAAGTCAGGAGTGCAAATAAGGTTTAAAAAATGAAATCCCTGTGTAACAGACGAGTTTCCGGATGAAATCCTGATACTTTGAAAGAGATTGTCCGTTTTGTACACGAAGTGCATCCAGTTTTTGCCGTAACCCTCTCAACATTCTTGCACATGATATGTGGATGAAATGATGATATCATGCCAACTTTCAACCTTTTCAGAGTTCATTTGAAATGCTTTTAAATTTTAGGGCCTTATAGCTGAAAATAATTAGTAAATGCATGAAAAATAACAAATGAAGTCAGAAAGGATTGACAAATGATGATGTGGCTTTGAATGGTGCATTTTGAACACACAAAAAGTCAGGAGTTCAAATAAGATTTAAAAAATGAAATCCCTTTGTAACAGACGAGTTTCCGGATGAAATCCTGATACTTTGAAAGAGATTGTCCGTTTTGTACACGAAGTGCATCCAGTTTTTTCCGTAACCCTCTCAACTTTCTTGCACATGCTATGTGGATGAAATGATGATATCATGCCAACTTTCAACCTTTTCAGAGTTCATTTGAAATGCTTTTCAATTTTAGGGTCTTATAGCTCAAAATAATTAGTAAATGCATGAAAAATAACAAATGAAGTCAGAAAGGATTGACAAATGATGATGTGGCTTTGAATGGTGCATTTTGAACACACACAAAGTCAGGAGTTAAAATAAGGTTTAAAAAATGAAATCCCTTTGTAACAGACGAGTTTCCGGATGAAATCCTGATACTTTGAAAGAGATTGTCCGTTTTGTACACGAAGTGCATCCGGTTTTTGCCGTAACCCTCTCAACTTTCTTGCACATGCTATGTGGATGAAATGATGATATCATGCCAACTTTCAACCTTTTCAGAGTTCATTTGAAATGATTTTCATTTTTAGGGTCTTATAGCTCAAAATAATTAGTAAATGCATGAAAAATAACAAATGAAGTCAGAAAGGATTGACAAATGATGATGTGGCTTTGAATGGTGCATTTTGAACACAGACAAAGTCAGGAGTTAAAATAAGGTTTAAAAAATGAAATCCCTTTGTAACAGACGAGTTTCCGTATGAAATCCTGATACTTTGAAAGAGATTGTCCGTTTTGTACACGAAGTGCATCCGGTTTTTGCCGTAACCCTCTCAACTTTCTTGCACATGCTATGTGGATGAAATGATGATATCATGCCAACTTTCAACCTTTTCAGAGTTCATTTGAAAAGCTTTTCAATTTTAGGGTCTTATAGCTCAAAATAATTAGTAAATGCATGAAAAATAACAAATGAAGTCAGAAAGGATTGACAAATGATGATGTGGCTTTGAATGGTGCATTTTGAACACACACAAAGTCAGGAGTTAAAATAAGGTTTAAAAAATGAAATCCCTTTGTAACAGACGAGTTTCTGGATGAAATCCTGATACTTTGAAAGAGATTGTCCGTTTTGTACACGAAGTGCATCCGGTTTTGGCCGTAACCCTCTCAACTTTCTTGCACATGCTATGTGGATGAAATGATGATATCATGCCAACTTTCAACCTTTTCAGAGTTCATTTGAAATGCTTTTCAATTTTAGGGTCTTATAGCTCAAAATAATTAGTAAATGCATGAAAAATACCAAATGAAGTCAGAAAGGATTGACAAATGATGATGTGGCTTTGAATGGTGCATTTTGAACACACACAAAGTCAGGAGTGCAAATAAGGTTTAAAAAATGAAATCCCTGTGTAACAGACGAGTTTCCGGATGAAATCCTGATACTTTGAAAGAGATTGTCCGTTTTGTACACGAAGTGCATCCAGTTTTTGCCGTAACCCTCTCAACTTTCTTGCACATGATATGTGGATGAAATGATGATATCATGCCAACTTTCAACCTTTTCAGAGTTCATTTGAAATGCTTTTAAATTTTAGGGCCTTATAGCTGAAAATAATTAGTAAATGCATGAAAAATAACAAATGAAGTCAGAAAGGATTGACAAATGATGATGTGGCTTTGAATGGTGCATTTTGAACACACAAAAAGTCAGGAGTTCAAATAAGATTTAAAAAATGAAATCCCTTTGTAACAGACGAGTTTCCGGATGAAATCCTGATACTTTGAAAGAGATTGTCCGTTTTGTACACGAAGTGCATCCAGTTTTTTCCGTAACCCTCTCAACTTTCTTGCACATGCTATGTGGATGAAATGATGATATCATGCCAACTTTCAACCTTTTCAGAGTTCATTTGAAATGCTTTTCAATTTTAGGGTCTTATAGCTCAAAATAATTAGTAAATGCATGAAAAATAACAAATGAAGTCAGAAAGGATTGACAAATGATGATGTGGCTTTGAATGGTGCATTTTGAACACACACAAAGTCAGGAGTTAAAATAAGGTTTAAAAAATGAAATCCCTTTGTAACAGACGAGTTTCCGGATGAAATCCTGATACTTTGAAAGAGATTGTCCGTTTTGTACACGAAGTGCATCCGGTTTTTGCCGTAACCCTCTCAACTTTCTTGCACATGCTATGTGGATGAAATGATGATATCATGCCAACTTTCAACCTTTTCAGAGTTCATTTGAAATGATTTTCATTTTTAGGGTCTTATAGCTCAAAATAATTAGTAAATGCATGAAAAATAACAAATGAAGTCAGAAAGGATTGACAAATGATGATGTGGCTTTGAATGGTGCATTTTGAACACACACAAAGTCAGGAGTTAAAATAAGGTTTAAAAAATGAAATCCCTTTGTAACAGACGAGTTTCCGGATGAAATCCTGATACTTTGAAAGAGATTGTCCGTTTTGTACACGAAGTGCATCCGGTTTTTGCCGTAACCCTCTCAACTTTCTTGCACATGCTATGTGGATGAAATGATGATATCATGCCAACTTTCAACCTTTTCAGAGTTCATTTGAAATGCTTTTCAATTTTAGGGTCTTATAGCTCAAAATAATTAGTAAATGCATGAAAAATAACAAATGAAGTCAGAAAGGATTGACAAATGATGATGTGGCTTTGAATGGTGCATTTTGAACACACACAAAGTCAGGAGTGCAAATAAGGTTTAAAAAATGAAATCCCTTTGTAACAGACGAGTTTTCGGATGAAATCCTGATACTTTGAAAGAGATTGTCCGTTTTGTACACGAAGTGCATCCGGTTTTTGCCGTAACCCTCTCAACTTTCTTGCACATGCTATGTGGATGAAATGATGATATCATGCCAACTTTCAACCTTTTCAGAGTTCATTTGAAATGCTTTTCAATTTTAGGGTCTTATAGCTCAAAATAATTAGTAAATGCATGAAAAATACCAAATGAAGTCAGAAAGGATTGACAAATGATGATGTGGCTTTGAATGGTGCATTTTGAACACACACAAAGTCAGGAGTGCAAATAAGGTTTAAAAAATGAAATCCCTTTGTAACAGACGAGTTTCTGGATGAAATCCTGATACTTTGAAAGAGATTGTCCGTTTTGTACACGAAGTGCATCCAGTTTTTGCCGTAACCCTCTCAACTTTCTTGCACATGCTATGTGGATGAAATGATGATATCATGCCAACTTTCAACCTTTTCAGAGTTCATTTGAAATGCTTTTCAATTTTAGGGCCTTATAGCTGAAAATAATTAGTAAATGCATGAAAAATACCAAATGAAGTCAGAAAGGATTGACAAATGATGATGTGGCTTTGAATGGTGCATTTTGAACACACAAAAAGTCAGGAGTTCAAATAAGTTTTAAAAAATGAAATCCCTTTGTAACAGACGAGTTTCCGGATGAAATCCTGATACTTTGAAAGAGATTGTCCGTTTTGTACACGAAGTGCATCCGGTTTTTGCCGTAACCCTCTCAACTTTCTTGCACATGCTATGTGGATGAAATGATGATATCATGAAAACTTTCAACCTTTTCAGAGTTCATTTGAAATGCTTTTCAATTTTAGGGCCTTATAGCTCAAAATAATTAGTAAATGCATGAGATATAACTAATGAAGTCAGAAAGGATTGACAAATGATGATGTGGCTTTGAATGGTGCATTTTAAACACACACAAAGTCAGGAGTTGAAATGAGGTTTAAAAAATGAAATCCCTTTGTAACAGACGAGTTTCCGGATGAAATACTGATACTTTGAAAGAGATTGTCCATTTTGTACACGAAGTGCATCCGGTTTTTGCCGTAACCCTCTCAACTTTCTTGCACATGCTATGTGGATGAAATGATGATATCATGCCAACTTTCAACCTTTTCAGAGTTCATTTGAAATGCTTTTCAATTTTAGGGTCTTATAGCTCAAAATAATTAGTAAATGCATGAAAAATAACAAATGAAGTCAGAAAGGATTGACAAATGATGATGTGGCTTTGAATGGTGCATTTTGAACACACAAAAAGTCAGGAGTTCAAATAAGTTTTAAAAAATGAAATCCCTTTGTAACAGACGAGTTTCCGGATGAAATCCTGATACTTTGAAAGAGATTGTCCGTTTTGTACACGAAGTGCATCCAGTTTTTGCCGTAACCCTCTCAACTTTCTTCTACATGCTATGTGGATGAAATGATGATATCATGAAAACTTTCAACCTTTTCAGAGTTCATTTGAAATGCTTTTCAATTTTAGGGTCTTATAGCTGTAAATAATTAGTAAATGCATGAGATATAACAAATGAAGTCAGAAAGGATTGACAAATGATGATGTGGCTTTGAATGGAGCATTTTGAACACACACAAAGTAAGGAGTTCAAATGAGGTTTAAAAAATGAAATCCCTTTGTAACAGACGAGTTTCCGGATGAAATCCTGATACTTTGAAAGAGATTGTCCGTTTTGTACACGAAGTGCATCCGGTTTTTGCCGTAACCCTCTCAACTTTCTTGCACATGCTATGTGGATGAAATGATGATATCATGCCAACTTTCATCATTTTCAGAGTTCATTTGAAATGCTTTTCAATTTTAGGGTCTTATAGCTCAAAATAATTAGTAAATGCATGAAAAATAACAAATGAAGTCAGAAAGGATTGACAAATGATGATGTGGCTTTGAATGGTGCATTTTGAACACACACAAAGTCAGGAGTGCAAATAAGGTTTAAAAAATGAAATCCCTTTGTAACAGACGAGTTTCCGGATGAAATCATGATACTTTGAAAGAGATTGTCCGTTTTGTACATGAAGTGCATCCAGTTTTTGCCGTAACCCTCTCAACTTTCTTGCGCATGCTATGTGGATGAAATGATGATATCATGCCAACTTTCAACCTTTTCAGAGTTCATTTGAAATGCTTTTCAATTTTAGGGCCTTATAGCTGAAAATAATTAGTAAATGCATGAAAAATAACAAATGAAGTCAGAAAGGATTGACAAATGATGATGTGGCTTTGAATTGTGCATTTTGAACACACACAAAGTCAGGAGTTCAAATAAGTTTTAAAAAATGAAATCCCTTTGTAACAGACGAGTTTCTGGATGAAATCCTGATACTTTGAAAGAGATTGTCCGTTTTGTACACGAAGTGCATCCAGTTTTTGCCGTAACCCTCTCAAGTTTCTTGCACATGCTATGTGGATGAAATGATGATATCATGCCAACTTTCAACCTTTTAAGAGTTCATTTGAAATGCTTTTCAATTTTAGGGTCTTATAGCTCAAAATAATTAGTAAATGCATGAGAAATAACAAATGAAGCCAGAAAGGATTGAAAAATGATGATGTGGCTTTGAATGGTGCATTTTGAACACACAAAAAGTAAGGAGTTCAAATAAGTTTTAAAAAATGAAATCCCTTTGTAACAGACGAGTTTCCGTATGAAATCCTGATACTTTGAAAGAGATTGTCCGTTTTGTACACGAAGTGCATCCAGTTTTTGCCGTAACCCTCTCAACTTTCTTGCACATGCTATGTGGATGAAATGATGATATCATGCCAACTTTCAACCTTTTCAGAGTTCATTTGAAATGCTTTTCAATTTTAGGGTCTTATAGCTCAAAATAATTAGTAAATGCATGAAAAATAACAAATGAAGTCAGAAAGGATTGACAAATGATGATGTGGCTTTGAATGGTGCATTTTGAACACACACAAAGTCAGGAGTTCAAATAAGGTTTAAAAAATGAAATCCCTTTGTAACAGACGAGTTTCCGGATGAAATCCTGATACTTTGAAAGAGATTGTCCGTTTTGTACACGAAGTGCATCCAGTTTTTGCCGTAACCCTCTCAACTTTCTTGCACATGCTATGTGGATGAAATGATGATATCATGCCAACTTTCAACCTTTTCAGAGTTCATTTGAAATGCTTTTCAATTTTAGGGTCTTATAGCTCAAAATAATTAGTAAATGCATGAGAAAATAACAAATGAAGTCAGAAAGGATTGAAAAATGATGATGTGGCTTTGAATGGTGCATTTTGAACACACAAAAAGTAAGGAGTTCAAATAAGTTTTAAAAAATGAAATCCCTTTGTAACAGACGAGTTTCCGTATGAAATCCTGATACTTTGAAAGAGATTGTCCGTTTTGTACACGAAGTGCATCCAGTTTTTGCCGTAACCCTCTCAACTTTCTTGCACATGCTATGTGGATGAAATGATGATATCATGCCAACTTTCAACCCTTCCAGAGTTCATTTGAAATGCTTTTCAATTTTAGGGTCTTATAGCTCAAAATAATTAGTAAATGCATGAAAAATAACAAATGAAGTCAGAAAGGATTGACAAATGATGATGTGGCTTTGAATGGTGCATTTTGAACACACACAAAGTCAGGAGTTCAAACAAGGTTTAAAAAATGAAATCCCTTTGTAACAGACGAGTTTCCGGATGAAATCCTGATACTTTGAAAGAGATTGTCCGTTTTGTACACGAAGTGCATCCAGTTTTTGCCGTAACCCTCTCAACTTTCTTGCACATGCTATGTGGATGAAATGATGATATCATGCCAACTTTCAACCTTTTCAGAGTTCATTTGAAATGCTTTTCAATTTTAGGGTCTTATAGCTCAAAATAATTAGTAAATGCATGAGAAATAACAAATGAAGTCAGAAAGGATTGAAAAATGATGATGTGGCTTTGAATGGTGCATTTTGAACACACAAAAAGTAAGGAGTTCAAATAAGTTTTAAAAAATGAAATCCCTTTGTAACAGACGAGTTTCCGTATGAAATCCTGATACTTTGAAAGAGATTGTCCGTTTTGTACACGAAGTGCATCCGGTTTTTGCCGTAACCCTCTCAACTTTCTTGCACATGCTATGTGGATGAAATGATGATATCATGCCAACTTTCAACCTTTTCAGAGTTCATTTGAAATGCTTTTCAATTTTAGGGTCTTATAGCTCAAAATAATTAGTAAATGCATGAAAAATAACTAATGAAGTCAGAAAGGATTGACAAATGATGATGTGGCTTTGAATGGTGCATTTTGAACACACACAAAGTCAGGAGTGCAAATAAGGTTTAAAAAATGAAATCCCTTTGTAACAGACGAGTTTCCGGATGAAATCCTGATACTTTGAAAGAGATTGTCCGTTTTGTACACGAAGTGCATCCAGTTTTTGCCGTAACCCTCTCAACTTTCTTGCACATGCTATGTGGATGAAATGATGATATCATGCCAACTTTCAACCTTTTCAGAGTTCATTGGAAATGCTTTTCAATTTTAGGGTCTTATAGCTCAAAATAATTAGTAAATGCATGAAAAATAACAAATGAAGTCAGAAAGGATTGACAAATGATGATGTGGCTTTGAATGGTGCATTTTGAAACACACACAAAGTCAGGAGTTCAAATAAGGTTTAAAAATGAAATCCCTTTGTAAGAGACGAGTTTCCGGATGAAATCCTGATACTTTGAAAGAGATTGTCCGTTTGTACACGAAGTGCATCCGGTTTTTGCCGTAACCCTCTCAACTTTCTTGCACATGCTATGTGGCATGAATGATGATATCATGCCAACTTTCAACCTTTTCAGAGTTCATTTGAAATGCTTTTCAATTTTAGGGTCTTATAGCTCAAAATAATTAGTAAATGCATGAAAAATAACAAATGAAGTCAGAAAGGATTGACAAATGATGATGTGGCTTTGAATGGTGCATTTTGAACACACAAAAAGTCAGGAGTTCAAATAAGTTTTAAAAAATGAAATCCCTTTGTAACAGACGAGTTTCCGGATGAAATCCTGATACTTTGAAAGAGATTGTCCGTTTTGTACACGAAGTGCATCCAGTTTTTGCCGTAACCATCTCAACTTTCTTGCACATGCTATGTGGATGAAATGATGATATCATGCCAACTTTCAACCTTTTCAGAGTTCATTTGAAATGCTTTTCAATTTTAGGGTCTTATAGCTCAAAATAATTAGTAAATGCATGAGATATAACAAATGAAGTCAGAAAGGATTGACAAATGATGATGTGGCTTTGAATGGTGCATTTTAAACACACACAAAGTCAGGAGTTGAAATGAGGTTTAAAAAAATGAAATCCCTTTGTAACAGACGAGTTTCCGGATGAAATCCTGATACTTTGAAAGAGATTGTCCGTTTTTTACACGAAGTGCATCCAGTTTTTGGCCGTAACCCTCGTCAACTTTCTGTGCACATGCTATGTGGATGAAATGATGATATCATGCTCTAACTTTCAACCTTTTCAGAGTTCATTTGAAATGGCTTTTCAATTTTAGGGTCTTATAGCTCAAAATAATTAGTAAATGCATGAAAAGCAACAAATGAAGTCAGAAAGGATTGAAAAATGATGATGTGGCTTTGAATGGTGCATTTTGAACACACACAAAGTCAGGAGTGCAAATAAGGTTTAAAAAATGGAATCCTTTGTAACAGACGAGTTTCCGGATGAAATCCTGAAACTTTGAAAGAGATTGTCCGTTTTGTACACGAAGTGCATCCAGTTTTTGCCGTAACCCTCTCAACTTTCTTGCACATGCTATGTGGATGAAATGATGATATCATGCCAACTTTCAACCTTTTCAGAGTTCATTTGAAATGCTTTTCAATTTTAGGGTCTTATAGCTCAAAATAATTAGTAAATGCATGAGATATAACAAATGAAGTCAGAAAGGATTGACAAATGATGATGTGGCTTTGAATGGTGCATTTTGAACACACACAAAGTCAGGAGTTGAAATGAGGTTTAAAAAATGAAATCCCCTTGTAACAGACGAGTTTCCGGATGAAATCCTGAGTACTTTGAAAGAGATTGTCCGTTTTGTACACGAAGTGCATCCAGTTTTTGCCGTAACCGTCTCAACTTTCTTGCACATGCTATGTGGATGAAATGATGATATCATGCCAACTTTCAACCTTTTCAGAGTTCATTTGAAATGCTTTTCAATTTTAGGGTCTTATAGGTCAAAATAATTAGTAAATGCATGAAAAATAACAAATGAAGTCAGAAAGGATTGACAAATGATGATGTGGCTTTGAATGGTGCATTTTGAACACACAAAAAGTCAGGAGTTCAAATAAGTTTTAAAAAATGAAATCCCTTTGTAACAGACGAGTTTCCGGATGAAATCCTGATACTTTGAAAGAGATTGTCCGTTTTGTACACGGAGTGCATCCAGTTTTTGCCGTAACCCTTTCAACTTTCTTGCACATGCTATGTGGATGAAATGATGATATCATGCCAACTTTCAACCTTTTCAGAGTTCATTTGAAATGCTTTTCAATTTTAGGGTCTTATAGCTCAAAATAATTAGTAAATGCATGAAAAATAACTAATGAAGTCAGAAAGGATTGACAAATTATGATGTGGCTTTGAATGGTGCATTTTGAACACACACAAAGTCAGGAGTTCAAATAAGGTTTGAAAAATGAAATCCCTTTGTAACAGACGAGTTTCCGGATGAAATCCTGATACTTTGAAAGAGATTGTCCGTTTTGTACACGAAGTGCATCCAGTTTTTGCCGTAACCCTCTCAACTTTCTTGCACATGCTATGTGGATGAAATGATCATATCATGCCAACTTTCAACCTTTTCAGAGTTCATTTGAAATGCTTTTCAATTTTAGGGTCTTATAGCTCAAAATAATTAGTAAATGCATGAGAAATAACAAATGAAGTCAGAAAGGATTGAAAAATGATGATGTGGCTTTGAATGGTGCATTTTGAACACACAAAAAGTAAGGAGTTCAAATAAGTTTTAAAAAATGAAATCCCTTTGTAACAGACGAGTTTCCGTATGAAATCCTGATACTTTGAAAGAGATTGTCCGTTTTGTACACGAAGTGCATCCAGTTTTTGCCGTAACCCTCTCAACTTTCTTGCACATGCTATGTGGATGAAATGATGATATCATGCCAACTTTCAACCTTTTCAGAGTTCATTTGAAATGCTTTTCAATTTTAGGGTCTTATAGCTCAAAATAATTAGTAAATGCATGAAAAATAACAAATGAAGTCAGAAAGGATTGACAAATGATGATGTGGCTTTGAATGGTGCATTTTGAACACACACAAAGTCAGGAGTTCAAATAAGGTTTAAAAAAATGAAATCCCTTTGTAACAGACGAGTTTCCGGATGAAATCCTGATACTTTGAAAGAGATTGTCCGTTTTGTACACGAAGTGCATCCAGTTTTTGCCGTAACCCTCTCAACTTTCTTGCACATGCTATGTGGATGAAATGATGATATCATGCCAACTTTCAACCTTTTCAGAGTTCATTTGAAATGCTTTTCAATTTTAGGGTCTTATAGCTCAAAATAATTAGTAAATGCATGAAAAATAACAAATGAAGTCAGAAAGGATTGACAAATGATGATGTGGCTTTGAATGGTGCATTTTGAACACACACAAAGTCAGGAGTTAAAATAAGGTTTAAAAAATGAAATCCCTTTGTAACAGACGAGTTTCCGGATGAAATCCTGATACTTTGAAAGAGATTATCCGTTTTGTACACGAAGTGCATCCGGTTTTTGCCGTAACCCTCTCAACTTTCTTGCACATGCTATGTGGATGAAATGATGATATCATGCCAACTTTCAACCTTTTCAGAGTTCATTTGAAATGCTTTTCAATTTTAGGGTCTTATAGCTCAAAATAATTAGTAAATGCATGAAAAATAACAAATGAAGTCAAAAAGGATTGACAAATGATGATGTGGCTTTGAATTGTGCATTTTGAACACACACAAAGTCAGGAGTTCAAATAAGGTTTAAAAAATGAAATCCCTTTGTAACAGACGAGATTCCGGATGAAATCCTGATACTTTGAAAGAGATTGTCCGTTTTGTACACGAAGTGCATCCAGTTTTTGCCGTAACCCTCTCAACTTTCTTGCATATGCTATGTGGATGAAATGATGATATCATGCCAACTTTCAACCTTTTCAGAGTTCATTTGAAATGCTTTTCAATTTTAGGGTCTTATAGCTCAAAATAATTAGTAAATGCATGACAAATAACAAATGAAGTCAGAAAGGATTGACAAATGATGATGTGGCTTTGAATGGTGCATTTTGAACACAGACAAAGTCAGGAGTGCAAATAAGGTTTAAAAAATGGAATCCCTTTGTAACAGACGAGTTTCCGGATGAAATCCTGATACTTTGAAAGAGATTGTCCGTTTTGTACACGAAGTGCATCCAGTTTTTGCCGTAACCCTCTCAACTTTCTTGCACATGCTATGTGGCTGAAATGATGATATCATGCCAACTTTCAACCTTTTCAGAGTTCATTTGAAATGCTTTTCAATTTTAGGGTCTTATAGCTCAAAATAATTAGTAAATGCATGAAAAATAACAAATGAAGTCAAAAAGGATTGAAAAATGATGATGTGGCTTTGAATGGTGCATTTTGAACACACACAAAGTCAGGAGTTCAAATAAGGTTTAAAAAATGAAATCCCTTTGTAACAGACGAGTTTCCGGATGAAATCCTGATACTTTGAAAGAGATTGTCCGTTTTGTACACGAAGTGCATCCAGTTTTTGCCGTAACCCTCTCAACTTTCTTGCACATGCTATGTGGATGAAATGATGATATCATGCCAACTTTCAACCTTTTCAGAGTTCATTTGAAATGCTTTTCAATTTTAGGGTCTTATAGCTCAAAATAATTAGTAAATCCATGAAAAATAACAAATGAAGTCAGAAAGGATTGACAAATGATGATGTGGCTTTGAATGGTGCATTTTGAACACACACAAAGTCAGGAGTTCAAATAAGGTTTAAAAAAATGAAATCCCTTTGTGATAGACGAGTTTCCGGATGAAATCCTGATACTTGGAAAGAGATTGTCCGTTTTGTACACGAAGTGCATCCAGTTTTTGCCGTAACCCTCTCAACTTTCTTGCACATGCTATGTGGATGAAATGATGATATCATGCCAACTTTCAACCTTTTCCGAGTTCATTTGAAATGCTTTTCAATTTTAGGGTCTTATAGCTCAAAATAATTAGTAAATGCATGAAAAATAACTAATGAAGTCAGAAAGGATTGACAAATGATGATGTGGCTTTGAATGGTGCATTTTGAACACACACAAAGTCAGGAGTTCAAATAAGGTTTAAAAAATGAAATCCCTTTGTAACAGACGAGTTTCCGGATGAAATCCTGATACTTTGAAAGAGATTGTCCGTTTTGTACACGAAGTGCATCCAGTTTTTGCCGTAACCCTCTCAACTTTCTTGCACATGCTATGTGGATGAAATGATGATATCATGCCAACTTTCAACCTTTTTAGAGTTCATTTGAAATGCTTTTCAATTTTAGGGTCTTATAGCTCAAAATAATTAGTAAATGCATGAAAAATAAAAAATGAAGTCAGAAAGGATTGACAAATGATGATGTGGCTTTGAATGGTGCATTTTGAACACACACAAAGTCAGGAGTTCAAATAAGGTTTAAAAAATGAAATCCCTTTGTAAGAGACGAGTTTCCGGATGAAATCCTGATTCTTTGAAAGAGATTGTCCGTTTCGTACACGAAGTGCATCCGGTTTTGCCGTAACCCTCTCAACTTTCTTGCACATGCTATGTGGATGAAATGATGATATCATGCCAACTTTCAACCTTTTCAGAGTTCATTTGAAATGCTTTTCAATTTTAGGGTCTTATAGCTCAAAATAATTAGTAAATGCATGAAAAATAACAAATGAAGTCAGAAAGGATTGACAAATGATGATGTGGCTTTGAATGGTGCATTTTGAACACAGAAAAAGTCAGGAGTTCAAATAAGTTTTAAAAAATGAAATCCCTTTGTAACAGACGAGTTTCCGGATGAAATCCTGATACTTTGAAAGAGATTGTCCGTTTTGTACACGAAGTGCATCCAGTTTTTGCCGTAACCCTCTCAACTTTCTTGCACATGCTATGTGGATGAAATGATGATATCATGCCAACTTTCAACCTTTTCAGAGTTCATTTGAAATGCTTTTCAATTTTAGGGTCTTATAGCTCAAAATAATTAGTAAATGCATGAGATATAACAAATGAAGTCAGAAAGGATTGACAAATGATGATGTGGCTTTGAATGGTGCATTTTAAACACACACAAAGTCAGGAGTTGAAATGAGGTTTAAAAAATAAAATCCCTTTGTAACAGACGAGTTTCCGAATGAAATCCTGATACTTTGAAAGAGATTGTCCGTTTTGTACACGAAGTGCATCCGGTTTTTGCCGTAACCCTCTCAACTTTCTTGCACATGCTATGTGGATGAAATGATGATATCATGCCAACTTTCAACCTTTTCAGAGTTCATTTGAAATGCTTTTCAATTTTAGGGTCTTATAGCTCAAAATAATTAGTAAATGCATGAAAAGTAACAAATGAAGTCAGAAAGGATTGACAAATGATGATGTGGCCTTGAATGGTGCATTTTGAACACACACAAAGTCAGGAGTTCAAATAAGGTTTAAAAAATGAAATCCCTTTGTAACAGACGAGTTTCCGGATGAAATCCTGATACTTTGAAAGAGATTGTCCGTTTTGTACACGAAGTGCATCCAGTTTTTGCCGTAACCTTCTCAACTTTCTTGCACATGCTATGTGGATGAAATGATGATATCAAGCCAACTTTCAACCTTTTCAGAGTTCATTTGAAATGCTATTCAATTTTAGGGTCTTATAGCTCAAAATAATTAGTAAATGCATGAAAAATAACAAATGAAGTCAGAAAGGATTGACAAATGATGATGTGGCTTTGAATGGTGCATTTTGAACACACACAAAGTCAGGAGTTAAAATAAGGTTTAAAAAATGAAATCCCTTTGTAACAGACGAGTTTCCGGATGAAATCCTGATACTTTGAAAGAGATTGTCCGTTTTGTACACGAAGTGCATCCGGTTTTTGCCGTAACCCTCTCAACTTTCTTGCACATGCTATGTGGATGAAATGATGATATCATGCCAACTTTCAACCTTTTCAGAGTTCATTTGAAATGCTTTTCAATTTTAGGGTCTTATAGCTCAAAATAATTAGTAAATGCATGAAAAATAACAAATGAAGTCAGAAAGGATTGACAAATGATGATGTGGCTTTGAATGGTGCATTTTGAACACACACAAAGTCAGGAGTTAAAATAAGGTTTAAAAAATGAAATCCCTTTGTAACAGACGAGTTTCCGGATGAAATCCTGATACTTTGAAAGAGATTGTTTGTTTTGTACACGTAGTGCATCCGGTTTTTGCCGTAACCCTCTCAACTTTCTTGCACATGCTATGTGGATGAAATGATGATATCATGCCAACTTTCAACCTTTTCAGAGTTCATTTGAAATGCTTTTCAATTTTAGGGTCTTATAGCTCAAAATAATTAGTAAATGCATGAAAAATACCAAATGAAGTCAGAAAGGATTGACAAATGATGATGTGGCTTTGAATGGTGCATTTTGAACACACACAAAGTCAGGAGTGCAAATAAGGTTTAAAAAATGGAATCCCTTTGTAACAGACGAGTTTCCGGATGAAATCCTGATACTTTGAAAGAGATTGTCCGTTTTGTACACGAAGTGCATCCAGTTTTTGCCGTAACCCTCTCAACTTTCTTGCACATGCTATGTGGCTGAAATGATGATATCATGACAACTTTCAACCTTTTCAGAGTTCATTTGAAATGCTTTTCAATTTTAGGGCCTTATAGCTCAAAATAATTAGTAAATGCATGAAAAATAACAAATGAAGTCAGAAAGGATTGACAAATGATGATGTGGCTTTGAATGGTGCATTTTGAACACACACAAAGTCAGGAGTTCAAATAAGGTTTAAAAAATGAAATCCCTTTGTAACAGACGAGTTTCCGGATGAAATCCTGATACTTTGAAAGAGATTGTCCGTTTTGTACACGAAGTGCATCCAGTTTTTGCCGTAACCTTCTCAACTTTCTTGCACATGCTATGTGGATGAAATGATGATATCATGCCAACTTTCAACCTTTTCAGAGTTCATTTGAAATGCTATTCAATTTTAGGGTCTTATAGCTCAAAATAATTAGTAAATGCATGAAAAATAACAAACGAAGTCAGAAAGGATTGACAAATGATGATGTGGCTTTGAATGGTGCATTTTGAACACACACAAAGTCAGGAGTTAAAATAAGGTTTAAAAAATGAAATCCCTTTGTAACAGACGAGTTTCCGGATGAAATCCTGATACTTTGAAAGAGATTATCCGTTTTGTACACGAAGTGCATCCGGTTTTTGCCCTAACCCTCTCAACTTTCTTGCACATGCTATGTGGATGAAATGATGATATCATGCCAACTTTCAACCTTTTCAGAGTTCATTTGAAATGCTTTTCAATTTTAGGGTCTTATAGCTCAAAATAATTAGTAAATGCATGAAAAATAACAAATGAAGTCAAAAAGGATTGACAAATGATGATGTGGCTTTGAATGGTGCATTTTGAACACACACAAAGTCAGGAGTTAAAATAAGGTTTAAAAAATGAAATCCCTTTGTAACAGACGAGTTTCCGGATGAAATCCTGATACTTTGAAAGAGATTGTCTGTTTTGTACACGTAGTGCATCCGGTTTTTGCCGTAACCCTCTCAACTTTCTTGCACATGCTATGTGGATGAAATGATGATATCATGCCAACTTTCAACCTTTTCAGAGTTCATTTGAAATGCTTTTCAATTTTAGGGTCTTATAGCTCAAAATAATTAGTAAATGCATGAAAAATAACAAATGAAGTCAGAAAGGATTGACAAATGATGATGTGGCTTTGAATGGTGCATTTTGAACACACACAAAGTCAGGAGTGCAAATAAGGTTTAAAAAATGGAATCCCTTTGTAACAGACGAGTTTCCGGATGAAATCCTGATACTTTGAAAGAGATTGTCCGTTTTGTACACGAAGTGCATCCAGTTTTTGCCGTAACCCTCTCAACTTTCTTGCAAATGCTATGTGGCTGAAATGATGATATCATGCCAACTTTCAACCTTTTCAGAGTTCATTTGAAATGCTTTTCAATTTTAGGGCCTTATAGCTCAAAATAATTAGTAAATGCATGAAAAATAACAAATGAAGTCAGAAAGGATTGACAAATGATGATGTGGCTTTGAATGGTGCATTTTGAACACACAAAAAGTCAGGAGTTCAAATAAGTTTTAAAAAATGAAATCCCTTTGTAACAGACGAGTTTCCGGATGAAATCCTGATACTTTGAAAGAGATTGTCCGTTTTGTACACGAAGTGCATCCAGTTTTTGCCGTAACCCTCTCAACTTTCTTGCACATGCTATGTGGATGAAATGATGATATCATGCCAACTTTCAACCTTTTCAGAGTTCATTTGAAATGCTTTTCAATTTTAGGGTCTTATAGCTCAAAATAATTAGTAAATGCATGAGATATAACAAATGAAGTCAGAAAGGATTGACAAATGATGATGTGGCTTTGAATGGTGCATTTTGAACACACACAAAGTAAGGAGTTGAAATGAGGTTTAAAAAATGAAATCCCTTTGTAACAGACGAGTTTCCGGATGAAATCCTGATACTTTGAAAGAGATTGTCCGTTTTGTACACGAAGTGCATCCGGTTTTTGCCGTAACCCTCTCAACTTTCTTGCACATGCTATGTGGATGAAATGATGATATCATGCCAACTTTCAACCTTTTCAGAGTTCATTTGAAATGCTTTTCAATTTTAGGGTCTTATAGCTCAAAATAATTAGTAAATGCATGAAAAATAACAAATGAAGTCAGAAAGGATTGACAAATGATGATGTGGCTTTGAATGGTGCATTTTGAACACACAAAAAGTCAGGAGTTCAAATAAGTTTTAAAAAATGAAATCCCTTTGTAACAGACGAGTTTCCGGATGAAATCCTGATACTTTGAAAGAGATTGTCCGTTTTGTACACGAAGTGCATCCAGTTTTTGCCGTAACCCTCTCAACTTTCTTGCACATGCTATGTGGATGAAATGATGATATCATGCCAACTTTCAACCTTTTCGGAGTTCATTTGAAATGCTTTTCAATTTTAGGGTCTTATAGCTCAAAATACTTAGTAAATGCATGAGAAATAACAAATGAAGTCAGAAAGGATTGAAAAATGATGATGTGGCTTTGAATGGTGCATTTTGAACACACAAAAAGTAAGGAGTTGAAATGAGGTTTAAAAAATGAAATCCCTTTGTAACAGACGAGTTTCCGTATGAAATCCTGATACTTTGAAAGAGATTGTCCGTTTTGTACATGAAGTGCATCCGGTTTTTGCCGTAACCCTCTCAACTTTCTTGCACATGCTATGTGGATGAAATGATGATATCATGCCAACTTTCAACCTTTTCAGAGTTCATTTGAAATGCTTTTCAATTTTAGGGTCTTATAGCTCAAAATAATTAGTAAATGCATGAAAAATAACTAATGAAGTCAGAAAGGATTGACAAATGATGATGTGGCTTTGAATGGTGCATTTTGAACACACACAAAGTCAGGAGTTCAAATAAGGTTTAAAAAATGAAATCCCTTTGTAACAGACGAGTTTCCGGATGAAATCCTGATACTTTGAAAGAGATTGTCCGTTTTGTACACGAAGTGCATCCAGTTTTTGCCGTAACCCTCTCAACTTTCTTGCACATGCTATGTGGATGAAATGATGATATCATGCCAACTTTCAACCTTTTCAGAGTTCATTTGAAATGCTTTTCAATTTTAGGGTCTTATAGCTCAAAATAATTAGTAAATGCATGAAAAATAACAAATGAAGTCAGAAAGGATTGACAAATGATGATGTGGCTTTGAATGGTGCATTTTGAACACACAAAAAGTCAGGAGTTCAAATAAGGTTAAAAAAATGAAATCCCTTTGTAACAGACGAGTTTCCGGATGAAATCCTGATACTTTGAAAGAGATTGTCCGTTTTGTACACGAAGTGCATCCAGTTTTTGCCGTAACCCTCTCAACTTTCTTGCACATGCTATGTGGATGAAATGATGATATCATGCCAACTTTCAACCTTTTCAGAGTTCATTTGAAATGCTTTTCAATTTTAGGGTCTTATAGCCCAAAATAATTAGTAAATGCATGAGATATAACAAATGAAGTCAGAAAGGATTGACAAATGATGATGTGGCTTTGAATGGTGCATTTTGAACACACACAAAGTCAGGAGTTGAAATGAGGTTTAAAAAATGAAATCCCTTTGTAACAGACGAGTTTCCGGATGAAATCCTGATACTTTGAAAGAGATTGTCCGTTTTGTACACGAAGTGCATCCGGTTTTTGCCGTAACCCTCTCAACTTTCTTGCACATGCTATGTGGATGAAATGATGATATCATGCCAACTTTCAACCTTTTCAGAGTTCATTTGAAATGCTTTTCAATTTTAGGGTCTTATAGCTCAAAATAATTAGTAAATGCATGAAAAATAACAAATGAAGTCAGAAAGGATTGACAAATGATGATGTGGCTTTGAATGGTGCATTTTGAACACACAAAAAGTCAGGAGTTCAAATAAGTTTTAAAAAATGAAATCCCTTTGTAACAGACGAGTTTCCGGATGAAATCCTGATACTTTGAAAGAGATTGTCCGTTTTGTACACGAAGTGCATCCAGTTTTTGCCGTAACCCTCTCAACTTTCTTGCACATGCTATGTGGATGAAATGATGATATCATGCCAACTTTCAACCTTTTCAGAGTTCATTTGAAATGCTTTTCAATTTTAGGGTCTTATAGTTCAAAATAATTAGTAAATGCATGAGAAATAACAAATGAAGTCAGAAAGGATTGAAAAATGATGATGTGGCTTTGAATGGTGCATTTTGAACACACAAAAAGTAAGGAGTTCAAATAAGTTTTAAAAACTGAAATCCCTTTGTAACAGACGAGTTTCCGTATGAAATCCTGATACTTTGAAAGAGATTGTCCGTTTTTTACACGCAGTGCATCCGGTTTTTGCCGTAACCCTCTCAACTTTCTTGCACATGCTATGTGGATGAAATGATGATATCATGCCAACTTTCAACCTTTTCAGAGTTCATTTGAAATGCTTTTCAATTTTAGGGTCTTATAGCTCAAAATAATTAGTAAATGCATGAGATATAACAAATGAAGTCAGAAAGGATTGACAAATGATGATGTGGCTTTGAATGGTGCATTTTGAACACACACAAAGTCAGGAGTTGAAATGAGGTTTAAAAAATGAAATCCCTTTGTAACAGACGAGTTTCCGGATGAAATCCTGATACTTTGAAAGAGATTGTCCGTTTTGTACACGAAGTGCATCCAGTTTTTGCCGTAACCCTCTCAACTTTCTTGCACATGCTATGTGGATGAAATGGTGATATCATGCCAACTTTCAACCTTTTCAGAGTTCATTTGAAATGCTTTTCAATTTTAGGGTCTTATAGCTCAAAAATAATTAGTAAATGCATGAAAAATAACAAATGAAGTCAGAAAGGATTGACAAATGATGATGTGGCTTTGAATGGTGCATTTTGAACACACACAAAGTCAGGAGTTCAAATAAGGTTTAAAAAATGAAATCCCTTTGTAAGAGACGAGTTTCCGGATGAAATCCTGATACTTGGAAAGAGATTGTCCGTTTTGTACACGAAGTGCATTTAGTTTTTGCCGTAACCCTCTCAACTTTCTTGCACATGCTATGTGGATGAAATGATGATATCATGCCAACTTTCAACCTTTTCAGAGTTCATTTGAAATGCTTTTCAATTTTAGGGTCTTATAGCTCAAAATAATTAGTAAATGCATGAGATATAACAAATGAAGTCAGAAAGGATTGACAAATGATGATGTGGCTTTGAATGGTGCATTTTGAACACACACAAAGTCAGGAGTTGAAATGAGATTTAAAAAATGAAATCCCTTTGTAACAGACGAGTTTCCGGATGAAATCCTGATACTTTGAAAGAGATTGTCCGTTTTGTACACGAAGTGCATCCAGTTTTTGCCGTAACCCTCTCAACTTTCTTGCACATGCTATGTGGATGAAATGATGATATCATGCCAACTTTCAACCTTTTCAGAGTTCATTTGAAATGCTTTTCAATTTTAGGGTCTTATAGCTCAAAATAATTAGTAAATGCATGAAAAATAACAAATGAAGTCAGAAAGGATTGACAAATGATGATGTGGCTTTGAATGGTGCATTTTGAACACACACAAAGTCAGGAGTGCAAATAAGGTTTAAAAAATGAAATCCCTTTGTAACAGACGAGTTTCCGGATGAAATCCTGATACTTTGAAAGAGATTGTCCGTTTTGTACACGAAGTGCATCCAGTTTTTGCCGTAACCCTCTCAACTTTCTTGCACATGCTATGTGGATGAAATGATGATATCATGCCAACTTTCAACCTTTTCAGAGTTCATTTGAAATGCTTTTCAATTTTAGGGTCTTATAGCTCATAATTAGTAAATGCATGAGATATAACAAATGAAGTCAGAAAGGATTGACAAATGATGATGTGGCTTTGAATGGTGCATTTTGAACACACACAAAGTCAGGAGTTGAAATGAGGTTTAAAAAATGAAATCCCTTTGTAACAGACGAGTTTCCGGATGAAATCCTGATACTTTGAAAGAGATTGTCCGTTTTGTACACGAAGTGCATCCAGTTTTTGCCGTAACCCTCTCAACTTTCTTGCACATGCTATGTGGATGAAATGATGATATCATGCCAACTTTCAACCTTTTCAGAGTTCATTTGAAATGCTTTTCAATTTTAGGGTCTTATAGCTCAAAATAATTAGTAAATGCATGAAAAATAACTAATGAAGTCAGAAAGGATTGACAAATGATGATGTGGCTTTGAATGGTGCATTTTGAACACACACAAAGTCAGGAGTTCAAATAAGGTTTAAAAAATGAAATCCCTTTGTAACAGACGAGTTTCCGGATGAAATCCTGATACTTTGAAAGAGATTGTCCGTTTTGTACACGAAGTGCATCCAGTTTTTGCCGTAACCCTCTCAACTTTCTTGCACATGCTATGTGGATGAAATGATGATATCATGCCAACTTTCAACCTTTTCAGAGTTCATTTGAAATGCTTTTCAATTTTAGGGTCTTATAGCTCAAAATAATTAGTAAATGCATGAAAAATAACAAATGAAGTCAGAAAGGATTGACAAATGATGATGTGGCTTTGAATGGTGCATTTTGAACACACAAAAAGTCAGGAGTTCAAATAAGGTTTAAAAAATGAAATCCCTTTGTAACAGACGAGTTTCCGGATGAAATCCTGATACTTTGAAAGAGATTGTCCGTTTTGTACACGAAGTGCATCCAGTTTTTGCCGTAACCCTCTCAACTTTCTTGCACATGCTATGTGGATGAAATGATGATATCATGCCAACTTTCAACCTTTTCAGAGTTCATTTGAAATGCTTTTCAATTTTAGGGTCTTATAGCTCAAAATAATTAGTAAATGCATGAGATATAACAAATGAAGTCAGAAAGGATTGACAAATGATGATGTGGCTTTGAATGGTGCATTTTGAACACACACAAAGTCAGGAGTTGAAATGAGGTTTAAAAAATGAAATCCCTTTGTAACAGACGAGTTTCCGGATGGAATCCTGATACTTTGAAAGAGATTGTCCGTTTTGTACACGAAGTGCATCCGGTTTTTGCCGTAACCCTCTCAACTTTCTTGCACATGCTATGTGGATGAAATGATGATATCATGCCAACTTTCAACCTTTTCAGAGTTCATTTGAAATGCTTTTCAATTTTAGGGTCTTATAGCTCAAAATAATTAGTAAATGCATGAAAAATAACAAATGAAGTCAGAAAGGATTGACAAATGATGATGTGGCTTTGAATGGTGCATTTTGAACACACAAAAAGTCAGGAGTTCAAATAAGTTTTAAAAAATGAAATCCCTTTGTAACAGACGAGTTTCCGGATGAAATCCTGATACTTTGAAAGAGATTGTCCGTTTTGTACATGAAGTGCATCCAGTTTTTGCCGTAACCCTCTCAACTTTCTTGCACATGCTATGTGGATGAAATGATGATATCATGCCAACTTTCAACCTTTTCAGAGTTCATTTGAAATGCTTTTCAATTTTAGGGTCTTATAGTTCAAAATAATTAGTAAATGCATGAGAAATAACAAATGAAGTCAGAAAGGATTGAAAAATGATGATGTGGCTTTGAATGGTGCATTTTGAACACACAAAAAGTAAGGAGTTCAAATAAGTTTTAAAAAATGAAATCCCTTTGTAACAGACGAGTTTCCGTATGAAATCCTGATACTTTGAAAGAGATTGTCCGTTTTGTACACGCAGTGCATCCGGTTTTTGCCGTAACCCTCTCAACTTTCTTGCACATGCTATGTGGATGAAATGATGATATCATGCCAACTTTCAACCTTTTCAGAGTTCATTTGAAATGCTTTTCAATTTTAGGGTCTTATAGCTCAAAATAATTAGTAAATGCATGAGATATAACAAATGAAGTCAGAAAGGATTGACAAATGATGATGTGGCTTTGAATGGTGCATTTTGAACACACACAAAGTTAGGAGTTGAAATGAGGTTTAAAAAATGAAATCCCTTTGTAACAGACGAGTTTCCGGATGAAATCCTGATACTTTGAAAGAGATTGTCCGTTTTGTACACGAAGTGCATCCAGTTTTTGCCGTAACCCTCTCAACTTTCTTGCACATGCTATGTGGATGAAATGGTGATATCATGCCAACTTTCAACCTTTTCAGAGTTCATTTGAAATGCTTTTCAATTTTAGGGTCTTATAGCTCAAAAATAATTAGTAAATGCATGAAAAATAACAAATGAAGTCAGAAAGGATTGACAAATGATGATGTGGCTTTGAATGGTGCATTTTGAACACACACAAAGTCAGGAGTTCAAATAAGGTTTAAAAAATGAAATCCCTTTGTAAGAGACGAGTTTCCGGATGAAATCCTGATACTTGGAAAGAGATTGTCCGTTTTGTACACGAAGTGCATTTAGTTTTTGCCGTAACCCTCTCAACTTTCTTGCACATGCTATGTGGATGAAATGATGATATCATGCCAACTTTCAACCTTTTCAGAGTTCATTTGAAATGCTTTTCAATTTTAGGGTCTTATAGCTCAAAATAATTAGTAAATGCATGAGATATAACAAATGAAGTCAGAAAGGATTGACAAATGATGATGTGGCTTTGAATGGTGCATTTTGAACACACACAAAGTCAGGAGTTGAAATGAGGTTTAAAAAATGAAATCCCTTTGTAACAGACGAGTTTCCGGATGAAATCCTGATACTTTGAAAGAGATTGTCCGTTTTGTACACGAAGTGCATCCGGTTTTTGCCGTAACCCTCTCAACTTTCTTGCACATGCTATGTGGATGAAATGATGATATCATGCCAACTTTCAACCTTTTCAGAGTTCATTTGAAATGCTTTTCAATTTTAGGGTCTTATAGCTCAAAATAATTAGTAAATGCATGAAAAATAACAAATGAAGTCAGAAAGGATTGACAAATGATGATGTGGCTTTGAATGGTGCATTTTGAACACACAAAAAGTCAGGAGTTCAAATAAGTTTTAAAAAATGAAATCCCTTTGTAACAGACGAGTTTCCGGATGAAATCCTGATACTTTGAAAGAGATTGTCCGTTTTGTACATGAAGTGCATCCAGTTTTTGCCGTAACCCTCTCAACTTTCTTGCACATGCTATGTGGATGAAATGATGATATCATGCCAACTTTCAACCATTTCAGAGTTCATTTGAAATGCTTTTCAATTTTAGGGTCTTATAGTTCAAAATAATTAGTAAATGCATGAGAAATAACAAATGAAGTCAGAAAGGATTGAAAAATGATGATGTGGCTTTGAATGGTGCATTTTGAACACACAAAAAGTAAGGAGTTCAAATAAGTTTTAAAAAATGAAATCCCTTTGTAACAGACGAGTTTCCGTATGAAATCCTGATACTTTGAAAGAGATTGTCCGTTTTGTACACGCAGTGCATCCGGTTTTTGCCGTAACCCTCTCAACTTTCTTGCACATGCTATGTGGATGAAATGATGATATCATGCCAACTTTCAACCTTTTCAGAGTTCATTTGAAATGCTTTTCAATTTTAGGGTCTTATAGCTCAAAATAATTAGTAAATGCATGAGATATAACAAATGAAGTCAGAAAGGATTGACAAATGATGATGTGGCTTTGAATGGTGCATTTTGAACACACACAAAGTCAGGAGTTGAAATGAGGTTTAAAAAATGAAATCCCTTTGTAACAGACGAGTTTCCGGATGAAATCCTGATACTTTGAAAGAGATTGTCCGTTTTGTACACGAAGTGCATCCAGTTTTTGCCGTAACCCTCTCAACTTTCTTGCACATGCTATGTGGATGAAATGGTGATATCATGCCAACTTTCAACCTTTTCAGAGTTCATTTGAAATGCTTTTCAATTTTAGGGTCTTATAGCTCAAAAATAATTAGTAAATGCATGAAAAATAACAAATGAAGTCAGAAAGGATTGACAAATGATGATGTGGCTTTGAATGGTGCATTTTGAACACACACAAAGTCAGGAGTTCAAATAAGGTTTAAAAAATGAAATCCCTTTGTAAGAGACGAGTTTCCGGATGAAATCCTGATACTTGGAAAGAGATTGTCCGTTTTGTACACGAAGTGCATTTAGTTTTTGCCGTAACCCTCTCAACTTTCTTGCACATGCTATGTGGATGAAATGATGATATCATGCCAACTTTCAACCTTTTCAGAGTTCATTTGAAATGCTTTTCAATTTTAGGGTCTTATAGCTCAAAATAATTAGTAAATGCATGAGATATAACAAATGAAGTCAGAAAGGATTGACAAATGATGATGTGGCTTTGAATGGTGCATTTTGAACACACACAAAGTCAGGAGTTGAAATGAGGTTTAAAAAATGAAATCCCTTTGTAACAGACGAGTTTCCGGATGAAATCCTGATACTTTGAAAGAGATTGTCCGTTTTGTACACGAAGTGCATCCGGTTTTTGCCGTAACCCTCTCAACTTTCTTGCACATGCTATGTGGATGAAATGATGATATCATGCCAACTTTCAACCTTTTCAGAGTTCATTTGAAATGCTTTTCAATTTTAGGGTCTTATAGCTCAAAATAATTAGTAAATGCATGAAAAATAACAAATGAAGTCAGAAAGGATTGACAAATGATGATGTGGCTTTGAATGGTGCATTTTGAACACACACAAAGTCAGGAGTTCAAATAAGGTTTAAAAAATGAAATCCCTTTGTAACAGACGAGTTTCCGGATGAAATCCTGATACTTTGAAAGAGATTGTCCGTTTTGTACACGAAGTGCATCCAGTTTTTGCCGTAACCCTCTCAACTTTCTTGCACATGCTATGTGGATGAAATGATGATATCATGCCAACTTTCAACCTTTTCAGAGTTCATTTGAAATGCTTTTCAATTTTAGGGTCTTATAGCTCAAAATAATTAGTAAATGCATGAAAAATAACAAATGAAGTCAGAAAGGATTGACAAATGATGATGTGGCTTTGAATGGTGCATTTTGAACACACAAAAAGTCAGGAGTTCAAATAAGTTTTAAAAAATGAAATCCCTTTGTAACAGACGAGTTTCCGGATGAAATCCTGATACTTTGAAAGAGATTGTCCGTTTTGTACACGAAGTGCATCCGGTTTTTGCCGTAACCCTCTCAACTTTCTTGCACATGCTATGTGGATGAAATGATGATATCATGCCAACTTTCAACCTTTTCAGAGTTCATTTGAAATGCTTTTCAATTTTAGGGTCTTATAGCTCAAAATAATTAGTAAATGCATGAAAAATAACAAATGAAGTCAGAAAGGATTGACAAATGATGATGTGGCCTTGAATGGTGCATTTTGAACACACACAAAGTCAGGAGTTCAAATAAGGTTTAAAAAATGAAATCCCTTTGTAACAGACGAGTTTCCGGATGAAATACTGATACTTTGAAAGAGATTGTCCGTTTTGTACACGAAGTGCATCCAGTTTTTGCCGTAACCCTCTCAACTTTCTTGCACATGCTATGTGGATGAAATGATGATATCATGCCAACTTTCAACCTTTTCAGAGTTCATTTGAAATGCTTTTCAATTTTAGGGTCTTATAGCTCAAAATAATTAGTAAATGCATGAAAAATAACAAATGAAGTCAGAAAGGATTGACAAATGATGATGTGGCTTTGAATGGTGCATTTTGAACACACACAAAGTCAGGAGTTCAAATAAGGTTTAAAAAATGAAATCCCTTTGTAACAGACGAGTTTCCGGATGAAATCCTGATACTTTGAAAGAGATTGTCCGTTTTGTACACGAAGTGCATCCAGTTTTTGCCGTAACCCTCTCAACTTTCTTGCACATGCTATGTGGATGAAATGATGATATCATGCCAACTTTCAACCTTTTCAGAGTTCATTTGAAATGCTTTTCAATTTTAGGGTCTTATAGCTCAAAATAATTAGTAAATGCATGAGATATAACAAATGAAGTCAGAAAGGATTGACAAATGATGATGTGGCTTTGAATGGTGCATTTTGAACACACACAAAGTCAGGAGTTGAAATGAGGTTTAAAAAATGAAATCCCTTTGTAACAGACGAGTTTCCGGATGAAATCCTGATACTTTGAAAGAGATTGTCCGTTTTGTACACGAAGTGCATCCAGTTTTTGCCGTAACCCTCTCAACTTTCTTGCACATGCTATGTGGATGAAATGGTGATATCATGCCAACTTTCAACCTTTTCAGAGTTCATTTGAAATGCTTTTCAATTTTAGGGTCTTATAGCTCAAAAATAATTAGTAAATGCATGAAAAATAACAAATGAAGTCAGAAAGGATTGACAAATGATGATGTGGCTTTGAATGGTGCATTTTGAACACACACAAAGTCAGGAGTTCAAATAAGGTTTAAAAAATGAAATCCCTTTGTAAGAGACGAGTTTCCGGATGAAATCCTGATACTTGGAAAGAGATTGTCCGTTTTGTACACGAAGTGCATTTAGTTTTTGCCGTAACCCTCTCAACTTTCTTGCACATGCTATGTGGATGAAATGATGATATCATGCCAACTTTCAACCTTTTCAGAGTTCATTTGAAATGCTTTTCAATTTTAGGGTCTTATAGCTCAAAATAATTAGTAAATGCATGAGATATAACAAATGAAGTCAGAAAGGATTGACAAATGATGATGTGGCTTTGAATGGTGCATTTTGAACACACACAAAGTCAGGAGTTGAAATGAGGTTTAAAAAATGAAATCCCTTTGTAACAGACGAGTTTCCGGATGAAATCCTGATACTTTGAAAGAGATTGTCCGTTTTGTACACGAAGTGCATCCGGTTTTTGCCGTAACCCTCTCAACTTTCTTGCACATGCTATGTGGATGAAATGATGATATCATGCCAACTTTCAACCTTTTCAGAGTTCATTTGAAATGCTTTTCAATTTTAGGGTCTTATAGCTCAAAATAATTAGTAAATGCATGAAAAATAACAAATGAAGTCAGAAAGGATTGACAAATGATGATGTGGCTTTGAATGGTGCATTTTGAACACACACAAAGTCAGGAGTTCAAATAAGGTTTAAAAAATGAAATCCCTTTGTAACAGACGAGTTTCCGGATGAAATCCTGATACTTTGAAAGAGATTGTCCGTTTTGTACACGAAGTGCATCCAGTTTTTGCTGTAACCCTCTCAACTTTCTTGCACATGCTATGTGGATGAAATGATGATATCATGCCAACTTTCAACCTTTTCAGAGTTCATTTGAAATGCTTTTCAATTTTAGGGTCTTATAGCTCAAAATAATTAGTAAATGCATGAAAAATAACAAATGAAGTCAGAAAGGATTGACAAATGATGATTTGGCTTTGAATGGTGCATTTTGAACACACAAAAAGTCAGGAGTTGAAATGAGGTTTAAAAAATAAAATCCCTTTGTAACAGACGAGTTTCCGGATGAAATCCTGATACTTTGAAAGAGATTGTCCGTTTTGTACACGAAGTGCATCCGGTTTTTGCCGTAACCCTCTCAACTTTCTTGCACATGCTATGTGGATGAAATGATGATATCATGCCAACTTTCAACCTTTTCAGAGTTCATTTGAAATGCTTTTCAATTTTAGGGTCTTATAGCTCAAAATAATTAGTAAATGCATGAAAAGTAACAAATGAAGTCAGAAAGGATTGACAAATGATGATGTGGCCTTGAATGGTGCATTTTGAACACACACAAAGTCAGGAGTTCAAATAAGGTTTAAAAAATGAAATCCCTTTGTAACAGACGAGTTTCCGGATGAAATCCTGATACTTTGAAAGAGATTGTCCGTTTTGTACACGAAGTGCATCCAGTTTTTGCCGTAACCTTCTCAACTTTCTTGCACATGCTATGTGGATGAAATGATGATATCAAGCCAACTTTCAACCTTTTCAGAGTTCATTTGAAATGCTATTCAATTTTAGGGTCTTATAGCTCAAAATAATTAGTAAATGCATGAAAAATAACAAATGAAGTCAGAAAGGATTGACAAATGATGATGTGGCTTTGAATGGTGCATTTTGAACACACACAAAGTCAGGAGTTCAAATAAGGTTTCAAAAATGAAATCCCTTTGTAACAGACGAGTTTCCGGATGAAATCCTGATACTTTGAAAGAGATTGTCCGTTTTGTACACGAAGTGCATCCGGTTTTTGCCGTAACCCTCTCAACTTTCTTGCACATGCTATGTGGATGAAATGATGATATCATGCCAACTTTCAACCTTTTCAGAGTTCATTTGAAATGCTTTTCAATTTTAGGGTCTTATAGCTCAAAATAATTAGTAAATGCATGAAAAATAACAAATGAAGTCAGAAAGGATTGACAAATGATGATGTGGCTTTGAATGGTGCATTTTGAACACACACAAAGTCAGGAGTTAAAATAAGGTTTAAAAAATGAAATCCCTTTGTAACAGACGAGTTTCCGGATGAAATCCTGATACTTTGAAAGAGATTGTCTGTTTTGTACACGTAGTGCATCCGGTTTTTGCCGTAACCCTCTCAACTTTCTTGCACATGCTATGTGGATGAAATGATGATATCATGCCAACTTTCAACCTTTTCAGAGTTCATTTGAAATGCTTTTCAATTTTAGGGTCTTATAGCTCAAAATAATTAGTAAATGCATGAAAAATACCAAATGAAGTCAGAAAGGATTGACAAATGATGATGTGGCTTTGAATGGTGCATTTTGAACACACACAAAGTCAGGAGTGCAAATAAGGTTTAAAAAATGGAATCCCTTTGTAACAGACGAGTTTCCGGATGAAATCCTGATACTTTGAAAGAGATTGTCCGTTTTGTACACGAAGTGCATCCAGTTTTTGCCGTAACCCTCTCAACTTTCTTGCACATGCTATGTGGCTGAAATGATGATATCATGACAACTTTCAACCTTTTCAGAGTTCATTTGAAATGCTTTTCAATTTTAGGGCCTTATAGCTCAAAATAATTAGTAAATGCATGAAAAATAACAAATGAAGTCAGAAAGGATTGACAAATGATGATGTGGCTTTGAATGGTGCATTTTGAACACACACAAAGTCAGGAGTTCAAATAAGGTTTAAAAAATGAAATCCCTTTGTAACAGACGAGTTTCCGGATGAAATCCTGATACTTTGAAAGAGATTGTCCGTTTTGTACACGAAGTGCATCCGGTTTTTGCCGTAACCCTCTCAACTTTCTTGCACATGCTATGTGGATGAAATGATGATATCATGCCAACTTTCAACCTTTTCAGAGTTCATTTGAAATGCTATTCAATTTTAGGGTCTTATAGCTCAAAATAATTAGTAAATGCATGAAAAATAACAAACGAAGTCAGAAAGGATTGACAAATGATGATGTGGCTTTGAATGGTGCATTTTGAACACACACAAAGTCAGGAGTTAAAATAAGGTTTAAAAAATGAAATCCCTTTGTAACAGACGAGTTTCCGGATGAAATCCTGATACTTTGAAAGAGATTATCCGTTTTGTACACGAAGTGCATCCGGTTTTTGCCCTAACCCTCTCAACTTTCTTGCACATGCTATGTGGATGAAATGATGATATCATGCCAACTTTCAACCTTTTCAGAGTTCATTTGAAATGCTTTTCAATTTTAGGGTCTTATAGCTCAAAATAATTAGTAAATGCATGAAAAATAACAAATGAAGTCAAAAAGGATTGACAAATGATGATGTGGCTTTGAATGGTGCATTTTGAACACACACAAAGTCAGGAGTTCAAATAAGTTTTAAAAAATGAAATCCCTTTGTAACAGACGAGTTTCCGGATGAAATCCTGATACTTTGAAAGAGATTGTCCGTTTTGTACACGAAGTGCATCCAGTTTTTGCCGTAACTCTCTCAACTTTCTTGCACATGCTATGTGGATGAAATGATGATATCATGCCAACTTTCAACCTTTTCAGAGTTCATTTGAAATGCTTTTCAATTTTAGGGTCTTATAGCTCAAAATAATTTGTAAATGCATGAGAAATAACAAATGAAGTCAGAAAGGATTGAAAAATGATGATGTGGCTTTGAATGGTGCATTTTGAACACACAAAAAGTAAGGAGTTCAAATAAGTTTAAAAAAATGAAATCCCTTTGTAACAGACGAGTTTCCGGATGAAATCCCGATACTTTGAAAGAGATTGTCCGTTTTGTACACGAAGTGCATCCGGTTTTTGCCGTAACCCTCTCAACTTTCTTGCACATGCTATGTGGATGAAATGATGATATCATGCCAACTTTCAACCTTTTCAGAGTTCATTTGAAATGCTTTTCAATTTTAGGGTCTTATAGCTCAAAATAATGAGTAAATGCATGAAAAATAACAAATGAAGTCAGAAAGGATTGACAAATGATGATGTGGCTTTGAATGGTGCATTTTGAACACACACAAAGTCAGGAGTTCAAATAAGGTTTAAAAAATGAAATCCCTTTGTAACAGACGAGTTTCCGGATGAAATCCTGATACTTTGAAAGAGATTGTCCGTTTTGTACACGAAGTGCATCCAGTTTTTGCCGTAACCCTCTCAACTTTCTTGCACATGCTATGTGGATGAAATGATGATATCATGCCAACTTTCAACCTTTTCAGAGTTCATTTGAAATGCTTTTCAATTTTAGGGTCTTATAGCTCAAAATAATTAGTAAATGCATGAAAAATAACAAATGAAGTCAGAAAGGATTGACAAATGATGATTTGGCTTTGAATGGTGCATTTTGAACACACAAAAAGTCAGGAGTTCAAATAAGTTTAAAAAAATGAAATCCCTTTGTAACAGACGAGTTTCCGGATGAAATCCTGATACTTTGAAAGAGATTGTCCGTTTTGTACACGAAGTGCATCCGGTTTTTGCCGTAACCCTCTCAACTTTCTTGCACATGCTATGTGGATGAAATGATGATATCATGCCAACTTTCAACCTTTTCAGAGTTCATTTGAAATGCTTTTCAATTTTAGGGTCTTATAGCTCAAAATAATTAGTAAATGCATGAAAAATAACAAATGAAGTCAGAAAGGATTGACAAATGATGATGTGGCTTTGAATGGTGCATTTTGAACACACAAAAAGTCAGGAGTTAAAATAAGTTTAAAAAAATGAAATCCCTTTGTAACAGACGAGTTTCCGGATGAAATCCTGATACTTTGTAAGAGATTGTCCGTTTTGTACACGAAGTGCATCCGGTTTTTGCTGTAACCCTCTCAACTTTCTTGCACATGCTATGTGGATGAAATGATGATATCATGCCAACTTTGAACCTTTTCAGAGTTCATTTGAAATGCTTTTCAATTTTAGGGTCTTATAGCTCAAAATAATTAGTAAATGCATGAGAAATAACAAATGAAGTCAGAAAGGATTGACAAATGATGATGTGGCTTTGAATGGTGCATTTTGAACACACAAAAAGTCAGGAGTTCAAATAAGTTTATAAAAATGAAATCCCTTTGTAACAGACGAGTTTCCGGATGAAATCCTGATACTTTGAAAGAGATTGTCCGTTTTGTACACGAAGTGCATCCAGTTTTTGCCGTAACCCTCTCAACTTTCTTGCACATGCTATGTGGATGAAATGATGATATCATGCCAAATTTCAACCTTTTCAGAGTTCATTTGAAATGCTTTTCAATTTTAGGGTCTTATAGCTCAAAATAATTAGTAAATGCATGAGAAATAACAAATAAAGTCAGAAAGGATTGAAAAATGATGATGTGGCTTTGAATGGTGCATTTTGAACACACAAAAAGTAAGGAGTTCAAATAAGTTTTAAAAAATGAAATCCCTTTGTAACAGACGAGTTTCCGTATGAAATCCTGATACTTTGAAAGAGATTGTCAGTTTTGTACACGAAGTGCATCCGGTTTTTGCCGTAACCCTCTCAACTTTCTTGCACATGCTATGTGGATGAAATGATGATATCATGCCAACTTTCAACCTTTTCAGAGTTCATTTGAAATGCTTTTCAATTTTAGGGTCTTATAGCTCAAAATAATTAGTAAATGCATGAGAAATAACAAATGAAGTCAGAAAGGATTGACAAATGATGATGTGGCTTTGAATGGTGCATTTTGAACACACAAAAAGTAAGGAGTTCAAATAAGTTTTAAAAAATGAAATCCCTTTGTAACAGACGAGTTTCCGTATGAAATCCTGATACTTTGAAAGAGATTGTCAGTTTTGTACACGAAGTGCATCCGGTTTTTGCCGTAACCCTCAACTTTCTTGCACATGCTATGTGGATGAAATGATGATATCATGCCAACTTTCAACCTTTTCAGAGTTCATTTGAATGCTTTTCAATTTTAGGGTCTTATAGCTCAAAATAATTAGTAAATGCATGAAAAATAACAAATGAAGTCAGAAAGGATTGACAAATGATGATGTGGCTTTGAATGGTGCATTTTGAACACACACAAAGTCAGGAGTTCAAATAAGGTTTAAAAAATGAAATCCCTTTGTAACAGACGAGTTTCCGGATAAAATCCTGATACTTTGAAAGAGATTGTCCGTTTTGTACACGAAGTGCATCCAGTTTTTGCCGTAACCCTCTCAACTTTCTTGCACATGCTATGTGGATGAAATGATGATATCATGCCAACTTTCAACCTTTTCAGAGTTCATTTGAAATGCTTTTCAATTTTAGGGTCTTATAGCTCAAAATAATTAGTAAATGCATGAAAAATAACAAATGAAGTCAGAAAGGATTGACAAATGATGATGTGGCTTTGAATGGTGCATTTTGAACACACACAAAGTCAGGAGTGCAAATAAGGTTTAAAAAATGAAATCCCTTTGTAAGAGACGAGTTTCCGGATGAAATCCTGATACTTTGAAAGAGATTGTCCGTTTTGTACACGAAGTGCATCCAGTTTTTGCCGTAACCCTCTCAACTTTCTTGCACATGCTATGTGGATGAAATGATGATATCATGCCAACTTTCAACCTTTTCAGAGTTCATTTGAAATGCTTTTCAATTTTAGGGTCTTATAGCTCAAAATAATTAGTAAATGCATGAAAAATAACAAATGAAGTCAGAAAGGATTGACAAATGATGATGTGGCTTTGAATGGTGCATTTTGAACACACACAAATTCAGGAGTGCAAATAAGGTTTAAAAATGAAATCCCTTTGTAACAGACGAGTTTCCGGATGAAATCCTGATACTTTGAAAGAGATTGTCCGTTTTGTACACGAAGTGCATTTAGTTGTGCCGTAACCCTCTCAACTTTCTTGCACATGCTATGTGGATGAAATGATGATATCATGCCAACTTTCAACCTTTTCAGAGTTCATTTGAAATGCTTTTCAATTTTAGGGTCTTATAGCTCAAAATAATTAGTAAATGCATGAAAAATAACAAATGAAGTCAGAAAGGAGTCACAAATGATGATGTGGCTTTGAATGGTGCATTTTGAACACACACAAAGTCAGGAGTTCAAATAAGGTTTAAAAAATGAAATCCCTTTGTAACAGACGAGTTTCCGGATGAAATCCTGATACTTTGAAAGAGATTGTCCGTTTTGTACACGAAGTGCATCCAGTTTTTGCCGTAACCCTCTCAACTTTCTTGCACATGCTATGTGGATGAAATGATGATATCATGCCAACTTTCAACCTTTTCAGAGTTCATTTGAAATGCTTTTCAATTTTAGGGTCTTATATCTCAAAATAATTAGTAAATGCATGAAAAATAACAAATGAAGTCAGAAAGGATTGACAAATGATGATGTGGCTTTGAATGGTGCATTTTGAACACACAAAAAGTCAGGAGTTCAAATAAGTTTTAAAAAATGAAATCCCTTTGTAACAGACGAGTTTCCGGATGAAATCCTGATACTTTGAAAGAGATTGTCCGTTTTGTACACGAAGTGCATCCAGTTTTTGCCGTAACCCTCTCAACTTTCTTGCACATGCTATGTGGATGAAATGATGATATCATGCCAACTTTCAACCTTTTCAGAGTTCATTTGAAATGCTTTTCAATTTTAGGGTCTTATAGCTCAAAATAATTAGTAAATGCATGAGAAATAACAAATGAAGTCAGAAAGGATTGACAAATGATGATGTGGCTTTGAATGGTGCATTTTGAACACACAAAAAGTCAGGAGTTAAAATAAGTTTAAAAAAATGAAATCCCTTTGTAACAGACGAGTTTCCGGATGAAATCCTGATACTTTGAAAGAGATTGTCCGTTTTGTACACGAAGTGCATCCAGTTTTTGCCGTAACCCTCTCAACTTTCTTGCACATGCTATGTGGATGAAATGATGATATCATGCCAACTTTCAACCTTTTCAGAGTTCATTTGAAATGCTTTTCAATTTTAGGGTCTTATAGCTCAAAATAATTAGTAAATGCATGAGAAATAACAAATGAAGTCAGAAAGGATTGAAAAATGATGATGTGGCTTTGAATGGTGCATTTTGAACACACAAAAAGTAAGGAGTTCAAATAAGATTTAAAAAATGAAATCCCTTTGTAACAGACGAGTTTCCGTATGAAATCCTGATACTTTGAAAGAGATTGTCCGTTTTGTACACGAAGTGCATCCGGTTTTTGCCGTAACCCTCTCAACTTTCTTGCACATGCTATGTGGATGAAATGATGATATCATGCCAACTTTCAACCTTTTCAGAGTTCATTTGAAATGCTTTCCAATTTTAGGGTCTTATAGCTCCAAATAATTAGTAAATGCATGAAAAATAACTAATGAAGTCAGAAAGGATTGACAAATGATGACGTGGCTTTGAATGGTGCATTCTGAACACACACAAAGTCAGGAGTTCAAATAAGGTTTAAAAAATGAAATCCCTTTGTAACAGACGAGTTTCCGGATGAAATCCTGATACTTTGAAAGAGATTGTCCGTTTTGTACACGAAGTGCATCCAGTTTTTGCCGTAACCCTCTCAACTTTCTTGCACATGCTATGTGGATGAAATGATGATATCATGCCAGCTTTCAACCTTTTCAGAGTTCATTTGAAATGCTTTTTAATTTTAGGGTCTGATAGCTCAAAATAATTAGTAAATGCATGAAAAATAACAAATGAAGTCAGAAAGGATTGACAAATGATGATGTGGCTTTGAATGGTGCATTTTGAACACACACAAAGTCAGGAGTTCAAATAAGGTTTAAAAAATGAAATCCCTTTGTAACAGATGAGTTTCCGGATGAAATCCTGATACTTTGAAAGAGATTGTCTGTTTTGTACACGAAGTGCATCCAGTTTTTGCCGTAACCCTCTCAACTTTCTTGCACATGCTATGTGGATGAAATGATGATATCATGCCAACTTTCAACCTTTTCAGAGTTCATTTGAAATGCTTTTCAATTTTAGGGTCTTATAGCTCAAAATAATTAGTAAATGCATGAAAAATAACAAATGAAGTCAGAAAGGATTGACAAATGATGATGTGGCTTTGAATGGTGCATTTTGAACACACAAAAAGTCAGGAGTTCAAATAAGTTTTAAAAAATGAAATCCCTTTGTAACAGACGAGTTTCCGGATGAAATCCTGATACTTTGAAAGAGATTGTCCGTTTTGTACACGAAGTGCATCCAGTTTTTGCCGTAACCCTCTCAACTTTCTTGCACATGCTATGTGGATGAAATGATGATATCATGCCAACTTTCAACCTTTTCAGAGTTCATTTGAAATGCTTTTCAATTTTAGGGTCTTATAGCTCAAAATAATTAGTAAATGCATGAGATATAACAAATGAAGTCAGAAAGGATATACAAATGATGATGTGGCTTTGAATGGTGCATTTTGAAAACACACAAAGTCAGGAGTTGAAATGAGGTTTAAAAATGAAATCCCTTTGTAACAGACGAGTTTCCGGATGAAATCCTGATACTTTGAAAGAGATTGTCCGTTTTGTACACGAAGTGCATCCGGTTTTTGCCGTCACCCTCTCAACTTTCTTGCACATGCTATGTGGATGAAATGATGATATCATGCCAACTTTCAACCTTTTCAGAGTTCATTTGAAATGCTTTTCAATTTTAGGGTCTTATAGCTCAAAATAATTAGTAAATGCATGAAAAATAACAAATGAAGTCAGAAAGGATTGACAAATGATGATGTGGCTTTGAATGGTGCATTTTGAACACACAAAAAGTCAGGAGTTCAAATAAGTTTTAAAAAATGAAATCCCTTTGTAACAGACGAGTTTCCGGATGAAATCCTGATACTTTGAAAGAGATTGTCCGTTTTGTACACGGAGTGCATCCAGTTTTTGCCGTAACCCTCTCAACTTTCTTGCACATGCTATGTGGATGAAATGATGATATCATGCCAACTTTCAACCTTTTCAGAGTTCATTTGAAATGCTTTTCAATTTTAGGGTCTTATAGCTCAACATAATTAGTAAATGCATGAGAAATAACAAATGAAGTCAGAAAGGATTGACAAATGATGATGTGGCTTTGAATGGTGCATTTTGAACACACAAAAAGTCAGGAGTTCAAATAAGTTTTAAAAAATGAAATCCCTTTGTAACAGACGAGTTTCCGGATGAAATCCTGATACTTTGAAAGAGATTGTCCGTTTTGTACACGAAGTGCATCCAGTTTTTGCCGTAACCCTCTCAACTTTCTTGCACATGCTATGTGGATGAAATGATGATATCATACCTTTTCAGAGTTCATTTGAAATGCTTTTCAATTTTAGGTCTTATAGCTCAAAATAATTAGTAAATGCATGAGAAATAACAAATGAAGTCAGAAAGGATTGACAAATGATGATGTGGCTTTGAATGGTGCATTTTGAACACACAAAAAGTCAGGAGTTAAAATAAGTTTTAAAAATGAAATCCCTTTGTAACAGACGAGTTTCCGTATGAAATCCTGATACTTTGAAAGAGATTGTCCGTTTTGTACACGAAGTGCATCCAGTTTTTGCCGTAACCCTCTCAACTTTCTTGCACATGCTATGTGGATGAAATGATGATATCATGCCAACTTTCAACCTTTTCAGAGTTCATTTGAAATGCTTTTCAATTTTAGGGTCTTATAGCTCAAAATAATTAGTAAATGCATGAGATATAACAAATGAAGTCAGAAAGGATTGACAAATGATGATGTGGCTTTGAATGGTGCATTTTGAACAACACAAAGTCAGGAGTTGAAATGAGGTTTAAAAAATGAAATCCCTTTGTAACAGACGAGTTTCCGGATGAAATCCTGATACTTTGAAAGAGATTGTCCGTTTTGTACACGAAGTGCATCCGGTTTTTGCCGTCACCCTCTCAACTTTCTTTGCACATGCTATGTGGATGAAATGATGATATCATGCCAACTTTCAACCTTTTCAGAGTTCATTTGAAATGCTTTTCAACTTTAGGGTCTTATAGCTCAAAATAATTAGTAAATGCATGAGAGATAACAAATGAAGGTCAGAAAGGATGACAAATGATGATGTGGCTTTGAATGGTGCATTTTGAACACACAAAAAGTCAGGAGTTAAATAAGTTTTAAAAAATGAAATCCCTTTGTAACAGACGAGTTTCCGGATGAAATCCTGATACTTTGAAAGAGATTGTCCGTTTTGTACACGAAGTGCATCCAGTTTTTGCCGTAACCCTCTCAACTTTCTTGCACATGCTATGTGGATGAAATGATGATATCATGCCAACTTTCAACCTTTTCAGAGTTCATTGAAATGCTTTTCAATTTTAGGGTCTTATAGCTCAAAATAATTAGTAAATGCATGAGAAATAACAAATGGAAGTCAGAAAGGATTGAAAAATGATGATGTGGCTTTGAATGGTGCATTTGAACACACAAAAAGTAAGGAGTTCAATAAGTTTTAAAAAATGAAATCCCTTTGTAACAGACGAGTTTCCGTATGGAAATCTGATACTTTGAAAGAGATTGTCCGTTTTGTACACGAAGTGCATCCGGTTTTTGCCGTAACCCTCTCAACTTTCTTGCACATGCTATGTGGATGAAATGATGATATCATGCCAACTTTCAACCCTTTTCAGAGGTTCATTTGAAATGCTTTTCAATTTTAGGGTCTTATAGCTTAAACTAATTAGTAAATGCATGAAAAATAACTAATGAAGTCAGAAAGGATTGACAAATGATTATGTGGCTTTGAATGGTGCATTCTGAACACACACAAAGTCAGGAGTTCAAATAAGGTTTAAAAAATGAAATCCCTTTGTAACAGACGAGTTTCCGGATGAAATCCTGATACTTTGAAAGAGATTGTCCGTTTTGTACACGAAGTGCATCCAGTTTTTGCCGTAACCCTCTCAACTTTCTTGCACATGCTATGTGGATGAAATGATGATATCATGCCAACTTTCAACCTTTTCAGAGTTCATTTGAAATGCTTTTTAATTTTAGGGTCTTATAGCTCAAAATAATTAGTAAATGCATGAAAAATAACAAATGAAGTCAGAAAGGATTGACAAATGATGATGTGGCTTTGAATGGTGCATTTCGAACACACACAAGTCAAGAGTTCAAATAAGGTTTAAAAAATGAAATCCCTTTGTAACAGACGAGTTTCCGGATGAAATCCTGATAGGTTTGAAAGAGATTGTCTGTTTTGTACACGAAGAGCATCCAGTTTTTGCCGTAACCCTCTCAACTTTCTTGCACATGCTATGTGGATGAAATGATGATATCATGCCAACTTTCAACCTTTTCAGAGTTCATTTGAAATGCTTTTCAATTTTAGGGTCTTATAGCTCAAAATAATTAGTAAATGCATGAAAAATAACAAATGAAGTCAGAAAGGATTGACAAATGATGATGTGGCTTTGAATGGTGCATTTTGAACACACAAAAAGTCAGGAGTTCAAATAAGTTTTCAAAAATGAAATCCCTTTGTAACAGACGAGTTTCCGGATGAAATCCTGATACTTTGAAAGAGATTGTCCGTTTTGTACACGAAGTGCATCCAGTTTTTGCCGTAACCCTCTCAACTTTCTTGCACATGCTATGTGGATGAAATGATGATATCATGCCAACTTTCAACCTTTTCAGAGTTCATTTGAAATGCTTTTCAATTTTAGGGTCTTATAGCTCAAAATAATTAGTAAATGCATGAGATATAACAAATGAAGTCAGAAAGGATATACAAATGATGATGTGGCTTTGAATGGTGCATTTTGAAAACACACAAAGTCAGGAGTTGAAATGAGGTTTAAAAAATGAAATCCCTTTGTAACAGACGAGTTTCCGGATGAAATCCTGATACTTTGAAAGAGATTGTCCGTTTTGTACACGAAGTGCATCCGGTTTTTGCCGTCACCCTCTCAACTTTCTTGCACATGCTATGTGGATGAAATGATGATATCATGCCAACTTTCAACCTTTTCAGAGTTCATTTGAAATGCTTTTCAAATTTAGGGTCTTATAGCTCAAAATAATTAGTAAATGCATGAAAAATAACAAATGAAGTCAGAAAGGATTGACAAATGATGATGTGGCTTTGAATGGTGCATTTTGAACACACAAAAAGTCAGGAGTTCAAATAAGTTTTAAAAAATGAAATCCCTTTGTAACAGACGAGTTTCCGGATGAAATCCTGATACTTTGAAAGAGATTGTCCGTTTTGTACACGGAGTGCATCCAGTTTTTGCCGTAACCCTCTCAACTTTCTTGCACATGCTATGTGGATGAAATGATGATATCATGCCAACTTTCAACCTTTTCAGAGTTCATTTGAAATGCTTTTCAATTTTAGGGTCTTATAGCTCAAAATAATTAGTAAATGCATGAGAAATAACAAATGAAGTCAGAAAGGATTGACAAATGATGATGTGGCTTTGAATGGTGCATTTTGAACACACAAAAAGTCAGGAGTTAAAATAAGTTTTAAAAAATGAAATCCCTTTGTAACAGACGAGTTTCCGTATGAAATCCTGATACTTTGAAAGAGATTGTCCGTTTTGTACACGAAGTGCATCCAGTTTTTGCCGTAACCCTCTCAACTTTCTTGCACATGCTATGTGGATGAAATGATGATATCATGCCAACTTTCAACCTTTTCAGAGTTCATTTGAAATGCTTTTCAATTTTAGGGTCTTATAGCTCAAAATAATTAGTAAATGCATGAGATATAACAAATGAAGTCAGAAAGGATTGACAAATGATGATGTGGCTTTGAATGGTGCATTTTGAACACACACAAAGTTAGGAGTTGAAATGAGGTTTAAAAAATGAAATCCCTTTGTAACAGACGAGTTTCCGGATGAAATCCTGATACTTTGAAAGAGATTGTCCGTTTTGTACACGAAGTGCATCCGGCTTTTGCCGTCACCCTCTCAACTTTCTTGCACATGCTATGTGGATGAAATGATGATATCATGCCAACTTTCAACCTTTTCAGAGTTCATTTGAAATGCTTTTCAACTTTAGGGTCTTATAGCTCAAAATAATTAGTAAATGCATGAGAGATAACAAATGAAGTCAGAAAGGATTGACAAATGATGATGTGGCTTTGAATGGTGCATTTTGAACACACAAAAAGTCAGGAGTTAAAATAAGTTTTAAAAAATGAAATCCCTTTGTAACAGACGAGTTTCCGGATGAAATCCTGATACTTTGAAAGAGATTGTCCGTTTTGTACACGAAGTGCATCCAGTTTTTGCCGTAACCCTCTCAACTTTCTTGCACATGCTATGTGGATGAAATGATGATATCATGCCAACTTTCAACCTTTTCAGAGTTCATTTGAAATGCTTTTCAATTTTAGGGTCTTATAGCTCAAAATAATTAGTAAATGCATGAGAAACAACAAATGAGGTCAGAAAGGATTGAAAAATGATGATGTGGCTTTGAATGGTGCATTTTGAACACACAAAAAGTAAGGAGTTCAAATAAGTTTTAAAAAATGAAATCCCTTTGTAACAGACGAGTTTCCGTATGAAATCCTGATACTTTGAAAGAGATTGTCCGTTTTGTACACGAAGTGCATCCGGTTTTTGCCGTAACCCTCTCAACTTTCTTGCACATGCTATGTGGATGAAATGATGATATCATGCCAACTTTCAACCTTTTCAGAGTTCATTTGAAATGCTTTTCAATTTTAGGGTCTTATAGCTCAAACTAATTAGTAAATGCATGAAAAATAACTAATGAAGTCAGAAAGATTGACAAATGATTATGTGGCTTTGAATGGTGCATTCTGAACACACAAAAAGTCAGGAGTTCAAATAAGTTTTCAAAAATGAAATCCCTTTGTAACAGACGAGTTTCCGGATGAAATCCTGATACTTTGAAAGAGATTGTCCGTTTTGTACACGAAGTGCATCCGGTTTTTGCCGTCACCCTCTCAACTTTCTTGCACATGCTATGTGGATGAAATGATGATATCATGCCAACTTTCAACCTTTTCAGAGTTCATTTGAAATGCTTTTCAACTTTAGGGTCTTATAGCTCAAAATAATTAGTAAATGCATGAGAGATAACAAATGAAGTCAGAAAGGATTGACAAATGATGATGTGGCTTTGAATGGTGCATTTTGAACACACAAAAAGTCAGGAGTTAAAATAAGTTTTAAAAAATGAAATCCCTTTGTAACAGACGAGTTTCCGGATGAAATCCTGATACTTTGAAAGAGATTGTCCGTTTTGTACACGAAGTGCATCCAGTTTTTGCCGTAACCCTCTCAACTTTCTTGCACATGCTATGTGGATGAAATGATGATATCATGCCAACTTTCAACCTTTTCAGAGTTCATTTGAAATGCTTTTTAATTTTAGGGTCTTATAGCTCAAAATAATTAGTAAATGCATGAAAAATAACAAATGAAGTCAGAAAGGATTGACAAATGATGATGTGGCTTTGAATGGTGCATTTCGAACACACACAAAGTCAGGAGTTCAAATAAGGTTTAAAAAATGAAATCCCTTTGTAACAGACGAGTTTCCGGATGAAATCCTGATACTTTGAAAGAGATTGTCTGTTTTGTACACGAAGTGCATCCAGTTTTTGCCGTAACCCTCTCAACTTTCTTGCACATGCTATGTGGATGAAATGATGATATCATGCCAACTTTCAACCTTTTCAGAGTTCATTTGAAATGCTTTTCAATTTTAGGGTCTTATAGCTCAAAATAATTAGTAAATGCATGAAAAATAACAAATGAAGTCAGAAAGGATTGACAAATGATGATGTGGCTTTGAATGGTGCATTTTGAACACACAAAAAGTCAGGAGTTCAAATAAGTTTTCAAAAATGAAATCCCTTTGTAACAGACGAGTTTCCGGATGAAATCCTGATACTTTGAAAGAGATTGTCCGTTTTGTACACGAAGTGCATCCAGTTTTTGCCGTAACTCTCTCAACTTTCTTGCACATGCTATGTGGATGAAATGATGATATCATGCCAACTTTCAACCTTTTCAGAGTTCATTTGAAATGCTTTTCAATTTTAGGGTCTTATAGCTCAAAATAATTAGTAAATGCATGAGAAATAACAAATGAAGTCAGAAAGGATTGACAAATGATGATGTGGCTTTGAATGGTGCATTTTGAACACACAAAAAGTCAGGAGTTAAAATAAGTTTAAAAAAATGAAATCCCTTTGTAACAGACGAGTTTCCGGATGAAATCCTGATACTTTGAAAGAGATTGTCCGTTTTGTACACGAAGTGCATCCAGTTTTTGCCGTAACCCTCTCAACTTTCTTGCACATGCTATGTGGATGAAATGATGATATCATGCCAACTTTCAACCTTTTCAGAGTTCATTTGAAATGCTTTTCAACTTTAGGGTCTTATAGCTCAAAATAATTAGTAAATGCATGAGAAATAACAAATGAAGTCAGAAAGGATTGACAAATGATGATGTGGCTTTGAATGGTGCATTTTGAACACACAAAAAGTCAGGAGTTAAAATAAGTTTTAAAAAATGAAATCCCTTTGTAACAGACGAGTTTCCGTATGAAATCCTGATACTTTGAAAGAGATTGTCCGTTTTGTACACGAAGTGCATCCAGTTTTTGCCGTAACCCTCTCAACTTTCTTGCACATGCTATGTGGATGAAATGATGATATCATGCCAACTTTCAACCTTTTCAGAGTTCATTTGAAATGCTTTTCAATTTTAGGGTCTTATAGCTCAAAATAATTAGTAAATGCATGAGATATAACAAATGAAGTCAGAAAGGATTGACAAATGATGATGTGGCTTTGAATGGTGCATTTTGAACACACACAAAGTCAGGAGTTGAAATGAGGTTTAAAAAATGAAATCCCTTTGTAACAGACGAGTTTCCGGATGAAATCCTGATACTTTGAAAGAGATTGTCCGTTTTGTACACGAAGTGCATCCGGTTTTTGCCGTCACCCTCTCAACTTTCTTGCACATGCTATGTGGATGAAATGATGATATCATGCCAACTTTCAACCTTTTCAGAGTTCATTTGAAATGCTTTTCAACTTTAGGGTCTTATAGCTCAAAATAATTAGTAAATGCATGAGAGATAACAAATGAAGTCAGAAAGGATTGACAAATGATGATGTGGCTTTGAATGGTGCATTTTGAACACACAAAAAGTCAGGAGTTAAAATAAGTTTTAAAAAATGAAATCCCTTTGTAACAGACGAGTTTCCGGATGAAATCCTGATACTTTGAAAGAGATTGTCCGTTTTGTACACGAAGTGCATCCAGTTTTTGCCGTAACCCTCTCAACTTTCTTGCACATGCTATGTGGATGAAATGATGATATCATGCCAACTTTCAACCTTTTCAGAGTTCATTTGAAATGCTTTTCAATTTTAGGGTCTTATAGCTCAAAATAATTAGTAAATGCATGAGAAATAACAAATGAAGTCAGAAAGGATTGAAAAATGATGATGTGGCTTTGAATGGTGCATTTTGAACACACAAAAAGTAAGGAGTTCAAATAAGTTTTAAAAAATGAAATCCCTTTGTAACAGACGAGTTTCCGTATGAAATCCTGATACTTTGAAAGAGATTGTCCGTTTTGTACACGAAGTGCATCCGGTTTTTGCCGTAACCCTCTCAACTTTCTTGCACATGCTATGTGGATGAAATGATGATATCATGCCAACTTTCAACCTTTTCAGAGTTCATTTGAAATGCTTTTCAATTTTAGGGTCTTATAGCTTAAACTAATTAGTAAATGCATGAAAAATAACTAATGAAGTCAGAAAGGATTGACAAATGATGATGTGGCTTTGAATGGTGCATTCTGAACACACACAAAGTCAGGAGTTCAAATAAGGTTTAAAAAATGAAATCCCTTTGTAACAGACGAGTTTCCGGATGAAATCCTGATACTTTGAAAGAGATTGTCCGTTTTGTACACGAAGTGCATCCAGTTTTTGCCGTAACCCTCTCAACTTTCTTGCACATGCTATGTGGATGAAATGATGATATCATGCCAACTTTCAACCTTTTCAGAGTTCATTTGAAATGCTTTTTAATTTTAGGGTCTTATAGCTCAAAATAATTAGTAAATGCATGAAAAATAACAAATGAAGTCAGAAAGGATTGACAAATGATGATGTGGCTTTGAATGGTGCATTTCGAACACACACAAAGTCAAGAGTTCAAATAAGGTTTAAAAAATGAAATCCCTTTGTAACAGACGAGTTTCCGGATGAAATCCTGATACTTTGAAAGAGATTGTCTGTTTTGTACACGAAGAGCATCCAGTTTTTGCCGTAACCCTCTCAACTTTCTTGCACATGCTATGTGGATGAAATGATGATATCATGCCAACTTTCAACCTTTTCAGAGTTCATTTGAAATGCTTTTCAATTTTAGGGTCTTATAGCTCAAAATAATTAGTAAATGCATGAAAAATAACAAATGAAGTCAGAAAGGATTGACAAATGATGATGTGGCTTTGAATGGTGCATTTTGAACACACAAAAAGTCAGGAGTTCAAATAAGTTTTCAAAAATGAAATCCCTTTGTAACAGACGAGTTTCCGGATGAAATCCTGATACTTTGAAAGAGATTGTCCGTTTTGTACACGAAGTGCATCCAGTTTTTGCCGTAACCCTCTCAACTTTCTTGCACATGCTATGTGGATGAAATGATGATATCATGCCAACTTTCAACCTTTTCAGAGTTCATTTGAAATGCTTTTCAATTTTAGGGTCTTATAGCTCAAAATAATTAGTAAATGCATGAGATATAACAAATGAAGTCAGAAAGGATATACAAATGATGATGTGGCTTTGAATGGTGCATTTTGAAAACACACAAAGTCAGGAGTTGAAATGAGGTTTAAAAAATGAAAACCCTTTGTAACAGACGAGTTTCCGGATGAAATCCTGATACTTTGAAAGAGATTGTCCGTTTTGTACACGAAGTGCATCCGGTTTTTGCCGTCACCCTCTCAACTTTCTTGCACATGCTATGTGGATGAAATGATGATATCATGCCAACTTTCAACCTTTTCAGAGTTCATTTGAAATGCTTTTCAATTTTAGGGTCTTATAGCTCAAAATAATTAGTAAATGCATGAAAAATAACAAATGAAGTCAGAAAGGATTGACAAATGATGATGTGGCTTTGAATGGTGCATTTTGAACACACAAAAAGTCAGGAGTTCAAATAAGTTTTAAAAAATGAAATCCCTTTGTAACAGACGAGTTTCCGGATGAAATCCTGATACTTTGAAAGAGATTGTCCGTTTTGTACACGGAGTGCATCCAGTTTTTGCCGTAACCCTCTCAACTTTCTTGCACATGCTATGTGGATGAAATGATGATATCATGCCAACTTTCAACCTTTTCAGAGTTCATTTGAAATGCTTTTCAATTTTAGGGTCTTATAGCTCAAAATAATTAGTAAATGCATGAGAAATAACAAATGAAGTCAGAAAGGATTGACAAATGATGATGTGGCTTTGAATGGTGCATTTTGAACACACAAAAAGTCAGGAGTTAAAATAAGTTTTAAAAAATGAAATCCCTTTGTAATAGACGAGTTTCCGTATGAAATCCTGATACTTTGAAAGAGATTGTCCGTTTTGTACACGAAGTGCATCCAGTTTTTGCCGTAACCCTCTCAACTTTCTTGCACATGCTATGTGGATGAAATGATGATATCATGCCAACTTTCAACCTTTTCAGAGTTCATTTGAAATGCTTTTCAATTTTAGGGTCTTATAGCTCAAAATAATTAGTAAATGCATGAGATATAACAAATGAAGTCAGAAAGGATTGACAAATGATGATGTGGCTTTGAATGGTGCATTTTGAACACACACAAAGTCAGGAGTTGAAATGAGGTTTAAAAAATGAAATCCCTTTGTAACAGACGAGTTTCCGGATGAAATCCTGATACTTTGAAAGAGATTGTCCGTTTTGTACACGAAGTGCATCCGGTTTTTGCCGTCACCCTCTCAACTTTCTTGCACATGCTATGTGGATGAAATGATGATATCATGCCAACTTTCAACCTTTTCAGAGTTCATTTGAAATGCTTTTCAACTTTAGGGTCTTATAGCTCAAAATAATTAGTAAATGCATGAGAGATAACAAATGAAGTCAGAAAGGATTGACAAATGATGATGTGGCTTTGAATGGTGCATTTTGAACACACAAAAAGTCAGGAGTTAAAATAAGTTTTAAAAAATGAAATCCCTTTGTAACAGACGAGTTTCCGGATGAAATCCTGATACTTTGAAAGAGATTGTCCGTTTTGTACACGAAGTGCATCCAGTTTTTGCCGTAACCCTCTCAACTTTCTTGCACATGCTATGTGGATGAAATGATGATATCATGCCAACTTTCAACCTTTTCAGAGTTCATTTGAAATGCTTTTCAATTTTAGGGTCTTATAGCTCAAAATAATTAGTAAATGCATGAGAAATAACAAATGAAGTCAGAAAGGATTGAAAAATGATGATGTGGCTTTGAATGGTGCATTTTGAACACACAAAAAGTAAGGAGTTCAAATAAGTTTTAAAAAATGAAATCCCTTTGTAACAGACGAGTTTCCGTATGAAATCCTGATACTTTGAAAGAGATTGTCCGTTTTGTACACGAAGTGCATCCGGTTTTTGCCGTAACCCTCTCAACTTTCTTGCACATGCTATGTGGATGAAATGATGATATCATGCCAACTTTCAACCTTTTCAGAGTTCCTTTGAAATGCTTTTCAATTTTAGGGTCTTATAGCTCAAACTAATTAGTAAATGCATGAAAAATAACTAATGAAGTCAGAAAGATTGACAAATGATTATGTGGCTTTGAATGGTGCATTCTGAACACACACAAAGTCAGGAGTTCAAATAAGGTTTAAAAAATGAAATCCCTTTGTAACAGACGAGTTTCCGGATGAAATCCTGATACTTTGAAAGAGATTGTCCGTTTTGTACACGAAGTGCATCCAGTTTTTGCCGTAACCCTCTCAACTTTCTTGCACATGCTATGTGGATGAAATGATGATATCATGCCAACTTTCAACCTTTTCAGAGTTCATTTGAAATGCTTTTTAATTTTAGGGTCTTATAGCTCAAAATAATTAGTAAATGCATGAAAAATAACAAATGAAGTCAGAAAGGATTGACAAATGATGATGTGGCTTTGAATGGTGCATTTCGAACACACACAAAGTCAGGAGTTCAAATAAGGTTTAAAAAATGAAATCCCTTTGTAACAGACGAGTTTCCGGATGAAATCCTGATACTTTGAAAGAGATTGTCTGTTTTGTACACGAAGTGCATCCAGTTTTTGCCGTAACCCTCTCAACTTTCTTGCACATGCTATGTGGATGAAATGATGATATCATGCCAACTTTCAACCTTTTCAGAGTTCATTTGAAATGCTTATCAATTTTAGGGTCTTATAGCTCAAAATAATTAGTAAATGCATGAAAAATAACAAATGAAGTCAGAAAGGATTGACAAATGATGATGTGGCTTTGAATGGTGCATTTTGAACACACAAAAAGTCAGGAGTTCAAATAAGTTTTCAAAAATGAAATCCCTTTGTAACAGACGAGTTTCCGGATGAAATCCTGATACTTTGAAAGAGATTGTCCGTTTTGTACACGAAGTGCATCCAGTTTTTGCCGTAACTCTCTCAACTTTCTTGCACATGCTATGTGGCTGAAATGATGATATCATGCCAACTTTCAACCTTTTCAGAGTTCATTTGAAATGCTTTTCAATTTTAGGGTCTTATAGCTCAAAATAATTAGTAAATGCATGAGAAATAACAAATGAAGTCAGAAAGGATTGACAAATGATGATGTGGCTTTGAATGGTGCATTTTGAACACACAAAAAGTCAGGAGTTAAAATAAGTTTAAAAAAATGAAATCCCTTTGTAACAGACGAGTTTCCGGATGAAATCCTGATACTTTGAAAGAGATTGTCCGTTTTGTACACGAAGTGCATCCAGTTTTTGCCGTAACCCTCTCAACTTTCTTGCACATGCTATGTGGATGAAATGATGATATCATGCCAACTTTCAACCTTTTCAGAGTTCATTTGAAATGCTTTTCAATTTTAGGGTCTTATAGCTCAAAATAATTAGTAAATGCATGAGAAATAACAAATGAAGTCAGAAAGGATTGACAAATGATGATGTGGCTTTGAATGGTGCATTTTGAACACACAAAAAGTCAGGAGTTAAAATAAGTTTTAAAAAATGAAATCCCTTTGTAACAGACGAGTTTCCGTATGAAATCCTGATACTTTGAAAGAGATTGTCCGTTTTGTACACGAAGTGCATCCAGTTTTTGCCGTAACCCTCTCAACTTTCTTGCACATGCTATGTGGATGAAATGATGATATCATGCCAACTTTCAACCTTTTCAGAGTTCATTTGAAATGCTTTTCAATTTTAGGGTCTTATAGCTCAAAATAATTAGTAAATGCATGAGATATAACAAATGAAGTCAGAAAGGATTGACAAATGATGATGTGGCTTTGAATGGTGCATTTTGAACACACACAAAGTCAGGAGTTGAAATGAGGTTTAAAAAATGAAATCCCTTTGTAACAGACGAGTTTCCGGATGAAATCCTGATACTTTGAAAGAGATTGTCCGTTTTGTACACGAAGTGCATCCGGTTTTTGCCGTCACCCTCTCAACTTTCTTGCACATGCTATGTGGATGAAATGATGATATCATGCCAACTTTCAACCTTTTCAGAGTTCATTTGAAATGCTTTTCAACTTTAGGGTCTTATAGCTCAAAATAATTAGTAAATGCATGAGAGATAACAAATGAAGTCAGAAAGGATTGACAAATGATGATCTGGCTTTGAATGGTGCATTTTGAACACACAAAAAGTCAGGAGTTAAAATAAGTTTTAAAAAATGAAATCCCTTTGTAACAGACGAGTTTCCGGATGAAATCCTGATACTTTGAAAGAGATTGTCCGTTTTGTACACGAAGTGCATCCAGTTTTTGCCGTAACCCTCTCAACTTTCTTGCACATGCTATGTGGATGAAATGATGATATCATGCCAACTTTCAACCTTTTCAGAGTTCATTTGAAATGCTTTTCAATTTTAGGGTCTTATAGCTCAAAATAATTAGTAAATGCATGAGAAATAACAAATGAAGTCAGAAAGGATTGAAAAATGATGATGTGGCTTTGAATGGTGCATTTTGAACACACAAAAAGTAAGGAGTTCAAATAAGTTTTAAAAAATGAAATCCCTTTGTAACAGACGAGTTTCCGTATGAAATCCTGATACTTTGAAAGAGATTGTCCGTTTTGTACACGAAGTGCATCCGGTTTTTGCCGTAACCCTCTCAACTTTCTTGCACATGCTATGTGGATGAAATGATGATATCATGCCAACTTTCAACCTTTTCAGAGTTCATTTGAAATGCTTTTCAATTTTAGGGTCTTATAGCTCAAACTAATTAGTAAATGCATGAAAAATAACTAATGAAGTCAGAAAGATTGACAAATGATTATGTGGCTTTGAATGGTGCATTCTGAACACACACAAAGTCAGGAGTTCAAATAAGGTTTAAAAAATGAAATCCCTTTGTAACAGACGAGTTTCCGGATGAAATCCTGATACTTTGAAAGAGATTGTCCGTTTTGTACACGAAGTGCATCCAGTTTTTGCCGTAACCCTCTCAACTTTCTTGCACATGCTATGTGGATGAAATGATGATATCATGCCAACTTTCAACCTTTTCAGAGTTCATTTGAAATGCTTTTTAATTTTAGGGTCTTATAGCTCAAAATAATTAGTAAATGCATGAAAAATAACAAATCAAGTCAGAAAGGATTGACAAATGATGATGTGGCTTTGAATGGTGCATTTCGAACACACACAAAGTCAGGAGTTCAAATAAGGTTTAAAAAATGAAATCCCTTTGTAACAGACGAGTTTCCGGATGAAATCCTGATACTTTGAAAGAGATTGTCTGTTTTGTACACGAAGTGCATCCAGTTTTTGCCGTAACCCTCTCAACTTTCTTGCACATGCTATGTGGATGAAATGATGATATCATGCCAACTTTCAACCTTTTCAGAGTTCATTTGAAATGCTTTTCAATTTTAGGGTCTTATAGCTCAAAATAATTAGTAAATGCATGAAAAATAACAAATGAAGTCAGAAAGGATTGACAAATGATGATGTGGCTTTGAATGGTGCATTTTGAACACACAAAAAGTCAGGAGTTCAAATAAGTTTTCAAAAATGAAATCCCTTTGTAACAGACGAGTTTCCGGATGAAATCCTGATACTTTGAAAGAGATTGTCCGTTTTGTACACGAAGTGCATCCAGTTTTTGCCGTAACTCTCTCAACTTTCTTGCACATGCTATGTGGATGAAATGATGATATCATGCCAACTTTCAACCTTTTCAGAGTTCATTTGAAATGCTTTTCAATTTTAGGGTCTTATAGCTCAAAATAATTAGTAAATGCATGAGATATAACAAATGAAGTCAGAAAGGATATACAAATGATGATGTGGCTTTGAATGGTGCATTTTGAAAACACACAAAGTCAGGAGTTGAAATGAGGTTTAAAAAATGAAATCCCTTTGTAACAGACGAGTTTCCGGATGAAATCCTGATACTTTGAAAGAGATTGTCCGTTTTGTACACGAAGTGCATCCGGTTTTTGCCGTCACCCTCTCAACTTTCTTGCACATGCTATGTGGATGAAATGATGATATCATGCCAACTTTCAACCTTTTCAGAGTTCATTTGAAATGCTTTTCAACTTTAGGGTCTTATAGCTCAAAATAATTAGTAAATGCATGAAAAATAACAAATGAAGTCAGAAAGGATTGACAAATGATGATGTGGCTTTGAATGGTGCATTTTGAACACACAAAAAGTCAGGAGTTCAAATAAGTTTTAAAAAATGAAATCCCTTTGTAACAGACGAGTTTCCGGATGAAATCCTGATACTTTGAAAGAGATTGTCCGTTTTGTACACGGAGTGCATCCAGTTTTTGCCGTAACCCTCTCAACTTTCTTGCACATGCTATGTGGATGAAATGATGATATCATGCCAACTTTCAACCTTTTCAGAGTTCATTTGAAATGCTTTTCAATTTTAGGGTCTTATAGCTCAACATAATTAGTAAATGCATGAGAAATAACAAATGAAGTCAGAAAGGATTGACAAATGATGATGTGGCTTTGAATGGTGCATTTTGAACACACAAAAAGTCAGGAGTTCAAATAAGTTTAAAAAAATGAAATCCCTTTGTAACAGACGAGTTTCCGGATGAAATCCTGATACTTTGAAAGAGATTGTCCGTTTTGTACACGAAGTGCATCCAGTTTTTGCCGTAACCCTCTCAACTTTCTTGCACATGCTATGTGGATGAAATGATGATATCATGCCAACTTTCAACCTTTTCAGAGTTCATTTGAAATGCTTTTCAATTTTAGGGTCTTATAGCTCAAAATAATTAGTAAATGCATGAGAAATAACAAATGAAGTCAGAAAGGATTGACAAATGATGATGTGGCTTTGAATGGTGCATTTTGAACACACAAAAAGTCAGGAGTTAAAATAAGTTTTAAAAAATGAAATCCCTTTGTAACAGACGAGTTTCCGTATGAAATCCTGATACTTTGAAAGAGATTGTCCGTTTTGTACACGAAGTGCATCCAGTTTTTGCCGTAACCCTCTCAACTTTCTTGCACATGCTATGTGGATGAAATGATGATATCATGCCAACTTTCAACCTTTTCAGAGTTCATTTGAAATGCTTTTTAATTTTAGGGTCTTATAGCTCAAAATAATTAGTAAATGCATGAAAAATAACAAATGAAGTCAGAAAGGATTGACAAATGATGATGTGGCTTTGAATGGTGCATTTCGAACACACACAAAGTCAGGAGTTCAAATAAGGTTTAAAAAATGAAATCCCTTTGTAACAGACGAGTTTCCGGATGAAATCCTGATACTTTGAAAGAGATTGTCTGTTTTGTACACGAAGTGCATCCAGTTTTTGCCGTAACCCTCTCAACTTTCTTGCACATGCTATGTGGATGAAATGATGATATCATGCCAACTTTCAACCTTTTCAGAGTTCATTTGAAATGCTTTTCAATTTTAGTGTCTTATAGCTCAAAATAATTAGTAAATGCATGAAAAATAACAAATGAAGTCAGAAAGGATTGACAAATGATGATGTGGCTTTGAATGGTGCATTTTGAACACACAAAAAGTCAGGAGTTCAAATAAGTTTTCAAAAATGAAATCCCTTTGTAACAGACGAGTTTCCGGATGAAATCCTGATACTTTGAAAGAGATTGTCCGTTTTGTACACGAAGTGCATCCAGTTTTTGCCGTAACTCTCTCAACTTTCTTGCACATGCTATGTGGATGAAATGATGATATCATGCCAACTTTCAACCTTTTCAGAGTTCATTTGAAATGCTTTTCAATTTTAGGGTCTTATAGCTCAAAATAATTAGTAAATGCATGAGATATAACAAATGAAGTCAGAAAGGATATACAAATGATGATGTGGCTTTGAATGGTGCATTTTGAAAACACACAAAGTCAGGAGTTGAAATGAGGTTTAAAAAATGAAATCCCTTTGTAACAGACGAGTTTCCGGATGAAATCCTGATACTTTGAAAGAGATTGTCCGTTTTGTACACGAAGTGCATCCGGTTTTTGCCGTCACCCTCTCAACTTTCTTGCACATGCTATGTGGATGAAATGATGATATCATGCCAACTTTCAACCTTTTCAGAGTTCATTTGAAATGCTTTTCAACTTTAGGGTCTTATAGCTCAAAATAATTAGTAAATGCATGAAAAATAACAAATGAAGTCAGAAAGGATTGACAAATGATGATGTGGCTTTGAATGGTGCATTTTGAACACACAAAAAGTCAGGAGTTCAAATAAGTTTTAAAAAATGAAATCCCTTTGTAACAGACGAGTTTCCGGATGAAATCCTGATACTTTGAAAGAGATTGTCCGTTTTGTACACGGAGTGCATCCAGTTTTTGCCGTAACCCTCTCAACTTTCTTGCACATGCTATGTGGATGAAATGATGATATCATGCCAACTTTCAACCTTTTCAGAGTTCATTTGAAATGCTTTTCAATTTTAGGGTCTTATAGCTCAACATAATTAGTAAATGCATGAGAAATAACAAATGAAGTCAGAAAGGATTGACAAATGATGATGTGGCTTTGAATGGTGCATTTTGAACACACAAAAAGTCAGGAGTTCAAATAAGTTTAAAAAAATGAAATCCCTTTGTAACAGACGAGTTTCCGGATGAAATCCTGATACTTTGAAAGAGATTGTCCGTTTTGTACACGAAGTGCATCCAGTTTTTGCCGTAACCCTCTCAACTTTCTTGCACATGCTATGTGGATGAAATGATGATATCATGCCAACTTTCAACCTTTTCAGAGTTCATTTGAAATGCTTTTCAATTTTAGGGTCTTATAGCTCAAAATAATTAGTAAATGCATGAGAAATAACAAATGAAGTCAGAAAGGATTGACAAATGATGATGTGGCTTTGAATGGTGCATTTTGAACACACAAAAAGTCAGGAGTTAAAATAAGTTTTAAAAAATGAAATCCCTTTGTAACAGACGAGTTTCCGTATGAAATCCTGATACTTTGAAAGAGATTGTCCGTTTTGTACACGAAGTGCATCCAGTTTTTGCCGTAACCCTCTCAACTTTCTTGCACATGCTATGTGGATGAAATGATGATATCATGCCAACTTTCAACCTTTTCAGAGTTCATTTGAAATGCTTTTCAATTTTAGGGTCTTATAGCTCAAAATAATTAGTAAATGCATGAGATATAACAAATGAAGTCAGAAAGGATTGACAAATGATGATGTGGCTTTGAATGGTGCATTTTGAACACACACAAAGTCAGGAGTTGAAATGAGGTTTAAAAAATGAAATCCCTTTATAACAGACGAGTTTCCGGATGAAATCCTGATACTTTGAAAGAGATTGTCCGTTTTGTACACGAAGTGCATCCGGTTTTTGCCGTCACCCTCTCAATTTTCTTGCACATGCTATGTGGATGAAATGATGATATCATGCCAACTTTCAACCTTTCCAGAGTTCATTTGAAATGCTTTTCAATTTTAGGGTCTTATAGCTCAAAATAATTAGTCAATGCATGAGAGATAACAAATGAAGTCAGAAAGGATTGACAAATGATGATGTGGCTTTGAATGGTGCATTTTGAACACACAAAAAGTCAGGAGTTAAAATAAGTTTTAAAAAATGAAATCCCTTTGTAAGAGACGAGTTTCCAGATGAAATCCTGATACTTTGAAAGAGATTGTCCGTTTTGTACACGAAGTGCATCCAGTTTTTGCCGTAACCCTCTCAACTTTCTTGCACATGCTATGTGGATGAAATGATGATATCATGCCAACTTTCAACCTTTTCAGAGTTCATTTGAAATGCTTTTCAATTTTAGGGTCTTATAGCTCATAATAATTAGTAAATGCATGAGATATAACAAATGAAGTCAGAAAGGATATACAAATGATGATGTGGCTTTGAATGGTGCATTTTGAAAACACACAAAGTCAGGAGTTGAAATGAGGTTTAAAAAATGAAATCCCTTTGTAACAGACGAGTTTCCGGATGAAATCCTGATACTTTGAAAGAGATTGTCCGTTTTGTACACGAAGTGCATCCGGTTTTTGCCGTCACCCTCTCAACTTTCTTGCACATGCTATGTGGATGAAATGATGATATCATGCCAACTTTCAACCTTTTCAGAGTTCATTTGAAATGCTTTTCAATTTTAGGGTCTTATAGCTCAAAATAATTAGTAAATGCATGAAAAATAACTAATGAAGACAGAAAGGATTGACAAATGATGATGTGGCTTTGAATGGTGCATTCTGAACACACACAAAGTCAGGAGTTCAAATAAGGTTTAAAAAATGAAATCCCTTTGTAACAGACGAGTTTCCGGATGAAATCCTGATACTTTGAAAGAGATTGTCCGTTTTGTACACGAAGTGCATCCAGTTTTTGCCGTAACCCTCTCAACTTTCTTGCACATGCTTTGTGGATGAAATGATGATATCATGCCAACTTTCAACCTTTTCAGAGTTCATTTGAAATGCTTTTCAATTTTAGGGTCTTATAGCTCAAAATAATTAGTAAATGCATGAGAAATAACAAATGAAGTCAGAAAGGATTGAAAAATGATGATGTGGCTTTGAATGGTGCATTTTGAACACACAAAAAGTAAGGAGTTCAAATAAGTTTTAAAAAATGAAATCCCTTTGTAACAGACGAGTTTCCGTATGAAATCCTGATACTTTGAAAGAGATTGTCCGTTTTGTACACGAAGTGCATCCGGTTTTTGCCGTAACCCTCTCAACTTTCTTGCACATGCTATGTGGATGAAATGATGATATCATGCCAACTTTCAACCTTTTTAGAGTTCATTTGAAATGCTTTTCAATTTTAGGGTCTTATAGCTCAAAATAATTAGTAAATGCATGAAAAATAACTAATGAAGTCAGAAAGGATTGACAAATGATGATGTGGCTTTGAATGGTGCATTCTGAACACACACAAAGTCAGGAGTTCAAATAAGGTTTAAAAAATGAAATCCCTTTGTAACAGACGAGTTTCCGGATGAAATCCTGATACTTTGAAAGAGATTGTCCGTTTCGTACACGAAGTGCATCCAGTTTTTGCCGTAACCCTCTCAACTTTCTTGCACATGCTATGTGGATGAAATGATGATATCATGCCAACTTTCAACCTTTTCAGAGTTCATTTGAAATGCTTTTCAATTTTAGGGTCTTATAGCTCAAAATAATTAGTAAATGCATGAGATATAACAAATGAAGTCAGAAAGGATATACAAATGATGATGTGGCTTTGAATGGTGCATTTTGAAAACACACAAAGTCAGGAGTTGAAATGAGGTTTAAAAAATGAAATCCCTTTGTAACAGACGAGTTTCCGGATGAAATCCTGATACTTTGAAAGAGATTGTCCGTTTTGTACACGAAGTGCATCCGGTTTTTGCCGTCACCCTCTCAAGTTTCTTGCACAAGCTATGTGGATGAAATGATGATATCATGCCAACTTTCAACCTTTTCAGAGTTCATTTGAAATGCTTTTCAATTTTAGGGTCTTATAGCTCAAAATAATTAGTAAATGCATGAGAGATAACAAATGAAGTCAGAAAGGATTGACAAATGATGATGTGGCTTTGAATGGTGCATTTTGAACACACACAAAGTCAGGAGTTCAAATAAGGTTTAAAAAATGAAATCCCTTTGTAACAGACGAGTTTCCGGATGAAATCCTGATACTTTGAAAGAGATTGTCCGTTTTGTACACGAAGTGCATCCAGTTTTTGCCGTAACCCTCTCAACTTTCTTGCACATGCTATGTGGATGAAATGATGATATCATGCCAACTTTCAACCTTTTCAGAGTTCATTTGAAATGCTTTTCAATTTTAGGGTCTTATAGCTCAAAATAATTAGTAAATGCATGAGAAATAACAAATGAAGTCAGAAAGGATTGAAAAATGATGATGTGGCTTTGAATGGTGCATTTTGAACACACAAAAAGTAAGGAGTTCAAATAAGTTTTAAAAAATGAAATCCCTTTGTAACAGACGAGTTTCCGTATGAAATCCTGATACTTTGAAAGAGATTGTCCGTTTTGTACACGAAGTGCATCCGGTTTTTGCCGTAACCCTCTCAACTTTCTTGCACATGCTATGTGGATGAAATGATGATATCATGCCAACTTTCAACCTTTTTAGAGTTCATTTGAAATGCTTTTCAATTTTAGGGTCTTATAGCTCAAAATAATTAGTAAATGCATGAAAAATAACTAATGAAGTCAGAAAGGATTGACAAATGATGATGTGGCTTTGAATGGTGCATTCTGAACACACAAAAAGTCAGGAGTTCAAATAAGGTTTCAAAAATGAAATCCCTTTGTAACAGACGAGTTTCCGGATGAAATCCTGATACTTTGAAAGAGATTGTCCGTTTTGTACACGAAGTGCATCCAGTTTTTGCCGTAACCATCTCAACTTTCTTGCACATGCTATGTGGATGAAATGATGATATCATGCCAACTTTCAACCTTTTCAGAGTTCATTTGAAATGCTTTTTAATTTTAGGGTCTTATAGCTCAAAATAATTAGTAAATGCATGAAAAATAACAAATGAAGTCAGAAAGGATTGACAAATGATGATGTGGCTTTGAATGGTGCATTTTGAACACACACAAAGTCAGGAGTTCAAATAAGGTTTAAAAAATGAAATCCCTTTGTAACAGACGAGTTTCCGGATGAAATCCTGATACTTTGAAAGAGATTGTCTGTTTTGTACACGAAGTGCATCCGGTTTTTGCCGTAACCCTCTCAACTTTCTTGCACATGCTATGTGGATGAAATGATGATATCATGCCAACTTTCAACCTTTTCAGAGTTCATTTGAAATGCTTTTCAATTTTAGGGTCTTATAGCTCAAAATAATTAGTAAATGCATGAAAAATAACAAATGAAGTCAGAAAGGATTGACAAATGATGATGTGGCTTTGAATGGTGCATTTTGAACACACAAAAAGTCAGGAGTTCAAATAAGTTTTAAAAAATGAAATCCCTTTGTAACAGACGAGTTTCCGGATGAAATCCTGATACTTTGAAAGAGATTGTCCGTTTTGTACACGAAGTGCATCCAGTTTTTGCCGTAACCCTCTCAACTTTCTTGCACATGCTATGTGGATGAAATGATGATATCATGCCAACTTTCAACCTTTTCAGAGTTCATTTGAAATACTTTTCAATTTTAGGGTCTTATAGCTCAAAATAATTAGTAAATGCATGAGATATAACAAATGAAGTCAGAAAGGATATACAAATGATGATGTGGCTTTGAATGGTGCATTTTGAAAACACACAAAGTCAGGAGTTGAAATGAGGTTTAAAAAATGAAATCCCTTTGTAACAGACGAGTTTCCGGATGAAATCCTGATACTTTGAAAGAGATTGTCCGTTTTGTACACGAAGTGCATCCGGTTTTTGCCGTCACCCTCTCAACTTTCTTGCACATGCTATGTGGATGAAATGATGATATCATGCCAACTTTCAACCTTTTCAGAGTTCATTTGAAATGCTTTTCAATTTTAGGGTCTTATAGCTCAAAATAATTAGTAAATGCATGAAAAATAACTAATGAAGTCAGAAAGGATTGACATATGATGATGTGGCTTTGAATGGTGCATTCTGAACACACACAAAGTCAGGAGTTCAAATAAGGTTTAAAAAATGAAATCCCTTTGTAACAGACGAGTTTCCGGATGAAATCCTGATACTTTGAAAGAGATTGTCCGTTTTGTACACGAAGTGCATCCAGTTTTTGCCGTAACCCTCTCAACTTTCTTGCACATGCTATGTGGATGAAATGATGATATCATGCCAACTTTCAACCTTTTCAGAGTTCATTTGAAATGCTTTTCAATTTTAGGGTCTTATAGCTCAAAATAATTAGTAAATGCATGAGAAATAACAAATGAAGTCAGAAAGGATTGAAAAATGATGATGTGGCTTTGAATGGTGCATTTTGAACACACAAAAAGTCAGGAGTTCAAATAAGTTTTAAAAAATGAAATCCCTTTGTAACAGACGAGTTTCCGGATGAAATCCTGATACTTTGAAAGAGATTGTCCGTTTTGTACACGAAGTGCATCCAGTTTTTGCCGTAACCCTCTCAACTTTCTTGCACATGCTATGTGGATGAAATGATGATATCATGCCAACTTTCAACCTTTTCAGAGTTCATTTGAAATGCTTTTCAATTTTAGGGTCTTATAGCTCAAAATAATTAGTAAATGCATGAGAAATAACAAATGAAGTCAGAAAGGATTGAAAAATGATGATGTGGCTTTGAATGGTGCATTTTGAACACACAAAAAGTAAGGAGTTCAAATAAGTTTTAAAAAATGAAATTCCTTTGTAACAGACGAGTTTCCGTATGAAATCCTGATACTTTGAAAGAGATTGTCAGTTTTGTAAACGAAGTGCATCCCGTTTTTGCCGTAACCCTCTCAACTTTCTTGCACATGCTATGTGGATGAAATGATGATATCATGCCAACTTTCAACCTTTTCAGAGTTCATTTGAAATGCTTTTCAATTTTAGGGTCTTATAGCTCAAAATAATTAGTAAATGCATGAAAAATAACAAATGAAGTCAGAAAGGATTGACAAATGATGATGTGGCTTTGAATGGTGCATTTTGAACACACAAAAAGTCAGGAGTTCACATAAGTTTTAAAAAATGAAATCCCTTTGTAACAGACGAGTTTCCGGATGAAATCCTGATACTTTGAAAGAGATTGTCCGTTTTGTACACGAAGTGCATCCAGTTTTTGCCGTAACCCTCTCAACTTTCTTGCACATGCTATGTGGATGAAATGATGATATCATGCCAACTTTCAACCTTTTCAGAGTTCATTTGAAATGCTATTCAATTTTAGGGTCTTATAGCTCAAAATAATTAGTAAATGCATGAGAAATAACAAATGAAGTCAGAAAGGATTGACAAATGATGATGTGGCTTTGAATGGTGCATTTTGAACACACAAAAAGTCAGGAGTTCACATAAGTTTTAAAAAATGAAATCCCTTTGTAACAGACGAGTTTCCGGATGAAATCCTGATACTTTGAAAGAGATTGTCCGTTTTGTACACGAAGTGCATCCAGTTTTTGCCGTAACCCTCTCAACTTTCTTGCACATGCTATGTGGATGAAATGATGATATCATGCCAACTTTCAACCTTTTCAGAGTTCATTTGAAATGCTATTCAATTTTAGGGTCTTATAGCTCAAAATAATTAGTAAATGCATGAGAAATAACAAATGAAGTCAGAAAGGATTGACAAATGATGATGTGGCTTTGAATGGTGCATTTTGAACACACAAAAAGTCAGGAGTTCAAATAAGTTTTAAAAAATGAAATCCCTTTGTAACAGACGAGTTTCCGGATGAAATCCTGATACTTTGAAAGAGATTGTCCGTTTTGTACACGAAGTGCATCCAGTTTTTGCCGTAACCCTCTCAACTTTCTTGCACATGCTATGTGGATGAAATGATGATATCATGCCAACTTTCAACCTTTTCAGAGTTCATTTGAAATGCTTTTCAATTTTAGGGCCTTATAGCTGAAAATAATTAGTAAATGCATGAAAAATAACAAATGAAGTCAGAAAGGATTGACAAATGATGATGTGGCTTTGAATGGTGCATTTTGAACACACAAAAAGTCAGGAGTTCAAATAAGTTTTAAAAAATGAAATCCCTTTGTAACAGACGAGTTTCCGGATGAAATCCTGATACTTTGAAAGAGATTGTCCGTTTTGTACACGAAGTCCATCCAGTTTTTGCCGTAACCCTCTCAACTTTCTTGCACATGCTATGTGGATGAAATGATGATATCATGCCAACTTTCAACCTTTTCAGAGTTCATTTGAAATGCTTTTCAATTTTAGGGTCTTATAGCTCAAAATAATTAGTAAATGCATGAGAAATAACAAATGAAGTCAGAAAGGATTGAAAAATGATGATGTGGCTTTGAATGGTGCATTCTGAACACACACAAAGTCAGGAGTTCAAATAAGGTTTAAAAAATGAAATCCCTTTGTAACAGACGAGTTTCCGGATGAAATCCTGATACTTTGAAAGAGATTGTCCGTTTTGTACACGAAGTGCATCCAGTTTTTGCCGTAACCCTCTCAACTTTCTTGCACATGCTATGTGGATGAAATGATGATATCATGCCAACTTTCAACCTTTTCAGAGTTCATTTGAAATGCTTTTCAATTTTAGGGTCTTATAGCTGAAAATAATTAGTAAATGCATGAATAATAACAAATGAAGTCAGAAAGGATTGACAAATGATGATGTGGATTTGAATGGTGCATTTTGAACACACACAAAGTCAGGAGTTCAAATAAGGTTTAAAAAATGAAATCCCTTTGTAACACACGAGTTTCCGGATGAAATCCTGATACTTTGAAAGAGATTGTCTGGTTTGTACACGAAGTGCATCCAGTTTTTGCCGTAACCCTCTCAACTTTCTTGCACATGCTATGTGGATGAAATGATGATATCATGCCAACTTTCAACCTTTTCAGAGTTCATTTGAAATGCTTTTCAATTTTAGGGTCTTATAGCTGAAAATAATTAGTAAATGCATGAATAATAACAAATGAAGTCAGAAAGGATTGACAAATGATGATGTGGCTTTGAATGCTGCATTTTGAACACACACAAAGTCAGGAGTTCAAATAAGGTTTAAAAAATGAAATCCCTTTGTAACACACGAGTTTCCGGATGAAATCCTGATACTTTGAAAGAGATTGTCCGTTTTGTACACGAAGTCCATCCAGTTTTTGCCGTAACCCTCTCAACTTTCTTGCACATGCTATGTGGATGAAATGATGATATCATGCCAACTTTCAAACTTTTCAGAGTTCATTTGAAATGCTTTTCAATTTTAGGGTCTTATAGCTCAAAATAATTAGTAAATGCATGAAAAATAACAAATGAAGTGAGAAAGGATTGACAAATGATGATGTGGCTTTGAATGGTGCATTTTGAACACACAAAAAGTCAGGAGTTCAAATAAGTTTTCAAAAATGAAATCCCTTTGTAACAGATGAGTTTCCGGATGAAATCCTGATACTTTGAAAGAGATTGTCCGTTTTGTACACGAAGTGCATCCAGTTTTTGCCGTAACCCTCTCAACTTTCTTGCACATGCTATGTGGATGAAATGATGATATCATGCCAACTTTCAACCTTTTTAGAGTTCATTTGAAATGCTTTTCAATTTTAGGGTCTTATAGCTCAAAATAATTAGTAAATGCATGAGATATAACAACTGAAGTCAGAAAGGATATACAAATGATGATGTGGCTTTGAATGGTGAATTTTGAACACACACAAAGTCAGGAGTTGAAATGAGGTTTAAAAAATGAAATCCCTTTGTAACAGACGAGTTTCCGGATGAAATCCTGATACTTTGAAAGAGATTGTCCGTTTTGTACACGAAGTGCATCCAGTTTTTGCCGTAACCGTCTAAACTTTCTTGCACATGCTATGTGGATGAAATGATGATATCATGCCAACTTTCAACCTTTTCAGAGTTCATTTGAAATGCTTTTCAATTTTAGGGTCTTATAGCTCAAAATAATTAGTAAATGCATGAAAAATAACAAATGAAGTCAGAAAGGATTGACAAATGATGATGTGGCTTTGAATGGTGCATTTTGAACACACAAAAAGTCAGGAGTTCAAATAAGTTTTAAAAAATGAAATCCCTTTGTAACAGACGAGTTTCCGGATGAAATCCTGATACTTTGAAAGAGATTGTCCGTTTTGTACACGGAGTGCATCCAGTTTTTGCCGTAACCCTCTCAACTTTCTTGCACATGCTATGTGGATGAAATGATGATATCATGCCAACTTTCAACCTTTTCAGAGTTCATTTGAAATGCTTTTCAATTTTAGGGTCTTATAGCTCAAAATAATTAGTAAATGCATGAGAAATAACAAATGAAGTCAGAAAGGATTGACAAATGATGATGTGGCTTTGAATGATGCATTTTGAACACACAAAAAGTCAGGAGTTCAAATAAGTTTTAAAAAATGAAATCCCTTTGTAACAGACGAGTTTCCGGATGAAATCCTGATACTTTGAAAGAGATTGTCCGTTTTGTACACGAAGTGCATCCAGTTTTTGCCGTAACCCTCTCAACTTTCTTGCACATGCTATGTGGATGAAATGATGATATCATGCCAACTTTCAACCTTTTCAGAGTTCATTTGAAATGCTTTTCAATTTTAGGGTCTTATAGCTCAAAATAATTAGTAAATGCATGAGAAATAACAAATGAAGTCAGAAAGGATTGAAAAATGATGATGTGGCTTTGAATGGTGCATTCTGAACACATACAAAGTCAGGAGTTCAAATAAGGTTTAAAAAATGAAATCCCTTTGTAACAGACGAGTTTCCGGATGAAATCCTGATACTTTGAAAGAGATTGTCCGTTTTGTACACGAAGTGCATCCAGTTTTTGCCGTAACCCTCTCAACTTTCTTGCACATGCTATGTGGATGAAATGATGATATCATGCCAACTTTCAACCTTTTCAGAGTTCATTTGAAATGCTTTTCAATTTTAGGGTCTTATAGCTGAAAATAATTAGTAAATGCATGAAAAATAACAAATGAAGTCAGAAAGGATTGACAAATGATGATGTGGCTTTGAATGGTGCATTTTGAACACACACAAAGTCAGGAGTTCAAGTAAGGTTTAGAAAATGAAATCCCTTTGTAACACACGAGTTTCCGGATGAAATCCTGATACTTTGAAAGAGATTGTCTGGTTTGTACACGAAGTGCATCCAGTTTTTGCCGTAACCCTCTCAACTTTCTTGCACATGCTATGTGGATGAAATGATGATATCATGCCAACTTTCAACCTTTTCAGAGTTCATTTGAAATGCTTTTAAATTTAGGGTCTTATAGCTCAAAATAATTAGTAAATGCATGAAAAATAACAAATGAAGTCAGAAAGGATTGACAAATGATGATGTGGCTTTGAATGGTGCATTTTGAACACACACAAAGTCAGGAGTTCAAATAAGGTTTAAAAAATGAAATCCCTTTGTAACAGACGAGTTTCCGGATGAAATCCTGATACTTTGAAAGAGATTGTCCATTTTGTACACGAAGTGCATCCAGTTTTTGCCGTAACCCTCTCAACTTTCTTGCACATGCTATGTGGATGAAATGATGATATCATGCCAACTTTCAACCTTTTCAGAGTTCATTTGAAATGCTTTTCAATTTTAGGGTCTTATAGCTCAAAATAATTAGTAAATGCACGAAAAATAACAAATGAAGTCAGAAAGGATTGACAAATGATGATGTGGCTTTGAATGGTGCATTTTGAACACACAAAAAGTCAGGAGTTCAAATAAGTTTTCAAAAATGAAATCCCTTTGTAACAGACGAGTTTCCGGATGAAATCCTGATACTTTGAAAGAGATTGTCCGTTTTGTACACGAAGTGCATCCAGTTTTTGCCGTAACCCTCTCAACTTTCTTGCACATGCTATGTGGATGAAATGATGATATCATGCCAACTTTCAACCTTTTCAGAGTTCATTTGAAATGCTTTTCAATTTTAGGGTCTTATAGCTCAAAATAATTAGTAAATGCATGAGATATAACAAATGAAGTCAGAAAGGATATACAAATGATGATGTGGCTTTGAATGGTGCATTTTGAACACACACAAAGTCAGGAGTTGAAATGAGGTTTAAAAAATGAAATCCCTTTGTAACAGACGAGTTTCCGGATGAAATCCTGATACTTTGAAAGAGATTGTCCGTTTTGTACACGAAGTGCATCCAGTTTTTGCCGTAACCGTCTCAACTTTCTTGCACATGCTATGTGGATGAAATGATGATATCATGCCAACTTTCAACCTTTTCAGAGTTCATTTGAAATGCTTTTCAATTTTAGGGTCTTATAGCTCAAAATAATTAGTAAATGCATGAAAAATAACAAATGAAGTCAGAAAGGATTGACAAATGATGATGTGGCTTTGAATGGTGCATTTTGAACACACAAAAAGTCAGGAGTTCAAATAAGTTTTAAAAAATGAAATCCCTTTGTAACAGACGAGTTTCCGGATGAAATCCTGATACTTTGAAAGAGATTGTCCGTTTTGTACACGGAGTGCATCCAGTTTTTGCCGTAACCCTCTCAACTTTCTTGCACATGCTATGTGGATGAAATGATGATATCATGCCAACTTTCAACCTTTTCAGAGTTCATTTGAAATGCTTTTCAATTTTAGGGTCTTATAGCTCAAAATAATTAGTAAATGCATGAGAAATAACAAATGAAGTCAGAAAGGATTGACAAATGATGATGTGGCTTTGAATGGTGCATTTTGAACACACAAAAAGTCAGGAGTTAAAATAAGTTTTAAAAAATGAAATCCCCCTTTGTAACAGACGAGTTTCCGTATGAAATCCTGATACTTTGAAAGAGATTGTCCGTTTTGTACACGAAGTGCATCCAGTTTTTGCCGTAACCCTCTCAACTTTCTTGCACATGCTATGTGGATGAAATGATGATATCATGCCAACTTTCAACCTTTTCAGAGTTCATTTGAAATGCTTTTCAATTTTAGGGTCTTATAACTCAAAATAATTAGTAAATGCATGAGATATAACAAATGAAGTCAGAAAGGATTGACAAATGATGATGTGGCTTTGAATGGTGCATTTTGAACACACACAAAGTCAGGAGTTGAAATGAGGTTTAAAAAATGAAATCCCTTTGTAACAGACGAGTTTCCGGATGAAATCCTGATACTTTGAAAGAGATTGTCCGTTTTGTACACGAAGTGCATCCAGTTTTTGCCGTAACCGTCTCAACTTTCTTGCACATGCTATGTGGATGAAATGATGATATCATGCCAACTTTCAACCTTTTCAGAGTTCATTTGACATGCTTTTCAATTTTAGGGTCTTATAGCTGAAAATAATTAGTAAATGCATGAAAAATAACAAATGAAGTCAGAAAGGATTGACAAATGATGATGTGGCTTTGAATGGTGCATTTTGAACACACACAAAGTCAGGAGTTCAAATAAGGTTTAAAAAATGAAATCCCTTTGTAACACACGAGTTTCCGGATGAAATCCTGATACTTTGAAAGAGATTGTCTGGTTTGTACACGAAGTGCATCCAGTTTTTGCCGTAACCCTCTCAACTTTCTTGCACATGCTATGTGGATGAAATGATGATATCATGCCAACTTTCAACCTTTTCAGAGTTCATTTGAAATGCTTTTCAATTTTAGGGTCTTATAGCTCAAAATAATTAGTAAATGCATGAAAAATAACAAATGAAGTCAGAAAGGATTGACAAATGATGATGTGGCTTTGAATGGTGCATTTTGAACACACACAAAGTCAGGAGTTCAAATAAGGTTTAAAAAATGAAATCCCTTTGTAACAGACGAGTTTCCGGATGAAATCCTGATACTTTGAAAGAGATTGTCCGTTTTGTACACGAAGTGCATCCAGTTTTTGCCGTAACCCTCTCAACTTTCTTGCACATGCTATGTGGATGAAATGATGATATCATGCCAACTTTCAACCTTTTCAGAGTTCATTTGAAATGCTTTTCAATTTTAGGGTCTTATAGCTCAAAATAATTAGTAAATGCATGAAAAATAACAAATGAAGTCAGAAAGGATTGACAAATGATGATGTGGCTTTGAATGGTGCATTTTGAACACACAAAAAGTCAGGAGTTCAAATAAGTTTTCAAAAATGAAATCCCTTTGTAACAGACGAGTTTCCGGATGAAATCCTGATACTTTGAAAGAGATTGTCCGTTTTGTACACGAAGTGCATCCAGTTTTTGCCGTAACCCTCTCAACTTTCTTGCACATGCTATGTGGATGAAATGATGATATCATGCCAACTTTCAACCTTTTCAGAGTTCATTTGAAATGCTTTTCAATTTTAGGGTCTTATAGCTCAAAATAATTAGTAAATGCATGAGATATAACAAATGAAGTCAGAAAGGATATACAAATGATGATGTGGCTTTGAATGGTGCATTTTGAACACACACAAAGTCAGGAGTTGAAATGAGGTTTAAAAAATGAAATCCCTTTGTAACAGACGAGTTTCCGGATGAAATCCTGATACTTTGAAAGAGATTGTCCGTTTTGTACACGAAGTGCATCCAGTTTTTGCCGTAACCGTCTCAACTTTCTTGCACATGCTATGTGGATGAAATGATGATATCATGCCAACTTTCAACCTTTTCAGAGTTCATTTGAAATGCTTTTCAATTTTAGGGTCTTATAGCTCAAAATAATTAGTAAATGCATGAAAAATAACAAATGAAGTCAGAAAGGATTGACAAATGATGATGTGGCTTTGAATGGTGCATTTTGAACACACAAAAAGTCAGGAGTTCAAATAAGTTTTAAAAAATGAAATCCCTTTGTAACAGACGAGTTTCCGGATGAAATCCTGATACTTTGAAAGAGATTGTCCGTTTTGTACACGGAGTGCATCCAGTTTTTGCCGTAACCCTCTCAACTTTCTTGCACATGCTATGTGGATGAAATGATGATATCATGCCAACTTTCAACCTTTTCAGAGTTCATTTGAAATGCTTTTCAATTTTAGGGTCTTATAGCTCAAAATAATTAGTAAATGCATGAGAAATAACAAATGAAGTCAGAAAGGATTGACAAATGATGATGTGGCTTTGAATGGTGCATTTTGAACACACAAAAAGTCAGGAGTTCAAATAAGTTTTAAAAAATGAAATCCCTTTGTAACAGACGAGTTTCCGTATGAAATCATGATACTTTGAAAGAGATTGTCCGTTTTGTACACGAAGTGCATCCAGTTTTTGCCGTAACCCTCTCAACTTTCTTGCACATGCTATGTGGATGAAATGATGATATCATGCCAACTTTCAACCTTTTCAGAGTTCATTTGAAATGCTTTTCAATTTTAGGGTCTTATAGCTCAAAATAATTAGTAAATGCATGAAAAATAACAAATGAAGTCAGAAAGGATTGACAAATGATGATGTGGCTTTGAATGGTGCATTTTGAACACACAAAAAGTCAGGAGTTCAAATAAGTTTTCAAAAATGAAATCCCTTTGTAACAGACGAGTTTCCGGATGAAATCCTGATACTTTGAAAGAGATTGTCCGTTTTGTACACGAAGTGCATCCAGTTTTTGCCGTAACCCTCTCAACTTTCTTGCACATGCTATGTGGATGAAATGATGATATCATGCCAACTTTCAACCTTTTCAGAGTTCATTTGAAATGCTTTTCAATTTTAGGGTCTTATAGCTCAAAATAATTAGTAAATGCATGAGATATAACAAATGAAGTCAGAAAGGATATACAAATGATGATGTGGCTTTGAATGGTGCATTTTGAACACACACAAAGTCAGGAGTTGAAATGAGGTTTAAAAAATGAAATCCCTTTGTAACAGACGAGTTTCCGGATGAAATCCTGATACTTTGAAAGAGATTGTCCGTTTTGTACACGAAGTGCATCCAGTTTTTGCCGTAACCGTCTCAACTTTCTTGCACATGCTATGTGGATGAAATGATGATATCATGCCAACTTTCAACCTTTTCAGAGTTCATTTGAAATGCTTTTCAATTTTAGGGTCTTATAGCTCAAAATAATTAGTAAATGCATGAAAAATAACAAATGAAGTCAGAAAGGATTGACAAATGATGATGTGGCTTTGAATGGTGCATTTTGAACACACAAAAAGTCAGGAGTTCAAATAAGTTTTAAAAAATGAAATCCCTTTGTAACAGACGAGTTTCCGGATGAAATCCTGATACTTTGAAAGAGATTGTCCGTTTTGTACACGGAGTGCATCCAGTTTTTGCCGTAACCCTCTCAACTTTCTTGCACATGCTATGTGGATGAAATGATGATATCATGCCAACTTTCAACCTTTTCAGAGTTCATTTGAAATGCTTTTCAATTTTAGGGTCTTATAGCTCAAAATAATTAGTAAATGCATGAGAAATAACAAATGAAGTCAGAAAGGATTGACAAATGATGATGTGGCTTTGAATGGTGCATTTTGAACACACAAAAAGTCAGGAGTTAAAATAAGTTTTAAAAAATGAAATCCCTTTGTAACAGACGAGTTTCCGTATGAAATCCTGATACTTTGAAAGAGATTGTCCGTTTTGTACACGAAGTGCATCCAGTTTTTGCCGTAACCCTCTCAACTTTCTTGCACATGCTATGTGGATGAAATGATGATATCATGCCAACTTTCAACCTTTTCAGAGTTCATTTGAAATGCTTTTCAATTTTAGGGTCTTATAACTCAAAATAATTAGTAAATGCATGAGATATAACAAATGAAGTCAGAAAGGATTGACAAATGATGATGTGGCTTTGAATGGTGCATTTTGAACACACACAAAGTCAGGAGTTGAAATGAGGTTTAAAAAATGAAATCCCTTTGTAACAGACGAGTTTCCGGATGAAATCATGATACTTTGAAAGAGATTGTCCGTTTTGTACACGAAGTGCATCCAGTTTTTGCCGTAACCGTCTCAACTTTCTTGCACATGCTATGTGGATGAAATGATGATATCATGCCAACTTTCAACCTTTTCAGAGTTCATTTGAAATGCTTTTCAATTTTAGGGTCTTATAGCTCAAAATAATTAGTAAATGCATGAAAAATAACAAATGAAGTCAGAAAGGATTGACAAATGATGATGTGGCTTTGAATGGTGCATTTTGAACACACACAAAGTCAGGAGTCAAATAAGGTTTAAAAAATGAAATCCCTTTGTAACACACGAGTTTCCGGATGAAATCCTGATACTTTGAAAGAGATTGTCTGGTTTGTACACGAAGTGCATCCAGTTTTTGCCGTAACCCTCTCAACTTTCTTGCACATGCTATGTGGATGAAATGATGATATCATGCCAACTTTCAACCTTTTCAGAGTTCATTTGAAATGCTTTTCAATTTTAGGGTCTTATAGCTCAAAATAATTAGTAAATGCATGAAAAATAACAAATGAAGTCAGAAAGGATTGACAAATGATGATGTGGCTTTGAATGGTGCATTTTGAACACACACAAAGTCAGGAGTTCAAATAAGGTTTAAAAAATGAAATCCCTTTGTAACAGACGAGTTTCCGGATGAAATCCTGATACTTTGAAAGAGATTGTCCGTTTTGTACACGAAGTGCATCCAGTTTTTGCCGTAACCCTCTCAACTTTCTTGCACATGCTATGTGGATGAAATGATGATATCATGCCAACTTTCAACCTTTTCAGAGTTCATTTGAAATGCTTTTCAATTTTAGGGTCTTATAGCTCAAAATAATTAGTAAATGCATGAAAAATAACAAATGAAGTCAGAAAGGATTGACAAATGATGATGTGGCTTTGAATGGTGCATTTTGAACACACAAAAAGTCAGGAGTTCAAATAAGTTTTCAAAAATGAAATCCCTTTGTAACAGACGAGTTTCCGGATGAAATCCTGATACTTTGAAAGAGATTGTCCGTTTTGTACACGAAGTGCATCCAGTTTTTGCCGTAACCCTCTCAACTTTCTTGCACATGCTATGTGGATGAAATGATGATATCATGCCAACTTTCAACCTTTTATGAGTTCATTTGAAATGCTTTTCAATTTTAGGGTCTTATAGCTCAAAATAATTAGTAAATGCATGAGATATAACAAATGAAGTCAGAAAGGATATACAAATGATGATGTGGCTTTGAATGGTGCATTTTGAACACACACAAAGTCAGGAGTTGAAATGAGGTTTAAACAATGAAATCCCTTTGTAACAGACGAGTTTCCGGATGAAATCCTGATACTTTGAAAGAGATTGTCCGTTTTGTACACGAAGTGCATCCAGTTTTTGCCGTAACCGTCTCAACTTTCTTGCACATGCTATGTGGATGAAATGATGATATCATGCCAACTTTCAACCTTTTCAGAGTTCATTTGAAATGCTTTTCAATTTTAGGGTCTTATAGCTCAAAATAATTAGTAAATGCATGAAAAATAACAAATGAAGTCAGAAAGGATTGACAAATGATGATGTGGCTTTGAATGGTGCATTTTGAACACACAAAAAGTCAGGAGTTCAAATAAGTTTTAAAAAATGAAATCCCTTTGTAACAGACGAGTTTCCGGATGAAATCCTGATACTTTGAAAGAGATTGTCCGTTTTGTACACGGAGTGCATCCAGTTTTTGCCGTAACCCTCTCAACTTTCTTGCACATGCCATGTGGATGAAATGATGATATCATGCCAACTTTCAACCTTTTCAGAGTTCATTTGAAATGCTTTTCAATTTTAGGGTCTTATAGCTCAAAATAATTAGTAAATGCATGAGAAATAACAAATGAAGTCAGAAAGGATTGACAAATGATGATGGGGCTTTGAATGGTGCATTTTGAACACACAAAAAGTCAGGAGTTCAAATAAGTTTTAAAAAATGAAATCCCTTTGTAACAGACGAGTTTCCGGATGAAATCCTGATACTTTGAAAGAGATTGTCCGTTTTGTACACGAAGTGCATCCAGTTTTTGCCGTAACCCTCTCAACTTTCTTGCACATGCTATGTGGATGAAATGATGATATCATGCCAACTTTCAACCTTTTCAGAGTTCATTTGAAATGCTTTTCAATTTTAGGGTCTTATAGCTCAAAATAATTAGTAAATGCATGAGAAATAACAAATGAAGTCAGAAAGGATTGACAAATGATGATGTGGCTTTGAATGGTGCATTTTGAACACACAAAAAGTCAGGAGTTAAAATAAGTTTTAAAAAATGAAATCCCTTTGTAACAGACGAGTTTCCGTATGAAATCCTGATACTTTGAAAGAGATTGTCCGTTTTGTACACGAAGTGCATCCAGTTTTTGCCGTAACCCTCTCAACTTTCTTGCACATGCTATGTGGATGAAATGATGATATCATGCCAACTTTCAACCTTTTCAGAGTTCATTTGAAATGCTTTTCAATTTTAGGGTCTTATAACTCAAAATAATTAGTAAATGCATGAGATATAACAAATGAAGTCAGAAAGGATTGACAAATGATGATGTGGCTTTGAATGGTGCATTTTGAACACACACAAAGTCAGGAGTTGAAATGAGGTTTAAAAAATGAAATCCCTTTGTAACAGACGAGTTTCCGGATGAAATCCTGATACTTTGAAAGAGATTGTCCGTTTTGTACACGAAGTGCATCCAGTTTTTGCCGTAACCGTCTCAACTTTCTTGCACATGCTATGTGGATGAAATGATGATATCATGCCAACTTTCAACCTTTTCAGAGTTCATTTGAAATGCTTTTCAATTTTAGGGTCTTATAGCTCAAAATAATTAGTAAATGCATGAAAAATAACAAATGAAGTCAGAAAGGATTGACAAATGATGATGTGGCTTTGAATGGTGCATTTTGAACACACAAAAAGTCAGGAGTTCAAATAAGTTTTAAAAAATGAAATCCCTTTGTAACAGACGAGTTACCGGATGAAATCCTGATACTTTGAAAGAGATTGTCCGTTTTGTACACGGAGTGCATCCAGTTTTTGCCGTAACCCTCTCAACTTTCTTGCACATGCTATGTGGATGAAATGATGATATCATGCCAACTTTCAACCTTTTCAGAGTTCATTTGAAATGCTTTTCAATTTTAGGGTCTTATAGCTCAAAATAATTAGTAAATGCATGAGAAATAACAAATGAAGTCAGAAAGGATTGACAAATGATGATGTGGCTTTGAATGGTGCATTTTGAACACACAAAAAGTCAGGAGTTCAAATAAGTTTAAAAAATTGAAATCCCTTTGTAACAGACGAGTTTCCGGATGAAATCCTGATACTTTGAAAGAGATTGTCCGTTTTGTACACGAAGTGCATCCAGTTTTTGCCGTAACCCTCTCAACTTTCTTGCACATGCTATGTGGATGAAATGATGATATCATGCCAACTTTCAAGCTTTTCAGAGTTCATTTGAAATGCTTTTCAATTTTAGGGTCTTATAGCTCAAAATAATTAGTAAATGCATGAGAAATAACAAATGAAGTCAGAAAGGATTGACAAATGATGATGTGGCTTTGAATGGTGCATTTTGAACACACAAAAAGTCAGGAGTTAAAATAAGTTTTAAAAAATGAAATCCCTTTGTAACAGACGAGTTTCCGTATGAAATCCTGATACTTTGAAAGAGATTGTCCGTTTTGTACACGAAGTGCATCCAGTTTTTGCCGTAACCCTCTCAACTTTCTTGCACATGCTATGTGGATGAAATGATGATATCATGCCAACTTTCAACCTTTTCAGAGTTCATTTGAAATGCTTTTCAATTTTAGGGTCTTATAGCTCAAAATAATTAGTAAATGCATGAGATATAACAAATGAAGTCAGAAAGGATTGACAAATGATGATGTGGCTTTGAATGGTGCATTTTGAACACACACAAAGTCAGGAGTTGAAATGAGGTTTAAAAAATGAAATCCCTTTGTAACAGACGAGTTTCCGGATGAAATCCTGATACTTTGAAAGAGATTGTCCGTTTTGTACACGAAGTGCATCCGGTTTTTGCCGTCACCCTCTCAACTTTCTTGCACATGCTATGTGGATGAAATGATGATATCATGCCAACTTTCAACCTTTTCAGAGTTCATTTGAAATGCTTTTCAATTTTAGGGTCTTATAGCTCAAAATAATTAGTAAATGCATGAAAAATAACAAATGAAGTCAGAAAGGATTGACAAATGATGATGTGGCTTTGAATGGTGCATTTTGAACACACACAAAGTCAGGAGTTCAAATAAGGTTTAAAAAATGAAATCCCTTTGTAACAGACGACTTTCCGGATGAAATCCTGATACTTTGAAAGAGATTGTCCGTTTTGTACACGGAGTGCATCCAGTTTTTGCCGTAACCCTCTCAACTTTCTTGCACATGCTATGTGGATGAAATGATGATATCATGCGAACTTTCAACCTTTTCAGAGTTCATTTGAAATGCTTTTCAATTTTAGGGTCTTATAGCTCAAAATAATTAGTAAATGCATGAGAAATAACAAATGAAGTCAGAAAGGATTGACAAATGATGATGTGGCTTTGAATGGTGCATTTTGAACACACAAAAAGTCAGGAGTTCAAATAAGTTTTAAAAAATGAAATCCCTTTGTAACAGACGAGTTTCCGGATGAAATCCTGATACTTTGAAAGAGATTGTCCGTTTTGTACACGAAGTGCATCCAGTTTTTGCCGTAACCCTATCAAATTTCATGCACATGCTATGTGGATGAAATGATGATATCATGCCAACTTTCAACCTTTTCAGAGTTCATTTGAAATGCTTTTCAATTTTAGGGTCTTATAGCTCAAAATAATTAGTAAATGCATGAGAAATAACAAATGAAGTCAGAAAGGATTGACAAATGATGATGTGGCTTTGAATGGTGCATTTTGAACACACAAAAAGTGAGGAGTTAAAATAAGTTTTAAAAAATGAAATCCCTTTGTAACAGACGAGTTTCCGTATGAAATCCTGATACTTTGAAAGAGATTGTCCGTTTTGTACACGAAGTGCATCCAGTTTTTGCCGTAACCCTCTCAACTTTCTTGCACATGCTATGTGGATGAAATGATGATATCATGCCAACTTTCAACCTTTTCAGAGTTCATTTGAAATGCTTTTCAATTTTAGGGTCTTATAGCTCAAAATAATTAGTAAATGCATGAGATATAACAAATGAAGTCAGAAAGGATTGACAAATGATGATGTGGCTTTGAATGGTGCATTTTGAACACACACAAAGTCAGGAGTTGAAATGAGGTTTAAAAAATGAAATCCCTTTGTAACAGACGAGTTTCCGGATGAAATCCTGATACTTTGAAAGAGATTGTCCGTTTTGTACACGAAGTGCATCCGGTTTTTGCCGTCACCCTCTCAACTTTCTTGCACATGCTATGTGGATGAAATGATGATATCATGCCAACTTTCAACCTTTTCAGAGTTCATTTGAAATGCTTTTCAATTTTAGGGTCTTATAACTCAAAATAATTAGTAAATGCATGAGATATAACAAATGAAGTCAGAAAGGATTGACAAATGATGATGTGGCTTTGAATGGTGCATTTTGAACACACACAAAGTCAGGAGTTGAAATGAGGTTTAAAAAATGAAATCCCTTTGTAACAGACGAGTTTCCGGATGAAATCCTGATACTTTGAAAGAGATTGTCCGTTTTGTACACGAAGTGCATCCAGTTTTTGCCGTAACCGTCTCAACTTTCTTGCACATGCTATGTGGATGAAATGATGATATCATGCCAACTTTCAACCTTTTCAGAGTTCATTTGAAATGCTTTTCAATTTTAGGGTCTTATAGCTCAAAATAATTAGTAAATGCATGAAAAATAACAAATGAAGTCAGAAAGGATTGACAAATGATGATGTGGCTTTGAATGGTGCATTTTGAACACACAAAAAGTCAGGAGTTCAAATAAGTTTTAAAAAATGAAATCCCTTTGTAACAGACGAGTTTCCGGATGAAATCCTGATACTTTGAAAGAGATTGTCCGTTTTGTACACGGAGTGCATCCAGTTTTTGCCGTAACCCTCTCAACTTTCTTGCACATGCTATGTGGATGAAATGATGATATCATGCCAACTTTCAACCTTTTCAGAGTTCATTTGAAATGCTTTTCAATTTTAGGGTCTTATAGCTCAAAATAATTAGTAAATGCATGAGAAATAACAAATGAAGTCAGAAAGGATTGACAAATGATGATGTGGCTTTGAATGGTGCATTTTGAACACACAAAAAGTCAGGAGTTCAAATAAGTTTAAAAAATTGAAATCCCTTTGTAACAGATGAGTTTCCGGATGAAATCCTGATACTTTGAAAGAGATTGTCCGTTTTGTACACGAAGTGCATCCAGTTTTTGCCGTAACCCTCTCAACTTTCTTGCACATGCTATGTGGATGAAATGATGATATCATGCCAACTTTCAACCTTTTCAGAGTTCATTTGAAATGCTTTTCAATTTTAGGGTCTTATAGCTCAAAATAATTAGTAAATGCATGAGAAATAACAAATGAAGTCAGAAAGGATTGACAAATGATGATGTGGCTTTGAATGGTGCATTTTGAACACACAAAAAGTCAGGAGTTAAAATAAGTTTTAAAAAATGAAATCCCTTTGTAACAGACGAGTTTCCGTATGAAATCCTGATACTTTGAAAGAGATTGTCCGTTTTGTACACGAAGTGCATCCAGTTTTTGCCGTAACCCTCTCAACTTTCTTGCACATGCTATGTGGATGAAATGATGATATCATGCCAACTTTCAACCTTTTCAGAGTTCATTTGAAATGCTTTTCAATTTTAGGGTCTTATAGCTCAAAATAATTAGTAAATGCATGAGATATAACAAATGAAGTCAGAAAGGATTGACAAATGATGATGTGGCTTTGAATGGTGCATTTTGAACACACACAAAGTCAGGAGTTGAAATGAGGTTTAAAAAATGAAATCCCTTTGTAACAGACGAGTTTCCGGATGAAATCCTGATACTTTGAAAGAGATTGTCCGTTTTGTACACGAAGTGCATCCAGTTTTTGCCGTAACCCTCTCAAATTTCTTGCACATGCTATGTGGATGAAATGATGATATCATGCCAACTTTCAACCTTTTCAGAGTTCATTTGAAATGCTTTTCAATTTTAGGGTCTTATAGCTCAAAATAATTAGTAAATGCATGAGAAATAACAAATGAAGTCAGAAAGGATTGACAAATGATGATGTGGCTTTGAATGGTGCATTTTGAACACACAAAAAGTCAGGAGTTAAAATAAGTTTTAAAAAATGAAATCCCTTTGTAACAGACGAGTTTCCGTATGAAATCCTGATACTTTGAAAGAGATTGTCCGTTTTGTACACGAAGTGCATCCAGTTTTTGCCGTAACCCTCTCAACTTTCTTGCACATGCTATGTGGATGAAATGATGATATCATGCCAACTTTCAACCTTTTCAGAGTTCATTTGAAATGCTTTTCAATTTTAGGGTCTTATAGCTCAAAATAATTAGTAAATGCATGAGATATAACAAATGAAGTCAGAAAGGATTGACAAATGATGATGTGGCTTTGAATGGTGCATTTTGAACACACACAAAGTCAGGAGTTGAAATGAGGTTTAAAAAATGAAATCCCTTTGTAACAGACGAGTTTCCGGATGAAATCCTGATACTTTGAAAGAGATTGTCCGTTTTGTACACGAAGTGCATCCAGTTTTTGCCGTAACCGTCTCAACTTTCTTGCACATGCTATGTGGATGAAATGATGATATCATGCCAACTTTCAACCTTTTCAGAGTTCATTTGAAATGCTTTTCAATTTTAGGGTCTTATAGCTCAAAATAATTAGTAAATGCATGAAAAATAACAAATGAAGTCAGAAAGGATTGACAAATGATGATGTGGCTTTGAATGGTGCATTTTGAACACACAAAAAGTCAGGAGTTCAAATAAGTTTTAAAAAATGAAATCCCTTTGTAACAGACGAGTTTCCGGATGAAATCCTGATACTTTGAAAGAGATTGTCCGTTTTGTACACGGAGTGCATCCAGTTTTTGCCGTAACCCTTTCAACTTTCTTGCACATGCTATGTGGATGAAATGATGATATCATGCCAACTTTCAACCTTTTCAGAGTTCATTTGAAATGCTTTTCAATTTTAGGGTCTTATAGCTCAAAATAATTAGTAAATGCATGAGAAATAACAAATGAAGTCAGAAAGGATTGACAAATGATGATGTGGCTTTGAATGGTGCATTTTGAACACACAAAAAGTCAGGAGTTCAAATAAGTTTTAAAAAATGAAATCCCTTTGTAACAGACGAGTTTCCGGATGAAATCCTGATACTTTGAAAGAGATTGTCCGTTTTGTACACGAAGTGCATCCAGTTTTTGGCGTAACCCTCTCAACTTTCTTGCACATGCTATGTGGATGAAATGATGATATCATGCCAACTTTCAACCTTTTCAGAGTTCATTTGAAATGCTTTTCAATTTTAGGGTCTTATAGCTCAAAATAATTAGTAAATGCATGAGAAATAACAAATGAAGTCAGAAAGGATTGACAAATGATGATGTGGCTTTGAATGGTGCATTTTGAACACACAAAAAGTCAGGAGTTAAAATAAGTTTTAAAAAATGAAATCCCTTTGTAACAGACGAGTTTCCGTATGAAATCCTGATACTTTGAAAGAGATTGTCCGTTTTGTACACGAAGTGCATCCAGTTTTTGCCGTAACCCTCTCAACTTTCTTGCACATGCTATGTGGATGAAATGATGATATCATGCCAACTTTCAACCTTTTCAGAGTTCATTTGAAATGCTTTTCAATTTTAGGGTCTTATAGCTCAAAATAATTAGTAAATGCATGAGAAATAACAAATGAAGTCAGAAAGGATTGACAAATGATGATGTGGCTTTGAATGGTGCATTTTGAACACACAAAAAGTCAGGAGTTAAAATAAGTTTTAAAAAATGAAATCCCTTTGTAACAGACGAGTTTCCGTATGAAATCCTGATACTTTGAAAGAGATTGTCCGTTTTGTACACGAAGTGCATCCAGTTTTTGCCGTAACCCTCTCAACTTTCTTGCACATGCTATGTGGATGAAATGATGATATCATGCCAACTTTCAACCTTTTCAGAGTTCATTTGAAATGCTTTTCAATTTTAGGGTCTTATAACTCAAAATAATTAGTAAATGCATGAGATATAACAAATGAAGTCAGAAAGGATTGACAAATGATGATGTGGCTTTGAATGGTGCATTTTGAACACACACAAAGTCAGGAGTTGAAATGAGGTTTAAAAAATGAAATCCCTTTGTAACAGACGAGTTTCCGGATGAAATCCTGATACTTTGAAAGAGATTGTCCGTTTTGTACACGAAGTGCATCCGGTTTTTGCCGTCACCCTCTCAACTTTCTTGCACATGCTATGTGGATGAAATGATGATATCATGCCAACTTTCAACCTTTTCAGAGTTCATTTGAAATGCTTTTCAATTTTAGGGTCTTATAGCTCAAAATAATTAGTAAATGCATGAAAAATAACAAATGAAGTCAGAAAGGATTGACAAATGATGATGTGGCTTTGAATGGTGCATTTTGAACACACACAAAGTCAGGAGTTCAAATAAGGTTTAAAAAATGAAATCCCTTTGTAACAGACGAGTTTCCGGATGAAATCCTGATACTTTGAAAGAGATTGTCCGTTTTGTACACGAAGTGCATCCAGTTTTTGCCGTAACCGTCTCAACTTTCTTGCACATGCTATGTGGATGAAATGATGATATCATGCCAACTTTCAACCTTTTCAGAGTTCATTTTAAATGCTTTTCAATTTTAGGGTCTTATAGCTCAAAATAATTAGTAAATGCATGAAAAATAACAAATGAAGTCAGAAAGGATTGACAAATGATGATGTGGCTTTGAATGGTGCATTTTGAACACACAAAAAGTCAGGAGTTCAAATAAGTTTTAAAAAATGAAATCCCTTTGTAACAGACGAGTTTCCGGATGAAATCCTGATACTTTGAAAGAGATTGTCCGTTTTGTACACGGAGTGCATCCAGTTTTTGCCGTAACCCTTTCAACTTTCTTGCACATGCTATGTGGATGAAATGATGATATCATGCCAACTTTCAACCTTTTCAGAGTTCATTTGAAATGCTTTTCAATTTTAGGGTCTTATAGCTCAAAATAATTAGTAAATGCATGAGAAATAACAAATGAAGTCAGAAAGGATTGACAAATGATGATGTGGCTTTGAATGGTGCATTTTGAACACACAAAAAGTCAGGAGTTCAAATAAGTTTTAAAAAATGAAATCCCTTTGTAACAGACGAGTTTCCGGATGAAATCCTGATACTTTGAAAGAGATTGTCCGTTTTGTACACGAAGTGCATCCAGTTTTTGCCGTAACCCTCTCAACTTTCTTGCACATGCTATGTGGATGAAATGATGATATCATGCCAACTTTCAACCTTTTCAGAGTTCATTTGAAATGCTTTTCAATTTTAGGGTCTTATAGCTCAAAATAATTAGTAAATGCATGAGAAATAACAAATGAAGTCAGAAAGGATTGACAAATGATGATGTGGCTTTGAATGGTGCATTTTGAACACACAAAAAGTCAGGAGTTAAAATAAGTTTTAAAAAATGAAATCCCTTTGTAACAGACGAGTTTCCGTATGAAATCCTGATACTTTGAAAGAGATTGTCCGTTTTGTACACGAAGTGCATCCAGTTTTTGCCGTAACCCTCTCAACTTTCTTGCACATGCTATGTGGATGAAATGATGATATCATGCCAACTTTCAACCTTTTCAGAGTTCATTTGAAATGCTTTTCAATTTTAGGGTCTTATAGCTCAAAATAATTAGTAAATGCATGAGAAATAACAAATGAAGTCAGAAAGGATTGACAAATGATGATGTGGCTTTGAATGGTGCATTTTGAACACACAAAAAGTCAGGAGTTAAAATAAGTTTTAAAAAATGAAATCCCTTTGTAACAGACGAGTTTCCGTATGAAATCCTGATACTTTGAAAGAGATTGTCCGTTTTGTACACGAAGTGCATCCAGTTTTTGCCGTAACCCTCTCAACTTTCTTGCACATGCTATGTGGATGAAATGATGATATCATGCCAACTTTCAACCTTTTCAGAGTTCATTTGAAATGCTTTTCAATTTTAGGGTCTTATAACTCAAAATAATTAGTAAATGCATGAGATATAACAAATGAAGTCAGAAAGGATTGACAAATGATGATGTGGCTTTGAATGGTGCATTTTGAACACACACAAAGTCAGGAGTTGAAATGAGGTTTAAAAAATGAAATCCCTTTGTAACAGACGAGTTTCCGGATGAAATCCTGATACTTTGAAAGAGATTGTCCGTTTTGTACACGAAGTGCATCCGGTTTTTGCCGTCACCCTCTCAACTTTCTTGCACATGCTATGTGGATGAAATGATGATATCATGCCAACTTTCAACCTTTTCAGAGTTCATTTGAAATGCTTTTCAATTTTAGGGTCTTATAGCTCAAAATAATTAGTAAATGCATGAAAAATAACAAATGAAGTCAGAAAGGATTGACAAATGATGATGTGGCTTTGAATGGTGCATTTTGAACACACACAAAGTCAGGAGTTCAAATAAGGTTTAAAAAATGAAATCCCTTTGTAATAGACGAGTTTCCGGATGAAATCCTGATACTTTGAAAGAGATTGTCCGTTTTGTACACGGAGTGCATCCAGTTTTTGCCGTAACCCTCTCAACTTTCTTGCACATGCTATGTGGATGAAATGATGATATCATGCCAACTTTCAACCTTTTCAGAGTTCATTTGAAATGCTTTTCAATTTAGGGTCTTATAGCTCAAAATAATTAGTAAATGCATGAGAAATAACAAATGAAGTCAGAAAGGATTGACAAATGATGATGTGGCTTTGAATGGTGCATTTTGAACACACAAAAAGTCAGGAGTTCAAATAAGTTTTAAAAAATGAAATCCCTTTGTAACAGACGAGTTTCCGGATGAAATCCTGATACTTTGAAAGAGATTGTCCGTTTTGTACACGAAGTGCATCCAGTTTTTGCCGTAACCCTCTCAACTTTCGTGCACATGCTATGTGGATGAAATGATGATATCATGCCAACTTTCAACCTTTTCAGAGTTCATTTGAAATGCTTTCCAATTTTAGGGTCTTATAGCTCAAAATAATTAGTAAATGCATGAGAAATAACAAATGAAGTCAGAAAGGATTGACAAATGATGATGTGGCTTTGAATGGTGCATTTTGAACACACAAAAAGTCAGGAGTTCAAATAAGTTTTAAAAAATGAAATCCCTTTGTAACAGACGAGTTTCCGTATGAAATCCTGATACTTTGAAAGAGATTGTCCGTTTTGTACACGAAGTGCATCCAGTTTTTGCCGTAACCCTCTCAACTTTCTTGCACATGCTATGTGGATGAAATGATGATATCATGCCAACTTTCAACCTTTTCAGAGTTCATTTGAAATGCTTTTCAATTTTAGGGTCTTAGAGCTCAAAATAATTAGTAAATGCATGAGATATAACAAATGAAGTCAGAAAGGATTGACAAATGATGATGTGGCTTTGAATGGTGCATTTTGAACACACACAAAGTCAGGAGTTGAAATGAGGTTTAAAAAATGAAATCCCTTTGTAACAGACGAGTTTCCGGATGAAATCCTGATACTTTGAAAGAGATTGTCCGTTTTGAACACGAAGTGCATCCGGTTTTTGCCGTCACCCTCTCAACTTTCTTGCACATGCTATGTGGATGAAATGATGATATCATGCCAACTTTCAACCTTTTCAGAGTTCATTTGAAATGCTTTTCAATTTTAGGGTCTTATAGCTCAAAATAATTAGTAAATGCATGAAAAATAACAAATGAAGTCAGAAAGGATTGACAAATGATGATGTGGCTTTGAATGGTGCATTTTGAACACACACAAAGTCAGGAGTTCAAATAAGGTTTAAAAAATGAAATCCCTTTGTAACAGACGAGTTTCCGGATGAAATCCTGATACTTTGAAAGAGATTGTCCGTTTTGTACACGAAGTGCATCCAGTTTTTGCCGTAACCCTCTCAACTTTCTTGCACATGCTATGTGGATGAAATGATGATATCATGCCAACTTTCAACCTTTTCAGAGTTCATTTGAAATGCTTTTCAATTTTAGGGTCTTATAGCTCAAAATAATTAGTAAATGCATGAGAAATAACAAATGAAGTCAGAAAGGATTGACAAATGATGATGTGGCTTTGAATGGTGCATTTTGAACACACACAAAGTCAGGAGTTCAAATAAGGTTTAAAAAATGAAATCCCTTTGTAACAGACGAGTTTCCGGATGAAATCCTGATACTTTGAAAGAGATTGTCCGTTTTGTACACGGAGTGCATCCAGTTTTTGCCGTAACCCTCTCAACTTTCTTGCACATGCTATGTGGATGAAATGATGATATCATGCCAACTTTCAACCTTTTCAGAGTTCATTTGAAATGCTTTTCAATTTTAGGGTCTTATAGCTCAAAATAATTAGTAAATGCATGAGAAATAACAAATGAAGTCAGAAAGGATTGACAAATGATGATGTGGCTTTGAATGGTGCATTTTGAACACACAAAAAGTCAGGAGTTCAAATAAGTTTTAAAAAATGAAATCCCTTTGTAACAGACGAGTTTCCGAATGAAATCCTGATACTTTGAAAGAGATTGTCCGTTTTGTACACGAAGTGCATCCAGTTTTTGCCGTAACCCTCTCAACTTTCTTGCACATGCTATGTGGATGAAATGATGATATCATGCCAACTTTCAACCTTTTCAGAGTTCATTTGAAATGCTTTTCAATTTTAGGGTCTTATAGCTCAAAATAATTAGTAAATGCATGAGAAATAACAAATGAAGTCAGAAAGGATTGACAAATGATGATGTGGCTTTGAATGGTGCATTTTGAACACACAAAAAGTCAGGAGTTAAAATAAGTTTAAAAAAATGAAATCCCTTTGTAACAGACGAGTTTCCGTCTGAAATCCTGATACTTTGAAAGAGATTGTCCGTTTTGTACACGAAGTGCATCCAGTTTTTGCCGTAACCCTCTCAACTTTCTTGCACATGCTATGTGGATGAAATGATGGTATCATGCCAACTTTCAACCTTTTCAGAGTTCATTTGAAATGCTTTTCAATTTTAGGGTCTTATAGCTCAAAATAATTAGTAAATGCATGAGATATAACAAATGAAGTCAGAAAGGATTGACAAATGATGATGTGGCTTTGAATGGTGCATTTTGAACACACACAAAGTCAGGAGTTGAAATGAGGTTTAAAAAATGAAATCCCCTTGTAACAGACGAGTTTCCGGATGAAATCCTGATACTTTGAAAGAGATTGTCCGTTTTGTACACGAAGTGCATCCAGTTTTTGCCGTAACCGTCTCAACTTTCTTGCACATGCTATGTGGATGAAATGATGATATCATGCCAACTTTCAACCTTTTCAGAGTTCATTTGAAATGCTTTTCAATTTTAGGGTCTTATAGGTCAAAATAATTAGTAAATGCATGAAAAATAACAAATGAAGTCAGAAAGGATTGACAAATGATGATGTGGCTTTGAATGGTGCATTTTGAACACACAAAAAGTCAGGAGTTCAAATAAGTTTTAAAAAATGAAATCCCTTTGTAACAGACGAGTTTCCGGATGAAATCCTGATACTTTGAAAGAGATTGTCCGTTTTGTACACGGAGTGCATCCAGTTTTTGCCGTAACCCTTTCAACTTTCTTGCACATGCTATGTGGATGAAATGATGATATCATGCCAACTTTCAACCTTTTCAGAGTTCATTTGAAATGCTTTTCAATTTTAGGGTCTTATAGCTCAAAATAATTAGTAAATGCATGAGAAATAACAAATGAAGCCAGAAAGGATTGACAAATGATGATGTGGCTTTGAATGGTGCATTTTGAACACACAAAAAGTCAGGAGTTCAAATAAGTTTTAAAAAATGAAATCCCTTTGTAACAGACGAGTTTCCGTATGAAATCCTGATACTTTGAAAGAGATTGTCCGTTTTGTACACGAAGTGCATCCAGTTTTTGCCGTAACCCTCTCAACTTTCTTGCACATGCTATGTGGATGAAATGATGATATCATGCCAACTTTCAACCTTTTCAGAGTTCATTTGAAATGCTTTTCAATTTTAGGGTCTTAGAGCTCAAAATAATTAGTAAATGCATGAGATATAACAAATGAAGTCAGAAAGGATTGACAAATGATGATGTGGCTTTGAATGGTGCATTTTGAACACACACAAAGTCAGGAGTTGAAATGAGGTTTAAAAAATGAAATCCCTTTGTAACAGACGAGTTTCCGGATGAAATCCTGATACTTTGAAAGAGATTGTCCGTTTTGAACACGAAGTGCATCCGGTTTTTGCCGTCACCCTCTCAACTTTCTTGCACATGCTATGTGGATGAAATGATGATATCATGCCAACTTTCAACCTTTTCAGAGTTCATTTGAAATGCTTTTCAATTTTAGGGTCATATAGCTCAAAATAATTAGTAAATGCATGAAAAATAACAAATGAAGTCAGAAAGGATTGACAAATGATGATGTGGCTTTGAATGGTGCATTTTGAACACACACAAAGTCAGGAGTTCAAATAAGGTTTAAAAAATGAAATCCCTTTGTAACAGACGAGTTTCCGGATGAAATCCTGATACTTTGAAAGAGATTGTCCGTTTTGTACACGAAGTGCATCCAGTTTTTGCCGTAACCCTCTCAACTTTCTTGCACATGCTATGTGGATGAAATGATGATATCATGCCAACTTTCAACCTTTTCAGAGTTCATTTGAAATGCTTTTCAATTTTAGGGTCTTATAGCTCAAAATAATTAGTAAATGCATGAGAAATAACAAATGAAGTCAGAAAGGATTGACAAATGATGATGTGGCTTTGAATGGTGCATTTTGAACACACACAAAGTCAGGAGTTCAAATAAGGTTTAAAAAATGAAATCCCTTTGTAACAGACGAGTTTCCGGATGAAATCCTGATACTTTGAAAGAGATTGTCCGTTTTGTACACGGAGTGCATCCAGTTTTTGCCGTAACCCTCTCAACTTTCTTGCACATGCTATGTGGATGAAATGATGATATCATGCCAACTTTCAACCTTTTCAGAGTTCATTTGAAATGCTTTTCAATTTTAGGGTCTTATAGCTCAAAATAATTAGTAAATGCATGAGAAATAACAAATGAAGTCAGAAAGGATTGACAAATGATGATGTGGCTTTGAATGGTGCATTTTGAACACACAAAAAGTCAGGAGTTCAAATAAGTTTTAAAAAATGAAATCCCTTTGTAACAGACGAGTTTCCGAATGAAATCCTGATACTTTGAAAGAGATTGTCCGTTTTGTACACGAAGTGCATCCAGTTTTTGCCGTAACCCTCTCAACTTTCTTGCACATGCTATGTGGATGAAATGATGATATCATGCCAACTTTCAACCTTTTCAGAGTTCATTTGAAATGCTTTTCAATTTTAGGGTCTTATAGCTCAAAATAATTAGTAAATGCATGAGAAATAACAAATGAAGTCAGAAAGGATTGACAAATGATGATGTGGCTTTGAATGGTGCATTTTGAACACACAAAAAGTCAGGAGTTAAAATAAGTTTAAAAAAATGAAATCCCTTTGTAACAGACGAGTTTCCGTCTGAAATCCTGATACTTTGAAAGAGATTGTCCGTTTTGTACACGAAGTGCATCCAGTTTTTGCCGTAACCCTCTCAACTTTCTTGCACATGCTATGTGGATGAAATGATGGTATCATGCCAACTTTCAACCTTTTCAGAGTTCATTTGAAATGCTTTTCAATTTTAGGGTCTTATAGCTCAAAATAATTAGTAAATGCATGAGATATAACAAATGAAGTCAGAAAGGATTGACAAATGATGATGTGGCTTTGAATGGTGCATTTTGAACACACACAAAGTCAGGAGTTGAAATGAGGTTTAAAAAATGAAATCCCCTTGTAACAGACGAGTTTCCGGATGAAATCCTGATACTTTGAAAGAGATTGTCCGTTTTGTACACGAAGTGCATCCAGTTTTTGCCGTAACCGTCTCAACTTTCTTGCACATGCTATGTGGATGAAATGATGATATCATGCCAACTTTCAACCTTTTCAGAGTTCATTTGAAATGCTTTTCAATTTTAGGGTCTTATAGGTCAAAATAATTAGTAAATGCATGAAAAATAACAAATGAAGTCAGAAAGGATTGACAAATGATGATGTGGCTTTGAATGGTGCATTTTGAACACACAAAAAGTCAGGAGTTCAAATAAGTTTTAAAAAATGAAATCCCTTTGTAACAGACGAGTTTCCGGATGAAATCCTGATACTTTGAAAGAGATTGTCCGTTTTGTACACGGAGTGCATCCAGTTTTTGCCGTAACCCTTTCAACTTTCTTGCACATGCTATGTGGATGAAATGATGATATCATGCCAACTTTCAACCTTTTCAGAGTTCATTTGAAATGCTTTTCAATTTTAGGGTCTTATAGCTCAAAATAATTAGTAAATGCATGAGAAATAACAAATGAAGTCAGAAAGGATTGAAAAATGATGATGTGGCTTTGAATGGTGCATTTTGAACACACAAAAAGTCAGGAGTTCAAATAAGTTTTAAAAAATGAAATCCCTTTGTAACAGACGAGTTTCCGGATGAAATCCTGATACTTTGAAAGAGATTGTCCGTTTTGTACACGAAGTGCATCCAGTTTTTGCCGTAACCCTCTCAACTTTCTTGCACATGCTATGTGGATGAAATGATGATATCATGCCAACTTTCAACCTTTTCAGAGTTCATTTGAAATGCTTTTCAATTTTAGGGTCTTATAGCTCAAAATAATTAGTAAATGCATGAGAAATAACAAATGAAGTCAGAAAGGATTGACAAATGATGATGTGGCTTTGAATGGTGCATTTTGAACACACAAAAAGTCAGGAGTTAAAATAAGTTTTAAAAAATGAAATCCCTTTGTAACAGACGAGTTTCCGTATGAAATCCTGATACTTTGAAAGAGATTGTCCGTTTTGTACACGAAGTGCATCCAGTTTTTGCCGTAACCCTCTCAACTTTCTTGCACATGCTATGTGGATGAAATGATGATATCATGCCAACTTTCAACCTTTTCAGAGTTCATTTGAAATGCTTTTCAATTTTAGGGTCTTATAGCTCAAAATAATTAGTAAATGCATGAGAAATAACAAATGAAGTCAGAAAGGATTGACAAATGATGATGTGGCTTTGAATGGTGCATTTTGAACACACAAAAAGTCAGGAGTTAAAATAAGTTTTAAAAAATGAAATCCCTTTGTAACAGACGAGTTTCCGTATGAAATCCTGATACTTTGAAAGAGATTGTCCGTTTTGTACACGAAGTGCATCCAGTTTTTGCCGTAACCCTCTCAACTTTCTTGCACATGCTATGTGGATGAAATGATGGTATCATGCCAACTTTCAACCTTTTCAGAGTTCATTTGAAATGCTTTTCAATTTTAGGGTCTTATAGCTCAAAATAATTAGTAAATGCATGAGATATAACAAATGAAGTCAGAAAGGATTGACAAATGATGATGTGGCTTTGAATGGTGCATTTTGAACACACACAAAGTCAGGAGTTGAAATGAGGTTTAAAAAATGAAATCCCCTTGTAACAGACGAGTTTCCGGATGAAATCCTGATACTTTGAAAGAGATTGTCCGTTTTGTACACGAAGTGCATCCAGTTTTTGCCGTAACCGTCTCAACTTTCTTTCACATGCTATGTGGATGAAATGATGATATCATGCCAACTTTCAACCTTTTCAGAGTTCATTTGAAATGCTTTTCAATTTTAGGGTCTTATAGGTCAAAATAATTAGTAAATGCATGAAAAATAACAAATGAAGTCAGAAAGGATTGACAAATGATGATGTGGCTTTGAATGGTGCATTTTGAACACACAAAAAGTCAGGAGTTCAAATAAGTTTTAAAAAATGAAATCCCTTTGTAACAGACGAGTTTCCGGATGAAATCCTGATACTTTGAAAGAGATTGTCCGTTTTGTACACGGAGTGCATCCAGTTTTTGCCGTAACCCTTTCAACTTTCTTGCACATGCTATGTGGATGAAATGATGATATCATGCCAACTTTCAACCTTTTCAGAGTTCATTTGAAATGCTTTTCAATTTTAGGGTCTTATAGCTCAAAATAATTAGTAAATGCATGAGAAATAACAAATGAAGTCAGAAAGGATTGACAAATGATGATGTGGCTTTGAATGGTGCATTTTGAACACACAAAAAGTCAGGAGTTCAAATAAGTTTTAAAAAATGAAATCCCTTTGTAACAGACGAGTTTCCGGATGAAATCCTGATACTTTGAAAGAGATTGTCCGTTTTGTACACGAAGTGCATCCAGTTTTTGCCGTAACCCTCTCAACTTTCTTGCACATGCTATGTGGATGAAATGATGATATCATGCCAACTTTCAACCTTTTCAGAGTTCATTTGAAATGCTTTTCAATTTTAGGGTCTTATAGCTCAAAATAATTAGTAAATGCATGAGAAATAACAAATGAAGTCAGAAAGGATTGACAAATGATGATGTGGCTTTGAATGGTGCATTTTGAACACACAAAAAGTTAGGAGTTAAAATAAGTTTTAAAAAATGAAATCCCTTTGTAACAGACGAGTTTCCGTATGAAATCCTGATACTTTGAAAGAGATTGTCCGTTTTGTACACGAAGTGCATCCAGTTTTTGCCGTAACCCTCTCAACTTTCTTGCACATGCTATGTGGATGAAATGATGATATCATGCCAACTTTCAACCTTTTCAGAGTTCATTTGAAATGCTTTTCAATTTTAGGGTCTTATAGCTCAAAATAATTAGTAAATGCATGAGAAATAACAAATGAAGTCAGAAAGGATTGACAAATGATGATGTGGCTTTGAATGGTGCATTTTGAACACACAAAAAGTCAGGAGTTAAAATAAGTTTTAAAAAATGAAATCCCTTTGTAACAGACGAGTTTCCGTATGAAATCCTGATACTTTGAAAGAGATTGTCCGTTTTGTACACGAAGTGCATCCAGTTTTTGCCGTAACCCTCTCAACTTTCTTGCACATGCTATGTGGATGAAATGATGGTATCATGCCAACTTTCAACCTTTTCAGAGTTCATTTGAAATGCTTTTCAATTTTAGGGTCTTATAGCTCAAAATAATTAGTAAATGCATGAGATATAACAAATGAAGTCAGAAAGGATTGACAAATGATGATGTGGCTTTGAATGGTGCATTTTGAACACACACAAAGTCAGGAGTTGAAATGAGGTTTAAAAAATGAAATCCCCTTGTAACAGACGAGTTTCCGGATGAAATCCTGATACTTTGAAAGAGATTGTCCGTTTTGTACACGAAGTGCATCCAGTTTTTGCCGTAACCGTCTCAACTTTCTTGCACATGCTATGTGGATGAAATGATGATATCATGCCAACTTTCAACCTTTTCAGAGTTCATTTGAAATGCTTTTCAATTTTAGGGTCTTATAGGTCAAAATAATTAGTAAATGCATGAAAAATAACAAATGAAGTCAGAAAGGATTGACAAATGATGATGTGGCTTTGAATGGTGCATTTTGAACACACAAAAAGTCAGGAGTTCAAATAAGTTTTAAAAAATGAAATCCCTTTGTAACAGACGAGTTTCCGGATGAAATCCTGATACTTTGAAAGAGATTGTCCGTTTTGTACACGGAGTGCATCCAGTTTTTGCCGTAACCCTTTCAACTTTCTTGCACATGCTATGTGGATGAAATGATGATATCATGCCAACTTTCAACCTTTTCAGAGTTCATTTGAAATGCTTTTCAATTTTAGGGTCTTATAGCTCAAAATAATTAGTAAATGCATGAGAAATAACAAATGAAGTCAGAAAGGATTGACAAATGATGATGTGGCTTTGAATGGTGCATTTTGAACACACAAAAAGTCAGGAGTTCAAATAAGTTTTAAAAAATGAAATCCCTTTGTAACAGACGAGTTTCCGGATGAAATCCTGATACTTTGAAAGAGATTGTCCGTTTTGTACACGAAGTGCATCCAGTTTTTGCCGTAACCCTCTCAACTTTCTTGCACATGCTATGTGGATGAAATGATGATATCATGCCAACTTTCAACCTTTTCAGAGTTCATTTGAAATGCTTTTCAATTTTAGGGTCTTATAGCTCAAAATAATTAGTAAATGCATGAGAAATAACAAATGAAGTCAGAAAGGATTGACAAATGATGATGTGGCTTTGAATGGTGCATTTTGAACACACAAAAAGTCAGGAGTTAAAATAAGTTTTAAAAAATGAAATCCCTTTGTAACAGACGAGTTTCCGTATGAAATCCTGATACTTTGAAAGAGATTGTCCGTTTTGTACACGAAGTGCATCCAGTTTTTGCCGTAACCCTCTCAACTTTCTTGCACATGCTATGTGGATGAAATGATGATATCATGCCAACATTCAACCTTTTCAGAGTTCATTTGAAATGCTTTTAAATTTTAGGGTCTTATAGCTCAAAATAATTAGTAAATGCATGAGAAATAACAAATGAAGTCAGAAAGGATTGACAAATGATGATGTGGCTTTGAATGGTGCATTTTGAACACACAAAAAGTCAGGAGTTCAAATAAGTTTTAAAAAATGAAATCCCTTTGTAACAGACGAGTTTCCGTATGAAATCCTGATACTTTGAAAGAGATTGTCCGTTTTGTACACGAAGTGCATCCAGTTTTTGCCGTAACCCTCTCAACTTTCTTGCACATGCTATGTGGATGAAATGATGGTATCATGCCAACTTTCAACCTTTTCAGAGTTCATTTGAAATGCTTTTCAATTTTAGGGTCTTATAGCTCAAAATAATTAGTAAATGCATGAGATATAACAAATGAAGTCAGAAAGGATTGACAAATGATGATGTGGCTTTGAATGGTGCATTTTGAACACACACAAAGTCAGGAGTTGAAATGAGGTTTAAAAAATGAAATCCCCTTGTAACAGACGAGTTTCCGGATGAAATCCTGATACTTTGATAGAGATTGTCCGTTTTGTACACGAAGTGCATCCAGTTTTTGCCGTAACCGTCTCAACTTTCTTGCACATGCTATGTGGATGAAATGATGATATCATGCCAACTTTCAACCTTTTCAGAGTTCATTTGAAATGCTTTTCAATTTTAGGGTCTTATAGGTCAAAATAATTAGTAAATGCATGAAAAATAACAAATGAAGTCAGAAAGGATTGACAAATGATGATGTGGCTTTGAATGGTGCATTTTGAACACACAAAAAGTCAGGAGTTCAAATAAGTTTTAAAAAATGAAATCCCTTTGTAACAGACGAGTTTCCGGATGAAATCCTGATACTTTGAAAGAGATTGTCCGTTTTGTACACGGAGTGCATCCAGTTTTTGCCGTAACCCTTTCAACTTTCTTGCACATGCTATGTGGATGAAATGATGATATCATGCCAACTTTCAACCTTTTCAGAGTTCATTTGAAATGCTTTTCAATTTTAGGGTCTTATAGCTCAAAATAATTAGTAAATGCATGAGAAATAACAAATGAAGTCAGAAAGGATTGACAAATGATGATGTGGCTTTGAATGGTGCATTTTGAACACACAAAAAGTCAGGAGTTCAAATAAGTTTTAAAAAATGAAATCCCTTTGTAACAGACGAGTTTCCGGATGAAATCCTGATACTTTGAAAGAGATTGTCCGTTTTGTACACGAAGTGCATCCAGTTTTTGCCGTAACCCTCTCAACTTTCTTGCACATGCTATGTGGATGAAATGATGATATCATGCCAACTTTCAACCTTTTCAGAGTTCATTTGAAATGCTTTTCAATTTTAGGGTCTTATAGCTCAAAATAATTAGTAAATGCATGAGAAATAACGAATGAAGTCAGAAAGGATTGACAAATGATGATGTGGCTTTGAATGGTGCATTTTGAACACACAAAAAGTCAGGAGTTAAAATAAGTTTTAAAAAATGAAATCCCTTTGTAACAGACGAGTTTCCGTATGAAATCCTGATACTTTGAAAGAGATTGTCCGTTTTGTACACGAAGTGCATCCAGTTTTTGCCGTAACCCTCTCAACTTTCTTGCACATGCTATGTGGATGAAATGATGATATCATGCCAACATTCAACCTTTTCAGAGTTCATTTGAAATGCTTTTAAATTTTAGGGTCTTATAGCTCAAAATAATTAGTAAATGCATGAGAAATAACAAATGAAGTCAGAAAGGATTGACAAATGATGATGTGGCTTTGAATGGTGCATTTTGAACACACAAAAAGTCAGGAGTTCAAATAAGTTTTAAAAAATGAAATCCCTTTGTAACAGACGAGTTTCCGTATGAAATCCTGATACTTTGAAAGAGATTGTCCGTTTTGTACACGAAGTGCATCCAGTTTTTGCCGTAACCCTCTCAACTTTCTTGCACATGCTATGTGGATGAAATGATGGTATCATGCCAACTTTCAACCTTTTCAGAGTTCATTTGAAATGCTTTTCAATTTTAGGGTCTTATAGCTCAAAATAATTAGTAAATGCATGAGATATAACAAATGAAGTCAGAAAGGATTGACAAATGATGATGTGGCTTTGAATGGTGCATTTTGAACACACACAAAGTCAGGAGTTGAAATGAGGTTTAAAAAATGAAATCCCCTTGTAACAGACGAGTTTCCGGATGAAATCCTGATACTTTGAAAGAGATTGTCCGTTTTGTACACGAAGTGCATCCAGTTTTTGCTTTAACCGTCTCAACTTTCTTGCACATGCTATGTGGATGAAATGATGATATCATGCCAACTTTCAACCTTTTCAGAGTTCATTTGAAATGCTTTTCAATTTTAGGGTCTTATAGGTCAAAATAATTAGTAAATGCATGAAAAATAACAAATGAAGTCAGAAAGGATTGACAAATGATGATGTGGCTTTGAATGGTGCATTTTGAACACACAAAAAGTCAGGAGTTCAAATAAGTTTTAAAAAATGAAATCCCTTTGTAACAGACGAGTTTCCGGATGAAATCCTGATACTTTGAAAGAGATTGTCCGTTTTGTACACGGAGTGCATCCAGTTTTTGCCGTAACCCTTTCAACTTTCTTGCACATGCTATGTGGATGAAATGATGATATCATGCCAACTTTCAACCTTTTCAGAGTTCATTTGAAATGCTTTTCAATTTTAGGGTCTTATAGCTCAAAATAATTAGTAAATGCATGAGAAATAACAAATGAAGTCAGAAAGGATTGACAAATGATGATGTGGCTTTGAATGGTGCATTTTGAACACACAAAAAGTCAGGAGTTCAAATAAGTTTTAAAAAATGAAATCCCTTTGTAACAGACGAGTTTCCGGATGAAATCCTGATACTTTGAAAGAGATTGTCCGTTTTGTACACGGAGTGCATCCAGTTTTTGCCGTAACCCTCTCAACTTTCTTGCACATGCTATGTGGATGAAATGATGATATCATGCCAACTTTCAACCTTTTCAGAGTTCATTTGAAATGCTTTTCAATTTTAGGGTCTTATAGCTCAAAATAATTAGTAAATGCATGAGAAATAACAAATGAAGTCAGAAAGGATTGACAAATGATGATGTGGCTTTGAATGGTGCATTTTGAACACACAAAAAGTCAGGAGTTCAAATAAGTTTAAAAAAATGAAATCCCTTTGTAACAGACGAGTTTCCGGATGAAATCCTGATACTTTGAAAGAGATTGTCCGTTTTGTCCACGAAGTGCATCCAGTTTTTGCCGTAACCCTCTCAACTTTCTTGCACATGCTATGTGGATGAAATGATGATATCATGCCAACTTTCAACCTTTTCAGAGTTCGTTTGAAATGCTTTTCAATTTTAGGGTCTTATAGCTCAAAATAATTAGTAAATGCATGAGAAATAACAAATGAAGTCAGAAAGGATTGACAAATGATGATGTGGCTTTGAATGGTGCATTTTGAACACACAAAAAGTCAGGAGTTCAAATAAGGTTTAAAAAATGAAATCCCTTTGTAACAGACGAGTTTCCGGATGAAATCCTGATACTTTGAAAGAGATTGTCCGTTTTGTACACGGAGTGCATCCAGTTTTTGCCGTAACCCTCTCAACTTTCTTGCACATGCTATGTGGATGAAATGATGATATCATGCCAACTTTCAACCTTTTCAGAGTTCATTTGAAATGCTTTTCAATTTTAGGGTCTTATAGCTCAAAATAATTAGTAAATGCATGAGAAATAACAAATGAAGTCAGAAAGGATTGACAAATGATGATGTGGCTTTGAATGGTGCATTTTGAACACACAAAAAGTCAGGAGTTCAAATAAGTTTTAAAAAATGAAATCCCTTTGTAACAGACGAGTTTCCGTATGAAATCCTGATACTTTGAAAGAGATTGTCCGTTTTGTACACGAAGTGCATCCAGTTTTTGCCGTAACCCTCTCAACTTTCTTGCACATGCTATGTGGATGAAATGATGATATCATGCCAACTTTCAACCTTTTCAGAGTTCATTTGAAATGCTTTTCAATTTTAGGGTCTTATAGCTCAAAATAATTAGTAAATGCATGAGAAATAACAAATGAAGTCAGAAAGGATTGACAAATGATGATGTGGCTTTGAATGGTGCATTTTGAACACACAAAAAGTCAGGAGTTAAAATAAGTTTTAAAAAATGAAATCCCTTTGTAACAGACGAGTTTCCGTATGAAATCCTGATACTTTGAAAGAGATTGTCCGTTTTGTACACGAAGTGCATCCAGTTTTTGCCGTAACCCTCTCAACTTTCTTGCACATGCTATGTGGATGAAATGATGATATCATGCCAACTTTCAACCTTTTCAGAGTTCATTTGAAATGCTTTTCAATTTTAGGGTCTTATAGCTCAAAATAATTAGTAAATGCATGAGAAATAACAAATGAAGTCAGAAAGGATTGACAAATGATGATGTGGCTTTGAATGGTGCATTTTGAACACACACAAAGTCAGGAGTTCAAATAAGGTTTAAAAAATGAAATCCCTTTGTAACAGACGAGTTTCCGGATGAAATCCTGATACTTTGAAAGAGATTGTCCGTTTTGTACACGGAGTGCATCCAGTTTTTGCCGTAACCCTCTCAACTTTCTTGCACATGCTATGTGGATGAAATGATGATATCATGCCAACTTTCAACCTTTTCAGAGTTCATTTGAAATGCTTTTCAATTTTAGGGTCTTATAGCTCAAAATAATTAGTAAATGCATGAGAAATAACAAATGAAGTCAGAAAGGATTGACAAATGATGATGTGGCTTGGAATGGTGCATTTTGAACACACAAAAAGTCAGGAGTTAAAATAAGTTTTAAAAAATGAAATCCCTTTGTAACAGACGAGTTTCCGTATGAAATCCTGATACTTTGAAAGAGATTGTCCGTTTTGTACACGAAGTGCATCCAGTTTTTGCCGTAACCCTCTCAACTTTCTTGCACATGCTATGTGGATGAAATGATGATATCATGCCAACTTTCAACCTTTTCAGAGTTCATTTGAAATGCTTTTCAATTTTAGGGTCTTATAGCTCAAAATAATTAGTAAATGCATGAAAAATAACAAATGAAGTCAGAAAGGATTGACAAATGATGATGTGGCTTTGAATGGTGCATTTTGAACACACAAAAAGTCAGGAGTTCAAATAAGTTTTAAAAAATGAAATCCCTTTGTAACAGACGAGTTTCCGGATGAAATCCTGATACTTTGAAAGAGATTGTCCGTTTTGTACACGGAGTGCATCCAGTTTTTGCCGTAACCCTCTCAACTTTCTTGCACATGCTATGTGGATGAAATGATGATATCATGCCAACTTTCAACCTTTTCAGAGTTCATTTGAAATGCTTTTCAATTTTAGGGTCTTATAGCTCAAAATAATTAGTAAATGCATGAAAAATAACAAATGAAGTCAGAAAGGATTGACAAATGATGATGTGGCTTTGAATGGTGCATTTTGAACACACAAAAAGTCAGGAGTTCAAATAAGTTTTAAAAATGAAATCCCTTTGTAACAGACGAGTTTCCGGATGAAATCCTGATACTTTGAAAGAGATTGTCCGTTTTGTACACGAAGTGCATCCGGTTTTTGCCGTAACCCTCTCAACTTTATTGCACATGCTATGTGGATGAAATGATGATATCATGCCAACTTTCAACCTTTTCAGAGTTCATTTGAAATGCTTTTCAATTTTAGGGTCTTATAGCTCAAAATAATTAGTAAATGCATGAGAAATAACAAATGAAGTCAGAAAGGATTGACAAATGATGATGTGGCTTTGAATGGTGCATTTTGAACACACAAAAAGTCAGGAGTTAAAATAAGTTTTAAAAAATGAAATCCCTTTGTAACAGACGAGTTTCCGTATGAAATCCTGATACTTTGAAAGAGATTGTCCGTTTTGTACACGAAGTGCATCCAGTTTTTGCCGTAACCCTCTCAACTTTCTTGCACATGCTATGTGGATGAAATGATGATATCATGCCAACTTTCAACCTTTTCAGAGTTCATTTGAAATGCTTTTCAATTTTAGGGTCTTATAGCTCAAAATAATTAGTAAATGCATGAGAAATAACAAATGAAGTCAGAAAGGATTGACAAATGATGATGTGGCTTTGAATGGTGCATTTTGAACACACAAAAAGTCAGGAGTTCAAATAAGTTTAAAAAAATGAAATCCCTTTGTAACAGACGAGTTTCCGGATGAAATCCTGATACTTTGAAAGAGATTGTCCGTTTTGTCCACGAAGTGCATCCAGTTTTTGCCGTAACCCTCTCAACTTTCTTGCACATGCTATGTGGATGAAATGATGATATCATGCCAACTTTCAACCTTTTCAGAGTTCGTTTGAAATGCTTTTCAATTTTAGGGTCTTATAGCTCAAAATAATTAGTAAATGCATGAGAAATAACAAATGAAGTCAGAAAGCATTGACAAATGATGATGTGGCTTTGAATGGTGCATTTTGAACACACAAAAAGTCAGGAGTTCAAATAAGGTTTAAAAAATGAAATCCTTTGTAACAGACGAGTTTCCGGATGAAATCCTGATACTTTGAAAGAGATTGTCCGTTTTGTACACGGAGTGCATCCAGTTTTTGCCGTAACCCTCTCAACTTTCTTGCACATGCTATGTGGATGAAATGATGATATCATGCCAACTTTCAACCTTTTCAGAGTTCATTTGAAATGCTTTTCAATTTTAGGGTCTTATAGCTCAAAATAATTAGTAAATGCATGAGAAATAACAAATGAAGTCAGAAAGGATTGACAAATGATGATGTGGCTTTGAATGGTGCATTTTGAACACACAAAAAGTCAGGAGTTAAAATAAGTTTTAAAAAATGAAATCCCTTTGTAACAGACGAGTTTCCGTATGAAATCCTGATACTTTGAAAGAGATTGTCCGTTTTGTACACGAAGTGCATCCAGTTTTTGCCGTAACCCTCTCAACTTTCTTGCACATGCTATGTGGATGAAATGATGATATCATGCCAACTTTCAACCTTTTCAGAGTTCATTTGAAATGCTTTTCAATTTTAGGGTCTTATAGCTCAAAATAATTAGTAAATGCATGAAAAATAACAAATGAAGTCAGAAAGGATTGACAAATGATGATGTGGCTTTGAATGGTGCATTTTGAACACACAAAAAGTCAGGAGTTCAAATAAGTTTAAAAAATGAAATCCCTTTGTAACAGACGAGTTTCCGGATGAAATCCTGATACTTTTGAAAGAGATTGTCCGTTTTGTCCACGAAGTGCATCCAGTTTTTGCCGTAACCCTCTCAACTTTCTTGCACATGCTATGTGGATGAAATGATGATATCATGCCAACTTTCAACCTTTTCAGAGTTCGTTTGAAATGCTTTTCAATTTTAGGGTCTTATAGCTCAAAATAATTAGTAAATGCATGAGAAATAACAAATGAAGTCAGAAAGGATTGACAAATGATGATGTGGCTTTGAATGGTGCATTTTGAAGCACACAAAAAGTCAGGAGTTCAAATAAGGTTTAAAAAATGAAATCCTTTGTAACAGACGAGTTTCCGGATGAAATCCTGATACTTTGAAAGAGATTGTCCGTTTTGTACACGGAGTGCATCCAGTTTTTGCCGTAACCCTCTCAACTTTCATGCACATGCTATGTGGATGAAATGATGATATCATGCCAATTTTCAACCTTTTCAGAGTTCATTTGAAATGCTTTTCAATTTTAGGGTCTTATAGCTCAAAATAATTAGTAAATGCATGAAAAATAACAAATGAAGTCAGAAAGGATTGACAAATGATGATGTGGCTTTGAATGGTGCATTTTGAACACACAAAAAGTCAGGAGTTCAAATAAGTTTTAAAAAATGAAATCCCTTTGTAACAGACGAGTTTCCGGATGAAATCCTGATACTTTGAAAGAGATTGTCCGTTTTGTACACGGAGTGCATCCAGTTTTTGCCGTAACCCTCTCAACTTTCTTGCACATGCTATGTGGATGAAATGATGATATCATGCCAACTTTCAACCTTTTCAGAGTTCATTTGAAATGCTTTTCAATTTTAGGGTCTTATAGCTCAAAATAATTAGTAAATGCATGAGAAATAACAAATGAAGTCAGAAAGGATTGACAAATGATGATGTGGCTTTGAATGGTGCATTTTGAACACACAAAAAGTCAGGAGTTCAAATAAGTTTTAAAAAATGAAATCCCTTTGTAACAGACGAGTTTCCGGATGAAATCCTGATACTTTGAAAGAGATTGTCCGTTTTGTACACGAAGTGCATCCAGTTTTTGCCGTAACCCTCTCAACTTTCTTGCACATGCTATGTGGATGAAATGATGATATCATGCCAACTTTCAACCTTTTCAGAGTTCATTTGAAATGCTTTTCAATTTTAGGGTCTTATAGCTCAAAATAATTAGTAAATGCATGAGAAATAACAAATGAAGTCAGAAAGGATTGACAAATGATGATGTGGCTTTGAATGGTGCATTTTGAACACACAAAAAGTCAGGAGTTGAAATGAGGTTTAAAAAATGAAATCCCTTTGTAACAGACGAGTTTCCGGATGAAATCCTGATACTTTGAAAGAGATTGTCCGTTTTGTACACGAAGTGCATCCAGTTTTTGCCGTAACCGTCTCAACTTTCTTGCACATGCTATGTGGATGAAATGATGATATCATGCCAACTTTCAACCTTTTCAGAGTTCATTTGAAATGCTTTTCAATTTTAGGGTCTTATAGCTCAAAATAATTAGTAAATGCATGAAAAATAACAAATGAAGTCAGAAAGGATTGACAAATGATGATGTGGCTTTGAATGGTGCATTTTGAACACACAAAAAGTCAGGAGTTCAAATAAGTTTAAAAAAATGAAATCCCTTTGTAACAGACGAGTTTCCGGATGAAATCCTGATACTTTGAAAGAGATTGTCCGTTTTGTACACGAAGTGCATCCGGTTTTTGCCTTAACCCTCTCAACTTTCTTGCACATGCTATGTGGATGAAATGATGATATCATGCCAACTTTCAACCTTTTCAGAGTTCATTTGAAATGCTTTTCAATTTTAGGGTCTTATAGCTCAAAATAATTAGTAAATGCATGAGAAATAACAAATGAAGTCAGAAAGGATTGAAAAATGATGATGTGGCTTTGAATGGTGCATTTTGAACACACAAAAAGTCAGGAGTTCAAATAAGTTTTAAAAAATGAAATCCCTTTGTAACAGACGAGTTTCCGGATGAAATCCTGATACTTTGAAAGAGATTGTCCGTTTTGTACACGAAGTGCATCCAGTTTTTGCCGTAACCCTCTCAACTTTCTTGCACATGCTATGTGGATGAAATGATGATATCATGCCAACTTTCAACCTTTTCAGAGTTCATTTGAAATGCTTTTCAATTTTAGGGTCTTATAGCTCAAAATAATTAGTAAATGCATGAGAAATAACAAATGAAGTCAGAAAGGATTGACAAATGATGATGTGGCTTTGAATGGTGCATTTTGAACACACAAAAAGTCAGGAGTTAAAATAAGGTTTAAAAATGAAATCCCTTTGTAACAGACGAGTTTCCGGATGAAATCCTGATACTTTGAAAGAGATTGTCCGTTTTGTACACGAAGTGCATCCGGTTTTTGCCGTAACCCTCTCAACTTTCTTGCACATGCTATGTGGATGAAATGATGATATCATGCCAACTTTCAACCTTTTCAGAGTTCATTTGAAATGCTTTTCAATTTTAGGGTCTTATAGCTCAAAATAATTAGTAAATGCATGAAAAATAACAAATGAAGTCAGAAAGGATTGACAAATGATGATGTGGCTTTGAATGGTGCATTTTGAACACACAAAAAGTCAGGAGTTCAAATAAGTTTTAAAAAATGAAATCCCTTTGTAACAGACGAGTTTCCGGATGAAATCCTGATACTTTGAAAGAGATTGTCCGTTTTGTACACGGAGTGCATCCAGTTTTTGCCGTAACCCTCTCAACTTTCTTGCACATGCTATGTGGATGAAATGATGATATCATGCCAACTTTCAACCTTTTCAGAGTTCATTTGAAATGCTTTTCAATTTTAGGGTCTTATAGCTCAAAATAATTAGTAAATGCATGAGAAATAACAAATGAAGTCAGAAAGGATTGACAAATGATGATGTGGCTTTGAATGGTGCATTTTGAACACACAAAAAGTCAGGAGTTCAAATAAGTTTTAAAAAATGAAATCCCTTTGTAACAGACGAGTTTCCGGATGAAATCCTGATACTTTGAAAGAGATTGTCCGTTTTGTACACGAAGTGCATCCAGTTTTTGCCGTAACCCTCTCAACTTTCTTGCACATGCTATGTGGATGAAATGATGATATCATGCCAACTTTCAACCTTTTCAGAGTTCATTTGAAATGCTTTTCAATTTAGGGTCTTATAGCTCAAAATAATTAGTAAATGCATGAGATATAACAAATGAAGTCAGAAAGGATTGACAAATGATGATGTGGCTTTGAATGGTGCATTTTGAACACAAAAAAAGTCAGGAGTTCAAATAAGTTTAAAAAATGAAATCCCTTTGTAACAGACGAGTTTCCGGATGAAATCCTGATACTTTGAAAGAGATTGTCCGTTTTGTACACGAAGTGCATCCAGTTTTTGCCGTAACCCTCTCAACTTTCTTGCACATGCTATGTGGATGAAATGATGATATCATGCAACTTTCAACCTTTTCAGAGTTCATTTGAAATGCTTTTCAATTTTAGGGTCTTATAGCTCAAAATAATTAGTAAATGCATGAGAAATAACAAATGAAGTCAGAAAGGATTGACAAATGATGATGTGGCTTTGAATGGTGCATTTTGAACACACACAAAGTCAGGAGTTCAAATAAGGTTTAAAAAATGAAATCCCTTTGTAACAGACGAGTTTCCGGATGAAATCCTGATACTTTGAAAGAGATTGTCCGTTTTGTACACGGAGTGCATCCAGTTTTTGCCGTAACCCTCTCAACTTTCTTGCACATGCTATGTGGATGAAATGATGATATCATGCCAACTTTCAACCTTTTCAGAGTTCATTTGAAATGCTTTTCAATTTTAGGGTCTTATAGCTCAAAATAATTAGTAAATGCATGAGAAATAACAAATGAAGTCAGAAAGGATTGACAAATGATGATGTGGCTTTGAATGGTGCATTTTGAACACACAAAAAGTCAGGAGTTCAAATAAGTTTAAAAAAATGAAATCCTTTGTAACAGACGAGTTTCCGGATGAAATCCTGATACTTTGAAAGAGATTGTCCGTTTTGTACACGAAGTGCATCCAGTTTTTGCCGTAACCCTCTCAACTTTCTTGCACATGCTATGTGGATGAAATGATGATATCATGCCAACTTTCAACCTTTTCAGAGTTCGTTTGAAATGCTTTTCAATTTTAGGGTCTTATAGCTCAAAATAATTAGTAAATGCATGAGAAATAACAAATGAAGTCAGAAAGGATTGACAAATGATGATGTGGCTTTGAATGGTGCATTTTGAACACACACAAAGTCAGGAGTTCAAATAAGTTTTAAAAAATGAAATCCCTTTGTAACAGACGAGTTTCCGGATGAAATCCTGATACTTTGAAAGAGATTGTCCGTTTTGTACACGGAGTGCATCCAGTTTTTGCCGTAACCCTCTCAACTTTCTTGCACATGCTATGTGGATGAAATGATGATATCATGCCAACTTTCAACCTTTTCAGAGTTCATTTGAAATGCTTTTCAATTTTAGGGTCTTATAGCTCAAAATAATTAGTAAATGCATGAGAAATAACAAATGAAGTCAGAAAGGATTGACAAATGATGATGTGCTTTGAATGGTGCATTTTGAACACACAAAAAGTCAGGAGTTAAAATAAGTTTTAAAAAATGAAATCCCTTTGTAACAGACGAGTTTCCGTATGAAATCCTCATACTTTGAAAGAGATTGTCCGTTTTGTACACGAAGTGCATCCAGTTTTTGCCGTAACCCTCTCAACTTTCTTGCACATGCTATGTGGATGAAATGATGATATCATGCCAACTTTCAACCTTTTCAGAGTTCATTTGAAATGCTTTTCAATTTTAGGGTCTTATAGCTCAAAATAATTAGTAAATGCATGAGAAATAACAAATGAAGTCAGAAAGGATTGACAAATGATGATGTGGCTTTGAATGGTGCATTTTGAACACACAAAAAGTCAGGAGTTAAAATAAGTTTTAAAAAATGAAATCCCTTTGTAACAGACGAGTTTCCGTATGAAATCCTCATACTTTGAAAGAGATTGTCCGTTTTGTACACGAAGTGCATCCAGTTTTTGCCGTAACCCTCTCAACTTTCTTGCACATGCTATGTGGATGAAATGATGATATCATGCCAACTTTCAACCTTTTCAGAGTTCATTTGAAATGCTTTTCAATTTTAGGGTCTTATAGCTCAAAATAATTAGTAAATGCATGAGAAATAACAAATGAAGTCAGAAAGGATTGACAAATGATGATGTGGCTTTGAATGGTGCATTTTGAACACACAAAAAGTCAGGAGTTAAAATAAGTTTTAAAAAATGAAATCCCTTTGTAACAGACGAGTTTCCGTATGAAATCCTGATACTTTGAAAGAGATTGTCCGTTTTGTACACGAAGTGCATCCAGTTTTTGCCGTAACCCTCTCAACTTTCTTGCACATGCTATGTGGATGAAATTATGATATCATGCCAACTTTCAACCTTTTCAGAGTTCATTTGAAATGCTTTTCAATTTTAGGGTCTTATAGCTCAAAATAATTAGTAAATGCATGAGAAATAACAAATGAAGTCAGAAAGGATTGACAAATGATGATGTGGCTTTGAATGGTGCATTTTGAACACACACAAAGTCAGGAGTTCAAATAAGGTTTAAAAAATGAAATCCCTTTGTAACAGACGAGTTTCCGGATGAAATCCTGATACTTTGAAAGAGATTGTCCGTTTTGTACACGGAGTGCATCCAGTTTTTGCCGTAACCCTCTCAACTTTCTTGCACATGCTATGTGGATGAAATGATGATATCATGCCAACTTTCAACCTTTTCAGAGTTCATTTGAAATGCTTTTCAATTTTAGGGTCTTATAGCTCAAAATAATTAGTAAATGCATGAGATATAACAAATGAAGTCAGAAAGGATTGACAAATGATGATGTGGCTTTGAATGGTGCATTTTGAACACACACAAAGTCAGGAGTTCAAATAAGGTTTAAAAAATGAAATCCCTTTGTAACAGACGAGTTTCCGGATGAAATCCTGATACTTTGAAAGAGATTGTCCGTTTTGTACACGGAGTGCATCCAGTTTTTGCCGTAACCCTCTCAACTTTCTTGCACATGCTATGTGGATGAAATGATGATATCATGCCAACTTTCAACCTTTTCAGAGTTCATTTGAAATGCTTTTCAATTTTAGGGTCTTATAGCTCAAAATAATTAGTAAATGCATGAGAAATAACAAATGAAGTCAGAAAGGATTGACAAATGATGATGTGGCTTTGAATGGTGCATTTTGAACACACAAAAAGTCAGGAGTTCAAATAAGTTTTAAAAAATGAAATCCCTTTGTAACAGACGAGTTTCCGGATGAAATCCTGATACTTTGAAAGAGATTGTCCGTTTTGTACACGAAGTGCATCCAGTTTTTGCCGTAACCCTCTCAACTTTCTTGCACATGCTATGTGGATGAAATGATG